>NC_064614.1:747417521-748728355 GCF_023898315.1 Schistocerca nitens
TTGTAAGGTGCGCTGTCGACATTGAAGTATTCTTTGCGGTCTCAGTGGTTTCATGTCCAGGATACTCACAAAGCTGCGGCCTCCCTCGCCAATTCTGTGTGACGCAGGAGTCGTGGCCTTCCCCATGTTCTTAGCGCGGGGAAGTACTAGGCTCACTCAGTGACTTAAAAATAGAGAGGAAGGGGCATAGCTTACCACTGTTACCTTGTACTGCAAAACTATTTTACGAGAAAACGTAAGCAGCTGTTTTTTTTACACACTGGCAAGAAAAAGTTCAAAGGGGTGTTGCTTTCGGTAGATCACACTAAAGTGTGTGTGGTTGCGTTTCAATGAGATCACTGTTATCGACGAAACTTTTTCATCACGTGAGAATTATATGTTGATTATGAGGATCAAGTTACAGAATATACGGAAAAATCTGCTAACAGCCACTTACGTTATTTACTAACAGTGGATGTCTGAAATTTTTCAGCAGGAAACATTGGAAGTAGATAACGCTTTCATAGCCGGCCTCACCGATCCTTGGCTTACTACCAACAACTATTCCGCAAACTTTTCACAGTGGTTAACAAACCATGCCAGTAAACCCACTGCCACCTAACAGCAGAAGAAATTAACTATTCTTAAATAAAAATAACTGCCCTCTCCGTGCTGTCAGTAACGAAATGATCGTTATCTCGCCCACCGAAAAATCTACCCGAAGTACTGTACAAAGAAACGCAGGCATGGATGGTGTTTGGGAAGAATCGTTTAGGATACCATCCACGCAAACGTTATTTAAGCACATGAGTATTTCCCCTATTCCGTCACAGACTAAGCCGGCACTCCATCTCTGTCAATTGGACTTGAAGCCAATTTCGTCACCTCAGATCACTGCGAGACACGTACCTGATCCCTTTATTGAGGAAAAGAAAGATCCACGGTCCCTGTATCCTCGTTAACATCTAATGACCTGAAACTTCTGGAAAGATTAAAACTGTGATCTCCAATAGGGACCTAGCCGTTTCCGTGAACTGCTGTTACCGACTGAGATCTAGGCACGACTTACGTCACGCCCTCGTACCTTCAATTCTGTCAGAACCTCCATTAACTGGAATGATGTTCGGATTTTGCTGTCAATGGCGGTTTTGTGTATGTGCTCACAAGTAAAAGACGAAAACATAAAACGCAGTCTATAGCTTGATAGCAGATAAGAAAGCCTGGTGGCTGGGTGTCGAACCGAGCCACGTGTTTGTATCTAGAACGGTAAATATGGCGAAATTTATTCCCAGACTCTATGGTGACTCAGCGCTCAGTGTCCATGGGGGCCAATAGAAAGATTCACGCTATCCAATTCCGCGCAATTTATGAGCGGTGCCGCGGTGGGCCCGCGGGAGGCACAGTACTCTGGCGCGAGGTCCGCTGTAGAGAAAACATCAGAGGTCAAGTCACTACATAATGGATGAGGTCTTACAAAAGAATCAGCAGACGAAGCTGATGTTGCACATAAAGAAATGTCATCTCCACTCTAAGAAATGAAAGAAGAATAAATACACACCAAAATCCCTGCGATGTAAGAAGTCCTACTGCAGTTAATCCTCGATATCAATGGGCTTTGGAGGTTAAATACAAATGTTATTTCTGAAAAATCCTAAAATCGCTGGAACGCTGAATTACTGCATCCAGGCGTTAGGTCTCATTTTTATAACGCTGCCGACATCCCCAAGACGACTGTAAAGAAAAAGTAGTGCCGATGTATTAATAAAAAATGACAATCGATCTATATCATTCATTCGTCGCTCTTAACTGACAGGTTTCTTTACGAACGTAATACTGCTAACAATTGCATCTATTTTTCGCTTTCCATCTGTGTATTCAGCTATTTCTTTATGAGAGGACCACTAAATAAATTTCCTATTTACCCCGATGAAAGCTGTAGATGAGCAAGAGAGAAAATCTAACGGTGCATACACACATTAGGCCAACGAACGACAAACACTGGATTCGGCCAAACGTTGGTCGCCAATTCATTGACGTTCGGCTTCCAATCTTTACCCAACAAAGAGCTGGGGCAAAGTATTGGGCGATGTGGAATCGTAGTTGGCTCTGATAACTTCCCGACGTTGCTCCTAATTTGTTACGTTATAAAGTAGCGTTTTAATTACAATTTCACCGGCAGATGTTATGAGGGGAGCAGAGTATTTAGCAGCCGTCGCTTGTGCAGCATTTATTTTGGAGCAAGAAGCTTATCATTAGAAAACGAAGGAACGACGCTGTTGGAGACCTCTCTTCAAAAAAGTAGGGAGCAGTGTGGTGGCACGAAATTGTCTACCTTAAAGCTGAGTCGGAGTATGGGCAACTTCATAATTGTTTTCCAAATGAAAGTTACAGATTTGGAATTGTTACTGAGATTAGGCCATAAAATTTTCGAAAATGACACCTCTTTTAGAAGAGCTGTGCCCGCAGCAGAAAGATAAACGATCACTCCCAGTTTGTTACTTTGTCGTTCACGGTACAAGATGTCAATAAAGACTGCATTTTCTTTTTCACGTCGTGCACACTTTTTTCTAATGGCTCACTTGTTTCCCTCCAAGCATTTATTTTTACAATCGAAGTTCGTAGAGGTCGATAAACATTTCTGTTCACGACGAAACTCTTTAATGCTATCTCCACATTCCACTCTATACTCCAACATTTTTAAAAACAATAAATACACACCTTTAGCGAAAGCAGGCATTGCCAGCGGAGGTAATAGCGATTGTTTAAGTTAAGGTTTTCGTGACAGCCGCAAGTGGCAATCAGTATGTTTCACTGTCCGGCTTCGCTCTTTAATTTAACAGGCGAATTTCAGAGTTTCTCATGATGCTCTTGTTAAATTAAAGGGCGAAAGCAGTCAACAAAACATACTAAGTGCAACTTGCAGCTGTCCTGAAACAGTTAAATACACGCCCGTTCTAGAAACACTGCAAATCGCTACTGAACCAACGAACATTCGTCCCGGCGTCCACACTAGGATTCCCAAGGCCAACCAACTGCCAACGCTTTGGTGTTACCGCTAGTAGAGCGAACCGCAACTAATGCCAACCGCTTGGTTGGCTTCTATTTGCCATCCGTACACACTAGCACATATTAGCCAACGAAGCAGTTTGCTGTCGTTCGTTAGCGTAGCGTGTACACGCCTTAGCCCTTTACCTAACATCGGGCCTAGGAGGTGCATGCGTGATGTTTATATCTTCTCTACTGGCAACTATACATTTTATTTTAATGCAATTTTACGACTTTTCCTAATTTAAGTTAGTCATGATTTTGGAAAAAATTGTAAAAATTTACCGATGTCTGTGTGTTAAAATGTTGATGTAAGTTTCCTCCTTACGGGCCTCGCAGGCTCTTGTGGTTAGAAGTAATTTTTCAACAACCAGGTGTGTGTCTGCGCAGCATCTGTTGTGTCATTTTCCGTTGTTGACTCGCGCTGTTATTCTTTCAGTTTTCAACAGTCCTCCTTGTGATAAGCATATGTTTATTTTGGTGCATTATTTCATAAAAGAGAAGAGGCCTATCAGATGAGGAGATAATGGAATTGTTGGAGTCGTGTTCTGATTCTGAGATTCCACCAAGTAAATATGAATCTTCCAGTGATAATGACAATGAGTTGGATGTCGCCGAAAACTCAGAACTATACGGCGATGATGATCATGAAGAATCTCTGTGCGAAGACGAAGAAGAACAATTTAGTGCAAATTCTTTCGAGTGTGACTTGTTTTCACGTAATGGAAGTGAAATATGGACTACAGCTCCTCAAGTTGGAATTTCTGGTAGGCGGAGCAAAAAGGGTATATTGAAAGAAGACCAGGGACCCAAAGTTATTCGATTGGGAACTGTGATAATGCAGAATCTTGTTTTATGTTTTCTTTCGTGTACCCCTCATTGACAAAGTATGTTTATGTGGAGCAACATGGAAGGTCGAATCGTATACGAGGCTGGGTGGGTATAGATATGCATGAAATGAAAAAGTTTCTTGATGTTCTGATGTCGACTGGAGTTTACAAGTCAAGAACTCAAGACATCAGTCAGCTTTGTGGAGTGTTAGCCGGCCACTGTTCAATGAAATTATGTCTCGCAACCGCTTCCATGCTATTCTGAGGGTATTGCGTTTTCATAGTGCAGCAGACCGACGTGAACATGGGTAAAGTGACAAATTCGAACCAATTAGGGAAGTTTGTGAGATGTAGGAAAATGCCCTTAGGGATAACTACATTCCAGGAAGGTGCATGACCGTGACTGAACAGTTGGTCAAATTTCGAGATCGCTGTCTATTTCGACAATACATCCTATCAAAACATGGTACACATGGAATAAAAGCCTGGGCAATTTGTGACACTGCAATAAGCCATTGTTGGAAGATGAAAGTGTGTTTAGGAAAGGAGGAAAACACAAGAGCCGTGCGACTTGCAGAGAATGTTGTGAAAACCTTGGAAACTGAACATCAGAAGTCTGGACGTAATATCACCTGTGATAATTTTCTATATATCTCTCGAGTAAGCTCATTCGTTGTCAAAAGATCTGGCACTAGTCAGTAGTATCGGCAAAAACGAAGGTTAACTGCCTGCCAATTTTATTACACTTAAAGGACGTGAAGTTTACTATAGATTATTTGGTTTTCAACCAGATGTGATGATAGCCTCTTATGTTCCTAAGAAAACAAAGTTATTACCGTCTTTAGCTCTCTTCATGACGAACTAACGGCGTCATCATCACACAAAAGAAGTTTGAAGTTATAATGGCATGCAATGCCACAAAGGGCGGCGTTGACATCATGGACCAGAAGATGCGATTCTAGGGTGTGAAGAGAAAACAAGGCGCTGGCCACTGGCGGTTTTCTGCAGCATGATCGACGTAAGTGTAATGAATGCTTATATAGTTTGTTGGTTTAAAAGAGGAGGAGGAGGGGGGAGCAAACTGCTAGGTCATCGGCCACTCGTTCTGGTCAAAATGATTTCACAAGGGTGGGAGTCACATATTCGAGACATACGAAACACAGTTGGAAGAAAGGAGAAAACCACAAGAATGACAGAAGGGTAGCAAACTCTAAAATGGACAAAATCGGACGAGAAAACAAGAGAGACGCAAGAAACATGTAGAAGAGATCAGAACGAGAGAGCAAGATTACCATGGCTGGCTGAGCATGAGAATAAAAAGGAGAAGCCAGCCACTCTGCAACACACTAAAACCTCGAGCCTAAAAGCACTAAGGTGGAGGACACAGAGGGACAAAGGGCATGCGCTAAAACTTAGATCAAATGATAAAACCCACCCTCATGAATAACACGTATAACTAAAGCTGCTTTTGAGGCACTGTCGCCCAACACCGAAGGGAGGATGCTGGGAAAGTTGTAGGGTGCTGGGAAAGTCAAAAGTCCGAATGCATACATAATTTGGGTGCTACTGCACCAATAAAAACATGAGACGTCGGACTTTCATCATCAATTTTGAAAAGCAACTAGCAGGGGTAAAGAAGTCAATGAATTCACCGATCCAGGAAGGGCAGTGAAACTAAGAACGAGAACATGTGCGTATTGAGTACAGATGAAAGATTGCACCAAACCAGTACGCTGGGAACATACTGCTATTGTCTGTAACCCCTGCGCAATTTTGCAATAAGAATAAAAGCCACCAACAAAAGTATAAAAAACTGTTGTTTTTTAAATGTAAACTTCAAATAAATAAAATTATTTGAAATATACTTACACGTCAAAAATCGTTCACATCATAGGTACTAAAAATAAAATTGATTTACACAACACGGGACTGAGACGCCCGATTGGTAGGCTACGCTATACACTTGTTCTGGTAAGCAGACCGTTGAGAATATGGAAACGACACACGTAATGAATAACGCTGAAGATCACACACAAAGAAAACACCCAAGGACAATAATTCGTTCTGCAGCAGATCGTACGCTGCACTGAAACTTCATCACAGATATTTCAGTGAAAGGAAGAAGGAATGAAGGATAAATGATTAAGCTTTGACATTCCGACGATAATGATGTCATTACAGATGGACGCATGTTCGGATGGATATCATCCATCTCGTTTTCGAAGGAACTATCACTGCATTTGACTTAAGAGATTTCGAGAAAACCTAAAGATAAAAGATGTTTCCTAAGAGCGTGCATAAATGTAACAGAAAATAGTGAATCAAAATTTCACTCTGCAGTGGAGTGTGCGCTGTTATGAAACTTTCTGGCAGATTGAAACGAGACTCGAACAAGGTACTGACGGAAGTAAAGCTGTGAGGACGGTTCGTGAGTCGTTGGTAGAGCACTTGCCAACGAAAGGCAAAGGTCCCGAGTTAGAGTGTCGGTCCGGGACACAGTTTTAATCTGTCAGGAAGTTTCAGGACATAGAGAATGCTTCACTGAACAATTTGACGTAGGGAATCTGGGGTCGGAGAAGCTAGCTCAAGGAGATACGGAAGTAAACTTTTCCACCGCTTTGTCTAGTTAATGTTTTCCAGCTCATTTACAACTAACATTCGAAGAAGTTTACACGTACTGTGCTGTTTATTTACACGTACATTCTTTATTTTCCGCGAGGAAAGGAGGAGAACGAGCCTGATTAACAAGAAGTCATGATGCAGATTTTGTTTGCTTGTCCATAAGGTGGCTCTTTTCTATTGTATTTACATTGTCCCATGATAGAACGTAGTATGAATCAATGACAGACCCATCCATTACTCAGTGCTGTTCAAAGACGTACAGTACAATACGATGAAGCAGTACCGGTACAGTTTCGCTGAACTCACTGACATCGACCTTGTGTATGGATATGTACTGTATGTTGCAATGCTCTAGCTCCTGAAAGGCTGCACAGAGAATGATTTCCTAACAGGCGTCGTTTGTCACAACGAATGTTTTATTTCTCTCGATCGATGAATGCGGGTTCCGAGTTCTTTGGAAAGGAGAAACGAGGGACTTGGCGACATGAGGACCACTCGCACACCCGAGTTTGGAGATCAGGTGCTGGAACGGGACCGCCCTACAAGTACTCGTCGTACTGCACTTGAAATGGGCTTGTCTATAATAACGTGTGACGAGTATACCACGAACAACCATTAACCTGTCACCCACAACGGGTCCATGCAATGCTTGTGACTGATTTTGCACCAATGGTCAAATTTTGTCAGTGGTTACTCCTACAATGGATTGATCAACCAGGTTTCCTCCAAATCGTGCTGTTTACTGACGAAGCCTCATTTGATCGTGATGGTATTTCGAACAGCAGGAACAGCCATGTGTGCGATCAGGAAAACCCTCACGCTATAGTAGTGTCACACTATCAAGTACGTTTTGCTGTGAATATCTGGGTCGGCATTGCAGCCGACTATCTCACTGAGCCGTATCTTCTACGTGGCCACTAGTACTTGAGGTTCGTGCAAAGAGTTCTACCTGAAGTTGTTGGAGACCGTGCCCTTGGCTGTTCGTGAGAGGATGTGGATACAATATGACGGTGCACCGCCTCACTTCAGTTCGGATATCCGCAGGCATTTCAATGTTGCATTTCCTGGTCGCTGGATTCGAAGGGGAAATCCTACTAGATGGCCTCCGATGTCACCTGACCTGAATCCCCTTGACCATTTCCTATGCGGATATCTGAAGTCACTTGTGTATGAGACCCCAGTGGATAAGAAGATGGAATTAGTTGTCAGAATTGTAGCTGCCTCTGATGTGTTTGGAAACACACCTGGGATGTTTCCAGAATGAGATTTTCACTCTGCAGGAAGTTTCACACCAGGGATATTTGTCAGCGTGCGTCAAAATCTCGTTCGCCGATGTCATGCTTGCATTGAGGTTGATGGCCGTCAGCTTCAGCACATTTCGTAAGATAAAGTACATTGTGTCAATGATGATTTGACTGTAACTAATGTAAATAAGAAAGCACACAGTAAAGTGATTTTATTCCTATTATCTCCGACCCCAGTTCTCTACCTCAAACTGTTCAGTGGAGCATCCTCGATGTCCTGATAAACTTTTTGCACTCTCTTACACCCTGTAACTTTCCGGGCAACAGAGTGAACCCAGGACCTCCCGAATTCGAGTCCAGTGTCTCGTATCCCTCTCCGTAAACAAAGCCAAGAAACTAAGTGTAACATGTGTACACGTTAAACAAGACAAATTTTAGTTTCTGTAATTAACAACTTAGCTCAAGTTATCAACAGACACATCAGTATACCTATCCTGAAGAGTACAATTTTATGACGGTGCTTGAGATCTCCGCATACTGTAACTGAAGAAAACCTACAATTTCGGATCGTGATGTCTTGGAAACGTGGTCCGCAGAATGCAAATGTACTGAAACATCCTGGGAAATTTGAACCATGTGCCCGAAAATCTCCCTTCAGCAACCAAAGCTTTTCCGATCTGAGGCATCTGAGATTGAAAAATTTATGTCAAGCGCACAGCATTAACATCAGGTAGTTGTAATTAATAGTCTGCATTCCCTTCAGTCACTTCACTGAATGTTATAAATGTGCTACCACACCAGTGCAGAAATGAGACAGCTTGATCGACAGCTGTCTTGCTCGAGATGAAAAAGAAAGCGTAGAAAAGCTCCGTTTTATCGTACCGTCCCTCATTAAAAAGGGGCCTTCAAGGAAACCGAAGTGAAAACTGAACTTAATCAGACGGAAAAACAAAGCCTCGACAGATGAGGGGTAACAATGTCTATAAGCAGAACTATTTTAAAGTACAATTATACGAGCAGTAAGTGCTAAAACAACACAGAGAACACAGGTCCACCACCACCTCCTCCTCCTCCCCCTTCCAAACACACACAAATAAAGACGTCGTTTTCAAAGTATTATTTCTTAACCTGCACTATCAGAAATCTACTGCAGAACCGAATGATATGTATGAAATTCCGCTGCCAGGGAATAGAGGTGGAAGGAAAATGGCCTGTCTCTAGGAATAATGTTTCTGTCATCTTTAGTTAACATGTATAAAAATTATCAACTGAAAGAACTGTAAGTTTCATTTACGCTAGCGACCGTGTAATCACTGTGCAAACAAGAAACTTAAAGAAAAAGTTGTTTGACGGCCGTACACACCCATTGCAGCCTAAGAAAGGAAGCAACTCAAACCGAACTCGCTGAAAACACGAACATGTGTTTTTCATCTGAGAAATAAGACACACAAAACGGGCTTTTAACTCCTACTGGGAAGAAAAAAACACAGCGGGACTTTACAACTCCACAACCTAGAGGTTACGCTGACACACACTTATCTTTTCAGCGGCATTGCCTGAAAACCATGCTGAAGTAGGCTGTCCGAAGAAATTCTGTGCACAATTTGAGAGGAACAGCATGGAGAGCACAACCAGAAACTGTGAGGACGTCAGCACTTGATTTGTGCTACTATAAAGTTGGCTACAAATGCCCCGTACGCGACGGCTTGCACCATACCAATGAGGTGAGTGTAGCTGTAAAAGATATATGCCACATTACGTGCTGTACACGGCTCGCATTTTCTTCTTCTTCTTCCTGGCCTTATCCAGTGTCTCCACAGGGTCTGCATGATACTTTGTGGCAGCTTTAGTGAGATTGGGTGGCCGGATGGCCTTCCTGACGCCACCACGCCCTCTGGTATGGAGTTCGTGTTTCCCACATGTCGGCAGCTGGAGTTATCGCTTGTGCAAGTGTGAGAACATTTTTTCCAAATGTTTGCGGATTGTCTAACTGAAGCGGGACGCAGGTACCAGAACAGTATCGTGGGAAAATATACGGCTCACCCGTCTGAAGAAGATATATTGTCTCGCTGCATGTTCAAAACGACTGTACAAGCGTGGCGTACTAGAACCTAGTATTTGGTAAGACGTATGATACTTTGAGGAGGAGACCCTCGTGCACACACAGAAGAATCCGCTGCTTGAAAGTCACTAAATCAAACCTATTGTGACGGCATACGGACCAAAACTAATATTCAGTGTGGAGCCGCAACGCAGTCTGATGAATGTGGGACTGAGCAATGCACCGTCGCTTCCATTCTAGTGCATCACGGAGGACTTAGCGAAAACTACGATCAGTGCACCTGCCTTGCCAGCCGGTGTGGCCGAGCGGTTCTAGGCGATACAGTCTGGAACCGCGCGACCGCTACGGGCATGGATGTGTGTGATGTCCTTAGGTTAGTTATGTTTAACTAGTTCTAAGTTATAGGGGACTGATGACGTCAGTAGTTAAGTCCCATAGTGTTCAGAGCCATTTGAAGTGCATCTGAGACTGCAAAGTTCTAATCTGCGGCTGTTTTAAAATTTGCAGTGTTTACACTGTCATTAATCACGATGTATTGTATAGTGTTTGCGTTTGACTACTTGAATATCCTGGTCGTTGTCACAGGCAGGTCCAAGTTATCCATATAGGACTATTTTTGCGCTCGCACTAGACAAGTTCCCATGTAACGGCACCCTACATGTTACGGGTGACACGTAATGATTGGCACGTACGGAGAGCCTGTTAAGACAACACAGCTGGAACAGTTGCAAAACCGCCTTGTTAGTACGTGCGCAACCGCACAGTCACCCGCCAACAGCATTCAAGGATGGCGACGACAGGGACGGTCAACGTCCACAAGTTCGGCTGCTTGCATTCCACCGGACCTACTTACTGCCTGCCTTGACACAAGGTCAGCTGAAACGGAAACGCTAACAACTATATCGTGTAAAGTAAACAACATGTGCTACGGCTTTTAACAAATCTATTAATTCCAACTGGGGGTGAAACTTCCAGTTTTCTGCAAATGTGTATACTTACAGGTTTACATTACTTGTTGAAGCTAACAGAAAAAAAAAAATATTTTGATTTTAATCGATTGTAGACGCCTGCTTCATGACAATCCTTCTGAAGAAAAGTAATCCTCTCGTATTGGGCATTATGAAAGATACAACGGAAAACAAAAATCTCAGAAGAAGGTAACATTTATATGGAACAATAAATGAAATGTTCGTTGATTTAGCGAAAACCATCATTCGAAACAGCACATTCAGAAAGAGCTTATCACCACCAACAGACCAGAAGATTACATTACACAGAGGAACAGGGCGCCAGTGGGAGATATCAATAATCGATACGCAGTAAAGAGAAACGTTATGGACAAATACAGCCAAACATTTCTTCAATCCTGCTTACACGCAATTACGGCAAATAAAAAGTTTATAAATTTAATTGCAGTGCATTATCTGCCCTGCAAAGTTCTTAACGAAGGAATGCTTAACATTGATACAGCAAACTGATGCGTTACGTGCTCAGTGACATGGAAGCCCTGAAAGACACACTGTTATTTCGGTCCTCAACCATGCGTTTGGCTGGTGCAGTTCTTCTTTCCCCTCATTTGCCAGTTACAGTCTGCGTTCTGCGTTAAGTGCTGCATCCTCCATCACAACGAACTGCCATATATGTCTACAGTGCGTTTGGCCAGTGAAGATCCGTGGCAGGTAAAGTACGCTTTCCGCGGCTGTTTCTCGCTTCTAGCATGACCAATCAAGGTAATGCACTTTTTTTATTCATTTCTATGGCAACGCCTCACTGTTTCTGTAGTTTGCGGGAGACAACCATTTGCACTTCGTGGTAGTCAGGCGTCACGGACCTTCTCTTGCTGTACTGGGTATAAATCTGCCCCTCTCTCTTCGTGCCATTACGGTATTTATTAACATTTTTTCCCGTTGACTCTGCGGGCTCTCTTCATACCTTTCTCGAAAATGCATATGATCAATTCGACAACAGAAATATAAGCATAACCGATACTGTTTTAATTATTTTGACAGAGGCGTACACTGAGGAAGATTACTGTCGGATAACGTTTCAAATCTGTCGCCGGGCGACTTTGTGATAAACAATGGGCTAACGCGAAACAGTAATCAACGACCCAAAAACGATATGAAATATCCTCAGTTGAATACCTACCCTTTTCAGCTGAAGAATAGGATGGACCGAGATCGTTTACTGCTACAGCGCAGGAGACTCGAAACCGGATTTCATGATTAACGCCTCTGGCGCTTGTGGTCACAAGTCCATAATTATACACCAAGTCCATTTAAAACGTTAAAACTCATCGTAAACGAAATTTTCGTCACAATGTTTTCAATTCCGTCGTTCACACATTCAAATATCGAGATCAGGTTACTTTTTACTGGTTTTTATAAAACATCAATGCAAGTAAATTTAACCATTTCGTTTCGAAATAAATAATTAAGAAAGAAGTCATCGATACTCTGATAAGAAATTACAAGGCTTACTTTTTACAACGCAAATGTGTCTTGTTCTGAGAATAGAAAGTTATTTTTATTTGGGACAATTATAATTTTCGAAGTAGTTTTTTTTCTTTCTTTCTTTTCTTTTTTCAGGAAAAGCCCGCCTCTTATGGATGAACCACCTGTTAACAGAAGAATACACACTGCGGAAAAAAAATTATCACACCTGGAAAGACGAAGTCGATTTTGACCCGGTGACCGCATTTGCCACTTGGGGAATAGTAGACGTACTGATAATGGTTTCAATGTCGTCCACCTAACAGAATTACATCAAAACTATACGACATTCTCAGGCCAGAAAGTGTAGGGCCGCCGATAAATATACAAAAAATAGGTTTTAAACTAAAACATATTAGGGAGTGTTATCTTGAATTAAGCTATCTCAGCAAAAGCTTTTAAACTCCAAAAACGTTACAGCAAAGGCGATTTAAGCTCAAAGACGGAAACATGAAAGGAAAAATAACGTAGAAACTAAATATGCTGGAATAGCTTGGAATGTGGTCTGGAAAAACATCAGTAGTGATGGTCTTTCGTCTGACGTGAGAACAGCGTGGTACAAGGTAGTCAATAACATCATCAGCACTAATGAGTGTGTCTTTGCCATAGGATTAAGTGACACTAACCTCTGCAGCAAATTCAACCTCGCTGATAGTGTGCCTCATCGTTACACATCGGATTATCAACTAGAGGTGGACCAGGGAGAAAATTGCTCAAATAACAAGAACTTCAGCAAACACTCTACCGACTAACATTTCTTCAGACCAGAAGAAAGTTACTACCCTCAGGCAAAAAATAACGCAGTGTTTTGGTTAATGGGCAAATATACTAGTTACATTTTTAACAAAATTGGAAGCTATGAACATATTGAATACAAGATGTATATGGAAAATGAATTCGAGAAAACACTTAAGTATCAGAACCACAATAAGAAAAATGGTAACATGCTCCGAATTGTTTTCAACAGAATAGGTATAGGTTAGGAACCGGATTCTTCGTGGAGAGGGGATGGGTTGGGTCACGTTCCCGACCCTAACCTCACCTGCAAGTAACACATAAAAATAAATCAGTAGTACAGCAGATACAAGAATATGACGACAAACATCTGGTGTCTATTACAAAGGAAGATCTTGAACTCCCTAAGAATGCGTTTAGAAAGCTGGAACCGACAAAAATAAAAAGGCAGTGAAGGATTTTACGATGACGCTGTTCGGGACTGCTCTTCTGTCCACGTAATTTACCTTGGAAGGAACACACATCAAGGATTTACTGAATGATTAATTTGGGTCTGGGAAATGATGATGAGGAACTTCAGGCTGCACAAGAAGAAAATGTACATCCTGAACTGCCACCAGTTGAAGGTGACAGTGCTTAAATAGGAAATGCTCACAGCCCAGAAGGCTCAATATGGTGCAAACGAGCGAAGCAAGCATGGAACCATGCCACGGAGATGCACTCTTGTTTCCTACAGCCAAATGAGAGTGTTTGAAAGCGGTCAAATTACGGCCTTCCGAGTGGCGGGATAGTCCTTTCTGGGAACGGAGAATTGACACAAAAGTTGGAAGTGCTGCATCAGTTTTGCAAGCGGCCACGTCAACATTCTCACGCCCGTAGACGAGGTTCTGCACGTCCAAGCAGCACAGATGCCCGCCAGAATCGTCTTATTGTTAAGGGCAGCAGTGGCACATCATACAGCTGACACATCACAGATAAGAGGGCTTGTGAACCCACACGTGCCCGCAGGTGATTGTTGTGAACCGGTTATTGCAGTTGGGCTCCGAGCACGCACACCTCTACCCCACCTTCCATTCATGCCAGAGCATGGAAGTGCAAGGATCGAGTGGTACCGTTAGATCACTTGGAAAATGGAACGGCTCGCCGTGGTCTTCGGCGATGAAAGATTCTTCCTGAACTCAACTCACAGTCGATTGCGCCTACGATGTAGACCCGGTGAGTGCTGTCTCATAGGAGTGCATTCGTCCAAGACATACTGGCTCCATAGGCCTTACGATTTCGGGTGCGATAAGTTATAACTCTCATTCACCTTTGGTGCTTCTGGGAGGGGGGGGGGGGGGGGGCTAATCAGCGCGCGGTACATGCAGTGTGTTCTTAAGCGCGTTCTTTCGCCGTTATTGCCAACAGGAACGTGGTGTGTTGTTCCAACAGGATAATGGTTCAAACGGCTGAGCACTATGGGACTTAACTGCTGTGGTCATCAGTCCCCTAGAACTTAGAACTACTTAAACCTAACTAACCTAAGGACATCACACACATCCATGCCCGAGGCAGGATGTAGCGCCTAGAACCGCTCGGCCACTCCGGCCGGCATCAGGATAATGCTCGCCCGCGCACTGCTTGTGAAATTCAACACGCTCTGCAAAAAGCGCAACAACTTCGCCGGCCAGCATGATCTGCTGACTTGTCTCCAGTTGAGCATGTGTAGCATATGATGAGACGAGAAGTGACTAGTGCAATTCTCCAACCAACAACTCTTCCAGAACTACGCGAACAGGTCGAGCAGGCGTAGCATAACTGAACCTAGGTCAGTATTCGCCCTTTGTACGATTGACTGGATGCCAAAGTCAGTACCTGCATTGCTGCGTTACGTTCTAGTATACGTGTTTCAGCATTGGTCGATACCTCGCACCACAGAACCGCTTATGCTATTGATCTGTGATTGTAATCATTTCATGTACTTCATATGCACTGTTGCAACAATAAATCTTGAGTGAATTGCCAACCTCTAAAAGGGTGTACTAATTTCTTTCCGGCTGTGTATTTTCTGCAACAGGTGCTAACTCAGAGTTAGCGGGCGAGCATAAATTGGTGTGTGTGTGTGTGTGTGTGTGTGTGTGTGTGTGTGTGTGAGAGAGAGAGAGAGAGAGAGAGAGAGAGAGAGAGAGAGAGAGAGAGAGAGAGAGAGAGAGAGGGGGGGGGGGGCTTTGAGCTGGAGAGTGAACCATCTGGTTTTTCAGTGACGCTCGTTTGGATATTACATTGTAGATAACAGACTGCTAAAGTCGGAGATCCTGGTTAGGGCGGCGTCCTGTCGAAGGTACCAGAAAAAATTTAGTCTCAATAGGGGTCTATCAGAACCAATAAATCTACAGGGAAAAGTGGGTCATCTTAACAATGGGGAGTTCACATGTAATTTACCCTATAACGTCATTCTCCCAAATCATTCCATAATCTGTGTGACACGACGATACCATCATTATTTGGTTCTGTGGGAAGCTCTAGGAACTGCAATAAAGATCAATCCTTTATATTACTTACATTATCTTCGGTTTCATCCCAATAAACATGTGTAGCGCACTGAAACAGCAGTCTGGTAGAGCTAAGGATTTCCGACTTACAGCTGATAAAACAGTGTTGGTTTTATACATGTTTACGGTCACACAAAATCGAAAGAAAAGGTGAAAGTTTAATCTTTTGGCGACACAGGGGTTATTAGGGTAGGGTCGGGTCGGAAGTAATTGGTCCGAACACTACCGAAACGTTCTCAGTATTCGCGTTGACGAAGTTGAAAAACCCTCGGAAAACATAAATCAGAGCGGGAATTAAAAGTGCGCTCCTTCCGAGTAGGGGATTGATGTTCATAAACAGTGTATCGTCTCGTTCGGTTCGGAGATCGAAATTCCACTCCTGCAGAATAACAGCCCAATGCCATTACGACGCTGGGTCATCTCGGTCACAGATTTTAAAGGCACTCAACACTGACATCAAATCTTAAGCATGTGTTAATTATCCAAACCAGAACTGACAGAACCTCTAAAATACGGTGTAAAAACTCCACAAATTTCTGACAAAATGTTGACATGAGAACAGCGTGTTTTGTAAACGTTATTCATCAATCCTCATTCGCCTGATTATTACAAACGAGAATCTATGTATTGTTTCCGAACCACGCTAAGGTTCCTTCAGTATCGTACCTATTAGACTACACTAGATTTCAAGCTACTGTCCGGTGTATCCTCTCTTTTCTTTGACTGAAAGACGCCAGTTTGAAGTTACTCCTGAGGAACAAAATGTGGCTACAGCTAAATGCGAGAAATGAAAATACAAGCTAAAACTGAACTGATGACTATTACTTATCTTGCAGCACAAACTATAAAGCAAGAATAAAATACATAAAACAAATATAATTAAAAACCCTTCCTTACTTTTCGAAATCTCTACGTTTAATCTTTCAGATCCGCAATCTGCTCTCCACTAAGTTTTCTGTTTTCCGCTTGCAGTTACTCCGCATCAACATATAATAGCATTAACTTTTAGGTGATCTTGAAATAATGCAGGCAGGAACATTTTTTTGTCGACTCACTACTATTTTGGGAAAAATCTTATACAAAATGCGGACGCGATAATGACTTGCGTCCACACGCTATGCTACCAGAACAAAAAGACAGCTAACTAACGTTTTTGTCGGCAGCTTGGATATATTTGATCAAGTAAAAGCACGTACACGCACGCACACACACACACACACACACACACACACACACACACCAGTTTCAAATTTAGTTTGATACAAGACTAACGGGTTTCCTCCTACTACAACAGTGTCCTCTATAGCAATAAATTTTCTAGTAGCTAACACACAATGTTTCAAATAAGTGTTACTTTCGTCTATGTCCAACATGAGTCTAGTTGAACAAGACTACGAAATCGTCCAATAGTCACGCTAGAGATAGGTCATTTTGCCAATAATATTGAATAAAACCGCCTTGAGCTTCCTCGAGTCCAAAACCTATATCTGTTCCTACAACACCGAAAGCAGCGAGCGCATTTCGAACCTGATGCGAAGTTCAGCTCCGTTCGTTTTTCTCTCAACGTCTTCAAGCTATTCCGCTTCACCACTATGGACGAGCATCTCCAGGAGTCGAGAGCGCAGACGATGCAGCTTCCGCTCGCCGGCGTATGTGGTAATTCGCTTTCACTCGACGGCGGACGTAGGCTTCCGAAGTTGTCTTCGTTACAGAAACGTCGACGTTATAACATTTGGTACATGCGCTTTTATATAAATAAAAGTTATTCCCCAACTACGTTATTGGCAACCATAGATGGCTACGTTGATAAATAAAGTAGCTGTAAGGTAGAACACTGAAGGACAGAAAAGGTAAACAGTCCAAGACTCCACAATAAATCAAACAGTAGAAACTGTTTCAATCTGAGAGCATGAGTGTTTCGAGACTTAACAGTCTCAACTAAAGCGTAGCTAGATGAGGTGAAAAGCGTTACCTGTTCATACCGACAACCTCTGCACATATTGGGTGAGATGACTGGATTACAACCAGTTGACTGGACCGACTCGCGAAGACTGGCGACGGCCACGACCGGCAGAAGTAAGGGCAGCGGTGGAATGACTGTCGGCACGTACGCCAGCCGGGGCGTGAGAGCGCTCGTCCGTAACGGGGACACCCTCCCACCCGTCACCTGCGCCTGAGTAGCTGCTTTGTGTTTACACTTTCCACTGGCGACACCGGGTGCCGGCCGCTAAGCGAGCACGCCGCCATTTTTTTACGAGGTAAGGACCTCTGCGTTGCGTTCTTTTGTGTGTGTGTGTGTGTGTGTGTGCGCCAAAATACAGTATTTCTGCTAGTAAGTTAACTGTTTCCAGTGCTTGCGGAGCTTTAATATACAGAGTATATGAAACGAAACCAACTTCGGAGCGTTGTAGAGGGTGCCTTGAAGAACAGACTGAGAAGATGTATCCAGGCCCAGAAACGTCATCCAATGAAGGTATGTAGTGTCGAAATTATAGGATCAACACTTCTAGCTCATATACCACTCCCGTGACAGCAAACGTAACATGGTGTGTTAACGGTATTACTGTGACAAGTCTGGATGCGTAAGAAGGTATCTAACGTACTGTATGTTGACAAGCCCATTCCGAGAAGTTCAACTTGGCCGTTTGCGTGCAGACTCGGGGTTTTTGTCGCCGGGTGGTGGCCTAAAGGTCGGGACACACATGTCCGGACCTTGTCCATGCCGAGATACGTCCGAGTATCGGCCGTCACCCGGACAACAATATACATCATTAAGACAAATGTAGCGGGCCCCACATGACCGGGACTGTGAACGGGGATCGTCAACGGGCCCTGGCCGTGCCGGGCGGGATTCGCCGCGTTTAATTTTTCACGTGACGGACACGGCCTGACGGTAGAATTGTCTTGTGAGCTGTGCAACTGCGCAAGACTGTTCTGTGTACAAAAAATGGATGTGGAACGACTAATAGAAGAAGTTCTTTACGATCAGGGAAGTGAAAACTACAGGAATATCGACTACAAAGACAGAGTTTGGAAGACAATTGCAACAGATCTACAATCCAAAGGTAAGATAAAAACTATACAAGTTTTAATATCCGAAAGATATTTATTTACTTTTTATTTTACAAACAGATGTTTGGTTGATGTTATCGTTATATCGCCAAGGCGACATGTTCTTGCCATTCCACAGTCCCTTGTTGAGAATTCAGGAATTTTTTGAGTTGTTCTCGTACAGCAAATGCAGCATCTGTTGATCTCCTACGAATTCGAGGTAGGTTTCGAAGATGTACTGCGTCATCCTAAAATATTCATAAAACTTAGTCTCATCATCTATGAGATGAGAAAATAATGTTCGAAACTCTCCCTGTACTGGTATTGTTTTCCAGGCACTGTGGATCCATAATTTTCATCTTCTTGTTTGCCTTCGGTCTTTTTCCTCTTAGTCTAAAGCAAGTGCTGTAAGTCCTAATTCACTATTACGAAAATTAATGAACATGTTTTACAGCTTTCACAAACAGAAACAAAGATCACCGCGTCCGAGTCACTACAAGGAACAACAAAGAAACAGACGTGCCCCGGTCATGTGTGGCCCCTGCAGGAACGGACCGAAGCACGGCCGTCACTCGTCCGACGCTCGGCCCTGACACGGCCCGGACGTGTGTGTCCCGACCTTAAAGCAGGCGCTGGCCACTACACAGCCCGTTTTTCTGGTCAAAATCGACTACTACAAGTGCTTGCAACTTTCGTGCCTGCTTGTAAATCAGCAGCCAACCATGATGCGAGTGTTGATATGACCAGAATTTGTAGATTGTGCCCAATGTGAAGTTCTAAATTTCCGAGTGTGCTGCACACTGAGCATGTCCAAAAACTGGGTAATGTGGCGGCTTCTGCTAACATCGGAAGTATCCCTATTCTGGCCGAGTTCACTCCTATTTCAGAAACGGATTTTTTCTTTCTCTCTTCTTAAACTTCATTTTGAAGCTCTACTGTAACAGTTCCTTTCTCTCCTCCTTCTGAAGAGCCTTAACGTAGTATTATCTGCAACTATGTGCTACTTACAACAGGTAAAACATTTAGACTACGTTCATGTAAGCAAAATCATCTCCAACATATTCAGGTAGGTTAACTATAACACACATCCTGGATAAGTGTAAAATCTAGAATTTCAACGACCTCTGGCGAGGGCGGTCACCTTAGTCGCGAACGACTGTTGACTTGATAAGCTGCGAATAAAAAAAATTGCTTTTAAAAAAACAAAAAACACTATGGGTGACAGGGTCATCGATGGGGGTAAATCGCAAACCGCACATCAAAAGAATTTCACAATTTCAATCACATGACGGCTGACAATGTGGGAACAGCCGCCAGAATAAAACATTTGGTAAAAAGAATGTTAATGTCACATTTTCGTCTTTCATTTATCGATTCACGTACTGATGTTCAACCACGTGCTATGCTCTTCTTAGATGCAGATTATAGCTACATGCTATCAGAATTTAAAGAATCTTGACAGTGAATGTACATGCTCACGACATTAACAGGCGCATTACACAATACGTAAATCGAAAATTCAAAGCTAGTCTGAAGAAAAATAAAAACATGAATACTCGGCTGAAAGAGCGCATGGTGGCAAGATGATCATGATGATGATTTTAGGTGAGGAGCGCTCTTGTCATCAGCGCCCTGACGATGTGTCAGCAAGCCAATTCATGGGTGGGGACGAAGGCGGCTGACGCCATATGCGGAGCAGTTCATAATGCATTCAAGTCTGCCTCCCTTTCCCGCCAATTTAGGGATGAGGCCTGACAGTTCACAAAATGTCACCACTCTTGTAATATTGGAATCAGTATCGGCGAGGATGGTGGGCAGATCTCCATCGAGACTGAGGGCTGCCCTGATATCAGTACGTAAGACACACGTTGCCAAAATATGCTGAACTGAAAGTGGCACACCGCAAACCTCACAGAGTGGGGCATCCAACTTCCGGAGGAGGAAGCAATGCGTTAACGGGCTGTGTTCGATGCGCAGCCTGGTAAGCAGAACATCCTTCCTGTGGTGACGCTCACATGAAGTCCGCCATGCCGGCCGCTGTGGCCGAGCGGTTCTAAGCGCTTCAGTCCGGAACCGCGCTGCTGCTGTGGTCGCAGGTTCGAATCCTGCCTCAGGCATGGATGTGTGTGATGTCCTTAGGTTACTTAGGTTTAAGTAGTTGTAAGTCTAAGGGACTGATGACCTCAGATGTTAAGTCCCATAGTGCTTAGAGCCATTTGAACCATTTTTGTCCGCCCCGGTAGCTGAGTGGTCAGTGTGACAGACTGTCAATCCTAAGGGCCCGGGTTCGATTCCCGGCTGGGTCGGAAATTTTCTCCGCTCAGGGACTGGGTGTTGTGTTGTCCTAATCATCATCATTTCATCCCCATCGACACGCAGGTCGCCGAAGTGGCGTCAAATCGAAAGACATGCACCAGGCGAACGGACTACCCGACGGGAGGCCCTAGCCACACGACATTTCCATTTTTTTAACCATTTTGAATTCCGCCATGCCCATGTGGTTGATTTCAGCAACCATACATCTGTATATTGTTTTCTGTCACCTTCAATCATTCAGTCTCCCAATGACACATTATGTGTCTGTCAGAAAATGAGAAGACAGTGTGCAACAGGAAGGGACATTGATGGACAACACCACCCCGACATGTTTCTTTGGCTGTTCTGGCGGCCATTTCGTTTCCCTGTATCTTAATGTGGCCAGGTACCCAGCAAAAGATCACCTCCTTGCCACTGTGTTGGAGCCACTGTAAGTAGTCACGGATGATCCGAATCAACTGGTTTACTGTATACATTTGGTGAAGTACTTGTAGTGGACTAAGCGAGTCGGAACAGACAAGAAAACTTATACCGTAATATCTGTGAATACTCTCCAGTGTCATCATAACACTATATAACTCTGCATCATAATTTCTACATTGTTCCGGAACATGCACTTCAAAAATCCTATCAGGGAAAACAGTGGAACAACCGAGGATATTCTCTTGCTGGGTTCCATCTTCATAAACGTATAAACAACGGTTAAATTGTGGTACGTACCTAAAAGGAAGAAAACAAAATTGTAAAAACGTAATCTGGAATTCAAGTTTTCTTCTACTGTGTCAAGTTTAAACTGACTTTGGGCCTCTGAAGACACCAATGCAGCCGTGGCTGTGTATTCCGAACTCTGATAGATCCAGGTCCTTGAGACAGTCAGCAGCACGTGTCAGCAGCTTGGTCGCATGTGGCCGATTCCAGAACATCCGTTCAAAGTTGGGTTGGACTACTGCACTAAATACCAATGACTGAGGTGACGCTGAGATTTTCAGTGCCTGTCGAGCCAAAAGGATACGTCGCCGAATCCAGACTGGTGGTCCACCAGCCTCTGCACACAAGACTCTGAACTGGACCGGTCCAAAAGGCTCCAGTAGATATCAGAATGCCCTCATGGCGGACAGCGTCTAACATCTTGAGCTAGGAAAAATGGTCTGATCCAGAGACCACGCTGCTATAATCTAAATATGATCCAACAAATGCCCTGTAAGACTGCAGGAGGCAGGACATGTCAGCTCCTCGTGATTTTCCACTAAGACATTTCAAAATATTAAACGACTCTTGAGCCATTTGTTTGTAGGTCTTTCACGTCTGAGAGCCAAGTTAATTTCGAGTCAATAATAAACCGAAAAAGCGCACAATTTCCTGAAAATGTAAAATATTGTCCTCCATTGTGAGGACTGGTTGGTTAAAACCTCGACGAGCATGGTTAAAATTGACACAAGTAGTCTTCTCTGGAGAGAACCGAAAACCAGCTGTCTTGGCCCAGGTTTCCAGCCTCCTGATGGTCAGCTGTAGCTGCCTCATCATCACTGTAAGATCGGAGGAAAAGTAGAAGATTGCATAGTCATCCACAAGCAAAGAGAATTTGACAGGGCTGCTGACTGTCAAGGAAATGGCAAACAATGTGACAGTGAGTACACTGCCTTGGGGGACCCCATTCTCTTGTACATAGCAGTCAGACAATACATCGTCAACGCGAAATCGAGAGCGCCAGTCCTCCAGGAAGGATTGGATAAGAAGTGGGAGACGTCCACATAGTCCCCATTCATGAAGTTGGCGAAGGATGTTGTATCTCCAAGTAACGTCATACGCTTTTTCGAGGTAAAAAATACACAAACTAAATGGTTTTGGCGTTAGAAGGACTCCTGTATCGGCGTCTCCAGTACAATTAACATGTCAAGGGCGGAATGGTAGCGCCTGAAACCGCACTGGGAGCGGCCCAGGTGACCTCAGGATTCGAGCAGCCAGACAAGGTGGCAGTTGACCATGCAGTCAGGAGTCTTACACATACAACTGATAAGGGCTACAATCTGGTAACTGTTAGGGGCGCTACAGTCCTTGCCTGGTTTCCACAATGGAATTAATATTGCCTCCTTCCAAGTCGTCGTGTACTGTCCATCAAACCAGATCTGATTGAAACAAGAGAGAAGCTGTTCTTTCGCTTCAAGGCACAGGTGATGCAGGAAGGCATAATGAATTTCATCAGGTCCTGGAGCAGTACCTCTGGCCGCAGACAGAGCTGATGCCAGTTCCCAAATGGAGAATGGAAGGTTATAAACTTCCTCATTATGGGAGAACAAATGGAGCTTCCTTACCTCCGCAGTTCTAAGGAACACCTGAAATTAACACCTGAAATTCTGGAGTTTGTCTGGATGACGAAGTTACTGGAGGAAAAAAAAAAGCTACAACCTGAGCAAAGTCTTTAGGCGAGTCCACCAAGACCCCTTTTCTCAACAAGCCCGTAAGGGGATGTGTAATGCACTTGCCTGAAATCCGCCTTATTCACTCGCAAACTTGTGCAGTGCAAGTGGACTGATTAATGGAAGTTGCAAATTCCTTCAGGAATTCCTCTTCTGTTCTTTTATCACTCATCTCGCATGTGCTCTCGCAGATCTGAAGGCACGGAGGTTTTCTGTAGTTGTATGGTGTTTGAATTTCGTAGAGCTGTTCATCTGGCTCTAGCTTTCAATCGACAGTCGTCATTCAACCCAGGTACAGGTCTCGTCTAAGGTTATTGCTCGAGTGGGCAATGGCCTCTGCAGCAGCCCGTTGGATCTCACAAGTGATACAGGCCACCATCTCCTGTGCACAATCCTTTTGTTCAAAAATAGCCTGCTGACTGTGGAGCAACCAATTTGTCCTTTGAATCAGATATCTTCGTGGTCTCCTGTCGACCACCATCTGAGTCGTCGGCAGGCGGAAACACTCTGTGAAGTGCTCACTAGGGTGTAGATCTTCCCGAATCTGCAATAGCAGGGGAGCAAAAGCGGCTGAAAAACCATGTAGCTGTGGAAAAGCGTGTCATCTGACCTGACTTCAAAAGGCACATACTCTAAGAATGGAAAAGTCGCTCGATAATTCGACCCCTGGAGCAAGTAATAGCCGAGCCTCACAGCACACTGCGTGCACTGAAGTCCCAGACAAGGAGGAAAGGGCGTGGGAATGCCCAGAAGAGTTCTGTCAGTATGCCCGCATCCAAAAGATCATTAGGTAGCAGATATAAAGAACACACTGTGATGTTAAATGCTAGGACTTCCATGGAAACTGCTTCTCTTTTTAGGGAACCAGTAATACCTTCCAATGTCTTGTGAATATAGAAACCTTCTCAGAGGTTCCCCCTGTTCTCTTGATTACAGTGAAAGTGTTAAGGCACACTAATGACCTAAAACTAATGTTTCCGAGATTTCTCCTTTGGAGGACTGACCGACCGAGCCCTCTTTGATGAGTCGGTTTAGGTACTGCCTGACGGTATTCCCGTTCCGTCAGGAGTAGTTGTTTGATGAGACCACTAGATAGGTATCCCGTGAGACGCTAGGGAAACGACCGCCGACCCAAGAAGAGCTCTGCGTGCCTGAGCAAGCCACATACAACTGGGGGACGGCTGGTTCCCCCGGAGGTTGCCCGCTACAGACTGATTTACCTCATCGGCCATTCACATTATCAGCACACTTCGAGATTGAGGGATTTTTTTTTTATACAGGTGTGTACCTTCCTCGCGGTCTAGACGATAAAGCCAAGGCCGCACGATGGTCGCTGAAGCATCCCTGGAGCTTACTGTAAGAGAGGACTGGCGGCGCCTGCCAGTCCCCAGCTCAGTAACATGGGATCGCTGAGCCCTTGGGAGGACGGTGGCAAGAGAAACGAACACACTACACTAATTGATTTTGTGAAACCAAGGACTTCTTACATACTTCACAAGGAAAAAAAGGTCGTGATAATCATGAAATGGCAGAGTCGCTTGTTTTGTACTTAAGATAAGCATTTTCAGCGTGCTCGTGGATTGTCTCTAATTCTCGCCGATGGCGCCATCTCAGGAAGATCTGTAGTCGTTAGATACCAAACAACGAGAAGTCTCAATGTTTAGAGTTCGATCAACTTATCCTTCATAAATTTACGCATGGCCACGATAAGGTGGCTTATGGAATATAGATATAGGAGCGCGTGCTGCAAAGTAACGCCCCCGAATTCTTCATTCTGTTCTCAATATTGGTTCACGTATTACATGTCATGTATATTACTCGGTCGACTTCCGCGCTTCGCTGACAGAAGTTGCAACCCTTTGGCGCTATACGGTTCCAATATGTAGCGTGTATCTGGTTAGTGTGTAACGTAACTATGTTGGTGCGTGAAAAACATTGTACTATAATCGAGCTTCTTCACCGGAGGAACTTCGTTCACACATAGAACATCCTCTCCTTCAGCATGCAAGGTCAGGGAACATACGAGCGCTGCGGCTTCTGCAACAAAACGACGCTTTGTGTTACTGTCATTGATCGATATTCATATAGTCCCAACTTCGCCAAATCCGATTTTCGTCTGTTTCCAAAACTTAGCCCTAGAGCACTAAAGGGGGGAAATGTAACATTGCTACTAAACCATCGTTAAAGTTTACTACTTCACATTCCATTCAAAGGAAGTCAATTTATATAGGTTATGTATTAATGAATTACAACTACTAGATAACCATTAGTATGTTACATACCAAACTGAGTAAAAAAACGTCCTGTTTTATACTCTACGGCAATCGTAAACCTTACGAGGCATTAGTGATCTAGCGTTAAAGAACATTTTCGAGGACTTTACTTTTGTAGAGGTGAAGCGGTGCAAAAAGTGACGGTATAAAAAAATTGGTTTCCCACTGGGAGAAATACAGGGTGTTTATAAATGAATATCGGGGTTTTAACGCTTTATAATATTTATTATATTAAACTTACAGTTATAAATGATATGTCATATGAAAGAACATCTCAAACAGTTTTACCAAGAACCTTATAAATGTTCAATGTCAGCATCATTTGTCACACGGCACACATCAAGTCTACAGTCGAGTTCTTCTCAAACGTCGATAAGTGTGTCTTCAGTGATTGTAGCAACAGCAGCTTCAATCCGGTTTCTTAATTCAGGGAGGTCTGCTGGTAGCGGAGGCACGTACACACGATCCTTGATGAAGCCCCAAAGGAAAAAATCGCATGGGGTTAGGTCGGGTGAAGGTGGAGGAAATGCAAAGCAAGCCCAGTCATTGGGCCCCTTGTAGCCTTATCCAGCGCTTGGGTACAGTGAAGTTCAACCAACCGCGTACAATTGCGGCGGAAACATTGCGCGCTGCACATGCGCACTGGTGCCAAACACAACTGTTTGAGTTGCTCTTTCATTTGACATATCATTTATAACTGTAAGTTAGTTGTAATAAATATTATAAAGCGTTAAAGCCCCGATATTCATTTATAAACACCCCGTATGTCTGTCGCCAAGGTGACTATGTTGAGAAATAGACATGAAAAATAAACGTTTAAAATGTTAATAAAGTTGGTTTTAGTTAAAAAGCTTTAAGGATACGGGATACTTTTGCGGCTCAATATTATGTAAAAATCAGCACCTATTTCTTTCAAGCACTGTTTATAATGTATGTTTTATGATTTTTTGTTGGTATCAGATAATGCAGCACACTTTGTAAACAAATTAGAAGTATTTTGAATATTTTTGAACCTGCTTAGGGTTATTAAAAAAATTACAAAGAAACTGATGCAATTTTTTCCTAAAATGCTTTCTCAAATTGAAGTACGACTTAATCCAATGTTATACATTTGAAGGAGACCAAATTTTTACCAGGTATGCACAATATGATGGCTGAGGTACTAGACCTAGTTAATTCCACCTATTACTTTAATTAAATGGATAAAAAATATCACATTTTACATTTTAATTTTTATAATTTTTTATAATTTTTATAATTTTTTATAATTCCTGAAGCATAGTCTTCATCCTGCAGCACTTCTTCATCTTCAAGCTTCCTCTTGGCATTCCTTTTAGCACTTCTTGCTTCTTTGGTAGTTTGAAGAGCGAATCTTTTAGCTTCATCCACCCGTCATCTGTCACACGCAAGCAATGATCTTCCATATTAGAGACACATTTTATGCCTAAATTACTCAGGACTTCCAACCTTCCTATCACTTCATCACTGAAACATATCACTGCATCTAGTACACCAACTATTACTGTATATAATCCTACAAAAATATTCTTGAGTAATCGTTCCCATACGCAATGATTGAAACTAATTTGTATTCTGAGTGCCCCCATGAAGAGATTTACTAAGCAATACAGGGTCACACAGGTCTCTAAAAATTGCTTTTATTTAACTGATGACACGCTCAGGAAGAGAATGCTTATGCCGGTATATGTGACCACTTTCTTTTGCTTTTTGGTAACCACGCCAAGAATCTGCTCCTTTAGGGCAAAGTCCGTGAACAGGGTGGTCATCTGTGGACAACTTATGAAAGTAGGTGGTCCATACAGCTTTTCTCATTGCTGTTAACATCATTCAGAGGTGCAGCACCTAACGGCCAGTTCATAATAACTCTGAAGAAAATCTATTTGAGTTTCTGTCAATGTGCCTAGGCCAAACAGAGATTTTCCATCAGATAGCAACTTTCCTTTCATTTCTCTTCGTAGCTTCCTCCATCTAGCACCCATCCTCTTTTGCACATGTCCACAACACTCCAGTTTTGTTACCAAGTATCACCATAAACACTGAACTCGTTAATTTCATCGAAAGCTTTAGAGTTGCCATCGTCTACGTACTTCGTATATCTACCGTTATAAACTGGCACCGACCTCTGAAATATGTTTAGTGCTCCGTCACACTCCATACCTCCACTGTAACCATCATAATTCTTGGGATCTGATGTTCAATGTGTCCTTCAGTGTTACCATGGCAGGTGTTGCAGTACTTAGGTAAGCACTCAACATCAACAACTTTTCAATTCTCCAGAGAAGTAGCACTTACAACATCATTGAAGGAACGATATCCTCGACATTACCATGTCCCATAAAGTGCAACAGCAATGTCCCTGGTTCCACTAATATTTACAGTTTCTTCTACTGCACGTTTCATAGATGCTTTAGACACAACCGTCAAGGCAACTAAAAGTATTTTTATGTACTTGCTGAACCTACTGGGAGGAGGAGGGGGAAGGTCCATCAAACCACAAAACGTTTGAGCAGCCTTTTTTCCTTTCCTATTGAACGCATTGCATACACTAACTTCAAATTCAAATCGCATGAATTATGCACTATGTTCGAAGTCATTTTCGAGGTAGATTTATTGCAGGATCTACACAGAACACACGAATTTGACGCTAAACCCTTCCTGCTACTTTGTTGTTCAGTTATTTAAACAGCCTACACCATCACATTGTTTACATTTCGCCACTTCCTTTATCAAAGAAGGTAACAACAGTAAATCCACTACAAACAGCGTCATTGTTAACAAAAAAAAAATTGAATCACCAGGAGGCGTGCCATGGGGGAGTTTTTCCCTGAAGAACTGATACATAGGTTACTTTCAACAGTGTGGCTTGCTTTGTTTGTGAACAGGTTGCCACGGAATTTCCTTTTATTGAATTTCCCGATGCCTGGCATAGTTCGTATTTATTGCATACTACAGGATATGTACTTCCACAAATATATGAAGCACTTGGGAAACAAACATTCAGTAACATGTGAACAAACTGCTTCTGCGAAACAAAAGTAAATACTACCAAAGATAATCATTTACAGATACTAGAATCCTAAACTGTTACCAATATATACAATATCATACGTATAATCGCTGGAAACAAAAAGTTCACTGTTCTTTTCGAAATAATACTGGTTTCTGTAACAGAAATAACGGGTGCGTGGCGACATACATGACTGCAACTTTAAAATTTGGTATATACAGGTCATTTTTCATATGAAACCCTATAATGTATAAGTCAATGTAATCAGGAAAGTCTATAGAATTTAAGAAAGTCATAAAAATTTTTTCTACAATTTATAAGTACCCTGTATCCTTAAGAGTTTTCACATAAAAAAAATCGGTGGTATTGCTTTTCAGCTCGCCCTAGTAGGTGTCGGCTTAGTTTCTCCAGAAACGCCACAAGGCAATTTCCGCACCTTTGTTTAATTCGAACTAGTGTTTCGCCTTTAGTATGTTGACGGAACAACAAATGCTACTCTATCTTCCTTTTTTATCTGAAATATTAATTTGAGTCCTTGGACGCAACAGTATCTTCTTTTGAAGCGTTCTTGAACAATTTTCTGATGAAAGCATGTAACAGAACCTTCGAAAATCATCTGTGCATTCAAAGTGATCGCCAGAAATTATGAAAAAGCGAGTATCTGGATTTCTCCACACTAAACTTTCAAAGACCCTCGTATATCCTCTCCTGTGGGCTATGAAAGGTTATGTCGCAAGACATAAAGGACTAATTACTGCCTTTATGGACTCTATCGCTAAATTCCTATAGTGCAGACTCAGAAGCTATGCTGACGATGACAGCCATCTCATTATCCGACCACCAACCAAATACCTTTGAAGTAACTTCACGTTTCCAGCTTTATGTGACAAACATGCGCCATATTCTGAGTACTTACTTATTAATTCCGTATGTTGTTCTATCATACGATGGAATCGGTTTATGTGAATTTCGAGTTATGAGTGGTTATCCTGAATAGGAGCGTTCGCTCTTTTTATCCTGTTCTGTATTTCTTCCTTTTAACTGCCAGGCCTGATTCCCAGAGTACTTCGCCAGCAGGCTACATAAATCCGTTTCAAACTTTCACCACACTGTATTTCAAACATTTTCTGTTTTATCCTCGTTTCTACGGTTAAGAATTGCTGTTCTTGCACCTTTCACTCCTAATTAGCACAAGGTGAGTCTTGCACTTAATACTTTTGCATCTATGCCGCTGTTGGTATAATTTCACAAAACCTTTTTATCCTTTCATCTAATTAAAACTCGTAATGCAGTGATCATTAGCATTCTTAAATACTGAACGCGTCGATAACATCAAGAGTGAAGCAGTACTCTAGACGTAAGCACCAAAGAAAAATCTTTAGCGGAAAATAATTCGTATTCAATATTGTGCTATAAAATAACAGCTTAATCATCAGATTTAGGGCGACAGGATCGCGTACTCAAGTTATTGCGGGCCATGCGCTCCAATATAAACCGCGCGTGATTTGTGGGAAGCTCCTGTATGGCGATCTCCAGTTCTGCTTGCAAAGAACCCACCGACAACTTCAATATTGCAAATTTGCAAAACAAGTATTTATATGCTTGCTGCGGAGGATGGCCGCACAAACAAACTTGTCAATACGTCCTACCTACCATCAGACGTTTCCTCATCTTGTCAATGTCCCATAGCACCCTGTGCTTTTTAATTCTTTAATTTAAAAAATGTACATTGATCTTTTGTTTTTACTCTTCTCGGGGTTGAAATCACCAGCGGCGTGAAATTAAACAACGCTTAGCCACTAATCGGCCATAGCTGGAGAAGTCACACCGTCACTGATTAAATGAATTCGTAACAGACAGAAACCAAGGGGTTGAAATTCTTCGAAAGACTCCACAGACTTTTTAACTGTCCCACACACGTCCCAACTCCGAAGTATGAACCCCAAGTCTGGCTGCTAAAGTTGTGCAGCCATCCTCCGAAGACGACTTATCCCTTGCTGCATTAAATTCGGAGTTTAATGTAAGTGGATTGGAAGAATCAGGGAGACTTCATATTTGTATATTAAAAAATGGACTTCTCAACAGTACATAATAATTCAATTAAACGTATTTAAAATATACAAGGCATGTTCAACATTTACGTTAGTGCCTTTAAAAACCGGCTGATTACTGCCGATGATCCCTGCAATTTATATTATGGGATGAGTAATGATCACTGGACCACGTTTGCAGAACCAATCGCCTTCAGGACGATGGATGAGTAACGAAATAAAAATGGCACTGACACAGTAACGACCCCATGTCTCGCGCTACCAGCCCGATTTTTTTCCTTTTTTTCCTCGCCATAATGAGTGAGGAGTCACAAATAATGCCAGTATCTGTTCAGGGAAAAGTAAGGATCTGCAACTGAATTTCAACAAACACAATGGTTCAATTTCTCCAGTTGCACCCATAAAAAAATTTAAAGACATTCAAAATTCTTGCTGACTTCCTTCTTGGGTACTACTGTATTTAGCAGTCACGCTGCATATGTACAATATGTGATGGAACTTATGTAAATCAATTGTGATTAACTATTATACTAGAGTTGAAAAAATACAGTACAGGAAAGAAGTTCTGCATAATAAAGCATGGACGAAATATATCACACAAAAAAGAAATTAAAAATTACAAACGCACAATGCACAAACACAAAAGTAGGCGATGAACGAATTGTTTTCTAGTGAATTATTGCTATGGCTCTTCAAGCACGGCTGAAAACGTCTGGTAATCCACCAGGCCACGAAACTGTCTCTGGCCTGTGCAGACATCCAAGGCTGTGTTTTAGCAGTAATGAGCTTAACGAGCAGCTTCGTGTGTCTGCTGTCTGGGAACCGTGCCTGTGTGCACACGAGTCGGCAATTAAAGCTCTACCTCCAGGCTTCCTGCTTTCCTATGCAGTCAGCCGTTCCCTTACCAGACAGAGAGATGTTCGAAACCGTAAAGCCTCAGGGCTATTATGAACCACGCTTCGAAAGACTGATATACTGCATCATTAACCTGACAATGTAAAATGCAATGTTGACCCTCGTTGGTTCCACCAGAATGCATTCTACATCTATTAATTGATAGGACACCAACAAATGGTCTGATTTACGACGCAATCGTTTGTATTCGTTTTTGGGTAACACGTATTCCACGAGGCTAACTAATCCACTACCTAATGTGTCAGTTGATGCACATCTACGTTTTCACTAAGCGTACTGAACAGATGAATGCACTTAGAAGGTTTATTCCTTCAATGTTAAACTTGTATATTCGAACTGATAAACCAAATCTACGAGTTAGCGTCTTTCATTATGAAAATAATTCAAAACTTTTTGATTGCCCAAAAAGAAACTGAGAGACTGATGTTGGAAGTACTGGAGCAGACAGAAACCAGGGAGCAGACTGAGACGATGATAGGACATATATCGAATTAAATAAATGGTAGCTGGACGAAGTAAGACTTTGCTGGATGCCAAGACATTAGAAAAAATGGAAGGACTACTTTGAAGCTGAAGACCGCAACGTGTGGAGAAATTTGAAGATATCCCAGCTAATTAATTACTTATTCACACAACTCGTAAGCGGGGGGCAACGAAATTTCATTTCAGAGATAGGCGGTTCAAATCCCCATTAGACTATTCAATATTTCGCTTAAGGCGAATGCCGGAATGGTTCCTTTGCAAACAACTTGGTCGACATTCTTCACTATTACTTCCCAATCGGAAGAAGCGCTCCATGTCTAATGACCTTGCTATCAATGAAACGGTAAACCCTTATTGTCCTTTTCCCAAGCTTCTACAGTTTATAGTTGTCCTGTCGTATACTACAATTTTGCTATGTCGTACCGAGATTTGCAATATGTACAGATTTGATACGTGGTTCCCATTCTCGGCAACTCCAGCGCCCCAAGATGCATCTGGAGCCACAGTTAAATATTCGTTGGAGTGCTACTTGCCTGGAGCCTGTACTTGGGTTCGTCTTAATGTCCTGTACAACTCGGTCCTCCAAATCTGGTTTACACACAGTGCGCCGTACACTAACACCAACTCGGCTTGTTCCCGACATGAATACCGAACCATTCTGCTGCTTACAGTAGGCTGCGTCAATCCTACAGCCTGCACAAACACAAGAACCACATGGCACTTGGCCACAGGGACTGTCTTTTGTCAACGCCATCTACCATGGCAACGATGCATTTCCGGACACTTGGTCATGGGGCCTTTTCTTCTCCATTTCCGGTCAGGAATCCGTCCCTGCAGTTTCTTAATGTTCACCCAGTATTATGCCCACACTTTTTGGCGAACAGGGAGAACGGATTTTGAGGAGTAACGAAACTTATCTGACGTGTCGTAAGAGTAAGGAATTTTAAAACTACTAAATTACCAGCCGTATACGGAAGTGAAACGTGGACGATAAAGTAGTTTAGACAAGAAAAGGATAAGAGTTTTTGAAAAGTTGTGATATATGAGAATGCTAAAGATTAGATGGATAGAACGAGTAACTAAAGACGTGATAATGAATCGAATAGGGGAAAAAAGAAATTTTCGGCACAACTCGACTAAAGGAAAGGGTCGATTGGTAGAACACATCCTGGGGCATCGTCAAGGAAATGCCAATCTGGTAATGGAACGAAGTGTGGGGAATAAAAACTGTAGGGAACCTAGGTATGAATAGTACAACGCAGGTTCAAATGGGTGTAGGTTACGTTACTTAATCAGAGATGACGAGGCTTCGACATGACAGAGTAGAGCTGCGTCAAACCAGTGTTCGGACAGAAGACCACAACAACAACTTGGCTCGATCCGCAAACTAATTGCGAGAGGGAAAGGAAATATACAACTACGAAAAGTAATTTACTTAACGTATGGCAAACAAAGCAATACAAAAAGAGAACGCAAAATAATCTGGTCAATGTTGACCAAAATTAAAATATAATTAAAGATCAGCAATGTGTTCATTATAGTTTGCGTACTACATTCTTCAGCCTATCAATAAAATGAGACTTCAAGGAAATGACAGATCTTTTTGCTCAAGATGTGTACAAATGGAACACACTAAGGCGATGTGCTCAACAGTTTGGTTTTCAGTGCCTCAGTCACAGGCAGCTGATTGTTGGAGACCCCATTATACTGGCGAGGCAGCACCGTTTGTATGCACACTGTTAAATCTAGCCCATAGTCGAGCGAGTAGATGCAACCCCGGAGGTCTAGCGTTCTGGTTTGTGATCGTATGCCACGGGACGAAAATGATTACTCGACATGGGTAGCCTTGGTCATTAACATGAGGACAGAATTTACAGTACCAAATTGAACGACAGCGTCCGGCTGCGAGGCTTTATCATACTGATCTAGCGAACAAATCAAGCAGACAATTGTATTATGATGAAAACTGGCTATTCTTCTTGGTAAAATTATTTTCACACTTAAAGTACTTATGCCACTGCCATTAGTCACACACACTGATTTCTATCTTTCTCTTTCGAACACAATGAAAAACTCCGTATACCAAAGACATTCCAGCTGATTTCTACTCTTCACTTTGTTTCATTAGCTGTGTATCCAATAATTAAATGTCTTCAATTTCCTCGCATACAATTACTCATCCACTGGTTGTACGACGCATTGTAAATCTGTGGTTTCTTTTTGATGCGCTGACTGTATTATTTCAGTTTTATTTAATACTTTCAGCCTAACTTCATAAGGAGCTGTATTAAATTATTGCGATAGTTACTGCAGTTTATTTCCGCAAAAGCTGAAACGCACGATGTCCCTTGTACAAACTAAGATGATCCTGATGTATTCCATTAACCTGTATTCGTGCTTTTTCCAGATTTCATTAATCTGAAAATTCCTTTATGGTTGCCAAGAGTTCCTTTGACGAGAATCTGCTTACCTGATTTTCCTTTCAATTTTGAATTTACCACTATCCGGATATTATCCAAGCTGTAGAACTGGCGCACCCAATCTTCAGTACACTAACAGGGATTAAATCAATGCTTTGCTTCAGAGTAGCAATTGATACATAGTTTGTTGAAAACGAGTGAAAACTTACTATTAACCCAAGATAACAAATACAAGTTAGTGCTCCTTATAATAACGTCATTCAAGAGTTATAAATCGCCATCTAAAGTCAAATGTTCCTTTGTTTGATTTAATTCCGAAGTGGTTCTTTTCTTCTCACGGGGATGGTTTATGTCAAACAGCTACTATGGTGCATTTTATATTCGGGTGATGATACTTGTCTTCTAACATACAGTTTTCCATTCGTAGCTCATTTTACCAAAATTTTACGAATGTTAAAAATTAAGCGTGGTAGGTAATTTCAAACAGTCCTCTATCCTGCGGAAGTGTTTCCACACCTAATAAAACACAGAAGTAATGAGAACTGTACAGTCTCAACTACGATAACTAATCACTATTGTTTTTGATACCCGTAATGCCATAACGTGTAAAGTTTTCTCTGACACGGTTAAGTCCATTCGTGTGTACACTCGATACGAACATTGAAAGCTTAACTAAATTAGAGATTTTCTTAACGTGAAGGCTGGTTAGAACGCCACAGTGCTTTCGTAGGCATCGCCATTACTAGACCTAGGATTTTTAGGTCCTAAAAATCTTAAACTAGGTACCTAAAATAGGTTCTGTCACTTACAAAAATAGGTCATTAAAATTAGAAAATAGGTGACTAAAATCTGGCATTTTATTGTCTAGAAAGATAAAGAGATTGACAAAGATCCACATTATATTATTGACTAAGTCCACAATTACAGACACTGTAAATAACTAACACTTTCTCCAGATTTTCCGTTGAGAAACTGCATCTCTTGTCAGTTAATAGCATCTTATTTGCCGAGAATGAGAGCGTTCCACGCCAAAAGATGTCACCGGAGCATATTTATATGAGCGTGTTAGGCACAATAGAACAGCACACTCATGTTCTGTTGATTTACCTATGTCAGCCACTTTGCAGAGGGTGGTCAGTCCCGGGTGTTTTTGTAGCACTGTCTTTAGTTTCTCACTAACTTTCATATCAATAGAACTCGGGACCAAGTTGATTTTTTCTGTGACCCTTCTATCAATCGCAGTTGGTGTAGACTGGTTTCCCTGAACACTCTAGAGCTTTAAAAATAGGGACCAAAAATTCACAATGAGATTTTATGTATGCAATGTCGTTGGAAATTGTTGGGTCCTTTAGATGGTTTTTAGCTGAACTAATGCTCAATGGCTCCTGCCGCAATTTAAGAACAACGTTCTTAAAGTCTTCCAAATGCTCGCTAAAATATTCCACGGCCTCTAGCCACGTTCCCCAGCGAGTAAGTATGGGTTCTAGTGGAAGTGGTAAAGTTCCTCTCGAAATAACTGGATTCTTGTAGGTGCTTTAAGAAAAACCTTTTTGAAACTAGCTTGCTTACATGTGGAAATTCGAGACGTATCGTCTCAGGTACACGATTCATGGCATGGGCAAGACGTGGTACGGAGCAAGGCTGGATAATATACTCTCAACAATTTAACAGCAGCAATCATGTATGCGGATGCATCAGTGTAGATTACAAGTACTTTATTTTCACATAGACTGTTGGGGAAAAGTAATTTGATGGCTTTATTAACAAAGTGAACAATTATTTCCCGGTTAGTCTTTTTTAGCTCCTTGCTGCAGATCAGATGAGGTGCAGAGCGAGTGGCAGGATCTAACTTTCCAGCAATCAAATTAGCCACATATCGATCTTGTCTGTCAGTTGTCTCACCGACAGAGATCCACGTGTATGAATCGCCTATATCTTCCCTTGTCCTGGTCAATGTATTTTTATTTAAAGTAACTAAATAGTTCTTTCTCTGTGTGGAATATGAAGGAATGCTGCGGTGACGGTATTTCCCTAGAAAAGTTTTCAATTGGCTATTTTCAACTGCATTGAATGGTACGTTTGCTGCAACAATGGCTCGACAGAGGTCAAGATGAAATTCGTTTTTGTTTGTTGCACTTGGTTTAGTTACAAACGTTTGTTTCAAGTCTCATTTATTTAAAATTTGCCTGGTGTTTAATTCCTAAAACATGCTGCCTTAAATGCGACCTCTGTTCATAACGTACCTAAAAACAAAAAAGAAATTAGACATATATTGTGGAAGAATTTACGTAAGAGATTCACTTAGCAAAATTAACGTACATTAAGGGTTTAGAAACAATATTTTTGCATTCGCATGTGTCTAGTCCAAGTTAACTCGGGAAAAACAGTGGCATCACTGTTCTCTAAGTGGGCGTAAATGGTAAAGTTACCATTTTACTTATGTCTTTGTTGCACACATTGCAGTAAATAACTCTTCCGTCTGTAGAGAAATCATGAAATTCTTGTATCCACTGACGAATCAGAGATTATTTGGAGCTGGTTACTTTCGGCTTGCTTGACTTTCCACAGACAGTCGTGAAATATTTCACAACATCCAAGCAGCACGCTGACAGACTGAATGAAGACAGTGCAGGTGGTTTAAAGAGGCTGTTCCGACAGGGAAGGAAGTCACAGGAGGCAGATCACAAGGCTCTTCCTTACCCTACCGACCCACTTATAAACTGTTCACAGCGAGCGACAAAGCTCTGAGGAGCTGGGTGCCTGGAACATCCTGGCTTCTGCTATCGTCGCTGACTCATGATTGGCGTTCACGCATGCAAATAAAAGAGTTATCATTCAGTTACTGTTTTATAAGTAGCCGGGAAGACCAGAAGAGTAGTTTTATCCATACAAATTTTATTTGATTGGATTTTAAAAAATTAGATACAGTTAGGTTCTAACATCAAATTAGGTATTTTTAGGATTTTTAAAAATGAGGTACAATCAGGTTCTAACATGAAATTAGGTATTTTAGGTACAATAAAATTACAATTTTCGATAAAATATTTGCGTAATTCTTGGCTGGGAAAACAACGAGAGAATGTTAGTCACAAAAATATTATTTAAATGGATTTTTAAAATTTAGGTACATCAGGCACTAACCTGAAATTAGTTTTTTTACTTGCTATAAAACTAGAGTTTTCGATCATAAATTGGCGTAATTCGTGTATGTACAACTTTATTGCCTTTATTTAATGAGGAACAAAATACACTTTTACCTAAAATCCGAGTTCTAGTCATTACAAGTGGCATGTCCTTGCTTTTCTGATTCATCCAGCCGAACCGTGAACATAGTCCGGTTCACTTCACTATTTATTGCCTGGGGTGAAAGCAGCGAAAAAACAACACACCATGGGACCGACTGTGGAAGGAGCTTTGCTGTCTAGCTAGCGCATACTCAAAACTGTCCAACCAATAATTATGTCCAATACACAAGTCTAATTAAATTCGCTTGTTAACATCATCTACTTTCATCGCATAAAAATGAGGCTGTCAACAAACTGAAACGCATTTTGGACACCACACTGCTTTCCTGAACTCGACTCTGTTGGAGAGTGTCACACTTTCACTCGTGCACGGGGTCCATAAACATGTAACCGAGAGCAGTAAGTCTCACGTACGGTACACAATAAAGAGAGTTTAATTACTTATAAAACAGTTATAGGGGTTTGAGTGTTTAGGGATGGTAGGGGGGCGGTGGCGAGAGATGAGTCAGAAGACAAAATTCCTGTAGTTTTAAGTAGTCATGCTTTTTGTACGGATGCATATAAGACGGTCACGTGGTTACTGTTTTCTTGTTAATACTTCTCTGTTGGAACTATTGAGCATGTGTTCACAGGCGCAACTGCTAGCGTCTAAATACGTGAACAGAGTTAGGACCGCTTTTCCGGACCAGAAAGTCAGCGCAGCCTCCGAGCAAATGAAGGTAAACAGGCATCGCACGCGATGGAAGAGCATCCCCTTACTGCCATAAAGCGGTAAAACAGGGAACTACTTTAATAAACTGAAATTGTAACTCCACGGCTTATGCCGTAATACCTCACCTTGTGGAGGTGGAGGCGAATTTCGCATTGTAGCACCAGAAAAGAATTCTGGAACAACTGGTGACAGAAGGTTAAAGTGGGTGACATTCAACCAGCAAAACCCTACTTTTTACGGTATAGCAACACATGAACTCATCTTGTGTAACAAGGCGTTTCGTGAAAAGAATTTCTTACTGGAACCCACGTGCGCAAGTAGGGAAAAAGAACTGTTGGGAAGGGATCATAACTGGGATTTCGTAAGAATAATTTCACTAGAACAAACTGAAAACAAGTGTCTGCAGTGCAAGATGCTACACTGCGCAACAAAATTAAAGGACCCCACTTTTTCGAACCCCATAATTGTCTTCCACTGCAACGCAAAAGTTTGGAATTTGGGTCAAAGATAATGGTGCGAAAGCGTGGCGCTCTGCAACGTCACCCTCGAGCTCGGCGACGCTTAGAACAACAAAGTGCCACATTTGCGAAAAAAAGACCAGAGCTCAGAAGTTCATGTGACGTGTAAGATGGGTTAAGCCAGTCACATTGGCACCAAATTTCACCACAACTCTGCCCAGCGCCACACTGGACGGGCCACACGATGAGAATAGCCGGCCGAAGTGGCCGTGCGGTTAAAGGCGCTGCAGTCTGGAACCGCAAGACCGCTACGGTCGCAAGTTCGAATCCTGCCTCGGGCATGGATGTTTGTGATGTCCTTAGGTTAGTTAGGTTTAACTAGTTCTAAGTTCTAGGGGACTAAGGACCTCACCAGTTGAGTCCCATAGTGCTCAGAGCCATTTGAACCATTTTTTGAGAATACCGTCACACCCTCCTTACCCACGTCTCATCGTTTCTTTTGACGAATGTGCGATGGCGGTCGGAACTGCGTCCCCCAGCGTTGAAATCACGCTGTTTTCGTATGAGTAGCCGAGGGGGGGGGGCAATGAAGGGCGTCAATGAAACCACCTCTTCCCTTGGCGCGTTGATTCCCACACATTTATCGGTCGAAAACATTTCGCAGTGTGATGAGCAGCAGGACGATGTTCTTGACAAATTTGGCGCCTGCTGCCACGCGTGGATGTTTCAATCCTACTCCAAGGACAACGCTGGGCTGCAAACCCTCTGAACGTCATCTCACCTCTTTGGAGTGTAGTGTAACAGCAATTTTTACTGTGCCATGCAGTGGAACCAATAGAGAGCGTTCAAAACTAATCGACGGTATTTGAAAGCGATCCGAAGCAATTACGTATTTTTATGCTTTTACATCGCTCCTTTCATGCGCCGTCCTGTGCGTGATGATGGGAGGGTTCGATACTGACAAACGTGCCAATAAAATAGTACAGTGTTCCTCTAAGATCGCCCAATTTGGCAACATCCTCAGCGGCACCCAATTTAATGGCTCTGAGCACTATGCGACTTAACTGCTGTGGTCATCAGTCCCCTAGAACTTAGAACTAATTAAACCTAACTAATCTAAGGACATCACACACATCCATGCCCGAAGCAGGATTCGAACCTGCGACCGTAGCGGTCGCTCGACTCCAGACTGTAGCGCCTAGAACCGCACGGCCACTCAGGCCGGCTATCCACCCAATTTGGGACGTCAAAAAGGTACCTGTCAGAAACTTAGACACCAATTAACCCTAGCGGCTGCTCTAGAGGCTTCGACACTCTTAGGTGGGATTTGCCTACCTTCAGGCACTAGAGCTGCCCCAGACTGCTGTTGAAGTTCCTGACGTGTGGATTTCGTATCGATTCTGAGCAGCGCTGTGTCTGAAACGTTTTGCTCTGCCATTTATACGAAAACTGCGTCATTACAACGCTGAGTATCGCGGTTTTGACCTCAATCGCAGACCCGTCAAAAGGCGGGATGAAATGAGTGTGTGACGACCTTCCCATGGAGTGGCTCTTCAACGGTGGCACTGGGCAGAAATGTGGTGAAATTTGGTGCCAGAATGGTACCATTAAGTCACCTTACAGTGCACATGAACTTCGGAGCTGCGGCTTTTTTTTCACATTTGTCCAGAACTTTAAGCGTCGCCGGGATGGAGGATTTCAAACTTATGAGTCGCAATGGTAGGCAGTTATGGGGTTTCAAAAAGTGATCCTTTACTTTTGCTGCACAGTGTATTTAAGAACTGCAGTAGGTGGCTCACAATGCAACAAGAAAGTATGATTGTAAAATGATAAATTCAAGAGTTTTTTTTCAGATTTCGTGTGTTTATCAGATGCTGTACGGCACCGAATTATCTAGGAACGAAATCAAGTGAGATAGTAAGGTAGCTGTTGCTCGACTGAAGGACGTAATTACCAAAATGTGCTCTTAAAAATCAGACACAAACATTTCACAGAGCTCGACAAAATGGTCATCTACGACGAAGATGGCCTTTGAACACTTACTTTCTGAAAGCGGTAGCTTCGGTAATGCTGCTAAACTGCCCTACGAAAAAAGTACGGTTAGTGTTTGATATCCCATCAGTAACTCCACTCAGCCTCACGATGCCAACCTCCTCAGGTAGTTGCAAATGATGGATGCCCGCCGCCTTGAAAGCAGACAACGGCTGAAAGAGGGGTGCGCTGACCAGAGGCAACCCTCCACAACGCATCCAAATGGCGCCATATGGCAAATGACACGGAGGACTGTCGTCATCATGCGGTCCTCCGAGCGTGATGGCAGAGTACAGATTTTTTTAATATGTAGTAAGAAATACGCAAGTAACACTCAGGACCAACAACTAGGTACAATTTGTGATCCACATACATATGGCAGCCGACAAAGCTACTGCACCTTTTAAGACTTAATGAAGTTTGCTCGACCTATGAAAACAACACGTCAAATGAACTAATAATGATAATGGCATTGACGATGGAAGGAAACTGTATACGTAACATCCCTCAACCTGATCCTTCTTAACAGACATCTTGAAACAGGTTAAGTGAGGCCTTTTTCTCCCATAACTCGTCAAAGCAGTCTGTTTATTGGTGGCTTTCCCTCCATTGCAATTCCAGGTTCCTTATTTGCCCATTGCTTCCATTCCCTTTTATCCTTTATGAGTACGAATATTCTCTCATCGTTCTTCTGTTGACGTTATCTATGAAAGGTAATGCGTCCGAGCTTTCAATTCTATTCTCAAAATCGACTGAAGTAGTACACGACATGTATATTACTCGCTCGACTTTCCCGCTTCGCTGAAGCAAGTTACAATCCTCTGCCTCTAGAGGGTTCCGAAAAACAGCGTTAACTTCTCTATGCCGGTGCGTGAGAAACAGAGTGCTGTAATCGAGTTTCTTAACGGCAGAAAACGTGCCTCGAAATGAAATCAACAGGCGAATGAAAGATGTGTACGGTAATCATTGTACCCCATCAGTAATGATCAACTCATCAGAGAAAATCGTGGGGTAACATAGGCACAGCTCTTGAGTGCGTGGCATATAACGAGTGCGTACGCAGGCCATAATTGCAGAACTGTGGCGCACAGAACTATGTGCACGGTTGGTGACTCACTACTGACATGAAACACGAGGAGCCTGGACACCTGTGAACTATTTGTTTGGCGGTTCGAGCATAAGGGTGATTGGTTCCTTAACAACACTGTGACAGTTGATGAAAGCTGGGTTCACGCCACAAAGGATCACCGACGCCAAAAATGTTAAATATCATGCCATTAGCGGGTAAAATCGCAAGTGTTCTGGGACGTTCAAAATATGGTGCATTTGAAATTCGTGCCTAAAGGCATCACCATAAACTCTGCAACGTACTGCAAGATCTTCAGGAAACTAAAAGCAGACTTTGAAGAGTTCGTCCACACACGGTGCACTCTCCCCTTCGGCATGACAATGGCGGACCACCCACGAGCGCTGCGACATCTACAAGAATCCGACGCCTTAGGAAACGTCATCGTTCATCCTCCGTACAGTCCCGACTTGGTCCTACCCGATTTTCATCTGTTTCAAAAACTTAAAGAACATCTCGAGGGCTTCACTTTGATAATGATGAAGCGGTGCAAGCAGAGGTGAGGTGGTGGCTCCCCCAACAGTGTCAAACTTCTACAGTGACGGTATCAACAAACTGGTCTCTCATTGGCAGTTTCCTTTTTTATTCGAGTTTCGTAGTTCAGTGTGTTAAATTTCAGAGCCCTTACGGAGAATGATAGTGTTGGAGTTCATCTTTGTTAACAAGACAGGGCCCTGGATCCCTGGGTTTTTCGCAGGTTCACTCTCCTATTTGTACTTTCTGCTTCTGGCCGGAGTTTTAATGCACCCTGTCAGGTGAACCATGCCCTCAGGGACCTGGATTTCCCCACTGATTTGAACGTTAATCCATCTGCAAATATTGAGATCTTATCTTGCTTCATCCTTGACATCAGTATTTATCCATTCTGTAAGTTGACTTAAATGTAGACTAACTCTCATAGCATATTACGTGATGGCTCCTGCCGTGCTTTAAGCTCATCTTAGTCTTATCAGCACAATGGCATCTGATTAAGCGCGCCATTTGTGATGGACGTTCAATTCTGAGCCATTTCACTCTTGTTTTTCTGTATGACTGTGAGTGATTCCAGCACGAAGTTTTCCTCATATCGGGAGTCACAGCCAGAAATTTGTTAAAAGACAATTCCATTCTCATCCTTTGTTGTATTACGATCACATTCATTTGCTTTCACACTACCAGTCGACTTCGGCGGCTTGACATTTTCCAGTTCGTTTTAGTGTAACCACTACTTTGAATAAAGGTGGGGATACTGGATCACATTGCCTGGAACGGCCTTTTATTTTAGATATATGCATCACAAAGCTCTACTGGTGGAGAGTTACCACCAGCTGTGTGTGGGCCGGTAAGACAGTGGGTCGCCAAGTATTTTACGACAAAAGTAGTGGCTGACGCCTACGGTTACGTGCTAACCGTGTGAAAGGGACAGTGCTCGCACAACGCGTGTGCGGGAGACGTACGTCGGAAGTGGCGAGCCGGCGCGCTCCTGTAGGGGCGCAAGTGGGTCACCAAGCAGGCGGTTGCTCCGCCCCCGCGGGCTGCTGTGCCGCTATCGACCGCTCCCCGTCCGGGCCTCGCCGCGCCGGGTCTGCCCGAATAGCGAGCACCGCGCCGCGGTCAGTGCCTCAGCCTCATGCACCTCCCTCCACAAAGTCATACATTTTGCGAGTTGTTTACAGCTAATGCCGTTTCGTTCCTGCCTCCCTTCCCTTTCCTTTCCTTTCCTTTCCTTTCCTTTCCTTTCCTTCCCTTCCCTTCAATTCCATTCTGTTCCCTTCCCCCTTCCTCGAGTCCATAGCTTCCTAGACATCTGTCATCAGTTTTCGTGAGAAGAATGGATGAAGATTGGACAAAAAAAAAAAAAAAAAAAAGATCTCCTCTGAATTCCAACAACTAAGAAAAGACCAAGGTGAGAATATAATAGGGTCGATGTCATTAGAAAAACATATAGGAGTAACACGTATAGGTACAGCTGAACACCTTTAATACTGAAAAGTATATAGGAGGCCTTTTAATCAGCAGCGGTAATAATCTCACAAAAGGTTCTCATTAAACTGCATGACTGGCAGCATTGTGAGGCGATACTTGGATGAAAAGTATGGAGAAAGACTACCTTCATCACCAAGTCTTTTCGTAAATTGCGTTCCGTGACTCCATGCCGGAAAGCACAGACTTTCTTTTCTCTCTGCTCTGTGCTTTCCATTTCGCGATAGAGAACTGTCTTACTGGTATTTCATACATTCAGAGACCGGGCAGTTCACCTTACCTTGCACCACCGAAGTTTAAACCTCGCAATACCATCGCATTTTCCATAAGGCGAATTACCAAGGGGAGAGAGAGCGGGAGGTACTTTATGATCACCGTAAAAAATTTAAAAAACAAAAAACTTTGTCAACTGTTCTTGACATATTAATAACATACTTTTTAAAGGGGTACTGATGTGAAAGTAGGGTCCACAACCTGTAGATATCTTTTACCACACATTTAGCAACATCAATGCACTTTCAGTAATGTGCACTACCGTACTTTATGCCCACTGGAAAAAAAGCCATTTTTGTTATTTGTTCTTGACTTTTACTCACAACATACTTATTAAAGAAATACTGATGTGTAAGTAAGGTCTTAACCTGAATACGACATTCATTAGGGAAAGTGACACCCCCACTATGAACTGAATTTTTGGGTTAAGTTGAACAGAAAATTTTAAAACACTTATGGAATCTGGTAAAAGGATTAATTAGAAACTGTTTTTCAAAATTTTAGAATATAAAATAACGACAGACCCCTGCTATTGCGAGGTTAAATCCGACTCTCGAATAGAGCTTGAACGAGGTTAAGACACTATTCACAAATAGACGACCCTCTGGTCGTTCAAATTTAAATTTTCCATTACTTTTTTAAATCATTTCTGGCAAAATCCGAGACGACCCCTTTGAAATGGGCAAGTCATGTTTTTTCCCTATCCTTACTTTGTAACTTCTAGAGTTACAGCTCTCATACCCGCGTCGTCATTCCTTCCTAACCCAACCCTATTCATCACTCGAAGCAATTCGACAATTTCAAAGGGCAGCAGTAAAGAGGATCCGATTGGATAGGACGGTCGGGCCATTTGTTCGTATCAGACCAGTCAGATAGTGTGTAGGCTTGTCGTCAGACAGAACGATTGTCGGGTCTCGCTGGGTGGCTGGCCCTCTGTATCGCGTCGGGCCGGACAGTTCTTCAATTATTGTGCTGTGAACTTCCTAGCGCGAACTTCGCGATCTGTGGCTGTCGTTACAGAGCGTGACGTAACTGTAAAGTTATTCGAACTCTATAAAGATCTCATACATTTGTGGCATCAAACTGATAAACAGGATGCGCGGAATGATACGCTAGAAACACTATGAGAAAAGAAGAAGGCAGTAGAACCTGATGACAATGCAGGAGAGAGAGAGAGAGAGAGAGAGAGAGAGAGAGAGAGAGAGAGACGAGAATATAACAGCTGCATATAAAAGAGAGTGGAGAATGGTACATAAAATAAGAGTTATTTTGGTATTTAGTAGCAGCAATAATATTCATTACAATAGTTGTAAATGTTACATGACTTTTCTTTAATCAAGCCTGGTACCAAAAAGCACTTTCGAGCTCGTAGTAACGAAATATACCCTGATCAGCCAAAACATTATGACCACCGCCTACCGCGACGTGGTGCGTGCATGTGACGCGGTAACAAAACTGTTAGCGGAGCAGAAACGGACGGGAGGAATCATCCTATCGAAGATATGGGCTGCAAATAGGGAAATCCATTGAGATAAGCGGCCTTGCCAAAGGGCTGATTATTATTATTATTATTATTATTATGCAGAGCCTGTGAACGAGAATCTCGAAAACTGCGAAGCTGGTCGAATGTTCACGCGCTACTGTCGTGAGCATCTACGAATGAGGTAGGAGGACAGTGAAACTACCACTAGGCGCTAAATCGTTAAAAGTCCGCAACGTTTCACAGAACGTTGGGTTCGGAGGCTTGTCTGTTCTATAAAGCAGAATAGGTGGCGTCTCTGCCGAAAGAGCACAATGGTGGAGCAAGCAAAGGTGTTTCGGGGCACACCGTTTATTGCTGAACATGGAGCACCGCAGCAGGACTACCACAACCGGTTTACATGTTGACAACGACACCGTCAATTACGTTTGCAGTGGACACCGGACCATCGGGATTCGACCGTAGATCAATGGAAACATGTCGGCTCTTTGGTTGAATCACATTTTTGCTACACTTGGTGGACGGTCGTCTCCACAAACGCCGTCATCAAAATGAACGGCGGCTTGGAACGTGCAGCCCGACACGGACGCAGGGTGGTGGGGGCAGTATTACATGAGAGACATTCTCCTGCGTTTGCATGGGACCTGTGCTATTAATGGAAGACAAGCTGACAGCTGCGAACCACCTGCATTCTTTCATGCTTCATCTCCTACCCGCCGGCTATGTCATCTCTCGGCAGTATAATTGCCCGTGCCTCGGAGCCAGAACCGTGCTACAGTGGTTTCCGGAACATTACAGTAAACTCACTATGACGTCTCGGCGACCACATTCGCTTGAGGTAAATCGCATGGAACCCATCTGGGTCGCTATCGGGCGACATCATCGCGTACGCAAATCAGCGGCTCGTTATTTACGCGAATTACATGACCTGTCCACATACATCTAACGCCGCATTAGCTCCGCAAACCTACCAACAACCAATACGCAGAATCAGTGACTCTTTCGTTCCAAATACGGACAAAGAAGCTAGTAAACAGGTGGTCGGAATGTTTCTGCTCATTTGTGTTACGTTCTCTGCGATACTACGAGTATCTTTCTTCAGCGAAAAGGACACTGGGGTTAGAAGTAGTGGAGACACGTGTAATTATAATGATGATGATGGAAGCGAGAATTTAATGGTTCTACCACACCCAACTTATAAATTTCACACAAAAACTTGTTCATTTTTTCTTGGAAGGCACACTGGACACGTTAATTAAGTATTCAGTATTTATATTATTAACATTTTTCGCTTCCTCTATTTGTTGTCGGTACTTGTATTCACCTGTAACAGCGTATTGGTTCAAATGGCGCTGAGCACTATGGGACTTAACATCTGTGGTCATCAGTCCCCTAGAACTTAGAACTACTTAAACCTAACTAACCTAAGGACATCACATACATCCATGCCCGAGGCAGGATTCGAACCTGCGACCGTAACAGCGTATTGTTAGGTCGTCGATCTCCTTCCAGTAATGTTCCACTTTCAGTACCTTTCTTATCTACAGAAATATTTATAATATACCTACTGAAGGCCCCTCTCAAATAATTGTCAGGAACATCCAGTTACGACAATTTTATCTACTTATTCTAATGTCCAGTGTTGATTTGTTTCTGAAATACTCGAAAACGCGCTGACAAAATTTTGAAACACATTTCCCCCTACTCATTTTGCTTGTGAAAACTTGTAATTAAAAATCCTCCTTTTTATGTTAAGTTCTTCCGCAGAAACGGTTTCAGGATGTATTTATGAAAGTAAGAGGGGCGTTCAATAAGTAATGCAACAATTTTTTCCGAAAGCAATATGGTTTTATTCAGGATCACAATATACCATATTATTCCTCTCTTTTTGGCTACAAAACCCAATTTTTCAACATAATCTCCGTTCAGTGCGACGGCCTGTATGCCTGCATGGAACCACCGTACTAGTCAACGTCGGAGCCAACATTCTACTGCATCAATAACCTCCCCATCATCCACGTATTGCTTCCCGCGGAGTGCATCCTTAATTGGGCCGAACATATGGAAGTCGGAAGGTGCGAAACGTAGGCTGTAGGGTGGATGAGGAAGAACAGTCCAATGAAGTTTTGTAAGTTGCTCTCGGGTTGTCGACTTGTGTTAGGCTTTGAGCTGTCATGGAGAAGGAGAACTTCGTTACTCTTTATGGTTTTTCGAACACTGCAACAGTCACAGCTGTGTGCGACCAGGCGGCACGCGGGAGACCGGGTAGGTTTGCGCGAACTTGTTGCGATGATGACAGACGTCTCACACTCAACGATCCATCGTGCTTGTGTTCACTGCCAGGTCCCCATAGACATTCTGCAGGTGCTCATGAATATCTGCGAGGTTCTAGTTTTCACACACACACACACACACACACACACACACACACACACACACACACAAAAATACAATCTCAATGACACCTCTCTGCTTGGAACGCACCTCCGTTAGACACCATTTTGCAGGCTACATACAGCGCCGCCACCTACTGGAACTACAGGAGATAAAGCAGGATGTTCCACAATGTCCCACAACAATGGCGAGAAAAAATGTGTTGCATTACTTACTGAACGCCCTCCGTAACTGTGATGAAAATGCACTGCTCTATTTCAGATTTGCGTAGTCTCTCTCAAAAGAAAATAATTTTGAAGTGGCAAGCAATCTTTGTCCTGCACCAACTGCTGCTCTCTTGAAAATGTTCTGCTCCAAAACTAACAGAGTTATCTGACGTAGCAATGTAATGAAACCATGGTGGTCCATTCTTAGATACTTTCAAAAACTGCAACTATTCAGTTTTACTAATAATGTCTTACGTCTAAACTGTTTTCGTTTCAATAACTTTTTTTTACAGCATTTTATTTACCATAGATTAGGGGATTCTAGCAGTGTTATCGGCGCAATGCCGATTCTCCGGTATTTCCACATAGTAATCCACAACTGACCAATCATAACGATGTATCCATCGATTACTCGTAATAGACATTTGATAATCAGAGGTTACGTACACTCTGACAAGCGTTGGGTCAACTAGGGAAGTCCACAGTTGGTTCAGGCCGACAAAGTTCCTTTCAAGTCTCTTCTTTTTATCTGAGTGCGGAATATATAACTATCCTTGCCATGAATGCAATGAGCGCTTATTTAATGCAATGTGTTTTATGCAACTAACCACATTTTAAAAATGTTAAATTCTTCCACTCAAGTCAAAAATACAAAACAATGTCTGTTAAAACTTGAGCTTTAAATATTGTATTTCATCCCTGGAGGTTCTACATAGTGATGGCAGAGTGGATCGGATGTCCTAAGATGGGGAGAGATTTTATCACCCAGCCAGAGCAAACTGGAATGAAGATAAGTGTTTTTAACGTTCGACAAGGATGCGGCCATTAGAAATGGAGCTCAGTTTCAAGTAGGAAAGAGCCTGAGAAAGAAATCAACCCTGTCCTTCTCAAAACAACCATCCCAGCGTTCTTAGGCGATTTAGGGAACCCACGAAAGGCCTCCCGAACACAAGTCCAGTACCTTAAGTACTGTGCCAAGTGGATCCGTGGTAAGCCTTTGATGTAAGATTGAATGAAAGTATAATATCGTTAAAGAAATTAATGGAACAACAGCAAAAGCAAATTAGGGCGACCATGCGATTGTTTCTTTCTTATTTTTAGGTCAACAGACGCCGGTCACCCAGGAGGAGAAGTCGCAAAAAATTTAAAGCCATTTCTGTTGCCCATAGTAACACAAGCGGATAGGAACAAGGAAACACTTATTTGCATAGAGGTTACAATGCCGTAACCATTAACGTACAGTGACAAAACAGATGTTCTCTCAGGGTGCTAATTTCCAATAATACGTACAGGGAGGGTAGAAATTGCAGGAACAAGACAATTTTATTTTCATCTTCTAGAATTACAATGTGTCAGTGCTGGTCTCACTACTGAAAGTATCGGATACTTACATTTCACCAGTTTCAGCTCGAGTGATATCGGCTCTGCTGCAGTCTACTCTAAAGGAAAAAGCCCAAGGGTCTTCATCGGCGGACAGGTGGTTAGAACTGTAGCTGCAGAGAACGAGGGCACCGAAGGGGATTATCCTAGCGTACGCGGAGCTGTCGACAAGGTGCCAAACACCACAATGCTGTCATCGCTAAGAGAGGACGCTTCCGCCGAAAATGTCAACTGCTACCACGGCTGTATTCTCCGCGAGAAAACACGACGCGAACTCTGTCGACGTATATTCTACGACAGTACTTTCTGTATACATTTAACGTTGCAAACAACGTGATACTAGGGAGTGATAGTCACATCAAAACCTATTTTCTGTACATCCGACGCACAATGATAATTACCACTTATGACAGACATCCTGACAGGCAAAAGCAGCATACTAAGATCAAAACAGCCTCCAGACTGAAAGTATGCCCCTCCGGAAACTGTGGTGTCTTACTAACTGAACAGATCGGTAACAAATCTAGCAGCACGTTTCTAAACTGCTTCGATGTCCTCCTTTAAGCTGATGTTCTCTCTTTTAAAGATGAGCTACACTTTCCCAGGACTCTCACAATAAACCGTAGTCGGCTGCTCCTCTTCCCTACAAATGACCTTATCATATCGTTTCGCAACATTATGTCTATACATTTAATCGATGTGACTATAGAGTAGCACTCCATTAATGGTGTATTCGAACATCGCAGGATTGACTCTCCTTAGAAACGCCAAGAAATTTTATCATCTCCATACCATTGGGTTTCATATGATGGGTGAATCTATGGATGATTTCCACGAAGATCATTTTGGTACGAAATCTGTTTCAAGTCAGAGTACATAATATGGTATTTGCTGCAAATACTGATGGTTAACGTAGGACTTGATCTGCATATCAGTTCTTCAGCCTGTTTTTATGTGGGTCACTTGTGCATCTTTCCAATTGTAGAGACCAGTTCTCCATTCAAGGGACCTGCAAATCTTTTTGCAATTAATTGCCAGCTACAGACGCTCGCTGGCGACACGTGTCTTCCTATAACGCGTCTGTTGACTTCTCGCGTACGTCACCTATAGCTTGTTTGCGCGGCGATAGTGGGGGGGGGGGGGGAAGTTAGGGAAGGCCGGGGGGGGGGGGGGCGGGAGCGAGGACGATAGGCACACCGCAGTGATACTCTCCGTGACGTCATTATCACGTGTATATCCCCAGTTTCATCATAGGTTTAAGAGTAGTCGAATCATAGCTGATAAGGAAAAGCTGAACGAAGCGAAAAAGAGCGTAAAGAGAGCAATGAGAGAAGCATTCAACGAATTCGAACATAAAACATTGGCAAACAATCTAAACAAGAACCCTAAAAAGTTTTGGTCATATGTAAAATCGGTAAGCGGATCTAAATCCCCTATTCAATCACTCGTTGACCACGATGGCACCGAAACAGAGGACGACCGAAGAAAGGCAGAAATACTGAATTCAGTGTTCCGAAACTGTTTCACTGCGGAAAATCGTAACACGGTCCCTGACTTCAGCCGTCGCACGGACGCCAAAATGGAAAATATTGAAATAAACGATATCGGAATTGAAAAACAACTGCTATCACTTAGTAGCGGAAAAGCATCCGGAGCAGACGAGATACCCTTAAGATTCTACAGTGATTATGCTAAAGAACTTGCCCCCTTTCTATCAGCAATTCATCGTAGATCTCTGGAAGAACGTAAAGTACCTAGCGACTGGAAGAAAGCGCAGGTCGCTCCCATTTTCAAGAAGGGTCATAAATCAGATGCGAATAATTATAGGCCTATTTCGCTTACGTCAATCTGTTGTAGAATAATGGAACATGTTTTGTGTTCTCGTATTATGACGTTCTTAGATAATACAAATCTCCTTCATCATAACCAACATGGATTCCGCAAACAGAGATCATGTGAAACTCAGCTCGCCCTATTTGCCCAAGAAATTCACAGTGCCGTAGACACTGGCGAGCAGATTGATGCCGTATTCCTGGACTTCAGGAAGGCATTTGATACGGTTCCGCACTTACGTTTAGTGAAAAAAATACGAGCTTACGGAATATCGTACCAGGTTTGTGATTAGATTCAGGATTTCCTAGAAGAAAGAACACAACATGTCATTCTTAACGGTTCAAAATCTGCAGATGTAGAGGTAATTTCGGGAGTACCGCAAGGAAGCGTGATAGGACCTTTATTGTTTACAATATACATAAATGACTTAGTTGACAACATCGGTAGCTCCGTGAGGCTATTTGCAGATGACACGGTTGTCTACAAGAAAGTAGCAACATCAGAAGACTCGTACGTACTCCAGGAAGACCTGCAGAGGATTAATGAATGGTGCGACAGCTGGCAGCTTTCCCTAAACGTAGATAAATGTAATACACTCCTGGAAATGGAAAAAAGAACACATTGACACCGGTGTGTCAGACCCACCATACTTGCTCCGGACACTGTGAGAGGGCTGTACAAGCAATGATCACACGCACGGCACAGCGGACACACCAGGAACCGCGGTGTTGGCCGTCGAATGGCGCTAGCTGCGCAGCATTTGTGCACCGCCGCCGTCAGTGTCAGCCAGTTTGCCGTGGCATACGGAGCTCCATCGCAGTCTTTAACACTGGTAGCATGCCGCGACAGCGTGGACGTGAACCGTATGTGCAGTTGACGGACTTTGAGCGAGGGCGTATAGTGGGCATGCGGGAGGCCGGGTGGACGTACCGCCGAATTGCTCAACACGTGGGGCGTGAGGTCTCCACAGTACATCGATGTTGTCGCCAGTGGTCGGCGGAAGGTGCACGTGCCCGTCGACCTGGGACCGGATCGCAGCGACGCACGGATGCACGCCAAGACCGTAGGATCCTACGCAGTGCCGTAGGGGACCGCACCGCCACTTCCCAGCAAATTAGGGACACTGTTGCTCCTGGGGTATCGGCGAGGACCATTCGCAACCGTCTCCATGAAGCTGGGCTACGGCCCCGCACACCGTTAGGCCGTCTTCCGCTCACGCCCCAACATCGTGCAGCCCGCCTCCAGTGGTGTCGCGACAGGCGTGAATGGAGGGACGAATGGAGACGTGTCGTCTTCAGCGATGAGAGTCGCTTCTGCCTTGGTGCCAATGATGGTCGTATGCGTGTTTGGCGCCGTGCAGGTGAGCGCCACAATCAGGACTGCATACGACCGAGGCACACAGGGCCAACACCCGGCATCATGGTGTGGGGAGCGATCTCCTACACTGGCCGTACACCACTGGTGATCGTCGAGGGGACACTGAATAGTGCACGGTACATCCAAACCGTCATCGAACCCATCGTTCTACCATTCCTAGACCGGCAAGGGAACTTGCTGTTCCAACAGGACAATGCACGTCCGCATGTATCCCGTGCCACCCAACGTGCTCTAGAAGGTGTAAGTCAACTACCCTGGCCAGCAAGATCTCCGGATCTGTCCCCCATTGAGCATGTTTGGGACTGGATGAAGCGTCGTCTCACGCGGTCTGCACGTCCAGCACGAACGCTGGTCCAACTGAGGCGCCAGGTGGAAATGGCATGGCAAGCCGTTCCACAGGACTACATCCAGCATCTCTACGATCGTTTCCATGGGAGAATAGCAGCCTGCATTGCTGCGAAAGGTGGATATACACTGTACTAGTGCCGACATTGTGCATGCTCTGTTGCCTGTGTCTATGTGCCTGTGGTTCTGTCAGTGTGATCATGTGATGTATCTGACCCCAGGAATGTGTCAATAAAGTTTCCCCTTCCTGGGACAATGAATTCACGGTGTTCTTATTTCAATTTCCAGGAGTGTATAATGCGCATACATAGGGGCAGAAATCCATTCCAGTACGATTATGCCATAGGTGGTAAATCATTGGAAGCGGTAACGACCGTAAAATACTTAGGAGTTACTATCCGGAGCGATCTGAAGTGGAATGATCACATAAAACAAATAGTGGGAAAAGCAGGCGCCAGGTTGAGATTCATAGGAAGAATTCTAAGAAAATGTGACTCATCGACGCAAGAAGTAGCTTACAAAACGCTTGTTCGTCCGATTCTTGAGTATTGCTCATCAGTATGGGACCCTTACCAGGTTGGATTAATAGAAGAGATAGACATGATCCAGCGAAAAGCAGCGCGATTCGTCATGGGGACATTTAGTCAGCGCGAGAGCGTTACGGAGATGCTGAACAAGCTCCAGTGGCGGACACTTCAAGAAAGGCGTTACGCAATACGGAGAGGTTTATTATCGAAATTACGAGAGAGCACATTCCGGGAAGAGATGGGCAACATATTACTACCGCCCACATATATCTCGCGTAATGATCACAACGAAAAGATCCGAGAAATTAGAGCAAATACGGAGACTTACAAGCAGTCGTTCTTCCCACGCACAATTCGTGAATGGAACAAGGAAGGGGGGATCAGATAGTGGTACAATAAGTACCCTCCGCCACACACCGTAAGGTGGCTCGCGGAGTATAGATGTAGATGTAGATGTAGTTTCGATCGTTTGGGATGTCTATCGACTTTCGTGGTTGTATCGGGTTCTGAGAAGTGTGAGATGCCATATTACATTTAGTCGTTTTAATTATAATTCTATATTTTTGATGAGTTTTGTAACGTACGTCCTATGCTCTTTCAAATATTGAGGAGCTCTCGTAAACGCTTCTGTATTCGTACTATTTGTTATAATTAATGTACGATAATGAAAGGTCGAAGGTACAAGTTTTTTTTTTTTTTAAAAAAAAAGGAGGGTTACAAATGGTATGCATTCACTGTGGAGTACTGGATAGAAGTGCTGAGTAACGGAGCGAGATGTAACTAGTGCGCTGGTTTGCGTCCTGCTGTTTCTAATATTTTTCGTATTATCTTAGCTTTTCTAATTATTAATTTAATAAAAGTGTGTAATATTTGATCTTATGTACATATTAGAGCAGTCTCTCCATGGAATGAGTTGTCAGTGTGATAATTTACAAATTATGACATGAAAAATGCAAATGCCAGTAAAGATTCAAAACACCTGGTAAAACAAATTAGGTGTGAAAAGTAAATTAGTCTCAGCCGTTTAGAAGCTACTTTTTAGGAGACTCCTTTTCCAACCAGGAAGCGCTTCAATTAAAATACATGCAAATGGGGCGAGGGAAAACGATCGTCTATGCGCTTCTATACGAACCCTAAAATTGTTTCGATGTCTTCCTTTAATCTGAACTGGTATGGATTCCAAAAATCTCAACAATACTCAAGAATGGGTTGCGTTGGTGTTCTAGACGCAGTCTGCTTTATAGATGAGCTACATTTTCCTCGAATTCTTCCAATAAACCGAAACCGATCATTCATATTCCCTTCTTCCAAACTTACGTCCTCGTTCCATTTCATATCCCTTTGCAACAATACGCCTAGCGTTCAACAGGTAATACAATAATTTTTTTTCGGGAAGCACGTTAGTTTTATTCAGGATTCCAATGCTCCATATTATTCCCCAGTCTCTTGACTACAAAATCCTACTTTTCCAACATGATCTCCGTTCAATGCTTCACCTTAATGGGAGGGCCCGCACGGTACCACTCTACTGGTCGACGTCGGAGCCAACGTTTTGCTGCACCAATAATCTCCCCATCACTTACGTACTGTTTTCCGCGCAGTGCATCCTTTATAGGGCCAAACAGATTGCGAGAAGCGGGCTGTAGGGTGAATGAGGAAGAACAGTCCAAAGAAGTTTTGTGAGCTCCTCTCGAGTGCGCAGACTTGTCAGGCCTTCCGTTGTCATGGAAAACGAGAGTTCGTGTGTAATCGTTTACCTCGAATGAGGGTGTCCGCACGTTCCAACACTGCAGGACACACAGCTGTGTGCGGCCAGCCTATACGCGGGCTATCGGACAAATTTGCGCGACCTTGCGATTCTGACGGACCCCTCACCCAACGACTAACCGTGCTTTTGTTCACGGTCAGGTCTCCTTAGACATCTGCAAGCACCTACGAATGTCTGCGAGGCTCTGGCTTGCCGCCAAAAGAAACTCAATGACAGCTCTCTGCTTGGAACGTACCTTCGTTACAGACGCCATTTTGAAGGCTACATATAATGTCACCAACTATCGGAACTTCTACAGGGGCTGAAGCGGCATTATACCACCACGAAATCCGTATTTTTCAACAGAAACTGGCCGACAAAAAAATGAGTTGTATTACTTATTGAATATCCCTCGTATTTACTCGGTGTGACACTGACAAGCAGTACACAACTAATAAGGTATTTGAACATTACGGGACTGATTTTCCTACATTAACTCACTTTTTTTCCCATCGGTACCAGCTGCCACTCATAACTACAAATAGAAATTCTGTCTCTGTTGACCTGTATCCTCTTAAGCCCACCCAGCGACGGCATTTTCCCGTCATCAAACAACAGTCGCAGATTGCTGCTGACCCGATCCGTCAGATCATTTGTGTATACAGATAATATGTGTCTCAGAAGAAATACTCAAAATCCACAGATATGACAGGAACGATAATTCAAAGCAAAACAGTCTAGTACTCGTAAACACGGGCTCTAAAACTCGTACCGTAAGAGCTATGAGCACTTCATCTTCGATACTGTTAAACTTTTCTACCGTAATTTCTTTGCTTTCTATATTTTGAGAAGAGGTAGTATTGACCAATACAAAAAATTGTCTAATAAACTTGGGCTATAAAATGCACACCTTAAGAGTTATGAGCACTTGTTCAGTAGAAGTGTATTTTGTGCTCATCGCTCTAGGGTTAGCACTTCAGAGCCCGTGTTTACTGAGCTTTTTTTTTATTCTTTTGGTCTGTAATACCATCTCTCAAAGTATGGAAAGCAAAGAGCTTTCAGTAGATATTTATTTCACAGTATCGGAGGTAAAGTAGTGCAAATAACTCTTATACTGACCATTCCTCCTGGGACACCCTGTATGGAGAACAAGAGCCTTCCTATGGCACTTGCCTGAGGCATTCCTGACGGTATCGTTGTCTCTGATGAACACCACCGTCCTAGGAAACGTACAAGGTTCTATTACTTAAGACGTCTTCGAGCCACTTGTATACTTAATAACTTATTCCGCTGTCTCAAACGCTTTCCGGAGAACTAGAACTGTTGCCCTTCATCCAGGGTTCGCATGATATCGTGCCAGAAAAGGAAAGCTGAATTTCGCATGAATTATGCTTTGTAAATCAGTGCTGATATGTGGAGAAGCTTTTCTGTTCCAAGAAAATTTATTATATTCGAACTTATGATATTCTCAAGAATTCTGCAGCAAACGGATGTTAAGTGTATTTGCTCGTAACTTAATGAATCCGTCCTTTTACCATTATTATACACAGGAGTCACCTGCGCTTTCCCAAGTCACTTGAGACTTTGAGCCGAGCGACTGATTCACGAGAAATACAAGCTGACGTGTCAATGCCCACATCTACTCTCTGAAAAACTGAATTGGGATTCCATTCAGACCTAGAGACTTATTTCAACTCTTTCGGCTGCTTCTCAAATTCGGGTATGTCTGTTTTTAGTGATGGGAACAACCGAATGAAAATAGGTTTAGTAGGTTGCTGAAAACAGTCGACTCATTCAGTTGTAGTTTTACAAATCGATTGTGTTTTGCCATAACCACAAGCGGCGGAACGAAGATGAGGAACGCAAGAGAAGACGGTGAAATGACGTCGGCCAATGGTGCGCTGATAAGGACCGCACCACAACAGGAGCGGCCTCTCCTGCCAGCCTCGGCCGCTCAGTGTCGGCTCTGTATACGGACATTAGTGGACAGTATTCGCAGAGTATTAGCACGGCCTAGCAGAGAGTGTTACGATAACAGTAATTAGTGATCCAAAAACTGTGTGTCAAACTTGCATGAACATTATAGATAGCGAAGGACTCGTATTTATGTTGCATGTCGCCCACAGCTTACGACACCGTGGTTATTTCATTGTCCATCTGCTTTATTGAAATAAAACTACTAATGTTATTTGCTTGAAATGGTGTATAGCATTTCAAGAACGCATCATCCCTTAGGCACCCTATACGAGGCGAGTGGGCAAGACCCCCACAGATTGAATTATTCATTCTTTCTTTTGAGTTAAGACTCTTCAGTGAGAGCAACCGAAATAAAACAAGCCAACCAGTGCGTTGTAGTTTTGCTTATGAGTGAACTATTAATTCTGTATTTTAAAGTAAAACCCGACTTTAATTTTTTTGTCAGCTGAACCAAATATTCGTTCTTTCAACTGAAATCGCCATTTAGTGTTCCATTCACCCTTCTGAGGGAAACCGGTCTGTATTGCTTTCATTAGTTCGTCTTAAGCAATGGTGTTCAACAGGGGTACACACAGCCCTGGAGGGTGGGCCTACATCAGGGGATACGTGAGACATCTCAGGGGATATGCCAAATCTGAAACAAACATTATACATATTCATTTAATTCTGTACTGAATGCACTACGTCCTATTGTATCATTTAAAACATTAATATATTGCTGTGAATTAAGTGGTACCAGACGCAAGTAACACGAGAATGAGTGACAACATTCATATAACGATGTAACTGTCAGAGATTTGTATCAGTCGGTTTTCTAACATTAAGCGAAACCACTATAAACCAGGAAAGTGACTGAAAAACATAAATACTCGTATATGCCGCAATATACATACATTCTGCGGAGACCAGTTTTATTCGACTGGAAATGCCGACTGAACGAAAAAAAAAAACACCCGGCTGATCAATCGGCTGTTACTAACAGTCTGTTGTTGCATCGCTAAGTATTTTTGTTTCCTCAATACGGGGATCTATGCGACAGTCAAATGATGGTATGACTGAACAATACTACAAAGTGAATAATTTTTTAAACGAGAAGATTAAAACTTCAGCTTTTCTTACGCTGCCTTCTTTGACTCACTTCATTGGTTGACGAGAGACTGAACAGAAGTTGCCTTCGATCATTTACGCCGAGTCAGAATTTTCTTGGGTTCTCGGCAAGACTTTTCGCTAACATATGAAGATGAATGTTATTGTATACTTCACACATAGGTCTTTTCATAGACGACTGAACTAACTTTTGCTTGTCGATATTTGTGTGTTCTTTTTTGAACCTAGAGTGCAACAATGTTGATTTTCACGGCGTTTTTTGTATTTTGTTATAAAAACAGTTTGTGACTTTTCCGTCCTTTATCCACTTTCTCGGCACGTATTTCTCCAAAGCGCGATTTACTATCAGTTTAAACTTTGTCCATAATGCCACAACGTCCACCATAATAGAAGAAAAATATGTTGATTCACTGTCTAAGTAGAATGTTAATAACTACCTATTTGCTCTTTCCAGCATATATCTTTCACAGTTTTCTTAATGAATTCATTAACTTTAGTAACCGTCGTCGCTATGATTACACTGCGATCACCAATCCCTGTCTCTATACGGACACTGCTGATAAGGTCGGGCTCGTTTGTAGCTACAAAGTCTAAAATATTTCCATTACGTGTGTGTTATCCGACTAGAAGATGAAGCAAGTTTTCGGAAAATGTGTTCAGAACCACAGTCACAAGCCTGTTGTCCGTACCACCTGCAATAAATCCAAGACGTTCCGTCCCCGTCTATACTCGGGTAAGTTAAAGTCGCCTCCAACTAATACTAACACATATGCGTTACTCAGCGGTGAATTTCCTGGAATGATTCTAGAATTGTTAAGGCTTAGTAGGGAAGCCGGTAAAAATATCGGATGATTAACATGAGTTCATCATGTCGATTATTCGCGTCCACATAACTTCGCAGTTAGACTCGATTTCAACCTCGATGGTAATATTTTTGCAATAAACACCCCCCCCCCTCCCCCCCGGCGTCTGCCCTGTTGTTTCGATATACGTTCCATGATACGTTAAATATTTCCAAACTTTCTACTTAGGATTTCATCGAATTGTCGGTTCAGGGTATAAATTGAACGCGACAGCTTTCCTGGAGAGCGGTGAATTCGGAGACTTTGTTACGAATGCTTCGGCAATTTACTGTTAAAATTCTGCAAGTGTGTGTACTTTGTAGTTTTCTGAATATCAACATGTAGTCTTCATCATGGGGCTTCCAACAACCACCTAGAGCAAAAACAAGTGCACTTCACAAGTACTCTACTACCCGAGTAGCTGATTCCTCTGAGTTGTGAACCCCGGCCTATTGAGGAGAATCCTACGATTCCCCACCCCTTAATGCAGGTCCAGAAATTTACAATTAATACTGCCGCAAAATCGATGGATCCTCTGGCTGAAACCCTCCAAATCAAAGGACCTCCATCTATTCTGGGAATATCCTTACAACCGGTGAACGAGGCCTGCAATTTTCTTCACTTCCGCCTTACGCCCGTACAAACTGAGAATGAGCTCTGAACCCAAGTGACAAGCGACGCTGGTGCCGATATGAGCCAGAACTTGAAAATGACTCCACCCTCAATAGTTGCAGGCAGAGCCTCCTCCTCATCTCAGATCAGGCCACTAGGACATATAACGAGCGCATATTGTGTTTCTTTCCAGCCCTAGACGTTATACCCCTTTGTCCACTCACTAGGTGTACGGGCGAAGCCAGACGGCTACTCCCTCTGTCGCGTTACAGCGTGCCACTCATTCTGCGATGTGCGAGGTTCCCCCGCAACGGGTACGCTGGAAGGTGCCTCTACAGCAGAGTTGTTGTTGTTGTGGTCTTCAGTCCTGAGACTGGTTTGGTGCAGCTCTCCATGCTACTCTATCCTGTGCAAGCTTCTTCATCTCCCAGTACCTACTGCAACCTACATCCTTCTGAATCTGCTTAGTGTATTCATCTCTTGGTCTCCCTCTACGATTTTTACCCTCCACGCTGCCCTCCAATGCTAAATTTGTGATCCCATGATGCCTCAGAACATGTCCTACCAACCAGTACCTTCTTCTTGTCAAGTTGTGCCACAAACTCCTCTTCTCCCCAATTCTATTCAATACCTCCTCATTAGTTATGTGATCTACCCATCTAATCTTCTGTAGAACCACATTTCGAAAGCTTCTGTTCTCTTCTTGTCCGAACTATTTTTCATCCATGTTTCACTTCCATACATGGCTACACTCCATACAAATACTTCCAGAAACGACTTCCTGACACTTAAAACTATACTCGATGTTTTCTCTTCTTCTGAAATGCTTTCCTTGCCATTGCCAGTATACATTTTATATCCTCTCTACTTCGACCATCATCAGTTATTTTACTCCCTAAATAGCAAAACTCCTTTACTACTTTAAGTGTCTCATTTCCTAATCTAATTCCCTCAGCATCACCCGATTTAATTTGACTACATTCCATTATCCTCGTTTTGCTTTTGTTGATGTTCATCTTATATCCTCCTTTCAAGACACTGTCCATTCCGTTCAACTGCTCTTCCAAGTCCTTTGCTGTCTCTGACAGAATTACAATGTCATCGGCGAACCTCAAAGTTTTTACTTCTTCTCCATGAATTTTAATACAGCAGAGATCGTGAGCTAAACAAGTGACAACTAGGCGTCTCATGCGCCTTGCCTGCTTCTCTGCTACCGCTTTACCCCGAGGTAGCAACCTGCCGACGGCTGACAGTGGCCAACAGTGTCTGTAGCTGTTCGCGAACTGCACCCAGCTCCTCCTGCGTCCGCAAAAAGCTTTCGCACTCCATTTCCACCCCACTATTAAAATACGAATGGAAGTAACGGGTAAAAATAGATAAAAACGATCCCTTTTCTTTTTTTAGACAAGGATTTGCAGAACGAAACTTATTAAAAACACAGTTAGTAGAGAACACTAAGCCTGTCACTGACACTAGTTCACTTCACGCCGACAAGTAAATGCGTCACCTGTGACCCCTGTGGGATACGCGCATCTCTAGATCGAGACCGGCCACTCAAGAACATACTGGACTTGGAATACTCTAAATTTAAGGAACAGTTCACTTTAACGGATGCTGTAACCACATGTTCCATCCCCAAGCGTCTCTTTGAAACAGAAAAAGAGTTATTTTCACTTCAAAAGGAAACTTGTACGAACACCTGTACTTTTACTGATCACAGCGATTTTACCCTGTAACATCTTGCTCAGGGAAGTTCAAGGCGGTCAAAAGTGCTGATCAGCGCCTGTGTATCTCTTCGTCGTCGTCTAACTTTTTGATCACATTCTCAACGCAGCTATCCTTGCTACGAAAGGCAAGCGCAAAGATTTCCATGCACTGTGCCTCTTTTACCGTCTTATCAAAGTACGCAGTGTCTCACATCTCTCCTAGACCTTAGCGCTCTTGTTCGAACGACACGAAAGATACACTCCCATTAAAAATTGTTCCTCTCCGTCCGTCCCTCAGCCGGCTTCTGTTAAGTCCTAAAACAAAATAACATTTCCACCTTCAAAACCTAGCTAATGACATATCTGGCAAAATAACAGAGTCTACCTTTGTTCTGTACGCACATCTTACCCATCCCAACTAAACTCCCTTTTTCCCACAAGAACTTCATTGTCCAATCTATCTTCAATTCTCGCTCTCAGAATTTTCTCTTTTATAATATATCATTTTCGTATCTAGTATTATATTATTATTATTATCAGCAGCAGCAACATCATTAGTAGTAACTCTAGTATGATTGCTATTAGTCATTATTTAATTAACTATGATGTAAAAAGAACTCTATGCACAAAACCATGACAGGATGTAAGAGAAATTTAAATAAATAAAATAAACTCTCATCAACGTTTTGCAGAAAGTTTTAGCGGAACCGACTGTGCTGGAGTAGTTATCGCAGCTATGTCGTAAAAGAAATGGTCCCCACTCCACATAACAACTATGGCTTGATCACTGGTGGAATCTATCGTTTACTGGGGTTTCTGATCTACATCAGAGGTCACCAAACTTTTTTCACAGTTGGCCGCATCTTCATTCTGTACAGTATCTAAAAGCTAGAACTAAAGCTCTTGGAAAAAAAGACGAAAAACTAAATTCAGCATTCCATGATAATCATGGATGAATGACATGCAATGCATAAAAAAAGGACAACTAAGAAATTTATTTATTTACTACAAATGTTATAAGAGAAGGCAATGTTAGCAAAAGGTAGGTACACCGGATCTAGTGCGCTCATACCTGAATCTCTCAAATTATGCAGCAAAAAAGTTGATTATGTCTGTGAAACTGGCGTTTGGCTTTCTAGATATAGTATGGCTTGGTATTGCTGTATTCAGTCGAGGTAATTGGTTTCAAATGTATGTTAGTCAATTTGTTCGATATGCTGACGTTAGTTACTTCATTTCTGAATATGGTTTCAAATACTAAATTGTTCAAAACAACCGGCCATTTCTTCAGTTTCGGAAATTTAACATCACTAAAAGTAGAGTTAAAAATCAAGAAGTTTTCCTACTCTATGCTTATCTTTCAACAAGGCATTTGCTTGAAAATCAATGAGCTCCGAACATTGATCAACTGCTGCACCATCATGGTTACAATCAAATCGATTCTGGAATAGAAGAACAGTCAGTCTGAATGTTGACAAGATGTGAAAATCACTCAAAACATACTTCAAGTCATGAATAATATTTTTCGGAAAATAATGATTGAGTCTTCGGGGATTGAAGCACAGAACTCTCTGAAAAGAAAACGAGAAAAATTTTAACCTTCCAGTTGTGTTTCACACAATGACAGCTTCCTCCGAAACATTTTGAAGATTCTGTACACAACGCCAGGTTATCCTTTCCCTGAAGTTTCAAGTTCAGTTCATTCAGGCGGCATCCGATGACTTTGAGAGCCAGGCAGGATCTGATAGCTGTGGATTAGCTTTCTTTTTCAGTGATAAATCATCTATTTCGTTTCGGAGCTTGTAAAACTGAAACAGGACTTTACTGCAGCTGAGCCACGTCATTGCTGTGTGATAAGGTAAGTCACAGAATTCACAATCTATTCCGTCAAGAAATGCCTGGAATTGACGGTGATTGAGTACATGTGGCCGAATGAATTACATACGGGATAAAAGGGGACTTTACCGAGTCTGTGCGCAACATGACCCGAGAACACGCCCTAGATCCTTGTATACAAAAATTTCGCAGTCCATATTTAGGATGTTGGTCACGGGTGAAATTTAGAGATGGAACTCTAGACTTGCTGAAATATAAACGAAGGTTCTCGTGATGGTGGCCATGTGTTGCCTGAAAAATTCCGAAGTCTGGGCGGTTAACCCGCTGCAGAAGCTCCAATGTCAGGCTTAACGGCTGCATGTAGACCTAGTAACACCAGCAGTGAGGCAGTTACGTCTCGTGTTAAATACGTTTATGAAGCAAATTCAAGCACCGTCGGCGGGTCGAATGAACTGTCGCCGCGGGTCGGCTAGTTTGGATACCACTGATCTACATGACTCAACCGGGGTGGCCTCGGAGGCCTGGGAGTCGGTCGTATGTGTTTAAAAACTTCTATAACTTCCATCACTTTTCACTGCGCAAGAGAAGGCTAACATGAATGTTTACGCATTCGAAACAATATGTGCGGAAATAATGTATGCTGCGAGAATGTCACTTTACGGCTGTTTTTTTGGCGCCTTATCAGTAAGTTAGTCTCTTGACACTTTCTAATAGTTTGCAAATATATGATTATCATGTTGTCAAGCAACTACGGAAAATTTCAGTTGCGTATTCTTAATCTCTTGACATATTGATATATGTAACGTATATTGATATATGTAACGTATAAACTACTACTGCATGTTTAAATACGCAATTATTCCACACAACACTGGGGAGTTTTTGCTGCTTAAACCGAAAGAACTTTTAGGCTAGGTGCATTTCTTGAAGATAAAGCGCCACATATAGATTACACAGGAAAAGAACAAAAACGTTATCTTGAACTTGAAATCTGACTGCCTGATTTTTGTAGACAAAAAAATTAATTCTTTCTCTCTGTTCCTCAGAAGTATGGGACTTATGTATTTCAAAGTATGATTTTCGTAGACAAAAAAAGTTCCTCAGAAGCACGTGACATATATATTCCAAAGTTGCACAGTTTTAACTTCAAAAGGAATATTTAAGCTAATGAAGCGAATTACAGATCAGGTCACAACCGTGTGGACATCACGAAACTCTGCATATAAAGCAATAGGGAAATGAGAGACAGGAAACGTGCTTGGTTTAGGGAAGGGAGAAGTAAAAATCTGGCATGCATTACCGTGGTGATTTAAGAAAAACCACGGATCAACTACATCCCGATGTCAAGACAATAATTTGAGACGCTGTCCTCCAGAATGCGAGTCATGTGTTTTATCATTGTGTCATATCACTGGGTAATGCAATGGCGAACAACAGCGAACTGCAATACCATGGACAAAAGTGATACCACGTACTTATACGTTTATGACTATTACAGCGCCATCTATCACAAAGCGAAAAAAGTGGTCCAACTAAAACATTCATATTTCTTTACGTACTACACGAATATGTAATAAAAATGGGGGTTCCTATTTAAAAATCGCAGTTGATATCCTTTTGACCTATGGCAGCGCCATCTAGCGGGCCAACCATAGCGCCATCTGGTTTCCCTCTTCAAGCTAGACAAGTTTCGTTCTTTGTAGTTTTTTCGATTGACGCTTATTTCGTGAGATATTTGGCCCTGTCACGATCAATGGACCATCCTGTATATGAGGGGCGATCAAAAAGAAACGAGCCGGAGGCGTAATTACAGAAAACAGTAACTGTATGTTAGAAGTATTGACCCTGGCTGTTGAGACACGTGTCCCACTGTGACACAAGGCGGTAAATGGCAGTCAGAGCCTTTTTAATGGGACCAAAAATGGGGTAATCAGAGGGAGAGACGTCCGGACTGTATGAAGGATGGCCGAGAACCTTCCATTTGAATTTCTGCAGGAGTGCCGCGACTGTTTTGGCCGTATGAGGGAGGCTTTGCATTGTAGTGGAGCAGAATGACCCCACGGGTGAGACTGCCTGGTCGTTTTGATTTGATCGCTTGGTGAAGGGTGGTCAAGGTTTGCGAGTAACGCTGGGCTTTCACTGCTGTCCCGTGCTGCAGGAAGTGAATCAGGAGGAGGCCATCCCGGTCAAAGAAGAACGTCAGCATGACCTTTCCTGCACTCGTGTGGATGTTCTGGGCTTTTTTTGGTGGTGGTGACCCTGGATGCTTCCACAGGAGACTTTGTCATTTTGATTCTGGTTCGATGTGTTTTCATCATAACTTATCTCCAGCCACCACTCGTGCCAGGAACGCATTCCCTTCCCGAGCATAGAGCTGCGATGAGCAAGACAGTGGGCCATTCGACAGGCCTCTTGGTGTGGTTGGAAGACACTGGGGCACCCATTTGGCACACACTTTGCGCACGTGCAGTCGTTGCTTCACGAAAGCGTGAACACTTCCGACGCTCAATCCGACCACGGCGGCTATGGCTTTCACTGTCACAAGGCGGTGCTGGGTAATGAGTTCATCCACCAGCTGGACGATGTCATCGGTAATGCAGTATGGTGCTCCAGAATGTGCATCATCGGCTAACGACACCCGTCCTTCCCTGAAGCGCTAGTGCCACGCCTTGACCCATGCAAGGGACATGCAGTGTTCGCCATACACTTATGACATTCGTCGATAAATGTCCGTTCCTCCTACTCCTTCCGCTGTCAGAAAGCGAACAACACCTCTTTGCTCTTCTGTTGACGCCTCCATGTGACTGCAATGCGACTGGCATTGTTGGACGATTGATGCATGCTGTTGCTATAATCCGTTCATCATTAGGATAAACCTGATGTACACAAACACAAACGCGATGATTGGTCAGAAGCCGGTGGTGTTACGCTCTAGGAAGTAGGTCCTACTTATGTATTAGATATCTTATTACTATGTTAGGTTAAATGAAACATTAAGATATTCAAATGTATTAACAGCCATCAACGTTTTTCTTAACCTTCCAAAGGTAGCAGGGGTGATAAGTCACTCAAGCGATAGTTTGTTTCTTTTTTAAAGTAAGCTACAATGGTTTCACTTTTCTGACACACCTATCTATTCCTTTGTCGTTGTTGACTGATCAGGCAAGCTGTTTATCAACTGCCTTCAGCTGCTACGTGAGACTGAATGATCCTTGGGATTGTGTGTCATCCTGTTGCCGCTTAGTTGAAATATTTTACTAGCTTTCATAGGCTTTTCGACTACGTAATCTGTAAATGTGTATGATTCAAGGTTTGAGGACTTCGTGAGGAGTGTTCTGGAGGAAGACGACGACTATAGCAATGAGTATGACTTAGATCTAAGGGAGAAAAATAATTTAGAAATGCGAGGGTAAGTCAACTATTATCCGCAAAGTACTTATAAAATTTTATTGTAATCAAATAGGAAACTTACAAGAACATCATTTTTCGGCATAGTCTCCTTGCGTTTCAACGCACTTGGTCCATCGTTGTACAAACTTCCTGATACCCTCATAAAAGAAGGTTCTCGGTTGAGCTGCGAGGCAGGAATGCACCGCTTCTTTCACTGCTTCGTCGGAGGCAAATCGACGGCCCCTTAATACCTGTTTGGGTGGACCAAAAAAGTCGCAAGGGACAAGATCGGGACTATATGGAGGATGATCCAGTGCTTCAAATTTGAGTTTCTGGAGCGTTTCAACGGTGTGGGCAACAGTTTGCGGACGGGCATTGTACTGCAACAACACACCACCTTTTGACAGCAATCCTCGGCGTTTGCTTCGATTTGCAGGCTTTAGCCTGGCAGTAAACATCACACTGTAATGTAAACTGTATATTGTTGTGCCCCTATCCCCATAATGTTCCAGTACTGGACCTTGTGCGTCCCTAAAAACCGTAAGCATCAGTCTTCTTGCGGACGGTTGGGTCTTCAACTTTTTCTTGCACGGCGAATTTGGATGTTTCCATTCCATACTCTGCCGTTTACTCTCCGACTCGTAATGATGGATCCATGTTTCGTCACCAGTAATGATTCTGTCTAAGGAGTTGTCCCCTTCGTTACCATAGCGATCATGATGGTTTTGCAGATGTCCAAGCGCGTTTCTTTATGCAACTGTGTGAGTTGTTTTGGGACCTACCTTGCACAAACTTTCTGAAACCCAAGTCTGTTGTGAATGATTTCGTAGGCAGAACCGCGACTAATTTGCAGACGATGTGCCACTTCGTCAATAGTTAATCGTCTGTCTAAGAGAATCATTTCACGTGACCGCTCAATGGTTTCTCTATTTGTGGAGGTAAACGGTCGTCCTGGACACTTGTGCAACCATTTCGGAATTTTTCAGTCCATTCGTAGACACTTCGTTGTGACAAAACACTCTTCCCGTACGGTACCGAAAGTCTTCGATGAATTTCGGCCCCTGACACGCCTTCCGACCACAAAAAAACGGACCACTGGACGTTGCTCTTCTTTGGTGTAAATAGACAGCGGAGCAGCCTTGATTAGTAGCATGGCAGCGATAACGAAACTGATCTAGCAAAAAAAAAAAAAAAAAAAAAAAAGATTCGAATGGCTCTGAGCACAATGGGACTTAACATCTGAGGTCAGCAGTCCCCTAGAACTTAGAACTATTTAAACCTAACTAACCTAAGGACATTACACACAGCCATGCCCGAGGCAGGATTCCAACCTGCGACCGCAGTAGGCGCGCGGTTCGGGACTTCGCGTCTAGAACCGCTTGGCCACTACGGCCGGCCTAACCTAGCAGCTTGAAAATTGCAAAGATATAACAACAAATAAACAAAGCATGCGTCATCAACGTAAAACGACAGTACTACCAAAATAAACAAAAACATAACTAAATTGCGGGTAATAATTGACTTACCCTCGTACAATCAGAACATAATTCTGAGATGTTAATTGGATTATAAAGGGAAAATCTGTAGCACTTTTGTCTACTTTGCAAATTGCTCCTGATGTTTATCAGACAACAAAGAAACCAGAGATCGTAGAATTATATAATAGTATCGAAGGAGGAATGGGCGTATTTCATAAAATGGTACGTGCATACTGTGTTTCAAGTGGTACGCAATGCTGGCTACTTTCTATTCTTGATTATTTTCTTAGTAATAATCACAAAAACGGAACAAAAGATTTTCTGATCAGTCTTTGATCTAAACTTGCTTTACCACACACACACAGTGGCGTCTACGGAATAATTTGTCACGGGTGTTGTTAGAAAATACATTCCTGGAAATGGAAAAAAAGAACACATTGACACCGGTGTGTCAGACCCACCATACTTGCTCCGGACACTGCGAGAGGGCTGTACAAGCAATGATCACACGCACGGCACAGTGGACACACCAGGAACCGCGGTGTTGGCCGTCGAATGGCGCTAGCTGCGCAGCATTTGTACACCGCCGCCGTCAGTGTCAGCCAGTTTGCCGTGGCATACGGAGCTCCATCGCAGTCTTTAACACTGGTAGCATGCCGCGACAGCGTGGACGTGAACCGTATGTGCAGTTGACGGACTTTGAGCGAGGGCGTATAGTGGGCATGCGGGAGGCCGGGTGGACGTACCGCCGAATTGCTCAACACGTGGGGCGTGAGGTCTCCACAGTACATCGATGTTGTCGCCAGTGGTCGGCGGAAGGTGCACGTGCCCGTCGACCTGGGACCGGACCGCAGCGACGCACGGATGCACGCCAAGACCGTAGGATCCTACGCAGTGCCGTAGGGGACCGCACCGCCACTTCCCAGCAAATTAGGGACACTGTTGCTCCTGGGGTATCGGCGAGGACCATTCGCAACCGTCTCCATGAAGCTGGGCTACGGTCCCGCACACCGTTAGGCCGTCTTCCGCTCACGCCCCAACATCGTGCAGCCCGCCTCCAGTGGTGTCGCGACAGGCGTGAATGGAGGGACGAATGGAGACGTGTCGTCTTCAGCGATGAGAGTCGCTTCTGCCTTGGTGCCAATGATGGTCGTATGCGTGTTTGGCGCCGTGCAGGTGAGCGCCACAATCAGGACTGCATACGACCGAGGCACACAGGGCCAACACCCGGCATCATGGTGTGGGGAGCGATCTCCTACACTGGCCGTACACCACTGGTGATCGTCGAGGGGACACTGAATAGTGCACGGTACATCCAAACCGTCATCGAACCCATCGTTCTACCATTCCTAGACCGGCAAGGGAACTTGCTGTTCCAACAGGACAATGCACGTCCGCATGTATCCCGTGCCACCCAACGTTCTCTAGACGGTGTAAGTCAACTAACCTGGCCAGCAAGATCTCCGGATCTGTCCCCCATTGAGCATGTTTGGGACTGGATGAAGCGTCGTCTCACGCGGTCTGCACGTCCAGCACGAACGCTGGTCCAACTGAGGCGCCAGGTGGAAATGGCATGGCAAGCCGTTCCACAGGACTACATCCAGCATCTCTACGATCGTCTCCATGGGAGAACAGCAGCCTGCATTGCTGCGAAAGGTGGATATACACTGTACTAGTGCCGACATTGTGCATGCTCTGTTGCCTGTGTCTATGTGCCTGTGGTTCTGTCAGTGTGATCATGTGATGTATCTGACCCCAGGAATGTGTCAATAAAGTTTCCCCTTCCTGGGACAATGAATTCACGGTGTTCTTATTTCAATTTCCAGGAGTGCATATCACCTCTGAGAAGCAAGAGGAAAAACGGCCCTTCGAGATACAGTAACTGAGACCCACAAAACTGCAGAAATAAGCAAGATGTCCTTGGTGCTATAGAGATAAAGGCAGAAAAGTGGAAACAACTTGTGCAAAATGTAGTACGCCGTCGTACTATGATCACATAAAAGAAATTTGCATATCTTGTTTCTCTTTAAGCACAATGTCCTCATAATCGGTATTAAATTACACTGAAGTGCTTAGATGTTAACATGAATGTCAGTACCTAACAATGGACCAATTTTCACTCTTAAAGTTTCATAGTGTTTAAATTAATTACAAATGAATACATTGGGGTGATGAGTTACCATTGTTAACAATCAGTGCTGTACTATTCATGTTACCAGCGGAGGGTTAATCACGCGTTAGCTACGTAGTTTTTATTTCAAAAATTGTGTACAGTCACAGCCTCTGCAGCGTTGTGCTCTGATTGTCGCGCTGTTACTGCGCAGTACGAAAATGGCCGAAGCTACATTCTGTTCCGTAGTGAAACACGCGCGTGGAACACTGTTAAAAAGTGCCGAGAAATAGCTGTTCATAACGCTTCTCATAAATTTACGGAGGCAATCGACTTTGAAGTTTTCCCAGCGTGGTATATAATGCAGTTGATACAAAAACCTACATTAAACGTGTAGCGCAGTCGGCAGCGTAATGGATTGTGGAGTAAATGTGGTTGTTCGTGCGAGATCTCCCCAGCATCCTTTTTGTTTTCTCGTTCAATTTGAAATATCCACAACTCATAATTATAAAACTCATCATCATTTTTTTATGAATAATGCACGTCTTCTTGTTTCTAATTACATATTGGACGCGAAATTTCTGTCTGTATTTCAAATACAAATTCTTAATTATCGATGATTTATGAAAGATTGTTCATAAAAGTTGTTTAAATTAAGAGAACATAACAATTTAATTTTTAAGGCAAATATGAAAATCCAAATCCTCTTTATTTGGACTATGTTCTTCGTTTTATACCAAAGAGGTAGATAAGTATCATAGAAACATGAAAAAATATCATTTTCACAGCATGGAGCACATCATACAAATACATTTTTACGTTTGCTACTGTACCTTTATAATATGAAACCAACAGAACTTATCTGAAGACAAGCTGCGGGGTTTGGCCCGAGAATTAACCAGACTGTTTAAGCTGTCCGACGTACTGGAACTAACGCACGCAGCTTTTTCACACGTCGCTGCCGAAAGCTGGCGGAATATAGAACGGCTCACAAAAGAAGAAATTACTGCGCCTGGTTGACTTCGTGGCTAGTCAGAGAGAGAGAGAGAGAGAGAGAGAGAGAGAGAGAGAGAGGGTTTGAGTAATAATGTGGGCAGAAAATCAGCCGGGCCGTTTCGAAAAGGTACAGCCCCAACGTTTACCTGAAGTGATTTAAGGAGAGCCACGACAGCTTAAAGCTGTTATATCAAGGTAGGAAGTTTTAACCCAACTTTTCCAGAATGCGCTTTCTCTCCCTGTCATAATTCCGCTATAATAAAATATTCTCTTCAGAGGCTTACACATTTATATGGTCTAACTGGAAAAATGGCGCACAACCGTTTCTCTTGTATCAGCGATTCTGGACTTTTGAGAAACCTGGACAAAATGATGAATATCAAACAAGTGTTAATAATGTTTCGCTTCGCAAGATTTATTTTTATTAAGTGACGAGCCAGAGCTAATAAGTGCGGCATTAAACTCTTTGGTACGTATACATACACAGACAGCTCTTAGGTTAATTGTTTTTATTTCAGAACTAGTTTGCAGCGAAGGCTACAGAATATCTTTGGATACAAAAATCACACAACAATGTAAATGGGCTCACATGATGATTAAAACATGTTTATCAAGTCATTATTTATCAAAAGTTCATTAAAATCGCATTAAAAAAATTAGATATCTTTAACTTTGATATGGCTTTTCGATAACATATGTTACAGGGGGGAATTACAGAAGTAGTGTCAGACGGATATGAGCAGTTCATCTCACTAATTTAAGACAGCTAGGGTGAGATTATGATTGAAATTATAGTTTATGGAACTTCTGACACGGCCTGACTTGTTAAAAATGTTTGGAGATCATAATACGAACACATGGAACTGAACGTTTGGTGCCTGAAGACGGTCTGAAAGACCAAAATTTATTGTAAATTAAAAGCAATTCACCTAGCAGCTGTCTATATATATACAGGGTGTTACCAAAAGGTACTGCCAAACTTTCAGGAAACATTCCTCAGACACAAATAAAGAAAAGATGTTACGTGGACATGTGTCCGGAAACGCTTAATTTCGATGTTAGAGCTCATTTTAGTTTCTTCCACCTACGCTCAAAGGAGCACGTTATCATGATTTCATACGAGATACTCTACCTGTGCTGCTAGAACATGTGCCTTTACAAGTACGACACAACATGTGGTTCATGCACGATGGAGCTCCTGCATATTTCAGTCGAAGTGTTCGTACGCTTCTCAACAACAGATTCGGTGATCGATGGATTGGTAGAGGCGGACCAATTCCATGGCCTCCAAGGTCTCCTGACCTCAACCCTCTTGACTTTCATTTATGGGGGCATTTGAAAGCTCTTGTCTACGCAACCCCCGTACCAAATGCAGAGACTCTTCGTGCTCGTATTGTGGACGGCTGTGATACAATACGCCATTCTCCAGGGCTGCATCAGCGCATCAGGGATTCCATGCGACGGAGGGTGGATGCATGTATCCTCGCTAACGGAGGACATTTTGAACATTTCCTGTAACAAAATGTTTGAAGTCACGCTGGTACGTTCTGTTGCTGTGTGTTTCCATTCCATGATTAATGTGATTTGAAGAGAAGTAATAAAATGAGCTCTAACATGGAAAGTAAGCGTTTCCGGACACATGTCCACATAACATATTTTCTTTCTTTGTGTGTGAGGAACGTTTCCTGAAAGTTTGGCCATACCTTTTTGTAACACCCTGTATATATGATTCAATTACAAGAACACCACCTAAAAATGAGAAAAAGACGCCACGTGTTTATTGTAAAGAAGGGAATTCAAAATGAATTGGCGAAATATCGAACACAACAGGAGCCAGTTTGCCATCAAACACACTTAAACGATCTTAGCCCATTTTTTCAGGAGTGCAAGCTATGGGTGTTTGTTATTTTGAACACGTCAATACTCATACATCGTCTTCATTTGCATACTGCTATTTACAAGTACAAAACTCGTCTTCATTTGCATACTGCTATTTACAAGTACAAAACGTAAAAAGCGCAAAACACAAATAACCTCCTACCTTCAAAAGTTGCTGTCACCGTTTCGAATACTGTTGACAGGAATGTTTGCTACCGGCGTAGAAAGAGATCTGACAGCACGACTCCAGCTTGAAACTTAGGCAGCAAAAGTGAATTATCATTTAGCCTTTACTGTTGCAGCTTCAACGAATTTTAGGTAGAGGGAAACATGAACATCTAAATAAGAAGCGGAAAAAACTGGCATATAGCTTAGTCGGTAACAGACGGTTCTCTTCAACGTCTGAGTCACAGTTTATATAACTCTTACAAAACCGTCGGAAATATTTATCTACATACATAAAAAATGAAAATACAGAGTGTAAAAATATAAGGATTATTAATATCTACTGTTTTTAAACTCTGGGCTCTTGTTTCACTATAAAATTTGACGGTTTATTGGACGGCGGGGCAGGAGGAACGACATATCCTTGTTAGGAAGTAAGTGTTCGTCGTGAGTCGTCCTTACACATTATATTACTATTTGGTAATTGGCAGCAGATCACGTAATAAAGCTCTCGATGTGTAATGCAACTGAACACCAGCTTGGCCTGTTGTGTTTCCGATCGTCTTAAGCTTTGCACTAAATTTCAGCGTATTCTGATTGGTCGCATTACATCATTCCACTCCTGATACCTTAATTACAGCGGAAATAAAATTAAACTTTCCGTTATTTCTGGAGTCATTGGACTCCACTCTGTTACCGTCCTCACAAGAGGGAAAACAGATACATAAACTTACTAGTATACTAGGAATTGAGAACTTCGGCTGGCTTTAAATTTAACACTTTGACTAAAAGGATTTGTCAATTCGACCAGTTATACTTAATGGCGACATCTTTTGCATGTTATTCCCAGTGTTCGTCGTCCGTAAAGTCGGTATTCGTTTCACTGATAGTGCCGAAGGAAAACCTACGGTCACACTAGGAAGGTGATGGTGAACTGTACAGTAGCGAAGAAGGCAAACCGATGGCCTATTGCGTTCTCAGATATCGTCGACATATCTGCGCATGTAACTCATAGGTGCCACTCAAGGCAGCTCACCCCTAATGATGGGAAAATGAATTGACGAAGATATCTTCCAACAGGTAACCTACAAGAGATGCTGTAGCGTTGATGTAGTACCCTATGCCTACCTTTTACTAACAGTTTTGACATCTGTATGTAAGATGTTTCTTGCAAGTGAATTTTTTTACGTTTAGTCCACTTCACCGACCGCCGCTCTTCAAGATCATCAAATTTTTCCTCTTATCTCCATACGAAAGAGTTCCTTCAGCACTGGTATGGGTGATTATGATGTTTTCATGGGTGTCTTCGCGCATTTCAAATTAATACTCAGCTTTCAAATTATTCCTTCCTCCATCAATTGAAAACGGTCCTAGAAGTAAAGAAGTGCGAGAAGCAGCATACCTGGCGAACTTTACACGTTTAATGCCATTCCAGTTGAGGTAGGGGCTCTGTCTTCCATTCAATTGATTTATACTTTGAAATCAAAATTGCTTAACACTTCTTCTGTTGTATCATCTAGGTCTTCTCGTGAAAATAAAGAGCTGCATTCCGAAACATGACCTCCATCCTCCGAAACTACATCGCTATCAGACGTAATTCAGCAGCATGTCTCCCGTTTCATCATCTTGGGAAGAAACACAAAATATGTGAATTTTATAGGTCGAAAACAAGTGACCTGAGTAGAAGAGAGTAACTTTATAAACTGATTTGTTTATAGCAAAAAGCAATGGCTTGCGCTCCCCCTTGCCTCCTTTCCACAGAAAACTTAATATTTTCAAAAGATAGATCACCAAACAACCCTTGTGAGTCAAAATAGACCCGAGCACCTTCCGAAGATTAAGGAACGCCCAATATACCGGGTGATCAGAAAGTCAGTATAAATTTGAAAACTTAATAAACCACGGAATAATGTAGATAGAGAGGTAAAAATTGACAAACATGCTTGGAATGACATGGGGTTTTGTTAGATCCAAAAAGAAAACAAAGTATTGCTCGACGCGTGAAAGATATCTTGCGTGCATCGTTTGGTGATGATCGCGTGCTCAGCCGTCACTTTCGTCGTGCTTGGTCTCCCAGGACCCCAGACCTCAGTCCGTGCGATTATTGGCTTTGGGGTTACCTGAAGTCGCAATTGTATCGTGATCGGCCGACATCTCTAGGGATGCTGAAAGAAAACATCCGACGCCAATGCCTCATCGTAACTCCGGACATGCCTTACAGTGCTGTTCACAACATTATTCCTCGACTACAGCTATTGTTGAGGAATGGTGGTGAACATATTGAGCATTTCCTGTAAAGAACATCATCTTTGCTTTGTCTTATTTTGTTATGCTAATTATTGCTAATCTGATCAGATGAAGCGCCATCTGTCGGATATTTTTTGAACGTTTGTATTTTTTTGGTTCTAATAAAACCCCATGTCATTCCAAGCATGTGTGTCAATTTGTACCTCTCTATCTACATTATCCAGTGATTTATTCAGTTTTCAAATTTATACTGACTTTTTGATCACCAGGTACATCTCAAAAGAATTTAACTTTGAACTGATACGATCACCTCAATCGCTACACCATAACTGCCGGTCTGTCTTCTAACAGTTCATATAATAACATGACGTAAATTGTACGGAGTAAGGCACTTGCCCCGCTGCCTCTGCCGCCTATCTGTCAACATTTTGCTAGGTAGCAGCCCGCATACAGAGACAAATTTGCGTGCGTCACGTGCGGCCTTCAGACACGATAACGACTCTCTTCCCATGCCAAACTTAACGAGCGCCAGGCACGAAATGTGTTCTCTCCCGCACCAACGTGCTACACAGCTGTATGAGCACCATCTGCTACCAAAGCTCCTTCTGGAATTAGCTCTTATCAGATCAGATTTATAAAGACACATGCAGTGTAAGACTGGAGCTACGTAATCAATGTGAAGAATACAAACAGATGCAGCATCAGTTTCCTTGCTCTTAACATTATATCACCCAAGCAATGGCATCTTAATCGGGCACATTACTTCTGTATGATTTGGATAGCACTTGTGAGTTGTGTGAGTGTTCGTCGCCGTTGCTGTTTTAACATGTTGCCTCCAACTTGTCGATCTAGTGATCTTTTTACAGTCCTGGGATGTCCGAATAGTCTCTTCCAGGTTCAACTGCAAATTCTGGTCTGTCGTTGTGACTTCTCCTTATTCCTTTACCAAACTCCTCACAGCTATGTTTTCGCAACCAACCTCAAGCGGCTACCCCAGTGGGTCCCCCTGCTTCCAACCGAGTTTTATTATACGATACGGGCCATACAGCGTTCCATTTATCGACAGTTTTCACTCTGTATCATCTTAGACAGGACCCAAGACATGTCTCATCAACATTCTTTCAAAGATATCGTTCTTATCTCGACCAGTCTTCCTAGTTGCCTCCACTTCTAAGAGGTGTGATCGGACTGAAAGAATGACATCGTTGCTGGTATAGTTCGAAACGACAGGGTTTCGCCCTCAACATGTATCGAGCCTACAAAGCAGTCTTCATGTCGAATTTGATTTGATCCCCTTGGTGGTTTTTACAGATGGTCCCAGTTTGCCTCTGCCTTCCATTCAATTGGTGAGGAAGTACGCTAAACCTTTCTCCGAATATGCCGGCAGGAAGACAGATTAAGCCGACTTGATGGGGTCGCCACTCGTGACGTCAACGTGATATTGCCGGCCACAAATATTTTAGCTACTGCTTCAACTTCCCTGGAAAAAAAAAAACAACAGTGGAGGAAACTCGGGCGGAAATGCCACGGTGCGAAACAGTATTGTGTGAGCCGTGGTTTCCCTACTGCTTTGTAATAAAAACATCGCTTCACATTTTATCCATGCTTAGGCCTGGCTATAAATATTTTTTTTTTTTACTTTTAGTCTGATTAAAAAAATTAAAGACTAAACTGCCGACTGTGAGAGTAAAACGAGGAGCAATGACATTTATACTCTCGCTTGTCTCAAATATTTGGTTGTTGTTTCCGAATGTATTGCAACTTCGGGGCGTGTGGATAGGCAGGAACCTAGGAGTATTTTTGCTTGCTACAACTATTGGCTGTTTTATTTCCGAATATGTCGCGATTTCTACAGTGTGGTTAGCAAGAACGTAAAAAAAAAAAAATACACACACACACACACACACACACACACACACACATACACACACACACACACACACAGAGAGAGTGAGAGAGAGAGAGAGAGAGAGAGAGAGAGAGAGAGAGAGTAGTTACAACGTAGGTAAAACAAGTCATCTCTTTGAAGACCCTGTAGCCTGAGCCAGATAACTGAAACTTCCATATCGTAAAAAACAAAACTGAGATAAAGGTACTCCGATATGTCGTGTCAGAATGCAAAAGCAGAATAACAGATAACGACTACTTAGTAAGCGATCTTATGAAGATCAAGGCTTGCTTTAGAGAGCTACAAGCCGGCGTAACAATCCTAAATGTCAAATGTTTATGTGGTACAGAAAAGAACGGTTTTATACACAGATCTTAAGCTCCTGAGGTAGGAATGCACTAACAAAGAACTGCAGTCGATGTTGAAAGAAGGACGCAAATTGACTGGCTTAGGTTCTGCCGTATATGAACAAATTTGATGATACGGATGTGGAGAAAGTACAAAGCAGCCTGAAACTTAAATACCAAGTCTCTACAAGCTTCCGCAGGGTTATTACTGGAAGATACTATAGCGTAAAACTAAATGTTAACGAGGTTTCCGTAAACGTCTACAGATTTATAGCGAGAGATAATTTACCCATTTGGAGACAATCAACGTACGATAATAGATGTAACTGAAAATGGAGAAAAGCAAACAAAAGTGCGCACGAGAGAGAGAGAGGGCCAGGGGCGGCGGGGCAGTGCTGTAAAAATTGTACAGATCTCTCTCTCTTCATTATTCCGCCTTCCCTTGTTAAAATTTGCGGACTGAAACGAATTCAAGTACCAATGCTAATTTTATACCCTCGCGTTGAAACACGCGATTCGAGCTTCAGTCTCTACCACTGGTTTTCCGTGTCATTCAATAAGCGGAGGTGGCTATGAGAAATGCATGAAGTAATGTATGTGCGTGTTTTAAGTATTTAACTCAAGATGACAGATCATTCGCCTAAGTGGCGTCAACTGAGAGATTTGCAAGCAGGCGACCAGCCTACCCGACGTGAGGCCTAGCCACACACATATTTCAATGCTTATGGACAATATAAAACTTTAAGGTTCGCCGATGACATTGCAATTCTGTCAGAGACAGCAACGGACTTGGAAGAGCAGTTGAACGGAATGGATAGTGTCTTGAAAGGAGGATATAAGATGGACATCATCAACAAAAGCAAAACGAGGATAATGGAATGCAGTCGAATTAAGTCGGGCGGTGCTGAGGGAATTAAATTAGGAAATGAGACACTTAAAGTAGTACAGGAGTTCTGCTATTTGGGGAGCAAAATAACTGATGATGGTCGAAGTAGAGAGGATATAAAATGTAGACTGGCAATGGCAAGGAAAGCGTTTCTGAAGAAGAGAAATTTGTTAACATCGAGTATAGATTTAAGTGTCAGGAAGTCGTTTCTGAAAGTATTTGTATGGAGTGTAGCCATGTATGGAAGTGAAACATGGACGATAACTAGTTTGGACAAGAAGAGAATAGAAGCTTTCGAAATGTGGTGCTACAGAAGAATACTGAAGATAAGGTGGGTAGATCACGTAACTAATGAGGAGGTATTGAATAGGATTGGGGAGAAGAGAAGTTTGTGGCACAACTTGACTAGAAGAAGGGATCGTTTGGTAGGACATGTTCTGAGGCATCAAGGGATCACCAATTTAGTACTGGAGGGCGGCGTGGAGGGTAAAAATCGTAGAGGGAGACCAAGAGACGAATACACTAAGCAGATTCAGAAGGATGTAGGTTGCAGTAGTTACTGGGAGATGAAGAAGCTTGTACAGGATAGAGTAGCATGCAGAGCTGCATCAAACCACTCTCAGGAGTGAAGACAACAACAACAACAACAACAACAACATGGACAATTACCCTGTTTCAAGAAGAACGTCGCGTGAGGCCTAGCTACACACATATTTCAATGCTTATGTACAATTACCCTGTTTCAAGAAGAACGTCGTGTTTTCTAAAAGGGAATGTCTTTGGTATGACGCATCCCCTCTCCCCTCCCCCTCCCCTTCCGACGTAAGGAGCACGCTGCTCGCAAGAAAACTTGCTTATAGGACCAGGCAGTAGAAAAAGATATAAGTGTTTACTGAATAATACGCTAAATTTCCATTATTCATTTTTTTTTAAATTCTTCCCGAAAAAAAATGTATGACGTACAATTTATCATAGTTGTCTCTAATAAAGCTTCTAATAAATTGCATTATTGCATAATATATGATACGAGAAACTCCTGTCACGGATATTATGAATCGTTTCATATTCATTCACAGGTATCTTGCTTAGCAGCAAGATGTAAGAATTTTTGTTAAGTACCTGGAATTTAATTTTTCCCTCAATATTAACCACATTATGGACAGCTGGATTGACCGAGTAAGGAATGAAGTCGTCCTACAAGTCAGTGCGAAAACAAACCTAACAAAGGACACAATGAATTGGCGATACGGGGTGGTTGGGCACATATCATGACACGAGTACCTGATGTAAACTTATTTAAAGGGACACTGCACATCTTCAGACGTTTACGAACTGAATTAGGCAGATAAACATCTAGGGCTATATTCCAGGATCAGAATAACAGAGTTATTGACAGCTGCCACAGCAACAGCCAACCACAGAATGAGCTGGCTCACGCCTTCTGCCCTGTTCAGCTTGCCAGATCGTTCTGCTACCTCAGGTGTCAGCTGCAAACCCTACACTAGCGCCGGCCGCGGTGGCCGTGCGGTTCTGGCGCTGCAGTCTGGAACCGCGGGACTGCTACGGTCGCAGGTTCGAATCCTGCCTCGGGCATGGGTGTGTGTGATGTCTATAGGTTAGTTAGGTTTAAGTAGTACTAAGTTCTAGGGGACTTATGACCTAAGATGTTGAGTCCCATAGTGCTCAAAGCCATTTGAACCCTACACTAGCGGGTAGCGGCCAATAACATAACAACTGTGATTCGTTTTCGCTGGTTGCATTGTTTCTCCGTACAGCGTGTTTATTTTAAGAGACAGATTGTCCTAAACAGTTGCGGAAATATGCAAAAATAGACTATACCCCCACAATAAGTATATCCATACCGCACTTTTACATATCCCGAACGCCCAAATGTTGCTGCCGCAAACGTATAGTGTGCGCAAACAAACGTGAACCGACATCTCCCCCCCCCCCCCCAAAATCACCCCCTTCCATGCTTGACTGTTAATCACTGCTACTTTTATCAAGATTCAGTTACTTTCAGTCTGTTGTTGTTGTTGTGGTCTTCAGTCCTAAGATTGGTTTGATGCAGCTCTCCATGCTACTCCATCCTGTGCAAGCTTCTTCATCTCCCAGTGCCTACTGCAACCTACATCCTTCTGAATCCTCTTAGTGTATTTATCTCTTGGTCTCCCTCTACGATTTTTACCCTCCACGCTGCCCTACAATAGCAAATTGGTGATCCTTTGATGCCTCAGAACATGTCCTACCAACCGATCCCTTCTTCTAGTCAAGCTGTGCCACAAACTCCTCTTCTCCCCAATTCTGTTCAATACCTCTTCATTAGGTATGTGATCTACCCATCTAATCGTCAGCATTCTTCTGTAGCACCACACTTCGAAAGCTTCTATTCTCTTCTTATCCAAGCTTTCAGTCTATGACCATTAAAACAGAACTGCTGCAACATTTTTCAGCTACTGGCGACCCTACTGGAACAATAATGATAATAAAAAATGTACGTACGTAAGGTTGAATAATGATTGTAAACCAATCACAAGTGCTCATTACAGAGGCAGGTTGTCTTCTCTCTGTTCCCGTTATTACAAAAAAATACTCCGTGGAGCAAGATGGCTACAGCTTTGTGACATTACGGAGAATGACGAAATGTGCTATATTCCCCGTCCAGGTATCATTTAGACGCGGAGAGAGAAATAATTTAGGGGCATGTGTCAAAATGAGGCTTAAACTGAATTATTAAGGTGGGTTGTGGTCTTCAGACGGAAGACTGGTTTCATGCATCTTCCCTTGTTAGTCTACCATGTGCAAGTCACTTCATCTCTGCATTGTTGCAGTAACCATCACTTGAGCCTGCTTACTACAGTCAAGTCTTGGTATGGCTGTACAATATCTTTTACCCCTCACAATGCCATCCAATACGAGGGCCACACCTTTTAAGTTAAAAAAAAAATAACGAGGACAGAATAACATTTCTGGTACAAATCCTTTATTGTTTATCAAAATACGCGTCTATAAAATTTATAAATTTCTGCACGCGTTCGAGTCAAATATTTTCCACTTTGATATTGGTATTTTAAAAACAATTAAATGGCTTTTTGTAGTGATGAAATCCGCGGCCCATGAAATTTTTTTAATGGCGTAAGAAAACGAAAAGTAGTAGTAGTAGTAGTAGTAGTAGTAGTAGGCGATAAATATGGGGAATACGTGTAAAGGCGTTTCAATTCAATGCTTTTGTCCGACAATTAATCAACTGTTTTATGTACCGTGTGACAGCCGACATTTTCACGGCGAAGAATGATGGAACTGCCGTGGCAGATGACCTACGTGATACTGGTGTGCACTAAGTACAAGGAAGCAGAAGTAGTACCGGTTGTGAAGGGTTTTGCTCTACATACAAGTATTACTCCTTACTCTGCAGATTCAATGAAAATAAATAAAATTTGGCGGCTGAATACTGGCAGAAAGCTGATTTACAGATTTAAAAATGGAAATATACGAGTAAGTCCACATGGCGCAAGTAAACTGAGACAGTCCTGTTACAATAACGTGTCATGCCTTTGTGCGTTTTAAACTGAGAACTTTTAAGTGTATATGTATGCTCAATCTATCTTGAATAATATACTTCATATGAAAACATTATAAGGATAAAGTTTTACGTAATATAATCTCCTTGGTATATTGTATTATCGCCAAAGCTAAGGTTCCTGTATCATTTTACTTGTACTGGAGTTTTTACGTTGACTCTGTACTGCTGTAACTATTGTTGGCCGTGTGGTCAATCTTTCCTAAAGCCTAAATAAATAAATGAAAGATGCGACATGAGTAGTTTCTTTTAATAATTTCATCGATGACTTGTGACAAATTATTGCATACCATTTAGCATCAACTATTCTTTGATGATCTAAATAAAGCAATGTTACGAACGTGTCCGGTGTAACTAGGGCTTTAGGTTTCCCCGGATTTGTCTTAGTTTTGAGGGCGTCCTTGTTCAATACAAATGTCCGGGGTAAATCCGGATTTTTATTTTTGTCTGTAGAAATTCGACTGATTGGAAATAAATACATTTTAATAAGGCTTTTTTTTTTAAATGTCCGTCTTTGTGATTGACGGTGTGCAAGACTTCGGCCGTGCACTTGTGTAATAAAATGAGACACCTACAGCCGTTGTTTTGGTGTTACTTATTGAATTCCAAGCAGTTTCGGTGACTCAGTAGACCATCTACTGACCTTAAATGAGTCGGGGGAGGAGGGAGATAGAGGTGAACTTCAAATATATATACGACTGGAGTTTTCGCTTCAGCGTCAGTTAAAGACTGAAGATGGTGTATTGAGTCACAGGGAACTGGTTGCAATATAACAACATCAAAATGACGGCTCTAGGTGTTTAATTTTATTACGTGTCACATTTTCCAGTCCTGCAGCGAAGTTTGTGTACGAATTTTGCATTTCCTCCGTCGAATTTTGTGAGCATTTAAATATACCACATGAAACGAGAATGTATTTGACCTCCGGTCAAAATGTGCTAAGTCTACAGCTACAGGTTCAAGCAAAATCAAATATGCTGCAGTCCTCGATATGCCTGGATACCTCTATGACAGGCTAAGTCATATGTCGATCCTTTAAAATCATGTTGCACACGGCATCGATATTTTTTGGAACAGCAACCAATTATGGCAGAGCTTCACGAAATTCATCATGACGGAGGCCAGCCAGACGAAATTCTTCAAATTGTAGACTGCCTTTCCTGAAGACGGCAGATTACCGAAGATTGAACGAAGCGATTCCAAGCATTTACGTTCACTTCAGTTTTTATGAAACTCGTAAAAAATCATACAACGAAAATCTTCGTTGGAAATTTCCATTTTTTCTCACGAACTGCTTTCTTAAGTTTTAGAAGAGTTTTGATGTGTAAGCAGGGTCCTGAACCTGAAAATATTGAATATGACATTCATTGCGAAAAGTCACGTCTAATACTAAGACTAAAATTTTTAGGTTAGATTTAACAGAAAAATGTCAAAGTTTACAGAATCTGGTAGAAAACTTCATTAACAACAATAACAGTAGAGCACTTGCCCGCGCAAGGCAAGGGTCCCGAGTTCGAGTCTCGGTCCGGCAGACAGTTTTAATCTGCCAGGAAGTTTCAACAATAATATTTTTTTCAAAATTTTGAAATATAATGTACTTGAATAAATCGCAGTATTTCCAAGAGGTGGGCATAAAGAACATCTCTCCCCACGGTATTGCGAGAGTTAATACGCGAATCCAGAAGAAATGTCACATAACGGTTCTGGGAGCACAGGTGCCTCTACAGTTCACGTATATTCGCAGGAACACGAGGAAAGTGCAATCGTCGCTGATTCCTCGTTTCTAAACGATCAGACGCTGAGGCAACACGATTTACCGCTTCTGCATGGAGGGCGCGCCATGCACGCGCCAGAAGCTGCCAGTCCACCTGTGTCTGGAATAACCGGCGCTACGCCGCGTCAGGCGGTGACGCAACGCGGCTGACATCATCACCGACTGCATCAGCAGCACACTACACAACATTTGCCACCGACCGGCTTATGATGTCGACGACCTCCACACTGTACGCCACGCCTGCGTGACAAACTTCCGGAAGCCCCTCGAAGGATAAGCAGGGGCATCGAAGGCAGGAATTCCTACCATGCTATTGATTTTTTAAAGTGTCTTTCTCGTTCTGCAAAACTACTAATCCGACACTTAAAGGTGCCCCTTTTATGATCATTCAGTTTGGATGACTTCGGGTCGCCACGGAATGTGTCCAACCTTAGCTACGTAACAGTATTGTGCATACAACCACATACAGATTGTGAAAATACTGTTGATTCGTGTGCAGTGTTGAGAGTAGTGGACACGTTCGTTTCTTCTATAAAGCTGGTTGCCCAGAGAGAGGCGGGGCGTAATCCTAGCAGCGAATGTGTTGCCAGACAATTGCAAGGTTTTGCACTCAGCATCCACCGCAAAAGGGCCACACTATAGAGTGTGATTAGTATTTAAGTAATTATAAACAAATAAGAACTTGACGGTATTTTTCAGCTGAGGTACTTGAGTATATAACACTATAATTACTGGTCTCTCATTTAACGGTAACGATAAATGGAGTGTTACGAGGGTTCTGAGAAAGTGTGTCGTTTCTTTGTGAAGAACACCAACTACGAAATGCCAGTGCGACGCATTCTACAGAACTGTTTCTTCAAAAGTGGGTATGACAGCAGACATCGAACGATTTGAGAGATGCGCTGTTAAGATAGCAATGGGCCGGTATGGTCCATATGAAAATATCGCAGAGTTGTTTAGTGAATTCAAATGGGAGTCTTTGAGGGGGGTCGGAGCGGGAGAACAGGCAATACTGTTCTCGCGAAATCCTACTGCATAAATTTGGAGAACCAGTAAACAACAACAATATTGCCGCTTTCGGCTTTCATCATGCATATCGCGCTGACATCAAGACAATGAGATACAGATAAGGGTGCGTACCGAGACACACCCCAGTCGTATTTCCCTCGCTCCATACGCTAATCGAATACAACAGAAAATCGGCAGTACTGGTACGGAGTACCATCGGCCATGCACTGTACAATGGCTTGTGGAGTACATACATAATTGTGGACCACATGTCTATTTCGTATGCGTGTCGTTTCCTCTAACCCTCCCTCCCCCCTCTCCCTACAAACAGGTTCCATAGCTCCTCTTACTGTCATCGAACATATATCATCGTTGGCCGAGCATAGTGGTAAAACACACTATGTACGTTGATCCAGGTTTTTCATAGCTTCACACACATATCCGGAGAAGCCAGTCGTTAGCTGACGTCATACCCGATGGCTGTCCACATAATGACAACAATGGGGATTCCCATCAAGTCGCCGTCATACTTGCCGATGAGGGGGTCATCCGTGGTAATGCAGAACCGCGACTCATCGCAGTACACCACGCGAACGCCATTCATCAGCAGGCTGCTTCCCTGTCAGGGTATCATTCCAAACGCAGCCATTTGTGTTCGTGGTGTTGACGGCAGCCTATGCAACGTACGGTAATTCCCTAGTCCGGCTGCTGCTACTCTCCGACCAGTGATGCGGGATAACACAGAATGCTGCATCAGGGAGTCTATTACTACTTGTTCTCAGATGGTAGGCGCAAATGTCTCATGGTCGACCAGAATCTTGACGACGAGTATGCCCGTCCTACGTTCCCACAAAATCCAATACTGGGACACTGTCACATCCGAATGCCCCACTAATCTGGATATTGCACGATCTGACCTGCCCGCCAACTCAAGAACCACAAAGACGCCCCTTCCACACTCTGTCAGGTGCTGATAAGGCTTTCTCACTCTACATCTAACGCTGTTCACGGCTCTTACAAATCCTATCAGGCCTAGTAGGGTATCTACCAGGCCATGGCGTGTATGTGTACGAAGCTACAAGTGATTCACTAAGAATGGCGTTACTGGAAGTGGTATGCTTTTGCCACTGAACTTTATTAGTTACAGTGGGATCTACAGTTCAACGCGGACACCGAACCACGGGGAACTTGACATTTTTCACATGTATAAATCATTGCTAGACATGAAAAAAGCTATATTTCAAAGAAAAAATCCTACGACCATCTGACGATGGAACCTTGACTCTTAAAGTCTGCAAGCTGACGCTTAAACCAATCCACAGAAGATATCCATTTGTAACCTTAATTCTGGAAATTTTTTTGTGTAATATGGGTGCTTATTACCAACCTGCTAAGAGCCTAACAAGTCGTCAATTATATCGCAATTTATTACCAGAAAAACATCTTAAAATATATAGCTTATACACCTGGAACTCTTGAGTGAAATCTATTGCTGAACGAAGTATTTATAAAAAATGAATCTTCCCAATTTTACGTACTGTTACATTTAAAAAGCCGTCGTTTTATTATTATTACTAAGAGCTACGATCAGACCCAGAGGTTTATGCTATGCCGACCGGCCATATGGCGACTTTGGATGCGGTATGAGCGCGGTTTCAGCACATTACTATATCAACCTTTGTAGGCTTTCCAGACTTTGGGGGAGGGGGGGTGGGTGGCGCAACTCCACATATAGCCCCGCACCGTTCCAGTCCTTCCACCAAGGTAAAGTCCTGGCAGTGCCGGAAATTGAACCCAGGTCCTCTCCATACAAGGCAGACGAGCCCACAGACGAGCCCTACTGGGAGACATGTAGGAGGAAACAATATGTCGTTGACTCATCTAGGAATGCTTCCTTTCCAAATTTTAACAGCAATCCACACTATATTATGTCCATAGCGATGTTTGGTTCTACACACGAATAGTCGTGTGAAAGACCAATACTTACGGAAATATGGACTTCAATAGGAGTCTATCGAAATATGGTCCTCAGAAACCATCCAGTGCCGTTTCCTCAGTTCCGTTAAGTCACAGAAAAAATCTCAATTGTTGCTCAAGATGGTGAATTCTAATGCTGCTGTCTTTTCATGCACATTACAGAAATTAATTCAGATGGTAGTCAAATAACATTTAATCGACAGAAAATAGCCAGTACTATCACGAGAAGCGTGAGCTCACCATTTCTCTTTTCTTAACGTGTGAACTCGATAAGTATTATGCTCTCAAGGCTTAAAATTAGCCTTTGCTAACTTAGTCTGGCATAGAACTACTTCTCCATTCAATTACTAAAAAAAAAAAGACCGACTCACTGGGCACTTTTCCCTCACAGTTACTGGACAACAGCAAAAATACCTGATGGCTTCCGAAAAGCAGAAGCGCAACTGAGCGGAAAAGGCTTGGTTTAACGCGGCTCTCCGCGCTAGTGTATGTTGTACCTTTCTTCTCCTCATCCAGTTGACTCTGCTTACTGTAATCAATTATTGTTCTCCCTCTACAAGTACCCCCCCACCCCCGTATACAAATCCAACACATCTATGTGTACTACGCAAATCACACATAAGGGTCTAGCAGAGGGTTCTTTGAACCAACTTTCCAATAATTCTGTTATTCCACTCTTGAAAACTGCGCAGAAAAAACGAACATCTATATCTCCCCGTGCGAGTTCTGATGCTCTTTTTTACGATGATAGTTCAAAATATTTTCGCATCCGGAGGAGAAAGGTGGTGATTGAAATTTCGTGAGAAGATAAGCCGCAACGAGGAACGACTTTTTTTATTATTTTTTATTTATTTTTTAATGATGTCCATCCCAAATCCTGTCATCTCCATGACACTCTCTCCCGTATTTCCCGATAATACGAAACGTGCTGCCCTTCTTTGAACTTTCTCAACGTACTCCGATTATCCTATCTCGCAAGGATCCCACACCGTACAGCAGTACTCCAAAACAAGGCGAACAAGCATAGTGTTGGCATGTCCAACGAAACTTTGCATCGTAATTCAGAGTAACGCAGGCACTGCAATGTCGTATTTATCCGCCGTTACCGGGCAAGCGACTTTCAAGTAAAATGTCTCACCTGTACAGGAATATACTTAATGGACGTACGAGTACAGCTTATACAGGCTTGGTTGACGATATATGAAAGTCTGGGTCTGACCGTGAGATAGACAAATGATAAGGCAACAGCTCGCTGCAATTGGGTAATCCGGGTTCGAGTTCCCGTCCAGCACAAATTTTCACTGTCGTTATTCCATTCTACAGCTGGTGGTTGTCCACATTCGCAATTGCGAATACCTTTAATGGAATTTAGTAGATTTGTTGCATCTTCTAAATGTTCTACCAATAAAACGCAGTGTTTGGTTCGCCTTACCACAACATTTTGTATGTTTTTTTTTCAGATTAAGTTGTTGGTAACTGCAATTTCTACGGCCTTTAGATTTGGCTGATTTATCGTGTAACCGAAGTTTAACGGATTCCCTTTAGAACTCATGTGGATAACCTCAATTTTTTTAGATCTTTCATTAAGGGCAATTGGCAATTTTCGCACCATACAGATATCTTACCTAAACCGTTTTGTTTACTAGACAACATACGACAGCATCATCTGCGAACAACCAAAGACGGCTGCTCAGATTGTCTCCTAAATCGTTCACATACAGCGGTTTGAAAGTTTAATTATAATCACCCTGTATATAAACGATTTAGGAGAATCTGAGCAGCCGTCTTTCTGACCACTGGTCAGAATGACGTCAAATTACAACGGAATACCATCGGAGACGGGGGAAAACGTATGGCAGAAGAAAAATAAATAGTTACAAAATGTAGCAATAGATGGCGCTGTAAGCATTATAATTTAATAGTGGTCGATTACAAATGACAAATGATTCATACAACAAAGCCTACTAAGATGTACGTTTGACTTGAAACAAACTGCACTACAGAGTGTGCATTAGACTTGGCCACTGTTTCTATGTTTCGATACAGTGTATCGATACGTGGAACTGTTTCAGTGTTTCGGAACGGCTGTGGTTCACTGTTTCGAAACAGTGGTGTTTCATTCCGCCCCTATCTCGGACAACCGGACCAGATTCGATCTCGAGCCAGGCACAGAAACTGTATCATTGTTTCAAAATGAGGCTGTTTCAGTCCACCTGTGCTTGGAACGGACAAATTGTATCGAAACAGTGATGTTTCATTCCGCTCTGTGTCGGACGAAATTCGGGCTTGGCACAGGTACTGAAACACAACATACCACTTCGTGAAACACTTTCAAGAGCGTCGAAATCTTTTTGACATGCAATAGCATGAAGCTTAAGATATCCGAAAATAAAGCTTCGTTTCTATTTGACTGTCCTATGCCGAAATGGCGTAACATCTGCTTTATAAACACTAACCAAACAATAAAACAACGTATACTATTCTCATTCAAAATAATAAATATGTGAAAATCATTCAGTTAAATTACACTTTTTTCATAACATACGTTTCTCTGGCCATCCACAGTAATCATATTAAGAAACGCAAGTAAGCCTACAACATTTTGAATAAAAAAGGGCGTAGAGTGACAGTTATTACACATATACATAAATTTGATGTAGGTATAATTGCATGCAATCTGTTTGACATATCACTGATAGTGTAATGGTGAACGGGAAGGGCTGAGAAGCATGGTGAATTTATAGTAACGGTTCGAAACACCTTGAAAGACAATTTTTTTGTTATATTTTTTTATTTATTCGAATTATTTGGCATTATTTGTGAGTCTATAGTCACTGCCTATTATCCACAATGATTCCCTTTGTGTGCATGGAAATTAGCAAGATGGGTATATTACCCGTACTAACGGGTAAAATGTGTAGATGATAAAATGTGTAGATATTAGATTACAAAACACAAACTGTTTCACTGTTTCGAAACAGCGTATCGAAACATTACATCGTACTGTTTCATTTGTTTCGAAACATTTACGTGTTTCAGTTTGCCCATCTCTAGTGTGCATGGATGTACTGGTATGATACTGTTACTTACGTAAGCCCATCCACCACGACAATGTCTTTATCGCATCGGATGGCAACAATCGGTTTTAAATTGTTCTGGGGCCAAATACCTCATAAAAAGTATCAATCACATGGGTTTTTTATTGTCCTGAGGCCAAAAACCGCATAAAAAGTATCAATCAAAATCAAATTGGATTATTTATTTCCGTGTGACTGGCGCCAAAACATGTTCAATATGCTGTCCACCGTTTTCTGCAACAAGTTGAATTCGAGAAACACATGTTCCACAACAGGTCGAAGTGTTTCTGGGGACACGTTCAGAAAGTGTTGCGCAATGCGTGCCTTCAATGCGGCTAAGTTTGCAATCGGAACACTGAACACGTCTTTCAGACAGCCCCACAGCCAGAAGTTACACTGATTAAGATGAGGTGATCGGGACGGCCACGCTGTAGGGAAATGGCGGCTGGTAATTCTGCTAATTGCTGTGGCCATTGCTTCTACTGACTTCGAATCAATTCGTTTCTTCCCTCTACCAGGCTGCACACCAAAAGAACCTGTCTTTTCGAATTTCCGAATCACTTTCTCCAGACGCACGGCAGCCATCGGACCAACGGCTTTTTTAAACCCTTCAGTGTCCGGGAACTTTTGCAGAGCAACGTGTGCACAGTCATCATTCCTGTAATACAGCTTCACAAGCAGGGCGCGGTCCTGCATTGAGACAGTGATGGTGAACGTCGCCGATGCGAAAGGAAAAGAAGTGTACCCGGCGTGTTTATACCAACTTCAATGGGTCGTGCGCGTGAAGGTATTTTCATTTACGTATGTTGACATATACAGCGCCACGTATTGATCCATTTTTACACTTTTTTCTTCTGCCGTACGTTTTCCCCCCTTCTCCGGTAATATTCCATTGCAATTTGACGTCATTCTGACCAGTGGTGTTATTTCTACAACGTTTTGGAAGTTTAACTTTAATTATAATCACCCTGTAGATAAGGCCGGCCGCTGTGGTCGAGCGGTTCTAGGCGCTTCTGTTCGGAAGCGCGCGGTCGCAGGTTCGAATCCTGCCTCGGGCATGGATGTGTCTGATATCCTTAGGTTAGTTAGGTGTAAGTGGTTTTAAGTCTAGGGGGCCTGATGACCTCACATGTTAAGTCCCATAGTGCTTGGAGCCTTTTTCTTTTTTTTTTAATTAATAAAGATCAACAGTGGGCCTATAACACCACCCTGTAGAACGCCAGAAATCACTTCTGTTATACTCGATACTTTCCGTCAATTACTACGAACTGTGACCGCTCTAGCAGGAAATCAAGAATCCAGTCGCATAACTGACACGATATTCCATAAGCAAGCATTTGATTACATGCCATTTGTGAGGTACGGTGTCACAAGCCTTCTGGAAATCTAGAAATACAGAATCAACTTGAAATCCTTTGTCGATAGCACGCTATACTCCATTACCAAATCAATGTAATTCTTGATGCCTAACGATGTGGTCTTTCCATCAAGCAGTTTTCTCACCAAATAGATACCCAATCCACCCAGCTACTCATCTTTACTATTTTACCATAACACCACATTTCAAATCTCTTCTTGTTTGTAATGTTTATCGTTCACATTTTACTTTCACATAAGGCTAACGCAGTGAATTTCGCAGGAGAAAAGGGATAATATAGTTGTAATGCAGTGAATTTCACAGGAGAAAAGAGAATGTAGTTCTTATCCCAAAGTAAATAAATGAAGAGAGAACAGTACCTATAAACCAACGTAAAAAGAGAATCAGACCATAACTGATTCCATGTATATATAATATATCTCCGGTTGTCTCATTCAATGTCTCGACACAGTTGGTTAACATTCCACAGCAAAGTATTACTCTAGACTATTGGTCGTCAAACATTTTTGCCACATATGTATCAATCTTATTATTAAATGGTAACCTTCATAAATTACTTTTATCAGCTCCCAATGGATCAGCTGTAAGTTGGCCGCTGGCTCTCAAGTACTGCTCGTTAAATGTCTGAACACTGTGTGTCGACTGTTTTTGTTTCAGATAGTTGCCACCCTAACTGACCCCAGATATGACACTTTTATTGCCTGATCAACGATTAAGTGATTAATAAGAGCAATTGCACTTACTTTCAAATGAATTATTCAGTATGTGACACGATCACAAATGTTTACTAAATGTTTTGAATGCCATTTTTCTTCTTCTCACTGCGCTGTTTTAGAACAGCCTTAATTTACTTTCAAATTCCTGGTTACAACTATGCACCGCATTTGAAGACGTCCGTCTTTATAATGGGCACTCACGAACGCATGTTACTTCCGTTTCAAAATTTATACCATAGCAGCTGATCGGAGCAAGTCACGCCAGTCCGGAAGTTGTCTGTACTGGAAAGCAAACTACAATGGTTTCCAATGAAAGCAACAAACGAAAATTTGTAAAGGTTTCGTTTATTTCGCCACAAAACTGTAAACAGGTGATAGTAAAGTAGAAACAATGTAAAGAATACGAAAAGTAAACAGCTGCAACATGCAACTTAACGGATTTGCACACACATTCCGACAACTTGTTAATGTGCTCAGTATGGGTTCTAACTACTTGTGGCAGCAGTACAGCCCTGACAACGGCGGGGCGTGCTGCGAATGATATAAATCTCATGTTGAGGCAATAACGCCCATAATTCCTACAGAGCTGCTCGCAAGTCTTGGAGAGCCGTTTGTGGACGGTGACGTGATGCAACACGTCTTCCAAGTGCATCCCAGAGGTGCTCCGTGGGATTCAAATCGTGAGCGTGAGCAGACTACGTCATGCGTGCAATAACTTCCGTTTCTAGGAAAACATCAACCACCCGTGCTCTACGAGGTCGAGCATTATCGCCATCAAGACGAAGTATAAGCCCGCGGCACCTTGCAACAACAGCTCATGAGGTCCCAATATAGCCCAGGAGGTCCCAAGATCTCGTCACCATACGTGACAGCAGTTAAACTTAGCCGATTCACCCGTACAATTTCATTAAGGTGTGTCCAGTGGTCAACATGATCCCTGCCCACACGATGAGGGATCCTTCTCGATATCGCCTCTTTCCGAAATTTATTGGGTCCCGAAATCATGTTCAACGTTCTCTCCAGATGCTCAACGTTCTCTCCAGATGCGAAGCCGTCGAGAATCACTCTCCGGACCAAACCGGGAATCATTTGTGAAAAGAACATAGGCCCTCTGTTCTATCAACCAGGTGGTATGTTAGCAACACCACTCTAGACGTTCCCTTCTCTGAAGGCGCGTCAGAGGCACACATACAGCAGGTCTCCGGCAATAAAGACCACTACGCCGATGCCTGCTGCACACTGCCTCGAAACAACACGTCCAGTGGAAGCTGCGATGTCAGATGCCAGGTATCATGCAGTACTACGGCCGTACCGTTGTGCCCTTACAGCCAAATAACGATTCTCTCTTTGTGATGTCACATGTGGTCAGCCCTGCGCTGGTCTTGAGGACACAGTTTCGGTCTCCACAAACCGTGGCCACATCCGAGAAACAATAGAACGATTCGCATTAAGCAGTCGGGCCACATCAGTCTGCAACTGTCCTCCTTTCATTCTTCCTATGGTTCTTCAACGCAGAGAGTCTGGTAGGCTTCTTCTCTGTGGCATACTACTCCGCCTGTCAGTGTGTACACAGCGCTTGTGGATGTGGGGAAACCTGGTAAACTACCCCGTTTGATGGGTGCCCTTACGTCATCATTGGCGTGGTTGTCCGTTGACTGGAATGCCATCTTCCGTGCAGAACACGATCGTACGTGAATTAGGCACATGACGGGAATTTTGGACACCAGAATATAAATCATTCTCCCCTCACATCCTCTAACCCTCACCAGTGGCCACACTACTTACTCTTCTGCCCCTGAGATAAGTGGCCACCTTAATTTTCATGTTCGAATTCACCGCAGTCAATTTAAATTAAGCATACTTTACAGTACTACTATCACTGTAAATCTTTTTGTTTGTTATTGAGCAAAAATGCTATGCTCTTGAGAAGCTGTTGAAGTTTTGGATCCGGTTGTTAGTTGGTACAGGCCGATTAAAATTAATTGACAGTTGACTTCTGTCACCTATCGCTACATCGCTGCCACATCGGCTGCCGCCAACCGGCTAGCGTTCGGATATAGATGACACACAAAAACGGCGGGTTACTTCACAATAATGCTGCTATTGTGTAACGCGGAATAATGTTGGAAGTGGCCGCGTTAAAAGCATAACTGTAATTTCTCGCTATCAACGGTTACCTCACACTGGTTACCCTCACACTGGCTACACGAGTTGCCGCATTACCAAACGATGGGCAGCGTCGCTGGTACATGACTGCACATAACAGGCAACACAGGCAGATTCCAAACGAAAAATGAGTGATAGGACGAAAAATAAGAGCAAATAAAAAAGTCAATACAATGATGAAAATGACGCAGCGAAGTACTGCATTTAAACCAATTAACATTGCATTTGACGAGTTTATAATCTCCGACCTTCTATACTTCGGGTTTTACGGCCACCACTGCGCTATGCAACAACACTGGATTTAGTAGTTACAAATTCAACTGTGGCGATCCAGTCGCAACGATGAATTGCAGTTTTACAAAATTCTGATCACGCAATGTCGGGAGCTTATCTAATGCAAGCCGATCTCTTCATTATGACATGTGGCGCTGAAGCGCAACTTGTGCGGAAGTATCCAGTATTGTTTGGTTAATGTTGCGTATAAATCGTGCGTTTCATTGGCATCGTTGTGTGTGTGTGTGTGGGGGGGGGGGGGTGGTGGTGGTGGTGGGGGAATAAAAGTGTCTGACCCCCCAAGAATTGGTATCCAAATTAGGAATATTGACATTTTTAAAAATATCGGAACCCCCTATACATCGATATTTAAAAATATATCATTGTCGGTTCTCGATGTATCGAAAAGGGACCGATATATCGGCAGAAAAAATACTGACCCACTACCTGTAAAAATTTCGGCTGCACATTGTTAATATAATGCCTGTTTTAGACCTGTATATATTAGTATTGATTTAGTATTATCTATTCTGTAAATCAACAAGCTATAGTGCGTTTAAAAGTAGTTGCGACCTTTGATGTTTGGCTGACCGGAGGGGGAAGAGACGCCGATGTCCATGTAACACCAATGGCGAGCCGGCTTTCCCTACCACGTCGCCAGCGGTTCGGCTGGTAAAGCGTCCCTGTTGCCACACCACGAGTAAACGGTACCACGTGGTTTCACGCATCACATGCATCAACGTTTGTCAGCTCTCGTTGTTAAGTCGTATTTTCTAGCATTGAAATGTTCTGTAGTCGTCAGGTATTGTGAACAAGTGTTTCGTGTTGGTGTTGCAACAACAACAACAGTGCAGTACATCTGAATACGAGATTTGCAATAAAAGTGTCGTCCTAGAACACGTTCACCGACGCTGTTGTGATGCATAAAACGCTCCAACAGTGCAGTGAAGGAAAGCTGATATTTTGCTCTGGGTACAAAGAAATGTTCCATGAGATAAAGTTTAACGTAGCGTATATAAGGCGAAGTTAATGGAACTTGTAGTGTTGTACAAGTCAAAACTCCACGCTACCAGGTAAACGAACTGGCTACGGTAAAGGGAATAGTTTAGTCGGGCTTCCTTCGTATGATGTTCATTTAAATCCGATTGAGAGTATATGGGCCTAGGTGACAAATAATATGGCAAAAAACAGCAAGAAGTTTACAGTCATTGAGGTTGAAATGCTGACAAAAGAAGCTACTGCAAATGTTACAGGACAGGACTGTAGTTGTCCGCCATACCAGGAAGGTAGTTGAGGAGCCATTCATGAAGGACTGTGACGAGTTTTGAGGAATATGTAACTTCTCTCCTTGCTATGTTAAAATCTGCTTCTTTTGTCAGAACACGATAGAGTTAGAAATATTCATCTCACTAATATTGTCATGGGGTTGAAATAGTGTATTATTAAACTAACAACTGAGTGCAAGTCAGGTCAATAGTTTACGAAACAGACCATTCTCAGTATAAAAATAAACGTGTAACTTCATCACTTACATTGTTACAAAACCCACAGCAGTTCTCGTTTCACCAGCTACCGATGGCCCTCAGTAATTACATTACTTGATTTAAAAATCTGTAGTCTCCTGAATATCGCGGTAGACATGTAAGTTTCGCATATTAATCATATGGCAAAACACACTCGTCGTTGCGCGCTATCATTTGCCAAGCTCTTGTTTCGATATCTCACAACATTTACAAGATAGGAAGAATGAGTATTTCATACAATGTTCTTCATTGACGCACGATTTCGTGACGGAGCGCTTCACACACACATTCCCTTTTCTCGAAACTGGAAACAGACAGCTGTATCCTTCCAAATTTAAAGAATAGTTCAATATATTACCTACATTTAATCCGTAGGAACATCTAACCTAACACTACCAAACACAAATTCACAGCGAAATCTGTTTTTCACTGCAAACTAAGAATTTCTTGATTTGGTTTACCTATTATTGAAACATCGCAACGACTTGAGCATTAACGGAATGATAGGCGGTTCATCACGGAGCTGACGAATTTAACTATAAAATGTGCGCGAATGACAGTTTACGTGACTGCCACCCACCCAGTGCAATAGGAGTTCTTTTGTGCCACATATACTTGTTTCACACAGTCAAAGAGAAAGACTGGACGTGATGAAAGATCAAAAAGTAACAAGACTCCTTCAAACAGTGAAGGTAAAATTATAAGGGGCGTTCAAAAAGAATCGAGCCGGAGTCTGGTATGCACAAACCGGTGACAGAAGGGTAACATTATAGCGTGTGTAACGAGGTGTGGTTCTGACCAGAGCGTGCAAAACAGCCCGTCGCTAGAGGGCACGCGTGCACGTCACGTGACTGTACAGGGCTAGCAGCAGCAGCATGCATCAGCCGTCCAACGCTGCCAGTCGCATTGCAGTGACATGGAGGAGTCAAAAGAAGAGCAAAGAGGTGTTGCGGAAGAAGTAGGAGGAACGGACATTAATCGACGAATGTCACAAGTGTACGGCGAACACTGTATGTCCCTTGCATGGGTCAAGGCGTGGCACTAGCGCTTCAGGGAAGGACGGGCGTCGTTAGCCGATGATGCACATTCTGGAGCACCATACTGCATTACAGATGACATCGTCCAGCTGGTGGATGAACTCATTATCCAGGACCGCCTTGTGACAGTGAAAGCCGAAGCCGCCTTGGTCGGATTGAGCGTCGGAAGTGTTCATACTATCAAGACTGCACATGCGCAAAGTGTGTGCCAAATGGGTGCCCCAATGTCTTCAACCACACCACGAAACATGTCGAATGGACCACTGTCTTACTCATCTGCAGCGCTATGCTCGGGAAGGGAATGGGTTCCTGGCACGAGTGGTGGCTGGAGATGAGTCATGGTGACATCACTTCGAACCAGAATCAAAATGACAGAGTTTCCAGTGGAATCATCCTGGGTCACCACCACCAGAAAGGGCAAGGCCATCCACAAGAGTGCAGGAAAAGTTAAGCTGACGTACTTCTTTGACCGAGATGGCCTCCTCCTGATTCACTTCCTGCAGCACAGGAAAAGAGTGAATGCCCTACATTACTCGCAAACCTTGACCACCCTTCTCAAAGCGATCAAATCAAAATGACCAGGAAATCTCACAATACAAAGCCTCATAAGGCTAGAACAGTCGCGGCATTCCTGCAGAAATTCAAATAGGAGATTGTCGGCCCCCTCCATACAGTCCAGGCCTCTCTCCCTGTAATTACGTCATTTTTGGTCCCCTTAAAAAGACTCTGAGGGGCAAACGATTCCCCAATCGCAGCCCTGGGAATTTAACGAGACAGCCATTCACCGCCATATGCCACAGCAGGACAAGTGTCTCAACAGCCTGGGTCAATAATTCTAACATACAGGTACTGGTTTCCGATTTTATGCATCCGGCTCCTTTCATTTTGAACGCCCCTTATATATCTTACTACAATTTCAAAAACTGTGAAAAAATGTAATGCAAAATAATAATATGGGCATTCGATATTGCCTTTCTGATATCTAGATATCTGGAGAAAATATATCGCCGACGTATATCGATACTTTTCGGAAAGATACCGATATTTTTTCAGCTGCCCTAATCCAAACACTACCAGAAAGAAAGCCGGACAAACAATTGGAAGCGAACTAACTGTGAGGCAGTCTGGCAAGGCTATCGTTTCGGACGTGACGTTGAACGCTCTGATTCGTGGAAACCAGCTCCAAGGCATGAAGTGTCAACCATCAAGTAGTTTTAATCGGACTATTCTGTACGCACTGGTGCTGACTGCATAAATCTTGTAGTAGCTCTTCTTTGGATGCTGTTATATACCTTCTATGTTAACGGATACAGCGGTGAACTATGGCCCTGGAAACGGCCCAGATTTTGGCGTTTCTGGTGCGAAAGGATCAGCCGTCAGACTTCATTTTCTGACGTTGCCCAGTATACGCCAGATTGCTTTTCTTTGTACCTAGGAGTGACGCTGGAAAGATCTCTTACTTTCAAGAGATACTGCATTAATTGCAAATAGAAAGTTTCCACCAGGAATAATCTGTTAAGAAAACTGGCCGGATCGCAAAGGGGCAGTCAACCAGAAATCATTCGAACCTCTGCATTTGCATTAGCCTCTTCTGCACCACACTACACATGTCCTGTTTGGTATAATTCATCACATACCGAACAGGCAGACGTAGCTATCAACGACACCTGCAGAATTATAACAGTTTGTTGGGAATCTACTCCTGTCGAATGGGTCAAATGGCTCTGAGCACTATGGGACTCAACATCTATGGTCATCAGTCCCCTAGAACTTAGAACTACTTAAACCTAACTAACCTAAGGACAGCACACAACACCCAGCCATCACGAGGCAGAGAAAATCCCTGACCCCGCCGGGACCTGTCGAATGGATTTACCACCTTGCAGGAATAGCAGAATAGCACCACCTCGCATTCGAAGAGAAATTGCGGCGAAGAAGGAACGAAAGAAAGTGGAACAAGAACAAACCCATCTCCTATAAGGGCATAAACCGCATTCGCAGCGATTGAAGTCAGGGAAGAGTTTCCTTAGACCATCAGAGGTACTTACTACCACCGCTGAAAATGTCAGGGCGCAGCTTTGGAGCGATAAGACTTCCCTTCTCTCTGGTTGGAAAACAGTTTCTGAAACTCTTCCTCTAGGACCTGACGTGGAATGGATGACTTGGAAATCTCTCTGAAATAGGCTGTGATGAGGAGTGGGTAGATCAAGCTTTAATCTGGCACGAAGGAAGTGTGATTGTGAAGCAGTACAGACTGTCCAGCACATGATCCAATGTCGACTGTGTCCAGCCTCCTGTATTGCAGAACAACTCCATCAAGCGACAGAAAAAGGACTGTGGGCGACCAAATTTTGGTCTCAGACTATATCACATGTTAACTGTGTACCTACTTATGTTTCTGACACGAGAAATACATATAAATCGGACTATCGACGCATATTACTATAAAATACGGCTGCGAAACGCGGACCGCACGAACACTTGATTGGAGCCGCAGTCTGACGACTACTGCTCTAAACTGATACATTTAAGCTACATATGTATGATTTTTGTATCAAACTTCCCTTCTGTAATTCTTCATTACATAATTATATTTTATTATTATGTATGTAACACACAAAAACGCCTTCCTCGCCCTCTTGTAATTGTTCAGTTTTTCCATGAAAAAAAGTTTACCTGTATTCAGTTAAAACGGCACTCATATTTATGTTAAACTTAAAGTACAAGGATACGAATGTGTAAAACGAGACACCGGCGAGATAGCGTAGGAGTTAATTCTATTTTGACAACTGGCGATTCAAATCTCCGTCCAGCCATCCATATTCGGAGTCCCCGTGGTTCCCCTTAGTGCGAATGTCGGATTGGTTCTTTCGAAAAGCAAACTAGCAAAGTACCGATATCCTTCCCCAATCGAAGCTTGACCTCAGTATCGAATGAACTCGCCGCCGACGGGATGTTAGACCCCAATGTTCCTTTCTGAATCGAAAGTAATAATGAGCGTTGTAGCTGGCTTAACCTGAAGCCTGGTTTCACTTCGCCACATGCGGCGATGCGTCACGGCCTGTTGTGCAAATAAAATGTATTTCCCGCCAGCGTATGCCGTAACGGCTGCAACGAGCATCTGGTAGACTAAAGACCATATACAAGTAAGCTAAAAATACTCCGGATTCACGCAAATTGTGGGTGAATACATGAAATAAGGCAGAGCAGTTTAGCGTGTAGCAGCGTCTTAAAGATGATGTCGTCTCCCGATCTTCTGTGAGAAAATGAAAGAGAAATTAGTTCTAGTTTAAGATAATGCGTCCACACATAAAATAACGGGTTACATTAAAATTAAACTGCAGGAAAAAGGATTCTGATTCGACTTCAAATTCATTGTAAACGTTTGGCTAATGGGTAAGTAAAGTCGAATGGTAAGAAGGGCTGGGAGACATGTTTACTGTAGGTGACAGGTGACAGGTGACTGGTGTGTGTGTGTGTGTGTGTCATGTTCGTGCTGGAGATGAGAGAAGGCAGTGGGTGAAACTCGGTGTCGGCACATCGCCTACTTCCCTCGAAGAGCACCAAGAGGACCGCCGGCTTAACGTCCCCATCCGACGGACAGGTCACCATTAAAAGGGTCGCATGCCCTCACTTCATGATACACTGCTAAGAGGTCTGGAATTTAATCCAGGGCATTGGCGCAAGACTGGTGATCAGAGGCTTTACGCCACCACCAGTATCAAGAACGGATTAGTAAGAGTCCAACGTGCGGGTTGCATGTATTAGAAATCAAGGAACCGCTGTTGCGTCAGTGCTATAATGGCTGTTAACCTTCCTGTCGTAGTTCCAAGAATACGCCCAGTCTAAGAACAGTGGCGCTGCGATCGCTTCCTACTCGTCGAGCAGTTCTCTCTTAGTGACACGTGAAGTGTAAGGCTAGTCTTGACTTACGAGGTGCATTCAAGTTCTAAGGCCTCCGATTTTTTTTCTCCGGACTTGAAAGAGATAGAAACATGCGCATTGTTTTAAAATGAGGCCGCGTTCATTGTCAATACGTCCCAGAGATGGCAGCACCGTATGGCAGATGGAATTTTACCGCCAGCGGCGAGAATGAGAACTGTTTTAAATACTTAAAATGGCGACGTTTTCCTTACTTGAACAGCGTGCAATAATTCGTTTTCTGAATTTGCGTGGTGTGAAACCAATTGAAATTCATCGACAGTTGAAGGAGACATGTGGTGATGGAGTTTCCTGCATGACGACCTGAAAATGCGAAAAGTGTCATCCAGGTGAGTGCCAAGAATGCTGGCGGACGACCACATGGCTGCCCGTGTGGCATGTTGCCAAGCAATGTTGACGCGCAACGACAGCATGAATGGGACTTTCTTTTCGTCGGTTGTGACAAAGGATGAGACATGGATGCCATTTTTCAATCCAGAAACAAAGTGCCAGTCAGCTCAATGGAAGCACACAGATTCACCGCCACCAAACAAATTTCGGGTAACTGCCAGTGCTGAAAAAATTATGGTGTCCATGTTCTGGAACAGCGAGGGCGTAATCCTTACCCATTGCGTTCCAAAGGGCACTACGGTAACAGGTGCATCCAACGAAAATGTTTTTAAGAACAAATTCCTTCCTGCACTGCAACAAAAACGTCCGGGAGGGGCTGCGCGTGTGCTGTTTCACCAAGACAACGCACCCGCACATCGAGCTAACGTTACGCAACAGTTTCTTCGTGATAACAACTTTGAAGTGATTCCTCATGCTCCCTACTCACCTGACCTGGCTCCTAGTGACTTTTGCTTTTTCCAACAATGAAAGACACTCTCCGTGGCCGTACATTCACCAGCCGTGCTGCTATTGCCTCAGCGATTTTCCAGTGGTCAAAACAGACTCCTAAAGAAGCCTTCGCCGCTGCCATGGAATCATGGCGTCAGCGTTGTGAAAAATGTGTACGTCTGCAGGGCGATTACGTCGAGAAGTAACGCCAGTTTCATCGATTTCGGATGAGTGGAGTATGGGACTTCATCATCATCAGTTAATTAGAAAAAAAATTGGAGGCCTTAGAACTTGAATGCACCTCGTACGATTAGCACGACAGATTGTCGGCAACATACATACATATACATACACTCATCAGACGAAACATTACGACCATCTAGCTAATAGCCGATAAGTCCATCTCTGGCACGGATAACAGCGGCGACGTGTCATGGCATGGAAGCAGTTAGGTCTTGGTAGGTCGCTGACGGCAACTGGCATCACATACAAGTCATCTAATTCTCTTGTTGGAAAATGCTGCTCCCGTCGGGAAACATGATCGTCATGGAGGGGTATACGTGGTCTGCAACCACTGTACGATACTCCTCGGCCGACATGGTGCCTTGCACGAGTTGCGCTGGACTCACGGATGCTAACTTGAATGTTCCCCAGAACTTAATAGAGCCGCCGCCAGCTTGTCTACGCACCGCAGTACAGGGCCAAGGAGTTGTTCCCCTTAAAGACGACGTATTCGCGCCCTACCATGGGCATGATGAAGAAGCCATCGGGAATCACCAGATCATGCAATGCTCTGCCACTGCGCCAACGTCCAATGAAGATGATCACGTGCCCATTTCAGTGGTACTAGCCGATGTCGTGATATTAAGACTGGCACAAGCATGGGTCTTTCGGCTGCAGAGGCGCTCTGTGTGTTCAGGCGCGCACTTGTACTCTGCCCAGCATTAAAGTCTGATGCTGGTTCGTCACAGTTCGCAGCCTGTCCTGTTTTACAGTCTGCCCGGCCTACATCTGCAATTAGGGGTGACCTCCCAGCCCCACAATGTCTGGACGTGGTTTCACCTTGATTTCGCCATGTGTTGAAGACACTCGCCACAGCACTCCTCGAACACCCAACAAGTCGTGCGGTTTCCGAAATGCTTGTTCCGGTTAAGCTCAGATAGATCACGTACCAGTAGATTGGTTTCATAATGTTCCGGCTGATCAGTGTCTATACTCATATGTAAACATACAGATACATAAACATATATATACGTATAAAAAGAATACTCACTGCTAACCAATCAACCATTGTGTTAATATATAAGGAGAGTCAGCTGCCCCTATCGATGTCGTTTTATGTAACCCGCAACGTTTTCATTCTCTTGTGTTCGCTACGCGCGAACTCTTCGTTCTACAGAACAAATTAACAGCAACTTTTTGTAGGAAATTTTATGTAGTTAAAGTTTGTATTGGCATACGTTTTCCCTGGAGGCGACGGTTTTCGAATTATTCAAGAAAAACGTACAAAACTGACCAAACGCAACGTCTAGCCCCACTCTCATCTCCCAGTCAGGATTTCTAGTACAGTTTGCTGTTCATGACACTCCCTCTTACCACGGTACAAAAATTTCCGAGCACGATCTTTCTTGGTCTCAATTAATGGGCTATTACGTCATCGGCATAGTCGGCTGTTTCGTTAACTTTGTTAGTTTAAGCGTATCCGTGAGGGTACTGAAAGAAAAACGACTTTTGTAAACATTATGCAAAAACTAATTATGTTGACAATTCGATGCAAACTTAATCCTTAGAAGCACAGTAGTTCGTAGGCAAGAGGCCTGGCGAATACGACGATGTAATCGTTTATTTTATGCTGTTAAAATTCACACTGTTAGCTAAAATTTACACAAACGTCAATTTTACAGTAATTGTTAAGAGCTCGAGCACGCCGATGGTGCAACAAGGCCAGTCAATGGAGGTAAAAAATGTCGAATGGCGGCTAAGTGTGGGAGAGGTGGTGCGTTTGAAGGTCACTTTCGTACCTTTTTCTTGAATAACTCGGGAAGTACAGCCTCTACCGAAAAGTATTAGTGATGGGGGATCACCGCTTAAGAAATGACGATTCCTAAAAAGGCAGTGCATATTTTTTTTCCCCTGTAGGAGCAACAGTTTGCCCATTGCGAGAGAGAACGCAAGAAAATTTCCCACGTGGTTTTGGAAGGCCAGAATTAACCTTGTGAGCAGCATAAAACGACATGGGTAGAGGCTGCTGAATCACCCTGTACAATCGTCATTCCCAACTGTTAGCGGCAATGCCGCGACCTCGGTTTTATACTTACGAACTCGTGTTGTCGCTCTCCTTTCGAAACTGGTATAGTGCGCACCGAGCGAAGTGACGCAGTGGTTAGCACACTGGATTCGTATTCGGGAGGACGACGGTTGCAACCCGCGTCCGGCCATCCAGATTTAGGTTTTCTGTGTTTTCCCTAAATCGCTCCAGGCAATTGTCGGGATGGTTCCTTTGAAAGGGCAAGGAAGATTTCCCTACCTATCCTTGACACGATCCGAGCTTGTGCTCCTTCGCTAATGACCTTGATGTCGACGGGACGTTAAACCCAATCAATCTTTCTTTCCTCCCTCCCTCCCTCCGTCTAGTCCACTTGTACCCGACAAAAAGAGTGAAGTGACGAGTTTTCGATTAAACGGGTAGCGTCGGCCACTCCTAGCATATGGAGACAGCGAGTTGGGAAATGACATACGACTCGCTGGCGAGTTTACAGCTAGTGTACACAGCTCATTTCTGATTTCTACTGGCCACACACCACGGTGACGTTTTCTGATTTCTACTGGCCAAACACCACGGTGATCTGACGGGAACTGGTGTATCCGCGTCCACAGGACTGTTGACGTTTATAGGGTGACGTGAACCTCTTACTCTTTATACATTAGAGGTGTATTTTTTAAGTCTTCTGTTCTTATGATTAGTAGAATGTGATTGATGAAAAATTAACAGCACGAAAAACTTCTGGGGATCATACCCCAGAGTGTATGAACATTTTGCTCACATTATACTACTCTAAATCCAACATGATAACTAAAAGTGTAAGCCATTACCAGCATTTTTTTGTTTTGTTTTCTCTAGCTGCAGATCTTAAGTATATACTTAACTCCTCTGCATTTCTCGACCATCCCGAATGTTCTTCTCCATCACCATTTTCCTATGCCATTTTCACTTACCTCATTTCCTTTGTCAGTCTCGAACGGTCCGGGGATATAAAGACTGTGGGTAAGCTTCCTGAGGGTTCTATGTGTACTTTTATCTATACAGTATTTTCGCGAGTGTAGCAGAAATCGATATGTTGGTTAACTCATCTACGAACGTAACCTCCCGTAATTTTGACAGTAAACTTCTTAATGATGCACCATGCCTTGTAGCATCTGCCACTGAAATTGGATGCCTATATCCGTGACACGTCCGAATTTACTGAAAGAACCCGTGACAAAGTCCGCTGCTTTTTTTTGTGGATCTTCTCTGTTTTCTCTTTCAGTTCTACACTATAAGGGTCTCAGACTGACGAGCAATACTCAAGTATCGCCCGAAAGAAGATTTTGTATGATACCTACGTTAGTGGTCTGCACTTCTTATGGATTCTTACCGTGTACCTCAGTCTGGCATCTGACTTTACTACGATTATTGTACGTGGTTGCACTTCAAATCGCGCCGTAAGCGTACTCTTAAATATTTGGTGGGTATAAATAATGTGATTTTCGACAATCGTATAATCAAGCAATCTACATGATTACTCTGAAATTCTCAAAGTGACGATCAGAGGATTCATCGAACCATCTTCAAGCTACTTCTCTATACTTCCACTCACGAACATCGCACGGGAAAAACGAACACACAACTATTTCCGTGCGAGGTCTGATTTTTCTTATTCTATTATGACAATTATTTCTTCCTATGTAGGCGGGCGCCAACAAAATATTTTCACACTCTGAAAAGTTGCCGATTGAAATTTCATCAGAATATCCCGTTGTAACGAAAACGTCTTGTTTTAATGATTGCCACCCCAACTGGCGTATCGTATCCGTGGCACTTTCTCCCCTATATCGTGATAATATAAAACAGGCTACCCTTCTCAACTTTTTCGATGTCCTCCATCGATCCTATCTGATGCGGATCCCATACCGCACTTCAGTACTCCAGAAGAGGGCGGACAAGCGTAAAATAATAGGTATTTTTGTCCGTTTATGCGGAATACGTTAAGTTCGTTATTTTGGGGCTCAACTGATAATCCTTGCAATAAGGTCCCATAATATGTAGTTCTTCACGTATTTAGCTGCAATTTCTTAGCATTATGACTTCCCTATAAACAACAGCATCATCCGCGAACAGCTTCAAGCGGTTTCCGACAAGGTACACGAGGTCATTTATGTACACTGTCTAAAGTAATAGTGTTGTTACACTTCCTTGGAACATGCCCGAAACTACTTTCTTGTATGAAGGTTTCTCGCCGTTAAGAATAACACGCCGTATTGTATTTGTTATGGATTCCTCAATACAATCACAAGGCTGGTCTGATGTCCCTACGCTCGAACTATGTTCATTAGGCGACAGTGCGAAACTGTATCACGAAACACGAGCTCTATTCCCTTCTTGGAATGACACAACTGTGTTCATTATCCTCAGGTTTTCCTCACAACAGCTACCAAGTGATAAGAATCTAGAAAGAGTAGAACTGTTTGTCGAACTTCTGGACACACACAGAGAGTGTGCGGGGAAGGTAGGAGTTAAGCTCCTGTCAGCACATAAGATCGGCTGTCCAAGGGTGAACAAGGTACTTGTACCTCATTACTGATACTGTACGTGCGATGTGTATAAAAGGGGGTAACGAAGGTGTAAAGGTGTCGTGAAAGTAAACAAGCTCGTTTGCAATAATAGTACTCGACAAAGTGAACCGTAGACCCAGCTGAGGCGGGATCTAACGCAGCCATTTGACAAAATACAGACACGTTCCGGTTCAACGGTAAACGTTGTTACGTTGCAGTGCAAGCATGGAAAGTGATCGCGGAAAATACCTTCGCAGACCGCCGCGACGCCTAGCTGTTAACACAGCTAAATTCATCGAATTTCTAGAACGGAAAATTCGGCAAACGGTACAATGACAATCGCCACAATTTACGATTCTGCGATCGCAACGTTCTTGGCGGTACTAAGGAAGAAAGTAAAAGCTCATGCAGTTTGGAGAATGTATTGCCACATGCAACCACCAAATTTTCTACATATGAATAGCAACGGCAACAGTAGCATTTTCCTATACGCAAGGATAATGTTGGAAATGTCATACGAGCAGGTGATTTACTTTTGCGGCATAAACACGGAAGAGTATAAAGCGCGTTCTTTTAAAGGGAGTTTTACATCGCTTCTGCTCATGTAATGTCTAAAGTACTTCTAGAGTATGGTTAGGAGTACACTGTGATGTATCTTTCAACATTAAATGTGGCACCACCCACGCAAAGACCGCTAAGAGCTTTAAGCTAGTGACTAAGGACGGATATTTCGTCAGCGCGATATCAGTCTGCGAAATATACAGCCAATGGCTATTTATTACTCACTCTTCACTTTTAACTTGGACAGCGACCAGAGATAATGCTCATCTCTCGCAGTGATAGTCAAAAGTCTGCAGAATGGTAAGTTCCACATTCCGCTGCTGAACGATTTCCAGAAACGGCACAAACGTACCAGCCACAAGCAGTCATTCAATCCGTTTGCTGGATACATGTATAGGCAGTCGAAACAAATACGTATGAATGTAAATGGTTCAAATGGCTCTGAGCACTATGGGACTTAACATCGATGGTCATCAGTCCCCTAGAACTTAGAACTACTTAAACCTAACTAACCTAAGGACATCACACAACACCCAGTCACCACGAGGCAGAGAAAATCCCTGTCCCCGCCGGGAATCGTATGAATGTAAGAAAGACATCAGTCGTCTAATGCTGTGCATACCTAACAGCAACGATCTATACAAGTATGGCAGCATATTAACATACGTTATGGCATTAATTACGACGATACTCATTATACTGCTAATGATGTAAAGCATTTGTTTGTGGAATGATGTGGGAAAGAACTGTACGTATCAGAAGTATGGAACACACTTTTTGCATGACAGTGTCGAGTTATACCAGAAAGTGGCTTGTTTTTTCCCAAATAAGGAAAAAAAATATAATTAACATTAGTCTACACAAATGGATTGAAGAGGGCGAAACAAGAGAGTAAAGGACGAACAAAAAAGAGAGTAAAGAACGAAACTGACAATAGCAACACTATATGAGACTACTCGCTGTCATTTCGATGTATAAAGGAAGAATCCCTGGATCAATCATAGACAACCGCATTACACATAAACAAGCGCATTACACAAGAGGTTCGATGAACAAATTTCACCAGAGCCTGTTGGAGACATAAATTGCCATCATCCAACAGTTATTATCTTTACATAAGGTGTGTTCCGAGATTCTCATATCTATGGTGGAATTGTTATGGCTAAGCATCGAGACCTGAAATCGGTACCTCTATAGCAAAACACTTCTATAGATGCAGTTGTTTAGTGAGAACGAAAACTCGTATCATTGAAAAGTTGTGCGTCTGCTTTAAGATATCACATAACTAGATATGTATCATACGACTTTGGAAACTGCAAACATGCCGCTAAGAAACTGTTACGTCACCTCCTGCACGTGCTACGGACAGCCAGACCTCCGACCAATCATACTGTTAAAAAGCAAATCCACTTACAAGTCTGATAAACTCCCAGTTTCATTTTCCCGGTATTTTACAACAAATAGATTAAAGGAATTAACACTGAGATTAAATGGATATCACACTGAAGAACTAGGGTGTGTATTGGCCAACAATGTACTGTCTCACGTCAAAATCATGAACTGTGCTTCAGTGAGCTATCAATTAATTCGTATGCCACTTTATTTTGAAATTTTAGTACTGGCTGCTGATTTCGGCAAAGATAAGTCAGTGTAAAACGGTAATAATTTTTGCGAGAAACTGTTTACTGATTTATCTTCAGCAAAACTGGAATTAATATCACTTTAAATGCAAGATGTACCTCCATGAAACGCTGATGATAAGGTGCTGCAACACACAATTTGTTTCGAGGTTGACCTTCTGAGATTATCTGCTAAATGAATGATACTCTATGACTTGGATGAGCAACATGTTCGACGAGTAGAATTCTGCACTTATCGAATTAGTGAATTAAGTGTACACTCTCAAAGCAGAAGTGACTGTTCAACCAACGAACAAGATAAAGCTTTTCGTTGTCTCCCTTCGGCTGTCACTACCATTTTTCGAAGATATCACGAATCGTTTACAAGTCCCACTGCTTGTATTGCCAAATTGGAGCTAAACACCGTCCGATCTCTCAGAAACAAAAACTGGGGTCTACTGAGGCCCCTATGAAATAATGGGCTTGAGAATTCAATATTTGTATTCATATATTTCAGCTTTAATTGCTGATAATGCAGACCACGACGATATGTGTTTTCTCAGACACTGCCCTGCAGGAGAAATGTCACTGATACTTTCGTCTAAAATTATTGTACTATTGTTAGGAAGCCCTTATATGTCACACTGCATTGGTGCAGTAGTAATGAGCCGTGTTAAGTCCCACAATTCTTACGAAACACAAAAAAAAAGTTTGTAGTATTCTCCAAATAGCGAACAGAACATCCACGGGACTGGGCAAGTGAATTCGACCACACCGAAAAATTGGAAAACGTGCTGCGCACCGAATCTTTCGTAACATGCAGGCTAAGATGCAAAGGAGTACCATACTCGCATACTGATGGCGTTCATCCTTGAGACATATCGTACTGCGAAATAATTTCCAATACCATCCAAGTCGTAGTACTACTCTCCGTTCTCGACAACCTGGCAGAGATTATTACATAAACTATCGTAGTTGTCTTCAAATGTTCCCGATAACTGCTGGAATTTTAATTACCGGTTTATAGACAGGCTAAAATTGAACATGTAGAAAACAAAATGATGACCTCAAAAGGCAACCGACAAACCGAAGAACCGACGGAGAGGTATTTCAGATAGGACTCTCATCCTCCAGCATCTTGAATTTCCACCACGTTGCCCGGAAAGTGTTGCAGTGGAGTATCGGTTTCCGAGCAAGACGCAATTTGACAAATTTAAGTTTACCTATATTTACGATAGGTGTTCTTAAGTTTGTCCCACTGGGAAAAGAGGGCCACGAAAGAAGCATTGACGCTTTTTAACTCTGGTGAAATGAAATGAAATGTCGTGTGACGAGGGCCTCCCGTCGGGTAGACCGTTCGCCTGGTGCAAGTGTTTCGATTTGACGCCACTTCGGCGACTTGCGCGTCGATGGGGATGAAATGATGATGATTAGGACAACACAACACCCAGTCCCTGAGCGGAGAAAATCTCCGACCCAGCCGGGAATCGAACCCGGGCCCTTTGGATTGACAGTCTGTCGCGCTGACCACTCTGGTAAGAGGCGATTGTCAGACCTTCGGTAGATATCAAACACACCAACAAAGCAGTTATCACCTCGTAACAGATCAAGGAAATCTATACTCACAACCACTAAGCAGAGGTTATCGTACATTTTGCGTGACACGACACGTAGTAACTTGGAGATGTATCTGATGCTAGCACAGGTTAATAAAGAAGAAAAGACCAGCAACGGTAATGATGAGCAGACACGCTAGCAGAGGGTATGGAAACGGAATATACCTACTGGGTTGGAGCAGTGTTCCGTAAATCGAAAAAATTGGAGAATCTGGTCATATGTTCGAGAGTGGCGGTTGCTGAGGAAGCTTAAAATCAACTATTTAGAATACTTGTTTATAAACAACAAGTTTCATTTTATTATCCTGGGTATGTACAATTTTTTTAAGTTCCCTACTCGAGAGCACGTTGCATATAGCTGGCCGTGAGAGAGAAGCAAGAATCTTTCGTCGGTTTGAATTATAACTTTATAGCCATCAGAAATCACTCAGTATAGTGCTGTTTTGAATATGTGGATCAGTTGATTCCGTTTACGATTCTCCGTACGTCGTGGGCTATTTTTGTCTCAATCCACTGATATTTGTGCATCGTTGATCAATTTCTGTTTCTTCACTTCCTATGAAATATACACCCCCCCCCCCCCCCAATGAACTATGGACCTGCCGTTGGTGTGGAGGCTTGCGTGCCTCAACGAGAGAGAGATAGCCGTACCGTAGGTGCAACCACAACGGAGGGGTATCTGTTGAGAGGCCAGACAAACGTGTGGTTCCTGGAAGAGGGGCAGCAGCCTTTTCAGTAATTGCAGGGGCAACAGTCTGGACGATTGACTGATCTGGCCCTGTAACACTAAACAAAACGGCCTTGCTGTAGTGGTACTGCGAACGGCTGAAAGCAAGGGGAAACTACACCCGTAATTTTTCCCGAGGGCATGCAGCTTTAAGAGAGCTGTATCAATCCAGTCTCAGGACTGAAGACCACAACAACATGAAAATATACTTGCACAAATTTATGGTCTTCGTTGGGTAGTGAAAGTAATTATCCCATGTTGTGATACATTTGTCCTTGACTGGAAAAAACATATTCGATTTCATCTCTGTTAGTGTTGATCGGAATGACACCGGGAGAACTCATTTGGAAGCAGGCGTTGTAAGCTTCTACATTTTCAAGAAAGTGTTTTGATTCTGGAGTTTCCCCGGCCATGTCATGTGAAAATTCCTGTGGAATTGGTGGTAATCGAATTTTTCCATTCATGCAATCATGGTGTTTCTCAACTGAATTTTTCGCGTTTATATTTCCATTTATTACGTGTTTGTTATATTCTTTCGTCGGGTCGTAGTGGAATGTTTCATTTGATAGGTTGTACTGTTTACTTGTCCTCGTCCACACTTCTCGTAAAGTGATATTTGCATGGCTGGCTTGAGTTAGCAGTCTTTTGATTGTCTCGAAATTCTTGATTCTTCAATCCTTTTATTTCGTTGTTCAGTTTCTCACTGTGCTTTTTAGGAACTTAAACGTGCTTCGGCTCTTCGTCTATTTCGTTTTTTCGCTGTTCTCTTTGTTTTCGCAGTTTTGCTTCAGAACTGGCAAGATCTCCTCTTTTACGTTAGCGCATTGTCTATAATAAGAACGTACCAAAAAGGCTTTGAATGGTCCACAACGTTCCATGAAATTCCACAACATTCGAGTGTTCTGGAATGTTCCACAGTGATTTGGAATGTTCCGGGCTGTTACCGAACATTCTGGAATCTTTCCCAATGTTCCAGACTATTTCAGAAAATCCAGGAACATTCTGGAATGTTGTGGAATGCTCTCGAATGTTCTAGAAATTTATACAGGGCGAAACTTCCCAGCCCTTAAATCTTCAGTTAGAAACAGGAACCTTCATGGCTATGGGATAATGGGCTACTGCACCGATATAACTCCCTTGATCATACCCGAACTAGTTTCTGAGCTTTAGCGGCACGCGCATTGTACACTTACGTCTATAATATAAAAATATTGATTACGAGGTACGCTTTGTGGTATCCCTACGTTTATACAGAGATCTCTGTCGAATTCATCTGAAAATGTTAATTCAAGTTACATAACATTTATTTTCACGATTATTTAAAGTGTTGTTTAAATACTCCTTGATGGTTTCACTACACTAAATAACGCGTACAGTATTTTTTTTTATCACACAAAATCAAATACTTTTTTTTTAAACAGTACACAAAAATTAACTGTTAAGAGACTAAATTTCAAATTCGGAAAATTATAGTAAGTCTGTAGAAAGTAAATTTTCACACAAAATTAAATTCCATGTTTTAAACTAGCAGATAAAATTTACATTCGATAGTTACTTTAAGTATATTATTGGAGAAACAATTAGATTCTCATTACCACTGGTCCCTAAGTTCTTCCTCTGACTGAGTCCCTTGTCCCTAGCAGAACTGTATTCACTGGTTAGTGCAAAATCGTCGTCTTCTTCGTCTATTTTTTTTTTTATCTACATAATCACTGGCATCTTCCTCCAGTCACCGAATAACAATTTCATGGACTTTAGGATCGTTAAAAATCGCAGATTGCTGTCTAGGAAACCTCAACGCATATCAATACCGAACATGGAAGGTGATAATGTAGGCGATAATGAAACATTGTAGAGTTGGTGATTGAGGGAGGTGGGGAGTTGTTTAGAAGCATTCCGCCGCAACACATCTTGGAGAGCGAGTTCGAAAATTCTCGCGCGGTCCAAGGGACCAGATCTCGTGAGTGAAGAACTAGAAGCAGAAATAATATCGAAAGAATATCGCAGGCTGCCAGCAAAGAGCCTATACAAAAGCATTGTGAGAGCTGTCCGCGTTAAGAGCACAGTATTTCGTTGCGTACCGTGATGCAGTTTATTTGTGGAAAATTTTTATTCTAATGGTTCGCTTAATATTTGAATTGAGTATGAAAGAGCCGGACTGCAAAATGAACTCGTGCAGGGAACAGACAAAAAATACAGAATCTCAGAGTGAAAGGCTTTAGCAGCATCTCATAGCGCAGATTATACTATTCTTCACTATGAATATTTGTTGGGCGCTGGATGGCGACAAATGAAACTGCTTTGGCAATCCTAAATATTAAGAGTTATTATACCAGAACCTTAATTATCCAATGCATTACGGAGCTGTCATTGATTTAACGAGGAACAGAAGTGGAAGGAATACCTAAGAACCACAAGGAACGCCGTAAAAGAGAGCGTAGATACGCACCAGGACATGTAACGGAACATAATCTCCTGGGCGCTCAAATATTAATAGAAGGTGATGAGCGATTTGAAAATGTACTCAACAGTGTTTAAAATGGAACATTTGCGATATTAAGTTGTTTGCCGCACCAGGGCTGGACAGTGCCTTTTATGAGCCTATTGCACTCACTCACTGTCCGTGGATGTCTTACGGACCAACTTATAAATTGTAATCTGTTTCCCCTCAACATTTTCCAACTGTGAAATGCGTCAATTTATTGTGGGCTCTCAAAAATGTTTTCTGAACTGAGCCAATTGCACTGCAGACTAATTAACTCATATTACGAACTATACAAAATGTATTCTGCACTGACCGAAGGATGTGCCGGATTGATTACGACACTGGAATCCACAATTCGGGAGATGGGAGATTAAAATCCTACCCTGGCCAGATAGATTTTGTTTCCCTAGCTTTACACAAATAGCTTAAAGCAAATGCTGTGGGCAATTTCTTTGAAGAGAAACAGTTTACTTCCTTCCACAATACGAACTTTGTGTTTGGCCTCTATGGATCTCGACATCACAAGTCTTAAGGCCCTCATGTCTCATTGTTCAAAAAATATTCTCAGCAGCTGAAAATGTATTATAAACTAACGTATTGGCTGGAAAAGTCATTTCTGAGTTTTTCAGCAAAATGCTGTTGGATTGACGTTCCGGCAGCATGAGCGACTGTTTTCTCAGAGAATTATGTTCTCTCTCTTGTGACAGCCTAAAAGCCATATGTCGGGGGGGGGGGGGGGGGGGGTGGTTACGGAAGTCTCAAAGATTGCGAATTATAGATCGTTGGCAATTAATAGTCAACTACCGAATATGTTGTAAATTTGTAACACGACAAGAAAATAGTAACACAAATAAACAAACAACAGAATTTCGTCACAGTTGCGCGGCTGAGTTCGTGATTTCCTGTCGGAAATGTCACTGTTCGTAGTAAATGATGAAGGGCAGTCATCTAGTCAAACCGAAGTTACATCTAGGGTTTCCAAAGACCTAGACCCTCTGCTGAACTTAATCTATATAGATTAAACGATTTAAGAGGCAACCTGAGCTGTCCTTTTACACTGTTTGCTGATGACTTTGTTATTTAACATCTATTAAAATGTTATCAGAACACTGAAACTGATTGCAAAAGGACTTATGCAAGATATCTGTATAATTCAATATGTGGTAGTTGACCTTAAACAATAAAATGTGTGATGTCTTCCATATTAGCATTAAAAAAGAGTCGGTTAAATTTCTGTTACATGATAAATCACACAAACTTAAAGGTTGACGATTCAACGAAATCCTTAGATATTACAATTGCAAATAACCTAAACTGGAATCATCTCACAGAGAATGCTGTGGAGAAAGCGAACCAACGACTGTGATTTAATGGCAGAATATTTAGAAGATACAATAAATCTACTGCGCTTGTCCGTTCTCTTCTGGAATATTGTTGCGCGGTTTGGGATCCTTACCAGATAGGACTCATGCCCCTCATCGAAACGGCAGCTCGTTTTTTTTTTTTTTTTTTTTTTTTTTTTATAATGATGCAAAAGAGAAGTGTGTGTCACGGACACTACAAGCGAGTTGAAATGGTAATCAGTGTTGTGGTGAGATCTTTTCACGAAATTTCAATCAGCAGCTTTCTCTACAGAATGTCAGAACATTTTGTTGACTCACACCTACATAAGGCGCAATGACCATCGTAATAAAGTAAGAGACATCAGAGGTAGTATCAGAAGATTTAGACGTTCATTTTTCCTGTGTGGTAATCGGAAGTGGAATGGTCGAGAAATAGTCAAAGTGATTCTATGAAACCTCTACTAAACACTTACGTGGAAATTACAACGTAAAACCATTTAAAATATGAGCACAATGTCAACACAGGCGCTTTTGCTTCAAAATTTGAATCTGTCACCTGTCCGAAGTTTGACCTTTCCTTTTGGGGCACTTCGTACCGCCGACGAAACAGAAAAATAGTTTCCAAGTAACAGGTGCTTCAACGACCAGCTACAGCCGACACTGGGACGCGAAGCGCTTAGACTTCTCGGCCATTTCACCGCGCAGGCGTCATGGAGGAGTGTTTCTCCTTCCCGCTAAGTCGTGCCCAAGGCACTCCTGTAGCATCTCACGTGCTCGTTTCTCGCCAGCTATGAGTCAGACCTGTCGTTGGCAACACTTTCTGTGCATAAGTCTCCTCCAACTGAAGCAGACGGCCTCTGGCGGTACACGCATACCCACTACCTCTGCTTGTCGGACCTCCGACCGCATCTGGTGATACCGTCATGTGCTGTTTCCAAATTTACACCCTGGTGACGGCACACCTCAGCACCATGCCATTCTTGAAATGGTGACTTTTTTAACTTGCCGTCATCAGTCTTAAGACTGTGATAGGCAAACCTTTACACACAAGTCGATCTTGTGCACGTCTTTATCATATATGTTCAACTACTGCAACGGCAACGGCCTTGCCGCAGCGGATACACCGGCTTCCGTCAGGCCACCGAAGTTAAGCTCTGTTGGGCGTGGCTGGCACTTGGATGGGTGACCATCGGGCCGCCATCCGCTGTTGCCATTTTTCGGAGTGCACTCAGCCTCGTGATGCCAATTGAGGAGCTACTCGACCGAATAGTAGCGGCTCCGGTCACAGAAAACCATCATAAATCCGGGAGAGCCGTGTGCTGACCACACGTCTCTCCTATCTGCATCCTCATTGAGGACGATACGGCGGTCGGATGGTCCCGATGGGCCACTTGTGGTCTGAAGACGGAGATTTTTTTTTTTTTTTTTTCAAATATTGAAACCTCCTTGAAGTATTCACGTGCTGACCTCATTTTTTTTACAAACTCTTTCATTACAAAATTTTCACCATTACCAAAGTGACTATTCTCTATTATCTCACAACGTGTACTATAATCTGGGGGGGGGGGGAGGAGGAGGTGGTGGTGGTGGTGGTGGTGGTGGTGGTGGTGGTAGTGGTGGTAGTGGTAGTAGTAGTAGTAGTAGTAGTAGTAGTAGTAGTAGTAGTTGTTGTTGTTGTTCAGAAAACATTTTCACTTTAGTCACTGATCGGTTCGGTCTATAACAAGTAACTTTTAAGTCCTTCAATTCTGATTTTATTACATGTGAAAAGTTCTACTGAGTCATTTGTGGACCAGATGGGTTGGATGGAGGAAGTGGCAATGGAGTCACGATGTCTTTTCTCGTAGACGGAAATCTGTTTTACCTTTCCTAAGCTGTGATAGGAAGAAATATAAAAGCAGAGTTCAACGTCCGGTTCCGTCGACGAAGTAAAGGATACATTGTTTGCCCAGAGTAAAGTGGGCAGTATTGCGTTCTAGGAAATTGTTACAAGAGACTGAAAATGTAAAGGGCAGTATGCTGCAGACTCATATTTCTGTAATCTACAGAAATAATGAACACGTATTTTTTGCGTGGAATGATACGTGTTGTTAATGTCTGCAGCTGAAAGACTCATGAAAATCTGTAGAATGCATTTAACGTGAGGTCTAAATCAGCACGTACCTTCTTGCGTTTAAAATGGACTTTTTTTGCAAATTGTATGATATATATTTTTAAAGATGTAAATTTTTGAAGAATGATCTGAGTTTAACGTCCGGTCGACAGGGCGGTCACTGGAGACGGGGTATAAGCTCGGATTACGAAAGCATGGAAATAAAATCTGTCCTGACTTTCAAATGAACCATTCCGGTATTTGCCTGGAACGATTTAGCGAAAATAGTGGATAACGTAAATCTGGATGGCCGGACAGGGATTTGAACCGTCGTCCTCTCGAGTGCGACTGCAGTGTGCTAATTACTATGCCACTTCGCTCGATACCGCTATGTTTGCAAAACGTTCAGCTGGAAACAAATATCACCTTTAAAGAAAAATCAGTTGCCTGTAAAGATGTATACTACTACTACAGAAAATATTGTTGCTTCAGTATCGCATCAGATAAAAAATGTATGCCTTGAAAGCGAAACATTCGGCTCTTCTCCTTTTGATATCTTGAATCATTAACAGAATGTTTCGCGGGTTATCAATTTACAGACAACACCAAGGTAGATTTTTCCTGGTGGTAAACATGTCATAAATGCATAGTAGTGAGAGAGAGAGAGAGAGAGAGAGAGAGAGAGAGAGAGAGAGAGAGAGTTGCTCTCTTTTAATGCAAGTCTCGTAAATCCACACTTCCATTTCACAGAGCTCTGCACTAGACCCTCTTGAGGCAGGCACTGTGATCTACTTATCTCCATCTCTGATCCGTTTATTCTGCGACGGTTTAACTTATACGATAAGATAGCTTGCGACTTTCACACACCAACTACTCTTCTGCTTGCAATGGTTGTAGGGCATCATCCGCATCGATCACTATACCTGCTGCCTTCACAACTTAATATATATATTCAGGTATTTTCGGAAAAGCAGTAACGGAAAAATGTTTTCACCACCGCACCTTTATCAAAACACCATACCTCGCGGTTTTTATTACTATCATTTGTTTGCCGATCTCTTACGGGGGATTCTCGATATCCAAAATTTAAGAATACAATAATTAAGTACACAATTTTCAGAGTCTTGATTCTGAAGGCACCTTTTGGCGAACGGATGATTGCTTCATATCCAGAGATTGGAAAGACAACGATATGTCTAAAATTTGTGATGTTGGCCAAATCTCTGGTACTGGAGTTCAATATCGTACTAGTCAACTCACCATACTCGACAGCGAACTATTTACACACCCTCACATACAATACTGCTCATTTTAATTAAAAAAACTTTACAAAGTGCAATTTAATTGCAGAGGAGGTAACTTACCGAATTTCTGGACTTAGCTTGAAAGGTCCATTCCTCTATCTAGATTCAAACAATAGATGTGTCGTTGTCATAACTGGAATATACCCATGGCCCCGGTTTTGTCGAATGAATCAATTCTGTCGCTACTAAGCTTCACAACAATCCTTGTTTCATCTCTTACCTCAAATTGATTCGTAACTGTTACAAATGAGAAAGTAAAAGAACATTCGCATCTTATGATATTTCGGGGTTGGCTCAACTAGTGAAGAGGATAAACGAAACTTTTAACAGTATCTATAATCAGACTTACTCTAGTAAATCGTATACAGAGAGTTTGTGGCTATAGTATATCTTTACATCAAATGACAGAACCGAGAATGTCTTTATTCTATAAATGAAGAGGTCAGAATGATTCAAGCCTAAGCCTCACTGCCTCGAAAAATAAAATTTCACTATGTAATCAACGAATATAGCCGGCCAGTGTGGCCGAGCGGTTCTAGGCGCTTCAGTCTGGCACCGCGCGACCGCTACAGTCGCAGGTTCGAATCCTGCCTCGGGCATGGATGTGTGTGATGTCCTTAGGTTAGTTAGGTTTAAGTAGTTCTAAGTTCTAGGTAACTGATGACCTCAGATGTTAAAGTTCCATAGTGCTCAGAGCCATTTGAACCAGCCAACGCGTATAGCTAGGTGCATCTACTGGTGAAGTGGTTTGCTGACTTTCCAATAGACAATGCAGTAATGTATGGATATTTTAAATCATTAAAACTTATTAACTTGATTTACAGGTTTTTCCAAATTATTTTGTTCTTCTGTAAAATTTACTGCTTATGGTTTAGGCTTAAATCAATCTGTTATATTCAAATATCCGCGTACGTTTTGTGGTCTTCGAGAAAGCTTTTGGCCAAAAGGTGTTCTTCTGAAATAGAAGACAGAACACCATTTCACAACTCACACGCAAATGTCATGGCCGGACAAAGCGTCCAGAAAGGTGTTGTGTGTGCATAAGATGTGCTTCTGTGAATGTGTTTTTTCCACTTCCGAAGAATGTCTTTTGGCCGAAAGCGACAATGTATAGCAATCTTTTCGTTGGGCCTGTCTGTGACTCAACGTCTCCTCTAAGTGGTGAGTAGTAATCTATCCTTTTCATAGTACTGTTTCCATCAATTTTGGATTGATTTGCTTTATGTCGCCCGACATACCGCCACTATGAAGATTACCTCACAACTGGTATTTGCTTGTATATGCCTGCATATAGCCTGTGCAAACTCTCATGCATATTCACGTTGGTAAGCTCGTATGGCAGAAAAACGATCAAGATTCAAGTTGCTTGAACAGCCTGCATTGTTGTGAAAAATTATCCCGAAGGCGGTCATGAACCAATGCTACCACATGCTTGTAGTTGCGTATTTACTGACACGTTCCTATTAGGTCCAGAATTGCTCCTCCTCTAAAGCAGCTTCAGTCTACAAGTCAGACCTGTATAAATGATTGACCACACACATCTGCAGACTACAAGGAACCATAACCTGTGAGAAGCTCGTTGTAACTTACAGTTGAGATCGGAGACTGGGACGAAGGGCTCCTCCTTGGCTCCTCCGAAGAGGATCCGGAGGGCCCCCCAGTCACATCCTTGATCTTCAACAGTAGCCTTCCTGACCGTCGTATATCTCTTGCTAGGAACATAACAAAACGAAGGATGAAACAGAACTAACGCTACCACTAGCACCAGATAAACGTCTGGCTGGAGATAAGATAATCTCCATCAACCTCATTCGTCCTTATTGGTCCAATTAAAGTGCCGGAGACTGCAACGACATAATTACAGACAGGTGTTGCGAATTTTCACGAGTACTGGCGAGAGAGTTTCTTCACTTTAAAATCGTTTCGCGTAACACACAACCTATAGACAGAAATATCTGATTCAGCTCGCTACAACATATTCCGTAAGCTCATCAAAGTACTTAACATTTGCAGATGTAACAAAGTAAACAATCACTGAAACGACGGTGCAAAATAAATGTCACGTACTCGCAACCTGTCAAAGCGTCCCTTACATAAACCTATTAAAAGCCTTCCAGAATGTGCCAAATTAAAATAAGTAACTGTATGCACGAAAAATATTCAAATTAATTAACAAGTAGTTGAAAGACTGGAATACACGATTTAGTGAGCTTATCTGTTGCATGATGTTATGAACTTATTATGAGGACTCACCAATAACTCGACAGATAGGACTCAGCAGGACACGACATTTGTCCTGCACATTGTCTGAAAAAGACCAAACAAAAAGCTCACTTTCCGAAATGCTATTAAAAAGAGAAATTATTCTAGTGTACTCTTTTACCCAGTACGTAAATATAAATTAATAGAAAGATGCTCATCACTATGCAGATGTGTAAAAAGGCAGAAATGTTAAGGAGCGTTAAATGTCACATTTGCAGATGCTTGACCCCTGACTACTCTCCTAGAATACGGATTCGGTAACAATGTATTACTTGGCAGAGCTTTTCAAGAAATGGAATATGCTGTGACAAGTCAGACCTGTATAAATGATTGACCACACACATCTGCAGACTACAAGGAACCATAACCTGTGTGAAACTCGTAACTTTACAGTTGAGATCAGAGACTGGGACGAAGGGCTCAATGAAACTAACTCGCTACAAATTTTAGAGCTCGACCATTTTATCTTGACTCCAGAGTTAGACAATACTATTCTCACCACCTCGAGTTGACTTTAAATAACTGAAAAACGAAGTTCTGAAAAACAAAGTTAAGCAATTACTGCATCGTGTTCTTGAAACCTATAATGTTTACGCGAACTCTGCTGCTCTCATTGCGAACTGACGATACAACAAATTTCATTTACACTGGTAATTCAGCCCTGCCTCAGTACTTTATTAAACAAACTTCAGCTATAACTGACGTTTTTTCACTGTGCTCCTGTTATAAGTGTTTCTAGCGTTACTTTTAATAAAGTTCTCAACGCTGAAAATATCACAATAGTCACACATCAAAGTCACTACGGTATATTTCAGCTCATACCTAAGGTTCTTCCGGGACAATACGCAGCAAAAATTTCGTTAGTAATATTTCCTAGCACATACAAACAATGTGATAGTGTTAACTGACAACTACTAATGTTGTAAAACGAAAACAAACCGTAAACAACTATCTACTTTGATAAACAACACACTTAAAAAACAAACTATGTATAAGTGATTCAAAATATGCTAGAGCTGAGTAATATAAACGTAACACAACATCAAAACAATGACGAATGGCACTTTTTATCGAAGACGAAAAAAAAAAAGAGTATTAACACTGGAGAGCGAAAAGAGATTGTAATCCTCCTGCATAATTGAGTATTTATAGAAGAAGATTTTGTTTTAAATGGTGCCATTTAAAATGTACTGCAGTCCAAACACACACATGACAAATGCACTCTACTAGAATTAACAAGACACGTGGTACTAAAATGATCTCCATCCTTTGCTACCACTTTTTGAACTCGTTTGTTGTAAATAATCATTAGACAACCGAAATTTCACATAAAAATTACAGACTGCAAATAATTCTCGGGTAAAACGCTGAAATTGCACCACTAACGACGAATGGCAAAACTAAAATCAATAGTTGCACACAAACACACTTCGCACAGCTGATCTTCCTCCGGATCAAGTTGACAAGCCCGTGGTCTTTGCATTACAGTACGCTAAACTAACATTTTGCAAAATACGGCAACAATGATTGACGGTATTCAAACGTACCACCACATTCAGTTAACACAAATACTGTATCCGACAACACGATAAATAAAGAAATAAAACTATAATTATCACTGATCTCGCGCGACAATATTGTACTAAGCAAATACAAAGCAGTTTAACATTTACCTTTGTTCATAAATTACATATCACTTAACATTTGTTTATATTTAACCGGGGCAAGCTCAACAGACACTCACTTCCCAGACCACAGATGCGACTAAGCATATCAGCGATACTACATGCAGGCGTAGGCTACTTTCAAATAGCAATGTCTATGGAAAGAACACACACACACACACACCACACACACACACACACACTTCAGTAACGTGAACGTTAAATCGGAGGGAATTACAATTGCACGTAGCAGTGGAAAAATTATTAAGATAACACAGAAGTCTGTTGCGCTATAATACCTGTCTCTGGTTTTGTGAATTCGGGCTACTTATTATGCGTAAACTTGCAGCGGTTACGTAGATAACTGAAGTACAATTTTCTATCACAACTATTTGTTTTATAATAAAAAAATTTCCAGCGAGGTATAAACTTCCTTGCCTGTGTGCAGACTACATTATATACACTGTTTGTTCCATAGGCCCGTAGTTAGGTGATCCCCTAAACTGTAAACCATCTTTAAAAAAATAACAGAAGTACCTTATAATGTTACAAAACAATTAAGCCCGATCTTCGAACTTCTATCCATACAAAAAAAATTTGCCGGAAATCGTATTGAACCAGTATCATGACATAACAAACCGAAGACCAATAAGGAAAAGGGGTAACCCCTCTTAGCTGCATTTCCTGTTGGTTGTGTACTTTCTTCTTAGAAAGACTTTCATTCCGAAATTAGGTCCAATGCTTTTATACATTTCAATTAATCTCAGCATCTGAGATTGCTTGTACGTTTAACGAAAACCATCAGTGACGATTTGTATCTATTTCTGCACTTTTGTCATCAGGAGATGTGATGGAGATATGGATACAGTCCACAGCGCTTAAAATACCAGGAAATTTGTTAGAACAAATCGCCAACAATCATATATAACCTTCCTGTAGCAAAAAACTTTAATGTTAAACGTACAATGTACTCTGCAGTCGGTGTGCTATACAACTGTTGCTTGTGGGGGCGAACAAGAAATTGTGATTTCTTGCTCTCCCCTGCAAGCAGCAGTTGTACCGCACATGCTAGATGCTGGTAAAGTTTCGTTGTCAGAGTGTTAATTACTATACATTGTGTAAAAGTGTGTGAAGTGGTATACCAAATGGCCATCAAAAAGTAAGCAGACAGATGGACAATGTCGAAAAAAGCCGCCCATACTGTCCCAAGCCAGCTCCCAGCATTATGCTAGAAATAATGATGTAACCTCCAGAAACCAACTGAAGTTGAACCCCAAAAGGTTCGAAAACCGGTTCATGGAATAAAAAAAATAATTATTCAAAAAAGTGACTGGTTGCAGTTTTATGTAACTTATTTACATTAAATTAACAGTTATGGGTTCTAAAACACCTGTAATGGATAAGCATAATAATTTAGTTTTCTTTCTGAAAATTTTGCATTAACAGTCTATCTATTGTTACTTGAAAGCGACTCAATCTAGTTATTTCATAAGCCCCACATGTCACTTTTTAAAAGTTTCCTACAAAAACTGACGAGGTCAACAATGTTAATTTTTTGCTGTCTATTAAAATATTCCTCTTACTCGTTCTTTATTGCCCATGAGTTTTACAATACTGTCTGTATAGTAACTACAGCAAATTCTCCTGATTCCTAGCTTCTGAAGCGTTGCTGAGGGTATATCATATTTTGTCAATGATTATTCTCAAACTGTTATATATAATGCAATGAAATTCCTTAAACACTGGAGACCAAAGTAAAAGGGCAGTAAACGTGTACTGGTACTGTAACTGCTGTTTTGTGAATATATATAATATCAAATTTTATCAAAGCTTCTGGTAACATTACTAATGGGAGTGAGGTATTCGACTGGTATGTTAAATGCTGCTGCAAATCTTATACATATTTCTTGATGATTACGCTAGGTAACCGTTAAAACATTATGAGTGAATCTTTGTTAGTTCATTAATGGATTTTACTATTTTATCTCTGGATACATTTATAATAAGCATTGATTTTTGACTTATTTCTGGTAGGTTATATATTAATGTCAACTAAGAGTCTTTTTATTGATATGTGCCTATGGGACAATTTCACTTGTTTTTTTATGATAGCTTATTTTGTTTCTTATAAGGTTCTACATGTAGTTTAAATTATCTTTTTACATCATTTGTGCATTTCTGTTGACGTATTCTTTTATCTGGTGTAATTATTTCACTTGGCGTGTTTGTGTATTCTCTACATTATCTGTATTCACATTTTGTAGGACTCTTTTCCTTCATTCATTTCATGCAGTATTGTTTTTATAGTAGTATGAAATTCTAATTCCATTAGTGGTAAATTATCCAGTAAATATTTATTGTATGTAAAATGAGTGCTACATCAAAACGCAATATTTGATTATCTAAAAGTAGGATTAATCAAATATTCATGTGGATACTGTCTTATATACTTTACCACTTTCCGTTTCTTAACTGTGGTGCAGTGTAGATGTTAAAGAAAAACAGCTTTCTAATCTAGCCAAGACAGTAAATTATGTCAATTAATCAATAATACTCAGATGCTCCTTTCAGCTTTAATGTTAATTCATCTTCAAACAGAAATCATTTTTCCCTCTTCCTCAACTGGCAGATGTACACAAATACTACATTCAACAACTGCACACCAGTCTTAGGCATTGTCCTTCTGCTACTGTTCTTATGTGTTGTACATTAAGTGCTTGTTAAAAGTATACATAAGATAAAGATGTGAAATTTATTCTTATGCTGGATGTTTCTACCCTGATTAATTAACAAAAAGTTTATTGTTTCATACAGAAGGGTGGTTCATAATCATCATGGGTAAAAAGGGTAAACTGGAAAGCAACACCTCAGAATTCGACCATTAACTCACACAAAATTTACTGCGGACGTTATACTGAGGGGGAACATCAGAACTGAAGTGTAAGCTGTAGTATACAATATCTAAATGCATAACTATAACGAATCCTTCTGTGGTTTCCATTACAGACAATAATCAAACTGATAAGAAGTAGATGAAGATTGAGCTTACATGGCAACTAATGACATTTGTTTTATGAAACTGCTTTCCACATCATTGTAAGGGAAATGCTTCATTTATTGATATGAGTAGTATTCACTCACAAGATTGTCTAAAATAACAGGAATAAAAAGTATACAAGAAGAGAGAAATTATTTATTTATTTATATCACATTTGGTAACATATGATGTGAATGTAACACAACAGAACATGTCAGTTTTACAAGTTTCCTGTTGTTATATTCCATGGTATTATGTAAATAGTATGAATCGATTTTATATTAAGATATCTGCAACTTAGGTTCTATTAAAGAAAAATAAAAGTATTTAAATACATTTACAACAATTAATAATCATGCACACGAATAAGGATCTAGGAATGTATCTAAGTGAGAGAGGTATATGCACACTATCTACTGTGGTTCAGGAACTCTTCCATTGTGTAAAATGACACTTGCAATGTGAACTGACAAATTTTTTGGAACAAGAAGTCATCATATGTGAAGGGAGGGCATTAAAAATCTTACAACCACTGAAATTGATCCCTTGCATACCATAACTGCGTTTGTATGCTAATATTAGACACCAACTTAGGTTTAAAACAGCCCCTTTTTTCTTATGAAACATGCCAGGGAGAATGTATACTGTGCAGTGAATGTGAGGATTTAAAGTTCCTTAAAAAGATTTCTGCATGTGGTTCTAGAGTGCACACTGCATATGATTTTTATTGCAATTTTCTGTGGCTATAGCACTTTTCCAACCAGTGGCTAATTTATCACAAGGTATGACTTCACATATTACAATGTCATGAAAATAATCGTAATAAGCTGATTTAATGGATTCTATACAATTGTAAGAGGCAACAATGTATAAAGTGTATGTTGCAGAACATAGTTTTCTGCATTGAACAATGATTTGTTTTAAACAGTTTCATTTGTTATCGATATGTAAGTCCAGGGATTTTGTAGAATACATCCTAGCTCTCCAGTTTCCATAAAAGAGAGTGTAAAATGTAATTTTAGCATTAAAAAACCTAAACTTTGCAGACTGATACAGAATAACAACTAAAGTTATTAAAGCATAACACAACATAATTGCATATTTACTAGCTCCAGTAATTAATCAAGGCCTTAAAAAGAGGGCTGCTTCCCAGAGACACTGAAATATGATGAAGTTAAACCACTTTTAAAAAGGGAAATTATCGTCTCACCTCGGTTGTTGTTGATATGGTCCAAAGACTGGTTTTATGCAGCTCTCCACGCTTTTCTACCCTTTGCAAATCACTTCCGCTCCAAATAACTACTGTAACCCTCATCCAATTGAAACTGCACACAGTCTCTTGATCTCCTACAATTTTTACCCCTTGCACTTCCCTCCAATAGTAAATTGATAATCCCCGGATGTTCTGCACTGTGTCGTATCAACTGTTCCCTTCTTTTAGTTAAGTTACATGATCTGCCCATCTAATCTCCAGCACTCTTCTGTAGCACTACATTTCAAAAATTTATATTCTCTTCTTGTATGAAGTATTTATCATCTGCACCTCACTTCATGCAAGGCTGGTGTGTAACCAGCTAAAGACCTTCAGGAAAGACATCATAACACGGATCTACATTCGATGGTACAAAAAATTCTTTTTTTCAGAAATGCTTTTCTTGTCATTGCCAGTCCATACTTTATATCTTCCTCACTTCAGCTATCATCAGTTATTTTACTGCCCAAATAGCAGTACACGTTACCCACCTTTAGTGTCTTGTTTCCTAATCTAAATTCCTCAGAATCACCTGTTTTATTCTTATTACATTCCATTATCCTTATTTGGCTTTTGATCATGTTCATCTCATATCTTCCATTCCATTCAACTACTCTTCTTAGTCCTTTGTAATCTCTGATAAAATTACAATGTGTTTGGCAAATGTCAAAGTTTTTATTTTTGCTGTCTCAACTGCAATTCCTTTCCTGAATTTTTGCTTGGTTACGTTTACTGCTCAGTGTTCAGATTGAATGACATCAGTGACAGGCTACAAGCCTTTCTCACCCCCTTCTCAACAAGTGATCACCTTTCATGCCCATTCACTCTCATAACTGTCATCTGGATTCTGCTAACTTCAGAATCTCAGAGTGTATCCCAGTCAACATTATCAAAAGCTTTCTATAAGTCTACAAAGGCTGTAAACGTAGGTCAGCTTTTCCTTAGACTCTCTTCTAAGAGGAGTTGTAAGGTCAGCATTGCCTTGCATGTTCTTATACTTCTTTGGAATGCATACTGGTCTTCTATGTAAGCCCAGGTATTTTGAATTATCCATCCTGGCTATCAAATGCTCATCTAGTTTTCTCCTACTTCTCCATTTTTAGAGTTAATGTGAAACTAAATAAAGTTTGTTTTACTATAAATAACAGAAAGATCATTTATGATATACCAGTTCACAGTGTCCCTGAAAGCCATATTAGCTGACAACTCAAGTTTGTCTCTAACGAGTTATCAGTGCATACAACAGTGTCACAACAAAAAATAATGAATTTACAATATTTGTCACAAAGAGGTATGGACTGAAATAAAAATAATAAAAAGTAGAGGACCAAAAACTGAGCCCCTAGGTACTCCACATATAATAGTGGTCCATTCTGACGTTGCTGAGACATCTTCCAGACTATTCTCTGACTTACATGTTGGTGGAATAATTGAAGATTTAGTGACTGCATTTCGTGACATAAGAAGTTTTATTATGTAGCTCTTAAGCTTTTATTATCTACCTCCGCTGCTGTAATTCTGTTCTCAGTAAACTTTGAAATTGTCATACTTGACATCAAAATTTCGTATTTCTTACTTAGAGGCACATCATACTTTGTCAGTTTAGGTCTAGGGAGAAAAGTGTTTTCCCAGTCAATGAACTATGACGGTTCGACACTTATTGACTCAAAATTCGCAATCTTCAAGAAGAGCATCTTAACAGAATTCTTTATTGTCCTTTAATACACTGCAGAGGGATTTCGATGCACATTTGAACTGCCAATTGACGTCCATTATAATTTAGTTTGGAATTTTAATTTCATTTATTGTTGTTGACTACATGAAAGATTCAGATTGGTACAATTTATGAAATGTTGAACATATTTGGTCTCGTTTTATCACCTTTTCATCACATAAAAGACGATTTGTAGAGATCAAGTTATCGTTAAACGTGGAACAGTGTCTGTATTTACACTAAGAGTTAAAAAATAGACTTGTTTGTATACTAGCCTTTACAGAGCTCAAAATAGAAGTTGTTGTCTCGGAAATGGCCTACTGTTCTGCCATAGTCTACACTTTCAGGAACTTTAGAAAAAAATAGAATGAATAGACAGGAGCATAGCGTAACAGCAATTTCACACCTTTATTTCTGGCACTGCTATTGCTTATTTTAAGTCTTTCAGAGAATGTCACTTTAAGATAGATTTTTGTATCTTGTTTGCTGCAGTTACCGATTTTATATATGCACATCTAAAGTTCACCGATGATTAATGTTTGTGACATCCTAATATCAAAAATGGTTCAAATGGCTCTGAGCACTATGGGACTCAACTGCTGTGGTCATAAGTCCCCTAGAACTTAGAACTACTTAAACCTAACTAACCTAAGGACATCACACACATCCATGCCTGAGGCAGGATTCGAACCTGCGACCGTAGCAGTCGCACGTTTCCGGACTGCGCGCCTAGAACCACGAGAGCACCGCGGCTCCTAATATCAGTACACTCAAAATTTCACACAAGAATCATCACATTTCGTTCATAAAATGTAGTGTAATAAATTAAATAACTCATTTGACAATAAAGAATATATTTTGAATCACTTAGTTCATAAAATATTATAGAAGTAAAAATGACTTCAAGGAGCAAACGATTTGATGATAAAAAAAAAGAAACCACAAAACAAAATTGTTTATAAACCCAACCTTCTTAACAGCAATCTCACAATTAATTTCTCGTATACAATTTATTGTAAAAATCAGTCTCAGTTTAGAAATAGTAGTATCACTTATATATATCATGCAAGGAAGAAAATTACTTTCCAGTATTGAGAAATTAATGTTGTTATTTCGCAAGTGGCACTACGAAATACAGCTTTTAAATTGTATGACCACATTTCATGAGAATTAAAGGTATTTATGTACAAAATACATATATCACACCCACTCACCCACACACACACACACACACTAGCATGTAAGGGAAAACGATTCTCATATTGATACAGACTATTGATTATTACTGCAGCTACAAACTGTAATGAAAAAAGGAAACAAACAAGCAGGAAATGCAACTAGAATTTATTCCATGGACATACATGTAGTTTGTCCATAAATACACAAAAGCTGCTCCTGATTTTTTGCCCAAGAAAACTTTTAAATGTTCCATCTGAATCCCACTCCTCCTCATATATGATGTGGAGTGTGATTCGGAAGGGGTTTTAAAGGTTTCCCAAATAACAATAGTAGTGGCGCACTAGAGACATTGAATATTGCAGTTTTGCATGTTTTTGGAGAAGTCGCGAATTGCAGTGTCCTGTTCTTCTAATTATCTCATTTTTTCCTGATTAGAATTTGAAGCAGTTTACGTGAAACTCAGAACCGTGTTTTCTATCCATTTTGGACGTTCAGCATTGATCAGTGTAACGACTGACGAGCTGTTTCTGGTCTTTAATCTACAACGAATTTTTCTGAGTGTTGTTTTGCCTGCAACAACATAGCACTTGCGATTGTGCAAATATTTGTTTTTATTTATTTATTTAATTTTGGTCCTGTGATACCTTGTATGGTTAAAGGACAAGGCAATAAAGAATACAGATATATATATATATATATATATATATATATATATATATATATATATATATATAAGGGACATTCAAAAAGAAACTAGCCAGAGGCATAATTACAGAAACCAATACCTATATGTTAAAGTATTGACCCTGGCTGTTGAGATTCTTGTCCCACTTTGACACAAGGCGATGAATGGCTGTCTCATCAAATTCCCAAGGCTATGATGTTAAACAGTTCCACACTTACAGCTGGACGTCATTGTTCACAAAAGTGAAGGAAACCTTACGCTGATGTTCTTCTTTGACCAAGATGGCCCACTTCTGATTCACTTCTTGCAGCATGGGACATCAGTGAATGCCCAGCATTACTCGCAAACCTTGACCACCCTTCGCCAGGTGATCAAATCAATATGACCAGGCATTTGTGGAGTCATTCTGCTCAAAGGCACTGCAAAGTTTCATACGGCCAACACAGTCACAGTACTCCCTCAGAAATTCAAATCGGAGGTTCTCGGCCACCCTCCATACAGTCCAGACCTCTCTCCCTGTGATTACATCATTTTTTATCCCCTTAAAAAGGCTCTGAGGGGCAAAAGATTCACCTCGGACGACAATGTCCAGCTGTACATACAGAACTAGTTAACATTGGAGCCCTGGGAATTTTATGAGACAGCCATTCACCACCTTATGTCACAGTGGCACAAGTGTCTCAACAACCAGGGTTGATACTTCTAACATGTAAGTACTGGTTTCTATACTTATGCCTCTGGCTCGTTTCTTTTTGAATGCCCCTTATACAATTACAGAATTTATCACAAGTCACTACTCCTGCCACGTTAGAAGTAAATGGAAATCTTACATATGCATATAACAACAATAATAAAATTTACAACAAGTTTGATGTAAATGCAAATGACTATTTTAACACAATATTATACATACAATTGGTATGGTTTATCACACACATGATTGCTAAATTACATCTGATAATTGTACATTATAATATCCAAATTTAATTTGTGAGGAATTCGTTTATAGAGTAGAAGCTGTGATCCATCAGAAATGACTTAAGCTTGTTTTGGAAGAATTTTCTTCCTTTAATAATTTGTTGTCATTAGGAAGGTGATTATATAATTGCATATCTCTATGAAGAATACTTTTCTGGTAGGTTGATGTGCTGTCATAGGAGACATGGATGTTATTGCCATTTCTTTTTCCATGACTGTGCACAGAGCTGTTTTGCTGATATGTATTGGAGGTTTCTAAATTTTCTCTTGTAAAGACTATTGTTTCAAAGATGTACAAGCATGGAATGTTCAGTATCCTTAATGACAGGAAAAGAGTGCGACACAAATCATATTTCTTGACATTGTCTACGATTCTGATAGCTAGTTTTTGGGTTTTGAATACTGATTGACTACAAGGTGCTTTCCTCAGAATATTATTCCATTTCTAACTGATGACTGGAATTGTGCATAATATGTCTGTATTACTGTTTCTCTGCTACAGCTTGTGTTAAGTATCTGCAGCACATAACAGATTTATGACTGTTTACCTGTAAGAATTTTAAAATGTGTGTTCCATTTTACGTCGCTCTGCAGATATATTCATACGAATTTCACATCAACCAACTTTAACTTTTGTTACGTTTTTCAGATAGTGGTCATTTCGTTGGTTAGGGTGGGATATATGAAGGTTCATGGCTACTGTTTTTTGTGTTTATGACAAGTTTATTTCTTCCCAATCAGTGCGTTAACTCTAGCAGTGATGTGTCTGTAGATGTTCAGTCGTTTTGGTGTAAATCTGTAATCAAAATACTGGTGTCATCAGCAAATAAAGTTTTCTGTTTGGCATGAATATTTTCATACAGGTCATCAATATGCAAAGAACGAGCATTGGAACTAATGTAGACCCTTATGGCACACTATATTTCATTGTAGCTTTTTAATGATTCCATGATTTTACCCTGCTTAAGGACAACTTTTTGTTTTCAGGTTGTAAGATATAACCTAACCAACTCATTTGGAATACCTCTAATTCCCTTTCTTTCCAATTTATAATAGAATAATGGGAACTATAATATCAAAACCTTTAGATAGGTCCAAGAAGATTCCAGTGACCATTTCCTTTTCATCTATAGCTTTTAGGATCACATGCACGAATTCATAGAACAGATTTTGATTGTCTGAAACCATGCCGATGATCTGAGAGCTAAGAGTTTTTGTTAATAAACTATAGCAATCTATTGTAAGAGAGCTTCTCAAAGATGCTTGGGAAGTCACTAACAGGCCTGTATTTGTTAACATTGTCTCTGGCTCACATTTTGTGCAAAGGTTACCTTCGCAACCTGAAGGAGACTTGTAAATGTAGCAATGGAGGACGAGTGATCGATAATACGCTTCAGGGGCTCTACAATATTATATCCTGCTTCTTTTATAACATAGTCTGGAATATCATCAAAGTCACATGAAGATTTCTTTGATGATCTAACTGCTAGCATGAGCGAATTGTATGCAACCTGATTGACAAACATAGACCCACTGGGTTATCTGTGGTTTTCAATGTGGTGCATATTAAGAGTTGGAAAGTTAGTTTTGATCATTTCCTATTTTGCTTAAGTACTCATTTCAGCTATTAGCTACTGTAGTGGCATCAGATGCTTACCCATTTTTCAGACTTAGGCTGGTTCTCTTTGCCACTGGTTTGGTGCCTGTTTCAAAACAGATGATGTTCCATGTGGCACATGTATTGTTTTTTTTATTTGCAGATGTATTCATTATTACCTCTTTTTTGCATCTTTAATAACTTTGTTGTAGACCCTGCTGTACTCTTTACTATAATTTTTCACCTCTAATGTTACAGTATTTTCTTTTTTCTTTTTATGACTACAGAAATCTTTTCTTTGCTTTGGAGATATTTTCCCTGGTAGTGATCCAATTTTTGTTTCCAGTAGGTTTTAATTTATGTTGCGTAAATGGGAATGCTATGCCATATGCACAACTCCAATGTTAGCGACAGAGCCTCATGATCGATGTAGCCCATATTTACTACTTTATTATTATTTGAGAGTGGGTTTCTTGAATAAAAATTTGGTCTCATGCTGTTTTACAATGGTTAGAGATTCTTGTAGGTTCACTTGCAGTGGGGAATAAATTGAAACACTTTGCACTGTTCAGTAATCCATCTTTGCAATTTGAGGGTTTCAAAAAATCAATATTAAAGTTACCACAAATCATGTTATGTTAAAGTTACCACAAATCATTTTCTTTTTTGTTGATCTAGAATATTTAACATCATTTCAGATTTACCTAGGCAGTCCTCGAAGTCACCATCAGATAGTCTGTATACAGTTACAATCGTAAGGTGTATGTCAGTAAATTCAATAGCTGCCACTTCAAGAACTTTTCTTAATAAAATCAGAATGTATTTGGATTTCTTTATACCTTAGATTTTGCTTTGCGAATATAGCTGTCCCATCATGTCTATAATGAGACCTCACAGAATGAACTGCCTTGGAGAAAATCAGGTATATGTACAGTTCTGTTTGCTGTTTTTTAGCCAATGCTCCAGTATGCAGATAACATCAACTTTTAGGTCAGAGACTTCCGTTATTTCTAGTTCTTGTACTTGATTGATTACAGATTGAACATTATCATGCATTATATGAAATTCGAGAAAGTTGGTTTTGTTTTGCTTATTACTACTACTTTTAGTCATTTCTGATGAACCACTTATCTGAGATAACATCCTGACTCTCTTTATCTTGTGTTCTTCTCTGATCTTCTGCTTTCTACTAAAAATCATTCAGGTGGGAAGGAAGCAATTTTTTCTTCTGCTCACCTCATTGGACACTGTTGCTGGTGCTGTTTCTTATGTATTCATGTCAATAGGAGAGGTTGGAACTGCTACTGCTGTCTTCAAAGTGCTAGCATAACTTCCCCTGAGACATATTCCTTGAGAGTATCTCGTAATGATACTGCTTGTGTGTTGTCAGTCAGAGAGAAATTTTCTGATGATGTTCTTAAGGTATGGGACACTTCACTGCACTTAGTCTGAACGTGAGTAGCAGTTTATGGAACTGCTGGGATTGTCTGAGATAGAGGAATGGCAGCTAAACTAGATGTACTGGTTGATTATAATTAAAGTTAAACTTTCAAAACGCTGTAGAAATAACACAACTGGTCAGAATGACGTCAAATTGCAACGGAATATTATCGAAGAAGTGGGAAAACGTATGGCAGGAGAAAAAAATAGTGTGAAAATTAATCAACAGATAGCACTGCATGTGTCTGAATACGTAAATGAAAACACCTGTCATGCGCACGACCCTTCGAAGTTGGTATAAATGCGCTGGTTCCACTGCTTTTCCTCCTATCGCGTCTGCAACATTCGCCATGACAGTCTCAATGCAGGACCACGCTATACTTGTAAAGCTGTATTACAAAAATGATTGTGCACACGTTTCTCTGCAGATGTTTCGGACACTGAAGGTTTTGAGGAAAGGCGTTGGTACGATGACTGCCGTGATCTGAAGAAAATGATTCGGAAATTCGAAAAGACAGGTTCTTCTGTTGTACAACTGGATAGAGGGAGGAAATAAACTGATTCGACATCAGTGGAAGCAGTGGCCATAGCAATGCTGGAGGAGACGAGTGGTGGTGTGCAATGTGTAGTGCATCGAGAATTGCCTCAAAATTGGACATACTGTGAGCTCAATGTGTAAAATCCCACGAAACATCCTTCTTTGTAATCCATTCAAAATTACTCATGTGTGCGAGTTCCTTTTGACCTGCCAGTAAGATAGACCTTTGCTGTAAAATTTCTTGCTTGTATGTAAGTGGACAATAATTGGCCGCAGAAGATTTTGTGCGCAGACGAAACCCACTTCCATTTGACAGGATATGTCAATACACAGAATTGCCTTAAATGGGCACTGGAAAACCCACATGCAAAACAAATAGTACCACTTCATCCTGAAAAGGTCACTGAGTGGTGTGGGTTTACAGCATCATTTATCATAGGGCCATATTTTTTCGAAGAGACAGTTGCTCCGGTTCTGTTACCTGTACAGCCACTGGTAAGCGCTATGAGAGTCTTTTGTGCAACCAAGTAATTCCAGCTCTCCAACAGCGTGGTTGTGTGGATGGTATCACTATTATGCAAGAGGACGCACCTCCGCACATCACAAATCCAGTTAAGCAGCTGCTGAAGCGCAATTTCGGAAATGCTATAATTACCAGCCGCCATTTCCCTACAGCCTGGTCGTCCCGATCACCTGATCTTAATCCGTGTGCCTTCTGGCTGTGGGGCTACCTGAAAGATGTTGTGTTCACTGTTCCAATTGCAAATTTAGCTGCATGGAAGGCACGCATTGCGCAACACATCCTGAACGTGACCCTGGAAATACTTCAATCAGTTATGGAACATTCTGTTTCTCGGTTTCAGAAAACGGTAAACAACATATTGAACATGTTTTGTGCCAGTCACACGGAAGTTAATAATCCGATTTGATTTTGATTTATGTTTTTTGTGGTTTTTGGCCTCAGGCAATTAAAAACCGATGAGATTGATGCTTTTATGCGGTTTTTGCCTCAGGACAACAAAATACCGATGTGTGTGATGCTTTTTATGCAGTTTTTGGCCTCAGGACGATTAAAAACCGATTTTTCCCATCCAATGTGGTAAGACCCTGCCGTGGTGGATGGGCTTATGTAACTAACAGTGTCACACCTACACACCCATGCACACTGAGTAGTAGAGTTTGTTTAACGTCAAACGTACACCTTAGGTGTTGTTGTGTGATTCGTTTGTCATTTGTAGTCAACCACTATTAAATTATAATGCTTACAGCGCCATCTATTGCTACATTTTGTATTTATTATTTTTCTTCTGCCATGCGTTTTCTCCCTTCTCCAGTAATATTCCGCTTCAATTTGTTGTCATTCTGACCAGTGTGTTATTTCTACAGAGGTTTGAAAGTTTAACTTTAATTATAATCAACCTGTACAATGAGTACTCTGCATAATTTCCACGATTACTTTTAGAGATAACAGTTTTTCCTCTCTCTTTAAGATGCATACCATGCCTTGTAAAGAGTTCATGGTCCATATTCCCTCTGTGTAGGAAAAATGTGTTCTGAAAGGCTTTTCAGATTTTTTAATACAGTCTGTTTGCTTTCTGAAACTCTTTGTTTACACAAGAGTGATGTGGAAGATTGTATCTGTGCAGTATTTCTACAGCAATCGTTGTTTGCTTCTGCAGTAACATCAGTGTCCTCCTTAAGCATTTTGTGGCTTCTTTGAGATCATTTTCATAAACGTTGGCACCTGCTATTAATACCGTGCACCATTTGTTATTGGAGTAGTTCTTAAGATTTCACACATAGGAGCTCCTCGTTTAACGAGACTAGTGGCTTTTACTTGTTAATCATTTCGTAAAATGTTTTCGAGTCCTCTGACATGACTGTCAGAATACATACAGTTTTCTGAGTTTTTCATCAGTACATTATGTAAAGATGCCTTGTTATTATTATTGCTTTCATCTTATTTGCTGTAGATGGAATAAATGAAGGTTTCTTGGCTGCATTTAATGAAGTTAATGATTGTTCTGTGTTGCTCTTATGTTTATTATTTTTTCCACTATTATATTTCCGGTCTTAATAATCTTTGAATTAGTTATGTTTGGCATCAAACTGTCATATTTGTTGTCCGGCTGCTTTGCTGGGTGATAATGAACTTGCCTCCCATGAAGCGGGCCCGGGTTTGATTCCCGGCCAGGTTGGAGATTTTCTCCGCTCGTGGACTGGGTGTTGTGTTGTCCTCATCATCATTTCATCCTCATCACCGGCACGTGAGTCGCCCAATGTGGCATTGACTGAAATAAGACTTGCACTCGGCTGTCGAACTTCCCCACCTCCCGGCCAACAACACCACACAATCGTTTCATTTCTTTTTGGTAATATTTGTTACTTGGCAGCACATGATACTTCGTCCTGGGCATAGTACAGAAATTTGTCTTGCACTCTTTGATCGGAAACAGTTCATTATTTTTTGACTTCACAGGATTTTGAATAATATGCCTTAACAAATCTTCAAGTATACTGACGTAATTTTTTGCGTCCTTTTAATTCACAGAGGAGTGATTCTGTCATGGAAAGTTCCACACCTTCTATGCACTTTTGAACTGCTGATTCATGATCGTTATATTTTAGTCCACAGTGATGCTTTATTTTCTCTTTTGGTTCTTTTTGCATGAAACCATAGGATGGTACCATTTCTGGAATGCTGGACATATTCGGATACTTTTTATCACGTTTTCATGATACAAAAGACACTTGGTACTGATAAAATTATCATTAAATGCTGAGCGTTTTGCCACAACCCGTATACCTGCCGCATTTCTGCACCCAAATTGGATCTATGACAAGGAGTCACATTTTAGCAGAGGGACATTAAGACAAATTATATTTGTTGTGAGGGAAAAGGAAAGAACTGACGCAACAAAAAAACTAATAGAGGAAACATGTGCTGTGCTGGACTTGCAACGATAGGTTTACTTACGCTATGACATTTTTGTTTGGGCCGTTCTAGAAATTTCTGCATAGTGAAACAAGGTGATAAAATATCCATAAAGAGCAGTTTTACGCACCAAAAGCAAAGAAGTAAATAAAAATATAGTCTCTATGCTGGCTAAGCCATCACATAGATCTTTACATAAGAGAATTTTCAGAACATATCCAGCCGACAGAAAAGAACAGGAACGCATGAAGGAAGTGTTCTGATTCCACACCTCAATTAAAAGCTGGTCAACATGAACCTAAGAAGCTGTTTACAGACGAGTGGGATAGGAAAGAATGTGCAATATATTTCGTATGGCTAATGTAACATAGAATGAAATGATTACCGAATTTTGTTATTATTGGTCCACCATAGAAACAGCTTGATGGAATACTAAGGCTATATTTTGGGAAAATGTGAGGAGGGTGACGATGATGATGCTGGCGATGAAGAAGAGAGTGCACTCCAAATGTGTAGCGATAAAAAATTGGATTTAGAGGAGAAAAAAGACTAAAAGTAAATTGCAATTCAGAGCCAGGTGATAACAGCGAACTACAATTCTCAGCATATTCACAGGATCATTGTACATTTTCTTTGTAGTTTCATGACTTGCAAGAGCTCTACAGCAACGACAGATGTCCAGTTAAAAAGTGGACGTTGAGCATCGAGGAAACAGGTTGTCAGTAGTTTGGAATCAATTGTAAATGATAATTTTCGCAAGAGAAAAAAACCTTGATGGTTTGTCTAAGTTAGGTATTCATCAGCGACAAAGATGTCTTACATTAAGGGCTGCACGGAAAAAATCTTTTTAAAAAGAATTTGATGTTAGAACAGATGCTCCAGAGAGATTGACAAAGTGAATCTCACAGTAATAAAAAAGACTGCTAACTGCACTGATGTTGATAATAACCTATTATTGAAACATGTCATAGGCAGGACAGAAAATTATTCAGCTCAATATGACAACTTTAAAGTGTTGGAAATATGGAAGGATGCAATGAAAAATTATAGCGTTACTGAAGAGCAGTGAAGTCATTACCAAAAAGAAATAATAAACCGAATAGCAATGGACATTTCAGACACTCCAGTAACAAACATGCTGAAGACTAAGTACTGTAACAGGATCACCAAAAGAGCAATCTGAGACCAAAAGGAAAGTTTCTCCTCTATGATGCCAGTGGCCACAGTTAATCTGTAACGCCGACACTCTAGAGTCTGATTATCTCGTCCGAATTTACGAAGGTGAAGATTAAGGTACTAAAAAGATGACAATGAGTATAAACAATGTTAAGGAGAGAGTACCAACATTAAGCAGTGTAAATTTAAAAAGTCTGTATAAGCAACAAAGAGGGGGAGGTGTTAATTGACTGTATCAGTCAACTTAATTTATTACAACATAATCCTAATGATACAATGGATACTCTACAATTGCAGGATACACATGTATTTTAACAAGATTTGGCAAAAACTTTGTCTCACCACAAAAGTATTTTAAGATTACTATTGAGGTCAATGATGTGAAAACTGAAACAGATATTTAGTCCCATGTAGTTTATGGAAACTGTTGAATTTAGACATGGTAGTTGGGACCATTTTTGTAGGCTAAAATAAACCTGTATACACGAGCTCATGTCATGCACAATTTCTGGAATTTCGTGTTGGAGAAGACTTTTGAAATCGTTTAAATGTATTTGTCCTCAGCTCATTTTACATGATATCAGACACAACAGTTCAAAACGAGCAAGCTCAGGGTTTGAAATTACCGGACTGGTTAGGATTATTCAAATGTATGAACAAAGAGCAAAAAATTATACTACTTAGAAACACAAATTTGCAGTGAAGCATACATCTAAAAAGTTTGTCTTGATGGATTTATTCCTTGTGTTGCACATGTTGTTCTAACCTCTTTCACATAATGTTTAAAGTTTCTCTGCTAGCAACAACAAAATTTAAATACACATACAAAAAATAAAAACAAGCATGGCAGATATAATGTAACTGTGTGAGGTAAGTCTGCAATTTGGCGCAAGGCCTCTGCTTTAGTCACATACATTTACCTGTATAGTTTGTGTTTATTTGCTGTGATATCTTTACAGGTATTCTGGTATAGTGTAGGGACATGCCTTAGTAATGTAATATTTTAGTTTTTATTTAAACACTGGCAATAATTTTATACTCTTTCATATCTCATGAGAATGTATTGTAAAGTACACTGTCCTTTACAGGGTCCTTATTCGTTAGTTTGCCTCAGTTAACCTTCTTGGCATTCATCTTTTTCCAAAATTTACTTGAGAAACTAATGCTAATTACGTATGCACAAAATTTGTTCACATAACCTGTTTGCTAAGTAAACTTAGGTCTTGTGTGGCTGACAAGCTACAGCTTAAATCTTATCATGCCTTTTTCACAGCCACATCATATATGCAGTGCTGTTATGGAGCAATTCCTCTGGAGGGAAAAGTCTAGTACAAACCGTAAATATTCTTTTAATATTTTCAAAATGTATGACTTATTATGCAGCTATACAATGTATTACATAATATGATATCAATTACATGTAAAATGCTTAAAGATCGATCAATAAATCAAATCAAATCGTTTACTTGTCACACGATAATAGATCTGTGCATGGCAGTGCAAACTACCAATGTGTTCCAAAAAGCGACGAGCCAAAATGAGATTTTCCAGGGGATCATATCTCGGGTTCTATTGATCACAGAGATAAGGGGTCAAGTATTTCGAATAGCTCTTGGCCTAGCGAATATTTTTATACCTACCTGGAGAATGAAAATATTGTAAATATCCTACAGTGCAGGGTAAAAATGTAAACTTTACAGCTCAGGCAAATTGAAAAGATTAGTTGGTTCTTTTGCATTAGGTGAGAAGTAGGGGAGAGTTTCTGCAGCTTATAAAATCACCAGTTTTTCATATGCGGCTTGTTGAGGAAGCCATAATCTTTCGGGAGAGAAAAGCACCTGTTGAGCGATGGCCGCTGATATAATCTATATTCAGGCAGATTGCTGAAATTTTTACCACATGTTCTTAAGTTAATGTTCTTGGGAAGCTCTGATACTTCTTTCGATCTCATGTTGAGAACCATAATAAGCGGTTTTTAGTCAGTTTTGCAACGTGCGCCGCAATAATCTAAATTACCAACCGTAGAAAATCGCTCAAATTTAACTGTTTATTCGTTATACTTTGATGTAGAAACACCGTTTTCCAGTTTTCGAAAATCTGAATCCGTTAACAAGATGCAGCTGAAAAAAATATGATTTTTGGGTACCAAAAGTACCAGTTGTGGGTTTCGTTTTCTATAATATCTGTTCATGGCAGAACACAGAAATTTTTACTGTATGTTCTAAAGATTATATTCTCGAGAACCTCACGACTTTTTTCAATACCATGATCCGTTAGCGATATCCAAAGTTACCATGTTCATGCATGTTAACACATTCACATATATCCTTTCTGAGGCTAAAATGTAGTTTTAACTGTTAGGCCCTATTCACACGGGGATACCACTCAAAACACGTCTCCAGCTACTTAACGACCAAGAGTCTGGGATACTGGATGACTCGAGTAGCCAATCTCGTTCACACAGATATGACACGAGTCTCCCGCACTGTCCAGACACTGTCAAGACCCCAGTAGTACAACGTCCGCTGACTCTGTTAGTGATAACGATATTATAATACAGTATCCCCGTGTGAATAGGGCCTTACAACGTAAGTCTCCAAGCGACTGAGATACTCTGCGATCAAGAGACTTGGCATGTGTAATTAGATGGGGTCGTTCAGATGGGGATACTGGAGTAGCGGCGTGCCAGAGTCGCCGCGATTTGGATACTATGTGACACGACATGCTAGTCGCCGAGTTTCCCAGTCGCTCAGTTGCATTCATACCGCTGGGTTGTGTAATGTAGGAACAAATGTTTAATTTTAAATTTGTAGGAAAAGTGGAGAAATATCTCAAACTGTATATTTACAAATTGAAATGGTATTCAAGGAAGGAGGTGACAGAAAGAGCATAGCACGAAGTAGCCAAGGAGGTTGATCATCAGATAGGTTCTATAACAGTAATTAACATTTCTAACATAAAATAAATTCGCCCTACTCACTATGCCTTAAAATCTATTTCATTAAAAAACTAATCAATGATTTAAAAGCGCCCACTAAACAATAAATGTAGTAAATACACAACTAAAATGCTGTAATTACTTATCAATACACAAATAAAAACGTACAGAAATTAATTTAAAAGTTTAACAGAAATACACATTACACATAAAATGTTTTGTAAAGAAAGACAATTATAGTAGATCTGATCGTTATTGATGCAGTACTTTCACTGCCATGAGAGGGAAGCACAAGGTGTCAAAAAGTAGTTGGCTAAATAATTTCTTACTTCATAAGCTGTAGAATCAAGATGCAGTACCTTGTCTTTCCTTGACTGTATTCTGACTGTTGGCGTTTCAGTGTTGTTGCATTGTTACTCACCACAATTGTATTGGATACCTTCATGTTTTCCATTAAATTATCCAGTATTATTTTATTATGTCACCACTCTTTCTGTAGTTCGAGAACGGGTAGGACTGCTCAGGACTTGGAACTTCTGTGTTAGGATTCCAAATGCGCATTCCATACATTTTCTTCCTCTGCTAAATCTACGATAATAAATTGTCTTCACATTATCGAGTGTCCTTTGAGGGTATGGTATCATCAAGTAGCATGATAATGGATACGCTTCATCTCCTACAAAGTAATATTGGAAATGACAGGATGTCCCACTCAAACCTCCCTGATTTCAGAGACCCAGGAAAAAGAATGCACAGTAGACACGACAATGAAAAATGCGCCACATTGCAGAGCATTTCAGAGAATTTATTTATTTATCATCAATATACCTTTACATGTGAACCATTTGCAACAGGAAAAATATCGAGTCTATATTTAATTTCTTGACAGGTTCTTTGTAACATTTCCTCTGTTATTGTTGCAATCGCATTAGTGATATCATATCGCAATGTAGGAATATCGTCCACTTTGGTCGCATACAAGCGGTCCTTCACGAATCCCCACATGAAGAAATCCAGCAGAATAATGTCAGGTGAATGTGTTGGCTAGGCAATGGGTCCTCTGCGTCCGATCCAACGATTGGGAAATTTCCTATCGAGGATCTTGTGAACAGCCGTTGACCAATGCGGCGGAGCTCCATCTTGTTGAAAAATGATGTTGGGTTGAAAGTCTTGTATCTGAGGATACACAAACTGTTCCAACATGTCCAGATACACCGACCCGTTCACTGTTTGTTCCGCAAAGAAGAACGGTCCAACAATCCTGTCGGGCATTAGCACACACCAGATGTTTAGTTTAGGGTTGTCACGAACATGTTTAATGACAATGTGCGGAGTTTGCAAACCCCAAATCCAAACATTATGCCTATTAACCCTTCCTTATAGATGAAAGGTTGCCTCATCTGAGAATAGATATCTTTCCAGCTAGCTGGAATCCATATCGTTACGCTGCATCATATCCGCAGCAAATGGTTGTCGGCTTGGTTTGTTGTTTGGCATCAGATGTTGCAGAAATTGCACTTTGTAAGTACACATATGAAGACGCTGGTGAACTACATGATGCAATGTTGATCGAGGTACGTCAAGTTTCCTAGATGCTTGAGGAATTGGCTTAAGTGGGCTGCTGAGAAACGTTTGCCTGATGTCCTCCACTGTCTCTTCTGAAACTCCGGAACGTGCATCACCAGAATGTTTCAGAACACCTCCTGTTGCCAGAAACTTCCTATACCATTCCTAATTGTTTTCATATCACGTGGATCACATTCATACACATACGATAATTTCTTTGCACAGTAATCGGCGACTTTGTTTCTGAAAACCACACTGCTGCTTGCACACGCTACTGTGGAGTCACCATTTTCACTTCATGCGGCTATACTTCACTCTGGTGACGATACTTCGCACTTCTGACACGAGAATATAAATTCTCTGAGATGCTCTACAATGTGGTGAATGTTTCATTGCCGTATCTACTGTGGTTTTCCTCTCCTGGGCCCTTGAAATCAGGGAGGTTTGAGTAGGACATGATGTATATTAATTTTCATCATCTTCCATTTGTAATCCAATGTTTATTTGCTGAAGCGCGAAATATCCCTTCCATCACTATTTCTACCAACATAATCGGTTTCAGTGTTAATGAATAAACCTTCAGCATCACTGCATGGTAACAATATTGTGGAGTGGTACTGTTTATAATTGAAGTTAACTTGAACCCGTCCCAGGTAATTTTTCAATGCGAATATGTTTCCCGTCCAATGCAATTGAGCAATTAGGTAACTTTTAACCTGCAGTTTATATTATTTTCAGTGTAATTGGAATACTGTATTATAATATCATTATCACTAGCAGAGTCAGTGGACGTTGTACTACTGAGGCCACAGCACACAATAAAATGCGCAACATATATCCTTTGCCCACAACCAGTGAAACTGATTTGATTTTCTATTCACACCATAAGTGACTTGGCAGTATGGGAGACTCATGTTGTGTCTGAGTCTCCCAGTCTCTTGGTTGTTAGGTAGCTGGAGACATGATTTGACTCTAGGGTCATCGCCAGGATTCTGAAGTCTTCAGCCTATGTTTTAGTAAGCATTTTTCACTAATAAAACTATAAAGCACGCTGTCTTATGTAATGGGCACTTGACACATATACAGATATGCCCAAAGATGTACTGCAGCGACAAAAGTGGGCTGAAAGGAGTCTTAAAATGTCTGAAAAAACTTAAAGGGACTGTAATAAATTATTTAAAACTGGAACGACTGCAAATGCAGTAAAATATTTATAGTAACATTTTGCGGCTTTAAGATACAAATCATAATTCGGCATTTCTGATGAATTGCAACTGATGAGCAGAGAATCCAAAGAAAGTAAAGCAAATGGTTTTTTGTTGAGCACATATTATGCGTACTTATCTGTTGTTTAAAAGTGTGAATGTATATAAATGTGTATAAACTGTCAAAACTTTCCTGAGCAATGGACTTCGTTTCAAAAGCAGTAGGGAACAAAAGGGAACCAGCAGGGAAATGCTCCTGTTGGGGAACAAAAAAGGTGAATATGTTCTTGAAAAGATTGACAGAAAAGTGGGGAGCCAACTGCCTCAATCCTCATTCCACTGTCCTCACCCAAAATTTTGGGGTGTGAACATATTCACACTTTTCTGTGCTGAAGGAGAGTAGCAGAAAGACAGTGATAGTGGAAGAGAGAGGAGACAGTGCATGCCAGTGGGGGAGAAAGAGAGAGGAGACAGTGATAATGGGAGAAATTGGCAGTGAAAGAGAGATGGATAAGGACAATAGCAGTGGAATCCAAAGAGATAAACGGTATTGATAGTCAGTGAGAGACAATGGCAGAGAGGAAGAGATGAATGTAGATAGAAGCAATGGGAGCAATAGAGAGAGAGGAGACAGTGGAAATGAAAAATACTGATGAGTGGAGACAATATTTGAGTTAGAGTGATCTGGAGCATCCCCGACCATAGACTTCAACATGTAGTTGTAGGGGATGGCGCATTTTGCATCGAAATTTTAAACGTGTGTGTATAGGGGAAAAATTAAGTTGAACGCTCCAGAATTTTCGAGCATCCAAGGTGTGGTGGAGTCAGTGGCAGTGGTAAAGAAAGAGAAACGGAGGCTGAGGAAGTGAGAGAGGAGACACTGGCAGCAGCCATGAATGGGAGAAAAAGGAGACAGTGGAAGGGAGACTTATATAGACAGTGACACTGAGAGGGAGATGCTTAGTATGAAGGCTTAGCTACAGATGGAGTCTGGGTAAAAGGATTTAGAATGTTCTGTGTTAAAAAAGTACGAATATGTTCACATGTGGAAATTTCTTGGTGAGGAAAGTGGAATGAGGACTGATGCAGCTGGAGAATGTTTGTCCTTTTTTGTGCTCTGACAGGGGCAGTTTTCTGATGGTCATTCCTGTTTTTAGTGTCATAGGCATTTAAATCTTTATTCAGTGATATAGTATAATATTCCTTCAAATATAGAATTACTTGATTGTTTGAAATGTTAAGATTTTAAGATAAACTTTTTTGTACAATATTCTCTTGGCTGTGACTTGGCAATTCACCCTACGCCTTTTTTGGAGCTTAAGCAATTTTTCTATGTGTTTGTGTATGTATGTTAGCAACACCATTTCAAATCTGTACCATATAGACATAAAAGACCATGGCACATGTCCAGTAATGTGTCTTTCTTTAATGTGCTGGTAATCTTCCTCATTAAGAATGTGATGGAGCTAGTTTTTGCACATAGATTACCTGTGTGGTATTTTCAAGACAAGTGCTTGTCTACTTCCATTCACAAGAACTTGTAACTGCCTGTCTCATTTAAGTTTGTATTCTCAACTTAAAGGCCAATTTTTCATTGGTGGTATGTCTACTGGCATGGATTTGTATTTACATTGTTTTTGTTCCATTTATGAATAAATTTTTATACATAAATGCTGGCTTACATGTTTTATATTCAGAACAAGTCTTTTCTCCAGTACATTCTCAGCACTATAATTAGTTACAAGAGATGTAACATCACTATATATGATGACATTTTCACCCTCTGGTATATCCATTTCGTATATGAAAGTATGAAAAGCAGTGTGCCCAATCCTGACCATTGAGGCAAATTACAAACAAAATATTTCAGTATTACATTTTCATTCATTTATAAACATTCCAATGGTGAAGCATCATTAATTCATATGTAGAGTGGTCTGTAATATCACGTTGAAGATTGATAATATTGATATGTATACATTTTGAATGAACAGTTAAACTGTTTTGTGTTATTCTCTAGATTTATTTCTTTTTATTTAGCTTAATTTAATGTCATAAAATATTTAGTATTTATATTACAAATTAAATCAACAGATTGGGAGATGTGGTAGTAATGTTGTATACATTTTTCTTTTAATTTATATTTAGCTCTTTCAGTTATTTATATACCATACTCTTCAGCTCAAGATACTACAGCACTGACATATAGAAACAGATGATGCACACAATGTATTCAGGTTCTTAATATTATTTTCATACACTCTTCCAAACAGATGATACTAATACAGACATAGATAATAGTAAGTCCCCCTTTACTCAAACCTATACTCTTCTAGACTATATAAAATTTGTATCACATTAAATAATCCTTAAGTGGTTCCTGCAATGTCTTTTCACTCCTACTGTCCTGTAAACTCTTAGGAAGACACTTAACCAGTTTTAAACCTGAGTATTAGGGATATCTTTCAACAGTTCTCAGTTGTTGTGGTATACCTCTCAGTAAGCCTTTATTTCCTGGATAATATGAATGAACAAATGTTTTTTCTAATAATTTATAGCCTTTGACTAATGAAATTATTGTTCTGTATTTACATATAGATGGAAAGACAGGTACTTCTTCATGAAGCAGTTTGTTTTTAATGAAGGATGGTCATGATCACAATTCTTTTGCAATATAAAAATACTTTTTGTATTAATGCTACTAAAGTTACCCCAAACCATAGACCATACTGTAAATATAATTCAAATAGAGCATGGTACATTGTATACAGAGATTGTTTGTTGGTATGATGTACAAGCTGTTAAATCATATCTGAATGTTGCCCCCACTGGAGCTTATTATCACATATAATTCCTCAAAAAAGTATGGAAGTAACTTCTTCTAGTCTTGTTTCAACACTAAATATACCTGTGATCTTCCTTTCCTTTATTAGTGAACAGCATGAATATCATATTTTTAAGATTTATTATTAAGCCATTCTGCACAAGGCACTGCACTGTGTTATTTGTTGAAAGAAATGCACCTCCTTCCACTGTTTACAGATTGTTTTGTACATTTACTAATGTCATGTCATCAGCATGCAGTAATTTTGTTCCTTCTCTATTACATATTGTTTATAAAGTGGTTGAACAAAAATGGACCAAGTAAAGATCCATGAGGTACACCATCCTAAATAGCTGTGTCTTGATTGCAGGTCTGCATGTGAACTCTGTAGTAACACACCTCTCTCAGTTTCCAACATTTGACTTTATTATCTGCACTGTGTGTTCACTTATGAGACAGCTTTCAGGTTTTTCTGTTATTGCTGTATGGGTGATTGTGTCGAAACCTTAGACAAATCCAATAACGTAGCAGATACTAAGTTTCTTTTGTCTAATGCATCTATAATAGGTCCTGTTAGGCTAAAAATAACTATTTCTTTACATTTCCTTTTTGAAACCATCTTGGGCCGGAATCAGAGTTCCACATTTCTCCAGGAAACTACTGTGCATCTACTATTAAAAAAAAGTATTTTTGAGGAAATATATATTATACATACTAGTCTGTAATTATTTCTGGTAGCTTTGATGCCCTTCTTGTTTATTGGTACTACTTTTGGAAGTATACTGAACTCTCACCAATATGGCACTCAGTAGTCTGGCCTCTCAGTAATCAAACTCACATCCACTCTCTAGTTACTCAGGAAGAAATGAAATGCACACCAATGAATTATCTTCTGCAACAATATTGTTAGTTAATTGCAGTCTTAAACCATTTTATACATACTTGAAATTGTTGTTTTCTTTGCAGTTCAGTATCTTGGCTTCTGGAAGGAAACACGTTGCACTATGTCACAACTGTAACTTTCAATTTTAGGTAAGCTGAACCGAGGTTCTTTGCAGAAAGCCATCGCTGCTGAGTATACTGCTGGATTAACAACTGTTTATGACATAAAAAAGAAAGATGTTATTCAACAGTATGAAGATGGTTGTTATAATAACAAAGTGAAAGAATTCCAGTCAGTGGCCCACTATTAAAGGTAAAAACAGTTGCATTTAACAAAGAACTTAGAAGCAGTAACTTTTATGCAGCAACATCATGTGCAGTAGCTGACAGTCACTGGGGAAAGTCATTCAGCTAACAAAAAAGATGTAGAAGAGTCTGTGAAGAAGATATGGAAGATAATAAAAGAAGAATATTTAATTGATGATACCTTGTACAGTGCTGATGAAACCAATCTATTTTACAAGATGGTTTCTTAAAAACATTAGCTGCCAAGAACAAGAAGGGAGCTCATAAATACAAACAACAGAAATAGCATGTAACATTAATGGTATGATGTAAAGCAAGTTGGAGTGATAAATTGCTGCTCTTGGTGGCTGGAAATCCCAAAATCTTCCATTAACAGTGCAGTATTGTTCTCAGAAGAAAGAGAGGATGGATTGGGAAATATTATTTGGTGGCTTTACCAGCTGTGGGAAGAGATCTGAAGAAGAAGAAACTTCCACAGACGCTATTCTTGTAATTGAAAATGCTTCCAGCCATCCTTCTGATGTGACTCTAAAGTATACAAGCACTGTTTCTTCTGCATCCATTCGAAATGACCACACAGTTACGACTGCATGCCTGTATAATAGTCTTAGTTCTTATCTACATTTGTTTGTTTTAATAAAATGCCCATAAGATCCCAAAACACACACACACACACACACACACACACACACACACACACTCTCTCTCTCTCTCTCTCTCTCTCTCTCTCTCTTTCTTCCACCCAGTGGAACTGCCTAAATTTGGCCAGTGGAGCAAGGAATTATGGAATCAATTAAATGTCACTAACAACATGGAATCCTTGTCTTCCTGCTGAATGAATGTGGAAATGACTCTACCAAGGGTATGTTGAAGGTGTGAAAAGCAATCGACAGCAAAAGTATGGGCTAAAGTGGAGAGCACTACCATAATGAAGAGCTGTAGTAAGTGTTGGATCCAGTACTGAGTGACAATGATGAGCCAGTCGATTTAGAATCATCAGCTGCTGACACTTTGTACAGCAACATGTACCACAAGCTTCCATGAGGAGGAGAAATTGGTGAAGAAATGTTAAGTGGCTGAATTTGGAAAACTGTGAGGGTGACCAAACATCAACAGATGAAGAAATAATTAAAAGCATGCAGGAAATTAATGGTGAAAGTTATGAAAAAGAGAAGATTGGAGGAGAGAGCTTGAATATTTCTCACACTACTAGTGCCGAAGCTGCAGACATCTTCCTGGAATACATTAAGCACAACAACCAATTACGTGCATTACCAATGTAATTTTTGTAAGGTGGTTGTATGATAATGTATGCCACCATTGTGTATCACAATTGTGACAACTAAAAATTTAGACATGTTTCATAGTTAGTGATACACTGTATACAGGATGTCCCAGATGAAAGGTCAGTATGATATAATGAGTACAGGAAGTCGCAGGGGAATGATCAATATTCATGAATATGTCAGGTATGATCATTTGAAGCATTTACACTAATGAAGTGTATGCAGCTGTGGTGAATGTTTATGGGTTCTGAAATGGTAGTGCTCCTGATGCTGTCGAAGAGTACTGTCAACGGTAATGTGGTGTCTATGATAATGGTTAGAGATGAACGAGTTTAAGATATGTATTTTTCAACTGTCAGATGCATTTTGTAATGTTTACTGATTGATGTACATGTGTTAACCAGAAATATAGTTAATAATACAGAAAATAAATAACATCGTTTATTTTGAAAACCCGTTATAATAGGGCATATATCCTTATGATTTTTTTTACTTCAAATGAGCATTCCTGTCATATCCCTGAATATTGACCATTCTTCTAGAATACCCTGCCTGTGCTCACTCAAGGACTCAGTTTTCTCTAAAAATGAATGTATCTTTGAATTTAATAAGGTAGAGTCCATATCTGTTATTTCATCCCCCACACCTTTTTTTAGGTTATTTGGTATTTCATTATCTCCTGGAGAGTTTTCAGATTTTTGTTTCTGAATGATTTCTATGATTTCATGTTTTGTCACTGGTTACAGGAACACTGATCAAGTCGGTTGTCCTAGTATTCTAGGAAGCTTTGGACCTTGATTTCTTTCCCTTTGAATTTTGTACAGCACGTATGAAATTGTTCTGCTCCATCTGTAACTGTGACATTCTGTTTTCATTCAGTTAATAACATTTGTGTAATTTTTACTATACTTTTCAGTGTTAATAATATCCTATGATCTTTCATTTTATTTTTCTGACTCTGTTTATCAACTGGCCTTTACTACTCCTATTAATTGCCTGTATTTCCTCTGATATAGTATATATGTCTATGTATTCCCTGTATCTCTGACTTTATTCAATCTAGTCCAGAGTCTATTATTTCTTTGTTAATCCATTGCCTATGGTGACCTGCTTTTTCTGATAAATTATTTTGGGGAGAGATTATATCAAAGTGGTCCATTAATGTTTTAAGAAATGCACTATATTTTTCATTTGTTACTTATGCTTGTATTGCTTCAGTCCAACCTTTTCCCTCAATGTTATTTTGAAACTGTTCATGTTTTGTAGACCGATAACTCTGACTTCTCTCATCTTAATTTATTTGTTTTGTAGAGCTTCATATTTTTTTAGATGCAACGCATTAACCCAAGGTGATCAGAGTCTGCAGAACTTTTACTCCAAAATCATTGTTTTCAGTGTTGGTGATAATACTATCATTGATTATCTATCTTTGATCAGTCACTACAGTAAGTAAATTTATTATGATTTTCATAATAATGTTTCTTTCCGTTCTTCTTCTGATCTTGATCCTGTCTGTACTCATGTCTATGTTTTAGTCTGTGTGCTTAATATATTTTTCATTAAAAACTTCAATAATAATTTTGTTAGTTTTCTTTTGGAGGGGGAGGTAGCAGTATTAGTACTTCTCAAACACACATAATTAATTTAAATAAATTCATTTTTGTATTAAGCATTATACTGAATGCTGGTTATGAGTATTTAAATGAAAGAAGATGAAGTTTTTTTTCGAGCAAGCAATGGTTTGCTGAATAATTTCTACTTATCTTGTTCAGTTGGAGTTATTTGTCTTTGCTGATCAGTCTGATGCATTATTATTGTTTGCTACAGTAGATATTGGTGTGACTCTTGGAATATGTTCCATTCTTATAACATTACAAGCAACTTTCCCACAACAAATATTCTTTTCCAACATTCGTGATTTATTTGCAATTTGTTTACATCCAAATTATAAAATTTTACATTGACAAATATTGAAAAATTACTATAGACAAATGAGCAAAATCTCAAATGCCCAAATGCTCAGACAGTTTTATGTGTAATTACAATTTATGTTATAAGTAAATTTCAATAAAAAAGATAATACAAATAATTTCTCACATGGCACAAAGGTCAACAGAGAACAAAGGCGTTTTTTAAATATGGTACTTTTTTTCATAAAATACAGGGACTTTGAGTGTTAAATATTACGTTATGATTGTTTTCAGTTGATTAGTATTGGAACATGGAAATTACGGTCAGAATTAAACTAATATTTCATTTCCCTCAAGAGTGACAATTTATTCATCAACTATAATTAATCTATATAAAATAAATTACACCATTTTGTATTCAAAACTACTGAGTAACATGTGTTTACTTCATGAACAACTGTTTACCTCAATTTATGAGGTGTGAACAAAAATCCTTTTAATGTACATTCTGTTTTGTATCAAATATCATTAAACAATAATTATTGCACATTGAAAATCAAGAGTGAAAAAGGGAACCAGATCATAGTCTCCTGCCATTAGACTGCTTTAGTTTGCTCTTGCTCACTAACGCATAACACATCTGGTAGTGTTTCACTCCGGAGCACTTATACTTCTAGTATTTTGTAGTTTTGGTGTAGGACTTCAGTACTATTTTTCTTTTGATGAATCTTGAGTTGTTGAGAATATGTTGTAGTTGGAGATGAATATATGATCAATTTCCATTCATTATTTTGTATCTTGAGTCTCTTCTGTTTCACTGTCTGTGACATAAAAAAATATTTTGGTAATTAGTGGGAAACTGCTCATAGACTCTCTGGAGACCACATTGGCCTCCTTTCTATTTGTTCTCATTTTCTCACTGAAGTTGCTGATAGAATGAAGATCCAAATTTTGTTTGAAAATTGTATTGCATAAATGAATTTCTGGCTTTGTGGACCTGAAACTATTAAATTGACTGGACTGAAATGTGTATACATGAAGTTTCCATCTGTATAATATCCTAATTTAGTATATATAATGAGATGATTAACTTTGCAATTGATTACATTACTTTAAAGAGAGTTAAACAATATGGTAATGAATACATGCAACAATAAGAAACATAATCACAAATCACAAATGTAGGTCAACATAATAAAAAAACAATGTGTCGTTGACCCAAGTTCTCTTGGGGATTGCATAATTTACTTGAATAGTGTATCCCCTACTCCCACATGAATCAGGTATCAGGTACATTATGTAGATCTATGAACTTATCAGTTACATCTCAATCCAAGGAAACTCTCAAATAAAATTTCATTCAGTTTATGTCAATTAATGTCTATTTCTGGTACCAGCAGGTGTACTCTTTATTCAGTATACTCTTTGTTACTATATTTGGCATTTGTACATGGTTTAATTCAGTGCAAAATTTGACAATATTATCTGTACTCATTAGTCTTGAAACTGATGATGGCAGTGCCCTAAAAAGCATTAGTTCCAGATGCAGAATAATGGAGTGCACACTGGACAGTACTCTCTTTGTATAAGTGCTCACTGATCACTGATCTCTTTCAGGACTTCCTGATCTGTGTAATGAGTATATACCTTGTTTTGTTCCACATGTCTGAAGGTTGTCCTATGGATGGGACTGACATTACATAATAAATAAATAAAAAATTCTTCAGAATGTTTCCCCTTTATTCTCGCAGCATTTGGCATTTTGTTCATAGAAAAAATGCACTTGACATCCTACATTGATACTAAAGTTTCAGGGCTGTGGATTAAACTAACAAGGGTAATAGGGAAACCACACAGCTTTTATAAGGCAAGGCTAAATGTGAATTGTAGTTTAATCAACTGATGATGTACGTTTGCAATGCACATGGTTTGCATACGGGAGATGTGTCAAAAATTCAGGTATAGCACTAAAATGAAGTACACACACACACACACACACACACACACACACACACACACACACACACACACACACACACACACACACACTTGGTGTATGTAAGAAGGTGTATCCAGCTCAAATTACTAGCCTGTCCTGCGTGAATTAATCTGCTCAATAGTAATGTCAAACGTGAAATGTGTTTTATTCATCTCATAATGTACACAATTTGAGAACATATGTCTGATGTACAGGAGACATGTCAAGTTTACAATATGCTTATTTAAAATTTTGTCACACTTACAATAATACTTCATGGAGCATTTACTTACTTGCAATTTGTCAAACTTACAGTATTTACATCTACTATAACTATCATAAATTTTTATTCCATTTTAGGGATCCAGCTCAAAGTATCACTTCATCCTTCATGAAATCTTCCACAGAGTAGTAGCATCATTCAATTAGAAAATCTTGTAACTTGCTTTTTAAAATATTTATCTCCATATTCATTATGTCCCACCCTTTATTGTGTTGTGAATTTTCATGGCCATATACTGAGGAGTATGAGCATGCAGTTTTAAGCAATGAGAGGTGAACATAAAGTTATCTTTATGTCTTGTGTCATATGAGTGTTCAAAATGATTTTTTTTAATAGATCAGCTCTGCCGCGTAGGAAAAGAACCATCTCAAATATTGTATTGTATTTTATTGTATTTTTATTGGTCCAGGCAATCCTAGTATTGTACAGCTGTACATATGATATTGGATAGGTCAAGAGAGCTATTTACAAGTAATTTTCACAAATTGATTTTTACATTATTTTGTAGCAAGGAAATTATCTATCTTAAACAAAACAGTTAATACAAATCATAGAATTGGAAGGTTGTACATACGATATTGGACAGGTCAAGGGAACATATTTACAAGTAATATTTAATAAATTGATTTTACATTATTTTGCAATGAGGAAGTTAGCTATCTTTAACAAAACAGTAAATACAAATGTTGTATGGTAAAATACAAACAGACAATACAAATGTAATAGTAAAGTAGTCCAGTGTATTTCATAGACATGCAGAGTATATAATAATCCAGTATATTTCGTAGACATGCACAGTATATAATTTTCAGACCTAATTGAACCAATGGTCCAAGACATATTTTTTTAACTTATGTGAGAAGGCTCTTGGGTTCTTTGTTGCTTTGATTTCATTGGGTAAATTATTATACATTTGTATCCCAACATTTAAAACACTTTTTTGGTAGCAGGTAGTTCTGGACTGAATCATATGTATGTCAGATTGCTGCCTTGTTGCATAGTTATGAATATCTCCATTGAATTTTAGTGTGCAGTCATTGTTTAACAGGTATGACTTGACAAATGAGACGATATTATAAATGTAAGCAGAGGGCAGTGTCATAATGCCATTAGTTTTGAAATGTTGTCTGCATGATTCGTTACGTCTTAGATTACATATTATGCGTATTGCCTGTTTTTGCATTTTGAAAATATATCTACCTCCAGGTGAGTTCCCCCAAAATATGATTCCATACTGTAATGTAGAATGGAAGTAAGCATAATATACATGTATGAGAACAGATTTTGTGACTGATTTTTTGAGTATCCTTAAAATGTAACACACAATTGAGAGCTTTTTTGAGATATAATTTGTGTGAGTCTCCCACTTAAGATTTCCTTCAAGCCATATACCAAGAAACTTGACAGAGTCCACACACATAAGCTCTTGGTTATTTAGAATTACATCAGGCATTTCTTGTTTTTGGGATGAGAGTCTGAAGTTGATGTACGTTGTTTTCTGTATGTTTATAATCAGCTTGTTCTCGTTGAACCATTTGCTGAGTGAAGGGACAGTTAATATTTTTAGGTCTTTAATAATGGTCGACATGATGCCCTGGCTGTGCAGAGCACTTGTTGTGAATGATTCTTTTTTGAAATTTTAAAATTCGTGTAACATTTCCCAAGTTTCCCCAAAAAATTATTCGATATCAAATAACCGATTTAAAGTAGCTGTAATATGCTATTTTCCTGGTGGCCATATCAGTGGCACAGGCTAAAATTTCCATTGCAAATGCAAGGCTGTTCAATTTATTTGCTAGATATTGTATATGGGAATTCCAGTGCAAAATTCTGTTAAGTTTATTCCCAGAAACCTGACTGAATCAAGTTCTTCCATTTTTCGATTGTTGTGAGTGACACAGATTTCTTCGGTTTTTGAATGTTTGGTTTTAAAACTCATCATGTTTTTGAAATCTTTTGCCTTAAGCCATTTTGACTTAACCATGTTTCCAGGTTACTTAACATATTCATGGCACTCTGTGGTATGTTGTCAGAATTTTCATTTTCAATTAGGGCAGAAGTATCATCTGCAAATGAAGTTAAATGACTATTTATATTGAGAGGCAAGTCATTTACATAGAACAGGAATAAAATGGGTCCAAGGATTGAGCCTTGAGTTAATATTTGAAGTTTTCTAAATAATGGGTAATATGGTTTTTTATGATGTACAGTTCACATATTCTGAATGATTAAAATGTATCTTTAGTATCTGCACTATGTTAACTGAATTTCCTGAAAAAATAAATAAATAAATAAATAAAATAAAAAAAATATCATGCATCATACACTGATGTGCAGAAGTAAGTTACTGCCAAGTAACATAGCTTGATAAAACTTGGACAATACATAGGAAGAACTGCCTCAGTATAGTACAGAAGATAACTAAAAGAAATAGACAATGAGATCAACAGAAATGACACTTTTGTTCACAGACAATAATTGCTCTGAAGTTACTATGATTTATGATGGTTTCCCGGTTGTTACAAAAAGGTCGAATATGGTTCGTAATAGGACAGCAGTGCATCCTTTGCAACATGCTATCATGCTGGCCACAAAGTTGGTAAGGAGTTCTTGTGGTACGGCATACCACTCCTTCACCAGTGCAGTCGGGAACTCTTGGATGGTTCTTGTTGCATGTGGATATCCTGCAATACGTCTCCCAATGCATCCCACATGGGGAATGACCATGTACCCCTGTACAGTGTATGATTCACAGGACCAATAAATAAATATACAGTACATTTGTCATACATCCTCTCATTCTGAGAGCTCTTCCACCTGTATTGTACAGTGCAGTTACACATTGTCATCCATAACACTGAAGTCAGGGCTGAATGTACTGCTGAAAAGTTGGACATGGGGCAGGAGTGCAAAGTCACAATAATGTTGACCAGTGAGTCTATCATGTTCAAAGTTTTGGAGGTCAGTATGCACGTGCAACGCCTCCCCGCACCATAACACCTGGACCACCTAAACAATCATTTTTGACAGTATTCCTGACTGCATTATATGCTTTCACCTCCCACCATATGAGGGTAAGTAACACTTTAAAATAGTTTTAAAAGTTTCCAGAAAAGATGTCAAAAATGTAATCTCATCATTAAAAAACCAAAACTTTGCAAGTTGAGATGGAATAGCAACTAAAGTTGTTAAAGCATTACACAACATAAGTGCATACTCACTAACACAAGTAATTAATCAACACCTTAAAAAGAAGACCACTTCCCAGAGATACTGAAATATGCTGAAGTTAAACCACTCTTCAAAAAGGGATCAAGAGAAGTCATGGGAAATTAGTGTCTTAGCTCAGTTGTTGTTGGAGGGGTCTTCAGTCCAAAGACTGGTTTGACGCAGCTCTCCATGCTTCTCTATCCTGTGCAAATCAATTCAGCTCCAGATAACTACTGGAACACTCATCTATTTAAACTGCTCACAGTAATCATCTCTTGGTCTCCCTCTACAATTTTTATCCCCTAACACTTCCTTCCAGTATTAAATTGATGGTTCCTGGATGTTCTACACTGTGTCCTATCAACTTGTTCCTTCTTATGGTCAAGTGCCACAAATTTCTCTTCTCCCTAGTTTTATTCAGTACCTTTTCATTAGTTAGACAATCTACACATCTGATCTTAAGCACTCTTCTGTAGCACTACATTTCAAAAGCTTCTATCCTCTTTTTTCTGAATTATTTATCAACTACATTTCACTTTGTACACTGCTATACCTTCAGAAAAGACGTCCTAACACTTGCGTATATTTGATGTAAAAAATTTCTTTTTTTTCAGAAATGCTTTTCTTGCCACTGCCACTGCCAGTCTACAGACATCTGTCTCAAAATCTGGCTGAAAACCCAAAGAGATTCTGGTCATACATAAAGCACACCAGTGGTAAGACACAATCAATACTTTCACTGCGCAATAACAACAATGAATTCACTGACGACACTACCACTAACACAGAGTTATTAAACACTGTTTTCCGAAACTCCTTATCAAAGAAGATGAAGTAAATATTCCTGAATTCCAGTCAAGAACAACTGCCAAGATGAGAAACATAGAAGTAGATATCCTCGGTGTAGTAAAGCAGCTTAAAAAACTTAATAAAGGCAAGGCCTCCAGTCCAGATTGTATACCAATCAGGTTCCTTTCACAGTATGCTGATACAATAGCTCCGTATTTAACAATTATATACAACTGCTCGCTCACAGAAAGATCTGTATCTAAAGACTGGAAAATTGCTCAAGTCACACCAATACCCAAAAAGGGAAGTAGGAGGAATCTGCTGAATTACAGGTCCATATCACTAATGTTGATTTGCAGTAGGGTTTAGGAACATATATTGTGTTTGAACATTATGAAGTACCTCGAAGAAAATGATTTCTTGACACATAGTCAGCATGGTTCAGAAAATATCATTCTTCTGAAACACAACTAGCTCTTTATGCTCATGAAGTAATGAGTGCTATTGACAGGGAATGTGAAATGGATTCCAAATTTTTAGATTTCCAGAAGGCTTTCAACACCATTACTCACAAGTGTTTTCTAACGAAACTACGTGCCTATGGAACATTGCCTCAGTTGTATGACTGGATTTGTGATTTAGTCACAGTTTGTAGTAGTAGACGGAAAGTCATCGAGTAAAACAGAAGTAATATCCAGCATTCCCCAAGGAAGTGTTATAGGATTTCTACTGTTCCTGATCTATATTAACAACATAGGAGACAATCTGAGAAGACCTCTTAGATTGTTTGCAGATGATACTGTCATTTACCATCTTGTAAAGCATCAGATGACCAAAACGAATTGCAAAACAATTTAGATAAGATATTTGTATGGTCAAAAAGAGGCAGTTAACCCTGAACAAGAAAGGAAAGTGTGAAGTTATTCACATGAGTACTAAAAGAAATCCGCTAAATTTCAATTATATGGTGTTGTTGTTGTTGTTGTTGTTGTTGTTGTTGTTGTGGTCTTCAGTCCTGAGACTGGTTTGATGCAGCTCTCCATGCTGCTCTATCCTGTGCAAGCTTCTTCATCTCCCAGTACCTACTGCAGCCTACATCCTTCTGAATCTGCTTAGTGTATTCATCCCTTGGTCTCCCTCTACGATTTTTACCCTCCACATTGCCCTCAAATACTAAATTGGTGATCCCTCGTTGTCTCAGAACATGTCCTACCAACCGATCCCTTCTTCTAGTCAAGTTGTGCCACAAGCTCCTCTTCTCCCCAATTCTATTCAATACCTCCTCATTAGTTATGTGATCTACCCACCTAATCTTCAGCATTCTTCTGTAGCACCACATTTCAAAAGCTTCTATTCTCTTCTAGTCTAAACTATTTATCATCCACGTTTCACTTCCATACATGGCTACACTCCATACAAATACTTTCTGAAACGACTTCCTGACACTTAAATCTACACTTGATGTTAACAAATTTTTCTTCTTCAGAAATGCTTTCCTTGCCATTGCCAGTCTACATTTTATATCCTCTCTACTTCGACCATCATCAGATATTTTGCTCCCCAAATAGCAAAACTCCTTTACTACTTGAAGTGTCTCATTTCCTAATCTAATTCCCTCAGCATCACCTGACTTAATTTGACTACATTCCATTACCCTCGTTTTGCTTTTGTTGATGTTCATCTTATACCCTCCTTTCAATACACTGTCCATTCCGTTCAACAGCTCTTCCAAGTCCTTTGCTGTCTCTGACAGAATTACAATGTCATCGGCGAACCTCAAAGTTTTTATTCCTTCTCCATGGATTTTAATACCTACTCCGAACTTTTCTTTTGTTTCCTTTATTGCTTGCTCAATATACAGATTGAGTAACATTGGGGATAGGCTACAACCCTGTCGCACTCCCTTCCCAACCACTGCTTCCCTTTCGTGTCCCTCGACTCTTATAACTGTCATCTGGTTTCTGTACAAATTGTAAATAGTCTTTCGCTCCCTGTATTTTACCCCTGCCCTTGAAAGAGAGTATTCCAGTCAACATTGTCAAAAGCTTTTTCTAAGTCTACAAATGCTACAAATGTAGGTTTGCCTTTCCCTAATTTATCTTTTAAGGTAAGCCTTAGGGTCAGTATTGCCTCACGTGTTGCAATACTTCTACAGAATCCAAACTGATCTTCCCCGAGGTCAGCTTCTATCAGTTTTTCCATTCATCTGTAAAGAATTCGCATTAGTATTTTGCAGCTGTGACTTATTAAACTGATAGTTCGGTAATTTTCACATCTGTCAACACCTGCTTTCTTTGGGATTGGAATTATTATATTCTTCTTGAAATCTGAGGGTATTTCGCCTGTCTCATACATCTTGCTCACCAGATGGTAGAGTTTTGTCAGGACTGGCTCTCCCAAGGCTGTCAGTAGTTCTAATGGAATGCTGTCTACTCCCGGGGCCTTTTTTCGACTCAGGTCTTTTAGTGCTCTGTTAAACTCTTCACGCAGTATCATATCTCCCATTTCATCTTCATCTACATCCTCTTCCATTTCCATAATATTGTCCTCAAGTACATCACCCTTGTATAGACCCTCTATATACTCCTTCCACTTTTCTGCTTTCCCTTCTTTGCTTAGAACTGGGTTTCCATCAAAGCTCTTGATATTCATGCAAGTGGTTCTCCTTTCTCCAAAGGTTTCTTTAATTTTTCTGTATGCAGTATCTATTTTACCCCTAGTGAGATAAGCCTCTACATCCTTACATTTGTCCTCAAGCCATCCCTGCTTAGCCATTTTGCACTTCCTGTCGATATCATTTTTGAGACGTTTGTATTCCTTTTTGTCTGCTTCATTTACTGCATTTTTATATTTTCTCCTTTCATCAATTAAATTCAATATTTCTTCTGTTACCCAAGGGTTTCTACTAGCCCTCGCCTTTTTACCTATTTGATCCTCTGCTGCCTTCACTATTTCATCCCTCAAAGTTACCCATTCTTCTTCTACTGTATTTCTTTCCCCCATTCCTGTCAATTGTTCCCTTATGCTCTCCCTGAAACTCTGTACAACCTCTGGTTCTTTCAGTTTATCCAGGTCCCATCTCCTTAAATTCCCATCTTTTTGCAGTTTCTTCAGTTTTAATCTACAGTTCATAACCAATAGATTGTGGTCAGAGTCCACATCTGCCCCTGGAAACGTCTTACAATTTAAAACCTGGTTCCTAAATCTCTGTCTTACCATTATATAATCTATCTGATACCTTTTAGTATCTCCAGGGTTATTCCATGTATTATATGGTAAGTCACACAAATCTGAAGGCTGTAAATTCAACTATACACTTAGGGTTTACAATTACAAATAACCTAAATTGGAATGATCACATATATAATGCGATTTATTGGCAGAACACTTAGAAAGTGCAACAGGTTTACTAAAGAGACTGCTTACACCATGCTAGTCCACCCTATTCTGGAGTAATGTTGTGTGGTGTGGGATCTGCATCAGGTGGGACTGATGGAAGACATTAAAAAAGTTCGAAGAGGGGCAGGTCATTTTGTATTATCACAAAATAGGGGAGATAGTGCCACAGATGTGATATGTTAATTGGAGTGGCAATCATAAAAACAAAGGGATTTTTCATTGTGACGGGATCTTCTCATGAAATTTCAATCACCAGTTTTCTCTTACAATTATGAAAACATTTTGTTGACATTCACCTACATAGGGAGAAATGATCATCACAATAAAATAACAGAAATCAGGGCTCGCACAGAAAAATTGAAGTGCTCGTTTTTCCTGTGTACCGTTCATTAGTGGAGTGGTAGAGACATGCGTTGAAGGTGGTTCATTGAACCCTCTGCCAGGCACTTTATTATGAATACTTTATTATGAATACTTTATTATGAATAGCAGACTAATCTTCTCAACTTTAGCTGTCATCAGTTATTTTACTGCCTAAGTAGAAAAGCTCATTACCTACTTTTAGTGTCTCATTTCCTAATCTAATTTCCTCAGCATCAGCTGATTTATGCTAACTACATTCAGTCATCTTCATTTTGCTTTTGTTGATGTTCATCTCATATCTTCCCTTCAAGAGACTGTCCATTCCATTCACTGCTCTTCCAGAGTCCTTTGGTGTCTCTGACAGAATTAAAATGTCATCGGCAAACCTCAAAGTTTTTATGTCTTGCTCTTGAACCTTAGTTCCTACTCCAAATTTTTCTTTGGTTTCCTTTACTGCTTGCTCAGTGTACAGCTTGAATAACATTGGGGATAGGCAACAACCCTGTCTCCCTCCTTTCTCAACCACTGCTTCCCTTTCATGTCCCTAAACTGTTATAAATGCCATCTGATTTCTGTAGATGTTGTAAATAGCCTTTTTCTCCCTGTATTTTACCCCCGATATCTTCAGAAGTTCAAAGAGAGTATTCCTATCAACAATGTCAAAAGCTTTTTCTAAACCTACAAATGCTGTAAACGTATGTCTGCCTTTCCTTAAACTATCTCCTAAGAGACGTTGTAGGGTCAGTACTGCATTGCATGTTCCTACATTTCTCCAGAATCCAAACTGGTTTTCCCCAAGGTTGGCTGCTACCAGTTTTTCCTTCCTTCTGTAAATAATTCATGTTAGTATTTTCATGACTTATTAAGCTGACAGTCTGGTAATATTCACAACTCTCAGCATCTGCTTTCTTTGGAATTGTAATTATTACATTTTTCTTGGACTCTGAGGGTATTTCGCCTATCTCTTACATCTTGCACACTAGATGGAATAGTTTTGTCATGGCTGGCTTTTCCAAGGCTATCAGTAGTTCTGATGGAATGTCATTTGCTCCTTTCTCACAGTGTCATCCCTTGTACAGTTCCTCTATCTACTCTTTCCATTTTTCATCTTTCCCTACTTTGTATAGGATTGTATTTTCATCTGAGCTCTTAAAATTCATACAGTTGCATATTTTTTCTCCAAAGGGCTCTTCAGTTTTCCTACAGGTGGTATTTATCTTTCCCTAGTTATGTATGCTTCTAAATCCTTACATTTGTTCTTTAGTCATTCCTGCTTAGTCATTTTACACTTCCTGTCAGATTCAATTTTTAGATATCTATATTCCCTCTTGCCTGCTTCATTTACTGGATTTATTATAATCTGCCTTTATTATTTAAATTCAGTATGTCCTTTGATATCCAAGGATTTATGCTAGGTCTTGTCTTTTTACCTATTTGATCCTCTGCTGCCTTCACTACTTCATCTCACAAAGCTACCCATTTATCTCCTGCTGTATTCCTTTCCCCTCTTTCAGTCAGTCTTTGCTTAACCCTCTACTGCCCACCGTGACTCTGAAGTCACGTCAAATTTTATCGTTATATTTTGCATTAGGATCGTTATTTCTTTCTTGACCAGTGTGACTTGAGTGTTACAATATGACTGCTTTATACACAAACAATGTAACTGCCCACTGTGACCTCAGAGTCACAGAACTATTTTTAAAAAATAATTTTTTTCAAAAACAAAAATTCAGCTGATATGTGTTAAATACATTATTCTCTAACATTCTGTGCATATAAATATTTTTTTCTACAGGAAATAATAATTTGGGCAATAGAGGGTTAATGCTCCCTCTGAAATTCTTAAAAAATCTGGTTTTTTCACCTTATCCAGGTCCCATCTCCTTAATTTCCAACCTTTTTGTAATTTCTTCAGTTTTAATCCACAGTTCATAAACAATAAACTGTGGTCAGAGTCCAAATATGCCCTTGTAAATGACCTACATTTTAAAATCTCATTCCAAAATCTCTGTTTTACCATTACATAATCAGTCTGAAACCTTCTGGTATCTCCAGATCTCTTCCATGTGTATAACATTATCTCATGATACTTAAACCAAGTGTTAGCAATGGTTATATTATGCTCCATGCTAAATTATTCGAGGTGGGTTCCTCTTTCATGTCTTTCACACAATCCACATATACCTACAATTTTTCCTTTTCTTCTCTTTCCTACTATTGATTTCCAGCCCCCCATATAAGCCCCCCTTGGATACTTCATATTAAAAATAAAGTCTTATTGCAATCTAGTGTTATACAGTGTTTCTGCATCTACATGCACATCTGTGTGCTGCAAATGACAGTGAGGTGCGTGTCACCCCATTTTACCAGTTATACCAGTTATTAGGGTTTCTTCCCATTTTATTCACATATGGAGTGTGGGAAGACTTGATTGTTTGAATGCCACTGTACATGCAGTAATTATTCCAATCTTATCCTCATGATTCCTAGTGAGCGATACATTGTGGGCTGTAGTACATTCCTAGAGTCATCATTTAAATCTGGTTCTTGAAATTTTGTTAATAGAATTTCTCAGAATAGTGTATATATATCTTCAAGAGTCTTCCAGTTCAATCCCTTCAATATCTCTGTGACACTCTCCCACTGATCAAACAAACCTGTGACCATTTGTGCCACCCTTTTTCTGTATATATTCGATATCCCCTTTTAGTCGTACTTGGTACGGGTCCCAAATACTTGAGCAATAGTCTAGAACCAGTCATCTGAGTCATTTGTAAGCAATCTCCTTTGTAGACTGATTGCACTTCCCCAGTATTCTACCAAAAAAACAAAGCCTACCGCCTGCTTTACCCACAACTGTACGTATGTTATCATTTAATTTCACATCCTTACAAAGTGTTACACCCAGGTATTTGTATGAGTTGGCAGATTCCAACAGTGACTCATTGATATTATAGTCATAGGATCCTGTGTATTTTTCGTTTTTGGAAGAGCACAATTTTACATTTCTGCACATTTGAAGCAAGTTGCCTATCTTTGGACCACTTTGAAATCTGATCAAAATCGACTGAAAATTTATGCAGCTTCTTTCAGATAGTACTTCATTTTAGATAATTGGATCATCTGCTAAAAGCCTGATGTTACTATTAATATTGTCTGCAAGATCATTAATATACAACATGAACAGCAAGGGTGTCAACACACATCCCTGGGCACACCAGATGTTACTTCTACATCTGACGATCTCATCATCCAAGATAGCATGCTGCACCCTTCCTACCAAAAAGTCCTCAATCCACCCACGAAATTCACTTGATACCCCAAATTACCATACTTTTGACAGTAAACATAGGTGTAGCAGTGAGTGGAATGCTTTACAGAGATCAAGAAATACTGTATTTACCTAACTCTCAGTGTGCCATGTGAAAAAGTGTGGTTGGGTTTCACATGAACGATGTTTTCGGAATTCATGATGGATGGCATTGAGGAAGTCATTCTGTTCAAGATACCTCATTATGTTTGTGCTCAGATATGTTATAAGATTCTAAAACAAATGACTGTCAAGAATACTGGATGGTAGTTTTGTGGATCACTTCTATTACCCTTTTTGTACACAGGTCTTACCTGTGCTTTTTTCCAAGCATTGGGAATTGTTGTTTGTTTGAGGAAGCTACAACAGATTATAGTTAGAAAAGGGGCTAACTCAGCCACAAATTCAGTAAAGAATCTGACAGGAATTTCATCGGGTTCTGGAGCTTTGTTCAATTTTAATGATTGCAACTGTTTCTCAACATACGTGACACTCATACTTATTGCATTCATCTTTTGAGTGGTATGAGGATTAAATTGTGGCAATTATCCCAGGTTTTCCTTTGTAAAGGAACATTTGAATATGGAGTTAAGCATTTCAGCTTTTGCTTTACCACCCTCAGTGTTTGTAGGAAAATATCGAGTTATGGGGGTACCTGTGTATATGTTAGAGAAAATACTGAATTCAATAGTGTAACTAAACACCATAAGCTGTCCTGTGAAAAATATATAGAACTCTCAATAGCTGAACTACCAAGGCAAAATATAGTTATTATCTGTGTATACAGGTTGCCAGATGGAGACAAAAAAGTGTTTTACAATTGCATGGAGGAACTCTTTGAAGAAATTCACTCTCTCAAGAAAAATATAACTATATGTGGTGACTTTAATATTGATTTCTCAAAATCCAATAAATTCAGAGATGACATAAATCACTACAATTGTTCAACGTCACTGCAATGGTAACTGAACCAACTCAAGAAACACCAACCTCTGCATCTATTATTGATAAGATCTTGATAAATATGTGCAAATATGCCTATAACATACAAGTTGTAAACACAGGGTTTAGTGATCACAATGCTCAAATTCTTGCAATGAATATTTCAGAACACTCAATTCACAGTAGAATATGACACACTGTAAGGAATTCATTACAAAAAATATGGAATATTTCTGTTCTCTCCTAAAGGTTGAAAGTTGGAATGATGTATATGACTGTAATGATACCAATGAGAAATATGATAAGTTTATGACTACATTCAAACATATTTTTGAAATGGCTTTTCCCAAGAAAATAACTCTACTCAAAAAACAAACAAGTGGATTACAAATGGGATAAGGATATCATGTCAAAATAAAACGAGATTGAATGAGTACTCCAAGTAAAATACTGATCCTGATTTTATTACATATTTCAAAAGATACAAAAGAATACTAACACAGGTTACTTCAAAAGTAGAAAAACTAGAGAAAGACAAAATATTGTGTAATTCCAAGAATAAAACTAAAGCAACCTGGCAAATTATAAGGAAAGAAATGGGCATCAGGCCAGTTAATCACAGTAATATAGAGTTGATTATGAATGAAAATAAACTAACTGACCCCAGAAGTGATGTGGTACACCAACCTACATTATTATGCATTTTGATTATGTCAACAATGTAGTCAAAATGACTACTGTATTGTAAATTACCTAGGTTTACCACTATCCTACGTCACATGTACAAACAATGTACTAAAATGATTCTTGGACAAATAAATGAATAAACATTCACAAGCAACTGGACTCTAACTTTGGTGGCACTAACAGTCTTTACACATGAGCAAAATTTCTTTGGTTTTGTGAAATATCATTTGACAATATTCTGCTATGGTAGTCATTGAAGGCATCACGCATTGCTCTCTTGACAGCCAAACATGTTTCATTCAGCATATCTCTTTCTATAGCCCAATGCTTCGTTTCACACCAATTGTACAGTAATCTTTGTTTCTTTAGAAGTTTCTTTATAGTGAATTTATACCATGGAGGTTTCCTACCATTTTGAAATATTCTGCTGGATACATACATATCCATCCAGTGCATGGTCAACTATTCTTTAAGTTTAGCCATAGTTCCTCTACATTCTCGTGCCCTGTGATGAAAGTTTCAAGTTTCTCAATGAGATGTGACACTACTGATTTTTTATGTACTTTACTGAATGTACATATCTTCCTGCTTCTTTTAGTTGTCCTTTGTACTTTGGCAGTCATTGTTGCCACAACCGTATCATGGTCAGTACACCAGTTTTGATGTGGACATCCTCTAAGAGGTCATGTCTGTCTGTTGCCACTAAATCAAGTTTATTCCTATTATGAGTGGGGTTCCTAACTTTCTTTTCTAGGTAGTTTTTGGAGAAGGTGTTTAGTAAAGTTTCACAGGATGTCTTATCATGCCCACTACTAACAAAGCTGTAATTTTCCCCATTAATTGTTAAATGATGAAAGTCTCCACCAATGATTACAGTATGATTGGGGTACTTAGATGCAAGTGAACTGATGCTTTCTCTAAAGTTTTTGGTTCCATCAGATGAGCCTGGTGGGCAATACAAGGATCTAATTATCATTTTATCCCAATCCTGATAGAGAGTCTTGCTCAAACAGTCTCACATGCAACTTCAGTTTCTATCTTGATGGCTTTGATTTTCTTGTCTACTGAGACAAGTAACCACCTCCATTTCCCAATGGAACGATCCTAGAAAAACAGCATTTTATGGGTACCTACAATAACAGTGAGCTTTATCATGGCAATTTTATGTGGCAGACGATTACGTGAAGGCATATGCTGTAAACTACAAACAGCTTGCTTCATTGCATTAATCAATAGATATCCTTTCCATAATATTATAATTATTCCATCCTGGATTTTCCATTGTTTGATGTTAATCAAGAGATGTTGTTTATGTATTGACACTGAACCATACAAGTGAAGCAATGTATTTAATTCAAGACTTTTTACCCCATTACCACATTACTCAATAATATCCAAAAAGTTTTACTGTTTCCAAATAAAACTTACAAAGCCTTTCCAGTATGCCGATTATGTGGAAGTCAAATGGTAAGGATTCCAAGTAACACTACCTGCAGTAGCTACTGACACTGAAAAGACATCACCTGCCAGATCATCTTGAAGCTGGTAACCTGAAAATGATGCTCCATTGACAGTAAGGCCACACATAGTGCATCTGATTCTTATGAATGAGTCTTTAACAGACTGGAATTTCAAAGTTATTAATATAGATTCCAATCTGAAAGATACCCTCATCTATCCCTGCTATTATTGGAACCCCCTGACCACTGGGGCAATTTGTAGTTTACTGTACAAAAGAATGTATGTGCGTCCAAACTCTCCGAGTTTTAAGATCATCTTCCAGCATTGTTACTCCTCAGGTGAATGCAAATAATTGACAGAGCACAGTGATAGTACTATTACATTTAAGTGTCAGAGATTATTAATATCAATATTGAAACAATGGAAAATCCAGTATGGAATGTAACAATTTTATGAATAGGAAAGTTGTCACTCACCATATGGCAAAGATGCTGAGTCACAGGTAGGCACAACAGAAAGACTGTCACGAATAAATCTTTTGGCCCCTAAGACCACACACACAGAGAGAGAGAGAGAGAGAGAGAGAGAGAGAGAGATAGATAGAGAGAGAGAGAGAGAGAGAGAGAGAGAGAAGCTTTATTTGTGACAGTTTTTTTGTTATGCCTGTCTGTGACTCAGCATCTCCGCTACATGGTGAGAACCACAAGTGTGTAGTCACTCAAGGGAAATGGAGGTCCAGCTAGAAGGGAAAGTAAGGGTCAGCCATAGAACACAGCTGTTCAGCTCACATGTAATAGGCCAGCCCAGTAGTTGACTGAAAGTGAACATGATGGCTTGTGTGGAGTTGTGTAATGGTGCAAAATAGAATTGACTTAAGAACAAAAAAAAATTACTAAATCAATATTTTTCATAGCACTTGCCATTTAGATTGCAATATAAGCTGCAACACATTATGTGAACTAAATGGAAAGAGTGCCAGATTCTTGGCTGACAAAAATTTTTAGGAAATGAAGTCCAAATGTTAAAAAAATAATAGAAGTGAAGGAGCACCATCACAAGGGAGTAATGGGGTAGGACTGCATTGATATTGTGTGTGTGTGTGTGTGTGTGTGTGTGTGTGTGTGTGTGTGTGTGTGTGTGTGTGAGGTGGAAGGGGGGGGGGAGGGGGCAGGTTGCTAGGTTGCTTGCATTGCTAATACCAGAGGCAGACGAGGAATGTACATCATTAAACATAATGCCTGCTTAAGGGAATATTTTAAAGCCCTGAAAGCTTCTTGACAGCTAGGTGGCCATTACAAAAGTGCACCTTGGCACAACAGCTGGTTAAGTGGGTAGGAGAGTTCTGCTAGGTTTGCACTGAACAGTTGATCTTACCTTGAAACACATGTAAGTCCTTGATGGTCATGGGTGGCTACATTTTATCCATCACTCCCGCATAATCCTTCATCTTGGTTTCTGTCCATTTACTGAGAGTTTAAACCCTAAATATGTCAAAGGAGATTATACACAAAAACACTTGTGAATGTTGCATTCAAGCACTCTTTGTGACAGCCTCTGGACAGAAAGCTCAAGGTTGTGAAGGTGATCTTCTGGAGTTGCATCAGTCACCAAAAAATGGTTGAGGTACCCAGTACAGTTGGGAATATCATGTAGCAGTTGAGCCATGAAATATTAAAATATGACAGAGACTGAAAAGATTCCAAAAGATAACAGTTGGCTTGTTTAACACTAGATAAGTCTGTAATGCTGCATCCAATGGGATTTGGAAATATGCGTTTGTGAGGTAAGTTTTAGTGAATAAGATGCCATGACCTAAAGTTCCAAAGAGATCATCTGGGATCAACAAAGGATAAGTTTCCACTTCATCATAATCTTTGAAATCACCATTAAGTCTCAAGGCGCTATTAGGTTTACATATTGTTGCCAGGAGAGTGGCCCATTGATGAGGGGTGTAGGTGGTAGCACATCTCCATGAATGAGACTATCCAGCTCTGTTTTGAGGGTGTCCTTGAGAGTCAAGGGCACCGCGTGGGTTTTGATAAAATGTGGGACAACTGTCACTAAGAATGACATGAACTTCAAAATCAGTTGTCTTCTCTACTCCAAAAATTTGAAGTTAATCGTAACACAGAGTCTTTAAGATAGTACAAGGCCCATCATTTTGTGTAGGATGAACTCTTTCATGGTCATAAAACCAAAAGTGTGGAAAGAGTCTACCCTGAAGACATTGTTGACTTCGAAGTCAACTACCATCAGAAAATTTACTGGCTATATGTTATATGTAAGTAAAACTGGAAACTTTACTAGCAGAGGCAAATGATGACATGCATACACTCAAAGACTTATTTTAGTTGGCTGTAGTGGTGATGCCCCTACATTTAAGTAAGTAGATTGGTGTAGCAGTGACATAGTAGCACTGTGTCATTGTCAGTGAATTTATCCAAGAACATTTTCTGGGCTATGTTTTGAGATGTAGGTACTTCTGTAGACTGCTCCCTCACTTGGCTCACTTCCACAGGTTGGGACATATCTGTATTGCAGCCAATACAACATACCTCTTTCAAGGGCCTTTTTCTTCCACACCTATGGCATTTTATGTGTTGATGGGGAAAGCATTGTGTGTATGATATATGACACAATGTTTATAGCTGGGTAACAGTGCTGCTGCTGATGTGGCTTATTGCCACTGATGTAGTTGTTTATGAGGTTGTCTGGGCCACTGACGTGGTGGGGGCCCTGCCAGAGGGACATAACACCCATATAACTGGTGCCAAGAGTTAGTTGCCTGCCATGATGTCTTCTTTCATCATAAACAAATTCTGTGTTGTATGGAGAGTTTTATGGGTTTCAGCTATTTGCATAATTTACATCAGAAATGGATCTGATATCTTCAATATGTGGTTTCTCACTTCTGAGTCAGGCATTAGCCACAATATCGCGTTCTTGATTGGTCATAGGGAAGCTTACATGCTGGAGTCTGTTGTGGTCGTGTTGTTTGGTTGGATTAATTGAGTTACTTATGTTATGGAAGGCAGCAGAGGATAAAGTAGGTAAAAATACGAGGGCTGCTAGAAATCCTTGGGTAACAGAAGAAATATTGAACTTAACTGATGAAAGGAGAAAATATAAAAATGCAGTAAATGAAGCAGGCAAAAAGGAATACAAACATCTCAAAAATGAGATTGACAGGAAGTGCAAAATGGCTAGAGGACAAATGTAAGGATGTAGAGGCTTGTCTCACCAGGGGTAAGATAGATACTGTCTATGGGAAAATTAAAGAGACCTTTGGAGAAAAGAGAACCACTTGCATGAATATCAAGAGCTCAGATGGAAATCCAGTTCTAAGCAAAGAAGGGAAAGCAGAAAAGTGGAAGGAGTATATAGAGGGTCTATACAAGGGTGATGTACTTGAGGACAATATTATGGAAATGGAAGAGGATGTAGATGAAGATGAAATGGGAGATATGATACTGCGTGAAGAGTTTGACAGAGCACTGAAAGACCTGAGTCAAAACAAGGCCCCGGGAGTAGGCAGTATTCCATTAGAACTACTGACAGCCTTGGGACAGACAGTCCTGACAAAACTCTACCATCTGGTGAGCAAGATATATGAGACAGGCAAAATACCCTCAGACTTCAAGAAGAATATAATAATTCCAATCCCACAGAAAGCAGGTGTTGACAGATGTGAAAATTACTGAACTATCAGTTTAATAAGTCACGGCTGCAAAATACTAACGTGAATTCTTTACAGACGAATGGAAAAACTAGTAGAAGCCAACCTCAGGGAGGATCAGTTTGGATTCCATAGAAATATTGGAACACGTGAGGCAATACTGACCTTACGACTTATCTTAGAAGAAAGATTAAGGAAAGGCAAACCTACATTTCTAGCATTTGTAGACTTAGAGAAAGCTTTTGACAATGTTGACTGGAATACTCTCTTTCAAATTCTAAAGGTGGCAGGGGTAAAATGCAGGGAGCAAAAGGCTATTTACAATTTGTACAGAAACCAGATGGCAGTTATAAGAGTCGAGGGACACGAAAGGGAAGCAGTGGTTGGGAAGGGAGTGAGACAGGGTTGTAGCCTATCCCCAATGTTATTCAATCTATATATTGAGCAAGCAGTGAAGGAAACATAAGAAAAATTTGGAGTAGGTATTAAAATCCATGAAGAAGAAATAAAAACTTTGTGATTTGCCGATGACATTGTAATTCTGTCAGAGACAGCAAAGGACTTGGAAGAGCTGTTGAACGGAATGGATAGTGTCTTGAAAGGGGGATATAAGATGAACATCAACAAAAGCAAAACGAGGATAATGGAATGTAGTCGAATTAAGTCGGGTAATGCTGAGGGTATTAGATTAGGAAATGAGACACTTAAAGTAGTAAAGGAGTTTTGCTATTTGGGGAGCAAAATAACTGATGATGGTCGAAGTAGAGAGGATATAAAATGTAGACTGGCAATGGCAAGGAAAGCATTTCTGAAGAAGAGAAATTTGTTAACATTGAGTACAGATTTAAATGTCAGGAAGTCGTTTCTGAAAGAATTTGTATGGAAGTGAAACATGGATGATAAATAATTTGGACAAGAAGAGAATAGAAGCTTTTGAAATGTGGTGCTACAAAAGAATGCTGAAGATTAGGTGGGTAGATCACATAACTAATGAGGAGTTATTGAATAGGATTGGGGAGAAGAGAAATTTGTGGCACAACTTGACTAGAAGAAAGGATCGGTTAGTAGGACATGGTCTGAGGCATCAAGGGATCACCAATTTAGTATTGGAGGGCAGCGTGGAGGGTAAAAATCGTAGGGGGAGACCAAGAGATGAATACACTAAGCAGATTCAGAAGGATGCAGGTTGCGGTAGGTACTGGGAGATGAAGAAGCTTGTACAGGATAGAGTAGCATGGAGAGCTGCATCAAACTAGTCTCAGGACTGAAGACCACAACAACAACAACAACAACAACATGTTATGGATATTTTTGTAGTGGTACTTTCACAGTGGGAAACTGCGCCCATGTCACAAAAAAGGAGACAAAACATTAGTAAAGAACTGATGACCCATTTCATTATTAATATTTTGAATTTGTCTTAAAAAACATGTAAAATAATTTTTATGCACTCAGTAGCAAACAGTTTGGATTGCAGTTGTGATAATCAACTGAAAAACGTAATATTTACTTTGACAATTGATATCTGTTGTCAATAAATCAACACTCACTACCATTGCGAATATTTTACGACTTGGATAGGCCTTTGGATTGTGTGGAACATGATACCTTCGAGCAAAAATTGAAATATTATGTAATAGTAAATGCAACAGGTTCATGATTTTTTTATCTGAATGACAGGAAGTATCATTTCCAGGTCAATAACATAACAGACACTGAGAATTTGAAGCAATCAGACATGGTGTGTCATAAGGCTTCTCTGTTGTTTTTGATATTTATAAATGGTCTTTCACTGGCAGATGATACAAGTACAGAAATAACAAGTAATACCAGTTCCATTAGTAAGTCTATTGGACATGCAGATGGATGATAAAGATGTAACAATATGTATAACATTGCGCACATCAGTGAGGACACCTGTGACTGAACAAGGGTGAAATTGTAGGCCAGTTGCATGAACTTCCACAGTGAGATAGATATAAGGCTGTTAGCTGACTCACCTCTACAAGTGGACTCTGCAGTGCTGACTGTTTACTTTGTAGTTAGTGTGATGGATCTTGAATTTGAGGCACTGCTGCTGTGTGCAGTCCAGTCTGTGGCCAGAAACAGTGGTCATGTGTGTGCGAGTTGTGTTTGTGTGAATGTGTTTGTGTCTTCTACTTTAGAAGAAGGGCTTTTGTCTGAAAGCTAACATGTGTAGCAGTCTTTTTGTTGTTCCTGTCTGCGACTCAACATCTCCTCTATATGGTGAGTAGCAATCTATTCTTCTCATAATTTTAAACTACAGTCATTAATTGTCGTACCAAAATTTCTCATATGCAATTCTGCTTTTAATTCACTTTTACTTCTGATTACTCTTCACTTGATAAATTTATAAGCATGGTCAAGTTCATGAATGCCAGGGTTATATCTATACAAGTTTCCTGTACAACAAGAATGCTACTATCTGCTGCAATTAAATGTTCCTCTTTAACAGCTGGACTAACTTTAAAATTGATTTCTTTTACTGTGCTATCAAAAGTGATGTTTGTTTCTGTTAATTTGTTGCTTATTTATTCACTACTCTTCTGTATTTCAAATCTTAAAGAGTCACTGCTGGATTTCATTGTAGATTTTACTGTAAACTGCAGTTCCAACTTCGAAGGGTCATTATTGGATTTTATTTCAGATTTCAAGTTGGCTGCCATCCTAGATAGAGTCCATTTCATGCATTTTAGCTAAAATTTTTCTTAACAAATTTACTGGACTTTCATACATTTGGATTTTTACTATTATGTTGTCAGACTAGGTATTTGATTCAAAAATAAAAAGTCTTGTGCTTTATATACATATCTTGAATTATGCTCTGGTACATTGTTTGCATGTCCTCTGTTAGCTTTCTAATTTTCATTCATCATCTCGATTAGTCTTGAAACAAGCAAGGTCCACAAAGTCCACTTCCAAGTTGAAATATTTTTGTGTCTTTTTACTGTAGGGTCTCATTTTTAGATCATACTTCAGAATAAAGTATTTTTCATTGTCTGAAATAAAATGTAAAATTAATATCTTCACTACAACAAAGGATCCTGGCACAAGACCCACATCTAAAACTACTGTAACACAAAAATTAGTAATGATATGAGGAAGTAAAATTTTCTGAGGTCAAACAGTTCACATTACTCAGTCATGTGGATGTATTAACAGCCACCAGCTAGGAAGCATTAACATTTCAATTCCATTTGCTCAGTCAGGAAGACAGCAACCTCAACACTCTTGAGCAAGACTGCGAGTGAGCTCAGGAGAAAAGTTTTAGAAGACTGTAGACCAAACTGCCCTTGTACTGTTATGTAAGAGACATCAGGTCATGTGAAACAATACCTAGAAGGACTTTGACTAACCAGTAAAGATACCATAGCAAATTTGTTAAGCATATGTAGCAGAAATGAAGGCCACTGATGACTAAAGAAGAGCAGAACTGGTTTAGTCAATACAAATGACATCATAAAATGGAACATTCCCTTGATGACATAAATACTCCACCCTCAGTATTGTAGGGCACTTGATCTATGGTGTTCATGTTGTTCACACACAATTCTCTGGTAATGATGTGGTTGTATCTTTTGTGTGAATTGTTCTAGTGTTGCTCTTACATGAGATTAACAATCTGTAGGCATAGATGATGAAGTCCAGCATCCAGTACTGAAGTCAGAACAGCAGCCAGCACTGATGGATAGTCCAGAGGTCTACCAATATGGCTCTGACCTATGGTAGAAGCTGCCCTAAAACACCAGTGTCATATGAGTCTGACAGCCTACTGTACTGATGCGCCAGGTTCAGCACCACGGCATCCAACTTTGCAGTCCACCTGATGAGACAATTTGGGCAGCGATCTGTGATGGATTGAGTAAGCCCAGAAATGGCATGTGTAACAAAGAGAAGCATCATGGTCACTGCCATCTTCAAACAGGCCTGCCTCACCGGCAGGTGGTGAACTGGTGCACTGTGGTGCCACTAACTTCCACACTGAGCTGATGAAGCGTTCTTGGCAGCTTGTAGTCCGCTGTTGGGTTCAGCAGATAGCTCTCTGCATTATGTAGCCACCAGCCATTACATAAGACATGGCAAGGACTTGTATATTTTGAGTAATAAATGGAATAACCTTGAATACTGTTTTATTGCATCTAACGGTGCCACACTGGTCCTCAGTCTCCATCCTGACAAAATAGTAAGGGTCTTCTGCCAGTCCAATCAATAAGAATGTATTATAATGATGACAAAGAAGCATTCACATTTCTTTATCAGTACTATCTAATTTGTAAAGGCTAAATACAGTAAGACCCCCCCCCCCCCCCTGGGACTGACACCTAGTGAGTACGTGACTGGCAACAATGGGGCCCTGAGCTGAGTCCTGGCATTGCTTCCACTTACTTATGCCAGGCTCCTCACTTTTATCTTTCCTATCTGGCCATCCTCGGCCAACTCTTGTTCTTTTCCGACCCTGACACTATTAGGTTTTGAGGGCTAGGAGTTGTCCATTTTCCAACCTACACTTCTCAGGCACAGGTGGCACCTGTACTCCAGAGGAGCGGCCAAAGGCGTCTGTACTGTACCCCATGTTAGGGGTGGCTTGGAAAGTTATATCACCAATCTGTTCTGAAGCAAGTGTGGCGATTATGCTTCTCACCTTTGAGTCATGATGTGTGGCAGTAAGATAAAATATTCCAGAGTTAAAATAGCCCCACGTTCAGATCTCCAGGTGGGAGCTGATTCAGTGTCACAAAATCCTAAGTCTAAAAAACGAGAGAAGCAAAGCCTTCAAATATGTACGTACAACTGTCGTACGCTAGTGGGAGATGACAGATTAATGGAAACAGAAGAGGAACTAGAGAAAATTAACTGGGACATCGTTGGTTTAAGTGAAGTGCACCATAAAGGCGAAAACTGCCTTTGCTTGAATTCAGGGGATCTCTTATATTTCTGTGGAGAACCAAATGGAAAATTAAATGGAGTTGCATTTTTAGTAAACAAAACCATTGTCAACAAGATAACAGTATTAGAAGAAATTTCAAGCAGAATTGCACGCTTGGTCCTAAAAATATCAGACAGGTATAAGAGCAAAATAGTTCAAGCATATGCACCTATGTCTACTCACTCAGATGAAGAGATAGACTCCTTCTATGAATGTCTGAAGGAAACCTATGAGAACGGTTCTATGAATGTCTGAAGGAATCCTATAAGTATGGCAGAGATTGTTTTTATACATTCATAATTGGAGACTTTAATGCCAAAGTTGGAACATAAAAAGAAGGTGATTCAGTTGTTGGCAAATGTGGAGAGATTGGTACAATTTGCAGAATGCACGAAAACAACAATTATGAATATGTTTCTCAAGAAGCACCCAAGTTGCATATGGACTTGTAGGAGTCCTAACTTTGAAGTGAAAAATGAGATAGACTTCATTCTCATCAATAGGCCTCAAAACATTAAAGATGATCATTGATTAGCAAGAGCAAGATTTGAATTTAATACAAAACATGAAATATTAAAATTAATTAAATGAAAAAGTAAAATTTTAAATTTCAAAAATCTTGGAGAACGGAAAGAGGACTTTCAAGAAAGAATTAAGAAAAAATTAAAAGAATGTGAGGCAGAAGAAGTATCAAAGACACTAATTACAACAGCTGAAGAAAGTGGGTGGCTTATGAAAATCTCAAAACCAACCCAAGACACTGACAAATAAAACAACAGGTTTGATGGAAAAGAGAAGAAGAATGAAAGTTGATACAGACAAAGATAAGATAAAACATCCAGAGCTGTGCAAAGGTCTGAGAAAGAGCATGAAAGACAACATCAAGAAGTATGAAGAAGAAACACTAAAAGCCAGTCTTGAGTATAAGTCTAGTTTAAAGAAAGCCAAGTGAATGCTTATGATTGGAAGGAATCAGCTAATAGCATTAGACACAAATCAAGGATGAATTACAGATAAGAAAAAAATACTTGAATATATTGAAAATTTCTATACTAGCCTATACAGTAAAATCAATGATGATACCTTGATCCTAGACAAATTGGATGCTTCTATCTCCCAAATTCCAGAAATACACCCATCAGAAGTCAAACATGCAACAGACAATATGAAAAAAGGGACTGCTCCAGGTAGTGATGACCTCCCAGTCGATGTTCTTAAGTTGATGGATGAGGAATACATGAAGTATTTAGCTAAGATATTTTCAGGTTGTTTGCACCATGGAACATTACCAAGAGACTGGAATAAAGCCAAAATGATCCTAACACATTAGGAAGGTAGTACCAAAGATATAAAGAACTATCACCCTATCAGTTTACTCTCTACAGTGTACAAAGTTTTCACTAGAATCTTGACTACCAGATTGAGCACTACACTTGACCAGGCTGAACCCATTGAGCAAGCCAGTTTCTGATCAGTATTTAGCACATTTTCCATATCTTCATGATATGGGAAATAATTAGTAGAAAAAATTAGTACCATCTACCCCTTTGCCTTCCTTTTATAGACTTTGAAAAGGCCATTGGTTCAATCAGTCACTCAGCTATGTTTGCGGCTCTAAAAAAACACGGAGTAGAACAGCACTATATGAAAATCCTACATAACATTTACAAAACCTCCACAGCCTTTGTGAGCATTACCAAAGATACTGATGAATTTCACACTGAAAAGGGTGTAAAGCAAGGTTATTCTATACATCCCAAACTATGTTCAGCAGTCTTAGAAAAAGCCATGTCTAAATAGAATTGGGTAGAAAAGGGAATTAAAGTTCTCGGAAAAAGACTGAACAACTTGAGGTTTGTGGATGACATTGTCCTATTTGCAAATGACATAGAAGAACTTCAAGTATTAGTTAATGAACTTGCATTAATGTGCTCTGAAGTTGGACTAAAAATGAACATTGATAAAACCAAGATAATGATCAACACATGGACACCTGAGGGAAGTATATCTGTTGGAAGTACACAACTCCAAAGAGTCACAAAATATATCTATTTGGGTCAACTGATAAACATGAAAGGAGATTTAAAACCAGAAATATTATGATGAATTAAAGTGGGCTGCCAAGCTTATGGGAGACACTCTTCAATTTTGAAATCTAAGATGTTGGTTGAGCTGAAGAAATCTATTTTTGACCAATGTATATTGCCAGTAATAACTTATGACTGTGAAACATGGACATTAAATGAGTTCATTGATAGGAAGCTAACAATAACCCAAAGAGGAATGGAAAGATCAATGTTGGGTTACATGAAAGAAGACAGGAAGAGAGCAGTTGAAATAAAACAAACAAAAAAATGGCTCTAAGTACTATGGGACTTAACATATGAGGTCATCAGTCCCCTAGACTTAGAACTACTTAAACTTAATTAACTTAAGGACAGCACACACATCCATGCCCGAGGCAGGAGTCGAACCTGCAACCATAGCAGCAGCATAGTTCCGGACTGAAGCGCATAGAACCGCTCAGCCACAGTGGCCAGCTAAGATGAACAACAAAGGTCACCGACATAATGGAAAGAGTGAATACATTGAAATAGCAGTGGGCTGGTCATGTTGCTCAAACCAAAGATGGTAGATGGGCTAAACAAGTCCTAGACTGGAGCCCAATTTACCAAAAAAGACCTAGAGGAAGACCACCAGACAGATGGAACAGAGATATAAGGAAGACAGTGGGATTCAATTGGCAACGGGAAGCTCAGGATCAGAAGAAATGGAAGATCTGACTATGATGCTTTGTTACATGCTGACTCAAAGAGGCCACAACATTAAGTGATAGAACTGGATGGTGGTGGTGATGATGATGAAATAAAGTAAGATGAAGAACAGTACTGCAGAATATCAGTTCCAATAGTGGTTGTGGCTGCTGCATTAGCCAAAAACAATTTTAATTCTCATCTTGATTATATGAAGACTCTGTGGCTCAACTCACCACTGAAATATGAGAGCTGTTCAATAAAGAATAATCATAATTTTTTATGCTCATAACTTCTCACACTAAAATTTAATCTTATGATATTTGGTTAGCTTAATGTGCAACTAACACACTGTAGTAGCTTCATTGTTGGGATTCCTGGTTCCCACTTGTGAGAGGCAGGCAAGGTCAGACATTTTCAGTATCGCCTACTGCTGCAATGGAGGTAACACGTGAGTGGCTTTAAAATTCTGTTTTCGTCTCAACAAATCTTCATCTGAGGCCTATACAACGTTACAGGAGGCCAATGGGGAGTCTGTTCTTCCCTACAGCACAGATTAAAGGTGGTTTTAAATATTTAAAGAGGGGAGACAATCAATTTCAAAGGTAGGTGGACCCGGTGCTCCAGTTACTGCTCTTACAGAAGAAAACATCAACATTGCTGCTGTCGTTGTGAGACAGGATCAACGAATTACCTGAAGATAACTTTCTGAAATGTTGAACATTTCATTGTGTGCCACCCACACATTGGGGACAGAAAAATTACACGACAAGTGTTTGTGCGTGATGGGTTCCAAGTTTGTTGATTCCCGAACAGAAGGACATTAGTGTGCAGGTCTGCATGCAGTTAAAGTTTATGTTAGAGGAAGATCTGGAGTTTCTTTCAAATGTAATCACTGCTGAGGAAACTTGGCTACACCATTTTGATCCTGAGAGCAAACAGCAAAGCTCAGTGTGGAAATCTCCTTCATCACCAATGCCCAGAAAAGCAAACGTGGTTGCTTCTGCTGGGAAAGTTATGGTTATCTCATTCTTTGATATTCATGAAATGGTTTATCAGCACATTGTACCTGCACATACATCAGTGACTGGACAATACTACAGGCATGTCCTGAATATCCTGCAAAAATCAATGTGAAGTGTATCCTTCACCCTCCCTATAGTCAAGATTTAGCCCATTGAGACTTTTTTCTATTCCCTAACATGAAGAAAAAACTTCATGGGAGGCATTATCAATCATCAGAAGCAGTGGCTGCGGAGGAAATTTTGAAGGAGCTCTCAAAAAATAGTTTCCAGCAAGTATTTGAAGACTGGCAGAAACACTGGAACAAGTACATCACATTCATGCGAGGCTACTTTGAGAAGGACCATCAAAACTATGAAGATGAGTAAAGGTACATTGTCAAAAAAAATTATGATCATTCTTTATTGAACAGCCCTTGTATATTCTAAGGTATGAGGTATGAGGTCTGTGTATGTGGAGTTTCAGGGAAGATATTAATTTGCAATTGAAACAATCTCATAATTTAAGGCCAGGTACAACATCATCTACAATTAACTTCACATTCTAAAATTTAAGTTCTTCGCTAAGGAAGTCATACTTAAATAAACACTGATTTCACAACTGATGAGAATACATTGCTTTTTACTTCCATGTTTCATTAATAGTTATAGAATTACATATAAATGATGTTTGTTTTACACACAGATTCACAGTAATCGGTCCAAAAACTGCAGCTCCACCTCATAACTTCAACAAAACTAGACTCAACTATTTTCTACCAAATGTACACAAAGACTGACTCTTGAAAAACTAAACAAAGACATTACAGCTCATTTTATTTTACAGGTCCATCTTGATCACATAAATTTTTTCATTTCACTATGACCGGTTTTGGCTGCTGCCATCTTCAGATCATAAAATATTCTGATGTAGTATCAATGTCAAACTAAACATGTAGGTATATAGTAAGCACTTACTATGACCTGAATCTTATTTCAGTGAAAATTTCCTCCAATGGCTGACACTCCATTATCATCCCCATTTGACCTCTAATTCTGGACATTAATCTGGCCAGCGACATCTCCCATTCCCAGGCAGGATGTCCACATTGTCACCTGACTGGATGCAAGATTTTTTCATCGGTGGCATTGCCTGCCCTGCACCTTCGTGAGGGTGGGGGTGTCTCCATGATGATGATCAACCATTAGAACACTATCATTCATCTTTGATATTTTGATCTTTGACTCTGCTCTCTTTTGTCTTTGCATCTGCTGCGCACCATTACAAGTTGTTCAGTTTTATTGTGCATCTATGTTTCATTAAAGTTATTGATAATGAATCACTTGTTGGTGTTTCACATTTTCTACCACATCACTGTTATGACTGGAATTACTACAACTTCTTTAAAATCAAAGTTAAAAATGTATTTCCAAAATATTACTGAAAACTTAAAAGGGAATCAAATTTCAAATACATGTTCCCAAACATATTGATCCCATGGCTTCCTTTTTGAGCATAGACTTGCAGTTTTCAGAAAAAGATAATTGAACAATGAATGGAATCATAAATTTTGTTTATAAGTATATGTATTGTAATCTACTACTGAACAGGTCACTGTGTTATAGGTTCATTATAGGTACTTTATGTTCAAATGGAAATATGGATGTACTGACAGTTATAAAAGTGCCTACATCTGGCATGAACACCTACAGTGGGAAAGCCAATTATATCACAGGCCATTTCTGTGAACTTTTGCAAAGGGCAAATATATGGCTCATTCTCAATTGCTATTATCCAACTTACCTCTACAACTGGGCTGCTACTGGTACTGCTGTTTGTCTGTACCAAATTAGCCTTCTGTTGCATAGTGTCTTGGTTGATCAGCATATTGTTTTTACCACTACATAACTTAAGTGTAACTGTGCTTAATATCAATTTCCAAACACATGTATAGTAAGGAAGTAGTATTGTAAACTGTGGTGAGGTTGGTCCTGCAGGGTAACATTGTTCCACTGTGGGTAGTTTGTTATAAATTTGTTTCCTGACAGACCTAGTGGGGAAATTATCATTTTGATGATTGGCATCTACTGTAGAATGTGTGTTGGTAACATTGCAACTGGTGTTGAGAACTTCAGGAAAATTCCGCTAGGAGCAGCACTAGTATGTTTTGGATCAATAATTTTCTAAGGAAAAAAATGAACTTTCGTGTCTGTGACCCAGAAGATAGCAGACAAAAATCTGGTAGCAAGTATTTGGTGCTTAATACTGTGCTAATGAAGTTACAGTTTGAGTTTTAATGCTGAAAGCTCATATTTCTCAAATAATTGATATATAAGTGAAAGAGGTAATTTTGAGGTTAGCAAGGGGTGAGTTTGGTCCTGGAAGAATGTCATCCCATTGTCTACTTCAGTAATGAAATGTTGACATAACACAATATTTAACAGACTTTCTTAACCTGAAGTGTCTTAAATGTTTTCCATTTCTTGCCTATCAGTTCATAATCTCCAGAAAGCCAAAACATGTCCTGGATCTCATTCATATGTTGAGTATCCACCAGAAACTTTACAAAAATGCCTGAAGACATCAAATGCAAGCATCTCTCACATCATGCAGCTGCGAAGAAATATGGTATACTTCAGCCAATTGAACAAATCAATTGAAGGGTACACACAGCTCTGTTATTGGAGGGTGAAGGGTGTTTATTCAAGAGGAAGAAGAGAGTTTCAAGAACAATGTCTTGAACTTGCAGAATTTGGGTTTCCTGTCACTAAAACAGGTTTAAAGATTTTGTGCCAAATAGTTCTTACTGAAAACAGACAGAAGTGTTCTCAGGTTTAAAAATAGTTTTCCAGGTTCAGATTGGGTGCCATCATTTTTAAAATGCCATCCTAGTCTGAAAGCGTGTGTTTCTTCAAATACAAAAAGGGTATGAGCTGCTTCAGCAAAGAAGTGCTTGAAGAGCACCAAGACAATCTGGCAAGAAAAGTTAACAATATTCCACCAGCACACATATGGAATTATGATGACAAACCTTTGAGACAACCCAGACATGAGACAAGTCATTTATTGTAGAGGATCTAAAAATGTAGAGCAAGTTCACAATCCACAAAAATATCTGTTTCAGTGGTGTTTGCAGGCAGTGATAGTGGTGTACAGATGATGTATACAAAGCCAAACATCTGTGGGTCATTGGGACGCTAAATGGACCCAAATATTGTCATTACAATGGAACAAGTAGTGGCTGGTTTGACAATGCCACATTTGAGACTGGTTTATGAAGGTGATGGCACCAAGACTAAAAACTTGCCCAAAAGCTTCTCACATCACTGAAAAAGTCCTATAAGCTTAAGAAGAATTTAATATTAACTTCATATGCCTGCAATCAAATTGTACAAATGTAACACAGCCACTGGATGTTGCTGCATTTAGTCCATTGAAATTGGCATGGCAAAATATTCTCCAAGAGCAAAGAGATTTTGAGAGTGGTAGCAAAACATCTGGAATTCCTGAAGATTTTTTCCTTTGTATTTAAAATAGTTAACTGCAACAATCTCACTAAATGTGAAGCAAAATCTTATTTCAGATTTCAGGAAATTTTGTATATAACCCATAAATAAACTAGAACTTCTGAGCAACATTTTGACATGCGTACAGTAGGAGATTCATTTCTACTTCTGTAAAAAGAAGAAGCAGCTAAATTTGCCTGATGGGCAGAGCATTACTGTTGATGATTTTAGGAAGAAAATTGACATAGTAAAGCTAACAAAGCAGTCTGGACATTCAAAGAAATTGGTAGTCTAAACTGATAGTGATTATTCAACCAAGCTTGAAGATATGGAACTGGCATCTGGTGACTTGAGTGAGACCTTCAGTGATGCAGAGACTGAAATGGCTACTCATGAAACATCTTGTTTGGCGTAATAAAGAATTGAAGAGTGGTGACTTTGTGGCTGTTAGATACAATGGAGAAGAGTATCCAGAGATTAGCTGGAAACTTTCTGCTAATGACAAGAGAGGAGCCACTGTTAGCTGTATGATAAAGTTTGGAAGAAGATGGAAACTGCCTGCTAAAGAAGTTTCTTTAGAATTTGAATGGCAAGACATAAACAGAAAAATAGTACCTTTTGCACTGTTGAGTAAAAGAGAACACTTCAGTGTACCACAGTTAAATTCTTTTGTTTAAGCAGAATGATAAAGGCAAACTGATGAGCATTTACAGTGAACTTTGTAACTATTGTTCTGTTTTAATGAGATGACTTTATTATTGTACTTAATTTTGAAAAGTATTCATTATTTTTTTTCTTTCTTGAGTTAATTTTGAGATTATTTGCCATTGATCTCTGTATTTTGTCCAACTAAATAATCATTTGGGATACTTGTACATAATATTTTCTTTCAGTTTTCTTCAATATTGATTCAACCATACCTGGTCTTGCATTACATTGTTCCAGAACAAAACAGTCACCTATAAGTGCAGAATTCACAACATGGACTGAACTCTTCCCAAGCTTGGGGGAAATTGTTCTACAAATTTTGGAGTATGTCTCTCAAAATGTACTAAACTTATTTTATTTCTAAAAGTAACAGATAATTCCTACATTCCTTAGGTATCACACAGTTGTATGTTTCCCAATTCTGCTCAAATTTAAATAGCTGTAACAGAACTACAATGTAAATGGAACCCAAATGTGTATTAATCCCACCTTGGTTTGCAGTACTTGGACATATATTAATTTCAGTCCAGAACTATTGCTTATAGTATATCTGTCAAGAGCTGCTACTGTTTGGTGTCAAGGACTAACAGACAATTTTAATTTGTTTTCACTGAAAGTTTATTTGTTTTTAATAAATGTTATTGCTCCTAAAGTAAGAGATACAATAGTGACCAACAAATTTTGTTGTTAACACTTCCCACTGTGGTCAGATATTTCATGATTGAAGCCATGTCAAAATATCTGTGAGCTCAGTTGTGTAAATAAATGAAAAAACAGCATCTGAATCACGTTTTTTTTTATTGAAGAATATCAGTTTTGATATGTCCTGTAGATTATGTTCCAGCATAGGTGTGTTTCCTTATCAGATTTGACAGCAACTGTTTGTCCTGTTTTAAGTTTGTCATTTAAATTTTCTAAAATTGCTTGATTCCTTTGGTCTATACTTCGGGATGCAATTTCAAGTTGAGTTGAACAAGTATTGTAAATTAAAGCAAAATAAGGGAAATCCATTATCTATTGTGCTAAAATCTATTGTTTATTACTATATAGTAAATAACTAGCTTAGTGCCAGTGCTTCACTTACGTATACGTGTGGCCTCCACAGATTTGTTTGTTTTTCTTTAACCAGGTTTTTTGTTGTTCACAAACTGCAACACATGCTAAACTTTTCACATTAATTAAGGCCATAAAATCATGGTATTTTCCGATGTACATTGATAAAACAGCAATTTTGTAGCTTGGGTCAAAGTTTTTGTTCATCAAGCTTTTGGTGTTCTTGTGGAGATATTTCCATACAAACTTTCATGCCCTACCAGCTATTTCTTTATGTCTAATTGAGAATTTCATAGATTTTGCTTTAAAATTTTTTAACACAAATACACATTTCCTTGAAAATTTTCATCTACTATTTCACTCTCTTAAGGGCTTGAAATCCAGAACCAGTGAAATACTTTTTTTATTCCTAACAGAGAAGCCAAATACAAACTTCCATAGATTTGGCTTTGAAAGAGCTTTAATAATGAATACATGTTGGAAACTTTTCATCCCCTATTTCACATCTTTAGGGGACAGAATTTCCAAAAACACTGAAAAATGTATTTTTTATGGGTAACTGAGAAGTTAGACACAAATCTTTATAGATGTAGCTTTAAATATGCTTTAGTAGTTTCTTTAATAATAATTTAGTTTAAAAAAATTTTCATCCACTATTTTATGCCCATAGGGGTTAAATTTCCAAAAAAGCTTGAAACGTAACAGCCCATTTAGACCCACTTAAAACATACATTCTCCAGATGAATTTGGAATTACACATGCATACAAAATATGTAACTTGTTTAGAATAAATTACAACTGCAACAATAACAATTTGATTTCATTTACCTCAAAGTGTTGAAGCTCTGTAAATGAAGGGAACATTTTCCATGAAGGGAGCCTCAAGTAATTAATGAGACATGTAAATGCATTATTGTAATTATGTATTCGAGAAATTATATTAGAATAGTATTACAAATACGACCCAACATAAAATTGTACTTGCTGTTCTGGAGTAAACACACGTTTATACAGTGTGTTACAAAAAGGTACGGCCAAACTTTCAGGAAATATTCCTCACACACAAATAAAGAAAAGATGTTATGTGGACATGTGTCCAGAAATGCCTAATTTCCATGTTAGAGCTCATTTTAGTTTCGTCAGTATGTACTGTACTTCCTCGATTCACCGCCATGATTTCATACGGGATACTCTACCTGTGCTGCTAGAACATGTGCCTTTACAAGTACGACACAACATGTGGTTCATGCATGATGGAGCTCCTGCACATTTCAGTCGAAGTGTTCGTACGCTTCTCAACAACAGATTCGGTGATGGATGGATTGGTAGAGGCGGACCAATTCCATGGCCTCCACGCTCTCCTGACCTCAACCCTCTTGACTTTCATTTATGGGGGCATTTGAAAGCTCTTGTCAACGCAACCCCGGTGCTAAATGTAGAGACTCTTCGTGCTCGTATTGTGGACGGCTGTGATACAATACGCCATTCTCCAGGGCTGCATCAGCGCATCAGGGATTCCACGCGATGAAGGGTGGATACATGTATCCTCGCTAATGGAGGACATTTTGAACATTTCCTGTAACAAAGTGTTTGAAGTCACGCTGGTACGTTCTGTTGCTGTTGTTTCCACTCCACGATTAATGTGATTTGAAGAGAAGTAATAAAATGAGCTCTAACATGGAAAGTAAGTATTTCTGGACACATGTCCACATAACTTATTTTCCTTCTTTGTGTGTGAGGAATGTTTCCTGAAAGTTTGGCCGTACCTTTTTGTAACACCCTGTATATGTATTTTCAGTTTTATATCTTAATTTTAATTGTTAGTTAATCAAAAAATGATTCTAAACAATGCCAAGGATTGTTCGGAATTGTTTGGAATGTATATAGGGGTAGCCATATTGGCAGAGTCAATCAGTCTGGTTTTGGTTTTTGAGCAGTGAGCATGTAGCTGCTCCATTTGTATTGTAAGTATTGTTTACTTCTGTAATGATGCTTTGATTTTGTTTAGAAAGTATAATAAATATATCGAAACATTATACAAAATTAATTATTAATTTAATGTTGTATTTAAATTTACAGTGATTGTTAATGGATTTAGGACAATGACTGCAGCAGATCATGAGTAACTATGAGTAGCCCCATTATTAAGTAAAAACAATACGTGTAGTTAAGTTATGTTTTATGTGGTGGAGGAGCTGGGATGCAGCGTAATTCTGTAAACTAATCTTGTATTTTGTTTCAGAGTTAATTTGTTTGTTGAAGTATTATTCCATTTTTTGACAACTGGACAACGAAGAAAGTAGTAACACTATAAAGAACGACTTCATGTTGTTTATGTAAAACGCAATGTGGAAAAAACTGTGAGTACAAAATTTATTTAATAGTTTACTTGTGGAAAATTTTGACTGCAATTGTTAATGTGGAGAACAATAGTGAAGTTGACCATAATGGGGAGATTAATGGAAGTACGCAAAATAGCGTAGATGTTCCTGATAACAATACAGGTATTAGTGCAATGAACCAGGAAATAGATAACATGGGAGGGTTAGTGACCACAGTAGTGTATGTTCACCCTTTTGTGGATTTGAACCAAACTTATCAGCCTTGGATAGTTTAGTTCAGCTTATAGAAGAACAAAAATGATCGATTGATGAGCATAGAATCACTCTTGGTCAAAAGCTTGATTCCATTGAGAAAAAATTAGATAGACAAGGAAATGAAATTCGCAAAGAAATTCACAGAAACAGACAAAAGTATAAAAGGTTTCACAAAAATTGCAAATAATCATTTTTCAGAATTAAAAGAGGAAGTAGGAACTTGTTTAGGCCAAATTTCGAACTTCAAATCTAAACTCCAAGAAATCAAAGAGTCCATTGCAATGAAATCCTTCTGTAGTTACAGTCCATTGTGGAAAAATTTTCAGGGGAAGGAAATATACATCCAGTAGATTTCATGTGCCAGATAAAAGATGACTTCAATGATAAAATGAGCAATAATTTGAAAATTAAATTTTTTTAAAAGTTTTTAGATGGGGAAGCATTGTCATGGGTGAACCAAGCAATTAGACCTGAAATGTTAGTCAACGATGTAGAACGAACTTTCATGAGTAAATTCTGGTCAGAAACTAAACAAACCAGAATTAAGTCAGAATTTTTGAATGGGCCAAATTTCAAGCCGGGCAGTGGTCGCATGAAAATCTTTTGTGAGCAACAATTATGAACTTTTGTGCATCTTCATAACCACTGGACAAGATGATCCAGATAGATGCATTAAAATGTAGATTGCTGCACAGGGTACAGTGGAGCCTTGTCTACAGACCTGATGACACTGTCCAACAGTTTCTTAGGTATACAGATAAATTGGACTTAGCATGGGAGAGAAATGACAGATATAATGAGAGACCAGATGATAGCAGGAATAACAATAACAGAGCTTTCAGTGATCATTTTAACAGTAGATTCAGAAATGATGACAGAAGAAATAGGGAGAGAGATGATAGGCAGAGACCAGAGAATAGGAATTTTGAACCAAGAAATAGGCAGTGGGGGCAAAATTAGGGAAACAATAGTAACAATTTCGAAAATAGAAGAAATGGTCTGGTAAACCAAGACCTGCCTCTTTCGGATGCTGGTGATATGGGGCAAATAGACATTGGGATTATAATCAGGCGCACTGTAGTAACTTCAGAAGGGGAAGAGGCAGAACAAATAGGACATACCAAAATATTGTACCCAGTATACAATCTAAAGTGAATAAAATAAAGTTTGAAAGGGCATTTTTGGACATTTTTTATCTGAAAACAAAGATGAACAAAAAAGTAGAAAACCTGAATTTTAATTAGAAGAAAACACTTTGACAAATTTCTTTAGCAGTAGTAATGCAGTAGTAGTTGCTGACAGTAACAAGAAGAGATCTGATGAGTATGGTTTAGTGAGAATGTTGAGTGACTGTGAAATGAGTGAAAAAGCTGATACTGGTGCTGTAAGTGTGGAAGCTGATGTTCATGTACTTGGCAATGAAAATGAGAATGACAGTGTAATTCCAGATGAAATTCCAGTAGACAATAGGCAGAAAAATGAGGATGTCATAGAACAGAGTGGTCACAGTGTTGAGTTTGTTGAAGAAGGGTGTGGAGAGAGAAATGAGCTTGGTGTTGAAAATAATATTAAGTGTGATGATAATGTTTCTGATGAGAATGTCTCAGATGATGATGATAATGATGTAGATGATGATATGTTACTTACAGAATTAGATGGGATGGTATATGCAGAAGTTAAGGTAGATGATTGTGTGCTGAATGATTCTGGAAAATCTGATGTAAGTTTCAGTTATGAATTAGAAACCAGTAGAGCAGTACTAGATAGATTAATGTTGCCAGTTGATGTTAGTGATGTTGTGACTTAATGTGTTGGTGAAAATGGAAAAGAAGATTTAATTAGTGATTAGTACTAAGTGTAGTTAGTGACTATAGTAACAGATGTAACCATAGTGACCAAAAGTTTGAAGTCATAAATGAAATTTGTCAAAATGTGCATTTAGGAAAGGAAAGTTGTTTCGGAAATTTGGAACAGGTACCTAATAGTAATTCAATCAGTGAATGTGTACAAGTAGTGGAGGAAGAGTGTGTGTGTGTTGAAATCAGTAGCTTACAGACAAATTTGAGGGACCTTTGCAAAAACGATTACCCAGTTATTGAAAGTACCACAAAGCAAAATGAACAAGCAGCAAATAGTAAACTTGTGCTAAAGAAGTTATGTCCTTTGCCACTCAGACAAATCCATGATATACACTTTGTCATGCCATGCTATGAATACTTTGATCCAATAATAATAAAAAAAAAAACACTAGTTGAAAGAAAATCACAACTCATAAAAAGTGCAGTTAATGTTCACTGCTTTCTGCAAATTCAAACACTGATAAGTGCAAAATTGGATAATTTAACCCCATTTGAAGGTAATACTGTAAAATATTTTTTGTAGTTTATATTCATATTTCTTTTATGTGTGAATATTTGCATATTTTTACCTATATTTTGTCTATTCATAGAGTGGGGGTTGAAAAGGGTATATTTGAACATTTGTGTATGCTTTTACCAGGCATAGATGGGGGGTTGTTTGATATTTATGTAGGACCATTTGAATTTGTTGTTATTTGGACTCAGGAATGCTACACAGTTAAAACTATACAGACAACCTTGATCACTCATATAACATCACAAGAATTGTTTCTCCTCAGGAGGTTGCAAGCTCTTTCTGCAATTTGGGCGTAGCAAACCCTAGGCTCGGAGCTGGTGTGACTCTTTCCTTTTTCGAGTCACATCCACTCTTACTTTTCTGTCCAAACTGACCCTCCTCCCACTGTCCATATCCTCCAATAGTTAGCAAGTCAATGATTATATTGTTTAAATGAATACAGGTAGTCAGAAAATGTAATAATGCAACATATGAATGATTTTTTAGGAGAGTTGGTCTGATATTTACTTGTGATGTCTGTGCAGTTATATTGTAGTTCTGTTACTTTACATTTTGGATATAATACTCTCATTGTGCTGATAATGTTATACTCTCCTTGTGCTGATGATTTTGTGAAAAGTTGAGAAAATGTTTAGAGTTGGTGTGAAGTTTACTTAAGATATCTGTGTAGTTATAATGAAATTCTATTGCTTTACATCTTGGATGTGATTACAATTTGGTTAGAGTGTTTACAGTCTCATATATGTTCTGATTTAAACAGTAAGACTGAATAGACATGCTAGCTTGTCTGGTTATTCGTTGGAACTACTGTGTACATGGCAAAGGAACATTTCTCAGAAAGAAATTTATTATGTTTATATTACTAGACTGGCTCCGTCTGTGGAGCATGAGGAAGATGGAAGATTTTGTTGGAGATAGTTATTGGGACAGAAGTGTTTCTGATTCCCAAGTTTTGAAATTCACACAGAGATTCCTAAAAGAATTATCTAATAAATATTCAGTGGGTGTTGATGAGATACCAGATGCTATTATCAAAGCTAGTGCAACATTTATTGTGGAACCACTAACAGGCATAGTAAATTCATCTTTTGAGAGTGGTGTATTTCCAAATAACCTAAAAACTGCAAAAGTAACACCTTGCATAAGAAGGGTACAAAAAGTGATATTGGTAATTATAGACCAGTTTCAGTTTTGTCAGGCTTCTGCAAAATTATGGAAAAAATGTTCCTTAGAAGATTAACAGTTTTCTTAAATAAAGAAAGCCTGATAAGTGACTCCCTACATGGGTTCAGAGCTGGAAAGTCAACTCAGTCAGCAATACGTATCTGGGATATTTCTGGATCTAAGTGAAGCCTTTGATGTAATTGATCATTCTCTTGTGTAAATTAACTAATTACAGAATTAGAGACCAGTCTGAAAAGTAGATCCAGTCGTACCTCAGTAATCATCAGCAGATTACAGAAATAAAGCACAAACATAGCAAAAAAACAAAAAATTTCTAGTTTTTACAGTGATGAGCAGAAAATCAAGTATGGAGTCCCACAAAGGTCAGTTCTAGGTCCTGTCCTATTTCTGCTGTATGTAATAACTTGGCTAGCAAAATAGGTGATGGAACCACTGTACTGTTTGCAGATGACACTAATATTCTAATTAAATCACAGGATGAGGAAAATCTGCAGGAGTCTGCAGTATCAGTTATGTGAACCATAAAACACTGGTACAAGACAAATAGGCTCATCATAAATTCTGAACAAACTGTGGCATTTAACTTTCATACCACACAAAACCTCCATCCTGAAAACCCTCTTTTCACTATCAAAGGAAAAAATGTGTTGAAGATCTGTCATACAAAATATCTGGGTGTACATGTTCAGGCAGATCTGATGTGGGAGTTACACCTAAACAATTTAAAAAGAGACTGAATTCACTAGCATATGCTGTTATGATTCTCACTCAAAATACAAGCTGTTCATCAGTGCTGACAATTTATCATTTCAGTATACAGTCGTTACTTATGTACGGAATAATTTTTGGGGGGAATTCCACAAATATTACAAAAACATTTAAAATACAGAAAAATATTATTAGGGTGATAAAAAAAAGCTAAATTTAAGGATTCCTGTAGACCTCTTTCTAAAACTCTGAAAATATTGCCACTGCCTTGCTTGTATATATACAAAATACTAATTTTCACAAAAGGGAGCATCTTAAAAAAGGAAAATCTCTTCAAACACAACTATGATATACACACATATGAAACTAGACAGAAGATGAACCTACACATGAATGCAGTAAATACAGACTTATGCAAAAGAGGAGTTTATCATTCTGGAGCTATGTTATATAACCATATGCCTTCTTACCTAAAATGCATACCAACATTAAATGCATTTAAAATAAAGTTAAAACAGTTCTTGCTTAACCACTGCTTCTATTCTTTGTCTGAGTTTATGGAACATCATAATAAGTAAACCTCATTTACCAAATTTCACTAATTGTCAATTCATAATATAGTTTACATTGTGCTTATCATGTCATCTCACTTAATAACTGCTATTATCACATGTAGAAGCAATGTAGTACACCAACGTACATTATTATGCATTTTTATTATGTCAACAATGTAGTCAAAATGACTATTGTATTGTAAACTAACTAGGTTTAACACTGTCCTATATCACATGTACAGACAATGTACGAAACTGATTCTTGGACCAATAAATAAATAAGTTTTATTTTCATGTTATTTCAACCACTTCAATGAGTATTATGAAAAACCATTGGTAGTCTTATTTAATTATTCTTTTGCCATCTTAGTACAATAAGATAGGGGTGATGTTTGCTACATGTCTGGTATCTGTATATGTCAAGCTATCTCCTTGGTATATATATGAGGTGTTCTTTGTCACAATGTCTACACAAATCTGAAAAACTGCTTAGCTATCAACTTCATGTGATACAAAATGTTTGAGTTAGGTACTGTTCAATACTGCTGTATGTTAGAGCAAATCAATGCTTTACAATATATATATATATGTAAATCGATTAGGTTTCTAAGCATTGTAACTTGAGATTTCCACAGACAAGTGTTAGCTTACAATCTGATTTCTAATGAAAACTGGTTAAATTTCTCCATTATCTTATTTAAAATACCCTGATGACCACTAATGATTCTGATGTAATGAGTAGCAAAGGAAAAACTAGAGATTGAGGATTTGTACTCATGGCATAGTTATTGTTCTTGCAGACATCTTTTTTATTTATTTATTTTTATTCATTTATTTAGCATCCAATAGATCACACATGTGATATAGGATTTGTCATTTGATTACACGTAACACATAACAACACATACACATAATAAATTGACAAACATATACAAACAAATTACATACACATAGTACAAAAGTAGTGTACAAGAACTTATTACCCAAAAAACAAAAGTGTGTGCTCACGATAAACAATTTCAGATAATGAACTATGCCTTATACACAAAATGTGTATATCTTCAATTGAAGTCTAGTTGATTCATTATTATGTAACTGATGATAAAATATATAGATACATATCATACCTTTAGAATGGCTGAACTAACCGTTTTGCTCCTAATTTTTTTTTTTTTTTTGCCCATTCATATGTAACTAGTGATACTTTACCCTTTGCCATAACCTATGTGGGAATTTACCTTACCTATGCCCAGTTTTCTAAGCTGTCGGATCTGATCATCCTGCATTACGTCAAATGTGGTGATGATCAACGAGAAATCTGTCAACTAGTTGTTGAGCAGTATGTGTTCTGGAAGTAACCTACTGATGCTCAATTTACCAATGTAAATTGAACTCTACAGTTACATGTGACCATGTTGACTCACAGTCTCTACTGAAAAAGGGTGAAAATGTGGAAAGTCTACATCTAAGCTATGAGAACATGATGCCTTTGACAGTTGTTGTGGGCAGATCCCTCTATCTGTCCTTGTGGTTTCCTCACCTGAAATGTTCATGTCAGGTCAGTTACTTTGAAGTCTGAGTTCGACTTATTTATATGTAAGGACTTTTGATCCTGCAAATGATACAGTCATTATGTCTTGATGTATTTCAACAGTTGAAAACTGACTTAATTTTTCCATGAAAATAGATGTCTGAAAGGCTAACAATTACTGTTTCTTGTAAGTTGCTTGACAACCACTTTTACATGATATGATGCACACTATAGTCATTTTGTTTGACCTAATCTATCTAGACTTAATATAATGATATACTAAATGATTAATGGAAAATCTCATATAAAGATGTGAAACAAATACTAACAAAGAGATAGAGGGGCTGGCCAGTACTTACCTCAGCTCAGTACAGCCGATAGATACACATAAAACAGAACTGAAAATTTACATTCCTAGCTTTCGGAACAAATGTTCCTTCATCAGGGAGGAGAGAGGGGAAAGAAAGGGAAGAAGGGAAAGGAGATTCAGTTACTCACAACCCAGGTTATGAAGCAACAGGGAAAGGAAAATGGGAGGGTAGCAAGGATGGAGGCATGGTTGTCAGAGGGAAGCCCCACATATCTATTACATAGACCTTGGAGAACTCTTAATCTTACTGCCTATGTGACAACAACAAATCACTTCTACACATATCTACCATTTACACAGTTGTCTCTTACTTACACCTGCCTGTACCTTCCCAAAATACACTTGCCTTCATTCCCAACATATTCTATACAGAAAAGGAAAAAGGGACAGTCACAAAACTAGAAAAAATGAAAACAAGGACTCCACAAGAGTTTACCAAAAGCACATGCTGCTACTTGCTTGCACTGCCTATGACCATAAAACCCACTAAAAGGCAAACACAAACTCCATCCACAGGCCCCCTATTGGACCCTCTGGTACCTCTGCCAATGATGGCATTGGATACAGTAAGATGTGTAGGGTCAGCACAACTCTCTCCTGGTCAAAGACAGTTTTTGTGACCTGGAGCCACTACTCCTCATCCAAGTAGTTCCAAAATTGGTATCACAAGGCTGAGTGCACCATGTTTCAGTTCTCCCACAACGGAAAAATTGCTGGCAGTACCAGGAATCCAATACAGGTTCTCTGCATGGCAGTCAGGTGCAATGAACACTCAGCTACAGGGACAGTCTGCCAATCCCAGTTCTGTCAGCAAAATGTTGTGATGCTGCAAGAGCCGGTAGTTGGTACAAAAGATGCAGGCAACAAATGGTAACAAACAGTTTATTAACTTCTATGTTGGACGGGCATAGATACAGTGTCCACAAGAGGTGAGCAGTGGCAGAGGTCAGTGACCCAGACAGGGCAGCAGGCAAAGAGGCACTGGTGTCAGAGCTTCCTTCAGTATTGCATGGCATCGACCTTGCAAACTGTACATAGTTTGGTCTCACACAGCATCACGAGGCATGCTTCTGTTCTCATAGCTGTGTTCGGTACAGGCTTGCGTCTGGCCCCAGTGGTGGAAGTTGGCGACAGAGGGTCAGACCTGAGTCCATTGACTTGGAAGCAGCAGCAGATGCTGGCGGCCCCTGGTGGCTGGACCTGAGAGTATGTTAGCTCAACCTCTGGCCCATCCAGACTGCAGCTGAACCCTGCAGAGGGTACCGACAAGATTATGGGTAGATGTTGATGGATGTCAACACACAGAAGATGCTGATTTAAAGCCCAGCTGTGTCAACATACCAGCTTGGCTGGACATATGGCTTTGATACACAATTGGGCATGGTTTATTGGAGCTGAGCTCACACATGCCATTCGCCAAGTGCTGTCAAAATATCTCAAAAACACTGGTTATTGCACCAGCACCTGGGTTTGATTGTAGAGCTGGTGGCATGGCATAATTGCTGAACTTGTAGGTGTCAAAAAGTGCTTGGATTTATGCATCAGGTCAGCTTTTGTCTGTGCTGCTACAATGCTTTCTTTCATAAAGGCTGGTATGGTACTGAATCAAATGCTTTTCAGAAATCAAGAAATACTGCAACCACCTGATTGCAGTGTTCCAAAGTTTTCAGAATGTCAATAGCATGTACAATGCTCAGGAATGGATAAATAAATAATCATATGAGAAAAGTGTGGACTGGGTTTCACATAACTGACAATTTCAGCATCCAAGCAAGTTTCACTTTTGGGTTCAAAATCAAAAGATGGATGGCAAAGGTATTAGATGGTAGTTTTGTGCATCACATCTTCCACCCTTGTTGTAGAGAAGTGTGACCTGCTCTTTCTTCCAACCACTCAGCACAGTTCTTTTTTTAGAGGGTGAGAGATCTACAATATGCAATATTTAAAGTAGGGGGCTAACTCAGCAGCAAATGTTGTACAGAATCTGACAGGAATGCCAATGGGCACTGAAGCCATGTTAGATTTAGCAGATTCACAGTCACTGACACTAATACCTGTGTCACTCATCTCTGCTATGGAGTGAGAATTAAACTTAGGTTGTTGTTGTTGTTGTTGTTGTTGTTGTTGTTGTGGTCGTCAGTCCAGAGACTAGTTTGATGCAGCTCTCCGTGCTACTCTATCCTGTACAAGCTTCTTCATCTCCCAGTACCTACCGCAACCTGCATCCTTCTGACTCTGCTTAGTGTATTCATCTCTTGTCCTCCCTCTACGATTTTTACCCTCCATGCTGCCCTCCAATACTAAACTGGTGGTCCCTTGGTGCCTCAGAACATGTCCTTCCAACCGATCCCTTCTGCTAGTCACGGTGTGCCACAAATTTCTCTTCTCCCTAATTCTATTCAATACCTCATCATTAGTTATGTGGTCTACCCAACTAATTTTCCTGCTTATTTGTCTGTGTGGAAATGCCACAAATATTTTCAAAAATATTGGCACAATTGAGACTGCTCTGTCACTTTGGGGAAGTTGTTTGTCCACTTTTTTAAAAACTGGGATAACTTTTGATACCTTGAATAATTCCAGAAATACTCCAAATTCTACACATTTATTAAAAATAAAAGCTAACGGTGTAGAGGCTGACTGCATTGTCTTTTTAATGGCGTAATTCAGCAAACAATAGCAGTCCATACTTTTAGAATTTGAAAATTTGGAAACAGCTTTTATTATATCAGCAGATGTGATAATACTCCATTGAAATATCTGGTCACCTGGCAGTGGGGCTCCAATGAAGTCCATTGCTGATGAACGTGTTGCTTTAATATTGTTTCCTGTTTCCGTAACTGAGTTTAAAAAGCAGTGATTTAATTCCTCGGGATCTAGCAGAGATGCTTGTGTGCATTTTTATGTGTCCCCCCATTTTATTATTTACCATGCTGCTTTGCATTTATTTGGGGCCTTTTCTATATAGTTTCCCACTGCCAGTTTTTTTTCTGTGAGGAGCTTAGCTTTGTAGAATTTTATGCATTTAAGATAGGACCTATATATGTTCTCTCTCTGTTCTGTCCTTTGGGTACAGGCATGCTTATGACCCTGGTACAACATGAGCATGTTTACTCTGATTTCACAAGTTCTTCAGAAAACCAGTTCAGCCTTTTATTATTAGGTATCCTTTGAGATCTATTTTTTTTTACTGGAAAACAAAAATACTAAAAATATGTATATTTCTTTTAAAAAGTTATTAAAGGCCATTTCAGCTCCCCTTTTGCCCTAGTAGCAATTGTATATGAAGTCCCAAGTTTGCACTATCTAGTCTCTCAATAAATGCTTGTATATACTCTTCATTTTACTCTTACCTGCACCACTTTAGGTTCTTCGATTTTAATTGGTTAAGGAATAAAGGCTCATGACCTGCCAGACCTTCTCCTGCAAGTCTGTCTGTGAAGTCTTTCCTATGGAAATTGAATATAATATTGTCCATGCAGGCATTCTTACATGTAGCACAATTATTTGTGCAATATAGATCTAATCATCTTGGCATATTCAGAAATTTCCTTGTGACGTGCCCCTCTCTGTTTGCCATTTTTATGTTAAAATCACCACATCCAGCAATTTTTTGCTGTGGGGAGCTTAGCTTTGTAGAATTGTTTTCTTTTAAGATAGAACCTATACATGTTCTCTCTCTGTTCTGTCCTTTGGGTACAGGCATGCTTATCCATTTTCTAACAATTAAGTCACATTTTTCAATAAACAAACTTACATCTCCATCTGGAGACCTATACAGACTATTAATTACTATATTTTCATTCTCTAGTTTTACACAACTAAACTCCCCTTCCAGTTCTGAGCAATAAGTAGATAAATCAGTTCTGGTAAATTTTACTTCTTCTTGACAAAAATTCCAGTCCCACCATTCTTGCTCTGTTTTCTACACATTATGTCTGCATCTACATACCATTGGAGGTATGTTGTATCTACACAGTTTTACGCTTTCACTATTTCACTTCTGCAGTGTACACAATGGACAGACTAATCATTACTGTCTTACACTATGCCAGCCTCACTTTGTAGCACCATGTCTGCCCAAGGCAGCCAGAATAATAAAAAAGAGCAATCAGGAGCAGTAGGATGGTCCTTTTATAATTAGAAAGTTTTATATTATACATTTATGCTACCTGTTTTATGAATACACAGACATTTTATGATGTCCTTTTTAGCTTGAAGGAGATCACCTCTAGTGTTTACCTTCTAGGTATTGTTTTAGGCTATGTAGATATAAAGAGACTAAATAACCTCTTAATTTATTTCTGAAAACTAATATCTTCTCAATGCATTTTTGCATTTATTGTACAAAATGTATCCAGGAGTTGTGGGATCTCTTTTGCTTTACCGAGGCCGCTTTTTACGTAGATAATAATCACCTCTATTTTATTGTATTGTCATCATGTATGTATCTATTTGAAAATGTAGTACTATTTGCTTTCAAGCACATAACTGTTGCAAATATATGTAGTTATGGGACAGTCACAATATTGTTGTTGTTGTTGTTGTTGTTGTCTTCAGTCCAGAGACTGGTTTGATGCAGCTCTCTATGCTACTCTATCCTGTGCAACCTTCTTTATGTCCAAGTAACTACTGCAACCTACATCCTTCTGAATCTGCTTAGTGTACTCATCTCTTGGTCTCCCTCTATGATTTTTACCCTCCACGCTGCCCTCCAATACTAAATTGCACTAAATTGGTGATCCCTTGATGCCTCAGGACATGTCTTACCAACCAATCTCTTCTTCTAGTCAATTTGTGTCACAAATTCCTCTTCTCACCAATCTATTCCATATCTCCTCACTAGTTGTGTGATCTACCCATCTATTCTTCAGCATTCTTCTGTAGCACCACATTTCAAAAGCTTCTGTTCTCTACTTGTCTAAACTATTTAAAGTTCTCTAAATATGTTTCTGTAAGGTTGTCTTGGGATCAGATTTGCAATGCATCTGCCAGACTTCTTTTGAAGTTTGACTAACCTATTAATACACACATACGCTTCAATTCCTCAGACTATAAGGCACTATGATAGGTGTGGTAGACTAGGCCATAGTACATTGTTAAATGTGTGTCTGTGTTCACTGCCTTAGACACTATCTCTTTAAGAATATGCTGGTGCTTACTATTGAACATTCTATGCTGTTATGATTGTCCCATGTCAAGTGTTTATGACAGCCAAGAATTTGTGATTCCCTACTTCTTTGAGAACTGAATTACCTAGGTCAAGGGAGATATTGTCAGCCTATGTAGTTTTAGTTGCTTGTAACTGTATATATGTTGTGTGATTTGTATTTACAAACAAGTTTTTTCACTTTAATATTTATAAGCCTCATTCAAATATGCAGTGGCACTTTTCTTTGGATTATGGTTTTAGGGCACAAAACAGCTATGGTCATAAGTGCCCATTCTGTGCCTTAGTGAAGGGTAAAAACAGGAATTTAAATCAACAGCTATGGGAGCGAAACATAAGGAGGAGGGAAACCAGAGACAGAAGGAAATCTTAGGAAAGTGCTATTGAAGGGGGGGGGGGGGTGTTTTCCCCAAAAAGAGCTTCAACTGACCAATGTCATCTCACTAAAACTTATAAACTCAAGGACGTAATCAGCTGAGCGCACATCATCTGCTAAAAGGTTAGTTAGTTGGTTGGATTAAAAAGAGGGGGGAAAGGGACCAAACTATGAGGTCATCAGTCCCTTATTCTGAATAAAACAATGCCATAAGTGTGAGAATAAAACAAACGAGACCGACAACTCAAAACGGAATGAAAGGAAAAATCACAAGAACGATGAAGGGCAACAGACATGTAAATGAACAAAAAGGGACAAGAAAACCACAGAAACACAAGAAACAGGATGAAGAGATTAAAACAACAAAGCAGATTACCATGGCTGGCTGATCATGAGAATAAAAAAGGAGAAGCCAGCCACTCTGCAACACATTAAAACCTCCACCCTAGAAGCACTCGGGTGGAGGACACAGAGGGACAAAGGACATGCGCTAAGACTTAGATCAAATGATAAAACCCACCCACAGGAATAAAGTATAAAACTAAATCAGCCAATGAGGTGTTGTCTGATGAAATTAGCAGCAATGAGTCCGGTAGCCCATGATTTCATTGCCGCGCAGTCAAAGTAGGACAGTGCACCAGAATAAGGGCCACTGTCAAGTGGGCACCGCACCGACACTCAGGCGGGTCTTCACAGCGCAGGACGTAACTGTAGGTCGCCCAAGCGTGGCCAATGCAAGGCCGGCAGAGGACAACTGATTCCCTGCAAGAGGCCCACATGGAAGACTTCCACACATTCGTAGTCTCCTTAATGACACACAGTTTGTTTTGTGTACTGTTATGCCATTCTGTCTCCCAAAGCCAAAAAACCCTATGGTGTAAGTCAGAACACAGGTCAGGTTCAGAGATGCCCATCTCCACAAGCAGTTTCCACGTAGCCTGTTCCGCCAGCCTGTCGACAAGTTCGTTGTCTTGGACGATGACATGTCCTGGGGTCCACACAAACACCACTGAACGACGGGACCAGTCCAGCGCGTAGATGGACGCTACCAAAGGATGGCGAGGGTAGCATTGGTCAATAGTTTGTAGGCTGCTCAAGGAGTCAGTACACAGAAGAAACGATTCCCCGGGCCATGAACGGATATACTGAAGTGCACGAGAGATGGCTACCAGTTCTGCAGTGAATACACTGCAGCCATTGGGCAAGGAATGCTGTTCAAAATGGCCAGAACGGCATGAATAACTGGGTCTTTAGGGTCATGTGAAAGGACCAGACGAATCTGCAGCCTAGGTGTACACCATGGAGGTGTATGCAGATGGACCTGGATGGGAAGTGGTAAAGGGAAGGACTCCAATTCAGACAGAAGGGAATGCATGCGAACCGCAATTGTTAGCCTTGACCTGGGCTGCCGAAGCGGGAGATGAACTGCTGCAGGTGGAAAAAGGACACGGTAATTCGAATGCTCAGGAGAACTATGAATGTATGCAACATAACTAGCGAGCAGTTGTGCATGTCGGATCTGCAATGGAGGGACTCGGGCCACCATCAGGATACTAGGCACCGGACTGTTCTAAAAGCTCCCATCGCTAGGCAAATACCACTGTGGTGCACTGGATTCAGTACATGCAATGCTGAGGGCGCCGCCGAACCATAAAACACACTCTCATAGTCAAGGCAGGATTGAACAAGGGCTCTGTAGAGCTGCAGCAGTTTAGAGTGATCTGCACACCAGTTGATGTTGCTGAGGCAGTGGAGAGCACTGAGGTGCTGCCAGCACTTCTGCTTAAGCTGATGAAGGTGAGGTAGCCAAGTCAATCGAGTGTCAAAAACCAGTCCTATGAATCGATATGTCTCCACTACAGTGAGTGGGTCATCATGAAGGTAAAGTTCTGGTTCTAGATGAACAGTATGACGCCGACAGAAGTGCATGACACACGACTTAGCAGCTGAAAACTGTAAGCCATGGGCGAGAGCCCATAACTGTGCCTTGTGGATGGCTCCCTGTAGGTGCCACTCAGCAACATCAGTGCTGGTGGAGCAGTACAAAATGCAGAAGTCATCTGCATACGGAGAAGGTGAGACAGATGGCCTACAGCTGTTGCTAGACCATTAATGGCCACTAAAAATAGTGATACACTCAATACAGAGCCCTGCGGGACCCCATTCTCATGGATACGGGGGGGGGGGGGGGGGGGGGGGGAGCAATGGGAGGCACCAACTTGGAGATGGAAAGTACGGAGCAACAGGAAATTATGGATAATAATTGGGAGCGGGCCTCTGAGACCCCAACCGTATAATGTGGCTAGGATACGATGTCGCCAGGTGGTGTCAAATGCTTTGCGTGGATAAAAAAAGATGGCAACAGGGTGTTGGCATCTGGAAAAGGCTGTTTGGATGGCAGACTTGAGGGACACAGGATTACCAGTGGTAGAGTGACCTGGGCGGAAGCAGCCCTGATATGGAGCCAGTAGGTCATGAGACTCCAGGACCCAACCCAACCGCCGTCACACCAAACGTTCCAGCAGCTTAGAAACAACATTGCTGAGGCTGATGGGCCGATAGCTATCCACATCAAGTGGGTTTTTGCTGGGTTTGAGCACCAGAACGATGGTGGTCTCCTGCCATTGTGAAGGAAAGACACCATCACACCAGATGAGTTGAAGATAACGAGGAGATTGGTCTTGTAGTCAGATGAGAGATGTTCAGTCATCTGACTGTGGATCCGATCTGACCCAGGAGCTGTGTCAGAGCAATGTGCTAGCTCCCACTCCATAAATGGGGCATTATAGGGTTCACTGTGGCGTGTAGTGAACAAGAGGACTTTCCTTTCCATCCGCCGTTTGTGGGTGCAAAAGGATGGGGGGGGGGGGGGGTGTAGTTCTCCAACACAGAGGCTCGAGCATAGTGCTCAGCAATCGTGTTGGCATCAGTACATAGCAAGCCATTGATGGTGATGCCAGGAACATCTGTTGGGGTCTGGTACCCAAAAAGTCGTCTCATCTTTGTCCAGACTTGGGAAGGTGACATAATGGCACCCAACGGTCGACATGTACCTCTCCCAACACTACTGTCTCCATTGTTTTATAAGATGGCATACATGGGCACGGAGCTGCTTAAGGGCTATCACATGCTCTAGGGAAGGGTGTCGCTTATGTCACTGTAGAGCTTGCCAATGCTCCGTAATTGCCTCAGCGTCTTCCGGCAACCACCAAGGGACTGTCTTTCGCCGGGGGCACCCTAAAAAGCAAGGGATTTCGTTTTCTGCCGCAGAAATGATTGTCGTAATCACCTGTTCAACCATCACATCGATGTTACCATGTGAAGAAGATTCGTTGGTGACAGCAGAGGTGAAAGTTTCCCAGTCCACCTTGTTTAAAGCCCTTCTGGGCAGACATCCATGTACCTGACACTGGGGCAGTGACAGGAAGATGGGGAAGTGGTCACTACCACACAGGTCATTATGTGCTCTCCAGTGGATAGATGGGAGAAGTCCTGGGCTGCAAAATGATAAATCAATGGCCGAGTAACTACCTCAAACCCCACTGAAATGTGTGCCAGCCCCAGTATTTAAGAGGCAGAGATCGAACTGAGACAATAAAGTTTTGACATCTTTGCCTCGGCCAGTAAGCACTGTGTCGCCCCGCAATGGGTTATGGGCGTTAAAATCTCCCAAAAGTAGGAAAGATTTAGGGAGTTGATCAATCAGTGCAGCTAATACATTCAGGGGTAATGCACCATCTGTAGGAAGATATACATTGCAGACAGTTATTTCCTGCGTTGTCCTTATTCTGACAGCCACAGCGACAAGAGGGGTTTGAAGGGGCACAGTTTCACTATGGACTGAGTTTAAGACATAAATGCAAACTCCACCTGACACTCGCTTATAGTCACTACGGTTCCTGTAATATCCCTTATAGCCATGGAGGGCAGGGGTCCGCATTGCTGGGAACCAGGTTTCCTGGAGGGCAATGCAGGAAGCAGGTGTAAAGCTTAACAGTTGCCATAGCTCATCCAGGTGGTGGAAAAAACTGCTGCAATTCCACTGGAGGATGATGTGATTGTGAGACTCGGAGGGCATGAAACACTCAATGAGGCAGTCTACACCTCAGAGTTACCTGCTGCCACCAACTTATTTCCTGAACAGGCTATATCCATTGTGTCTCAGGGTCTGGTGAGATCTAAGTCCTCAGCAGACACCAGAATCTCCTTCTCATCTGCAGACACATAGTTTGTAAGTAGCAGTGGTGTGGGTGCCACCATAAGTTCCTTGTTTTTAGGGGTCTTCTTTTTAGATTTCTCCCGCTTCTCCTTGGGTTTCCCTGGCTGGAAGGACTTCAATGGCTGTCTCCAGGACTGAGGGTGAGCGTGAAGACCTACAAACAGCTGCTTTTGAGCTCTTCAGCCACTGGCGGGTGTCATCTTTCCCACTAGCAGAAACCAGGGAAGGGAATGACCCAATGGACTCATTCCTAACAAGAGGAGCCGAAGAAGCCTTATGCTGAAATCCCCGATCATTGGGGGGGGGTGTTGCTCCCGAAGTAGGTGGTGCGGGAGCAACAGGGAAGGAAGTGGCCCCCACCATCAAGGGGGCAGGTGTAGTCTCCCGGTTCTGAGAGGTGACAGGAATTTGAGGAACTGATGGGGCAAGAACTGTTCTCGTAGTGGCAATGTATGAGGAGGTCATAGCCACAGGATGTAGGTGCTCATATTTCCAATTAGCCTCAATGTAGGTCAGTAGTTGCAGTGTCTTATATTCCATGATTTTCTTCTCTTTCTGTAAAATCCTGCAGTCTGGTGAGCAAGGTGAACGATGCTCTCTGCAGTTGACACAGATGGGAGGTGGGGCACATGGAGTATTAGGATGTGATGGGTGTCCACAATCTCAACATGTGACGCTGGAAGTACAGCAGGAAGACATATGGCCAAACTTCCAGCACTTAAAGCACCGAATCGGGGGAGGGATATATGGCTTGATGGCACAGTGGTAGACCATCACCATGACCTGCTCGGGCAATGTATCACCCTCAAAGGCCAAGATGAAGGCACCAATGGCAACCTGATTATCCCTTGGACCTCGATGGATGCGTCAATCAAAATGAACACCTCGCCACTCTAAATTGGCACGCAGCTCGTCGTCAGACTGGAAAAGGAGGTCCCTGTGGCGCATAATAACCTGGACCATATTTAAGCTCTTAAGAGGTGTGATGGTAACAGAAACATCCATCAACTGGCCACAAGCGAGTAATGCCCATGACTGGGCAGAGGATGCTGTTTTTATCAATACTGACCCAGAGTGCATTTTGGACAAGCCCTCCACCTCTCCAAACTTGTCCTCCAGATGCTCCACAAAAACCTGAGGCTTCATGGACATGAAAGATTCCCTATCAACTCATGTACATACGAGGTACAGAGGCAAATAAGCTTCACTGCCATCCTTAGCCTGGGGTTCCTTCCATGGTGTGGCCAGTGAGTGGAACAACTTTGGGTCATATTTTTTAGCAAGTTAGACTTTGCCTGCTTAGAGACTGCTGGCAGCAGATCACCAGCGAGAGATGACATACTACGCTTCATGGTGTGTCATCCACCCTGATGCAACCCACTCCGACCAGTGGCCCTCCCCATGGGCGCCACCCAGCCACAGCAAAGTTCACCTGGCAGGATGGCCATTGCTGGGAGTCCCAATGCCCCAGGGTGACAGGGATCTACTCCTTAGCATACATAGGGAGTTAAAGGCACAGGCATCAGCAGAGCGATCCCTGTGTTGTCAGGGCGCTACAACCAACAGGGTACATGGTGGCCCCACCACAACAGAGTGACCAACATGCTGTATAGGAGATGCAAAGAAGTCATGGTCATCATCGGCACAGAAAGTGACACTGTGTAGTGCACGGTGGAAAACACACCCAGGAAGGTGTCCTCACCCAAGAGATGGAGAATGGGCAGGACTGCAATGCGACAACGAGTAAGTGGGATAAATATCTCAATGCACGATGGACATGATGCACCATGTAAGGCGCCCTTCCCCAATTGGCTCGCTCATCGGGAAAATTTTGAAAAATGGAGGTCAAACCCTACAGGGAACCGTCACATAAAACCTGAAATGTGTGAGACTCATTTTAGTCACCTCTTATGACATGCAGTAATACCTTGAGCCTATTCTTACCCCTGGAACCACAGGGGGGCTGCTAAAAGAGAAGATATATCATGCGACAGCTGTAAATGGGAGTGTAGCGGATTAAAATAGGGGCACTGAAGTAAAAGGTCTCTCACCATCCACAACTGAAAGCAGTGGGGACAAAATGGGGGAGGGTCGTCACTTAAAAGATGTCGATGGCTAAAAAGACAGTAGTCAATTCGGAGTCTAGTTAAAATTACCTCCTCCCCATGACGAGGTCGGGAGGAAGAGATCCAAGCATAGGGAAGAAGTTTTATGTCTCATAATTTATTATCCTGAAGTGCAGACCAATGTGTATGCTATAAAAGAGCAAACACAATGACAAAAAGCGCCCTGTAGATCGGCAAAGGGAGCCATGCAAACAGCGGGCTCAGGAATAGAGACAGCAGCCTCTCCTGCTATACTGGTTGCCTTGTTTCCATGTATACCAACATGCCCTGGGATCCAGAGGAATGCCACAGTGATGCCCCTCAAGTGGAGCATGTGGAGGCAGTCCTGAATCTGGTGGACCAGAGGGTGGACAGGATAAAGAGCTTGGAGATTGAGAAGAGAGCTGAGCGAATACGAGCATATAATATACTGTATCCGCTGATGGTGACGGACGTATTGGACAGCCTGGAGGACAGTGTAAATCTCCACTATAATAACCGATCACTGGTTGGGAAGCTGAAATCTGATAGTGGTGTCGTAAATAAAATAGGCACTCCCGACACCAAAGGTGGTCTTGGAGCCATCAGTGTAAATAAATGAGGCATCCTCCATTTGTGTGCATAGAGCTGCAAATGCCTGACAATAAACTATAGGTGGGTTGAGGGGGGGAGTTACTATCCTTGGGAAGCTGACAAAGGTCCCAGTGAAGGCAGGTCCAGGAGTGAAGCCAAGGTGGTGTGGTAACCCCATTTGCCAAGAAAGTTTTAGGAAATTGGAAGGAAAATGAATGTAGCAGATGACAGAAGTTGACTCCTGGTGGTAATAGACAAGACCAGCTGCCTGCATACCCTAAATCCAAGGAGGCGTAGAAAAAAAGGACGTGGGTCAGGTGAGAAGGCATGGAACACAGATGGCTAGCGTAATGAATCAAAGGGCAGTGGAGGTTTAGCAATCTCAGCGTAAAGGCTCTCCATCAGGCTAGTGTAAAAAGCTCAAGATGCTAAAAACCGAAGAACAGACGGTTAAACACCGAAGAACAGATGGCTGTGCAGAGGAGTAAACTATGCTTCCAGAGTCCAATTTCAAGTGCTCTAAGGCATGATATAGATGGAGGAGGATCGCTCGGTCCACTCCCCAGGAGATATGTACAAAGAAAAGAAAATTTCATTTGGAAAACATTTAGGATTATAAACGGACACACCACTGAAACCTTTAATCAGCAATTACAGCTTGTGGACTGGCCTCTTGTATATGCTACAGTTGATGTTAATTCAAAATTTAATATATTTATCAATGAAGTTACAAGCCTTTTTGAAGAAGCATTTCCTAAAAAATCAGTGAGAGAAAACCTGTTCAAATCTGGAAACAAGCCTTGGATTACTAAAGGCATCAAAATCTCTTGTAAAACAAGAAGAGAACTATATGTTGCAGCCAGGAGTTCAAATGATAACATTAGGATTACACACTATAAAATCTACAATAAAGTTCTGAATAAGACCATTCAGGCAGCAAAGAACATGTGCTTGAAGGCAGAAATTGACAACTCGAGCAATAAAGTAAAAACTATCTGGAAATTTGTAAAGAAGGAAACGGGAAAAAATGCAGTTTGTAGTGAAAATATCCAAATCAAAAGTGAGGGTAATCTTGTTAGCGATCCAAAAGCAGTTGCAGACACATTCAACAACAATTTTTTAACAGTAACAGAAAAAATAGGTTTACAAAGGTCCATGAAGCAAGCCATCAATCTTTTGAAAGCTAGAGTACCTGGTTCAGTACAACACATGAAGGTAAAAACAGTCACCGTTCAAGAAATTGAAAGAGTTATTAAATCCCTGAAAAGTAAAAACTCTGCTGGAATTGACAACATTTCTAACAAATTATTAAAATACTGCTCCAACCATGTAAGTAAAGTCCTTTGCCACATTTTTGATGGGTCACTTAAGCAAGGAATAGTTCTTGAGAGGCGTAAGTATGCAGCTGTAAAAGCGCTGTATAAGAAGGGGGATAAGACGGATACTGCTAACTATAGGCCAATATCACTACTGACAAGCTTTTCAAAGGTTTTAGAGAAACTAATGCACGCCAGGATAGTTAAGCGTCACAGTGAACATAATAGCTTCAGCAAAAGTCAGTTTGGATTTCACAAAGGTTTGTCAACAGAAGATGTAATATTTGCATTTACTGGCAAACTCTTGGAATCTATCAACAAAAAACTGAAAGTGATTGGCATATTTTGTGACCTAACAAAAGCATTTGACTGTGCAAATCACCAAATTCTTTTACAAAAAGCTGCACATCTCGTTATAAGTGGTGCAGCAGGGAAATGGCTCGACTCATATCTGTCAAACACGAAACAAGAAGTTGTAGTAGATAGTCAAGATGGTGTCCCAGTATCTTCAGAATGGGGTACCATCACATGTGGAGTGCCGCAGGGCTCAGTTCTGGGCCCCCTACTGTTTATTATATTTATAAATGATCTTCCTCTCTCTATGGAATATTGTAGATTCACCATTTTCACGGATGACACTACACTACTTATTGATAATTCAGTAGATAAACTTGAGGTAACGGCAAATAAGGTTCTAAATGAAATGGTGAACTGGTTCAACATTAATGGTCTTATTTTAAATTACTGTAAAACAAACTACATTCAGTTCCACAAAACATCCAAAGATGAGGAAATATTTGTAAAGATAGGTGATCAGACAATAACCAGGGTAGATTCCTCAAAATACCTAAGCTTGCATATTGATAGCAAACTGAATTGGTCAAACCACATCGTAGATCTGTGCAAAAGACTAAGTTCAGCAACATACACATTGCGCATTGTTTCTTCTTATAGAAATATGGAAACCATGAAGTCAGCGTATTATGGTTACTTTCACGCAATTATGGCATTTGGAATTATATTTTGGGGAAATCAGCCACTGGCTAAAAAAGTACTGTGTGTACAAAAAAAAAGAGCCATAAGGATCATGTGTGGAGTCCATCCTAGAGCCACATGCAGGAATCTTTTTAAAAAGCTTGAAATACTTACATCCACTGTGCAATATATATTCTCGTTGATGTGCTTCATAAGGAAAGAAAAATCCATCTTTAAGCTGAATAGTGCATATCACAGTCACAATACTAGAAGGAAACATGATATCCACTATGAACAGCCAAATCTAAGTATGGTGCAGAAAGGAGTCCATTTCAGTGGCTGTAAGATTTTTAATGTCCTCCCTTCAAGAATTAAGTGTTTGGTAGATGATGATCTCTTGTTTAAAAAAAACCTTAAGGCAGTTCCTATTGCAAGGATCATTTTATACATTAGAAGAGTTCCTGAACTACAGTGTTTAACATCTCTTGTATTGTAAATTGCAAGTGTATGCCCAAATTTGTATTTGTAATACCGAATATTTTTATTGTAAACATATATTTTGCAATATTTATTTCTCCGTAACACTTATTATTTTGTAATCTTTATCTATCTCTAAAATGTATTTTTGTAGTGGGACCTAAGTTACTGTTTACTGTTTTTGTTTTGTTTTATGTATTACCATAAATTCTGGCCAAAAGTTTGTAAAATTGACACATTCCATATCCTGTGATAGTGTCACAACATGGATCACCGGAACAAGAGATAAATAAATAAAATAATATCACCCAGAACACGGAGGGTGTTGAGGGATCACAGACAGCGAACCAAAAGATATGAAATGTGGGAAGACCAGCACAGTTTTTCATCAAACATGTTGTTGTTGTTGTTGTTGTTGTGGTCTTCAGTCCTGAGACTGGTTTGATGCAGCTCTCCATGCTGCTATATCCTGTGCAAGCTTCCCAGTACCTATTGCAACCTACATCCTTCTGAATCTGCTTAGTGTATTCATCTCTTGGTCTCCCTCTACGATTTTTACCCTCCACACCCAATGCTAAATTTGTGATCCCTTGATGCCTCAAAACATGTCCTACCAACCGATCCCTTCTTCTAGTCAAGTTGTGCCACAAACTTCTCTTCTCCCCAATCCTATTCAATACCTCCTCATTAGTTACGTGATCTACCCACCTTATCTTCAGTATTCTTCTGTAGCACCACATTTCGAAAGCTTCTATTCTCTTCTTGTCCAAACTATTTATCGTCCATGTTTCACTTCCATACATGGCTACACTCCATACAAATACTTTCAGAAACGACTTCCTGACACTTAAATCTATACTCGACATTAACAAATTTCTCTTCTTCAGAAACGATTTCCTTGCCATTGCCAGTATACATTTTATATCCTCTCTACTTCGACCATCGTCAGTTATTTTACTCCCTAAATAGCAAAACTCCTTTACTACTTTAAGTGTCTCATTTCCTAATGTAATTCCCTCAGCATCACCCGATTTAATTTGACTACATTCCATTATCCTCGTTTTGCTTTTGTTGATGTTCATCTTATATCCTCCTTTCACGACACTGTCCATTCCGTTCAACTGCTCTTCCAAGTACTTTGCTGTCTCTGACAGAATTACAATGTCATCGGCGAACCTCAAAGTTTTTACTTCTTCTCCATGAATTTTAATACCTACTCCGAATTTTTCTTTTGTTTCCCCCACTGCTTGCTCAATATACAGATTGAATAACATCGGGGAGAGGCTACAACCCTGTCTTACTCCCTTCCCAACCACTGCTTCCCTTTCGTGTCCCTCGACTCTTATAACTGCCATCTGGTTTCTGTACAAATTGTAAATAGCCTTTCGCTCCCTGTATTTTACCCCTGCCACCTTCAGAATTTGAAAGAGAGTATTCCAGTTAACATTGTCAAAAGCTTTCTCTAAGTCTACAAATGCTAGAAACGTAGGTTTGCCTTTTCTTAATCTTTCTTCTAAGATAAGTCGTAAGGTTAGTATCGCCTCACGTGTTCCAACATTTCTAGGGAATCCAAACTGATCTTCCCCGAGGTCGGCTTCTACCAGTTTTTCCATTCGTCTGTAAAGAATTCGCGTTAGTATTTTGCAGCTGTGACTTATTAAACTGATAGTTCGGTAATTTTCACATCTGTCAACACCTGCTTTCTTTGGGATTGGAATTATTATATTCTTCTTGAAGTCTGAGGGTATTTCGCCTGTCTCATACATCTTGCTCACCAGATGGTAGAGTTTTGTCATGACTGGCTCTCCCAAGGCCATCAGTAGTTCTAATGGAATGTTGTCTACTCCCGGGGCCTTGTTTCGACTCAGGTCTTTCAGTGCTCTGTCAAACTCTTCACGCAGTATCTTATCTCCCATTTCGTCTTCGTCTACATCCTCTTCCATTTCCATAATACTGTCCTCAAGTACATCGCCCTTGTATAGACCCTCTATATACTCCTTCCACCTTTCTGCCTTCCCTTCTTTGCTTAGAACTGGGTTGCCATCTGAGCTCTTGATATTCATACAAGTGGTTCTCTTCTCTCCAAAGGTCTCTTTAATTTTCCTGTAGGCAGTATCTATCTTACCCCTAGTGAGACAAGCCTCTACATCCTTACATTAGTCCTCTAGCCATCCCTGCTTAGCCATTTTGCACTTCCTGTCAATCTCATTTTTGAGACGTTTGTATTCCTTTTTGCCTGCTTCATTTACTGCATTTTTATATTTTCTCCTTTCATCAATTAAATTCAATATTTCTTCTGTTACCCAAGGATTTCTATTAGCCCTCGTCTTTTTACCTACTTGATCGTCTGCTGCCGTCACTACTTCATCCCTCTGAGCTACCCATTCTTCTTCTACTGTATTTCTTTCCCCCATTCCTGTCAATTGTTCCCTTATGCTCTCCCTGAAACTCTCTACAACCTCTGGTTCTTTCAGTTTATCCAGGTCCCATCTCCTTAAATTCCCACCTTTTTGCAGTTTCTTCAGTTTCAATCTGCAGTTCATAACCAATAGATTGTGGTCAGAATCCACATCTGCCCCTAGAAGTGACTTACAATTTAAAACCTGGTTCCTAAATCACTGTCTTACCATTATATAATCTATCTGATACCTTTTAGTATCTCCAGGATTCTTCCAGGTATACAACCTTCTTTTATGATTCTTGAACCAAGTGTTAGCTATGATTAAGTCATGCTCTGTGCAAAATTCTACAAGGCGGCTTCCTCTTTCATTTCTTACCCCCAATCCATATTCACCTATTATGTTTCCTTCACTCCCTTTTCCACCGACGAATTCCAGTCACCCATGACTATTAAATTTTCGTCTCCCTTCACTACCTGAATAATTTCTTTTATCTCGTCATACATTTCATCTATTTCTTCATCATCTGCAGAGCTAGTTGGCATATAAACTTGTACTACTGTAGTAGGCATGGGCTTTGTGTCTATCTTGGCCACAATAATGCGTTCACTATGCTGTTTGTAGTAGCTAACCCACACTCCTATTTTTTTATTCATTATTAAACCTACTCCTGCATTACCCCTATTTGATTTTGTATTTATAACCCTGTAATCACCTGACCAAAAGTCTTGTTCCTCCTGCCACCGAACTTCACTAATTCCCACTACATCTAACTTTAACCTATCTATTTCCCTTTTTAAATTTTCTAACCTACCTGCCCGATTAAGGGATCTGACATTCCACGCTCCGATCCGTAGAACGCCAGTTTTCTTTCTCCTGATAACGACGTCCTCTTGAGTAGTCCCCGCCCGGAGATCCGAATGGGGGATAAGTCCCAAGAATTTGGTGATGGCCATGAACGTAAGTCAACAGCACTTAGATGTAAGCAAGGCGGATAAAACTCTGTATGATGCCAAAAATTTACACAGACAGTCTTACTGGGAGAAAACCATAAACCACACTCCCATAGTTAAGGTGGGATTGAACAAGGGCTCTGTAGAGCTGCAGCAGTGTAAAGCAATCTGCACCCCTCTCGGTGTTGCTCAGGCAGTGGTGGGCATTGAGGCACTGCCAGCACTTCCAAATCAATCGGGCATCGAAAATCAGTTCTAAGAATCGATATGTCTCCACTACAGTGAGTGGATCATCATTAAGGTAAAGTGATGGTTCTGGAGGAACGGTATGACACCAACAGAAGTGCATAATACATGACTTTGCGGCCAAAAACTGGAAACTGTGGGCTAGAGCTCATTACTGCGCCTTGTGGACTGGCCCTGTAGGTGCTGCTCAGCAACACCAGTATTGGTGGAGCAGTACAAAATGCAGAAGTTGTCTGCATACAGAGAAGGTGAAATGGACAGCCCTACAGCTGCTGTTAGACCATTAATGGCTACTAAAAATAGAGATACACTCAATACAGAGCCCCGCAGGACCCCATTCTCCTGGATATGGGGGGAACTATGGAAGGCACCAACTTGGACATGGAAAGTATGAAGCAACAGGAGATTTTGGATAAAAACTGGGAGCGGGCCTCAGAGACCCCAACCGTATAATGTGACAAGGGTATGATGTTGCCAGGTCATGTCATACACTTTTCGTAAATAAAAAAAGGTGGAAACCAGGTGTTGGCGTCTGGAAAAGGCCACAAGATTATTAGTGTTAAAGCAACCCTGGAGGAAGCCACCCTGATATGGAGCCAGTAGGGCATGTGACTCCAGGACTTAACACAACCGCTGACACACCATACATTCCAGCAGCTTACAAACAATGTTGGTGAGGCTGATGGGCCAACACCTATCCACATCAAGTGGGTTTTTACTGGGTTTGAGCACCAGAATTATGGTGCTCTCCTGCCATTCTGATAGCAAGACGCCATCGCACCAGTTCCGGTTGAAGATGATGGGGAGCTGTCGCTTGTAGTCAGATGAGAGATGTTTAATCATGTGACTGTGGATCTGATCTGGCCGAGGAGCTGTGTCGGGGCAATGTGCAAGTGCACTGAGGAGCTCCCACTCCCTAAATGGGGCATTATAGGGTTCACTGTGGCGTGGAGTGAACGAGAGGACTTTCCCTTCCAGCCACTGTTTGAAAGTGCGGAAGGCTGTGGGGTGATTCTCTGACACAGAGGCTTGAGCATAGTGCTCAGCAAAGTGCTTGACAATCGTGACTGCGTCGGTAGATAACACACCATTTATTTTAACACTGGGAACACCTGTTGGGGTCTGGTACCAGAAAACATGTTTGATCCTTGCCCAGACTTGGGAAGGTGACATATGTCACCCAATGGTTGAGATGTATCTCTCCCAACACTCTTCCGTCATTTGATAAGTTGGCGAACGTGGGCACGGAGCCATTTAAAGGCTATGAGGTGCTCCAGGGAAGGGCGCTGCTTATGCCACTGTAGAGCTTGCCGATGCTCCTTAATTGCTTCAGCGAATTCCGGTGACGACCAAGGGACTGCCTTTCGCCGGGGCACCCTAAAGAGCGAGTGACAGTGTTTGCTGCCACAGAAAAGATTGTTGTAGTCACCTGCTCAATCATCACATTGATGTTCCCGTGTATGGGAGATTTATCGATGACAGCAGATGTGTAAGTTTCCCAGTCCACCTTGTTTAAAGTCTATCTGGGCAGGCATCCATGAGCCTGATGCCAGAGCAGTGACATGTCACTACCACACAGGTCATCATGTGATCTCCAGTGGCTAGATGGGAGAAGTCCTGGGCTGCATATTGATAAATCAATGGCCAAGTTAACTACCTCGAGCCACACTGAAATGTGTGTCAACACCAGTTTTTAAGAGGCAGAGATCGAAATGAGACAATAAAGTTTCAACATCTTTGCCTCGGCCAGCAAGCACAGTATCTCCCCGCGAGGGGTTATGGGCGTTAAAATCTCCCAGAAGTAGGAAAGATTTAGGAAGTTGATCAATCAGTGCAGCTGATACATTCAGGGGTACTGCACCATCTGTAGGAAGATATACATTGCAGATGGTTATTTCCTGTGTTGTCCTTATTCTGACAGCCACAGCTTCAAGAGGGATTTGAAGGGGCACAGTTTCACTATAGACTGAGTTTAGGACATAAACGCAAACTCCACCTAACACTCAATTATAGTCACTACAGTTCCTGGAATATCCCTCATAGCAGCGGAGGGCAAGGGTCCGCATTGCTGGGAACCACGTTTCCTGAGGGGCAATGCAGGAAGCAGGTGTAAAGCTTAACAGTTGCCGTAGCTCATCTGGGTGGTGGAAAAAACTGCTGCAATTCCACTGGAGGATGACGTGATCGTGAGACTGGGAAGGGATGAAATAATCAATGAGGCAGACTATGCCTCAGGGTCACCTGCTGCCACCAACTTATTTCCTGAACGGGCTATATCCATTGTGTCTGAGAGTCCGGCGAGATCTAGGTCCTCAGCAGATGCCAGAATCTCCACCTCATCTGCAGACACAGAGCTTGTAGGTAGCGGTGGTGTGGGTGCCACCACAATTCTCTTAGACTTGAGGATCTTCATTTTGGATTTCTCTCACTGCTCCTTGGGTTTCCCTGTCTGGGAGGACTTCACTGATTCAATCTCCAGTACTGAGGATGAGCATGAAGCCTTACGACCAGCTGCTTTTGACCTCTTCAGCCACTGGCAGGTGTCATCTTTCCCACTAGCAGAAACCAGGGAAGTGAATGGCCCAAGGGACCCCTTCCTAGCAAGAGGAGCCAAAGAAGACTTAGGCTTCTCCGGCGCAGAAGTTGGGACTGATATGCCCGATGGTTTTGGGGGTGTTGCTCCTGAAGATAGTAAAGTGCCCCCACACCATCAAGGGGGCAGGTGGAGTCCTTCAGCTCTGAGAGATGACTGGGGTTGGCTGAGCTGATGGGGCTAGAACTGTTGTAGTGGCGGCGTAAGACAATGTCATACGTTCAGGATGTAGGCATTAAAATTTCCTCTTAGCCTCAGTGTAGGTCAGTCAGTCCAGGGTCTTGTACTCCATGATTTTCCTTTCTTTCTAGAGACTCCTGCATTCAGGTGACCAAGGCGAATGGTTCTCTTCACACTTGACACAGATGGGAGGCGGGGCACATGGAGTATTGGGATGTGAGGGGCATCTGCAATGTTGACACTTGAAGCTGGAAGTACAGCGGGAAGACACATGGCTGAACTCCCAGAATTTAAAGCACTTCATTGGGGGAGGGATATAGGGCTGTACATCACAGCAGTAGACCATCATCTTGACCTTCTCGGGTAATTTGAAGGCCAAGATGAAGGCACCGGTGGCAACCTGATTATCCCTCAGATCCTGATGGACATGCTGACCAAAATGTACACCTCGCCACTCTAAATTGGCGTGCAGCTTATCATCAGTCTGAAAAAGAAGGTCCCTGTGAAATATGATGCCCTGGACCATATTTAAGCTCTTATGGGATGTGACAATTACAGAAACATCCCTCAGCTTGTCACAAGTGAGTAACGCCCATGACTGGACATAGGATGCTGTTTTGATCAGGACTGATCCAGATCTCATTTTGGACAGGCCCTCCACCTCCCCAAACTTGTCCTCTAAATGCTCAACAAAAAACTGAGGCTTCATCATCATGAAAGATTCCCCATCAGCTCTCAAACATACAAGGTACCGGGACGAATAAGAGCCACTGCCATCCTTAGCCTGATGGTCCATGGTGTGGCCAGGGAGGGAATGATTTGGGGTTGTACCTGTGTGTGTTGAATTGAGCCCATGAATGCTTAGAAACTGCTGGTGTTTGACCACCAGCAAGAGATGATGTAGTATGCTTCATCGTGTGTCATCCACCCTGGTGCCACCCATTCGAAACAGGAGCCCTCCCTGCAGGCACCACCCAGCTGCAGCAAAGGCCACCTGGCAGGATTTCCATTGCTGGGTGTTCCGATGCCCCAGGGTGACAGGCATCTACTCATTGGCATATGTGGGGAGTTAAAGGTGCAGGTATCAGCAGAGTGATCCCTGTGTGGTCAGGGGGCTACAACCAACAGGGTACACGGTGACCCCACCACAATGGACCAGTGACCAGCTACTGTGTTGGATATCAGGTGCAACCAAGCAAACAAGTCCATTATCATCGTTAGCGTAGAAAACACTGCTGCACAGTTGATGGAAAAATAAGCATCCAGGTGGATGACCTCGCCCAAGGCTCGCTCTGCAGAAAATTTGGAAAAATGAGGTCAAACCCTACAGGGGACCATCGCATACAGGCCGAAATGTATGAGACTCCTTTTAGTTGCCTCTTACGACAGGTAGGAATACTTCAGGCCTATTCTAACCCCCGGACTCGCAGGAGGTCCTTAGAATGAGGGGGTGGTAGTGGGGAAATGGAATGGGTGATCTTTGGGCTGGCCAATCCAACGACTGTGGCGCTAAAGGTGAGATCGCAAGTCTGCATGGCTACCTCCTTAGTAGGTCAAGGAGAGGTGAGGACAGTACTTTATTTACCCCCTGGGTGCACAGTGGGCTTCCTACTGGCAAATAACTTACAAGCAGCAAAGTTAGAGACCTTTTCCTTCACTTGGATTTCCTGAATAATTCATTCATCTTTTAAACTAGGGCAATCTCTAGCAGAAGCAGCGTGGTCACCCATACAGTTAATGCAAAGAGGGGATGGGGATGAACAATCATCCTCGTTGACATCCCTGCAACAGCTAACGCATTTGGCCGTATTGGAACATGACTGGCTGTTATGATTAAACCTCTGACACTGATAGCAACACATAGGGTTGGGGATGTAAGGATGAACTGAAATGATCTCATATCCCGCTCTAATGTTTGATGGACGTTGAACTCTGTCAAACGTCAAGAAGAGAATGCAGGTTGGTACCAATCCCTTTTCAACCCTTTTCATTACTTGATGGACGGCCATTACTCCCTACTCAGACAGGTAATTTTGAATGTCCTCATTTGATAATCCATCAAGTGACTTGTGTAAACCACCCCGCACAATGAGTTTAAAGTACAGTGTGATTCCACCTGGACAGGGAAGGTGTGCAGCAGTGTAGTTTGAAGCAATTTTTGTGCTTGGAGGGCACTGTTTGTTTCTAACAACTAGGTGCCATTTTGTAACCTGAAACAAGACTTTATAGGACCTAAAATTGCGTCAACACCTTTCTAAATAATGAAAGGGTTGACTGTTGAGAAGTCTTTATCTTCATCAGACTGAGAAACAACTAGGAACTTTGGCACTGATGGAAGAATTTTCTGTGGCTGAGACTCATCTAGTTTTTTCTTGTAGATAGAAGTTGTAGACGTAGAGGGACTGATGACCTCAGAAGTTAAGTCCCATGGTGCTCAGAGCCATTTGAACCATTTTTTGTAGAAGTAGAAGAAACCATTCCAAAAGTATCCCCCATGATTACAGGCATCTCCAATGGCACACTCCTTCCTAGTGAAGGCCCTCTATGAGGGTACTCCCACAATGGGTGATTGTCCACATCTCAGGTCACTCCACCAGAGAAACAGATGGAGGGACTAATAGGCACATTTGGAAGGTACCAACTTAGGTAATCTCCCTTCACTTGGTCTGATCTTCACCAGGGGTATATATGTGTCCTACTTGTCTACCCGGGGCAGGGAATTATGTGTTACCCCATCACCAGCTACGTGCGGGAATGCATGGATCGGCCTTTAGACACATACAGGGAGGAAAGAAAGAAAAAGGGAGGAACAAAGAAAAGGAAAGAAGAGAATTCTCAAACATCACAGCAGTGAAGAAGGTAAAGAGAAGAATCAAGGGAAGAGGACAAAGTAAAGACAGATACTTTACATCATAAAGATAAAAGAAGAGATACCACTTCATTCATTCACAAGCGTCCATCTCTGGCTGTAGGCGTAAAACATATTCCCAAATAGAGGGAGAAGGGGAAGGGAAAGGGGGGGCGGGGGAGAAGGATCAGGGAAAGGGAAGAATGTGGAAAGGGAAGGCATGCAGCCCAGAAAGGAAAGAGAGCTGCATGAGCTCAGGGTCCCGTGCTCACCACACACATATCCACAAAAGAGTTGTGGACCCCCTGGGGGCAGTGGCACTTTATTCCATTTCTTCTACTGTGTCACTTTTTACTATGAGTGAAAAGTCATCTGCGAACATTACTACGTTTTCAACAGTAGCTTATATCATACAGTTTACATCTAGAATGAAAATAAAGGGCCCCAGAACTGATCCCTGAGGTACACCAAACTTTACTAATTGAAAATTAGAGTGCATATTTACATTAGCGCCTTTTGTCTTACGCTTTACTTCTACACACTGCTCTCTATTTTCTATAAATGATTTTATGTCAGGTGCCTTTCCCCTGATACTATAATAGCTTATTTTGTGTATTAGCCTGCAGTGACATATACATTAAAATGCCTTTGAGAGGTCAGGGTAAAATTCACAGACTTACTTTGTTCAATTATTGCTCCAATAACACTGGCTACAAAGTTCACTGTGGCTGTGGTGGTAGACCTACATTTTCTAAAACCAGGCTGTGCCTCATTGAGTATGTTATTCTTTTCTATAAAATGTAATATCCTATCTTTCAAGACTGTTTCCACCATTCTGGATAAGATAGGTGCGGCAGTACTTGGTCTATAGTTGGCAGGATTCTTTTTATTGCAATCCTTATGAATGAGCACAGCCTTGCTCTTTGACAGACATTTAGGAATCTCTCATTTTTCCAAAGCTGAGTTAGTCAAATCAGTCAGTAGTCCCACTAACCACTGAGCACAGTACTTACTAGACAACTCGTTATTCCATCGAGACCTGTGTTTTTTTGGCTTTCCTGTCCCTGGGTTACTTGTTGGCAGCAGAAAAGTATATTCTGTGGTATTAAATACATTATTCATATTTCAAACAATTCCAGGTAGGAATATCAACATGTGGCATTCTGGCAGGCTGACATGTCTTCTTTATGGTTATCACTCATATTTCCTGATACTTGGGAGTTATTGTTTTCTTTTATGAGTTTCTCCACTATTTCAACACAATATTGATTAACAATACTGCCACTGAGTGAGGTGGTGCAGTGGTTAGCACACTGGACTCACATTTGGGAGGGTGATGGTTCAGACCCTTGTCTGGCCATCCTGATTTAGGTTTTCCGCGATTTCCCTACACCATTTCAGGCAAATGCCAGGATGACTCCTTTGAAAGGGCATGGCCGACTTCCTTGCCGATGGCACTGATGACCTTGCTGTTTAGTCTTATACCCCAAATCAATCAACGAACCAACCAACCTACCAACAATATTGTCAACGACATTTGGACCTCTACGTTCCTTTTCAACTTTCTCTAAAATATGTTACTATTATCCTCCCTATCAGACCTTTTCCTGTGCCCATTTGTGTGGGAGGCTGAAATTTCATTTTGGTAAAAACTGTATTTCGTTCCTCTTATTATTCTACCATGGGCTCTCTTATTTTTCTATAGGTGTCGATGCTAGCTGTAGCGTTGTTTTCAAATGCCATTTTTAGATCATCCCTTGATTTTATAACATCAGTTGTGATACATCTCTTACTATTTCTCTTATTTGGATTTCTGGAGACAATGGGGCAAGCAATATTTATGTGGTAGACTAACGATGAGAAAAAGTATTTCCACCTCTTCTCTGTGTATTGAATATATTTCCTTCCAGTTTCCTCCCTTTAGTAATGTTTTTAGTCTACTCAAATTTTCTAATCTCTGTTCCTTAAATATTCAAACAGTATTTTTTCACAGCAAACACCGATTGCTGATATTTCAACTACTTGTCTATAATGAGCTGGAATTGTACTGTTTATTACTTTCGCTGTTTGCCTATTCCATTCTCTTTAAAATGCATTAAAATATGGTTTTCTTTTGATTGCAACTAGCAATGCATTAAAGAGAAGGTGTTAGTAGTTTCATTAATTCATTTCTGCATCCTTTAAGTAATATAGATGATGTGCCATCCCAGATGATTTTACTTTGATTTTTGAGATTATTTTCAGTACTTCACAATCTGTTAAACTCCTGACAGTAAATGAATTGCTCTTTTTAGCCCAGTTTATTGATGATGTTGAGTCACAGATGTCTTCTTTGTATGCCTTAGTAAAATGATCTACGACCGCCTCACATACTGTGTTTGGCTCACACACTTCCTAGTGATATATTACTGCAACTTGGATATGCTCTCTCTTTTCACATTCACAATTTACTATATTTCAGGATGTTTTACAAATATTACACAATTGGCTTATCTCTTCCGTATAATAATGTGGTTTTAGAGTCTTTATGATTTCCTTATATACTTCGTTAGCAATTAATGCTATATGGTGTCCCTGGTTTCATATTTACTTTTAATTTGTCAATTTTAGGAGAATTTTAAGATTCTCTGTATAGTCTGTTTTCCTTCGTGCTTTTACCATTAGATGTACCCAATTAAAACTCTGATTAAATATTTCGTAGAAGTGACCCTACTTTTCATTAATATCATCTGCTAGTCTATGTGAAAAGTCCTCCTCTAGCTTATTTCAGTTAATTTTTCTTTTGTATGTGAGTAAGCCATTGTCAGTATGAGCTGAGAAATATTTTTCAGTAGTTCTTGCCTTGAATCCTTCCCCATTTCAATTTGTAACAGCATAGTCATTCAAAGTCTGTGAATCAGTTTTTATTCTGGTTGGTGACAAATTTGTATGGCTATGGTTACAGCACTGTAACAAGTCAAAATACCTCATGATTTACATTGTAGCTTAAAGATTCTGTGTTCATTGTTTCATTATTATAATCTGGTTGCTGTTTGTTAAGAGTTTATACAGAAGTTCCTCTAAATTACAGAAGGGCATCTACATCACTGGTTGGTGATCTATGCAGGCCAATGATTATTAAGCTGTTTTTACCTAGCTTTATTTTATTGATGCTGATTCAAAGGGCACCTCCAAGGTGAGTTTGTCAGCCCATTCAATGTTTTCACATTGAATGTTGTTTCTGAGATAAATGTCTGCACTACCAGCTTTGTGTATCTTTCTACAACAGTCATCCACAATTTTGTACTTATTTAACTTAAAACTCCAAATCTCTTTGGTCTTGCACCCACGTTCATTCACAATATGTAAGTGCTGTAGTTATTTTGCTTAATTTTTCCACACAAAAAACTCTTACCTTCACAGTTCAAATGTAATTCATGTTTGGTGTACAGGCTTTTATATAATTTACTTCTTTCTAGAATCTGATGTTTTTCGTAACCTGAGCAAATTGATTTAATTCTCACATTTGTTTTTTATCTCTCTGGTAACACGAGTTGTATACTAGTCTCGCTGATGTGGCATGGTAAAAACAATAGTGTTTTTCAAATTGCTTTATTCTAGAAAATTGGCCAAACCTTGTATACAAATATTGGCTTCATTGTATCTCGTATCGTGTGTGCCTGTTACACTGGTGATAAGAGCACTGTCATGCAACATCTAGGTCTGCTATGATGTTTTTTGTTCTCACTCAGATTTAGATTCTTTATTCATCATTTAGCATTATTACATGCAGTAGACTTTGTCAGCTCACTTAACCTATTAATTTTATAATATACATTTTCACATATTTAAGTTGATATTGGATATTTCTAAAAATTCTTCTAATGGACAGAAAGGGTTAGTTAACAACAAGTTGTGTAACTTTTCCTTAAATACTTTGAGTGTTATGCTTGTGGCATATTCAGACAATTTGTTATATATTTTAATTGCCATGTACTTATGACTATTGTTAGTTTTTGTTAATCTATTTTGTCGAAAGAACAGGTAAGTACAGATTGTTGTATTGTAGTCATGCTTCCTGGCTTCACTACACTACTAATGTGAATACTTATTTATGGTTTATAGAGCATCAACTAATTAGGTGAAGAGTCACTGATATATGTAGGACTAACTTGAGGTGTATATCAGTGAAATGTGTTGGAACCCTTGCTGTAAATGTTGTATATTAATGATTTGGCAGGCAGTATTAATCGTAACTTCAGACATTTTTTGCAGATTATGCAGCTGCCTATAGTGAAATTCTCTCTGAAATAAAAAAAATATGGACAAATGTTCCATTGGATCTTGATAATATATTAAAGAGTTGCAAAGATTGACACACTGACGCTTTAAATGGTCAAAAATATAAAACTGTGCGCTTGACTAAACAACAAAAAATTTTGTACCCTTTGAATATGATATGGTATTAACAAACCAGATTTGGACCAGTCTATTAATACAAATATAAGGGTATTTCTTTCTGTAGGGATATCAGGTGTAGGATTGGGTTTAGGTAAGGTTTTTGGCTGACCTTGCTTTATTAATTGGATACTGAGACAATGGAATCAGTCTGCAAAGGGCACTGCCAAAAAGGCACTCTTGTGTTCTACCTTAAAATATTGCTCAAGTTTTTGGGAGTCATAACAAATAGGATTAACAGTGAATATTGAACCCTTGCTCACTAATCCATGAATTTATTCCTTCACTACGTGAAAATAATATGTAGTCCCCTACATATTACTCCAATAGAGACTGTGAAGTCATGATTAGATCAATTACAGAGCGCACAAGGGCATTTTAGCAATCATTTTTCCAGCGTTCCATATGCGAGTGGATTGTAAAGCATGTCCGATAAATGTTGCAATGAGATGTACCCTGTGCCATGTACCTCATAATGGTCTGCGGACTATCGATGTAGATATTTTTTGTAATGCAAACTTGGGCAGCTGTTTTATTGTCGGTAGTTTATGTTGCTTTTTGACTGTTACTGTTCTGAACTATTTCTTCTGAAGCTATTTGATTAGAGCCCATTTTCCATAACAAATGAAAGAATTCAATTTTATACAAGAAACAGTTATTCTGCTTGAAAAGTGCAATATTACAAGTTAACGTCAATGTCGCACTTAAATTTATAATAAAAGGTTTAAAAAGACTACTTATTTTTTAATATAGATAATTTCTTTAAGTAATGTACTAGGCTTACCTGATCTGTGGCTCAATTTACTCCGAATATATGAGCTGGTACAATGACCTTCCACATTTGTTACCAAGTCGATTCAAACAGCGCGCTTCGAATACGAACTGCTACACAGTACCACATGCAGTGTATTCCAGAGATCTGAGCGAAGGGATATGCATGTTCGGTTCACTCGGTAACATGTAGATAGCAGCACAGAACTGTACGTCAATAATAACGAAAATCGTAAATCTGTTTAGTTTTACAAGTAAAAACCAATATTTTTATGATTTATATATGCACTGTAGTATAGAAAAGTTGGTACTCGACCTCTATTTTGTCTTACCCTTCACGCGACGAGGGAAATGATTTAATTTGTTCCACTTTCATACAAGAAATCGGTGAGTGGTAAATGTTAAAAGTAGCTGAACTGGTTTTATGAGGATAAGCCATAATCTGCAAGGTGTGTAGAAAGATAAGTATGCGCCCGCTGTATAAAGCTTTGACCTTTTTATTTACTTTGTGCATGTGTGAAGCTCTTATAAATGATGCATGTTGCTTGACATCTATTTTAATAAAATTAGGGAGGTACATAAATCCTTAATATAGGAATATTCCTGCTAATAAAGGATGAAGATTCACCCAGTCACTCAACGAAAGACAGTAACTCAATTTCTTTAATAACACATCTCTTATGTGTACCGATGGAGAGTAGTCGACAACTTTGTTTTAGAGGAGAAAAATAAATATTGAGGAAAAAACTGTTTATAAGAATACGCTGGACGGGCGTTCATTCTGTGTATTGTGAGAAACCTCGTTTACATTTCATAGGGCATCCTATGGGGGAACAAATGGGCACATGGTGAGTCGCAACTAGTAAAAGTACATAAGCACTTCATCAACCCATTTTCCGCACGCAATTTGGTCTATAGCGCGACTGTGTGTCACTGACGGTAATCAGGTTACGTATTCTCGATTTTTCATTTCAGTTAATTGAGTGAAATGGGGATACATGCCTGTGTTACTATGCAGCTTGTTATAAAATAAACCGCCTGGTTAATACTGTGACACTGGGAGTCCCACACACAAACTACACCACTTTATCACCTGCTGTTAATAACACCTGATTACCAATGGTGTCAACTTGGGTGAATGTTTAAAACTCTTAAGGTTGCAGCTAAAGTACTAAGGATTTAAGTGTTATATAAAAATTCCTGAAATAAACATACTTCACTACATTAGCCTACTGTGTTGTTTGTGTTTGCTCGCCTCCTTGCCAATGACAAGTTAATAATCTGCACTGTGTTTGAAATTCAGAGTTTCTCTCAATCACTTCACATTCAATTTTTTATTTTTTTGGTCACACATGGATCCCCTGTATTTGTTTATTACACCTCTGATCTGATCACTCCATGTAATCCATATTTGTTCTGTTTTGTTCAACCACATTTTCTCAGAGATTATTAACATCAGCACTTGAAAGTGCACTAGAATGCTACCAACAGGAAAGAATTTGCTCATTGTTAAGGATAAAGATTGGTGACTTTTATTGTTATTTGTCATTATTTTAAAGTGATGTAGTAGTATAATGAAGGTTACACTAAATTGTGTTTGTTACCTTTGTCGATTTGATTATGATAAAAATATTGTAAGTAATATGGAGCCAGCACAGATAGTAGGCCTAATGTTGATTTACATGCAGACAGCAATACCCTAAAGTTATGAATAATGTGCTTTTTCTAACATCATAATTAGTTGCACACAAAAGCAGTGCATAGAGAGTTGATAATTTTTTACTGGTAGATATAATTGTATGTGTTTCTTTAGCTGGCTATCAAGTTTCAGCTGATGAGATATTGCTTATTTATTAATGAGATTTCTACAGATGTGAAGACTTAAATAGTATTGCAAGGCATAAAAATCAGTAAATATTCAGCTTCAGTAACTAGTAATAAACCATTATGTAGACAACTACTTTGTTTTACTGAGGTAACAATTGCTAAACCTGTTACAAATCTTCCTATCGTTTTTGTATTTATTTATTGTCTTTGTCTTCGTCACATTCTCAGAAAATCTTAAAATTTCAAGCCACATTGTTGCAGTGGTAGAATGATTAGTCACGTCAAGTTCTTTTTAGTTTTGACTACAGATATGTATGCAGAAACAAGAGCTGTCACTTTCTAAATTCTATACCATTATAAACTTACTGATTCTGTCATTGAATCTATTTGTACACGACTTTTCTGGATTGAGAATAACACCATGGAGGTAGAGAGATGATTGGCACCTGGAGTTATGTAACTGTAATATCTCAGAACCACTTCATAACAATATGAGGTGGAGTGAAGATTTTTCAGCTGTCTTCAACAGAAATATTTGTCATGCTTTAACATAGTTATTTGTTTCTTCTGTGTATATTTATGATGTTGGAGGTGCTGAGGAAACAAATATTTTTGTTCATAGTTCATACCCTGTGGCTTAGTCACAATTCATTTTGTTCTTGAAATTTAGGGATTTCATTGAGGATCACTATTCCACAAAAGATTTCTAATGCATTTGTAAGGTTTCTTTCTCTGGCTCCTGAATTGTTTCCACAAGAAAAATACATACTTCAAGTTTACTATCATTAGCTATCAGTCCTTTATGATCCAGTGAACATTGTCCATTTGTGTAGGCCAAAGTATGAAGGCTTTTCACCAGAAGATATGTAGGCCAAGTCAAAAATTTGAGAGAGAGAATAAAGATATAGCAAATTACAGTCATAAATTATAAATCTAGTGTACAACACAGTTTAAATAGTACAATGATACAATAATTTGAATTCCTGTTTGCAGATGCTAAAAATAATTTATTTACTGGGTGAAAGCAATTGCCCATCAGAAATAACTTAAGTTTATTTTTAAAGGATTTTTTTTTTATTTAGCTGGCGTTTTAAATGATTGAGTTGTATGTGGAACGTTTTTCTGATACAATACTGGTATAGACTGAATCATGTGCTTTTTTATGTTGTGGTTGTGGACATGTTTATTTTATTGTAGTTTCTCATTCATGTTTGAAAGCTGCTCATTTTCAAATTGGCTGGATTTGTAAATATGCAGGCTGGACAGACTAATTATTTTCAACTGAATGAAGAATGCTCTGGGTCATTGTAGATTGTTTATATTACAAAGATCTCTGGCAGACATTTTGAAGACTTCATTTGAAGGGGGATAAGTTTTCCCAGGACATGGATCCATACTGAAGAAATGTAATTATAATATACTTGAATCTCTGTTGATCTGATCCTACTCTGATTTTGCACCCATAGACCCTAGCAAACTTTGTTTCATTTCACATGATAATCCCATTTCAAACTCTTGGAGAAGTGAGCAAGTGTGTAAATTCTTGGCTGCACATTTTTTAAAATAAACATGTTATTTGCATTTTTTTTTAAAACAGTGGCATCAAATTGTACAGTGCTGTTTAATGGACATCATGCCTTAGCTGTAATTAAACTACCTATGTTGTTTGCAAATAACTATCCTTTTTTCTACCTCCAGTGTAATTGTTTACATCGTTAGTGTAGCCTAAAAGAAGGAACAATTAAGGCCTAAGCCAGAACCTTGGATAAATGTATTTTTCTAATGGCATCTCCTGTCTGTGACTCAGCATCTCCACTATAGGGTGAGTAGCAATCTATCCTTTACATAATATTGTCATTATTCCATCCTAGATTTTCCACAGTTTGATTACCAGTCTTACATTGTTCTAAGAAGAGAGTTGAACACAATTATTGTCATGCTCACTACTACCAGTTTGTTGTGCTGTGTAGGGTGTTGTTAGCCTCTGAGTAACACCTGCGACATGCAGTTTGTCTTGAACTTCTTTACTGAATTAACCAGCATTGTCATTTAGTTGTCCTTGAGTGAACCTACACTTTTGAATGCCGAAGAACATGTTCCAACACATTACTTTAGATTTATGCCTCATGAAATAGCAATACCAAAATTTCATGTAGCTGTCCTTGCACACAACCACATATTTCTTCATTTTTAAAGATGAGTTCACGTGCTTTGCCATAAATGCATGGCTCCAAAAATTCCTTTTACAGAGGAACAGTTATGCCTAATTTCTTTGACATGGTGTTTCTGCTGGTGTCCCTGTCTGTCATGGTACAGTTGCAATAACAAAATCTCTTCAGTGGTGTTGACTTCAACTGTGTTTTTGTGTAAAGTGAATTGATTGTCCACTTTACCTGATTTCCAAAAGGCTCCGGGGCTCCAACAACAATTTTAAGCCAACATTGCCTTATTTATGATTTAAATTCACCTATTAGATGACTTTTTTAAGATTCAGTTCATGTCAGCTAATGTTGAAAACAAGTTTCTAGACAGCTTAGAAACATCTACAGCATGATATCTTGCGCATCTGTTACAGATTATGACTAGTTTTTATTGCCCTTTCCCAAAGCCATGAAGTTTCTTTTCCAGCTGCATTTACACCACCTGTCAAATTTTAGAAAATCTGTAAAACAGTCTGAACAGTTGGTTGCATGCCTTGTAACTCTGTAGTCGACCCATCATGTTGCTGAATCTGCTTCAGCTGAGTAGACCTCTTCACAGACAACAACATAGCACTAGTTTCTTCACAATTATAATTATGTCTGTTTAGATTTTTTCTTTGTTTTTCATCAGAAATCTACTTTTTGCAGTCCTTTATCCAGTGACCCTTTCTTTTACAGTAGTTCCTGTGTTAAAACAGTTGCTTTGTACTAATGAATGTTGTACATAACTCAACTGATCTTTATGGTCTCTGTTTTATCCCCTTGCCTCTGAATTTCTACATTATCATGATTCATATAATGTTATTTGAGGCCTGGTTTTGCTCTCTAGATGTCAGTGATGCAGGAGGGCCTTGCTTTATTCGTTTAAAAAGTATTGGAAATCATTGAGCAGATTTTGGAAATGACTTCTACATGCCATCAAGTCTGCTTAGTTAACCTTCGTACATATGTTGCCTTAAATGCATGAGAAGTCATAAGCTTTCCGATTTACCATCATAGAAAGTGCAAAAGTGGTTGACAGTAGCAAATTTTAATAATACAGAACTTTTAAAATATCAGACTTTCTCAAGCATTTCACATATTATAAACACTGAGATGAAAAAAGTCATGGTATATCTCCTAATATTGTATTGGACCTACTTTTGCCTAGTGTCGTGCAGCAGCTTGATGTGGCATGGACTTAATAAGTCATTAGAAGTTCCCTGCAGAGATACGGGGCCATGCTGCATCTACAGCCGTCCACAATTGAGAAAGTGTTGCCAGTGCAGGATTTTGTGCATGAACTGACCTCTCAATTCTGTCCCATAAATGTTCAAAGGGATTCATGCCAGGCGATTTGGGTGGCCAGTTCGTTCACTCAAAATATCCAGAATGTTCTTCAAACCAGTTGTGAACAATTGTGGCCTGTTGACATGGCGCATAGTCAGCCATAAAAATTCCACTGTTTATTTGTAGCATGAATGCTGCAAATGGTCTCCAAGTAACCGAACAGAACCATTTTCAGCCAATGATCAGTTCAGTTGCTCCAGAGGACCCAGTCAATTCCATGTAAACACAGTGCACAGCGTTATGGGGTCACCACCAGCTTGCACAGCACCTTCTTGACAACTTGAGTCCATGTCTTTTTGGTGACTGCACCATTATCTAACCCTACCATCAGCTCTTACCAACTAAAATCGAGATTCACCTGACAAGGCTATAGTTTTCCAGTCGTTTAGGGTCAACTGATATGGTCTTGAGCCCAGGAGAGGCACTGCAGATGATGTGCTGTGAGGGAAAGGCACTCACATTGGTTGTATGCTGCTGTAGCAGATTAACGCCAAATTTTGCCACACTGTCCTAATGGATACTTTTGTCATATGTCCCACTTTGATTTCTGTGGTTATTTCATGCAGTGTTGCTTGTCTACAATGCAGGAAAAGATAGATTGCTACTTACCGTAAAGAAGACATGTTACTGTGCAGACAGGCACAATTAAAAGACCCTTACATAAAGCTTTCGGCCACAGCTTCCATCAGCAAAAGAGAAACACACAAAAGCAAGAGGACCTCATGCACACACAACCGCTAACTCTAGCATCTCAGGCCAGAATGCTTAGTGTAGCTTATCTATTATCACTGACAACTTGACGCAAACACAGCTGCTCTCGGCCATTACGTGAAGGTTGTTGGCCACTACATTGTCCATGGTGAGAGGTAATGGCTGAAATTTGGCATTCTCAGTACATTCTTGGAATATTGAATAACCAAATGATTTCCAAAATGGAATTTCCCATGAGTCTAGCTCCAACTTCCATACAAACAGTGGAAAATCCAGGATGGAATAACACAGTATTATGAAAGAGGTACATTACTACTTACCATATAGTTGAGAAGCCGAGTCGCAGATAGGCACAACAAAAAGACTATCAAACAAGTAAGCTTTGAGCCAAAAAGGCTTTCATTGGAATTAGACAACTCTCTCTCTCTCTCTCTCTCTCTCTCTCTCTCTCTCTCTCTCTCTCTTTCTCGTGGAGAATGTGATAATGTGATTCAGTTGCACGAGTCCTGGGTGGTACTGAGTCACAATGGGAATGCTCCTCTGTAGCTGGGTGGTGAGACTTTGGGAGGCCATGAGTGACTAGAGAGATAATGCACTGGAGATCTGTTTGTGTAAAAGGTTGGGAGGGTAATTTCTGTCTGTGAAGGTCTCAGTGAGACCCTTGGTGTATTTCGAGAGGGACTGCTCATCATTACAGATGCGATAGCCATGCATGGCTAGACTGTATGAAAGGGACTTCTTGGTATGGAATGGGCGGCAGCTGTCAGAGTGGAGGTATTGTCTTGCAGATGTCCATTGCCATGCACTGTGGATTACTTCTCCTTTGAAGGCATCACCTAAAAACAAAGCCAGGGTACGCAATGGGCATGACACCATCTTATGCCAACCTTTCTAACCACCAAGATTCCTAAGCCCCCACCTGGTTCAGATTCATTGATGACATCTTAGTGATCCGGATTGAGGAGAGGACAGCCTATCCACACTGTCCCAGAACCTTAACACCTTCTCCCCCATTTGCTTCACCTGGTCCTTCTCAACCCAGCAAGCCACCTTCCTTGATGTTGACATCCACCTCAAAGATGGCTAAATCAGTACCTCCATCCATATCAAACCTACCAACTACCAGCAATACCTCCACTTTGACAGCTGCCATCCATTCCTTACAAAGAAGTCCCTTCCACACAGCCCAGCCACCCGTGGCCATTGCACCTATAATGACAAGCAGTCCCTCTCAAAATACACCAGTGGTCTCACTGAGATCTTAACAGGCTGTAATTACCTTCCCAACCATGTACAGAAACAGATCTCCTTTGCCTTATCTCTGTAGTCAACCTCCTAAAGTCCCACCATCCAGCGACAGAGGAGCATTCCCCTCGCAACTCAGTACCACCCTAGGCTGGAACAAATGAATCACATTCTGCTACCTACGAAACAAATCATGTGATCTACAAGCTAAGACGCAACCACAGTGCTGCATTCTAGGTGTGCATGACAACAAACAAGCTATCTATACGCATGAATGGCCACTGACAAACTGACCAAGAAACAGCTGGACCACCCAGTTACTAAGCAAGCTGACCAACACCAGCTTTTCTGAATTGTGCAGGTGGTAACTCTCCCTGCAGTATATCCTACATTCCTGTAACCCACCTGGCCTCAACCTTCATTAGTCATTGTCCTACACCCACATATCCCCTACTGTGTTCTCTCTCCGCCACTACACAGCTCTTTATTCCAACTACAGTCCTGCAGACATTCTACTCCTCAAATTTCCTACTAACCTATCAACTGCACCTAGCTGCTTTATGTTCACTCTACTCCATCCCTGTATGCTTCAATAAGCAGCACTTTACCATCCCCCATCCCTACCCTGCTATCTCTCCCATTCCCATCCCATCCTCTTCCCTAACCCCACCCCTCAGATTGATTCTCCCATCATGCACTGCTGCTGCTCCCAGCAGCCAAGTCTGTGTGTGTGTGTGTGTGTGTGTGTGTGTGTGTGTGTGAGAGAGAGAGAGAGAGAGAGAGAGAGAGAGAGAGAGAGAGAGAATAATACCAATGAAGGCCTTTTTGACCAAAATCTTACTTGTTTGACAGTCTTTTTGTGTTGCCTATTTGCAGCTCGGCATCATCAACTACCACATCACATTCAAAGTCTGTCAATTCCCATTGTGTGGCCATAGTCACGTTGGAAACCTTTTCATGTGAATCATCTGAGTAAAGAATGACATCGCTGCCATTGCATTGGACCACTAAGTGTGAAACAAAGGGAATTTTCCAGGTTTGTTTCTGCTCATTAGACCAATTTGTTCCGGCCTTCAGTTTTTCTGCCCGGCCAACTGTCAAACTGCAATTAAAGATTGTGCATAAAATAGAAAATACTTGGCTAAACACCCAGAACCAACCTTTAATGTTTTAGTTTTACTGCAGGATTACTCCATGTCATTTCAGTAAAAAAAAATTCTGGATCAACATCTCAGATTTGAACTTGGCTCATGTGCTTCCCTGTGGAGACATATAACCATACGAGATTTCAGCATGTTATCTCTGTTTCTGTTTTATGGTACTTTAGATTTGGAAGCTTGGCCACTTGTAACGTTGTGATGACACAAATTGTTGCTTGCTTACACTTGGATAAAAGTTATCATTTTTTATTTACTACCCAAAGAAGGTAAAATTTGGAGGTTGTACACTCTGTAGTATAAGGATTGTAAGTAAAACTATCAACGCCTGGAGAGAGAAAAAACAAACATTCTTAAATTGAATATCACACAAAGGCAAAAGAATAACCAAAAAATTGTTTCTCAGGATAACAATCAAAGCATGAGCTGTCGCTTGGAAAATAAAATTAATGGTATTTTTGTCTTTTATTCCAACAAACAGCTGTTCCTAATTTTGTGTTGAAAATCTAAAATTAGCTGTTGAAACTTCATGATTCCTGAATAATATAACTGAAATTTTAAGCGATTAAACTAATAAAAACAAGCTATCATAACCAACATTATGTTTAAGAAACTCAAATTAATTCATTTAAAAAAAAAATCACTTCTTACAGTAGGCATAATTTATACAATAACTTTTTTCTGAATAGAGCACATACGTTCCTTTGAAAATTGGTATGTTCTTCCAGTTTGTTTTAGAACATTCAATAACATTAAGAGTGCTAGTAAAGGGAACTAGACAAATATCCTCTCATTTGGGCCAAGTGAATGGCAGCGAAGGTCCTGAAGGATGCATAAATTATATGGTAACATCATTGCACCACATATTGAAATTTTTGCAGGCTACATGGATTGATGGGATCAGATTATCTTTTCTAACAAAGGATAGTAATTTATTCCATAAATTAGGTTTGAAGGTGAGCTCCACATCACTATTGATACTCCCTCCTCTCACTTTCCTTAACAATATAATGGCTCAAACTTCAGGAAACTTTAGTAAAGTTTGAAATTCTGCAAAATCAAAGTGTATTTGATTTATAGATTCTTCTTGAATAAAATAAAACTTAACTTTGGTAATATTAACATTATAAAACTGAAGCAAATTTGATGCAGATAGTATTTGGTTTCCTAAGTGTCTTGGTAAAATTTCCTTTTACGAATTCTTTTAACCCTTCTCAATTTTTCTGTGACTGGTTGCAGAGTGACCACTCAGTTCTGATATTAAAGTCATTTTGATGAAGACATAAGTTTATAAAATTAAAATATTTTTTTTATTATCCTGCAGAGCCATCACAAAATTATTTTTTTAAGCATTGGCGTATGTTTCTGTGATGAATTCAGGCATAGTTCTTGCATTTTGTGGACCATACACACATTGTTTCACATCATCAGATATAATGCCGAGACACTTAAATAATCTTATATTACAATTTTTTTTAGATTAATTGTAATAATATGTACAGTGCAAGAGTCAGATGTCCAGTGTTATCACTGGCTTTGTCGTGGATAGTAAAAGTAATTTTCACTTACGAAAGTTAAGGGTTTCATCTTCATCGCAGTTACTGTACTAGTGTTTCTATTGGAGGGCATTCATTACAACTCTGTAGCATATATGGAGAGGTCACATTTTCACATAATATCATTTTTGTTTGATCTTTATAGCTTTCTTCAAATGCTACTGTGTTAATTAATAAAATTATGCTATGATGAATGGTTAAGACGTACTAAGAAGGTACCATTAACACCTGTTAAAACACACCACTTCGGGGTAAGTGAACCCAGCACAGGAAAAAGTACTTTATTGTCTAGATATTCAATACAATTGGAATAATTTTTAAGTAAATTGCCTAAAAATCTAGATTTGTTATTCATTAGATTAGATTAGATTTACTTTCATTCCAATTGATCCGTAGTAAGGGGGTCCTCCAGGATGTAGAACATGTCAGAGAAACAACAATACATGACAAATATTTACAACTAAAACAAATAAGCTAATGTACCATTCAACAGGGCCCAAGTGGAAAGATTGTCATTTTTTAATGCACTCTATATTAAAGAAATGATTTTACAAATACTAATGCACTGAATTTAAAATAAAAACATTTATTTATTTATAAGGTAATAAATAAATATGATTTTCCTCTTTGCTTCCGACATCCTTTATAACTGGTAGATCTCTAGATTGTTCATCCCCTTAGTAAAGTTTACTAAATCAGTTAGTATGGGTTTAAGTTAGTTCCCCTTTTTTAGGCTTGGTTATTCTAAGAAACACTTTTATTTAAAAGATTCTATGCGAGAAAACCATGCTAAGTGCTCAGAAACTTTCAAAGTATTTCAGTGACACAAGAATAGTTAGCAGCTGAATGTCTCTTCTTTGTACCTTCATGTAAATTGTTCCCCGTGTTATCAACCAGAAAGACCATACCCAGCAATTGTGTAATCATTGGACTAAATTCAGCACAACATGTTTCAATATTATTTATGCATCCGTAAAGACCTATAGCGCCATTCCTTTGGCACAAATGAGAGGATACTGGGGTATGACCTGGTGTGTTTGTGCCTAACAGGACATTATTAATGTGATAATTGATGGAACTGCAATATATATTTCTGTCACCTCCCAGAACAAAAAAACTAATTTCCGCGTGTTCTCTGATCTGTGTTCTCTCTCCAAGAAATACATTTAACTAATGACCATTCACCAACTCTTCGAGGATACCATGCATTCTGTTGGAACCATATAGGTCCTGAGATAGCATCTCCAGGACACTGTAAGTTGGTTTTCACAGATGTCATCAGTGAATAGATTCCCCTCTGTCCCACACTGGAAGCAATAGCAGTACAATGGCAAATGAACCTAGTGATAATCACTTGTCACTTTATTTCCTCTCAGGCTGGGCACTGGCATACCTTGAAATTATCACCTTAATCCAACAATTTCCACCCCCCCCCCTCCAACTTTTTCTTCCACTTGGAGATTTCAGTGTGCACCATGCCCTGTGGGGAAGTACTACATTCGGTTGGGGCCTTCTGACTGACGATCTTCTTTCCAATCTTGATGTTTGTCTCCTCAGTGATGTTATTCCTACTCATTTCAGTGTCACACATGGCACCTTTTTGGCTATCAGCCTTATGACCTCTTTCCCCAACTCGTGGCTTTGCTGTGTTAATTATCTCTGTAACCGTGACCACTTTCTGGTGATCCTGTCACTCCCTGATCCCAAGGCAAAGGTTGGCATACTGGGCTCTTTGCAGAGCCAGCTGGTAGCCATATAACTCTGCTGGTGCCTTTACCCCCTCTCTGTGAGGTTGCACCCAAGAGGTTGTGGGAGATACCTCTGATTTGACCACCCACACAACTGGAACTGACATTCTGCTTTCTACAGGCCCCCATCCACTGCTGACTGAAGTCATGGTGGATCAACAGCATACAGTACCTACTCAGGGTCACCTGAGGGCTCTGAAACATCTCAGGCGACACACTCACAATACTTTTCAGTGGCTTCATGCTAAGGCTCACTGCCTACTCAAAAGCAGTAAGAGGAATTACTGAGAGTGTTACATCTCCTCCTCAAGAATGTATGCTTCTTCATCCCAGGTGTGGGCTCTCCCTCAGTAGCCTTGTGGGCTTCCAGTTGTTAACTGTTCCAGGTCTTTTCCATATGATGATATTTCTACCAGTGCATTGTTTCTTGCTTGAATACTTCGCAACCCACTTTGTGAGAGTCTTCATCATCATCTTACGTGGCTACCTTTCAAACACATAGAAGTTGCAGACATCTGTCTGTCTTTTATCTCCTGTCTCAAATCTTCGAATAATTGGTAACTGCTTCAGATTCTTGATTCATCACTTGTTACAGTCCCAGTTTCAGATTTGATTCATAATCTGATGATCCAGCTTCTGACTGTTACTCAAAGACTTCATATACTCTGGTCTCTGATGGTATTTGGCTACAAGGTGTTTTTTCTTCACATTAGCGAGATGGTATCGTGTTCTCAGTCCTTAAACCAGGCAGATAAACCCTGTCTGTCAACAGCTAATGACCGGTTAGCCTCACCAACATGCTCAGCAAAGTGCTTGGAAGGATGGTAGCTCAACAATTATGCTGGGTTTTCGAGTTGTGGGGACTTTTGTCTCCATATCAGTGTGTTTTCCAGAAGGGATGATCCACAATTGACCATCTGATTAGGCTGTAATCAACAATCAAACAGGCTTTTTCTGCATGCCAACATCTCATTACATTCTTCTTGACTTACATAAGTAATAAGACACTGCTTGGTGCCACACATTTTAATGCTCCCTACCAATTTTTATTCACCAGTTTTTATCCCATCAGTTGTTTCAGGTTGGAGTTGATATATTACTCATCTCCCGACAAACCTAAGAGAACACCATTCTGCAGTGCTTCGTGCTGAGTGTTATTCTCTTGCTCATCGCCATTAATACACTAGTGAGCTCCATCAGGCCAGTGATCATCTCTGCGCCATATGTCAACAACTTTTGCATTTGGTGCAGCTCCAGTCTGTAGCTGTGGTTGAACACCAGTTCGATGACACAATCCGAAGGCCCTCCATTTGGGCCCGTTTTCTTGGCTTGCAGTTCTCTCCTGCAAAAACACAAATTGTATATTTCTGCCTCATATCGTGGCCCATTCTGATCCAGACCTCTGTTTGGGTACAAAACACTTTGATGTTGTTACATGGTTGTAATATTTGGGACTTCTCTCATAAAAAACACGTGGTTGCCCATTTCATCAGCTGAAGACTGGGTTCACGTGAAAGCTTAACACTCTGGATTTCCTTGCCCACACTTGTTGGGGTGCGAATCGCACTGCTCTCGGCCCTGATCTCATCCTGATTGGACTATGATTGCCAAGTTTATGGCTCAGTGGCACATTCAGCTTTGAAATTATTGGTCCTAGTCCATAATTGTGAGTGGTCACTGTAGCCTTCTGGACTAGTCATGTAGATAGCCTGCTTGCTAACGCAGAGAATTTACCTCTTCAGTTCTGATGGTACCAACTCATGTAATCACCGTTTAACAATTTCCCAATCATTCAACTTATCACATTATTTCTGTATACAAGGGATATCAACCACCTAATGGGATTTTCAGCTGGTATGCACCTTGAGGTCCATAGCCGCAACCTCCACCGTATCCAATTAGAATGTGCTCCCCATATTTTTCGCACACTCCTTCCCCCTTGGTTAGTACACCCACCACAAATTAGGACAGAGTTATTTCAGGGACCTCAAATTTCAGTTGCCCCCTTGACCTTTTGGTATCTGTATCTCTGTTCTGCAGAAGTATCGGAGTGCTTCTGTCATGTATGCTTACACTTCTAAAACCGTGGATAGGATGGAATGTACTCTGTACACTTCCGCGGGTCAAGAAGAACATTTGTTGCCAGGAACATCTAGTGTTTTTATGGTGAGGCTGATAGCTATGACAGAATCTTATGTTGTATTAAACAGACCTCCATCAACAGTGTTTTAATTTCTAGTGACTCAGTGAGCAGTCTCACCCCGTGGTTGGTGCTCCTACTGTTTGGTAGCCCAGTGTGACAATTTCTGCCCACATGCAATGATTGGAACTCTTGCATTGATTGTGTATTACCAAATACAATAATTTCATACAACTGAAGAAGGGATTTTAAAGACCGGTCATGGCTTAAATAAACATTATTACAACTGGAGTGGAGCTTTCTAAATTAATTATTATTAAAATACTTTAGGAGCAGGGGCAGGGTGGTTAAGGTTGGGTCATCTCGCACTGCATTCTGGGTGTGGGGAACCCTTGATCTGCCTCGTTTGCCAGCTACCTTGTTCATCTCTCTTTTACTCTTGTTTTTAGATGTGGTTAGCCCCATTTTTCTCCTGTGCCATATTGTAGGGATGGCACTCTGATGATTGGTGGGTGGTGTTCTTTACTGCTTCGCCTCTAATGGATCAGGAGTGAGCCGTTTCCTGTTGCATACAGAGGCTTGGGGTCACTCACCTCTCCGCACCTTCTTGCTGAACTGGTTATTTGCCCACCTTATTTTATTATTACTATCCTACTTTTGCCTGTTAAGTTTTCTTCTCACTTTTACTATTATGCATCATTTGGCTAGAAAACATTATTTGCCTTGTAACTTCCTTTTCCCTTTATTAGGTTGGCAGGGGGTCAGATACAGGTGGGATATCTCTCCCTGTAGATGAGCCCTGGGAGACCCCTTGTCTGGTCTGATGTACTTACTAACCCAACCCAAATACTTCTACTTCTCTTTAATTTCTCAGCTCTGCCATCAGTATTGCTTTCAATGCCACAGTTTTACAACTCCTAAGTTCTTACATAATTCAAATTTCTGACTGACAGGATTAACTCCAGATGAAATTTCTCTTGATACAGGTACTACTTGTGACCTCACTATTTAGTCACTTAACCATGAACCAATCAACCAGTCTAATTTCCATATAAATTTTTATGTGCATCCTGTGCCATTTTCTCTGTGTTGCAAGTGCAGTTGTATCCCATTCATACTTGTCTTGTGATATTGTGTTACTGATCTAGCACTTAATTCCGAAACTGTGTTCCCATGTGTCCAATAACATTTGAAGATCTGTCTGCTTTTCTGGACGTGGTAATTATTTCTCTAAGACATTGTTCAGAGTTCTTGTGCTGCTGTTAATGAATAGAATGTAAGTAAAAGACAGCAAAATGACTACAAGCACTCACATGCATAGATCATGAGGGGAGCAGTTCCAGCCAACGATCCTTTCTTATTTTAGCATTTTCAGCATTCAAAGAATGTAATCAGTATTGTGGGGCATCTCCAAATTGATTTTGCATATCTCTACTGAAGGGAGGACAAAGAAACTTGACTAAGCACCTATTGTAAAATTCCAAATTGCTATAGAGTAGAATAAAACATTTTTTCTGAAGATTTAATGGTCATATCTGAAGGAAAAGTTTTGGTATATGTCAGAGCAAAAGAAAAATGTAGTGAACATATTTACACATTTGCATTACTAGATTTAAGAGCAAGGTGAAAAGGCACACCCAATTAAAGCAGTGATCATCTGCAGCCAAGATCAGTGTCTATGACAGTGAATTACAACTGCTAATACCTGTCATAATCATGTTTTGGAAGATAAAACAGAAAACAAATTTATTCAGTAAATTAAATAGTAGAATTGTCAACTATAGACATTAGTGGGTCCTGAGTTTCTATACAATAATTTTCTTTGAATATTCCATCTTATCGGGTCTAATGGTAGAGCTCCATGTATCACATTTCCCTTGTCATAGAAGTGAATCAACTGACATAACAAAATCTTGAATTCATATTGTTCTGTAGTTTAGAAATTGTAGCTCTTTGTAAGAAACCAAAAGCAAAAAATGACACTCTTCTTTAGATAAAAATTGATATTTTCACTTTTATGAGGCACTACTACCTTTCCTTCTGGCCGTAGAACTGACAGCTTTAAAACTGAATGTATCACATGAAAACATTTACACATGACGATGTTTTTCACATAAAGCCTAAGAAACAAAAGGACATGGAAATGATGAGATCTAATACTGTTTGCTGTTTCGTTGAAAACTGACATTCTGAGCCCATGGTCATGTACAAAATATAGGTTTACTCTTACATTGAAGATAAGAGCAACAAACCACCTTTTACAATGCTATTTATTTATTTAAATAGCATTGTTACTCGGGTTTGAACTGACAGGTTCATCTTCAGAGAGCTAGTTCACGCTAAGGTAAATTTTACATCAGCTTTCACTTTTTTTTCCCCCCAACTGATGTGAAATTTCCGAAGAAGTTTCACCACATGGAAGTACATATACAAAGATGGCGACCGAGCGAGGTGGCACAGTGGTTAGCACACTGGACTCGCATTAGGGAGGATGGCGGTTCGATTCCGCGCCCAGCCATCCTGATTTAGGTTTTCCGTGATTTCTTTAAATCGCTCCAGGCAAATGCTGGGATTGTTCCTTTGAAAGGGCACGGCCGACATCTTTCCCCATCCTTCCCTAATCCAATGAGACTGATGACCTTGCTGTCTGGTCTCCTCCCCCAAACAACCCAACCCAACCAAAAGATGGCACTATTACAACCATAACAATGCCAAAGACTTCCTTTGAAAGCAGACATTTTTACTGAAGCTGGTCTGACAGTCTCTGTTAAGATATTCATCTACAGAGTAGAAGGAGCTGCCTATCGAAAAGTCTCTCAAACTCTGCTAAGCTGTGCTTTATCTGGAACCAAGTTTTTAATGGTTGCTGGAAATTTATTGGCAATGTGTGTTCCTGTACATTAGGCCCATTTTATTTTATAAAGTTAAGTAATTTTAGGAAACGAAAGTGCTGGCAGGTCGATAGACACACAAACAAACACACACATACACACAAAATTCAAGCTTTCGCAACCAACGGTTGCTTCATCAGGAAAGAGGGAAGGAGAGGGAAAGGCGAAAGGATGTGGGTTTTAAGGGAGAGGGTAAGGAGTCGTGTGCGAGTGTATACCTGTCCTTTTTTCCCCCTAAGGTAAGTCTTTCCGCTCCCGGGATTGGAATGACTCCTTACCCTCTCCCTTAAAACCCACATCCTTTCGTCTTTCCCTCTCCTTCCCTCTTTCCTGATGAAGCAACTGTTGGTTGCGAAAGCTTGAATTTTGTGTGTATGTTTGTGTTTGTTTGTGTGTCTATCGACCTGCCAGCACTTTTGTTTGGTAAGTCACATCATCTTTGTTTTTAGATATATTTTTCCCACGTGGAATGTTTCCCTCTATTATATTCATAAGTAATTTTAGGTTTTTATGTAGATTGTTCATACTCCTAGTATTGATACTATGTTTTGAGCTATTAGTGGGAAATAGACACACATTACTTGCAACAAATTTCATTAAGGAATAAATATACTGAGAAGTGGTGGTTAGAATACCAAGTTCCTTGAACAGGTTTCTACAGGATATTCTTGAAGCTGCACCACAAACTAGTCTTATTACATGCTTTTGCACATTAAAAGCTTTTGCTTGGTTTGTTGAGTTACCCCAGAATATGATCCCAAATGATATAATAGAATGAAAGTAAGCGAAGTATGAAACTTTTTTGTATTTAGATCTCCTAAATCAGACAGCATTCTCACTGCAAATACATACTTGTTTAGGCGCTCCAGCAATGCTGTGGTATGCCCTTCCCAAGTTAATGTATTATCAACTTGTAATCCCAGAATTTTAACACTGTCACACTCTTCGATCTGCATGTCTTCATATGTTGTACTCATGCTGGAAGGAAATCTCTTACAGGTTCTGAACTACATGTAGTGGGTCTTTTCAAAGTTTAATGACAGTGAATTAGCTTTAAACCATTTATTAATGTACATGAAAATTTTATTAGCAGCCATTTCTAAATCTATACATGACTTGCTCTTTACTGCAAAGTTTGTGTCATCTGCAAACAAAACAAATTTAGCATCTGGCACTGTAATAAATGAGAGGCTATTAATGTACACAAAGATGGAACCTCGAGGAACACCACACTAATTCCCAATCACATGAAGACTGATTGCTTGCTCCACAGGCATTTCGCAACAACGCCCTTCGTTTCCTGTTAGTTAGGTAAGACTCAAATCATTTTGCCCCACTGTTGGTAACTCCATAATATTCTGATTTATTTAAGAGGATGCTGTGATCCACACAGTCAAAGGCTTTTGCAAGGTCACAAAATGCCAGTAGTATCGATTCTGTTATCTAATGACTTACATACATTCTCACTGTTCATGTAAATAGCTTTATCTGTTTCAGACAACCTAAACTGTGACTTGGACAATATATTATATGCAGTCAGATGCTTAAGGAGATACTTAAATGCAACCCTTTCAAATATGTTTGAAAAAGCCACAAAATAGAAATCAGTTGATAATTTGATGATATCTCTTTATCACCCTTCTTTTAAAGAGGCTTAACTTCAGCATATTTTAGCCAGTCTGGAAATGTTCCGCTGAGAAGAGATTGATTACACAAATAACTTAAGACAGAACTCGACTCACTTGAGCGCTCTTTGAGTAACTTTATTGAAATGTTGTCGTAACCACTAGAATACTTTGATTTTAAGCATTTTCTGATGGATGCTACTTTGGGAGATGTAAGTGTCATTTCCGTTCTGCTGAAGTTATTGGTAAAGACTTGTCTCAGATATTCCATTGCACTGTTAACTGAACCTGATAACCCCAACCTGTCAGTAACACAAGTACTTGTTTAAGAGGTTTGCAACACTACATGCTCTTGTTACCAATGTCTCATTTATTTTTCCAGGTATCTGTTTCTCTTCCTTTTTGGGTCCATGTGTCTCTGTCTTCACTATATCCCATATAGTTTTTATTTCGTTATCTGATGTAATTATTTTTTTCTCATTATAAAGCCGCTTAGATTTCTGTATTACTTGCTTCAATATTTTGCAGTATTCTTTGTAATGCACTACAATGTTAACATCAGAGGTGTTTGCAGATAGTAGATACAGTCTCCTTTTTGTCCCACATGATATCTTATTCCTTGTGTAATCCGTGGTTTATTTTTAGACTTCTGTGTTATTTGAGTTACCTTTACGAGAAAATCATTTTCAAAAGAGGAAGTACTGTTATTTATGAATGCTTTGTTTTTTTCATTTGAGTCACAAGTATTGTAAAAATCTATACAGTTCATGTCTTTGAGTACTCTCCTAAAATTCTCAAGTTTTGACTGATTTATTACCCTTCTGTACTCAGATTTAATAGATTTTTTGTACGGACAAGTTTCAGCGTTTGGCAGAATATGCTGCATGTGGTGATCAGATAGCCCATTTAGTACTGGTTTTGTGATATGTGTTGTTTGCCTAGATTTTTCCACAAAGATATTATCAATAGCAGTCTCGGAGCATTCACATATCCTAATTGCAAAGTTCACAACAGGAAATAATGGAAAGACAGTAATTGTTCAGTAACAGAGCTATTCAATAAATCCACCAGCAACCACGGTTTCCCTTTTTTTATGTGAGCTTCCAGATTTTTAATGAAGAGTTTAAAGTTTTCGTACAGTGTTCTGTATATACTTACTATTGTAAAGAACTTACTATGAAATTCTAATTCTTATGCTTAAGCTTCTAAGTGCTGCTCTGAGCAAAATTAATTAATATCAGTATTCTTGAAATTAAAACAGTTTCTGCTGACGAATGTGGCAATCCCTCCTTTCTCCTTATTTTCTCCACAGGTGTAAAAAGCTAACTTGAAAAAATACACACACACACACACACACACACACACACACACACACACACACAATATGTGGATTATGACCAGTACTTATATGTCTCCATGCAAAATGGCATCATGTGGCTGATGGGTTTCTGGACCCTGTGTGATGTCTTTGAACAGCAGTCAGTATAGGTCAGTATAGAAATTCATTCAAATTTATGAAAGCTGAAAAAATAAAAAAATAAAAACAGTCTGCACAGAAAATCATGGGGCAAAGTTGATCTCTTGCTCGTTTTTAGAGTTGGAAAAATGTGTGTGGCTTAATGCAGTAATGTCAAAACTGAGAAATTCCATTCAGAGTCAACATATGGAAATCTGAAGTTTGGAGCTGTCTTCATTCTTTAATGTGTGATCACACTGTTGGCTACACATTTTGGAATTTCAAGTGTAGATTTTATAAACATCCCCTCCTCTCTTACAGTTCTTTTGTTGAAACCAGAGTGTAATATTTCAAGAAATGGCTCATGCCTCATTGTTTTGAAGGTAGTAAAGTGAAATCCAATTTGAGACAGGCAAAAGTCCCTGATTATCAAATTGTATATAGGAGGTTTAGAAAATCTCTTTCCATGGTGTCAGACATGCAAGTAGGCTAATGATTAGAAAACAGAGCAGAAGGTGTGTGTGTCAATCTCAACATAAAATTTTAATATGATTCTTTTTGTGATCTCCTCTAGATGTGTAGTCTTCACAGTGCAGAAATGCCTCGCTGTTAGGAGTGTGAAAGGAGAAATACATGTTGAATGCAAATTGAAGCTGCATTTTTGTGGAAATGAATATGAACTTTATTTTCATTGATTGTTAATTAATGCTTAACTTACCTGATGTAGTGTCTTAAAGAGTGATTTTTTTCTGCAGTTCAACAATGGCAGACGAGCAGCAATTCTGTCTACGCTGGAATAACTTCCAGATGAACATAACATCCCAGTTTGAGGCATTACGTGATGAAGAAGACTTTGTGGATGTGACATTGGCTTGTGAGGGACAGCGTCTAAAAGCGCATAAAGTTGTATTATCAGCTTGTAGTCCTTACTTCAAGGAACTTTTCAAGGTGAAATACTATTGAGGACCTTTACGATTTTATCAAATTTCACTTAATCTGGAAATATTAGGTATGGATTTATTTTGCAAAGTAGTCTGTGGTATTTGTAGATTATAATTCATCCTACAGTGTTTAAATTTTATCAGTGACTGCAGAATTATGTCAGAAGGTAATTGGAGTGACTGTAGCACATTTTGACTCAGTGGCCCCATTGTACTAAAATTTATGGTGTGTTATGTTACAGAAATGAGAAATAGTCATCTATTTCTAGGAAGAGATCTTTTGTTTTCTTTTAGTAGTTCAGGTGAATAAAATTTCTATGTGCACATAATGAATTCCTTTCACCCTATGGGAGACAGATGTTTAGCTTCCTGTGCCCAACCCCCTCTCCTCCCAGTATGTTAAAAAGAACATATGTGGACTTCATTGCAGACGATTTTCATTTCACTTGTCTGTATTTTGTAGCTCTGGTGTAAAATATTAATTTGTGTGGGAAGAAATACATGTTGTTAATTTCTGAATTACTGGAAAATAATAAATATTTTTCATTGGTTCACTTGCAATGCATTCTATGATTTCTTTTTTATGGAGTTGTATATGAATTAATTGTTTTTGCAGAGTAATCCTTGCAAACATCCTATACTGTTCATGCGTGATGTGGAATTCAGACATTTGAAGTCTCTGGTAGAGTTCATGTATGCTGGAGAGGTCAATGTTGCACAGGCACAGTTATCAGCGTTTCTTAGAACTGCAGAATCACTACAAATACGTGGACTCACAGAAGCACCACAGAGGCATTCAAGGGTGAGCAACAAAGTTTTTTTTAGAGATTTACTCTACCTGTTTCTACAGTTTCTTTAGAGGAAAACTGTATATGCTTTATAAAGTAGTTGTTACTGCAACTTGTCATATTGTTTGAGTGCCAGAAGATATTCACAACTACTGGACCAGTGGTCCAATCTGATGTAATTTTACACACGTTTCTTATACAATAATAATGACCTGCAAAAAATTTGAGCTCAAGATACAAAAATTAAATGTTTATGTGCTGTTATTAGGGCAATGTATAATGTTATGCAAGCTCTACAACAGTCTCAACCAAATTTAAGATGGCTAAGAATTGAAACTAGTGGTACTTCAGAGGAGATATTTGGAGCAGATGCACAAACACATGAAAATTTCAAGACAACGTCAATCACTATTTTCATAAGGTCAAAGTTGTGGAGAAATCAGCCAGTGTTCTTGTTTGATTGCAGTCATTTTTGGACACACACAATTTATTGAGTGATCTTTAGTAGTCACATAGTGAAGTTAAGTGTTATCAGTTGTACAGATTAGCAGCAGTTGTTTGAGAATATTCTAGAAGTTACTGATACATAAACATGCCATAAAATTTTTTACACCAAATTAGTGCATACCTTGATGTGTTCTGCTAAATATTATCACATATTATTTTCTTTTCTTTTGTTTCATTAGAAAGAGCAGTTTTTCTCATCAGTAGGTGATTTTTGTGAATGTACTCCACATGTTATGCAATTCAGTATTGAAAAATTCCTGGTGCTTTTAGAAAAGAAAAAACAACAACCCAGTGGGTTAAATTGGGTTTTTGGGATTTTTTTCTTATTGACAATTAAACAGTGCAATTTAAGTGCCACTCATTTTCTCCAACAACTGTCAAATGTTTCGTAGCCCTGGACCTTTTTAAAGCAGACAGCACGAATATTGCAGAAGCTGTCAAAGTATGGATGGATTTTTTCCCGATGTGGAACCCTATAGGAACGTAATGAAGAGTGAAAGGAACAAGTGCTAGAACTCTTTGATTGTCTTGCTAATAGATTAGATTCAAGATTCAGGGGGAGAAGATTATCTGCTGAACAAGAAGAAAGTGTAGAAAACTGGCTCGCAGAGCTGCATCCAGAGTGGATTGCAAGTTTTATGTCTTTTGGGAGTGATGATTATGATTATTTTCCTGCTACTATGTTTTCTGATGCAGGTCTAACTTAGTTTTGCCCAAACAAATGGTAGAAGATAATGGAGCTGAAAACCACAATAAAAAAAGGAAACATACCAACACAGTTCATTACTTCTGTGAAAGTCTCATCTCCTGCCCCACCAGCACTATATCCTCCTGCAGGCGTGTTTGATCAAAATTAAGAGTTAATTTAGGAGAGGAAAGTGCCGAGAAATTAGTGAAGATCTATAAATTTCTGCATGCTTCCAAAAAGGACTAAATTGTGCTTTATAGTCATTACAGTCTTACATCAAATAAAGTTTTCTTTGAAAGTGTGAATGTTGTTGAACAGTATTAAAACACAATAAAATAAATTCTTGTGACAGTAAATACAGGTCTTCAATAAATATGATAGCTCTTTTTAATTTTTGTAAGGCTAATTGTGTAAAATTTTATATGTTAATTAAATTTTCATAATTAAATATGGTTTATTTTGATTGGGTCTGGTGTTTTTTTTAAAAAGGAGCATGGTTTTTTAGTTCTGGTTAAATTGCAACTACCCTGGTATGAGCCACAGTTTTCGTGAGGCTAAGCTCTGCACCTGATGCTTTTTTGTGTTGATTTAAATCATCCTTTCGCTTGTAAAGTCTTGGACATGTGTAATAAATATTTCTAGATCATCTGTCTAAGCCTCACAAACTGTGTGCGAGAAGGAGATTTTGCATCGTGGTGGGTCGAACTATACGACGAATAGTGGCACATGTTGATTGCAGCTTGGTGGGTAGGTTTGTATTTGTTGGTGGCAGTTTCCAACAGTTAAAAATGCAGTGCACGTGCATATAGTCAGTGTGCATCTGGAGCAAGTGTCTAGGATTCATTTGTGTAATCATATGTAAGTTATTAGCAGCCTCTTCTTATTTTTAACTTATTTCCACTTTGAAATTTCACTATCATAAAAACTTTTAGCTGTGATTAAATATAGACATAAAGTAAATATATTGGCAAATATAGAAGATTATGACACCTAAAAATAACAAAAACTGTCAAATAGTAAATGTAACAACAGTTGGTGAATATTTGACAGTAGTATTTTTGAGTTCATCCAGAGGGTCTCCAAAACAAGCAAAACCTCTTTTTAGTATGAAAAAACTACTCTATGTAACTAAACAAAAATTAAAGAAATAGGAGGTGACAATAAGTAGCAACAGAATAAAACCCAAAGGGAAGGAGAGACCTAGGTCTATCAACGAAATGATTGACATAGGTATAATTATTTGAATATGGAACTGGTGTATGCCTAATGACAAATTTGATGAAAAATATTTAGATGTGGTTGAATAGTTACCACTACTGAAATATTCAAGAATACTTTCTGCAACTTGATAAAACTGATAGCAGGTAACTTCTCTGCAGAGCCACTAAATGGCACTCCCATGACACAAATTTTAAGTGTATTGGGCACAGAAAGCCATGTATCTAATCCAGGTATCTCTCTTGGATTACTACTAGTTTCAGTTCTAAGGCATCTTAAAATTGACCTAAACTTTTGCATAACACACACAAAATTTTGCAGCCTACCACTGAAAGGCTCCTAAAACTTTCAATTTTTGTATCTTGAGCTCAAATTTTTCCCAGTGAAGTTTTATTATACAGACAAGTATGTGCAAAATTTTATTCGGGTTGGAAGTGATGAGGTGAGACTGATTCATAAAACTGATCCACTTAATGTGAAAGGGTCCTGTTAAGCTTTATTGTGGATTTAATATTCTACAAGTGGCAGCTTTTGTCAGTTTGACTGCTTAGGAAACCTTTTAGCAGTATTTCCCGCTGCCTGCATTGCACTCAGTACCGTATTTACTCGAATCTAAGCCGCACCTGAAAAATGAGACTCGAAATCAAGGAAAAAAAATTTTCCCGAATCTAAGCCGCACCTGAAATTTGAGCCTCGAAATTACAAGGGAGAGAAAAGTTTTAGGCCGCACATCCAAATCGGAACAAAGTTGGTCCACTGTAATATGAGACACAATTTAGGTGGAATGAATGACGATACAGCTACAGTAGTTTGGTTCGAGTCTTAAGCTTAGCAGTTAAGCTTTACCATGTAGCCATTGCTATGCGTCAGGTGCTCCGTCCGTATTTTTACGGGTACCATTCCTTTTTCACGTGCTTCGTCTGGTTTGAATTGATTGCTTATTTTTCTTTGATCTGGTAAGTGCCGTTCTCTTTGTTATAGATGTAGCTGAAAATGCATAACTGTACTGTGTCATGCATTGTTTGTCGCATTCTGATAGTGAGTGTTTAGGACCTGTCGCCGCTCGCGGCATGGCTTGCTTTTGTGCACGCTACAGCCGCTTTTAAAAAAAAAAAAACAAAAAAGAGAGAGAGAGAGAGAGAGAGAGAGAGAGAGAGAGAGAGAGAGAGAGGAATCGTCTCATTAGCGAAACAATGGCAAGATACTGCTTGCTATTTGCTATTACTTACATTGCTGCTTTCTTTGATAATGATCAACAAGAACCAAATAATAGACTGCGTATGATAGAAGATGTTCTGAACGAGAATTTAGCGAAAATTTTTCTCCGGTTGAAAATCTTTGCAGATGCCTCTTTAGTACCTAGTACATTACATTCTGCACAGAAATTAGTCATCTTAGATTTAAAAATCTTGTCAATTGCCGTGCTTCATTTCTGACTGTATCACTATTAGGCATAAGAGCAATACGAATATAAACATGACATGATATGTATATTATTCCGCGTTTGCTGTTGTCTCACTCTAGTTTCGTAGTTTATTAGACAGGCAGGATTTAAATGAGATAGCAGCAAACACGAAAGAATACATGGCAAAATGTTAATATTCGTACAGTATTATTCTTATGGTGAAAAGAATACTGCATGCGATTCACAATTCATAAAAGCTCTTATTAGCATCGATCTCTTGTCACAGGTAGGAAAAAATTCAGAACGTAGAGTTGGCCATATTGACAAACATCCCAAACAATCTTGCCAGTCGGATTTTCGTAGTACATTGAAATGCTGCTACATTCGAAGATGAACAATACGGAATTTGTATTTACTTCGTTGGATAATGTATGAAAATGCAGTGGTCGAAACTCGGGGGCGGTGAAAAAAAGCTCGTCTTCCACCTTTTTTTTTTATTTTTTAAATTTACTGACGCAGAGGTTTTGTCGTCAGTATTTATCTTTGTGCCTGCAAAGCATGCCAGTGTAGCGCTACATAATTAGACGGCAGAAGTTATTTGAGGCGGCACCTACCAACATTTTTCAGAACTTCCGCTTACTTTGCACTCGATTCTAAGCCGCAGGCGGGTTTTTGGATTACAAAAACCGGAAAAAAAGTGCAGCTTAGATTCGAGTAAATACGGTATATTGAAGGTGCAAGTGTATAGGATTGAACTACTGACTGAGAAATACTACCGTTAGACATACAAAGTGAAATGATAACAATCAGAATGTCATTTGTACGTGCACTTCGTACTGGTGTGACTCTTCAGTTCCACATTTGAACAACAGAACTCAATTTTTGTGATAAAAGGGAAAGTTGTAGAGAATTCATTGTAATCTGAAAGTTATTCCATGTATTTTTAAAATATCCTTGATCTTAAGAGAGCTATCCATTATTTTTGCTTTACCGTATTGTACAGGGTGATTATAGTTAAAGCTGTACTTTCAAAATGCTGTAGGAATAACACCACTGGTCAGGATGATGTCAAATTGCAACGGAATATTATTGGAGAAGGGGAAAAACGTATAGCAACAAAAAATTGTGTGTCAGGATATGTAAATGAAAACACCTGTCATGTGCGTGACCCATTGAAGTTGGTATAAACATGCTAGGTACATGACTTTTCCTCCTTTCGCACGTGTGACAGTCACTATGACTGTCTCAATGCAGGATCGCACTCTGCTTGTAAAGCTGTATTACAAGAATGATGACTGTGCACACGTCACTCTGCAGAAGTTCTGGACACTGAAGGGTTTGATAAAAGGCATTGGTCCGATGATTGCCGTGGGTCTGGAGAAAATTGTTCGAAAATTTGAGAACATGGGTTCTTTTGGTGTGCAACCTGGTAGAGGGAGGAAACAAATTAATTCGATGTCAATGGAAGCAGTGGCCACAGTAATCCAGAAGGAGATGAGTGGTGGTGTGCAAATGTGTAGTGCACGGAGAATTGCCCGAACATTGGACATATATGTGAGCACGGTGCGTAAAATCCTACGAAACATCCTTCTTTGCTATCCATTCAAAATTACCCAGGTGCATGAGTTGCTTCCTGTTGACCTGCCAGCAAGAGAGACCTTTGCTTTAGAATTTCTTCCTCGAATGGAAGTGGACAATGATTGGCTGTGGAAGATTTTGTGGACAGAGAAGCCCACTTCTATTTAACAGGATATGTCAATACACAGAATTGTTGAATATGGGCAATGGAAAATCCACACGCAAATCAAACAGTACCACTTCGTCCTGAAAAGGTCACTGTGTGGTTCGGGTTTATGGCATCATTTATCAAAAGGCCATATTTTCTCGAAGAGACAGGTGCTTCTAGTCCTGTTACCTGTACCATCACTGGTAAGCACTATGAGTGTCTTTTGCACGATCACATCATTCCAGCTCTCCAACAGTGTGGATGTGTGGATGGGATCATTTTTATGCAAGATGGCGGACCTCTGCACATTGCAAATCCAGTTAAGCAGCTGCTGAAGTGCCATTTTGGAAATGATAGAATTGTTGTTGTTGTTGTTGTGGTCTTCAGTCCTAAGATTGGTTTGATGCAGCTCTCCATGCTACTCTATCCTGTGCAATTTCCTTCATCTCCCAGTACCTACTGCAACCTACATCCTTCTGAAACTGCTTAGTGTATTCATCTCTTGGTCTCCCTCTATGATTTTTACCCTCCACACTGCCCTCCAATACTAAATTGGTGATCCCTTGATGCCTCAGAACACGTCCTACCAACTGATCCCTTCTTCTAGTCAAGTTGTGCCACAAACTCTTCTTCGCCCCAATTCTGTTCAATACCTCCTCATTATTTATGTGAACTACCCATCTAATCTTCAGCATTCTTCTGTAGCACCACATTTCGTAAGCTTCTATTCTTTTCTTGTCCAAACTATTTACCGCCCATGTTTCACTTCCATACATGGCTATGCTCCATACAAATACACTCCTGGAAATTGAAATAAGAACACCGTGAATTCATTGTCCCAGGAAGGGGAAACTTGATTGACACATTTCTGGGGTCAGATACATCACATGATCACACTGACAGAACCACAGGCACATAGACACAGGCAACAGAGCATGCACAATGTCGGCACTAGTACAGTGTATATCCACCTTTCGCAGCAATACAGGCTGCTATTCTCCCATGGAGACGATCGTAGAGATGCTGGATGTAGTCCTGTGGAACGGCTTGCCATGCCATTTCCACCTGGTGCCTCAGTTGGACCAGCGTTCGTGCTGGACGTGCAGACCGCGTGAGACGACGCTTCATCCAGTCCCAAACATGCTCAATGGGGGACAGATCCGGAGATCTTGCTGGCCAGGGTAGTTGACTTACACCTTCTAGAGCACGTTGGGTGGCACGGGATACATGCGGACGTGCATTGTCCTGTTGGAACAGCAAGTTCCCTTGCCGGTCTAGGAATGGTAGAACGATGGGTTCGATGATGGTTTGGATGTACCGTGCACTATTCAGTGTCCCCTCGACGATCACCAGTGGTGTACGGCCAGTGTAGGAGATCGCTCCCCACACCATGATGCCGGGTGTTGGCCCTGTGTGCCTCGGTCGTATGCAGTCCTGATTGTGGCGCTCACCTGCACGGCGCCAAACACGCATACGACCATCATTAGCACCAAGGCAGAAGCGACTCTCATCGCTGAAGACGACACGTCTCCATTCGTCCCTCCATTCACGCCTGTCGCGACACCACTGGAGGCGGGCTGCACGATGTTGGGGCGTGAGCGGAAGACGGCCTAACGGTGTGCGGGACCGTAGCCCAGCTTCATGGAGACGGTTGCGAATGGTCCTCGCCGATACCGCAGGAGCAACAGTGTCCCTAATTTGCTGGGAGGTGGCGGTGCGGTCCCCTACGGCACTGCGTAGGATCCTACGGTCTTGGCGTGCATCCGTGCGTCGCTGCGGTCCGGTCCCAGGTCGACGGGCACGTGCACCTTCCGCCGACCACTGGCGACAACATCGATGTACTGTGGAGACCTCACGCCCCACGTGTTGAGCAATTCGGCGGTACATCCACCCGGCCTCCCGCATGCCCACTATACGCCCTCGCTCAAAGTCCGTCAACTGCACATACGGTTCACGTCCACGTTGTCGCGGCATGCTACCAGTGTTAAAGACTGCGATGGAGCTCCGTATGCCACGGCAAACTGGCTGACACTGACGGCGGCGGTGCACAAATGCTGCGCAGCTAGCGCCATTCGACGGCCAACATCGCGGTTCCTGGTGTGTCCGCTGTGCCGTGCGTGTGATCATTGCTTGTACAGCCCTCTCGCAGTGTCCGGAGCAAGTATGGTGGGTCTGACACACCGGTGTCAATGTGTTCTTTTTTCCATTTCCAGGAGTGTACTTTCAGAAACAACTTCCTGACACATCTATATTCAATGCTAACAAATTTCTCTTCTTCAGAAACACTTTCCTTGCCATTGCCAGTCTACATTTTATATCCTCTCTACCTTGATCATCATCATCAGTTATTTTGCTCCCCAAATAGCAAAACTCCTTTACTACTTTAAGTGTCTCATTTCCCAGTCTAATTCCCTCAGCATCACCTGACTTAATTCGACTACATTTCATTATCCTCGTTTTGCTTTTGTTGATGTTTATCAGCTGTAATTTCCCTACAGTCTGGTCGTCCCAATCACTTGATCTTAATCCATTTGACTTCTGGTTGTGGGGCTATCAGAAAGATGTTGAGTTTAGTGTTCCGATTGCAAACTTAGCTGCACTGAAGGCATGCATTGCGCAACACTTACTGAACATGACCCTGGAAACTCTCTGATCAGTTGTGGAACATATGTTTCTCGATTTCAACTTGTTGCAGAAAATGGTGGACGGCATATTGAACATGTTTTGTGCCAGTCACATGGAAATTCATAATCTGATTTGATTTTGATTGATGCTTTTCATGCGGTTTTTGGCTTCAGGACAATTAAAACCCGATTTTTCCCCTCCAATGTAATATGACCTTTCTGTGGTGGATGGGCTTACGTAACTAACAGCATCACACCAGTACACCCATGCACACTAAGTAGTAGAGTTTGTTTAACGTTAAATGTAAACTGTAGGCATTGTTGTATGATTCATTTGTCACTTGTAGTCGACCACTGTTAAATTATGATTCTTACAGAGCCATCTATTGCTGCATTTTGTAACTGTTTATTTGTCTTATGCCATATGTTTTCCCCCTTCTCCAATAATAGTCTGTTGCAATTTGATGTCATTCTGACCAGTGGTGTTATTTCTACAATGGCTTGAATGTTTAATTTTAATTATAATCACCTTGTACGTGTCCCAAGAATAAATCTCTTTTAAATAAAACTTTGTTGGCCGTATTTGGTTATTTTTTTTTTATAACTGATTATGGTCTTGCGCTGCATGGTAACTACCAAAATATAGTATTAAAGAAGAAGACTGAAGAAATCCAACATGTGCTCATGAAAGAATTTTTTATATTAAAATGAGTGACAGTGACAGCCCTAAAGAATCTGATCATGTTTATGATAAAGGAAAATGGCATATCTCTTGATGCTGTCTTTGCATCAACTTGGAGGTGTAATTTACAGTTTGCATGAACTTTAAGGTGTTGCCACAAGAGCCAATAAATTAACAAACCGCATCATACAAAGAATGCCAACATAACATAACATAACATAACATAACATAATAGGCTAGTTAAAAATATCTTCTCATCAAGTGTTTGCAGCAAAAAACACACAGGAAACGTGGTGAAATGCATGAGCTTTCGGAGCCAGTGGCCTCCCCAGGGGGCTCAACACCCTTTGGCGGGTTTGTGCTTGTCTACCATGGGGCCCCAGGCTTTGCAGCATCGTTTCACTTCCATGCTGCATGTCTATCCTCTTTCTATTCTTTTTCCCCTCCCTTGGGGAACATGTCTGGGGTGCTATGGGGAATGTTCCGCATTGTCCATTGCTGACGTAAGAACAGTCTCACCACTGTTTTTTGCTCCCTTTTCATTTTCTGTTTACCTTCTCCTATCCTTCCACCATTTCGAATTTGAGGTTCCCCCCTCTTCCTCCCTGTGCGCTTCTGAAGGCCAACCCACGCGTCTGACATATAACAGGTGACAGGGTAACACGTAATTCCCAGCCCCAGCTCAACAGGTAGGGTTCGCGTGCAGCCCCTGGTACAGGCCATGCCCAGGGTGGGGTGATTGCCTGAGTTGCTACCTTCCCAAATTGCGGATTGATCCCTCTGTCAGGTGTTTGGGAGGTGTGAACAATCACCTAATGTGGGCGTGCCTCTTCTGAAGGGGGGCCGCCAGTTGGAAGGAGTGTGCCACCGGAGAGACTGGCAATCATGGGGATTTTTTCGCAATGAGCCAATCATCTTCGCAGTCAACGGCTACAAAATGTAAACGGAGTGAGGCTAACAATTCAAAGACCCTCCCAGCTGCACTATGGCTCCTCATGGTTTCATGTACTGAAGACGGTCAGTCTTTTGCTACGGTAAATCAGTTTATTATTCAGAAAGGTGTTGATGCAATTGCTGCCCCTGTGAAATCCTGCTCTTGTTTATGCAATGGCATGTTGCTTTTGGAGACTACTTCTGATTCTCAAGCACAACAACTGCTTGCAGCTGTGCTCCTCCGTGGCTATCCTGTTGTGTTGAGGCCCCGAGAACTCTGAATTCTTCCCATGGTGTTATTTACACTAGGCTGCTCGAAGGTCTGGCCGTGGCCGAAATCCAATCGTACCTATCTGATCAGGGTGTTACTGCCGTCCATCAGGTGATGTAAAACGTCGATTCCTTCTTAGTGTCCACATGCACTCTTTTTCTCACCTTTGATAGAGTGGTGCTTCCGTCCAAGATCAAAGCAGGCTATGAAATTATCACAGTTCGACCATACATTCTGACCCTTATACGCTTCTACCGGTGTCACTCTCAAATGTCACACCCGGCCAAATGTGTAACCTGTGGTAGGGGTGTGCACGAGGGTGATTGTCCACCTCTTTCTCTCCATTATATCAAGTGCAGTGGTGGCCATGCTGTGATGAAGCAAGCTGGGATATTTTTTTACTTCCCCTCTTGTTTTGCCATCTTCCTCCTTAAAATTCATTTTTCTTTTTTGACTAATTACTATTAACAGACGTGAGTATGTATGGTAAGACAGAGATTTAGGAACCAAGTTTTAAATTGTAAGACATTTCCAGGTGCAGATGTGGACTCTGACCACGGTTATGAACTGTAGATTAGAACTGAAGAAACTGCTAAAAGATGGGAATTTAAGGAGATGGGACCTGGATAAACTGACTAAATCAGAGGTTGTACAGTTTCAGGGAAAGCATGAGGGAACAATTGACAGGAATGGAGGAAAGAAATATGGTTAGGGAAGAATGGGTAGCTTTGAGGGATGAAGTAGTGAAGGCAGCAGAGTATCAAGTAGGTAAAAAGACGAGGGCTTGTAGAAATCCTTGGGTAACAGAAGAAATATTGAATTTAATTGATGAAAGGAGAAAATATAAAAATGCAGTAAATGAAGCAGGCAAAAAGGAATATGAACATCTCAAAAATGAGATTGACAGGAAGTACAAAATGGCTAAGCAGGGATGGCTAGAGGACAAATGTAAGGATGTAGAGGCTTCTCTCACTAGGGGAAAGATAGATACTGCCTACAGGAAAATTAAAGAGACCTTTGGAGATAAGAGAACCACTTGTATGAATATCAAGAGCTCAGATGGAAACCCAGTTCTAAGCAAAGAAGGGAAAGCAGAAAGGTGGAAGGAGTATATAGAGGGTCTATACAAGGGCGATGTACTTGAGGACAATATTATGGAAATGGAAGAGGATGTAGATGAAGATGAAATGGGAGATATGATACTGCGTGAAGAGTTTAACAGAGCACTAAAAGACCTGAATCGCAACAAAGCTCCGGGAGTAGACAACATTCCAATAGAACTACTGACAGCCTTGGGAGAGCCAGTCCTACCATCTGCTGAGCAAGTTGTATGAGACAGGCGAAATACCCTCAGACTTCAAGAAGAATACAATAATTCCAATCCCAAAGAAAGCAGGTGTTGACAGATGTGAAAATTACCGAACTATCAGTTTAATAAATCACGGCTGCGAAGCACTAATACGAATTCTTTACAGATGAATGGAAAAACTAGTAGAAGGTGACCTCGGGGAAGAACAGTTTGGATTCCGTAGAAACATTGCAACACGTGAGGCAATACTGACCCTACGACTTATCTTAGAAGCTAGATTAAGGAAAGGCAAACCTACGTTCCTAGCATTTGTAGACTTAGAGAAAGCTTTTGACAATGTTGACTGGAATACTCTCTTTCAAATTCTAAAGGTGGCAGGGGTAAAATACAGGGAGCGAAAGGCTATTTACAATTTGTACAAACCAGATGGCAGTTATAAGTAGACCACGGATTTTTAGGTCGTAAAAAAGTGTGTTTTAGGCACCTAAAATAGGCTCCTTCAGTAGTTCATTTAGGCTATATAAAACCTAAAATAGGCTCTAATAAAAATGCAGAGAAAATAAAAATAATTCAAAATACACAGTGTTGACAGTATGAACATCTTATTAGTCATTAAAACAAGGAGAATGAATATTTACACAGTTACAGAGCACAGCAATCTACAACATTAATGTTGAACATAACTCCAAATATTTTTGAGTTCCTGCAAGATAAAGATCTCCGTAAAAAAGATGTGGCAATGGTTTAATTAATACATTCATAGTTTCACATATTCTGACCATAGTTGGCTTCACAATAAATAACCAAAATCTTTTCTAGGTTATCTAGTGAAAAACTGTGGCGCTTGTCAGTCGGAATCAATTTATATGCTGAAAAAGAACGTTCTACATCAACAGATGTGACAGGGGCGTACTTCATTTTCGGCACATGTTGGACAGGAATGCTGCAGTCAGGAATGCTGGATTTTCCACTAAGTATGTCTGCAGCTGCACGCAACTCCTTCAGGCCAGTATTCTTCTGCAAAACCGTTTGCATTTTTGCCCGTACTTTTCCCCTACTTTTTCAAGCAAAGAAATATTGTCGTAGTTAGGTCTCCCTGAGCCTTCTAATTGTGAAATTATTCTTGCCATAAATGTGTAGTGGGCCCTAATGTAAGATAAGTCCCATTTTAAAGAAGAATCTTTGAGTAACTCCATTGCTGCAGTTACGGATGCAGCATCCTCCGGTATATTTTCACCCACCTTCTGGACAGCTGAGAGATGCGTACTATAGTTTTCTGCTGCTATCAGCCACGTGCCCCTGCGGGTGAAAACAGGCTCTGGAGGCAATGGGACATCTGGAAGCTGTTCTTTGAATGCCTATATTCTTGATGGTGCCTTAACAAAAATTTTCTTCACCATAGATATTACTTTATTTACTTTAGGAAATTGTAGGCTTACTTGCTCTGTTATGCGGTTGATCCCATCCACTGCACAAGTTACGTGCAGCATCAACGGGTAGAATACTTTTAATAGTTGAAACGCTGCTATCATACACTCCTGGAAATGGAAAAAAGAACACATTGACACCGGTGTGTCAGACCCACCATACTTGCTCCAGACACTGCGAGAGGGCTGTACAAGCAATGATCACACGCACGGCACAGCGGACACACCAGGAACCGCGGTGTTGGACGTCGAATGGCGCTAGCTGCGCAGCATTTGTGCACCGCCGCCGTCAGTGTCAGCCAGTTTGCCGTGGCATACGGAGCTCCATCGCAGTCTTTAACACTGGTAACATGCCGCGACAGCGTGGACGTGAACCGTATGTGCAGTTGACGGACTTTGAGCGAGGGCGTATAGTGGGCATGCGGGAGGCTGGGTGGACGTACCGCCGAATTGCTCAACACGTGGGGCGTGAGGTCTCCACAGTACATCGATGTTGTCGCCAGTGGTCGGCGGAAGGTGCACGTGCCCGTCGACCTGGGACCGGACCGCAGCGACGCACGGATGCACGCCAAGACCGTAGGATCCTACGCAGTGCCGTAGGGGACCGCACCGCCACTTCCCAGCAAATTAGGGACACTGTTGCTCCTGGGGTATTGGCGAGAACCATTCGCAACTGTCTCCATGAAGCTGGGCTACGGTCCCGCACACCGTTAGGCCGTCTTCCGCTCACGCCCCAACATCGTGCAGCCCGCCTCCAGTGGTGTCGCGACAGGCGTGAATGGAGGGACGAATGGAGACGTGTCGTCTTCAGCGATGAGAGTCGCTTCTGCCTTGGTGCCAATGATGGTCGTATGCGTGTTTGGCGCCATGCAGGTGAGCGCCACAATCAGGACTGCATACGACCGAGGCACACAGGGCCAACACCCGGCATCATGGTGTGGGGAGCGATCTCCTACACTGGCCGTACACCACTGGTGATCATCGAGGGGACACTGAATAGTGCACAGTACATCCAAACCGTCATCGAACCCATCGTTCTACCATCCCTAGACCGGCAAGGGAACTTGCTGTTCCAACAGGACAATGCACGTCCGCATGTATCCCGTGCCACCCAACGTGCTCTAGAAGGTGTAAGTCAACTACCCTGGCCAGCAAGATCTCCGGATCTGTCCCCCATGGAGCATGTTTGGGACTGGATGAAGCGTCGTCTCACGCGGTCTGCACGTCCAGCACGAACGCTGGTCCAACTGAGGCACCAGGTGGAAATGGCATGGCAAGCCGTTCCACAGGACTACATCCAGCATCTCTACGATCGTCTCCATGGGAGAATAGCAGCCTGTATTGCTGCGAAAGGTGGATATACACTGTACTAGTGCCGACATTGTGCATGCTCTGTTGCCTGTGTCTATGTGCCTGTGGTTCTGTCAGTGTGATCATGTGATGTATCTGACCCCAGGAATGTGTCAATAAAGTTTCCCCTTCCTGGGACAATGAATTCACGGTGTTCTTATTTCAATTTCCAGGAGTGTATATGCAGCAGCATCAGTGACGGCCAGAAGCACCTTATTCCCATCCACTCCGTGTGGGTATAGCACTTCAAGCCCATTGTTCACAAACTGTGCTATTGTTTGTTGGTTAGTTGGCTCAAATGACTCTGAGCACTATGGGACTCAACTTCTGAGGTCATCAGTCCCCTAGAACTTAGCACTACTTAAACCTAACTAACCTAAGGACATCACACACATCCATGCCCGAGGCAGGATTCGAACCTGCGACCGTAGTGGTCTCGCGGTTCCAGACTGTAGCGCCTAGAACTGCACGGACACTTCGGCCGGCTGTTGGTTAGTTTTTGCAAGCTGTTTTGAGTAAATAAAATGAGCCCTGGATGGAGCATCTGGATCTAGCTTGCCAATAATCAGGTTTGCAATGTAACGGCCAAGACTGTCAGTAGTTTCATCCACAGAAATCCATATACAAGATTATCCAACATCATCTCGGATTCTGTGCAATGCAGCATTGTAAGCTGACTCCACATAATTCTTACGTAAAGTTGACTCTGCAGGAATAGACTGATGGCAGTACTTCTCAAGAAAACCTCTGAAAATAGGTTGTTCTAGTTTCCGAAAGGGGATGTTTGCTGCCACAAGTGCATGACACAAATCACTGAAGAACTTGTTTTTTTTCGGAGGATTCACCAGATTTATTGGTTAAAAGAGTTTGCTTAAATTTTGACTTTAGTTCAACATTAGCTTTATGTGCGATTCCATCTGCATGCTGAGTTAAGTGAGATTTCTTAACATTCGAAACCTAATACGAGAGAAAAGGGAAATGCAGTTTTGAATCGCATATAAAGAGTATTTCGTATTACTAAAGGATAGCGATAAAAAAGAATCCTAAGTGACAGGAAAATAAGAAGTCTAAGAAAAACGTCAACTAACCTCCTTGTTGCATGCTTGGCAGAAAATAATTTTCCCATCTGTTGTATAATGCGGAAAATCTTGCAGCCACTGCATTATATGAGTAGACTTTGAACTAGCTGTTTTCGGCATGGCGTAGTATTCTCACACAGAAACTAGAATTTATTTTGCACTTAGAACGTCAGTAACACTTTACGGCAGTGCATGCGAGCGGTAGGGGAAGTACCATACTCGTTGCTGGACATATGGCACCTGACAGCTGGCCGCCCCTTCTGAACAAGCGAATGGAATCTACCAGTGCTTCAGATGAAAACATCTCACTACTGGCAAATTATTTTTCGAACCGGAAAATTCACGTATAATACCTTTCACGAAACAGAGTAGTTTGATAGGACTGCCTGTAGACAGCAGAGAGAAAATGCGTGAAGGGCAGTAATTTAGCTATAGAGGGCATCTACGATTAACATTGTGATCTTTTAATCCGTGCTCAGCTTAAGGCCTATGAAACCGTTTCTTTGCGAAAATACACAGCTGGCCAGAATCCTACGAACGAAATATAAATTTAACATTTAGTACTCCCACGTTCGATTCTAATGTGTAACTCAAATCTTTGACCGGTTCCCAGTCGCTCGCCGAAGTTAAGCACTGTCACGCTCGGCGCGTAAGTGGACGGATGACCATTCAACCGTGCCGAGTGCTTTTGGTAGTAAGACAAGCAAAGGAATTGTAAACAATATCTAACGACCTTCGCCTTCGACGAGACGTAAAGCCTTAAGTTTACTTCCTTTTTCTAATCTTTGAAAACACAAGAACTCTATGTCAGATTAACGAAATAGGTACTTTTTAGGATTTTGATGCCGAAATAGGCAAAATTAGGCGTCAACGTCGAAATACGCAATTTTAGGTCCTATAAAACTAACTGTATTCAGTTTAGTTAGTCATGAAATGCATAAGTACCAACTTATAAGCAAATTGGAGCTTATGAAAAAAAAATACGTTTTAACCTAAAGATCCGTGATCTATTTTTTACATATGAATAATAAAACACCTATAAAGAGTATTTGGTATTAACTGGGATAGCCATATAAAAAAAATAAAAAAAGACCAAAGTGTGAGGCAAATATGAAGCATGAGCGCATATCAACTAGCCACCTTGCTGCACGCTGGGCAGAAAATATTTTTTTCCATCTGTCGTATAGTGTGGAAAAACTTGGAGCCACTGTCTTATATGATGAAATAGGCTTTTTTAGGATATTAAAGCCGAAATAGGCAAAAATAGGCACTAACGTCGAAATAGGCTTTTTTAGGTCCTATAGAATTAATGCTATTAAGTGTAAATAGTCATGAAACGCATAAGTACAAATTTTTATGCTAATAGGAACTCAGGAACAAAATAGATTTTTACCTAAAATCCGCGGTCTAGTTATAAGAGTCGAGGGGCATGAAAGGGAAGCAGTGGTTGGGAAGGGAGTGAGACAGGGTTGTAGCCTATCCCCGATGTTACTCAATCTGTATGTTGAGCAAGCGGTAAAGGAAACAAAAGAAAAATTTGGAGTAGGTATTAAAATCCATGGAGAAGAAATAAAAACTTTAAGGTTCGCCGATGACATTGTAATTCTGTCAGAGACAGCAAAGGACTTGGAAGAGCAGTTGAATGGAATGGACAGTGTCTTGAAAGGAGGATATAAGATGAACATCAACAAAAGCAAAACGAGGATGATGGAATGTAGTCGAATTAAATCGGGTGATGCAGAGGGAATTTGATTAGGAAATGAGACACTTAAAGTAGAGCAAAATAACTGATGATGATCTATGTAGAGAGGATATAAAATATAGACTGGCAATGGCAAGGAAAGTGTTTCTGAAGAATTGAAATTTGTTAACATCGAGTATAGATTTAAGTGTCAGGAAGTGGTTTCTGAAAGTATTTGTATGGAGTGTAGACATGTATGGAAGTGGAACATGGATGATAACTAGCTAGGACAAGAAGAGAATAGAAGCTTTTGAAATGTGATGCTACAGAAGAATGCTGAAGATTAGATGGGTAGTTCACATAACTAATGAGGAAGTATTGAATAGAATTGGGGAGAAGAGGAGTTTGTGGCACAACTTGACTAGAAGAAAGGATCGGTTGGTAGGACATGTTCTGCGGCATCAAGGGATCACCAATTTAGTATTGGAGGGCAGTGTGGAGGGTAAAAATCTTAGAGGGAGACCAAGAGATGAATACACTAAACAGATTCAGAAGGATGTAGGTTGCAGTAGGTACTGGGAGATGAAGAAGCTTGCACAGGATAGATTAGCATGGCGAGCTGCATCAAACCAGTCTCAGGACTGAAGACCACAACAACAACAAACAATACGTGAGTATAACCTGTATTTTCATAAAAGAGAAAAGTTGGGTCTCAGTTTTAAAGAATATAACAACAGATCTAATTTTGTGCTTAGTTTTATGTATGTAATTGATTTTCTAATTTAGTTTGAATATTACTAGTTAGTATCTTTTGTTATAGGGTGAAATCAGCAATTGTTTAGTAACTTAAATTCTACTGTTGACTTATAAACAAATTTAAATGCTGTACTGATTATAAACATTTGGAAGACGAAATACTAGGAATCTTAAAGTATCTATTTGGCTCTCTTCAGAAACATGTTTGCAAAACCAGCACTTCATTAATTCCAAAGTAATTAACAGTTTTGTCCAAAGTATTGTCTGCATACTAATATTTGTTAATTTCATGATTTAAACAAATAATTCGGCCTGACTCTTGTAGTAGAAGAAACTGTTAAAAGGAACGAATTTTTTGATGTATTCAGTTAATTTAATGAGCTAAGTAATTGTAACTTCTGAAAATTTAATTTTGAACAATGTTTAGTTTCAGTGCCTATTATTGTGAGGATATATAAGGGTCCGAATGTTGGTCACAAGACAGTCAGTCCAAGGCTGAGTTTCAGACGAGAAACCTATGTTGGTTAGATCAACAACAATGCGTCCATGAAATAAGTGTGACATTATTAGGCCGTGTGTTGAAACAATGACAGTGTCTGCTCCATACGTACCATTCTATTCTTCAAGAACTGTGAACTCTCTGGTTAGGTTTCTACTGGTGATAGATGTTCAATAGTAAACTATTGTAGCAGTATGAGGAGGTTTGTCTACAAACTATTAATGAGACTTATGGAAAGTTAAAACAGTATTGAACTGGTCATATTAAATGTGTATATGGGGGGCGGGGTTGTGAAAAGTGAAAGTAAACAACTGTGAATTGCAAATGTGCACCTGTCGGCTACATTATTTAAAGTAGTCAGAGCTGTACTTCCACACCCCATTTTTCAGCCAGTATCTCAGTGCAGTACGTTGACACGGAGGACAACAAATGGAGAAACAAAGAATGCAAACAGTCACAACGCCACCTCATTTCGAGATTGTCCCATGTATCTCGATGAGTGGGCTTTTCAGGAGATCTGGGTAAAAGAAAAAGTTCCTTACCCGGTTGCTTGCAAGTTATTGGCTAGTCGCAAACACTGTGTTATACCATCTGGCACTTGCGGTACTGTTCTTGGTACTTCTTGCTCCATAAAGGACATGGCCACGCAGACATGTGACTTCAAATTTAGCTCTGGGGTTTTGAAATTGCCCATTGTCAAGGTAGCATTGCTGTCCCCTCGTCCTGCTGTGCAACAAGCCATCAAACTCTTACCTCAAGGGGCGATACCACCAGCTGTGCAACCAGCAGGCTGGAAAGGACAGAAGGAGTTCTCCTGTGAAGACTTCTTACGTCCCTCCAGCCAACCAACACCTGAGTCTTCCTCTGCTAACCATAAAGGCTCGAAGCAGTCCATCGAAGGCGAATGGTATTCTTCTTCACCGACTTGAAGAGCCTCTTTGACAGTGTTGCTACATGATACTTTCGCACAGCCGGCCTTCCTGTTGCTGGTGCACGCCACCAACCATTTTTCTGCATTGGACTCTGCATACTGACAGCACAAGAGAGCAGATGCATCTGTGGATCTCATGGAGCAGGATCCTCCCGCCTCTGTGCCCTGTAGCTGCGAGTCTTCGAAGGCTGTCACTTGGCAGTCACCGAGGTGACACCTCTTTATTTTTTCTTCATCATGATTCTCCTCCAATGGAACGTTCACAACCTTCGATCCAGCAAAGAGGATTTACGGCTGCTTTTAGAATTGCGGCGTCCCCTTGTAATCTGCCTTCAGAAAGCAAAATTCACCCTCATGACCACGTTGATCTTTCGCATTTCTTTCCAGTCTGTTTTGACCTTCCCCTTGAGGCCAGCATTCTACTTCATGATGGGGTCATGCTGCTCATACGGGACAACGTTCATATTCAAACCATCTACCTGACTACCTGCCTTCAAGCTGTTTCATTTCACCTTTTCCTCCCTCACGTGACATTTTTCCTTTGTATCGTTTATATCCCTCTGTCATTCGATGTCGCCAGGGCAGGCTTCCTCCAGCATATTTGGCAGCTACCTCACCTCAGCATATTTGGCAGCTGCTCGGCGATTTTAATGTGCACCATCCCCTTTGGGGTTCTCCCAGAAACTGTCAGAGAGGTGACCTCTTGGCTGACCTTCTCCATCAACTTAACTTCTTCTACCTTAACACAGGAGCACCCATACTCCTTTCCTATTTGACCCACACCTATTACCATTTAGACCTATCCTTCTGCACTGCCCAGCTTGCCCATCTTCTTGAGTGATCCGTTCTTTCTGAGACCTACTCAAGTGATCATTTTCCATGCACTATCTGTTTGCTGACTCCGACCCCACCTGCGTGCACACCCAAAAGGCAGCTTACTAAGGCCGACTGGCAGCTTTACTCCTCCCTGGCGACCTTCGAAGAACAAGATTTCCCCAGTTATGATAACCACTTGGAATATCTTAAAAACGTTATCCTTAACACTGCAGAGTGTTCCATTCCTAGCACTTCCCCTTTACCATGCCGTGTCCCAGTCCCTTGGTGGACTGAGGCATACCATGACGCAATTTGCAGCCGAAGATGTGCTCTCCTTGTTTTTAACAGTCATTCTACGGTGGCAAACTGCATTCATTATAAACAGATGTGTGCACAATGTCGGCGCATTATTGGAAATAACAAAAAAACTAGCTGGATTTCATTCACTAGTTCTTTTAAGAGTTCCCCCGCATCCTCCGTCTCGTGGGGCAACCTCCGATGGCTCTCTGGAACCACAATCCATTCCCCAATTTCTGGTCTCACAGCAGCAGACAATGTCGTCATGGATGCTATTGCTATCTCCAACACCTTGGGCCACTATTTTGTGGAAATTGCGGGCTCTTTCAACTATCACCCTGCCTTCCTCTATTGAAAATGAGCAGAGGAGGCTCGGGCGATACTCTTCTCTTCTCTTCTCAGAATCTGAGTGGTACAATGCCACCTTTACTATGAGGGAGCTAGATCATGCTCTCACTTCATCCCGATCCTCCACCCCAGGGCCAGACACTCTTAACAGTCAGATGTTGCCGAACAGTTCTCTTGAAGATAAGCACTTTCTGCTTACTTCGTACAACTGCATCTGGGCAGAGGGCATGTTTCCCAGACGCTGGCATGAAGTCACTGTCATACTTATACCTAAGACTGGTAAGAACAACCACCTTCCTTCTAGCTACCGCCCTGCCTCTCTCAGCAGCTGTGTTTGCAAGGTGCTGGAACATATCAGTCACGCCAGGCTGACATGGTGGCTCGAGTCTCACAATTTACTAACCACTGCACAGTGTGAATTTCGAGTGCGCCGTTCTGCAGTTGACCACCTTGTCACTTTGTCCACCCATCTCGTTAATGGTTTCCTGCGGAAATCCAAGACTGTGGCCGTGTTTTTCAATTTGGAGAAGGCCTGCAACACCTGCTGAAGAACTGGTATCCTCCGTACTCTCTATACATCGGGCCTTTCGTGGCTGCCTGCCCTGTTTCATTGAGGAATATTTAAAAGGGGGGTTCTGCCTTATCGGACACCTTTATCCAGGAAGACAGTGTGCCTCAGGGTTCCGTCCTGAGCATCGTCCTTTTTGCTATCACCATTAACCCTATAATGGCCTGTCTCCCACCAGTCATAGCCAGCTACCTTTTTGTTGACGATTTTGCCATCTATTACAGTTCTCCACGGACCTGCCTCATTGAGTGACGTCTTCAGCAGTGTTTCGATCGTCTTTACTCTTGGAGCATCGACAATGGCTATAGTTTTTCTGCTGACAAAACCACTTTGTATGAATTTCTGGTGATGCAGTTGGTTTTTCCCACAATCTTTAGATATTGGGCCTGTTGCCCTTCTGTTCGTTGAAACTATGAAATTCCTGGAGCTCATTCTTACCTGGCAGCCTGTTGTATGTGGTCCCTCTTTGTCTTATGTGTTCTCAATGGTGCTTCCTGGGGTGCAGAACGAACCACCCTCCTCTGTTTGTACTGGTCCCTTGTCCGTTTGAAACTAGACTATGGGTGCTTTGTTTATGCATTTGCACATCCGCCCCTCTTACGCCATCTGAACTTTATCCACCATCGTGGCATCTGTTTGACCACTGGTGCCTTTTACACCTCCTCAATAGGTATGCATGCTGTTTGTCTCCCTTGCGTGGCCACCTACCCTATCTCTCCTTCAACGATGACTCCTTTGATCACCAGTATGGGGTGTATCCCTCTTCCCTGTTACCTCCTGGAGTCCACTTTTGGCTCTTGCTTCAGCTGTTTAACTTCACACTACCTGTAACTTTCCCGGTGGGTGTGCACCCTCACCACCTTGGCTTCGTGCGGCGGCCCATGTTCATTCAGCTAGGCCTTCATTCACTTCCTAAGGACACTACTCCAAGCTCACTCTATCGCCTTCAGTTTCATGACCTTTGCATGGAACTTCGCGATAGTACCTTTGTGTACACTGATAGCTTTCAGACTAACTGTGCTGTGAGGCATGTCTTCAACACTGGCACCGATGTTTTTTGGCATCTTCCTCCAGCACACTGCTCAATATTTACAGCTGAGCTCACTCATCCCTTAGTGCAATGGGTCCAGGAAAACTGTCAATTGCTCACTCTTGCTGGGGCCACTGTGATGTTTATGTGGATTCCCGGTCACGTTGGTCCGCCAGGAAACAAGGCTGCTGATGCTGCTGCCAAGACTGCAGTCCTCGTACCTCTGTCCACTAGTTCCTATGTTCCCTCTGATGATCTCTGTGCTGCCGTCTGTCAGGAGTCACTTTGGCATTGCCATTGGTCCTCCCTTCGTTGAAGTAAACTCAAGATTATTAAGACTCTCCCAGCAGCTTGGATGACCTCCTCTCGGCCCTCCCGCCAGGAGGAGGTCATTTTAACTAGGTTGTATTTTTAGCCATTGTTATTTATTAAGTGGCACTCCCCCACCACTTTGTACAAATTGTGCCCAAGTTTTAACTGTCATCCATTTCCTGACCGAATGCCCATTTTTTAACCATTTACATTCCCACTTAGGTTTGCCATAAGAGTTATCGGTCGTTTTAGCAAATGACGCAATGACTGTTGATTGCGTTTTACTTTTTATTGGTTGTAGCAGTATGGCAAAGGCCATTTAATTTTTAGTTCTGGACCTCCGTTTCTGTATGGTGTCTTTTATAGCCCTTTCTCCACATCCCTGTTTTTAGCTGTCTTCTCTTCTGTTAACTGGGATTGACATAAAGTAGTTTTTTAACTGCTCACTATCTTAGTATTCTATAGTTTTGATTTGGGTGTGTAAGCTCCAGTTGGTTTTGCACAGGAAAAGTACTGGTGAGGTTTAGGAAATGGGTAGAGTTACAGAAAAGTCGCCCAGAACCCAGTGTCAGGAGAAACTTACTGAACAGGGTGAGGAGGAAAGACTGATTGTTGGTGCCTGAACTGGACAAGATTTGAAAACCAGAGAACTTAGAAGGTGGAAAAAAGGTGTAAGATAAGGTAATAACCAAGAAAAGCTCACTAAAAAAAAACAATAGGAGCAGGAAGCTAAGTGCATTCTGTGGTAGACAGATGGGTGAGGTGGAGAAAAATCCACAGGTAAGAAAATGACAAAGGAATAGTTGTTGAAAAGAAATGCTGAGACCAATGAAATTAATGAAAACTTAAGGTAGCTATGTTGTGAGGACAAAGCACATGTTATGAAGGTGATTGCCACCTGCAGAGTTCTGAGAAACGGTGTCAGGAGTAAGGATCCAGAGGGCACTTATAGTGATATAAGCAGTGAGGTCATGATGGTCATGTTATTGAGCATGCTTGACAAAGGTTTTGTGTGTTGCCAGTCTACGCCCTGTCTCTGTGTCCATTAATTGTAACCATAACTCGGTAGTAGTCATACCAGCATAGAAGGTTGGATAGTGTTTACATGACAGGTCATTTCACATATGGCTCTCCCTTTGATGGTGTGTATTTTGCAGTTACAGGGGTGTTGTATGTAGGTGATGGAAGGAGGATGCATGTGCAAGCCTTACAGTGGGGATGGTCACAGGGGTAAGAGCTATAGGGCAGGGGGCTAAAAGCTAATCTAGATGATATGGAGAAAATGTTGACAGAATTGAATGGACCTCATTTCAGAGCATGATTTAGGAAGTGGTAGCCTTTTCTAATTAGCTGATTAATACATTCAAGACCAAGACAGAACTGAGTGACAAGAGGCATATTTCTAATTTGTTTTCTAGAGGGCTGTGAAGGCTGAGGTGTGAATGGTGGTGTATTGCTGTGAAGTGTCTGCATCTGAGCAAATAAGTTTGCCTCAAACACAAGACTGTGTGGGACAGAACTTTCACATTAAACCTACAAATAAACAACAGTACTTACATTATGATATTTGTACGCCTGCTGACACTCAGTACTGCCCTTATCTTTAATGTATTAACTAGCCACTTTGATAAGGCTATGACTTCCTAAAATCATGCCCTGAAATAAGGTACATTCTGTCAATATTTTGCTCACCTCACCTCACCTAGAACAGCTTTTCATTGCTCCCCTCTCCTTGCCACCTTCAATCTGTGCAGTATCCTGGCCAGACACTACACTCCTTCTGCACCCTATTTTCCTACCCTATGGTTCTTAACCAAGTGACTGTCCTTCCTGTAAGACTTGCCAGATGCACCCTCCAACCACCACCTACACCAGCCCTGTAACTGGCAAAATATATATCAAAAGGGAGAGCCACCGGTGAAACCACGCTTTGCATAGCAGCCATTATGTAAACACTGTCCAGAGTTTCCCAGAACTTTGGAAGTAGGAACCGGCCTTGCAAGATGTGCTTGGTTCTGGCCACCTAACTGGCTTAAATTTTCTTAATGGTCTCAGCATTTCTGTTTAATAACTATTCCTTTTCATTGCTCCTTTCTTATTTTCCAACCTGTCCATTTTCCTCCGCCCCACTCATCTGTCTTTCACAGAACGCACTTAGCTTTTCACTCGTATTGGCTTTTTCAGTAATCTCTTTTTGGTTGTGTTCCTATCTTCCACCTTTTAAGTTCTCACAAGCTCCTGAACCAGGGTTCTGAGCAACTTTTCCATAAGTCTTCCCATTTTCTATAGCTCACCAGTTCTTTCCCTTCAACCCTTCTGTCAGAAGGAGTCACAGTCCCAGAAGCTTGTTCATTTCCACTTGTTTTTTGTTTCTTTTTTCCCTGTCACATGATGAGTAGCTTTCTTTATCCTGTTATATTATACATGGAGCTATTTGTGTTGAAGAATGTCCACAGGATTGTTCAAAAGCAGTAAGTCTGACAACTAGAGTACTAAGTTAATCAGTTGCTTATTTTGTGTGGATGCAATAATGCGCCGGCCGCGGTGGTCTAGCGGTTCTAGGCGCTCAGTCCGGAACCGCACGACTGCTACGGTTGCAGGTTCGAATCCTGCCTCGGGCATGGATGTGTGTGATGTCCTTAGGTTAGTTAGGTTTAAGTAGTTCTAAGTTCTAGGGGACTGATGACCACAGATGTTAAGTCCCATAGTGCTCAGAGCCATTTTTTTGCAATAATGCAAAAGAAATTTGGGGTAAATCATGCATTCTGTTTGAACATAAAATCAAATATCATGTAAACAAATTAAAAATTTTGTCCCAAGTGTGATGAAATGGAATGTATTAGCATAGATGTGGCAAAACTACCAAAGTTTCTTGTAGATATATCTGATGCATAAACTGTTATGACTGAAAGAACACAGACTGGATCACTGATACATGTTTATTACACACACCACAAAAATCCAGGTCCAGTTCACAAACCAAAGTCCATTCTCATAAACGTTGTCAGGTAGTCTGGCCAAGCGTAAACAGTAAATGATCGAATATACCAAAGTGCTAGTCCATCATTTGGAGCATGGTTGAAGCTCTGTCATTGGCATAGGTAACAGCGTAGTGCAGCGAAGTGGGATGAATTGGCTGTAGTGGCCTGTGTACTTCTTTAAATAAGGATGCTTCGCATTTGTGTGAGCACGGTGGTGGCCGAAGGTGAGACTCACTTCCAGATCACAATGGTTTATCCTCTATTGGATGTATCAAAGTTGGCCTGTCTGGCCAGCCAGCAATTCTTCCCAACACGCTGTGGCTAGTGTTGTTGTTGTTGTTGCTGCTACCAATCTTTATGGTAGAGTGGCTGACATAGCCATAGCTGGACATGGTGCTGCCACTGGTTGGATTGTCTTGCATCTTACATCCTGCTACGATGTGAAGTGGTGGTCACCACATAAACAAAACACGAAGAAAATATATTCCCCAAAAAGATTTCATTTAATCTACATTTGGCAAGGAATGTATTATGTTAGCTTTAAAAATCTTTGGAACATAACATAGGAAAAATTGAGTTTTAATTTATTCAATGATACATGCTGTATTATTGAACTGTGGGAACGAAATAGGACAACTACAACTCTTGTTCAGTTCAATGGAAGAAAAATTCAAGTAAAGGTGCCAAAACAAAGAAAATGTTTCGTCTAATAAATGCAAACAACTAGGTCAGTGGACAGTTCTGAAGCACTACTGTTCAGCCAAAATTGTGAGTAGAAATGCTATATTTACTTAATGTGTCTGGGACATATAAACTTGTAAGCACATTGACACAAGTAAATGGTATGATTAAAAAATATTTCCAAGAGAATAGCTGTCAACCTATAGGGCTAAAAGAATGTATTATGTTATTGTTTTGTATTGAATAAGATGCATAAGAAATATTTCAACTAACTGCCATTACTGGTAAATCAATCCAAGCATGTGCAATGGATTAGTAAGGGCAGAATTTGGCTAAAGTTTATGGCGGTCTATCATTGTGCTGTGTTAAGTAGACCAGATGTCAGTCACAAGTTCTTAACCAAATGAGATCCGTTTGCTGTAAAACACTAATTTCTCACAATATATGGATTACCCCTACTTCTCTTTTTGTGTCTGCCAAAGATTGACAATTTGTGTGTGTGTGTGTGTGTGTGTGTGTGGTCTATTTTTGACAAAGGCCTTGCGGCCCGAAAGAATTATTTGTGACAGTCTTTTCGTTGTGCATATCTGCAACTCAGCATCTCCCCTATATGGTGAGTAGCAACTTTCCTTTTCATAATTTTGTTACATTCCATCCTGGATTTTCCATTATAGTACTTTTCACACATTTATTATATTGAAACATTTATTGATGAGTTCTGTTTGAAATACAAAATCATGGTTGTGGCGACAGACTAATCTGCAGCAGAGCCTGAGGTCAAAGTTAGATTGAAAGGTTACAGTTTGCTTATGAGTTTTTGAAGCCAACAAATATGATTCTGAAATCTTGTTTGTTTTTAAGGACTGGTGTGCAGTGTATCCTGAACTGTATGTTAGGTATGGAGTTGCTAGCTGTACTTGTCATGAGCAAAGCTTAATTATATGAATTTGTATAATTATTCTGAGTAATGATTACTATGGGTCGTCCTTGTGTTGTGGTATAGTCTGCAGGTTATAACATAAACTGTGATGTCAGCTAGCTCAGTCAACATGCACATTGCCTTGTGCTGGTTTTGTATGATGGGGAAGGAGCTTACTCAGACCTGTGGTGACTGCCTTTGCATTCACAGAGCATCTCTAACCTTGATTAAGAAAACATAGAGTTGTGTATGCAAGCTTATGAAGTACGTGTCTGATCTAAATTGGCCTATTTGTTTTAAACGTGTTGAGTCATACTGAAAAACAAATACTGTGTGAGGAAGGGCCATAGGATTTAACAAAGAAGCTGGATCATTTTCAGTGTGAAATAAAACTTTCTCAGAAGAAGCTGCAGTTGAACCATGGTTAATTCATTGGACAGTATATTTCCATGGTATGAATGATGAATACCCTTTGTTGAGAACAAAACTTCCAGTTTTGAAACGGAAGATAAATTTTTTAGGTAGGCTCCACGAAAGATTATTGGCAAATAGAGATACAATTGGGGAAAAATGGCAGAAAAGCTGAAATTATTTATGAGAAAGGAATATGCTTTCAAATTATGGCTGCAATATTTGAAATAAGTATGGAAAGAGTGGGAGGTCTATTACATACTTTAACAAGACTTACCTGAACTCATTATGCACTGCATGTTCTTGTAGTGCTGATAAGAACAAAGGCATCATGCACCACTTTCAAAGGTAAAATGAACTGTCATTGTGAATGCTGGTGGTGCTAGATGTTCATACCAAATGAATTATTAATAATTAAGTACAGGGTGAGAATTTGTGATTTTGCTTTTCATAGTATTGAAGATAATCCATCGCCTAACTTTTACTCTCAGAATGACGAAATAATTAATTTCATGAAGTTGTACACAAAGCAGAACTGTGCTCTTTTCTTAAATAAGCAGAAGAAGATTTAGAACATTTAAAATTGATGTTACCCATGCCAAATATGAGCTATCAAATCATAGGTCATCTCTGTACCATCCAAATTTAAGTTCACTCCATCTACTCTGTACTACAATGAAACACTACTTACAGAATAAGAATATTACTTTCATCTTGTATGGTATAATTAAAATAGAAAAAGAATGGTTTTGTGTTATGAGTTTAAAGAGGATTATCTTTTAGTTGAACAAACAATTGACATGTGTACAAGCCAGTTCCACTGAGAGCAAAAGTAATAATGTAAGCATAAGTGATATTGGAAGTGACTTACAAGGTGCCGACAATAGCTGTTTACAATATCGTCATCTAAGTGTCCTTAGTCCCCTCCTACAGGCCTACTGGTGTGTGCAGCCTGACACAGTAATATATTTTAAGGTGATTAGCAGTATGGGACTCATTCACACTTCTAGTCCCCATGCACTGCTTTCCATGAAGTGTAGTTCACATTTCATGTAACACCTCACCAACTACAAATAATTTCCTAAGTGTTTGTTTATTTTGGAGGAAGGGGGGGGGGGGGAGATTAGATTATGATTTTATTACATTCTGACTGCTAGCAACTCAAGAAATGTTTTCCCATTAGTAACAAACATTTATTTTTCCTACAATCAAAAGAAAATTGTCTCATTAGTATGACCTTGGCTGCCCATAATCTGCCTTCTGAATCCCCATGATTTATTGTAACAGGTATTAACATGTTGGACAACCTCTCATAAACTTTTGCCCACAGTTGTTTGTTTCGTAATATGTTTTAAATCCTATTTCAGTGAGTTCTGTGGAATTTTCTTTTTGAAACAAGTAAGTGTATGATGAGCTTGAGCAAGTTCTAAATGAAGCTCAGAGCAGAGGATACATTTTTAAATATCTAAATGTGATGGAGGTAAATAATACAGGGCGAGTCACCGAAATGGTACACTTTCTGTTGGCTACTGTCCTAAGATGTAGACATGCTCACACCATCTAATATGTCTGATGAGACCCGCACAGTATGCCATTCAGTTCAGTATGGAATGTTGGCCAGTGCAAGTGCATACTGAGGCAGTGGAGGAATTCTGTTGTGGCAGAGCATTGTGGCTGTCCAATTTGATGTGGAGGAGACCAGCATTTTCATGTTCCAGACAGAAGGACAATACCCAGGTGGATAAAACAGTGGGGTGAGACAGGTTCTGTAACCAGTGCGAAACATGATGGAGCTGAAGAGGTAATTCGAATGCCGGAAAATATCTGATGAGTTCACACAGCTCTGCAACAATACCCCCAGCAGTTTGTCCATTACCATTGCAGAACATTATAAAGCCCTTGTAAGTCTTTGCAGAGGATGAAGAAACAGTTTTTAAAATTTCATCCTTATAAACTGCAAGTGGCTTAACAGTTACAGCTGACAGATAAAGTGAGTGGTTGCAATTTGTGCACAACATTACTGGACAGAATTAACAGCAACAACCGCTGGCCTGCAGGTGTCAATTTTGTGTGGTATGTGTCCATGAATAACAATTTCTTCATCTCACAACTGCAGAGACAGTGGTTTTAGATGTGACATGGTTTCAGAAAGATGAGGCTGTAGCTAGTAAAGGTAATGTCAGTGTAAAGTATGTGATATAAGCTTGTGACTGGACTGTTGACCTTCCCCCAGGAAAGATTTCTGCTACTGATTTGATAGAAGTGTGTGGTCCTGGGATTGTCGTGGAGGAAATGGAATAAGGGAAAATCCCCATCCCTATCTGGGATTGAACGCAGGACTTCAGGATCATAAGAATTTCAGAGTATTGCAGTGTCATTGGGTTGTTCATCAAAAAGCTGCAGCTGATAGGAAGTATGTTCATCAAAAAGCTGCAGCTGATAGGAAGTACTTTAACTTAAAGCTCAATTCAGTGCTATTTGAACTTCATCAAATGAAGCTTTCTGAGATGTTGATCCTCGAAAAACTTCATGTGAATATAATTTTTTAGAGTTAAATATTTGAAGCTTAACTACATGGTGCAGCCACATTAATATTACCGCTGCCTATGTTAGATGTCAGCATGCAGTAAACAGTCACAGATGGCAAGTGGCAGCACTAGCGGTGGAGCATATGTAAAACAAGTTGGGAAGACGTGGAAAACAGTTCAGTCATTGTCATAATGGGGAAACAGAGCGATTTTTGTGACATCCGAAATGTGGAAGCACTTTTGAAACAGTGAAGTTTGTAAAATGTTCATGTGCCACTTTAAAAAGTATACTGTGCATGGCAAAATGACCCTATGCAAAACTGCTGCTGAGGTGACTGTGGTGCATTACAAGCCGTAGATGACATGGATGAATGATGGCTGCAGAGATGTGTGTAACTGTTTAGCAAATCACTGCCCAGATAAACCAAGGGGCTACCAACAATGTCTCGTCAACAATCGTTCAGCAGTGTTGCTGTGTATGGGCTTCTGCATCAGGCACCTGGTTCATACAGCCATGCTGACTGCTGTTTGTCAGCAACAAAGACTGGAATTTACATGCCAGTACTGCAAATGGATGTCCACTGAGTAGCGACTGGTGCCCTTCTCAGGTGACAGATGGCCATTAGTGTATAGGGTGTGAAAAGTCAGAAAGCAAAATACCCTTCAAGAGTTGTCAGAAGGGTTGAGGTTGGAGGAAGGAGTGTTATGGTCTGGTGAATGGTTTCATGACATTTCCTGGGTGATCTCGTTATTCTGGAATGCACAGTGGAGCAACATAAAGTGTGCATCTATCCATGGGGCCATGTCCACTCCTACATGCAATTTATTTTTCCTCTGCATGTTGACATCTGCCAGCAGGACAATGCAACATGTCACACAGTGTACATGCATAGTTTGAAGAGCACCAGGATAAGTTTGCCATACCCTTATGGCCACCACAGTTCCTGGATTTAAACCCAATCAAAAGTGGGATCACGTTGATTGGGCTGTTCGTGCCAAGGATCCTAAGCCAAGAAGCCTAGCACAGCTGGCCGCTGCAGTGTAGTCGGTACTTTCCAGAACCTCATTGACACTCTTCCTGTACATCTTGCAGTGATTTTTGCTGCAAAATATGGTTATTCAGGCTTTTTACAGGTGCTCACATTAATGTGACTGGACAGTGTAAATATGTAACAACCAGAAGGTTTTGAAGAAGTGTGTGCCAAAAATGAGCCTTTGTTAACTTAAGTAAACACTTCATTGCTGTGACAAATATTTTCTGTGAGTCATAAAGAAATTGGGTTTTCAAAGGCAGATCCTGTTTTTTTATTTTTTATTTATTTTTTATTTTTTTTATTTTTTATTTTTTTTTTTTAATTTGCAAATCATTGTGAAAAGGGAGTCTATGTGGCAGTGAACTTCATTGATGGCTTAATTTTTAGTTGTTTTTTCTAACCATTTATAACAAGAAAGTGATGAAACAAAAGTGAAGCTTGACAGTTTCCTTGGCATAAAAATAAAACCATATGAACGGAGAATTACGAAATACATTGAGATTTGTGTAACTTTTGTGATATGAATGAACAGAAAAACATCCGTCTGACTGATCTACAGAGGCGCTTTGCTTTCTTTCCAATAGTACCACTATTTTGCCTGCTTTTATTTTACTTTGATGGAGCACCAGAAGGAATAATCTCAGTTTCCAAAAGGCATATGTCATGTGTACTATTTTTGATGCTGTTAGGCTTTTTACCGCCAGCAGTTTTAATAAGTCCATCTACTTTTTTAGTTTTTTAATGGAGGATGACTTTTTTTCTGCTTATCATTTGTTTTTTCTTTTATAGTTTGATGGAGCAACATCAGATACTGGACACAGCCGGCGTGGTACACGCAGTGGCATTCCGACGTCACCTATAGCAGGAGCTCCAGAAGAAGATGATATCCTGAGCCTAAGCCCTCCTGCCTCCCCATCTCCTCCTGCCAAACGCCCATGTACAGCACCAGATCCAGCAAATATCAAGAGAGAAGCTCCAGATATTGTTGAGGTGTGTATGTGCCTTTGTTGGCAGACTTTTTTTAATGATATAAAGAAAATTATACACTTTCAGAATTACTCAATAAAATCACCTGCTGTTTTAAGTGGAAAATAACAAAGTCGACTGAATGTGTCTGTGACAAAAATTTCCATATAGAAGTAAAATGTCATAGAGAGAATTAAGATGAATAACAATGCCTAATCAGTAAACTGGCCACAGTATAGTGGAGAACATAATAAGTTTGATATGAACCTCTGAAAACATAGGTTTTTCAGAAGTTTTTGTTATTCCATACAAGTCAACTTGTTTTATTATGAAGTAACTGAAATGCTGGCAATGAGTAAACTGCTATTGTGAGTTACGGTGAAGTAAAGTGGAGTGGAGTCACTGGAGCAAGCCAATGTTTTTATGTTGATATTCATATTGTACATTTGTGATATGAACATGATAATGGAAAATGTTGTGTGGAATAAAGGTAATGCAAAGAGTGAAGGTAACCAATCACCGTACAGTTAAGGCAGTTTGCAGTTGATAGGCACATAAATGAGGCTGAAAAAGTTGCCAAGCTTTGGACATTGCCGTCCATCGGAGCTCTCTCTCTCTCTCTCTCTCTCTCTCTCTCTCTGTCCATCTACATCTTCCCTCCACCCCTCTCTCATGCCTTTCTCATCCCACTCACTCCATGTGCCACAATCCCTCACCCCCATTCAAGTTACTTTGTACAGACAATGTAGTCGCCTGGGACACTGTAGCCGTGTATTTCTGTGTGAATGCGTGTTTTTCAGCATATGACAGATCAGCACAGGATTTGATATCCAAAAGCTGAATGATGTCTTCAACCTCGTATACATCCTTGTCAACCATTTAACATCTGAACTATGTGGCTATTAGTTATATTTACTCCTTCCATTGTTAGTGTTTATGATATGACCACATCAGGTGGAGACACTCAGATAGCTTACAACACGCTAATCTTTTGGATGCCACATAATTATGGAATATGTATCACAACAAGGTGTCACCTATATATGCCCTGCAAAATATTTGCTCTGTAGTCATTTTCAAATGTTTGAATGCATTAATGCTTCTTAGCATACTGACTACATTTGTGACCAGTTTCTGTGTATTATTGTTATTATCGTTGTTACCACCATCATCAGCAGCAGCAGAAGCAGCAGCAGCATCGTAAGTCTCCCCTCAAAGAGAACAATAAAATACAGTCAGTTTTCACGGCCTTTTTCTTCCAGCTCTTTATTCTTTCTTCCCAAAAACCTCTCACATATTCACCGAGTTTCATCTTCTTCTCTTCTGTCCTGTTTCTCATTGGACACTTGCTCAAAATTTTGTTTTCTGATTTTATAACATGCCTTTACGCTGATGTGACAAGTCATGTGGTGGCATATGCACATATACAGATAGTGGCAGTATCACATACATGAAATATAAAAGGGCAGTGCATGGCAGAGTTGTCATTTATACTCCAGTGATTCATGTGAAAAGGTTTCCAGTATCATTATGACTACATGGCAGGATTAGCAGGCATTGAATGTGGAATGGTCATTGGAGCCAGATCCACAGTGTCAAGAGTGTGCCAAGAATGCCACTTTTCAGGCATTACCTCTTACCACAGACAATACAGTGGTCAATAGCCTTCATGTAATCACCTATAGCAGCGGTGTTTGTTTAGAGTTGTTCGTGCCAACAGACAAGCAACACTGCCTGAAGTAACCACAGAAATCATTGTGTGATGTACGACAAACATATCCCTTAGCACATTGCAGGGAAATTTGGTGTTCATGGGTTATGGTGGCAGACGAGCAACGTGAGTGCCTTTGCTAACAGGACAACGTTGCCTGCAGTGCCTCTCCTGGGCTCATGGCTCATGCCCATATTGAGTGGACCCTAGATGACTAGGAAACTGTGGCCTGGTCAGCTGAGTCCCTGTTTGAGTGGGTAAGAGCTGATGGTATGGTTAGAACTGCTGCAAACTCCACAAAGCCATGGACCCCAGTTGTCTTCTAGGCACTCTGCAAGGTGGTGGTAGCGCCATTATGGTGTGGACTATGTTTACGTGGAATGAACTGGGTCCACTGGTCCGATGGAACGAATCATTGACTGAAAATGGTTGTGTTTGCCTACATGGAGCCCATTTGGAACCATCCATTGACTTCATGTTCCTAACCAACAATGGAATTTTTATGGATGACAGTGCTATGTCACCTGACCTGCTATGTCACCTGGCCACAATTGTTCATGATTGGTTTGAAGAACATTCTGGACAGTTTGAGTGAATGATTTAGCCAGCCAGATCACCCAGCTTGAATCCCATCAGATTTTTATGGGACATAATTGAGAGGTAAGTTCATGCACATTCACAGTTATGAACTGCTACATATGCAGCATGGCTCAATATTTCCGCAGAGAACTTCCCATAACTTGTTGAGTCCATGCCGTGTCATATACTAAGCAGGCCAAAAGTATTATCCTGTATCCCATGAATTTTGTCATCTCATGGAATAACTGTCTGTCATGTTTTCTGAGGAGATGTTTATTTCCTTGAGGTCTTTCACTGTTTCCTTTACACAGCAGGTTTTCACTGTATTAGTCATCACTATGTTAAAAATCTTGTTTGTCATTGTCTCTTTGTTCACCCTGTGTTCATGTCCATGGAACTTTGGCCTCCAGTTCTTTTGTCAGTCTCTTTATCCAGATCCACTCTTTCTAAACTGGTCTATAGATCTTTCTCATTGTTTTCCTCTCTTGTTTTTCTATGTCTTTGATTTCCATTCTTCCCTTGATTGATGTCATTTCTGGGGCATACAAGACTAAAACAGTTATTTTTGAATGGAATGTTTTGAAAGAACGTGTGTCACAATCTGCAACATCACAGTTCATAACAATTTAATTTGACTTTATCACAAGTTATTTGCTGATGTGGATGGAACAACATATTTTCAGTAGCCCTATTTCAAACACTGCTGAGAGTCTTGTACACTATTACAAGTACCTACACTTGTGACTAATTGAAGGAACAGTGTTATAATGTTTTGAGCAGTGTTGCTTATGTCACAAGCTTTTAGCTCAACTACATAGTCATCAGTACATAGTGGCAGTGACAGGACAGTTTATCATGCCTTCAGTAATGAACTGCACAACATGTTGACAAATAGTAAACCACGGTGAGTATAAAACTATGCAGGCAAGCTACATTGCTCAAAGTACTGTAGCATAATTCACTTCGGATGAACTACCTCAAATTTCAGTGAAAGAGATAATTATATCTGTTCTAATATAAAATTCATGCTTTTCCTTCAATATATTCCATACACTCTTGTTGACAAAACAGTTTTTGAAAATATAACGTAAGTGGATGGATAAAAAATCTATTCAGCGAGTTGCCAGAGGAAAAGATGCATATAAAAGTTATGGAAATGTGCCAGCCTTTCCTTCTCAACTCTTCCGGCAAGCCTCCCCCTATGCAGGGTTCTGGGTGACTTTTCTGTAACTCTCCACATTTTCTATACCTCGTCAGTCCTTTTTCTTCATTCCTCTTCCTTCCCTTTCAACCCTTCTGCCAGAAGTAGGAGCTACTGGCTCGAAAAGTTTGCAAATTTTCGTAACTTTTTTGTGTTTTCGCTTGCTGTTGCTTGAGAGTAGCTTTTTTTTTATCAATCCAGTAATATTACACACTCTTTTTGGTCTTCTCTGTTACATGCTTTTTCAAAAAGTCTAAAAAATGTCATACCGTGAGGCTACGCACTTTTTGTGTTTGAAGATGATATTTCAGATTTTGATATTTGTAGTAAAGAGATGCAGTTAACTGGTCACTGAGATCAGTGATTAATTCCATTCTGAATTTTCACCATCATGTTGTACAATATAATGTGTACATTAAAGTGTGCAATGTCCAGTTAATAGTGAAGAAGCTTGTGATAGTACTTTTTCATTTCACTCCAGAACAAATACTATTACTGCTAATGGAAATCACTCATGTCCATCTCTCTCATATCTGTTGGATAATCCACATCATCATATCAGTTTTGCATGACTTGTTCTGTGAATATGCCTCTACAAATGCAGAGTTGTGAAACATGTAGATAATTACAATGCCTCTTTTGTCCTTTCGTTTTGTCATTATCTGTTTGCAACTGTAGATTGTTATGTATTCTTCCTTTCATGAGTATTTCATTCATCCAAGTCCTGTCTGTGCTCCTGCAGTCTGCTGACATCAGTATTTCTCCTCGTTAGTCTCTTGGCCAGATTTGGACTATATATAATGTTTTAATTGTTACGGTGACTCTTTTTCAGAGCAAATATAATGCAAACCCAGAAACATTTTTTGAAGCTATTTTATCTTTAGCTTAGTGGCTACCATAATTTGTGCACCTTCCAATGCAAGTAATAAAATCCCAGGCATATCTAGAGCAGCTCTTAGCATATTTCATAAAACTGGACGATGCTAAATCTCCTACACTATGGAAAAAAGTCGCTAGATCTGAATTTACATCTCAGATCATGATTTTTTGCACATGAAATGTTTTCTTTTCACTGTGACTGAGGGTCATATGAAGTATAGTGTAAGAACTTCATCAAAAAGGTAAAAAGGTAAAACCTCCTTTACTCATAAGTTTTCTAAAGATGTGGCAGGCGACTTCTCTTAGACAAGTGCGGTTTATTTCTGGCTTGTAGAAAATCACCAGGGGTATAAATATTCCAATTCCATTGTATCTTTCTAACTGTGAGCCCTTGATCCTACTCCTGACAGGGAATGAGAAGCTGTGTTCTGATGTGGGTATAAGTTTGTTTGTTTAATACTTTGCACAGAGTTCATCAACAAAACATGCACAACAATTTGTCAGTGGCAGATTTATTCCATTCCTATTACCACTAGACAAAAGACTGGGAGATGAACTTCTATACATAAAAATAGATTCAGGTGACTGTTGTAATTTTGCTCTTTTATCAGATAGTTCACTTTCCACATTTCCTGTCTTTCCAGCTCTCAGAGCTGTCATCAAAGTTACCATTTCTCTCTGTAAAACCAGTGTTACATCTCTGAATCTGACACTCAGCTTCTTTTCACTATTGCGAGAGGTTACTTAATAGTAAAGTTGATAGCAAATAGTGCAAAAACTGCTCTGTTCAACTGCCATATAAAGTGTACTATCCAAGGTAGCTCACGGAAGAAACATTAGAGCAAGCAGAATATGCCAGATTGACTAATAAAAGCTACCATTTAGTGAAGTGAGTTCAATTAACAGCACCGTGGCACAGTCAGTCATTTGCATTACCATTAGCCTCAAGCCATGTCATTTCCATTAGAATTAGCCACAAGCCATAGAATGCAGTAGCCAGATGTATCAGTTGAACCCAATATCAGCTGATCGATAGAAATACCCACTGTACTCTCTTCAGTAGTTAATAACATTGCTCTCGGTGGTATGAATCAAACTGTAAAAGGCATAGTTTGCTGAATGTCAGAAATCTTGCACAACTGCAAAATCATATTGCAAAACTGTAAAATCAAATTAGCAACATCTTGCAAGGCCATTACTGCAGTATTCGTCTGGTTTGATTTCTTGTAACTACTGCAGTTTGTACACTTTTTGAGTATCTGTTGCTCTGTCGTACAAAAGATTCACAGTTCTTTTGATGTCTTATGAACAGGCTTATGTGGTGAATATTGGAAAACATGTTGAATTCTCTTCGTATCTTTGTCACAATTACATAGTGCTTCAAATGCGCGCTCCCTGTTTGCATGAAGTTCCTGTGCCGTTCTCTTATGGATGACTGAGAGGGTGGTGGTTTCCCGTATTGCATCCTGAACTTTCTCTGAACTTGTGTGTCTGACTTCGTTTCAATAAACCGAGCCGTACCCTGCGTCTTGTCCAGTACGGACTCCAGTCTTCAATTCATTTATGGTGCTCCTGCCAAGCTGCAATAACATAGATTTCTTTTCATATATGCTGCTCTTGTCACCTGGAAAGGCAAAACATTTATTGCCGGCCGCGGTGGTCTAGCGGTTCTGGCGCTGCAGTCCGGAACCGCGGGACTGCTACGGTCGCAGGTTCGAATCCTGCCTCGGGCATGGGTGTGTGTGATGTCCTTAGGTTAGTTAGGTTTAAGTAGTTCTAAGTTCTAGGTGACTTATGACCTAAGATGTTGAGTCCCATAGTGCTCAGAGCCAAAGAGCAAAACATTTATTGATTACCTTACATATAAAACTTTTTTAGTTGGTGCATCACTGGCTATTTTTTTTCTTCAAGTCAATTAAAAGTCAAGTTATAGGGCGTTGAAGTTGTAAAGTACCCTTTGGCACACCATGTAGGCACTCCCTTGTAACATTAACCCTTTAACTGCTGATGACTTATATAATGGTTGTGCCTCGAGTGGTAACAATGTATATATGCCACAGGAGCTAAGCGTACTAGGAGTATTAATGTCAGATCTGTACATTTTGAAGTTTTTGTGCTAAATACTAGCAATGTGGCAACATGATGTCACTTTTAGAATTCCATGCGGTGGATAGGATTACTAGTGCTTCCTTGATGTGATTCATACGGCAGAAGTGGTAGTGTATGGGTCTTTTGGCTTGCTTTCTATTGTTGCATTGTGTTTGGAAATAAGTAAGCACATGCTGTCTGACAAAAAATAGAACATATTCACATGGAAAGTGGTAGTGAGAGTGAATCTCCTCCTTTTCGTCTGAAACTGAGGACACTGTGCCTCTTGATTTTTATTCTTTGACGTCTCAAGTGTTGGAAAGTCAGTTTTGTCATTGCATACCTTTGCCTTCCAGAAGTACAACTGCAGCGATAATGAAGGTGAAGATGACATGCCACCAGGGAAGAAAGACAAGTTTGAGGACAAATTTCTGTGGTACAAGATGGAGCCAAAGCCCCGGGTTTTCGATTTTGATACAATGCATTCAGGTGTGACTTATACACTTCCAGAAAAACACTAGTGCACTACAAGTTTTTTAGAGATTATTCACAGAGGAGTTTGTCTCAATTACTGTAGATGAGACTAACAGTTACTACGCTGTTTGCAGTACTCTCTTTGTGATAAAAGCTGTTTGAAGGCCTGGAAAGATATGTGCCTAGCAGAAATGTATTATTTCCTGACAGTATGTCTTCTCATGACAAGATTTATAAACCTAAAACATTCTGAATATTGGTCAAATATTGGTCTCTCAGAACACTAATAGTGGGTTAATGTCTCATGACAGATATTTATTGTTACTCTGAGTGTTGCATTCCCACAGTAACAATATTCCTGCTCAAGCTGTTTTATATCTGGGAGGGAAGTTTAGGACAGCACTCACTCCATTCCAAATGTTTCATCATTACAAAGTCCCCCATTTTTCAAGGGACACTTAGGTTTCAAATGTGCATTCCACCTAGAAGTCATTCTGGTATTAAAACGTTTATTCTGTGTGGTTGTGAAACAGGTTTTATACTTGAATTCTTAGTTTATACTGGCACAAAGTGTGACATAGTAGTCAGTGAAGACTACCTGGGAATTACAGGCAATATTGTGACAACACTTTTCGAACCTTATTTGGAAAGATGGCATGCGCCATATGTGGATAATTGTTACACAAGTACATCTCTGTTCCCCTTCTTGCGCAAAAGAGGAAGAAATGCAGTAGGTACAGTTCCTTTGAACAGGAAAGATGCACTAAAACTTGAGGCCAAACTGCGAGGAGGAAAGACAGAATTTAGGTCAGAAGACATGACAAAAGACGTATGTCTGTTGAGAACATGTACAGCTGGAATGAAATCGGGGCAATATGGGAAAATGGACTGCCAAACTGATACAAAAAATTTGAATGAAAATGCGTATTGAAATATAATGAGATTATGGGTCCAGTGGACAAAATAAACATGCTACTTAGTTCAGTGGAATGTGTTTACAAAACACTGAATTGTAAATGTGCTAAATTCCCACATTATTTACAAGGTTCGCACTTCACTTGTACCAAGAAAGGAAATCAGCAGGAGGTTGCTGGTCAAATGAGGAAAAGCCTTTGTGGCTTTGAGAAAGGCATTTTTCAAGCTCCATCGAATCATCAGTAAAACAACATGGATCTGTAAGCAGATGCATCATATGCAGCAAAAACAAAAAAAAATTAAAGGAATCGTGTTACTGCTGTAAACAATGTGAAATGTGATATGCGACTGTGTGTTGTAGCTTGTTTTGAAATATATCACACAAAAAAAGTCTGAAATGTGCTTCTTTGTAATGTTATCTGGTTATAGGAACTCCATCAATAAAGATTATTAAAACTACACTTTATTTTAAAAACTTATTGGTGAGAATAACTCAGTGCAGCAGATGTGGCAGTATTCAGCGTCATATCGTGTTTAACATGGCAAGCATGCTGCATGGAGCAGCCATCACACACACAGATGTGCGTACTGTTGTAGCCCATTCAGCAGTGAAGGATTAAAATATAGTTGGCATTGAAGGTCTGCTGTTAGAGCATCTCCTGCACCTGCCATTTCACAGTTCACTGACAACTGGTGCTGTCGGGTGAGGTATCCCATTGCTCCTCTTTCTGTTCTAGTCTGCTGCGCACTCCTGATCAGCTGTATTGAACAGCCCTATCCTATCACAGCAGGGATATTTTATTATAAATTGATGTTAGATTTTCACTAGCTTCTGCTTAGTGCAACCTAAATAATTTTTGATACTCTAGTATCCATTATCCAAGAGGCATGCTTGAAGTATCTTTTTAAAATTTAAAAAAATTTAAAAGACTATCCGTTTCAACCCATCCGGTAAGTCTCACCTGACCTGGGATTTGGGTGACTTTTGTGAACTGTACCCCTTTTCCTAAACCACTCCAGTCCTTTTCAGTCACCCCTCTGCCGTCCCCTTCAACTCTTCTGCCAAGCCACTGCCTCTGAAAGCTTGTAAAAGTTAAATCTTTGTGTGTGTGTTTTCTCTTGTCGTTGCATGGTGAGTAGATTTTTTATTTGTCCATTTACATTTTATTGTTATCAGTAAAGGAATTCTTGTGATCTGGACCTAGGTTTTTTATCTACATACATATTTTAACATAATAGAACGCCTGTGTCTCCATTTGACAATGTCAGATAACAACATGTATTTCATTGGTTGAAATATTTAAAAATCAGTGTTTATTGAGTCTGTAGGTGTGTCAAAAGTATCAGAAATGAAAGAAGAGTCTCAAGCTTATTTGTCATAGCAAAAGAGCTATGTGATGCAATATCATACCAAGTAAAGCTTTTCATTAGTAAATTTCAGTTCTGTATTACCCTTTTTGTTGTAGTACTTTGTGGTATATGTGAATAATTCCCCAATATAAGCATATCCATTTGTAGGGAGGCAATGTCTTAAAAACTAAACTATCTACAGGTGGCAAGTCTTCTTCTGTCATGAGTGCCACTACTAACATTTTTCAATTCATAAACAAAAATGTTGTGGAAAAATGCAAACTTTTGAAATTTTTATAATGGTTATTGTTGAGGCTGAAAGATGCTTATCAACTCTGAAGATGATGAAGATATTTTAAGAACAACAGTGATTGAGACTAGGTTGAGTGTATTAATAGTGCACACTGGAGGAAAGAACATAATTCAAAGCCTGTCTCATTTTAGTGAAAAGGCTGTTGACTGCTTTGAAGAAAGACAGAAGAATGGACAAATAAAATTGATATTGTTTCAGGAAAATGTAAAGCTAAAACAGAAAAAATAAAATAGATTTCTGCAGAAGAAGAACAGCTGAAGAAAGCAGGAATAAGACAACTTGATGTAACAAGCAGGAAATATATTGCCCAGAAAATTCACAGTTGGACAATTGTCCTGGTAGAAAAACTCAAGAAAATCCAAACAACTTGGTCTGACGAGTGGAAAAGAGCCCATTCTGAGAGACTAAAGGAATATGGGCACAAAGAAGCGGTGTTTTAACTCTGAAAAAGCCTTTTGTTGTACATCTTGTGGTCCAGTAGGGCCCAAACATACTATTATTACCACCACCACCAACACCAACACCAACACCACCACCACCACTACTACTACTGCATTAAATTGAGCAGTTGACAGTTTTATTCAAATGTATCCAACTGCCAAGTAGTCACTGTGAAAAATGTGTGTGTGTGTGTGTGTGTGTGTGTGTGTGTGTGTGTGTGTAGAGAGAGAGAGAGAGAGAGAGAGAGAGAGAGAGAGAGAGAGAGAGAGAGAATGATAGTTTTTCATTTATTTAGTATTGTATCTGAATTTATTAGTGTGGAAAACAATGTTTCCACTTTACATAAAGCTGCATAATGATCTAATATTTTCTGAAACTTAAATATTTCTGTATGCTTCTCATAGCATTTTTGGAATAAAGCCATAAAAACTTATAAAATAATTATCTATAAACTAATGTTGTTGCAGCCAAAACTGGAAGTCCCCGACTATAGCAGTGATGGAGAAAGCAGAACAGAAAGTGGAAATGGAGCTCATTATGGTGGAATAGAAAATCCTCTTGATGCGAAATCAGCATATGCAACTGGAGGACTACAAGGTATTATGTGTGTAATTTTATGTATAATTGTCACTTTTTCCTTTCATTGTGAATACTTCAAAGTGTGCTAACAGGAAAAACAGCCGACAATTGTTGAATACATGACTCACTTTGAAATGACAAAAAAACTAATATTTATTTTGCTTGCTAGTTATTTTAGTGAATGCTTGTATTATAAAACAAATGGGATACAATAGTATTCATGTCTACACTCTTGAGTTCGATGTTCTACAGACTATGCATCTTACTTTTATGAACACAAGTTTACTGGAACTGTATCACTCCACACTGTATCTTTAGATCATATATTCATTTACCATTTTCAGTACCCCCTGTATACTAACCTTCCCCTCTCCCACCCCCCACTCCCACCTCATTTTCTTTTTATTACCTACTAGTCATAATATTGCCCTTATACATTACTTCAGCACATTAGTGTACCACTTACTGTTACTCAGATTTGGATTGCTCAATTCAGCTACTATTCTATTGTTTTCCTCTGTTTGTGTGATATGCTACTTGTTAAATACACACAGAATTGATTACTGTAAGATCTAGTGAAGTGCTTGGTTTAATACACTCAGCGCCAAAGGTTATTGTACTGTAATATGTATTTTCTGAGTGATTAGCGAAAAATTCACACTGACAGTCTAAAGACAGAAATAGTATGAACATCTAAAGGCGGAACCCAGTTATTTAGGGCGCTGTGTCTTTGGTAGTATATGCTGAAATGTAGAGATATTAATAAATGATTGGTAGAAATTCAAACTCCTTAGCATTACTGAAAAGGTAGGTCAATGATGAGAGCTAAGTTCAAAATAAATAATATGCATTGAAGGTTAACAAGAATTTGATGGAGAAAAATGAAACGGAAGTAGTAAAGTGTGGAACAATAAATCAAATAAAAGAGATAATGGATCCTTCTTTATCCCACCCATCCTTTCTTACTTTTCCCAAAGTCACGCCACTGTACTTCCACATAGTTACCTTGTCAGTGAATGATGGACGGTTTTCCTAGGTTGGTGCTTCACTTTATAAAAGCATCTGCAGATTCATGCCCTGTACAACATTTAGTTGGTGGAGTCTTCTAGATCAAAAAGACACATTAGTGTAATGCCAACTTCAAATCACCAGTTGTACAAACGGCATTCATAGCGATAAATGCAAGAGTAGAACTAGTGATACCTGTTTATGATGATAGTGCATCGTGATGACTGTTTTATTTCCAAGATGCATATGCTGTGAAGGTACTATATGTTGTTGTTACACTGAATTAGTACTTGTGCGTTGTCGACATCACAGGCCGTTGTAAATAATTTTTGGAATTTTCCAGATCTTGGACTAGATCTGAAGGCTTAAAACATTTGATCATTTATAATCATCCTAATCTGTCCCTTAGGAAATGTGTAATGGGCTTAGCAGTTTTAACAAAGTTTGGCTGAAAGCTCCCTAGCAGTTTGCCTTATCCCAGGAGACTGTTGGCTCATTTTGTCATTGCTGGGAAATAGTGGACTACTGCCAAAATCATTCAGAAATCTTATATGTCTGTAGCCAAAAACGTAAACCTCAATACAGTGTTGATCTCTGATAAGCTTAATACTGAGTTGTCTAGCCAGTGAAGCCAAAAACTCAACAAAATCCATTAATGTGATTCAGATATCGCGTTTCAGTGCTAATTTCACTGATCTTACTTGAGTAAACAAAATGTCTACAACATGTATAGATAATATTTTAACGAGTTGTATTTATAATGAGGCAAATAAGTTTTATTCAGATAGGACTTACTGATCATTGTGCCCTGTTTATGGAGTTACATAAGGAACTAAAACATAACAGGTCCAGATTTTGCTATGCATGTAAAAAATTACAAAAATATTTAAAAAAAATTGTGAATGCAGCAAAAGAACTGGCAAATAATAGATTTATTTTGGATTGTGACAACAAATCAAAGGCATTATGGTCAGTGATCAAAGTTGAAGCAGGTTCCACAGCCAGAGGCCTTGATATTTCCAAAATCAAGATAGAGGATAAAACTATTGTAAAACCTGCTCAAATTCCTGAATTATTTAATGAATTATTTATGAATGTAAACAAAGCAAACATCAGTGAAGAAGATTATTCAGATAAGGTATATTTCTTTAACAGTGAACAGTTTGAGGGTGAACCTTTCAGTACATTTACCAAAACTACTGTAAAAGATATAGAAAATTAATACCAACAAAAGTGTTAAAAACAGTGTCTGAAATAACTGCACAACCACTATCTACAATAACCAGTTCCTTCAAGGAGGTTATTTTCCAGACTCACTGAAGTGTACAGTAGTTAAGCCACTATTCAAAAAAGGCACAAAAGAACATATGGGAAACTATCGCCCAATCTCACTTCTTCCATCTTTATCAAAAATATTTGAAAAGGTCATCACCATACAAATTCAAAATTTCATAGAGAAATTTAAAATAGTCTCAAAAAATCAGTATGGATTTCAAAAAGGCAAAACCACAGTATCTGCTGTAAACGATTTTCTAGATAAAATTAGCTTCTCTCTAGACCATTCACTGCACACCACAGGAATTTTTTGTGACCTATCAAAGGCCTTTGATAGTGTGAACCACTACTTCCTACTCTGTAAACTGGAAAAGTATGGAATTTGGGACACGGTGCTAGAATGGTTTAAGTCCTGTTTAACAAACGGAAGACAAAGAGTGGTTATGTCATCAGAGAGAGGAACTTAATACTTCAAAGTGGAAACCATTTCACATGGAGTACCCCAAGGTTGTGTTTTAGGTTCCATTCTGTTTCTGTTTTCATAAATGATCTACCATTTAATATTTGCAGATTATACATCTGTAATCATTGAAAGTAACAGTACTGACCAAATTCTCCAAACTGTATTAAATACTTTAGAAAAATTGGATACCTGGTTTAATTTAAACGGGTTAATATTAAACATAGAAAAGACTCCGTTAATGTAGTTTGAAACAATACAAGCAAAATTAAATGATATTCAGGCCAGTCACAAAAACCAGGATTTGCAGAAAGCTAGCTGTGTGAAATTCCTAGGAAAGCAACTGGATAAAAATGTATCATGTGGCTCACATATACAGTACCCTGCAAATAAATAGCGTAGCATTTGCAGTGAGGGTATTGTACAATGCTGCCAGTATGGGCATACGTAAGGTGCTATATCACAGCTACTTTGAGTCAGTAAAAAGGTGTGGAATTGTAATCTGGGGTAATCAAACCATAAGTGTCGAATATTAAAACTTCAGAAAACCATTATTATAAACATACACAATGTAGGGTGATTAAAATCATATCGCCCACTCCTGAAAAATCTAAGTATGTCAAGTGTTCCCTCACTATACATCTGTGAGCTGATTACCTTTGTGTACAGCAACCTTGATTTATTTGTAGCAAATTATTTCCAACATGATTACAACACAAGAAATCAAAATAATTTTGTGCTGCCCGCCCACTGTTTAAAACTTTATGCTCAAACTTCACATTATATGGGCATGAAAATTTATAACAGAGTGGAAGGAAGATAATTGCTCAGCATAAATTTAGAAACACTAAAAAAATCCTATGTGAAAAACTAATGAAGAAATGTTTCTATTTATTAGAATAAATCACGAATGACCACCTGAAAATTTGAGCAGGAGAGCATAAGTACTTAGGACTGTTAATTTTTAAAAGTTTGTTACTTTTGAAGAAAAATATTAATTGCTTAATTAATTATCCAGTGCAGTATATTATATTTCTGATATTGTAAGGAAAGTTGGAAACCAATTTTTGTGTTTTGTCGAGTCTCCTGGTCAGTAGTGTGTTTACATTTTGCGGCGTGTGATTGCAGTTGTAGTGGTTTCAAATATAAGTACTGACAAAGTTGTTTGTGCCATGTTATATATTTATTAACTTTAATAGTTTTGAATGGTGTTTTGTGCTGTTTGTGGTGAAATTACGATTTATAAATGTTTGCTCGCTTTGTTTTTTAGAGTTCTCTGTGCGTTGAAGTCATTTGATAAATTTTGTGCTTTAATTTTCAGCTGATGTTTCTTATTGTTTCTAGTGAAATATTTCAGTAAAATTTTCATTCACTCTTTTAAGTTCGTTGAGTGTTCCAGTTTCCACTTGAATTTTTGGTTTCAGCTAATAAATTTTGTGAAGTTGTGGTTTAGTAGTATTAATAAAAGTAGTTGCTTTCTTAGTAGAGAGAGAATTGTGATAGCACTATTGTTAGTTCTGTAAATGGTTCTACTGGTGTAACTGAACTTAAGCAACATAGTTGTTTAGTTTTTTTTCAGTAACTGCAAAATTTTGCCATGTGTGAGAAGTGTGGGCTCTATCATAGGTGTGGGATTTATTCAAAATATTTTCATTGTGTGTGTGTGTGTGGGGGGGGGGGGGGGGGGGGAGAGATGCAGTGGGGAAGCCAGTGGGCATTCTAGCAAGATCTTCTCCTGGGAATGCAGAATCTGTAGAAGAAATAAGTTGATATAGAAGCAGGAGCATAAGATCTGTGCCCTTCAGGTGCAGTTACAATATACGAAGGAGGAACTAGATAGGTTGAGGAGGGTGAAGGATGCTGGGGAATGGGGACTAGCAGTTGGCATGAAGGCAGCTAGGAGGAGGTGGTATTCGGACAGTTGTACTTTGCATATATTCAATAGATTTGTCCAACTGTCAGAGTCGAGTGGAGAGGAGCTTCTTGTAGCTGTAGGTGTAGGAAACATGCAGCAGTCCTCAGCAGTTAGGAGGCCCAAGTCAGTTGCAAAGTCTAACAGAACGGAGGTGGTTCTGCTGCTAGGTAGTTCACATGGTAGAGATGTGGGCCAGCAGTTGCAGGATGTGTTGGGGAGTGAGTACCAGGTCACCAGCATTGTGGAGCTTAGTGCAGGTTTAGTTCAGGTGACTGACAGCATAGGAGAGTTATGTAGGAATTTTACGGAGGAGGATCAGGTAGAGATAGGGGGTGGAGCAGAGAATAGTCTTGATAGGGACGGGGAATATGATGTAGGTGGTGACCTGGTAAATATAGCTATTTAAACTGGTGGCACTAATGTGCATTTCGTGCAACTGTTTCAGCGTCATGATCAGCCTCATCTTAATGCAGCTGTTGGCATTTTAACATGGGGCTGGAGAAGGGACTGATGGCAGAGGGCATGCAGTGTGTATACGACCTGGGAGATCCGGGGAAAAACCCAGGAATTTTTTCATCCGGGAGAAAACCAGGAAAAACCCGGAAATATTTTAGAATTCCAGGCATTTTTCATTGTTTTAGTTTTCAGTTAAATTTTTGTGATTTTGACTGGTAATAATCAATACTCTAACAAAGGATATTACTGTATCGCGCTTCTGCAGAATAATACTGCAGCAACAATAATACTGCAGCAACAAAACATGAACGAGAGGGGAAAAAAACGAAAATAGAACTTAAGTTGCAAAGGAAATGTGCCATATACAACAACAAAAAATGCCGCTCAGACAAGTGTCTGCCAGCAGCAATATGTGTCGAAGGCTTTAGGAAGACTATCCAATCTTCTTATCAATAAATTGCCTCCGATGAGCGTGACGTGACAACTGTTTACATTAGATTCGTGTGAGCAGTTGTGGGCAGGCTCTTGCGCATGCACAGTGGAGTCACATATGAGTAGTACCTTCTCCCACTTCTGACTACAGATGTGTGATTGGGCGCCACTACCTAGTATTGTCCCGGTTCAGAAATATCATAGATCCGGGGCTGATGCACAGAGCAGTCTGAGTTGTAGTCGGGAGGTGGGTAGTCTCCACGTGACCTGTGTTTACGTTTAGTGATGTCGCTGTGTCCTCTTCACTTATTGCTCTCGCATCAAATGAAAACAAAACAGATTTCTGTGGCCAGGAGCTGCCAAATGAATTAAAATATGTTCGCATGGTTACGGAAGGCTAAAATATGATACTAGTTTCAGATTTTATTTCCACCTTTCTGACAATCAGGTATTAATTGCCTTGCAGAACAATGAAGCTATTTTTGTCGGTTTGCTAAAGGGATTTGGCTTTTATTAATCTTTTCCACTGAGGCAGTCAATTTATTTGAAATGAAGTGTTTAATTTCACACTGTTGGCTAGTTTCAACTGTTCACTGCATTTTAAGTGCACGTTTTCCATCTACTAGCTCGTGTGGCATTATGCTGTTATAAAGAGCCAAACATGAGATAATATAGTACTGGTACTCCAAGAAAATTTACATCTCAATCTGGACATACGAATGTGCACTTTAAGCTGAATTATGCATTTTAGTATGGTTCACGGAATTCTGATGCTCTTGAAGTATCCTCTCATGTCTTGTTTCTTTAATGACATAATGCAAGATCTTTTAATATTTTACACGTATGAACATACTGGCTTCCTGTGTCATCGTAGCTGCCACAAGCATAGTGACTCCTGTTATCTGGCGCTCTGTGGCAACTGCTGAAACGAACCAATTTCTAACAGGTAACAGGAAAATATTGCAAATGGTGGTTTGAAAAGAGTTACTTTCAAAGTAAATGTCCTTTTACGTAAGATGAACTACTTGCAAGAACGTATGATTAATTTCTTAAATCACAGAGCGTTTGACTCTCATTGAAAAATCAACTTTCTGAGGATGACCACCTAGAAGAATTTGGAACTCAGAAGATTAGACATTTACGCCGTTACTAAAAATTTTACTGGCACACTGTGTGATGTATCTTAAAGTGTAACACGCACAAAAAAGATCAGCATTATTTGTGGAAGCTTAGCTTCTCTTGCAGCTTATTAATCTTAGAGACCAATATTATATGTGAAAGCTTTGCTTTTCTTGTAGCAACACTATGTATATTAATTTAAACTATTAACTTTTCATATTTGTGTGTTTGCACTACTTAAAAGTGATCTTGCTATTGGCTGACTGCATCACGTGTCCTGTGCTGTCATCTGGCGAGATCATGTAACATGAGCTATGACTGGCTTACAAAAGTGTGTCGCAATCTCAATTTCAATGCTTCGGAAAGTAACATTCGGTGTTTGGTGCAATTCAAATTTATATCTTCGTAACACAAAAATATGCAGCGTACATGTTGCTGCGCTTCAAAGATCTTTCCAAAACGTGTTTTTTCCCCCCGAGTTTCGTTTTCTAAAGTCACGGGAAATTCTGCGTCAGTGTATAAAGCCATAAACATTCAAATGATTAATAAGTTTTACAGTGCCAAGGAAAAGTATACTGTCACTTAACATGGAAAAATTGTATTTTCACCCTGGAAATCCAGGAAAAATCCGTGAAATTTTTTTCCTTGTCCACGTTTACACCCTGGCATGGGTCACATTGCAGTGGTGCCAGTTTAGTCTATCAGTAGAGTGGGTTTCACTAGACATTGCCTTCACCTCAATAGGTATGGGAAGGGGAGGCTGGCAAAGCTTATAGGTGACAGTGTAGTGGGTGGTGGTGGTATCACTCGTGGAAACATTCCTGTAGTAGTTGGTGTTAGAACTGCACCTTTTGTAGACTGAAGTCAGCTGATAGGCATAGGAAGTCCCTCTAGCTAAGGAATCACCTTAAGAGGACATCATGTTTCCAAGTAGAGAAGGAATTAGCATGTTTCATCAAAATATAAAATGATTAGGGATGAAGTTAGTGAACTGCTTATAGAGGTTGACTCTGAAATTATTGGTATATAGGAGCACCTCTTGAATAACTTGACAATTCAGAGGCTTCCTTTACCAGGATACAGATTAGCTGGCTGTTTTTCAAGGAGATCCTTGCGGATTGGAGAAGTGGCAATATATGTAAAAACAGTATTCCTTTTGAGGCCATAGACACATCACGGCACTGCACACATATTTGAATGTTGTACAGGGGCAGTTGAATTTAGTGAATCTGAACTTCTGTCTTTTATTGTTTATAGGTCCCCTAACTCTGACTTCAGAGCATTTCTGCTCTAGGTAGAGAGGGTTCTTGATTTCATTTTTTGGGAAGTACCAGAAATTAGCTGTATGTGGTGACTTCATTATTAATTTTGTATATGATTGTGCAAGAAAAAAAGGATGTTGGTAGATCTCCTAAATTCATATGGTCTGATGCAGACTGTTTTGTCCAACTAGGGTGCAGGGGAAACGTAGCATAACCATAGACAATATCTTTGTTTGTTCTTCATTACTAGATGGGCGTTCTGTTAATAAAAAGGTGAATGGCCTTTCAGACCATGATGCACAAATTTTAACACTAAAAGGCTTTTGTATTCAAACAAATGTCATTTAATTATAAACTATGTTGGAAAGTTAATCCAACGGCAATAGTGTGTTTTTTTAAACTTCGTCAAGTAGCGAGAGTGGCAGGATGTTTATAGTGCCCATTACATAGATGACAAATATAATGCTTTCCTTAAAAAAATTTCTCATGGTCTTTGAGAGATGCTTTCCATTAAAATGATCTAAATGGGGTAGTAGCAGTAAAAGGCAGCCTGGATGGCTGACTGGTGCGATAAGGATATCATGTAGAACAAAGTTGGAATTACATCAGAATGTTAGAAGCAGTCACAATCAAGCTACAGTAGCCCATTACAAACAGAATTGTAAGATTCTTAAAAATGTTATTAGGAGGCAAAGAGTATGTGCTACACAAATAGAATAGCTAATTTATAGGATAAAATTAAAACCATATGGTCTGTTGTGAAAGAAGTGTCTTTTCAGCAGCACAAGGTCAATGATATAAAGCCAGTTCGTACTAGAAATATTTCTGTTGCTGATAAATCAGATATATGTACAGTATTTAACAATCATTTTCTGAGCAATGCTGGTGAATTAAATAAAAATTTAGTTTCTACAGGGAATCTTATTACTTTTGGGAAATGCCTTTCCGAGATTGATGTCTGAAATACTCCTTTGTGATACAGACAAGGGGGAGTTGAGTCAATAATTAAATCAATGGAGACTAAGGACTCTCATGGATATGATGGAGTGCCTAGCTGAATATTAAAGTACTGTGCTGCACGTGTTAGCCCTGTATTTAGCTACATTTGTAATTTTTCCTTTAGGAATGATCATTTTCCTGAAAGATTAAAGTACTCAATAGTAAAGTTGCTTCATAAAAAGGGAGAAAGGGATAATCAAGACAATTTTAGACATATTTCTAAGTTATTGAAAAGGCTGTGTTTGTAAGGATAATTGATCATTTCATATCACACGATCTGCTATCATATGTGCAGTTCGTCTTTAGAAGTCATTTACCAACTGCTATAGTCTCTTTTCTCTGTGAGGTACTGGATGGGTTAAATAAAACGTTTCGAATGCTAGACATGTTTTTTGATTTAACTAAGGTGTTTGATTGTGTTGAACGCAAAATATTGCTCCAGAAGTTGGACCACTTACGGAATAAGTGGAGTTCACCTCTTACTTTAACAACAGAGGCAAAAGGTCATTATTCACAGTGTTGAGAATGGCTGTGATACGGGGTCTGAGTGGGTATGGTCAAATGGGGGTACCCTAGGGATCAGTGTTGGGGCCACACCTGTTCCTTATTTATATAAATGATATGCCCTCTAGTATAAGGGTAACTCTAAAATAGTTTTGTTTGCTGATGACATTAGCTTGGTAGTAAAGGATGTTGTGTGTGACATTGGCTCGGATTCAAGTAGTGCAGTTCATGACATAAGTTCATGGTTTGTATAAAATAAACTAATGCTGAATCACAGTAAGACTCAGTTTTTACAGTTTCTAACACACAGTTCAACAAAACCCAAAGTTTTAATTTCACAGAATGGGCATATAATTAGTGAAACTGAACAGTTCAGATTTCTTGGTGTTCAGATAGATAGTAAATTCTTGTAAAAAACCCATGTCCAGGATGTTTTTCAAAGACTTAATGCTACCATTTTTACTATTTGAATGGTATCTGATGTAAATGATCATTTGACACAAAAATTAGTCTACTGTGCTTATTTTCATTCACTTAGGTTTTATGGTATTATATTTTGGGGTAACTCTTCCCATTCTAAAAGGATATTTTCGGCTCAGAAATGGGTGGCTCAGGCAATAAGTGGTGGAAGTTCGCGAACCTTTTGTTGACCATTGTTCACTAACATGGGTCTTTTGAAATTGGCCTCTCAACATATATATTTTTTTAGTGTCATTTCTTGTTAACATATCAACTTATTCCAAAGAATAAGCAGCTTTAACTCTGTTAATACTCAGCAGAAATCCAACCTACATTCGGATCACACTGCCTTAACTCTTGTGCAGAATGGTGTGCAGTATACTGCTGCATCCATTTTCAATAAGCTACCACAAGAATTCAAAAATCTTAGCAGTAATCCACGCACTTTCAAATTGAAACTGAAGAGTTTCCTCATAGGTCACTCCTTCTATTCTGTTGAGGAGTTCCTTGAAAAATTAAGGTGTTTTTTACTTATGGCATGACTTTTTTTGGGTTCATAAACATTTTATTTTCATCTCATATTACTTTTATGTTGTAATTTCATGTACTGTCATGTTCCATGACCTTGGAGATTTGCTCCTCAATTTGGTCCTACGGAACATGATGTGTAAGCAAATAAATAAAGTCAACGACTTGGAGATAATAAATGCCTATTCTATTCTATTCTGTTTGACAGAAAATTTGGTTGAGGTAAGGTAGGCATTGGTGTAATAATGAACTAGAAAATAGGAATTTGGGTGAACTACTATGAACAGCTTAGTGAAAGGATTGTCATAGTCAAACAGTAGAAAATCTGGGATGGAATAACAACAGTGGATAAAGATAGATCACTACTCACCACATATGCGAGGCATCAAATGACATTTAAATGCAGATTAAGCTATCAGACAGAATCATTCTCCCCCCCCCCCCACCTCTCTCTCTCTCTCTCTCTCTCTCTCTCTCTCTCTCACACACACACACACACACACACACACACACACACACACACATATTGTCACTGTTGTCTCCAGGTTTCCAGATCCAACATTTCACACTCCAACTCTTAGATTGCAAGAAGTTTTAAGTTTAGCTATTTCTGATGATGTCATTGTCCTTGGAAAATACTTTTTTTTTCTTCAAAATATTCTAGAGAATGTCTTGAACATTTGATTCAGAGCTGTTGCTCTGTGCCATTTGTGACACGAAGAGATTGACACACTGCGACAGCACGTCCACTATTTACCACTGTCTGCTCGGAACTGGTATTTTAATCATTTGCTGTTGCATTTCTGCAGCTTTTGCAGTTTGCAGTTGCACATTTCTGAGCATTTTAAAACAAGTAGATAATATTTGCATCACTTTGTATCGTACCAAGATCTGACTGATTATTTGCGTGCATTTTTTTTTCAGGTCGTAATTCATTGTAGGCAACTGCATGATCTGCAAAAAGTCTAAGGATGCTATCGATATTACTTGCTAGATCACTAATATATAACATGAAGAGAGAGAATCTCAACACACATCTGTAACATCCAGCTGAATTTACATTGGAATGGTTTAGTGATTAAGACAATGGACTCGCGTTCTGGAAGACTAAGGCTCAAATACCTGTCCAGCTATCCAGATTTATGTTTCCTAAATCACAAAAGCTGGAAATCAGAAAGGTTCCCTTTTTAGGGTGTGGTCAGTTTCTTTCCTTGTTGTTCCCCAGTCTGAGAATGTTCTTGCTATCTAATAATCAGAAGCTTATCCTACCCCATCAGAAGCCGGCCACCTGGTAAAGCAGTCCTGTCAATAACAACTCTGCTGCAAACAGTGAACAGGCTTTTATGTTGGTATGACCACCAGCGTGCTATCCTGCAGGATAAATGGGCACCACCAAACTGTTGTCAAGAACAAAGTTGACCACCAGGTGGCACAACATGCTACTGAGCACTAAGCACCACCTGCTCCGTTTCAATTTCTGCTTCACAATCTGAGCCATCTGGATCCTTCCCTCCACCAACAGCTTCTCTGAACTACGCAAATGGGAGTTATCCTCACATCACATCCTTACTTCCGTGATCGCCTTGTACTCAATCTCAGGTAACCCATTGTTTCCACACCATTCACCCAGGAGTTTCCCCTTCCTCTATCCTGTTGTCAAAAACTAGCATTGTCACTGCTAGTCTAGACAACATCATGTAGGGGCATAGGTGAGAGAGAGAGAGAGAGAGAGAGAGAGAGAGAGAGAGAGAGTGTGTGTGTGTGTGTGTGTGTGTGTGTTTTACTCTAGCTCATCAAAGGATAACTCCGAAATCATGCAAGTTTTCTTTCCTTTGTTGGTGCATATCGACAACTCAGCACTTCTGCTTTAACCCTAAAGTGTCACCATTTACAAGATCTTACTTACAACATTAATAATAAAAAATACAGAGTTTTGCTCTTCATTGCTGCACACACTAAGGGTACCCACTGATGACTTCTGGACCATGAAGGTAGTGCTATGCCCTTTGCATAACACTAGCCTGTTCGGACAATCTATTTCTGGGCCACTGACATTAAAGTATACTCCATGTCTCCTTCCTGTCCTTCCCTTTGTCAAAGATATTACTACGATGCACTTTACTAGATGCTGAAATATGACTTCTTTGGAAATGCAGTAAACCATGATCATGATAAAAATGTGACAGGTTGTTTTAGTTAACCCCTTCTGTTATTACCCACTACTGAGTCCTCCAAGTAATCTTTACTTGTGTACTCTGCATTAGTTATGAAGAAGGCTTTAGCTACCTTTTTGAACAAATGTACTTAAGTAATGTTTTTGTTTTTCATTTTTTGGGCAATTTATTATACAGTTTCATTCCCTGATGTATAATACTGTTTTGTGCTTTGTTTCTTTTTTCTTAGTCTGTGGTAAATGTAAGTTCATACTGACTCTTGTTCCATAATTATGAGTAGAACTAAAATTGGAACACTGCCCTGATAGGCATCACAGATTGTTGTATGTACTCATGTGGTGCAGTGAGGATGCCCAGTTTTCTAAATAGCTCTTTACAAAGAGCCTGTCTACTGCTTATAATTATTATTCTTATGGCCCTTTCCTGCAGTTTAAAAACGGTGACAATGTTTCATGCCTTTGATCACCAGAAAAGACTCTCATAGCTAAGAATTGATTGTACATAGGAGTAGTATATCATGACAAGACAGTTGGCTGCTACAAATTGATGATAATACCCTAAGAACATGTAAAATGCCGATGACATTCTTTTTGTCAGTGTCTTTGTGTCCTCATTCCACATTAATTGATACTCAATATTCATCCCTAAAACTTTTGTGCTTGTTACACAATCTGTAGATTCATCATCTATGGTTAACGTGACAAGTTGTTTTCCGTCTTTCTACTGATATGCACTCTGTACATCTCCTTTATGTTCAGTGCCAATTTATTATGTGCTGCCAAACCATAAACATCTGTTTTGCTTTCTATACTAGGAGCTCTGGCATTTTATCAGTGACCATGACGTTGCTTTCATCAGGAAAGAGAACATTTTCTCCGTGTCTGATACTACCTGGTAAACATTGATATAGATTAAAAATAGAACTGGAGCCAATACGCTACCCTGAGGAACACCTATGTTTATTTTTTAAAGGACATCCTATTCACCATTGACTGTAGAAATTATTCATTTTCCAATTGCAATTTCGGACTTTAAGCCATTTCCATGTGGTCCTGCAAAAGCTAAAAGAATACATAAATGAATTACAGTGTGTATATACAGAACTGCATAAACATGTCATGCAGACAGAAGTACAATATGTGTGTGTGTATTTCTTGTTTGACAGTTGTTTTACAAAAAAATTATCAGCAGATGGGCGGACTATCTCTACCTTTTGCACCCTTTGTATCAGTTAAGACAGGAACCATTTGTTCGCTGTATTCCTCATAGTCAGTGCTTCTAGTTTGTTTAGCAATATTTAATAGTCAAACATATGAAAAGAGTTGGACAAGTCTAAGAACATGCCTGAAACAAGTCATCCTTGTCAAAAGCTTCAAGTATCACTTTTGTGAACTCGGTAACAGTCGATATTGTACTTTTTCCACTTCAGAAACCAAACTGTGCTTTGTTAAATATCAGGTAACTAATTAGTCGATCCTTCAGAATAGAGTAAATGATTTTTGGAAAACAAGACAGTAGTGAAACTGGCCAGTAGTTTTCAGTACTTTCTGCATTGTCTTTCTTTTTACTAAAGGATAACTTGTGCATGCTTTAGGAACTCTGGAAAAATACCTGAATTGAAGGACTCATTTATTATCTTTGTTAATCAGATTTGTATGCGATCATACACCTCTTCAGAACAGAGACATTACTCTCATCTAAACCAGCTAACTTCTTGTTTTTTAATTTCTTTACTGTTTTCCAGACGTCTAGCTGTGTTGTGGGAAATGCAGTTACATGTTTCATAGATCATTTGAACGATTCTCTTATTGAAATGATGTGAAATGAGTCAGTTTACATGGTGTATATATACTTGATTGGTGTCAACATTAATGAACGCATTTTTTCATTACTGGTTTCATCCTCAGTACCTGTTTTAATATACTATTCTCCACATATTATTACATTTGTTTTGGGGGTGAGACTCTTTCCAGAACGTTGGTTAATTTGTTTAGGAAAACGCCCACATCACCACTAGGTGAGTGGAACACACACACAGAATAATTTACTACTTATAGGTGTCTAGCTTTGTTAGTTCAACGGCTGCCAATCAAAATGTTTATCCATACCAATTGCAATCAGATCATCTGTAGCTTTAAAATATGTGCCAACTCTGGTATAAATACATGATCTCCTTACATTTAATGTAGTTCTACAGCAACAACTAGCATGTTCATGTGATGACAACACTATATGCTGCAATTCACTATCTCTACCCCAGTGCTCTGTAATGCATTCCACCACACTGGTCAAACATTGTAATTCAGCTCCAAGCCGGTGTATGTTATTTGTAATGAACTACATATTTTGGTGAATAATAGATACTTCCTAACAAATTTCTGTGGTGTTTGTGCACACTGAAGTGGAACAATCTATCTTCCGGACACACCGTGAAAAAAATCCCTAAAGTGGTAGAGATAGTTACAGAAGAGCGGAACCTATTGTTGTGGTTTATCCTAAAAGAGCCCTAGCCATTCTACCTGTTACAATAGGTGTTTGACCGTGTGTGGTCCCACACCCACCTGCAATACTCTCACTAATCAACTCCATCCTTTCCCGGTCCTGTTGAGGTACAGACCATATTTTGTGTAGCCCCACCTCCCAATAGTCCCCAGTGATACCAATTTAGTGTGCACCCGATCAACAATTGTCAACGCCACCTCCTCCTTTGTAGTGACTTGCCAAACACCAGTGCCAAGACAAGGCCGATTGTACCACTGGAACAGACCAGCCATGCCCACATTGATGCCACCAGTTAGGGAAATTATCTTACTCAGGTCACCACCAATGTTGTATGCCCTGTCCCTACCCAGAGCTGTTCCCTGCCCCATCCATTATCACTACCTGATCCTCCTCTGTAAAATCCATACACAAAGGCCCTAAACCTTAACCTAGAACCAACTAGCCCATCACATGGCTTGAAAATGCTGGTTAGCTGATACCGTTCTCCTAACTTCTCCTGTAATTATAGGCCTACATCTCATTCAAGACTGCTGCCAGCAGCAGTACTCACTCTTCCTAACATTTGTGCTCTTCCTAGCCTTCCTATATACGCATAGTGTCTGCTGCACATTCACCACAAACATTCCCTTCTTCTACACCATCTTAGACTTTTGCCCTCCCCTCATCTCTGGCTGCTGGAACTTGATTACATCCTCCTGCTAGCCTACCTACCAACTGCCAGTTCCCAATCTTCCCCCCCCCCCCTCCCCCGCTGCCCTCCGCACCACTTATTTCTTTTGTCCTCACTAAGTCTGATCTTGATCCAAATGTGGCTGAAGAGCACAGAATTTACTTTCCTGCTCCTCTATCACACTATTATTGTTGCATATTTTACAGTTCCAGGAGATGACCTCAGTGATGTTCCCATAGTTCTCCCCACTACATTCCCCAAGTGAAGCCACTTGCTGCTCCCACAGTGCATCCCACTACTTACTTTCCTATGACAACTCCCACAGTTTCCACTCATGGTCAAACAAACATCTAAAAAAAAAAAAAAAAAAAAACTGCAAAACTAAAGGAATAGAATGAGATTTATTATGTTTACTTCACTATAAAAATAATGTAACATCTGACAATGTGTTGCCTTTGTTATTGGCATGAGCTCTGTTATATAAACAAAAATGTTAGACAGAAGTCACACATTACGGAAATTCAAACATGACATATTTCGTAAGTGTTATGCAGAAATGCCAATTCTCCATTCGAGCAACAACAAAAAAAGACACAAGTGCAGCTCCTCACAGCAAAAGGTATGTATAGATATACATGCAGATGTGTGCAGTTCATTGTAAGTGTTTAGTTCAGTATGTAAACTTAAATAAAACTATTGGAAAAACACTATACAGGCAAACCTTCAGGGCAATAACCACAAAATATACTGCAAAAGCTCTTAAAAATGTGAAACATGTAAAAAAAGAACACAGATACAATAAAAAATATCATCAAAACTTATGTTTTAATGAGTAGTATAATTGCACTTGTCGCTTGGCCACAATCTTGCCAAAAGTCTTTGTTGAAAGTCTCCTTTATAGGAATTTTGTGGTAGAGATTCTCAGCAATTTCCACTGAAATACTAAGACTATGATTTCCTGCACTAAGAAAAGGCTGCTTTCAAATTCTGGCAATGTGTCTTCACTGTTGATTTTAATGATCTGGTGCTATTTATAATACGTATACATCTTTCTGAGTGATTTGTTATCTTGCTTTGGAGATGAAGCAGATACATGATGAAATGCTGAATTGGAATGTTCATAAAGTTGTGTTGATAACTACTATCCTATATTTCTCTTGTACCAATACTTTCGAAAATAGTAGAAATTGCTTGTACCAGCAAATTTGCCAATATTTCACCTGCAGTGGAACTCTGATAAATACTGGTATGGTTGCATATATATGCTTGAAGCACTCTTTTATGTTCTTCCAGTTGTACCATTCACATCAGTTGTTCTGTTTCTTGTTATGTGGAGAGCCATGAGAGGCTGATTTCTGTTATTGTACAGATGTTTATGAATAAAGCCTTATTTGTTACTTGGATTGGTTTTGTGTATTGCTTGGTTACTACATGACTGGCAACATGTTTGGAATGATTTCCATGTGTGCTGTCTCTCAAGTGCGGTTTCGTCAAGTTCGTCGCTTATGGACACCGTACTACCGGCCGTAATTGAGCAGCTTACTTTGGCAATGACCACTTTGTCGGTTTCCATTGACAGACAGGTACCATTCCACCGATCCGTCCACCCACTTTTCCTCCTTATGATGATTCATCTGAGGTTTGTAATCTTATGAAAAGAGACTAAGACAGAATTTTTTGGTTTTCAGCATGACAGACTTGAATTTGTGCTCTGCCTTCTTCGTCTCAAGGGTTCCACCTAAAGCTTGTCCCTGTGCAAGAACCGGCAATTTTTTTTTAAATCACATGAGCAGTTTCCTGTCCAACTACAATCGCAAATGAACACGTCATAGTGACGTGAGTTGAATTCTACTGATGCCACAAGAAACCAAATCAGTCATAGATGGTCTGGGCAGCCAAACTTCATGGTCTTATCCATAAGTGTCAGTTCATTACTGGTTGTGCAGACTCTATGGTGCACACCACAATTATCTATTTAGCTCCAGACAATGAAGTGCACAAGAAGATTTTGTTCTATTGAAAACCTCCTTTTGGTGGAAGTTTTTCAAATAGCACAATCTTTTGAAGTTTCTCGAGCAGTGGGTGATCAAATTGAAGTGTGGGGTGTTGTGGCATTAATGTCACAAGATGGGCCCACTATGATGACAGATAGCTTTCATAAGGAAGCAGGAGTGGCGGCTGGGCTGTTTATGATGCTTGCCAGAAGAAACACCACATCGCCTCTGTGTGTCTTTCGCCAAAGGCTGCTCAGGGTTTGGACAAAGACCTTCACTGTTTGACTCTTAATACTTCTGACTTCTTCCAAGTTGTTTATTGAGTTAAGTGTTTTTTGCCAAGTGCTCTGGCTACAGGTTGACACAGGTGCTGCAGCGATGTCATTGAATTATCAAAATTTTGCGAATTTTGGCTCACTTCCATTGACACCAGTCACACGGAAGCTGGTCAGTTATAACAAACAGAACATTGCGCTGTTGGGACAATTTATGGCACCTACCTCTTACAAGTCAGCATTCGTTCCATTGCATTTTTGGTGGTTGCGGTGCCGGCATTCAGAACTTGTTTGGGATGGACTCATTTCAGGCATTTGGATTTTCTGTCACTGACACAGTTCACCTTGTGTCCAGTTAGGTACTGTATTCTCAGTTGCAAACATTGTGTGAAGAGTTTTAGGGCTTGTTTTTGGAAGTTATAGGGTTTGCTACAAACTTTTCTGCTCAAATTTCTTTGAAATCCATGGTTTGGACTCATTTTTGTTGTGCATGTCCTGTTCCTGTCACCATGAAAGCTCAAGTGAAAGCAGAATTGGACAGTCTTCAATCTCTATGGGTGGTGCAACTTGTTATGGATAGTGAATGGTAATCTCTGCTGGTTGTAGTTCAGAAGCCATCAGGGAAACTTCGCCTATGTGGTGACTTCAGTACTACTGTCAAAACATGTCGATTGCGGATACTTATCCTCTCCCTCACCAGAAGGAACTATTGACGAAAATATCGGGTTGCCAGTACTTTTCTAAAATTGATTTGTCTGAAGCATATCTCCAGGTTCCTGTGGACAAAGAATCTTTGTGAATTATGGTTATAATACTCGTTTTGGTCTCTATCAATATTTGTGCCTTCCGTTTGGTGTCACCAGCACCCCTGCTATTTTCCAATTATTTTTAGAACAATTGACTATGCCTGTCCCAGGTTGCATTAATTATGTGGATTATATTGTTGTCTGGGCTCCTCCACAGCTAATCACTTGAAAAAAATTGTGCGCTTTGTTTTCTGTCTTACAATCTGTAGACCAATGGTGTAATCTTGCAAAATCTCGTGTTTTTCAACCTTCTGTTGTGTATTTGGGTTCGAGGTCTAATGAGATGTGGTTTGCCCTCTTCCAGACCACATCTCCCATTATGTCTATGCCTCGCTTGTCCACAAAGGAGCTTAAGGCCTTCCTCGATAGCCTAATACCGTAAATTCATGCAGGGGGCGGCCACATTGAGCCACCTGTTGTATACGCTGTTATGCAACATTGTGCCTTTTTGCTGGAGCCCAGATTGCAAATGTTCTTTTCAAATGTTGAAATCCAAACTCCTCATGGCACATTGTTTAGCTGTGTTCTCTCCGGACCAGCACATAGTTTTTGCTTATCAATCCAGCTCAGCAGTGTTACTCTCATGGAAAAAGAGGCTCTTGTCATAGTCTATGCTCTCCGGAAATTTCATGTTTTTTTTCCCCTCTATAGTTTAAAGTTACACCTTATTACTGACCATAAACCCTTCATTTCCTTGTTTAACCTTCGCATTTCCTTTCCTTTTAAGGCAGCACACCATCTACAGTTCTGAGTGCTGTTCTTGTCTCACTACAATTACTAAATCCATTTTCAACCTACTTGTAAACATACCAATGTGAATGCCTTGTCCCGCCTTGCTGTGGACTCTGTTCCCAATTTTGATTGCGAAGAATTGCTTTGCTTCCATCTTGATTTTGAAAATGCAGGCCACAGTCGAGAGTTTCCCAATTACCAGCTCATGCACGGTAACTGTTGCCCGATTCTACACCAGGTGGTTCAGTTTCTTCAACAGGGCTGGGCAGATAAATCACCAGATTGGACTTCATATCCCCTGTTTTGGGTGGTGTTTTGCTGTTGTTGACAAAAGACCTAGTCCCATTCTGGACAAAAGACCTCTCTCGCAGAGTAGTCATTCCCACTGCGTTATGGGCGAGGTTCTACGCCTTCTCCACTAGGGCCATTGGGGAGTTCTGTGCACTAAACTATTAGCTAGGAGACAGGTTTTTTGGCCAAGGATTGGTGGCAAAATTGTTCATTTTGTCGTGGCTTGTGAGCAATGTACCCAACAACAGGCAGCTCCCAGGGCATCCCTGTCCCCCTGTCCCACTCCCTGCCAGCCTTGGGAACACATTCCTGTAAACAATGAAAGTCTCTTCTTGAATTCCTGTTGGCTCACGGTTGTGGATGCATTTTCCTGGTTTCCTTACATTCTCATGTTTGTTTCTACATTGGCGGAGGTCACAATTCTTACGATTTTGATGTTTTTTTTTATATTTAGGGGTTGCCCTGTGCTGTAGTTTCTGATAATGGGTCCCAGTTCGTTTCTCACACCTTTCAGATGTTTTGTTCCTGTCATGGCATTCATCGTGTCATGGCTCCCTCAACCAAACGGCAAGGCAAAATGACTAATGCATGCATTCATGTCCCAAATGAGAAAGTTTGCTGTGGATTCTTCATCAGACGATGTCCTTCTCCGTTTTCTGAGCAACTCTATCTTCACGCCTACAGGGAGCTGAGCTTTACTATTTATAATTTATATTAAAGACCTGCCTAGTATCATGCTGTGGAAATCTGTTCTGTATGTTGTTGATACCAGTTTCATTGCAACTGCAAGTGACATAGAGGACCTAAAGGAGCAAAGCTGAGCCAACCATTCTAGTATCTGGTTTAAAGACAACGAATTAACTGTAACCAGAATAAAACTGAAAATGAAATTTTCAGATCATGCAGTACCGACAGTGACTGTACAGCTGTTAAACTTCTCAGTGTACAGTGTTTCCTTCTGAATTAACCTGAAACCTACACACAAATTCTTTATGCACTTAGTTATCAAGAGTAATACACCTGTTATATAAACATAGAGCATGTGTGAGTGAAAACATGATGCTCAGCTCCTATGCATTGTTTTCATGGCCACATAACATACTGCAGCTCCACGGGGGTAAAAAGAGTTTTTGTGTGGCAGAAAGAGGCTATCAAATTGTAGCAGGTATTTTCAAAAACAATGTATCTTGTAGGGTGCTTTTCGAGGTGTCATAAAAGTCCCATCAGTGTTTCTACTTAGTTGCCTAGTCTACACAGAAGAAAACAGAGAGAGCTATAAATTAAGGCAATCATTTCATTGTCACAATACATGTCACAAAGAAAAGATTGACCAGCCCTTTACAAGACTAAGGAAAACTCACAATAACTTTAAATATCTTGGAGTAAAACTGTTAATGCACTGCCACCAGAAGCACATAGTGCCTCATTAAAAGCCACTTTCTATCCCATAGAGGAATTTTTTGATTGTGCAAAAGATGATTTAAAATTTTAACTTAAACTCATTTATGTATGTACACAAATCCACCAGATCTAACCATTTTCTTTGTTAAAGATGTAGGAAAAGATAGATTGCTACTTACCGTAAAGGAGACATATCAAGTTGCAGACAGACACATGACTGCCAACTCTAGCATCTCGTGTGTGTGTGTGTGTGTGTGTGTGTGTGTGTGTGTGTGTATGTTTATGTTTATTGATGAAGGCTGTGGCCAAAAGCTACATGTGAGTGTATTTTTTAATTGTGCCTGTCTGCAACTTGCTGCGTCTTCTTTATGGTAAGTAGCACTCTATCTTTTCCTACATTGTTGATATTCGTACCTGGAGTTTCCATTGTTTAATTTTCCTTATTATTATTATTACACGTCTCATTATGTATTATTCAAGTTGCACTAACTATTAACATCAATAGCATGCAAAATGCTTGAAGATGAAATTAATAATAACAAAATCAAAAAAGTCTGAGAGCTTAAATGCCAGTAATGTGGCTGTCATTTTTATATAACCTTGTCTACACAGAAAATATCATATTTCTCCTATTCCAGAAGCTTGCGAAGAAACAGTAATAAAATGATGAAAGAGAGGTTGATAATGTTTCCGTTTCTTAACTGGGAGTGTTTGACAAAGAAGTGTTTTCATTATTATATTTTGATTTATAGGTGTATTTTGTATAGCCTCCGACTAGCATAGCAGTTTTCCTTCTTGTGTATGCTCTTACCATATTCTTATTTGAGGGAAAGTATTGTACTTAATTCTGTAAAGCCTGTCAGTTATCATTAAGTGCAAATTATACATATATATTAAAAAATTAAAGCTTTAGGAAGTTTGAAGTTGAGAAAATGTTCAGGTAGCCTAGGGGGGGAGAGAGAGAGGGAGAGAGAGAGAGAGAGGGGGGGGGGAGGCAGGCATCCTCTAATTCAGCAGAGCAGGTATCGTTTTGGATAACTCACTTGTAATTCCATAATTCCTATTGTACTTTTCTCTTCCATGAAAATTGCCTCTTCTAAACACTTGCCACATGTGTGAACTGTGCAAATTTTTCCTGTGTAGAATTTTATTTTCATCTTACTTGACAGTGGCGCGCCAAATAAAATAGTACAGTGATTAAGATGTTGGACTTTCTCTAAAGAAGATTGGGATTCAGATGCCAACTTTGGCCATCAAGATGCAGGTTTCCATGGTTTCCCTAAAGGAAATGTCCTGATTTATTCCTTTGAAAAGGCCATGGTGATGTTCCTTTTACAATTCAGGCTTGTGTGCTGTCTCTAATGACTATGTGGTTGGTGAAACATTAAATTGCAATCTCTTTTCCTTATTATTGTAATCCATATCTCTAGTATACAGTAGCATTACAACATGGAGAAGGCCCATAACAACTTATCCCTCAACCCTACACAGTTAACAATTATTTTTTATGGAAACATTTAATTTTATTTAAAGCAAATGTAGAGTTGCCCACCAGTACCTTATATTTGATAGGGAGTCTTATTATTTGCAGGTGGAATGGAGATGATTCCTGGAACATCCGCTGCACACAATTTCCTCTCAGACGTGTCAACACTGCCACAGGAGCCAGCTTCACAAGGTAAGTACCCAAATAAGACTCTGTCCTGACAAACTTAGTGTTACGTTTGACCCTGAGGGATATCCTGCCTGCTTTCCTGTTTTACTTGCCCTTCTCCTCACCAGCCGACACTTCCTGTCCATTTTCCCATGCGGGTGTCCCGGGGGTGCGGTTTGCAGGCGGGAGAGCTCTGACACGGTTGCTTGTTGTGTGTGTTACAGCAGCTGACCACCGCAAACTGCACTCCCTGGACCCGCGGCCGTGCCCCATCTGCTACCGCATGTACAGTAACCTGTCGAACCTGCGCCAGCACCTGCGCCTCATCCACAACCCCCAGACCGTGGCGTGCCCCCTGTGTAGCAAGCCGTTCAAGACAAAGCTGTACCTCAAGCGTCATCTCATGAGTTTCCACGAGCTGCTGTGTGGACCACCGAAACAACAGCAGCAGCCTCCACCACATGCTGTTCCTGCTACAGCAGCCAGCTCTGGTCTAGACTTCTTCCCTCCGCCACCACAGGTTGTTTTGTCTGAAGAGAAAGAGGAGTTTATTGGGGCCAATGGAGGTGGTGGTGGTGGTGGTGGTGGTAGTAGTAGTAGTGCATCCAACTTTCGTGCACCACCACCTCCATTTGCCTCCCAGGACTCTGTTTTTTCTGTTGCTCCCACAGCCAATAAGCAACCTGCCAACTAGTGAAATTGTTGCCTTCAGAAGTGACCCAGTTCTTTTTATTTCTAATACTGTTCATTATGTAATTAAAAAAATAATAGAGCATATTGCGTCCTCTGGATCATTTTCTCAGTCTGTGCTTAATGATAGATGATGCGTCAGAGGTTGATGATACTCCAGCTACTGTGTAGTATAATAGTGGTGCTCACTGTGCTGGTTGGTTCTGACCATGTCACTGTGGGGTTACTGATGTGCATAGTTGTGTAATAGGAGCCAGTTTTTTTTTTTTTTTTTAATGTATCGTAAAAAAAATGAAAGTGAGTAAAGAGTGCAGGGAGTAGTCTACCTACTTCCTGTTTTGTGCAATAAGCCTCTTGGCAACTTGTAATTGGTTATCCATCTTTGTATGCTTTACCATGTTTGGTCAAGATAAGAATTTTGTGTCTAGCACTGCATGACTTGGTGCAAGTTCATGGGGCATTGTGAGGGTAATTTTTTTTTTGTTAAATTTGTACCTATATACATTGAATTATGCACATAATCTGATGACTTGGATATATGAGTGTTGCCATAGGAGTAAGATTGAAAACTTTGGGAATGTCTTGAAGTTTACTCACTATACAAGTAATATTTTAGACTGAAACCAGTTTCCAGAAGTGCTTATACAAATTTTGTTTTGCCTCATCGTGTAACTATAGGAGAGAATAGTACAAGACTTGCAATTAAAGCAGCTTCAGTACTACAAGGTGTCTGGTTTGAGTTAATTTTACCAAAATTGGGGCAAAAATTACATGTCTTCTCTTCAGTTCTTCACAGTCTTTTGTAGTTTTCAGAATATCATTCCACAGTTTACATATTTTAGTGTAGATATGATTCTGGTGTTATTGGGAAATCTTAAGTAGCTCAGAATTGCTGGTTTTTTTATTTATATCTAAAAACAAAGATGATGTGACTTACCAAACGAAAGCACTGGCACGTCGATAGACACACAAACAAACACAAACATACACACAAAATTCAAGCTTTCGCAACAAATTGTTGCCTCATCAGGAAAGAGGGAAGGAGAGGGAAAGACGAAAGGATGTGGGTTTTAAGGGAGAGGGTAAGGAGTCATTCCAATCCCGGGAGCGGAAAGACTTACCTTAGGGGGAAAAAAGGACGGGTATACACTCGCGCACACACACACATATCCATCCACACATATACAGACACAAGCAGACATATTTAAAGACCTGCTTGTGTCTGTATATGTGTGGATGGATATGTGTGTGTGTGCGCGAGTGTATACCCGTCCTTTTTTCCCCCTAAGGTAAGTCTTTCCGCTCCCGGGATTGGAATGACTCCTTACCCTCTCCCTTAAAACCCACATCCTTTCGTCTTTCCCTCTCCTTCCCTCTTTCCTGATGAGGCAACAGTTTGTTGCGAAAGCTTGAATTTTGTGTGTATGTTTGTGTTTGTTTGTGTGTCTATCGACGTGCCAGCGCTTTCGTTTGGTAAGTCACATCATCTTTGTTTTTAGATATATTTTTCCCACGTGGAATGTTTCCCACTATTAATTTATATCATTAATTTGAACCCAACAATTTGGTTTTTTTTATTTGTTTGATATGTTTGTAAGGAGTAGGAGAGGAAGCCAAAACCAAGACCAATATGAAAAATGCATACCTGTGCATGTCTTGAATCCTCTTGTACTACGGATTGCAAAGTTCATGATTCTTCTTGTGTGATTTCTACCCAGCAGCAGGATCTTTTTGAGCTCCATAAATAATAGATTTTTAATCATTTACACAGAATTGTGCTTAAATGTAAGTGATGGATAAAAGTTAGTGAACTATTTGACTGATTGGGATATGCAGTTCTTTGATAATCAAAGAACTGTAATTGACGCCCAAGCAACTGGGAACTGACATGCATTGAGACTAGAAAATAATGCATTGATAATGGCTAGGCACTAGCCGAAATCTGGATTTGCCAAATAAAACATGCAAAAAAGGATGACTGATTGCTGTGCTCTATCATTTATAAATCTCTGCTTTAGTTGGTTTCAGTTACTGAATTTCAATATAGATCAGAATCAATGTAAAAGGCAGTTAAAGTAAATTGCTGTTGTGATATTTTCTTGGAGATCATGCGTCATATTTAGAGGCCTGCGTACGTAGAGTCATGTCACAGTTATTATCCATTGAACATGCAAGTAATTGTTGCATCTGATGTGAGAAACAGGGATCATAATTGTGAATGTGTATAGATCAGAAAGTGAAACTCTGAGAACTACAGTTCCTTTGTTGGCAGCTACAGTGAAATAGTGTAGGTAGAAAAGGACATGTTAGGAGGGGTGCAAAGGAACTGGAATCCTTGCACCAGTGGGGAAGGCATATAAGAGACAAAAATAAGTCATTGTTATGTTATCCATGTTCAGTTTGCAGATGTTAGATCTTATCTGTACATATCTGCAATTATATCTGAAGAAACAGTGAATGATTTTTTTTTTTAATCTTATCTGTACATATTTGAAGTTTCATCTGAAGAAACACTGACAGTAGTTATTTTAAAATACTGCATGCCATCTTTCTGCATTGTGTTATTCTACTTCCCTGTGAAGAAGTGTGTTATTTCAAAAGTTCAAAATTAATTTTTTTTATGTTGCATTCATAGCTGAGTCTATTTTAGCTGAACAGAAGTAGCTCTTTGAATGTCATCATAATTAACACTTTATGCTCCTATTTTTGTTTTGAGAGTCTTATGTTTCTTTGGTTCAGTTTTTCCTCATTTCACTTCTTTCCCTCTCCAGTATCCAATTGTTAAGCAGTTAAATAGGGTCATAATTGATTCCACTAGTCCGCCCCTGGTAGCTGAGTGGTCAGGGCGATGGAATGTCATACCTAACGGCCCGGGATGGATTCCTGGCTGGGTCGGAGATTTTCTCCGCTCAGAGACTGGGTGTTGTGTTATCCTTATCAACAACATTTCACCCCCATCGTCACACAAGTCGCTGAAGTGGCGTCAACTCGAAAGACTTGCACCAGGCGAACAGTCTACCCGACGGGAGGTCCTAGCCCCACGGCATTTCCATTTTGTTGATTCCACCTTTTTTAAATTCAATTTGTGCTGTCAGTTTTGTCTTTCATTGTGCAGGATTTAGATGTTTTCAACACATCCGAGCAGTTTTCATGTACTTCATCCCATTTGTTCCAACATGGACTTTGTTAGTTCATCCAGAAATTACATTTTCCACTGTTTTTGTTCAGATGTAATTAAATGTAATTATTATCAGTACTAGATAATCACATCAAGTTTCTTTATCATCATCTCACTCTTAAAATATTTTTACTCTCTCTCTCTCTCTCCGTATGTGTGTGTTTGTTTCTCTCTCTCTGTATGTCTGCCTGCCTGTTGTTTTATTGATTTGCCTATCTTTCCAACAATAAACTGTATAATGATCACTATATTGTGAAGGTACCCATATTGCTTTCAGATTATTAGAAAATTATGTCCTCTGTTTCTTTAACTCATGTCTGGACAACTTTTAGTACTGAAGCAATCTTTGAGGAACTGGTTTTGAACAGGAGATAGACTACTTGATTCATTACACTTCAGCTAGAACTATATTCATAATATTTTTTAATCTTTACTTTGATGGCATCAAAGGGAAGAGCCTTGTTATGCATATATTATAATATTATCTACAGATTTTATCTGTAGTATCCTTTGTGCAGGATTTCTGTTTTGTGGCAATTACTTTACACTGCAGATTAGAGATCAGTGATGGTAGTGTAAATGACAGAGTGGTTCTTTTCATGTTCATGTGGATAGAACATGAGACTAAAGAAAAGTGAAAAGATTTTTTTTCTCTTTCACTTCGCAATAATATTTGCCTGGAAGACTGTGTAGAGGACAGACTACAGTATTAAGATGCTGTTATGTGTATCTGAGAGGAAAGAGGCTTGTATATTAACTAATATATGGAGCATAATTTATTTTTTATGCCTTTAGCAGTTATACAGTTCCACAGACATATCACAGGTGAAGCGGTGAGAGGTTCCTACATCTTTCACTGCTGGTGTATATTTTGTTTATTTCTACACACTAAACTGTTAACCTCATATCACAATAAAGGAAGCTTGGTCAGATTTTTTGCAAGAAAAGTGGCCACAGATTTTCAAGCATTATTTTTTCGTGATGTCTTTTACTACTTACAGTTTGAAAGTTCTGTTGAACTGAGATTTTTATATAAACTGTTCATGACAATAGGCATTTGGCCACCTTGTCTTGCAAATCCTGGCCAAGCTTCGTCAACAGACAGGCTCAACTCAGGTTAATTGGTAGAATATACAGACTGTACATATACTATATTGCAAAGCATTACACGCTTAACATACAAGACTAAAACATTATGTTGTTCTGTTATGTCATAGGCATCAGTAGAGTTTATCAGATGTTTTAAAATGCTTTGGTATTAAATTGTATATTACAAGACTTATGGTACTGTGTGACAGATAATTGTACAATGCTGCTTGAAGGAGTTGATATTTTACCAAGAATTTAGCATCCTGTTTTCTTCACACCATTGTTTAAGTCTTAATTGATATGTTTACTTTCAGTGAATCTGACTATCCTCAGCAAACACTAAACTTTCTTGTTCTTAAAGTCTAGGTACAATTGGACTAAAACGTGTTGTTACTGTTATTGTTCGGTAACTTCTATCATACCTAAGTGCATGTACTTAACAAGAGGCGTGCCTCAGCATAATGCTGCCAGTGTGCGTGCCTTTCTCTCAGATTTTGTCATAAGAAAGTGATAAAATCACATAGCTATTTGATGTACTATTACATGTACTTAATACTGGCTGTGCAATTGAATGGACTCCCCAAGTATTTGCTTCATAAGTTCCTTATAAACCTGTAGATTCAGTAACATACTCTGAAGTAACAGTTCTTTCAATGTGTAATTGTATGTAAGCTGAAGTAATCAATCTGAGACCAGTGTTGGCATTGAATAGTAGCCATGAATTTAATTTGCTTCCACAGACTGGATTGTATGCAGTTTATTAACTCAGGATGAAAGTTCTGAAGAACTGAGCAGGAAGTCTAAACTAGTGCTTAAAATAAGGACTTGGGAATTGTGAAGCAAGTTAATATTATCTAAACCTACAATGAAATTTGCTACGCATATCCAAACAGATTATTATGTTAGTACACAATAAAGCAATGAAAGCTGTGTTTACTCAGAGTGCTAATAGAGGACAATAGTAACAAGAGAAATGCAGTACCCCATGCAATTTGAAAATAGGTATTGCATGTTCTTGTTGTGTTACTGATCCAGGCTTCATTGATCAGTAGACATGACTTGTACAGCTGAATGATTAATCTTTTTCTGCTGCAGTGTGTTGTGTTTCTTTTTGGAAGAAATTTGTATGAACAAATTTTCATAATGTGTGTGTGTGTGTGTGTGTGTGTGCGCGCGCTCTTGCACAGAGAGAGAGAGAGAGAGAGAGAGAGAGAGAGGGGGGGGGGGGGAGAGAGAGAGAGAGAGAGAGAGAGAGAGAGAGAGAGAGATTTCATGAATGTATGGATGCAGTTGCTTGCATTTGCAGCAGTGTGTGTTGTGTTAAAGAAAGTGTCTTGTTTTAGAAAACTGGCATTTGTGATTGGTTGTGACAAGTTATTGCATGAAATGATCATTTTTAGAATGATTTTGTTGAAATATTTATCTGAGTAATAAGGCTGATACTGTTTTCATACTAAATAACTTTTGTTTGTAAAATGTAGTATTAACTGTACACGATTCTCATGAGAAGTAAACTAATTAAATATGTTCCTCTGTGTATTGTTCAACAAGATGCTTAGATTGTTAATCGGTAGAAGTGTTCATAACAAACAAAATTTTCATGAAACTTTTAAATATTGTAGTAGTTTGATATTAAGTGATAGTTCATAAGCAATGGGAAGCAAAATCAGAAATAAGGAAGTTATGTATGGATTTCTTGTTGAGTACAATTAGAAGTAGCAGAAAAGGGTACACAAACTCATCCTTAAAGTTGCATTTTGTGTCTGTGTAACTAACTACTTACTCCACCCTTTGCCCTCATCCATTTTCCCCACTCTTTCTCTTAAAGCTCTTGAGGTATTTGGAATCTGGTGGTTGCCATCCATTTTCAGTAATCATTTGTCAGATAATTTTGTTATTGTTGTTGACAATATTGGTAGCTTTATGTTTGTTCACACAACTGAAGCATATACTGATAAAGTATAGTAACTACTTGAATTCCTCATTTTTCAAAGAGAGGAAGTTCATGTTTGTTTTAGTGTGTGTTGCTTGTATATTTCTGTTTTAGAAAGAAGCTTGGACTTTTTCATGCTATTTAACATGCTTCTCATGATGATCTGGTACGTTGGTTTCTTGTATCATTGTAGTGCTCTATTTGTGGAATCCTTATCTGATAAATTTTTCTTATAATTAACTTATATTCTGGTAGTTAAATGTGTATAACATCACATTTTGCCCCTATTGCTGTAGATAGTGGTTTTATATGCATTACTAACGACTGTGTTACGAATCAGATGTCTTTAGTAGACTTGCAGACTAGTCAGGATTTTGAGAAATGTAACTTAAGAGATCAATGAAAATGACTCACATACAGGCAGTCTGACAGTCTATGCCATTACTTTACTGATAATTTTGCGATAATCGGAAAGTTTGGCCCAGAATTAAGTAACTCAAATCAGGCAAGTTGAGCATTTTTATAACAGTCTTGAAAACATATTGTAGATGTTTTTCCAAATTATGTGGAATAAGAAATGATTTCCTGCAGCAAGTTATTGAATACTGAATTTTGATATTTTTGTTTCCTCTTGTTAAATATGGCTTCTTTAAGCCAAAAATGTTTGACCTTCAGTTACCACTTGTGGCTTAGCAATCAATCGAAACTTTCTGAAAAGAGACAAATTTTATTTTCAGTTCTTGTGATATGCAGTTGAGGAAATATATTATGAAGCAGAATTTAAATGTATTGCATGTAAAATGTGATTTGAGAGATTTCCATCATTTGTTATTGACATGTGGCATCTGAACATTTTAACTGTGCATTTTATCATCTGCCTGCATGTCTGTAATGATTAAAAATTGTCTTCTTGGAGAACCATGTGGATATTAAAAATGTATTGACATACACTGTGCAACAGTAGCAAACTTTTAACATCTATTTGACTTTGTGTGTCCTATTTACCTTAATGGACTGTAACAGTGCACAGTTTTGTTTTTCAAAGCCCTTGTTGTCACTAAGTCATAAAGCCTCGAACACGAGATTCAAGTAAAAATGAACTAACTAAAAAAGAATAGAGTGTAGTAATATTAAAAAAAAATGTAGCTACTTGTTTATAAGAGATGCTGGAAGTGGTGGCCATGAGCATCCGAGCCACTTCACAAGCAGTTTGACTAGAGATAATTAACTGGTACATGAAGCATACTGGTCTTTTGTTTGGGGCCGTTTTATATGCATAAAGAAAAATAGATAAAAATCAAACACTAAGTGACATTTTGTCACGTATTTACAAGAATTGGATTTCAGAGTCATTACATAACAATGGATTGCTTCAGTGAAAACAGACAAAAAGTTTAAAATAAAACTCTTTGAGAATTGTAATTGGTATGTGCTAAACCATTGACATATGCTACCCCCTACAGTCATCCAGATGTAAGTTTTCCATGGTTTTCGAAGTTTTGCATTACCAACCATGAATTCCAGCTCTGTTGACCTCATCATTAATGGGACATTAAATTATATAATCTCCATTCCTTCATTGAAGAAGAATCTGAGAAAATAGTCTGTCTGTAGAGGAATTTCGGTCTTTGTATATTTATTATTTCTATGGGCTTTTGTAAAAGCTTGCACTGATGTCGAAAAGACTGAATTATTTTTAATTAAGAAACTGGGACTGAGTGGACCTCAATGGAAGTGGTGTTGGGAGTTGTTCCGGAAAAAGACAGGTGGTACTGAATGCCAGGTTCTCATTATTAGAAATTCTAACACGCAGTTGGCTGCTGATGTGCAGAGTTATGTGTCATTGCTATGTGAGAAGATGTTGTCAAGAGTTCTCCTGTTTTACTCTTCCCTTTCATTATCTTCCATCATCTGCTTATTTAATTGGTCTTGCTTACACTAATGTGTTATCTTTCTTGCTGAGCCGCCATTATTAAACGAAAGCCGCATTGAGCAAAAAAAATTTTTTTCCTGCAACTGGCTTTTTAAAATGAGATACTTGGCTCTATTGGCAACTAACTCTTTTCAAATTTGATAGTGTTTCTTAAAATAGTGTAGCATTTTCATTGTCTGAATTACACTTCCGTTTTATTTTGGGGGGGGGGGAAACATTCTGCACTGACCATGACACAATCTCAAATGGAATTCTTACAGGGAAAAAACAGCAATTTAGGATTTTGTCTGTTTGTGGGTGTGGCTAAAGTTTCTTGTAGTGGTGGTACTATTGAAAATGTGCATCATTTTTTATTCCTGAAACAGCTGATGTCTTTTGTTTGGCATGAGCTAAATGAAATTATAATCATAAACAGCTGATTGTCGATGAACTTGTTGATTCAATACCAATATTGGTACTGTTTGTTTTATATAAGTATCATTATTAATTGTAGGTGGTTGCTGCTTTTTACTTTTCTTTAGAACTAATCCATATCTTTACAAAGCTGTGAGTTCATAATGTCTCAGTCTTTCGACAAAATTGCAGGAAGTAGTAGTTGTTATGTTTTACACAGAATGAGTGCAGATTTGTCTGTGTGTGCGTGTTTTGTGTTTTTCTTTTTTGCCGCTATGCTCTAAGTATGTGAAATACCTCAACTGCTGCAGTCACAGAACTACAATGGATTCTCTCTGAGACAAAGAAAGGAAGAGCATCTGAGTAGACAATCAAAGACACAAAACATGGGTTTCATGTGAAGTAACTCACCACAATAAAATGCCATTTTCTTTCATATAGAAAATATATGTGTGCAGTTTTTTGGTTGTGTACTGATAAAAAATGTTAGGCAAATCACAATAAAAGTTTCACCATTTTTGCTGGTATTTCTGTGATCTGAAGTAAATAAATGAGTGTTGTGTGAATCTATGAGAGAAGATCTGAATGAAATCTCTGAATTTATGAAAGATCTAACAACTGTTGTGAAGGTGAGAAACTGGCATTAAATGAAACAATTCAGATGGCCATTTTGATGAAACAGCCCAAGCTATGCTGTGGTACATGTTCCGAGTGCATTAGTGTATCTGCTGTCCAGTAAAATCCTTTCTGCTGTGTAATTCTAATTTCAGAATTGGTTGATGTAACAGGCAATGACACACACACAGTTCCCAATGCTTTACAAAGAATGTCTGTGTCTAACAAACTGTGGGTCTTTCGTTTCAGTAATATTACTTTAAAGTTTGTAGAAAATGTGGGTAAAAGGTTTGAGTATGTTGGGAGGTTTGCTATGATTTGAATTGCCTGGGTGCTAGGTAGGAAACCGTCATAGATATGTAGATATCTTGGAAGTATGGCTAGCCGCAGTGGCCGAGCGGTTCTAGGTGCTTCGGTCTGGAACCGCGCGACCACTACGGTCGCTGGTTCGAACCCTGCCTTGGGCATGGATGTGTTATGTCCTTCGGTTAATTAGGTTTAAGTTGTTCTAGGGGACTGCTGACCTCAGATGTTAAGTCCCATAGTGCTCAGAGCCATTTGGAGGTATGATTTGCACACCGGTATCATTACACATCATTTCAGGTGTTGTATTTATAAATGTGATTTTGTATGTTCTCAGTTGACACTGTATCTTCTGAATGAAAGTTTAATTCTGCTAACTACCCTGACCCTGTGGTCAAATCATTCCCTACCACATCATTTATCCTAGGTATATTTAATCAGCAAGCAGGAGAATCCTTGTAAATTTTGGAAGAGTGGAAGGGGAGAGGTAATGATGAATTGAAGGTATAAATCGAGCTCTGAGATGTATTTACATGGTTCAGTAGAAACATCATTGCTCATAAGGTTCAAATAAAAACTGGTCTCAAATACAGATTTAATAATTTTTCAAGCAATACTTATTGGTATTTGTGGTGACTGAAAATACTCATGATTGAAAAAAATAAGTATTGAATTGTGCACTTCAAAGATTTGGCAGGTTCTTTCTGTGGCAGCTTTACTGATACTGATCAGTTAGTAATTCTTTCGCTTAAGATCGAAATGTAGGCGCTCTCTCTCTCTCTCTCTCTCTCTCTCTCTCGTGTGTGTGGCTGGGTGCACGCGCTCTCCTTATTGTAAAGTTTCAGCAATATTAGGAAAAGGATAGATTGCTACTTTTCTTAAAGATGGACAAGCACAGTAAAAATACTTACACATTACAGCTTTCAGACACACACACACACACACACACACACACACACACACACACACACACACACACACAAGGAAACATACCTCACCCACACGTGACCGCAACTAATGGCAGCTCCAACCTGAAGTTTTTTGGTGTTAACACAGTAATTTTTCCCTGTACTGTATCTCTTCAGTAAACAGTTCAATTTCCATTCTAATGTCTCTGCAGACAGTGTATCAAAATCTTCATTCTTTCTTGATTTCCTATATTATGTTGAGGTAATAGTTAGAGAATTAAAGAGCCCATTTGTTTGTAAGTAGCCTCAGTACAAGATATTTATATATTTTATCCCAGTATTTGTTCTGCTCCATATTGGAACAAGGTCTCAAAAAGCATCATAAGTAAAAAATGTACATTTTCAGTACAGTGGTATTACTGGCAGATGTTTACAAATAGTCAAAGTTTGATTGCTTGTTAAGCCATTCTCTCCTTTTGAGTGTAATACAGTGGAACATAATTTTTATATTTACCTCATTTCTGTAGGTGCACATTCACTGCAATGCAGCAGCATATCAGTTATTTTCGGAAAGGAATTCCAGATTTCTCCTGCATTGTTACTATACTAAACTGTGGTTGTTGCATGGGGTGTCCTTATATTTTGTGTAAGCACAAAATTATAAAAAAATGAAACATGAACTTTTAACAGTAAAGGCACTAACAAGGGAACCTCCTCATCGCACCCCCCTCAGATTTAGTTATAAGTTGATACAGTGGATAGGCCTTGAAAAACTGAGCACAGGTCAATCGAGAAAACAGGAAGAAGTTGTGTGGAACTATGAAAAAAATAAGCAAAAGATACAAACTGAGTAGTCCATGGTAAGATAGGCAACATCAAGGACCGTACGAACTCAGGAGCGCCGTGGTTAGCGTGAGCAGCTGCGGAGCGAGAGGTCCTTGGTTCAAGTCTCCCCTTGAGTGAAAATTTTTATTTTCAGACAATTATTATCTGACAAACTCTTACGTTTTCATCACTTTCTTGGGAGTGATTATCACATCCACCCGTAAACCTAAAACGGGCAAAGTAGAAGACTCTTTTTACCCATTCGCCAAGTGTACAAGTTATTTGGGTCGACAACATATTCCTGTCATGTGACACACATGCCGTCACCAGTGTCGTATAGAGTATATCAGACGCGTTTTTCTGTGGAGGAATCGGTTGACCTATGACCTTGCGATCAAATGTTTTCGGTTCCCATTGGAGAGGTACTCATTTCGTCTACTAATCGCACGGTTTTGCGGTGCGATCACTAAACACAGACACTATACTTATTACAGTGAACAGAGACGTCAATGAACGAATGGACAGATCATAACTTTGCGAAAATAAAAAAAGTAAACTTTTCACTCGAGGGAAGACTTGAACGAAGGACCTCTCCTTCTGCAGCTGCTCACGCTAACCACGGAACCACGGCGCTCGTGAGCTCGGATGATCCTTGATGTTACCTATCTTACCACGGACTACTCAGTTTGTATCTTTTGCTTATTTTTTTCATAGTTCCACACAACTTCTTCCTGTTTTCTCGATTGATTTGTGTTCGGTTTTTCATGGCTTATCCACTGTGCCAACTTATAACTAAATCTGAGGGGGGTGCAATGGGGAGGTTCCCTTGTAAGTAAATATATCTTAAGTGAATATAAAATTTTCTAATGAATAGTGAGTTAGGCTTTCAAATGTCACGGAGAAAGAGCCTTTCTTTAAAATGGGTAAAAAATGAAACTTACGTTTGTTTATAACAGTGTGATGTATTTATGGTAAAAATTAGTATGATAATGGCAAGATTGCTGCAGAATCATCATTTCTTTTTCCTGTATTACTTGTTCCATAATATTCTAGGGAGCATGTACTAGCCATATTTATAGGTTATGGTTTTATCTAATGCTTTGGAGACACTCGTGTAATTAATCTCAGATTTCAAATAACTGTTATTGTGTATATTTGTTGTTCTTCATGGTCAATTGATCTTAAGCGTCATCAAAATTTGCAGTAATAAAATTGCTACTTCTATTAAAAGTATTGTCAATTTGCATTGTAAATTGATTCTTACTGAATTAAAATTAGTGAAAATGCTCAATGTTTAAATTACTTGCAGAATGTCATTCCTAGTGTGGAAAAAAAGTGGACTGTCCACTATCAACATCACAAAGATAACATTATAATAATCACTTTAATTTGATTTATATGATTTGAAATGTAGTTTGTACCATAGGAAACTAATAGGTGTGCCAGTGTGTTCAGCCAGACCACAATAGCATGTAATGAACAAAACAGTTTTATGAAATACGTCCCATACAAGATGTGTTGTAATGATAAGAAATGAACACTAATGTTCACTGTTTACATATACAAACAACAGGGCATTGGAGTAGTTCTTTTTTAGACCTTCCTCAACCCCAATCCATCTTGTCTTCCCTTCCAAACCCCATCATCCTCTCAATATTTCTGTTTCTTTACTCTCACTGGACAAGATTTAATGGCTGCAAATGCAAAATTTTTATGGTGTGCTCTGACTTGATACAGCTTTGTGCTGAGTGTAGGAAAGATGGTAGTACCACATCTACAAATAGTAACACTCGTGCCATAAACACAGAATTGAAATAAGGATCAATAATGTTTGACAGAGCACAAATTTATTAACTGTTGACAGTGGAACAGTTGTATCATGGTTCATACTATATATTATGAATTTGCAACATTTTAGGTTGTGACTTCTACATTTCTGAGCAATGGCAGAAAAACAGAATGGAGAAAATTGAGAACTAGTAGGTACAACAAATGAGAAAAAAAAAAAAAAAAATCTTGAGCCCCATTTTAGAACATTGTCCAAACTAACGCTTATTAGTTACTCAGTAGACAGTTGAGACAATATTATACACAGCCAGAAAGAAGGCAGCACGCTCAAGGACAAGGTCATTTTATTGACAAGTGAAGTGACGGGTTGTTCATCATTGTAGTAGTGTATAACAAATTCAGACCAAACAAAACACTCATCACAGTAAAGAGTGCCTAAATAGTCACATCAGTACACAGTGTATCACCATACAGTAGCGGTGCAGGCATGTATTCTTATGTGCAATCAATCACAAAGGTGCTGAATGATATCCTGCGATAGACTGTCCCAAGAATCTTGCACCTTTTGTTGTAATTTAGCATTGGTTGTGGATGCCATGGAGCATGAATAAGTCCCCGCTTCATCGTGTCTCTTATCTGCTTAGTTGATGAAAGATCTAGTAATCTTGCTGGCCAGAGTAGTAGCACTTCAGAAAGAGCACGCGTCACGGCAGATGTATGTGGATTTGCATTGTCCTGCTGAAAAACAATGGATTGTGTTCCTGTTGAAGAAATGGTATTAGCACGGGGATGATGGCCTCTGTAATGTAGCAGACACTTGTTACTTTACACCACAAAAACGCCAAATGTGATCGCATGGAATGGCCTGGGATGGCACACATGCGTCATGGACAAATTCACTCTGGAATAGGCAGCTCACTGGCTCTGTGCCATACACTAGATCCATCACTCGCATACTAGCAGAATCTAATATAATCACAGAAGACAGCAGAATGCCATTCCACTCTCCAGTCAACTCTTTCACAATGTCAGAGTTGCCATGCTTCGTGGTGTTGTGTCATTGGTAACTTGGCCAGAGTCACATGTGATCTTTATCCTACTCCAAACAGGTAGTTCTCAGTGGTGGCTTCTGATGCAACATGTGTTTGGATGTCATCCCTGGATTATGTTCAGTTGGCCATTACTGCTCACACAATGCGTCGATTTTGACATTTGTCTGTACTACACAGCTGTCAGAATCTGGTCTGCAGGATGAGAGAGGAATGTTCCACAGATCACTCTTGAAAACAGTTACACACCACCAACACATTGTGCCCAACATTTGCAGTAGTCAGTTTGTGGGTCCATCCAGCTTCGCACAGGTCCACCATGCAACACCATTCAAATAGCTAACGCTGTTCAATGTAATTACATACTAGTCAGTGGGGCATGGTTGTCTGCTAGAATGAATGTTGCAGATATTTCAGAGTCAAAATGGAGACACAGGCAAAGGATTCACTAACAGTAGAACCCCTCAGTATGCACATATTATACCTTGGTGGCACTGAACACAGACCTTGAAGGTGCTGCATTTTTTTTCCCAGCAGAGTATGAATGAAATGAATATTGAAGTAGTAAAGCTTCACTTTAAACAATGGAAAATCCAGAATGGAATGATGACAATATTACAAAAACGATAGATTGCTACTCACCATCTAGCAGAGATGTTGACTGGCAGACAAGCACAATAAAAAGACTACTAAACACGTAAGCCTTCAGCCATAAGGCCTTCAGAAATAAACATACACATTCATGCAAATGCAGCTTACACATGCATGACCACTGTCTGTGGCTGCTGAGGCCTCAGCATGTGGTCATGTATGTATGAGCTGTGTGTGTGTGTGTGTGTGTGTGTGTGTGTGTGTGTGTGTGTGTGTGTGTATCTGTTGTCTATTTCAGAAGGAGGTCTTCTGGCTGAAAGCTTACGTGTTTAGTAATCTTGTTGTGCCTTTCTGCGACTCATCATCTCAGCTATATGCTGAGAAGCAATCTATCCTTTTCATAAATCTTCATTTTAATTAGATAACCATTTTCAAGATTGAAGTAGTGTAAATATAATTTTTATGCTTTAAACTTGGTATTATTTATAAATATAGTAAGGAAAATTGAGGCAGAATGTAAATATTTAGGAGTGAAGGAGATCACTCACTTCATAGCAGAAGCATTGAATCAACAACAGGTACACTCAAAAGAGAATAGCAAATTTATTTATTTATAATCATGGCTGAAATATTTTTCAAAGTTCGCGGGATGCTTAAGGACACTAGTGTACCTGGAAGTTTAATGTTAGTTTTTACTTAAACAAACACACACACAGACATCAATATTATTTTCCTATGACTAGACATTTACATTAATTCCTTACAGTGTCAAGCAGAATATCATGTGAACAGTTCTAATGAGCTGGTAAAAGATTCCATAGTACCAGAATAGGTTTATTAATACAGTGTTTAACACCTTTAATGTGACAATTATGATGAAAATGGTAAGTGGGAGAAATGTAGCTCTAAATTCCGTACGACTTTCCTTCAGATATTCACAAAACATAAAACTAAGTGAGGAAACCTCAGTGGGCCATTAACTATTGGGTTTTCAAAACAGTTACCAGAAAATAGAGCTAAAAATGGAAGATAGTTTCAAATTTCTGTGTAAATCTGATTTGTTACACTTCCGTGTATGCATGTGACCTTGTGATAACAGATGTGAAAAGAAGTCATTCGAATACTCAGTGTGTTGTGTAATTTTATTCATCTTATTGCCATTTGTTTTTTCCCTTTATTTACCAAGTGATCTCTTGGAATTTGAAAGCATATAATTGCTCAATTCATGCGGTTTAGCACTACTTATTATTTGAAGTGTATCGAAATGAAATTGCTATAACTGATGTACTATCCCGCATTGTGTCATCCATGTGAACATTTTGAGTAATGATAGTGCTGAAAACATTGAACATAATTTAATTGTCTCATACACTGGAGTTTTCTGATATAAGAGCTGTGGAGGTGATATATATAAGGGGCTACTTTGGCAGTCAGTAATGAATGTATTGGTGAGACTATTTGGAATAAAGGGCCTGTATGCTGTTGCTTTCTGTGTATTTACGCGTGTAATATATATATCCATAGCACTTACGTTAATTAAAATAACAAATTTATTCCAAGATATGGCTAACTGTTTTGAGAAGAAAATAATGACTTAAAATAACTTAAAATTAGTTATTTGACTTTTGGGTAAATTCATTCTTCTTCCGTTTTCTTCTTCTTCTTCCCATATTTTTTTTTTAGAACTGTGCTTACTACTTACTGCAAACTTTCAGCACAGTTGCAGTGTGGAAAAGCAAACAATTCCAAGTCTTTGGGTTTACTTTTACTAGCTGGATGAAAAAGGTTATTTTTTCTGGCTCTGTCAGTCAGCCATTGATACTGACAAAAAATGGCTTCGCATGCTTACTGTAAATATGAAATGTTTGTAAGTATGTAGCATTATCTGGGGAAGAATGCAACAGCTGTATGAAATACAGGGCCATAAAAAAATTCTGCAGGAGAAAATAGTATTACACAGTATAATACACATACAAATACAGGAAGGCCCACTTGAAAGGGGCTCCACAAACCAACATTTGCTTAAATTATACGTAAAGGCTTTGCATAAAAAATCAGGAAAGGGAATGAAATGAACATGTCGTACCTCGTCATGGAAAAATAAAGGTGAATCACAAAATGCGCTGGAAGTGACCGCACATGACTTCTCTGGTGTCACTATCTTTATGTCATGGATTATGTTCTCTCGTAAGTCTTCCAAGTAGTGTGCCTTGTTGCTGTAGATCTTGCCCTTTAGACCATCCCAGAGGAAAAAGTCTGGTGGTGTTAAATCAGATAACCCTGGGGGCAACAGTCCTTTCAAAGTCACTCTTCCGGGGGAAAAATGATTCGACCTCAGCCATCATCACTCGAGACATGTGGCATGTGGTGCCATTCGGTTGGTACCAGCCGAGGGTAATTTCATCACCACCCAGCTGGTTCACAAATTCCCAAAATGTTTTGATGTAAACTGCACTTGTCCCAGTACACTCAAAAAATTGGTCTGATGATGCAGCGCTGTGATATTGCACAGAACATGCCAATCTTATGAATGCAGGTGTTGCTCGACCAGTGCATGTTGATTTTCATTACGCCACAAATGTGTATTGTGAGAATTTACATAGTCAGTGAAGTGGAATCATACCTCACTACTGGACCTTGTGTACTGCAATATTCCCGGCCTCTGAGCAGTAAACTGCTGAAACCAACAGCAAACATGTAAATACGTTTGTCTGTGTCAATGACATTCAGTTCTGAACAACTGTAAACCTATAAGGATACACACTGGCTTTCTTTGCAGCTCTGTGACATTCTGCATACCTGAGATAAACTTCAAACAGAGTTTGCAGGAGAGGCCAACAATCATTGTTTCAAGTCAGTAACTTTTTATTCCGAGAATGGCGGCTGTCGCCCACTGTGAAGATCCAATACTGTTCCACTGCTCACCATATAGTTTACAAACTTTTGTACGCAGCATTTAGATGGTATATGCTGACCACCAAACTGTTCAACAAACATTCACTGACATGTCTTAATGGACATGCGCTCTTCGACAGAATAGCACTACATTGTCATTAAATGCTAAACACTCAGCTCCAGCCACAGCGACATGCAGATACACAGTACTGTGTCAAACAATGTTGCAGAGCGCAGTGTTGCCACGTCAAACGTCACAAATTACGCAGTGTAATTTCAGTGGAGTTACTATGCATGTTTGTGGGACCTCTTTCGACTGGGATACCCTGTATTTTCCTACAGCATTAAGAAAGTTGCATCATGTTACATTTATTTCTTCACTTTCGAAATATATTCACCATTAGTTTCTAGACATACTTGAAGAGGATATTCAGACTCAGTCTGTGTCTTGTGAGTTACAGTTTCTGATTTGTTGTGTTAGGTGTGTGGAATTAGTAATTTTTAACTGTATGGAATGTTGTCAAAGTATGTATTGGAGAAGAAGGCGAGAGGTGCAAAATAAGAGCTTCAGCGAGGTCACGGCATTGGACTGTCCAGTCAGATTTAGTATTCATAAAAATTCATATTTGAGGTTGTATGCACAAATAGGAAGACATGTGGAGGAGCCCTGTCATGTATTAAAACAATCTTATTCCCAGTCACAGCTTCAAAATCTTCTATTTGTGAGAAAACACAAATTTCTTTGCTGTATCTCTGAGGAACGAAGGCCTAACAATACAGTTTTGGAGATGGTGGCTCCCATATCGTTTTGCAGTCATCTACATTCTGACTGGTTTATGTGATCTTCAGATGCAGTAGCTATGCAGATTGCTGTACATATTGTTGTGAAATATCACCTTGTCAATGAAAAGAATATGATGTAAGAAGCTTTCATGGTCATAAGGTTTCTTCATTATCAAAGTAAAAACTCAACATGCTGTGGTCTGTTCTTTGACTTAATTCTATACGTTAGTGAAATTTTGGAGTTGTGACATTGTAAAAAATTAACAAAGGACAGTTTGAATAGTAATATTGAAGTACTCAGTGATGATCTTGTTAGGACATTTAACACACGGGCCACAGACTGTGTTTTCCTATGAGGGGCTGGTTTGCACTGGAGATTTTCCTTTTGCTCTGAATCTAGTTGCTTTGAATTGTTTTGTCCATCGATTCAAATCTCTATCATTTGCAGCCCTTTTTCCTGAATATGACATTTGCCATTTATGTTACATTGGTACAGTTGAATTCAGTTTGCATGCCACAACACCAATTGTGCTCTTTGTTGCACAATCCACTTTTCCTAGCGTGTGACTACTTGAAATGTACCACCAACATTCCTTAATTCAGTTTTAACCAGGCAGGCCGGGGGGAGGGGGGGGGGTGTGTGTTTGAGATGAGATGGGTCCTCACCTAGTGGACAGGCACAGAGGTGGGCATGAAAACAGGCCAGGGAAGGGGAGAGGGAGAAAGATAATTTAAGAACTACCTGTTGTATTCCAAGCTTCTGCCTATGAGAAGAAGTGCACACTGTTGCCATTGCCATTTCTTCCAAGTAGCATACTACCAAACAGACTTCTACTTCTAATGTGATTTAAATCAAATAGTGGAAACTCCAGGTAGGATTTCAACAATGTAGGAAAAGGCAGATTGCTACTTACTGTAAAGAAGACACATGGTGCAAGTAAAAGACACTCACATATAGCTTTCAGCCACAGCCTTCATCAGTACACACACACACACACACACACACACACACACACACACACACACACACACACACTGACCATCAACTCTAGCTGGCCCGAGATGCTGGAATTGGTGGTCGTGTGTGCTTCTGAAGGCTGTAGTTGAAAGCTAAATGTGAGGGCCTTTTAATTTTGCCTCTTTAATGTGATTTATATTCACTTTGTTCACACAATTGTTGCTTAAACAGATTGCTCATGATTAGTGATGAAGTTGTGCAATTGTTTATTTATGGTATTGTACAACCCCTGTGCAAAAAGTTCACTGAATTATGTCATACCGCTCAGTTGTAAGTGTGTGCCACTGTCAAATCCCGAGTGGCAGTGCTGCAAGTGTGCTTCTCATGTGTAAACAGCATATTGTAGAGTGAAGGTGTTGTGCACATGGTTTAGACCTAAAGTGGATCAGCAAATGAATGTGCTGTTCCATTTCAAACTTGGAAGAACATTGAAAGCTACTCATACTGACAACAGTTTATGAAGAACTTGCTGTCACCTTGAAGTGTGTTTGTGTGTCGTTGAAACACTTCTGAGATGGGCATGACACTGTGGAAGACAAGGAAACAAAGAAACCTTTGTCCCAGGATTGTTGTGTGACATTGCAAATGATAACAGAGAAAGTGGGCATTGGTTGTAGCAGGTACACCAAATGAGGCGACTGGACCCTGCTCCACAATAATGTCCAACCACACTGCCTTTCAGGTGCCGCAGTTCTTATGCAACATAGGAGTTTCGTCACTCAATCACCAACCGTTCTCCACATACTTGCCTCCCCCGATTCTTTCCCCCAAATTGAAAACAACCCTAATGGCCCAGAGGTTTTTGGACCGCCAACATGTAGGACTTGTACATCTGGTAGCGGACGCACATTACTGTCCATGGGGATTACTTTGCAGGACAGTAACTGCTTTTTCAGACAAGCCAACAATCCATTTGCAGTATAGACACATTCACTGAACTCTGGACAGAGGTTGTAAGATCTCAAAGGCTGATGAGCTGATGCTGAAACAATATGTTATTTGATATAGGGATTTCTACAAGGTGAGGACTGGAGCGAGACACGGTGGTGGAGGTATTGAGCAAAAGAGATGAAGAGGATATGTGATGTACTTGCCTCTTTAGCCAGTACTTTTGCTGGTGGTTGGTACAACCTGTTGAGGAAATTTAAAAAAAATCAGTAAAAAGCCTTGTGTAGCTGATTAAAAAAATGCGGGAATTATTAGTCATTGTGAATTGTGGTTTATTTGTCTCATAACATGCATAATCTAAATCATTTGATTCAGGTACAAGAGGCGTGTCAATTTTTTGTAAAATTTCACCATATACAAAGAACAGCACACATTAAGAAACAGCATAATAATAATAATAATAATAATAATAATAATATGACTTGCTCAAATTATCATTTCATCCTCTATGAATTCTTCTGTTGAATAGTAGCGTTTCTCCCAGAGAATCTGCTGTAGCCTCATTTTTAAAATTTCTGGCTTCATATTAAATATGTTTTTGCCCATTAACTTGTTATACATTATGTGATCAAAAGTATCCGGACACCTGGATGAAAATGACTTACAAGTTTATGATGCCCTCCATCGGTAATGCTGGAATTTACTATGGTGTTGGCCCACCCTTAGCCTTGATGACAGTTTTCTCGCAGGCACATGTTCAGTCAAGTGCTGGAAGGTTTCTTGAAGAATGGCAGCCCATTCTTTACAGAGTACTGCACTGAGGAGAAGTATCGTTGTCAGTCGGTGAGGTCTGGCACGAAGCAGGCCAGTCCATTACATGGATCTTATTGCTGTGTAAACACTCCACGAAAAGCCGTGCATTATGAACAGATGCTCTATTGTGTTGAAAGATGCAATCAACATCTCCGAATTGCTCTTCAACAGTGGGAAGCAAGAATGTGCTTAAAACATCTGCTGTAATAGTGCCATGCAAAACAACAAGGGATGCAAGCCCCTTCCATGAAAAACATGACCATACCGTAACACCACCGCCTCTGAATTTTATTGTTGGCACTACATGTGCTGGCAGATGATGTTCACCAGGCATTCGCCATACCCACACCTTGCCATCGGATCACCACATTGTGTACTGTGATTCATCACTCCACACAATGTTTTACCACTGTTCACTAGTCCAAGCGAGGTGTCATTTGGTACTTACCGGAGCAATGTGTGGCTTATGAGCAGTCGCTCGGCCATGAACTCCAAGTTTCTCACCTCCCACCTAACTGTCGTAGTACTTACAGTGGATCCTGATGCAGTTTGGAATTCCTGTTTGATGATCTGGATAGATGTCTGCCTATTACACATTTCGACCCTCTTCAACTGTCGGCAGTCTCTGTCAGTCAACAGACAAGGTCGGCCTGCATGCTATTGTGCTGTATGTGTCCCTTCATGTTTGCACTTCATTATCACATCAGAAGTTCCAAGCATTTTGAATGTTTGTTATTGAAATGTATCGTATGGGTTTTTGCAATGTTCAGTTTCAACCCATTTAAATGGAATCAGTTTTCTAAGGTGTCCAGTGTACATATGATGGAGCTTGGAATTTTTTGTGCATCATCATCTTCAATTAAAACAGAAGTATCGTCTGCAAACCAAACTGATGGGGAATTTATATTTATAGGTATGTCAGTTACGTAGAATAGGAACAGGATTTGCCCCAAAATGGAGCCTTGAGGCACACCTTGTGATACTATACGGTACTCCATTTAGAATAATAATTCACTGCATCTGAGGTGATAGTTACCCTTTGTTTTCTGTTGTGATAACTATGATGTTAGCCAATTTAGAGCATTGTCCTTAATCCCGTATTTGTCTAATTTGTAGATAAGCAAGACATTGTTTATGGAGTCAAATGCTTGTGAGAGATCACAGAAGATACCTGCAACTTTACTCCTCTGATCCAATGATTTGCCTCTCTTTTCAATAAAGTTATTCATTGCATCCAGAGTATTTTTTTCCTGGTTGAAATCCAAATTGGGTACTTACAATAATATCATGTTGTACAATAAAGTTTTTGATCTGGTTTGCAGCTACTTTCTCTAATACTTTTGACAGGACTGGAAGAATAGACATAGGCTGATAGTTTCTCAGATCTTCACTTGACCCTGTCTTGAACAGAGGTCTGACTTCGACATACTTCAAAACATCGGGAGAGCATTCGAAAGACTGGTTGAATATTTTTAGTTAGTTGCTTTTATGCTACACACCTTTTGATCGCTTTAGTGGGTATCCCATTCCACCCACAGAGTTTTTATTTTTTAATAGTTGTATAACATTTTCCACATTCCTTATTGTAACTTTTTTTAAAATCCGTAAGCTACTCAGCCTCTTGGTGGATTCCAAAGGGATTTGCTTAACTCTGATACTCTGCTACATCAACATCTGACTTTGCCACATATATAAATAATTCATTTAAACACTCTGATATTTGAGCCGTGTTTACAATAAAGCTATCATCTACTTTAATCCTAGCTATTTCATTACTACTAACTCTTAACACCTAACTCTGATTTGACAACAGGCCACTCTGCTTTCCAGTTCATTGTGGAGTTTCCACTTCCTGGCATTAGAAATTTTTATATCGTGGGTTAACCACTTAAGTTTATTAGTCATTTTGTTGCATGTTGTTCTAAGTGAACAAGTTTCATTAAATATTTCAAGAAAGCAACTTAAAAAATTGTTAAAGTTACTAATACTTGAAATACAACTTTTGTAAGGCCATTCGATGTCTCTTAACTTATTTCTAAATGTAAATTTTTTTTTTTTTTTTTTTTTTTTTTTCACTGAAGTTCTCTTTCATATGGCTTTTGTTACATGAAATTTCATTCTTAATTTTTGGTATTTCAGTACATAATGCATAGATTCCTAAATCTATGCAAAATTTATAAACATCTACAAATATGTAATTTGGGAGAATACTATCAATACTGTGTATTTACTCTAGCGGGTTGCATGAAGTTTATTTTGAAGTTAAAGTTTTTTATTAAGTCAATGAATTTGGACATATCATTGCTTTCAGCTATAATGTTATTAATGAAGTCAGCAGCAATTACTATTGTTTTCGTTTTTTCATTACTGAGCTTTTCAAGTAGGCAATGAAATTTCACCAGAAAGGTTTCAGTTGTAGCTTTCACTGGTACTCTGTAAATAGGAACTACTATGAAATTTAGGTCCCTCAGTTCGATACAGTTTCCTTCAAATACACACTCTTCATTCAAAAGAATACAATCATTTCTTATTTCATATTTTATATCAGAATAAAATAGTATGCATTGTGCCTTTAGATAACTATACTTTGTTCCTCGAAGTTGAACCCTTTTCTGAACAAATGTTTGTCCTACTGTTGGCCATTGGCTCTCAAGCATCTGCTGTAAGTAGGCCTTACTTGTGTGTTAGGTACTTTATTTATTTTCTAGTACAAATGAAACTCGGACACATTCTAAAGCATCAAAAGTTGTAGTTCTTTCCAATGTTTGACCCATGTAGTTCTTGTATCAAATTTTACTTTACTTCTCTGTTGCTCAGTTATATTAAACCTGCTTAGAAAATTATAAAATTTACTAAATCTCCTAAGAAGAAAGGTAGATTTTTGGTGGTAGTGTTGGGAGGGGGGGGGGGGGCAGAGTAAGTTTGCCAGTACTGTCAGGAAAGCAGGATCACCTATGTACAGCTTTGATATTTCAGCACAATATTTCCATAAGTTCGTCATTTAGAAATAAGGAATTGAGGTAATAGATGGTAGTCATTGAAACCATGTGCCTGAATTCCCACAACCAGAGCCTGCATTCCAAGTAAGTGATCAGAGGAGGGGACAGAAAGAAAAGTAGATAAAGGAACAATAGTTGAAAAACTGAACTTTAGCAGCACATTTTGTGTAGTTACTAAGCTGAAATGTGAAATATCCATATGTTCCGTGGATGTTTGCCAGAGCATGTAGCTCCTGAGAAGTAATTCAGTAGTTACAGCACCTTTATAAAATGTGAAACAATAGCCACACTGCAGTCTGTAAGTAAATAATACTTTTTTGGTGGCATAGGTACTGCTGCATCAGGACCTAACGCAGAATCACTGGCAATTAGTGAAAAATGTGTGCCAGACCAGGACTCGAATCCTGGACCTCCTGCTTACTAGGCAATTGCATTAATCACTCCACCATCGAGACACAGTGTTTATCACAAATGCGCGTACTATCTCAGCATACTCCCTGGCTGACTTACACTCCCACCTATCCACTGTCCCCATCCATGTCATCTATACTCATTAATTTTAGATTCCTGCTGGAGTTAGAACATAAAAGGCACCTGCATTGAAGTGTGTTATCTACTGGCTATCAAGGCAAATATGTATGCATTTCTACATCAGGATAGTTTTAGATTTGGAGGTTGCACACCAATTGAATGAAAGTTGATAAGAAGTAATTTTTTACAGAACATTCAGGGTGGTTGTGAGGTATAAAGGCATCTAAGACTTTGTCCTCATATAAGAAGCAAAATAAAACAAATTAATTTGTTGCAGACAAAGGACATTTACAATTTGTGAAAGATACCAGCTGTCAAAATGGAGACAGATATACACTACGGCCATTAAAATTGCTACACCACAAAGATGATGTGTTACAGACACGAAATTTATCCAACAGGAAGAAGATGCTGTGATATGCAAATGATTAGCTTTTCAGAGCATTCAAAAAAAAAAGTGTCCTGCCTAACAAGAGCACATAGAATACTGCAGCTTACTATAAGAGATCTGTTCATTAATACTTCTCTTCTAATAGGTGAAAAAAAGAAGTATATGGCTACTATAAATGGGTTACTTGTTGAAATACTCATTTATACATGCATTACATCTGTACTCAATAGAAGAGGAAGTTTTACTGTATGTGAACACATAGATCCTGCCTCTCACATCCAATTTACGTGCCTATTTAGTTCAGTTGTCCAAGGTTTTTTCCTATTTCTGCTATCCATTATTCAATTTTTCTCTGTTTTTTAGTTTCTCTACCATTAAATGCTGAGGTGGTAATTGTTATATTTTAGTTGAGACATGCTGTGTTCAGTAAATATCATTTTTAGATATGTACTTACAGCATCTTATCTTGGTGATGACATGAAGGCGTGCAAATAAGTTCTGTAATTATTTACTGCATACTTTCTGTAATGTTATCTAGTACTAGTAATCAATGTGAAAGGCAGTTCGATTATTATTCACTGCATGTGGTCGGAAGATGGTGATATACTGTTTATTTGGACTGACGTGCAATCTGTCTCATTTGATGACATTTGAATAGTCTTTTCAGTTTGACAGGGAATGTAAATCAGAGATAGGTACGGTATTTTTCATGTACATTAAGTATTGAAATGATAATTAAATGGACACCATAGCTGCAAACAGGCGTTGATGTACTTCATTGGGGACATGTTGAAAATGTGTGCCCCGACCGGGACTCGAACCCGGGATCCTGCTTACATGGCAGACGCTCTATCCATCTGAGCCACCGTGGGCACAGAGGATAGTGCGTCTGCAGGGACTTATCCCTTGCACGCTCCCCGTGAGATCCACATTCCCAACATGTCCACACCACTACATTCGTAGTGCGCCTAATAGATGTTTGCCCATCATACTCATTACTCGTGGCAGATTAATCTACCAAGTCCCGTACGAGTTCGGGCATAGCGTGTGTGTTTGCACAAGAAGGTCAATGGCTGGGAAGCCGTATTTTAAACTATATATGACGGTAGTATCTGTTCCCGAAAGAACAGTTACCGTGGATGACCATGCAGCTTTGCTAGAAATGAAATGATAATTAAATGGACACCCTAGCTGCAAACAGGCGTTGATGTACTTCATTGGATCTCACGGGGAGCGTGCAAGGGATAAGTCCCTGCAGACGCACTATCCTCTGTGCCCACGGTGGCTCAGATGGATAGAGCGTCTGCCATGTAAGCAGGAGATCCCGGGTTCGAGTCCCGGTCGGGGCACACATTTTCAACATGTCCCCAATGAAGTACATCAACGCCTGTTTGCAGCTAGGGTGTCCATTTAATTATCATTTCATTTCTAGCAAAGCTGCATGGTCATCCACGGTAAGTGTTCTTTCGGGAACAGATACTACCGTCATATATACATTAAGTATTGTCCAAAATGGAAGCAACATTTAGTGCCAGGAAAACATTGTAAGACTGTGAGTGGAAACTTACTGCTCTGTCCATACTCAGATCAAAGCTTGAACTTCTTGTATTTTTTAAATGAATTGCTTGTGTCATTTGGTCTGTGTGTGCCCTTGTTATATTGAATTGGAGTGAACACAAGTAATTTTATATTAAATGCAACTGCTTTACATATTTGAGTTCATTTACTCAGTTGTAGATTTGTGTTTTGCACTGCTTTAGTTTTCAAAAATCTTTCAAGCACCCATTAGTTTTCTTATCCATTGAGAAACTTTATTATCTGGGGTCTTTGTTGGAAGTGGCAGTCTAGTGGGAAAGCACATGCCATGTCATGGGATCAAATCCTGGTCAGACCATGACATTTTTCAGTCTACGTGTAACCTAGCCTTCACCTCTCAGTGATGTGAAGATAAGCCAGGAATGACACATGGTTTGGATTCCACATTAAGCTGTAGGTATCTCTTCCCAGCTACAATTACTGGATTAGGTTAGGGACACACAAGTCACCTAAGTGGCATCCATTTGAAAGACTTGCACCAGGTGGCTGCACAGCCCTCTTGAGGAATTCTCAGCCAATCATGCCATATGACCCCCTTTTTTTATTAGGGTTTCACAGATTGGTATTTATGTAAATATATAATTCCTCCATTGGATAAAATCTTTCAGTTCGTATATATAAAGCATATGTGCTTGTATGTGATGGATTTCAGCACTGATTGATTTATTCTGCATCAACTCTGATAAGATTTTGCCACTGTTGTTTTACAGTGAAATTTTCTTTTGTAAGCATAGGAACCACACATAGAAACACCCCTCTTTTAGTCATTATTTTTAATCTTTCGCTTGCAAATGTTTGTAAGTGTATTCTTTGTGTTATCAGATTGATTCTAGGCAGCAGTCGCTGAAAGTTAACTGAAGCAAGTTACATACGTAGTTGACTGGCAGAAACATTTCCTGCTACTTTCTTCAGTTACATTTCCCTGGGTCATTAATTTCTTCATCCTGATCTTGGATTACCAAGCTAAAATACTTACCTACTTACCTTTATTGATGATGGATATGTGATATTGGAGCCCAGTTGAAATACATTGACAGAATGAATGAGAAATGTAATTTTCACCAAAATCATTAATTGGTTGAAAAAAAAAAAAAAAAAAAAACGCTCTGTTTCAGTTTTGCACAAGGCAGTATAAACACCACGAAACACATCAGAAATGAAATACAGTAAACTGAATGTTCAAAATTCGTGGGTATGCATATTGATAAAAACTGCTAGTGATGGTGGTGGAGGTCTCCAAAGACTGGTTTCATGCAACTTGCCTGATAGTCTGTCCCGTGCAAATCTCTTCATCTCACAGAGTTGATACAACTGTTACACCATACAAATTTTTCTCCCAAATTCAATTCAGTACATCTTAATTGCTTATATGATCTACCCATTTAACATTTACCATTTTTCCGTAGCACCAATTTTCAGAAACTTCTGTTCTTGTCTGAACTCTTTGTCATTTAAAGTATATATGATTTTAGTATTTCATTTCCTAATCTTATTCCTTTAATATCGCCTGAGTTTTTTTACTACGTTTAATGAACAGTGTACTTACTTGGACTTTGTAAAGACTCAAATGGTATGAACAGTTTTTCAAAAATAATCAATTCACAGAAAATTTACTACAAATAGGAGAACAACTTATCCAAGCCATTTCAACACTGCAAACAGAAAAATAGGGTAATCTCCTCGAAAGTTGGGACATAAATGTAGCAATAAAGAAGCCTGGAAATTATTAAAAAAACCTTGACAGTAATCTTACAGTTCCATCCTTAAGATTGGTCATGGTCACACTGACCAATTAGCACACCAACAGCTGCTGAGTGGCAAAAGGTCAAACATAATGAAACTTGAACGGAACGAAGAAGAGAATGATCCTCTCGACATTCTGTTTACATGTGAATTGAGAACTGATAGTGATCAAATCCTTGGGTAACAGAAGAAATATTGAATTTAATTGATGAAAGGAGAAAATATAAAAATGCAGTAATGAAGCAGGCAAAAAGGAATACAAACGTCTCAAAAATGAGATTGACAGGAAGTGCAAAATGGCTAAGCAGGGATGGCTAGAGGACAAATGTAAGGATGTAGAGGCTTATCTCACTAGGGGTAAGATAGATATTGCCTACAGGAAAATTAAAGAGACCTTTGGAGAAAAGAGAACCACTTGTATGAATATCAAGAGCTCAGATGGAAACCCAGTTCTAAACAAAGAAGGGAAAGCAGAAAGGTGGAAGGAGTATATAGAGGGTCTATACAAGGGCGATGTTCTTGAGGAAAATATTATGGAAATGGAAGAAGATGTAGATGAAGATGAAATGGGAGATATGATACTGCGTGAAGAGTTTGACAGAGCACTGAAAGACCTGAATCGCAACAAAGCTCCGGGAGTAGACAACATTCCATTAGAACTACTGACAGCCTTGGGAGAGCCAGTCCTACCATCTGCTGAGCAAGTTGTATGAGACAGGCGAAATACCCTCAGACTTCAAGAAGAATACAATAATTCCAATCCCAAAGAAAGCAGGTGTTGACAGATGTGAAAATTACCAAACTATCAGTTTAATAAGTCACGGCTGCAAAGCACTAATACGAATTCTTTACAGATGAATGGAAAAACTAGTAGGAGGTGACCTCGGGGAAGAACAGTTTGGATTCCGTAGAAACATTGCAACACGTGAAGCAATACTGACCCTACGACTTATCTTAGAAGCTAGATTAAGTAAAGGCAAACCTACGTTCCTAGCATTTGTAGACTTAGAGAAAGCTTTTGACAATGTTGACTGGAATACTCTCAAATTCTGAAGGTGGCAGGGGTAAAATACAGGGAGCGAAAAGCTATCTACAATTTGTACAGAAACCAGATGGCAGTTATAAGAGTCGAGGGGCATGAAAGGGAAGCAGTGTTTAGGAAGGGAGTGAAACAGGGTTGTAGCCTCTCTCCGATGTTGTTCAATCTGTATATTGAGCAAGCAGTAAACGAAACAAAAGAAAAATTCCGAGTAGGTATTAAAATCCATGGAGAAGAAATAAAAACTTAAGGTTCGCCGATGACATTGTAATTCTGTCAGAGACAGCAAAGGACTTGGAAGAGCAGTTGAACGGAATGGATAATGTCTTGAAAGGAGGATATAATATGAACATCAACAAAAGCAAAACAAGGATAATGGAATGTAGTCGAATTAAATCGGGTGATGCTGAGGGAATTAGATTAGGAAATGAGACACTTAAAGTAGTAAAGGAGTTCTGCTATTTGGGGAGCAAAATAACTGATGATGGTCGAAGTAGAGAGGATATAAAATGTAGACTGGCAATGGCAAGGAAAGCGTTTCTGAAGAAGAGAAATTTGTTAACATCTAGTATAGGTTTAAGTGTCAGGAAGTTGATTCTGAAAGTATTTGTATGGAGTGTAGCCATGTATGGAAGTGAAACATGGACGATAAATAGTTTGGACAAGAAGAGAATAGAAGCTTTCGAAATGTGGTGCTACAGAAGAATGCTGAAGATTAGATGGATAGATCACATAACTAATGAGGAAGTATTGAATAGGATTGGGGAGAAGAGAAGTTTGTGGCACAACTTGACTAGAAGAAGGGATCGGTTGGTAGGACATGTTCTGAGGCATCAAGGGATCACAAATTTAACATTGGAGGGCAGCGTGGAGGGTAAAAATCGTAGAGGGAGACCAAGAGATGAATACACTAAGCAGATTCAGAAGGATGTAGGTTGCAGTAGGTACTGGGAGATGAAGAAGCTTGCATAGGATAGAGTAGCATGGAGAGCTGCATCAAACCAGTCTCAGGACTAAAGACCACAACAACAACATTGATCATATGAAAAGTAACAAAGATGCTGGATTGAATGACATGAGACTGAAGCAGATACAGAACTTCGGCCCTATAACTGTGAAATGGATTCTGAAAATGATGAAGACTTGTATAGTCAGAATGATGTGGTGCAAGGCTTAAGTCATGGCATTACTTAAACTAGGCAAAGGAACTGAATAACCCCAAGAATTTCAGACCTTTAACACTTCTCTGCCATCTTTTTAAAATTTTGTGGAGTGATTTTGAATATTATTTCTGACTCTGTCAGCAGGAAGATAATTAAAGAACAGCCAGATTTCAGACATGGAGAAGTCGTGTTCTAGTCAGATACTTAATATAACCAAGCACGTCAAGGAAGGGTATGCAAGAAAGCAGATTACAGGAGTTACTTTTATCGATCTCACAGCTGCTTATGATACTGTCAGTCATTATAAACTAACAGAGAAGTTAGTTGTGACAACTAAGGACTATATTCAATGTCTGCCACAGAACAGATGAATTTTCATCACTCTAAATAACAAAAAGGGCTGTTGGAATATACAGAAAAATTACCTTCCCCAAGGAAATGTGCTAACTGGGATACTGTATAACATATGTATCAATCATCAGCCATTTGACACTGGAAACCCAGTTCTGTATCTATGCAGATGACAGGAGCGACATATTGAAGAAGTAGAATATACCCTCGAAGAACTTGTTATGTACTGTGATGACATCCCAATTGAAACTCAATCCAGATCAAATTCAAAACTGTGTGCGTTCCACATATGCAGTAAAGAGGCAGGGAGAAAGCTGAACATCTCCTGGAAAGGATGAAATTTTGTTCATTGTCTTCACACCAAATAGCTAGGTTTAAAATCGGATTGTGTCTTGATTTAAAAACAATATTGTATAGTTGCCAGCCAGAAGGTATGCACCAGGAACAATCTGACAAAAACCATGTGGGTAGTGCAGTCCAGTTTCCTCCACACATCCTCTCTTGGTCTGTTTTTGTCTCCTGCAGAGTATGCCACTCCAATCTGGATAAACTCTGCACTTTTAGTAGCTCTAGATGTAAGGGGACTGGTAGCAGCAGAGACTGAAAAAAAGAAGCAAGAAACAGATTTAAGGCATACATTGCTTGAAACACATGCTTATCTACCATGACTGAAATCCAGAAAAGCTTTTACAATGGCACCAATTCCAACTTGAGCAGAAGCCTACAGAACTGGGCTGTAGAGAACAAAGTCCTATGGAGGACTATGGACAGCAAAAAAGAAGCCACCCTCAAGCTGCCATTTTCACTACGGGTCTTGGAAGACACTCGGCAGATTGAGAACAGAAATGACAAGTTGCAAAATTAATTTGAAAAAGTGGAGCATCAGTGGCGATGAACTTTGTGTATGTGGGGCAAGGCAGGACTCTGAACACTTGTTGGTTTACAGAAACGTGAGTGAACCCTGTGACACAAAAGGCTTGTTTGCAGCAAATGGCTGTGCCATTCTAACTACTCAACCTTGGACTTACAAAGCGTGAAATTATCTCCAACATTAAAATTGTGAGGAGTACCTAAAAAAAATTGGAATTATTTTTTAAAATCTTTATATTTTCAAATTGTTTACAAAAACAACTGCATCCCCTTCAAAATACTCTACATTACAACTAACGCATTTGTCCCACCAGTGCTTCCACTGTTCACAACATTTTTTATAGTCGCCTTTAGAAATGGCTGACAGCCTTCCTCATTTTCTTTCTTTGACTTCTTCAATGTTGTCAATTTAGTGGCTTTTCATGCCCATTTCCATGTGTGGAAATAAGAAAAAGTCTCACAGAGCCAGGTCAGGCGAATAAGTGTGTGGGGCAGCGGAACCATGCTGTCTTTAGCCAAAAAGTGTTTAACAGAAATGGCTGTCTCTGCATGTGCGTTGTTTTGGTGGAAGAACCAGTCTGCCACAAATTGGGTCTTTTTTGATTAACACTGTTGTGCAATCTTCTTGAAAGTCCCTAATAAAAGGTTTGAATGACAGTGTGATCTGGGGGGAACAAACTCTGAGTGACTCAGACAGTTGATGTTCGTTTAGAATGAGTTGTGTCATCAGTCAACATGTTGCCATTTTTAAATCAGCAAACCACTCGTACACCCACCATACCCCTTGGTAAGCTGTTTTAATCGTTAAAACAGTTCCAGCAGCATTTTTACTGGGTAGAAAACAGAATTTCACAGCTACTTGTTGTTCACTCAAACTTGCCATCGTAAAAATCAAAACAAGAACAAAACAGCACCAAAAAGACAATCGTGTAGATGAACAGAACAAGCTAGGTTGACCGCACACGTGGCACTGAACTGGCAACTATACACGCCGAGCAGCAGAAATGCGTACTACATAAGCTCTGTCAATGGCAATATTATCCTGGTTTCTCTGGATATCCTGTTGTAGATTGTAATTTTAGGATTATAGTGTGTGTTCTCTCTCTCTCTCTCTCTCTCTCTCTCCCTCCCTCCCTCCCTCCCCCCTCCCTCCCCCCCTCCTGCTCTTGCTCTTTTTTTAATCAGACAAATAAATAAAACATATCCACTTTATCATTCATCTAATCTGCCATGTTCTTTGCTCATTCTGATAGAATTACATCATCAAACCTCAATGTCTTTATATCCTCTCCATAAATGTTAGTTTGCTTTACTGTCTACTCAGTGTACAGCTTAAATATCAGGATGGATATCAATCAATCCTGTCACTCCTTTCTCTGCTGCAGTCTGGTTTCTGTACAAGTTTATCTTTTCTGTCCCTGTACTTTATCCATGCTACCTTCAGAATTTTGAAAATTATGTTCCATTATAAATTGATGTGTAAAACTTAAGGACAAAAATGACTTTCCCATGATGTGTTGCTGATAGGTAACAAAGCTCGATGAGACTTGAACCATATATAAAAAGACCGGGTGCAGTATAGTTCAGAAGGTAACTGAGAGAAATACACATGGGACAAACAGAAATGATACTTGTATTCAAAGTCACTAGTTACACTGGAGTCACCACAATTCATGATTCCAAAAGGTGTGATGTAGTTCTTAATAGGATGTATGATCACCACAAATGGCAATGCATCCTCTTCAGTGTGCTCTCATACTGGTCACAGTGTTGCTAAGTAGTAGTTGTGGTAGGGCATTCCATTCCTCCAACAGCACACCTGACAAGTGGTGGATGGCTGTTGGTGGATGTGAACTCACTGGAGTACATCTCCCCGATGCCTTCCACACCATAGGATTTAAATCAAAGGGAAGAAATGGGTAGGCCAGTGCATTTCCCAAATATTCACTCGTTCCAAGAGCTCTTCCACCTGCACTGTTCAGTGTGGTTGCTCATTGTTATCCATAAATAATTGGCCACGTGTGAGTACGACTCATGCTCTAAGGGTTCCATACAAACTTAATTATGTATATAAATAGTTCACCCATTCTGGGAATCAAGAATCTTGTCCAATTTTGTCTGTTATTGACATCGATACTGGCAAGACATTGGTCCTAAAGATAGCAAGATTTTCGAAACTGTTTTAATTTTGATAATATAAATGTGACCCAGAGTCAGGCGACCATTATTGTAATACTCAGTAGTTCTCTATTCAGGCTGACTGGGTCGATAGGTAAAGGTCAAACAGGAGGCAAGGAATGACTTTATTGCTCATGTGAAGCATTTCAGAATTTATCCATCAGATATCCAGGAATGAGTCTGCGAATATTTGCCAATGTGCAATAATTGCTCCTGGGTATTTAATGGTGGATAAATTCAGAAATGCATCATATGAGCAATAAAGTAATTACTGATGGATAAATTCTGAAATGCTTCACATGAGCAATAAAGTCATTCCTTGCCTCCTGTTTGACCTTTACCTATCGACTCAGTCAGCCTGAATAGAGAACTACTGAGTATTACAATGCATCATATGAGCAATAAAGTCATTCCTCGCCTAATGTTTGAGTTGTACCATTGTGACCCAGTCAGCTTGAATGCACAGCTACTGATTGGTTTAATTTCAAGTTTAAGTTGGATAACAAATGACAGTTTTTTTTTCATGTGATATAATTACAAATTAACAGTGTTCAGATTTTTTCCTTTACTTATACTGTGAAACCTTACTTCTTGCCAAATTTTATCATTGTGGATCTACAGTCCTATAGGTTTTGATGAGTGAATTTGCAAGTATCAAAATGTGTTACATAAATGGCCATATCTTTTGACTGCATTTACTTTGAAGCTTACATTTATTACGCAGCCAAGGGACCTTAGAAACCTTAGTTTTTGACATAAATTTCAACTTGATACATGTTCCCGTGCCTGAGACACAGGGTTTTTAACAGTCGGACAGATAGACATACAACAAAGCAATGTGCTATAAGGATTCTATTTTCATCAAATGAGGCAAGGAACCCTAAAAATGTGAGGTTAGGGCCACATACACCCCTGAAAAGTTGCACTTGAGGAAGAAGTACAGTGTCACGATAACGTTGACTGGCGAGAGTACAGTGTTCCAAATTTTGGATGCCAGTATGTCTGTGCAACATTTTGCCAACCCATACCATAACACCTTAACCAACAAAACAATCATATGTGACTTGGCTGGATATCCATCATGCGACGAGAGGTGGAAACATGTAATGCACCCAGGAACATTGTGAAACATGATAATATTGGTGGTCCAGGAGTTACAGTGCTTGAAGGCATTTGTGCATGGGATTATTGACCACAAAAAACTTTGAATTGCACCATATGAACTGTATATATGTTAGTTCTCTGTGATTTATTCCTGTTCCATTGGTCACCTAGAAGAATCTTCAGGGATGTGATTTAAGTTATCAAGAAAGGTGGCATGATGATAATGCACTGTGTTTGCAATTGGAACAGTGCGGCTCAAATCCCTGTCTGTCCATCAAGATTTAGGTTGTTCATGGATTTCCTAAATCACTTAAGGCAAATACTGAAATGGTTCCTTTGATCTGCTTCCCCTTCCTTTCCAAGCCAAGTTTGTGCTGTCTCTAACAACCTTGTTGCTGCCAGGGTGTTAAACTCCAGTCTTTGTTTCCTCCATATTTTTGTGAAATAAGTGAAAGATACACATTAACAGAGATAAGCAGCTGTTTTAAACAAATTCCATAAGAAATACTAGCAATTAATTATTTAAACTGCTGTCATCTGTTTCTGCTTACACAGTCTGTAAACATGCATAATAAAATTGCCAAGAAACCTGCTGTTTTGGGGAAACGTGAAAAAAGAAGCTTTTACTGTTTTTGTAGTGCTGAATATCATTAATACAACATGGCTTGGCCTCTATCCATTACTGTAACAATAGAACCATTAATAGAGAATTTCACGTGCTGTATGTTTCATGGTTTATATATTTTTATTTATATGTGATGGCTCATGCAGTAATAATCCACAACTCATACTGGTTTTCACTTGTGTTCCATTTTTGCCACATTTATTTCCTTTTTGTGTAGAGCATTTCAGAAATACCAAGAAAAAATCATTAAGCAAATAAATGAAGAAATAACACACAATTCAGTAAACAAGGCTACTATTGTGATATGACAACGTACATAAAACAAGAGTAGGTTAATATATGAGACAAGTTTGGTGGGTAGCTCTAGACTGTTTTCTTTCCTGCAGAGGTCAGTGACGATTGAAATCCTAATGAATGTTTATTGGAGAAATATTTTTGTGAACAGGTGACTGGTAATTAAATTACTAGGCATGTGATTTTCTGCTAGAAAACTTGCATGTCTCTTTGTGTACTAAATTTTTGTTAGTATTGGCATTTTACTGAAACTAATGGCACGTTTGGAGCAAATATGTTGCATTGAATCGTACATCACACCAGTAGATCACCAGCTAAAAGCATGTGGAAGATTAAATTGGTTTCTGGTAGTAACAGGAAAGAGATAGAGGAAAGGGGTGTGGGGGCAAGTAAAGATGAAAATGTTACCAGTTAAGTGCAGTGACTATCACCAGATCAGTCTTAAATTTTGAACACGTTAGTTGAATATGAGTTGTCCATGTAATAGTTCAGCCAAGATAGTGTTTCCCTGTTGTTAAAGACTGATATATTTCGAGCTTTTTTTTAATCATCAGCTCTGTTGGAGCCCTGAATACATTCCATCAAATTATTTTCATTCTGAAATATCTTCAGTTTAACTGATGTATTACTGCTGTAGCATTGCTGAAGGACTAGGAGGGTTATACAATGTCAAATTGATACAGAGTCTAAACCACACCATCTCAGATTTTCTTGAAATTTGGCACCGGTGTACTGTTGATATAGATTTCGGAAAAAAAAAAAAGAAATTTTACTGAGATATGTCAACTCATTTCTGAATTCCAGAGATTTAAAGTTACCATAAATGAGTCCAAAAACAGGAAACAGCGGTTTTTATAATTGCTGTAGAAGCTTTCCTAATTGAGCTACAGACTTGGGACAAGTACTATTTTACAGCATTTTGCACACCCTTTTGCATGGTATACAGCAATATATCAGTTAATATAAGAAAATTCTTTTGAAATTTAAAAATTTTAATTTAATTTTGTTCCAAAAAGTACACACTTTAAAATTTCCAAATTTATTCCATGAATAGCTAGTATTATTGTAAATCACAGGTCAAAATATAAATGTGGGATGATTATTTCTTCATAAATGAAAAAAATTAGGACTGAAGCTCTATTTCCAATGATTCGACTGTGTGCTAATGTTAATTATTACAAGATTACTAATATTGACATTTTCGTGAAAATAAACATGAACACTTGTGATAAAGATTCAAGTAAATAGCCCACAGTGAAACTAACTATTAAGTAACAAGATCTGTTTATCACTTTAATTTTGAAAAGGCTTCATTCGTTTGGTACACACCATTATCAAATAAACTATAAGTTCTTTAAGTAGAAGTTATGGGATTTACTTTCACCAGAACATCCATTACTCATACCCAGACAATATCAGTTCTTCTTGGCTCAATAAAGAAAAGTCACATTTACTTACCAAGTTTTTAATTTTCCTGCAAGACATAACCAAGCCACAAGTTTGCTTGTAGACAACAGTGATGTAGCTTTACATGTCTGCAAATTTTAATTTATTGGGAGGCTTTGACACCTCCTTTTTGCAAACTTCTGAATCCAAAGAAAAGTTTTTCACCAAAATTTTTTATCTAGCTTTTGGAATGAATGCGTGGTACTGATGCGTTCCTTTGTTAGTAAATGCTTGTTCAAACCTAGTTTTTGAGAAACATGATTCAACATGTCTTGTTGAGTTGAATATGCAAAGTCTGCATTGGTCATGTTTTCTATTGCCCATTCAAAAAGGTGCAGTGGGATTTGTATTTGGTTCTCATTGGGTGTTTACCAACAGATCCTCCAGTACCATCACAAGCCCCTATGCCATGTGCTTTGGCAAAAAGGTGCCTCTCTGCTTCCACTTTAAAATGTTTCTCATGGAAACAGAGATTTAAGAAGTTCTTTCTGGTTTTGTATTGGACAGCAGACCCATCTGAAAAATAGAACATCTCTTTTGCAAGCTTGTGAAATTTGGCTGTCAGAAAAGTGATTACACTACTGGCCATTAAAATTGCTACACCATGAAGACGACGTGCTACAGACGCGAAATTTAACTGACAGGAAGAAGATGCTGTGATATGCAAATGATTAGCTTTTTCAGAGCATTCACACAAGGTTGGTGCCGGTGGCGACACCTACAACATGCTGACATGAGGAAAGTTTCCAACTGATTTCTCATACACAAACAGCAGTTGACCGGCGTTGCCTGGTGAAACGTTGTTGTGATGCCTCGTGTAAGGAGAATAAATGCGTACCATCACATTTCCGACTTTGATAAAGGTCGGATTGTAGCCTATCGCGATTGCGGTTTATCGTATCGCGACATTGCTGCTCGCGTTGGTCGAGATCCAATGACTGTTAACAGAATATGGAATCGGTGGGTTCAGGAGGGTAATACGGAACGCCGTGCTGGATCCCAACGGCCTCGCATCACTAGCAGTCGAGATGACAGACATCTTATCCGCATGGCTGTAACGGATCGTGGAGCCATGTCTCGATCCCTGAGTCAACAGATGGGGACGTTTGCAAGACAACCACCATCTGCACGAACAGTTCAACGATGTTTACAGCAGTATGGACTATCAGCTCGGAGACCATGGCTGCGGTTACCCTTGATGCTGCATCACTGACAGGAGCGCCTGCAATGGTGTACTCAACGACGAACGTGGGTGCGCGAATGGCAAAATGTCATTTTTTCAGATGAATCCAGGTTCTGTTTACAGCATCATGATGGTCACATCCGTGTTTGATGACATCACAGTGAACACACATTGGAAGTGGGTATTTGTCATCGCCATACTGGCGTATCACCCAGCGTGATGGTATAGGGTGCCATTGGTTACACGTCTCGGTTACCTCTTGTTCGCACTGATGGCACTTTGATCAGTGAAAGTTACATTTCAGATGTGTTACGACCCGTGGCTCTACCCTTCATTCGATCCCTGCGAAGCTCTACATTTCAGCAGGATAATGCACGACTGCATGTTGCAGGTGCTGTATGAGCCTTTCTGGATACAAAAAATGTTCCACTGCTGCCCTGGCCAGCACATTCTCCAGATCTCTCAACAATTGAAAACATCTAGTCCATGGTGGCCGAGCAACTGGCTCGTCACAATACGCCAGTCACTATTCTTGATGAACTGTGGTATCGTGTTGAAGCTGCATTGGCAGCTGTACCTGTACACACCATCCAAGCTCTGTTTGACTCAATGCCCAGGCGTATCAAGGCTGTTATTATGGCCAGAGGTGGATGTTCTGGGTGCTGATTTCTGAGAATCTATGCACCCAAATTGCGTGTAAATGTAATCACATGTCAGTTCTAGTATAATATATTTGTCCAATGAATACCCATTTATCATCTGCATTTCTTCTTGGTGTAGCAATTTTAATGGCCAGTAGTGTAGTTTTTTTGAAAATATATACAGCAACAGTGTTGTGCTCTAGTGAATCTGAAACATTGTATAACTAAGGTGCTCAGTTTTGTTTTCCTCTCAGAAATATGTAACAAAGGGATGGATTGTGACCTGTTGGTTTGTTCTGTGGTAACTCTGAGATTTATCTTGTAGAACTGTGCTGCAATTTTCAGAAAAATCAAATGTGACAACGAATTCTGATTCTTTCAGATTTTCTTTTGTGCAGTTGAGAAAATATCTGTGCTTTATGGTAATAAAGTCATGCTGAGTCAAAGAGGACAACTTGCCGCAGAATAAATTGATAAACTCTTCTCAATCTTTTGCCAAAGTCTCTAGATGACAACAGTCAACTGAAACCCACTGGTGAAACTGCACTTTTTCGGTTGCATTTTCAGCAAAGGATTCTTTCAAACTTTTAAGCATCTCAGTTCCACCTGGACAGTAAGCACATTTCCCCATGTTGCAATAGATAAGTAATGGGTTACAAAACACTTTTGCGAGGCATTGCTTGTAATTTTGAATTTTACTTTTTGTTACAGTTTTGAATTTAGTGATTTGTGCGCACACAAACAGTATATGTGCCACTTTGCCAGCTAACATACAACGTTTAGGTCTCAATTCAGAAAATTTAGAGAAACCTATTTTTATGCTGGAAAACTTGTCTTTAAACTCTGTGTATGCTTTCTTAAGGTTCACTCTATGAGTCTTTTCAAAATAGTTGATTTACTTCTGTCTGATTCAGTAACTGTCACAAAGTCTTTAATTCCTGGTATTTTCCTACTAACTAAATCAACTTCATAAAATGAACATACAATTCCCACTGTCTCTGTTGGCAAGCTTTTCCCTGGTTTTATTCACATTTCTCAACATCACTATCACTGTCTGATGACACTCTTTCAGCAGAAGCAGAAAAAAGTAAATGTTTCATAGTTGTGGAAATTTTTCTTATTTTGTTGTGCAGTACTTCTTGTATTTCATTTTTCCCTTACCAGTGGGAGACTTGCCCAACTGTTCAAGAGATATATCAAATGATTGAACATCCTCTGAAGTAGTTGTAAATTCTGTATCACTGTGCAGTAATGTTTCTGAGTGAGAATGATCATCATCAACATTATTGTCACTTAGGGAATGGACTGACATTTTTTAACATAGTAATTTCCTTCCTGCATTTATCACAGGTTTTTGAACCACTGAGTCTTTGCAGATACAATTAGACATCCATGATGTGACATTTTTGAGCTTTTTGCTGTCTCTAACAAAGTGAATTGTTTTCCGTAACGGATTTCAGTACTGTATTCTCAGTGGGTCTGTTTCCATTTTGAGAGGCAATGTGTCAGTTTCCATCTTGGGTGAGGAGGGGAGGTGGGGGGGGGGGGGCACTCAAACACATTTAATGTGAAAGTAGATGTAGAAAATCACTTGTTAAAAATTAGCCAATAACTTTTACATTTTTCTGATTAATTTTTAGTCACTTTATAGCTTTCAGTAATACCTTGGTTTACTGAAGCACTAAATATTTGTCCTAAACAATAAGTAATCTGTAATACCATTTCGCAAGTAACTAACTTATTGTACACAGCCAACTCGGAATACATCCACTCAGGGAGGGCTGCATTCACTCTGTGACTGTGAGTATTGCTGTAACAATTAACATGAGTACACAGTCGAATTATTGGAGATAGAGCTTCAGTTCTAATTCTTTTTACTAATGAAAAAGTTATCATCCCAAATTTATATTTTAGCCTGCAATTTGCAACAGTGTTAGCTAGTACTTTTTGAAAAAAAAAATTAAAATTTGCATTTTGTTTTCAAAAAAATTCTTTTAGTAACCAATATATTACTGTATACCTTACAAAAGGGCATGAAAAATACTGTAAAATAGTATTCATCCCAGGTCTGTAGCTCAATTAGGAAAGCTTCTACAGTAATTCTAAAAATCTGCTGTTCATTGTTTTTGAGCCCATTAATGATAACTTTACAGCTCCGTAATTCAGAAATGAGTTGACATATCTCAGTAAAAAATTTTTTCTTCTTCTTCTTCTTCTTCTTCTTCTTCTTCAAAGTCTATACCAAAAGTACACCTGTGTCAAATTGCAAGAAAATCTGAGATTGTGAAATACAAAAGGTCTTTTTTGATCTTTTACTTACTTCACATGTTTTATTTTGTTATTACTTTTTGCATGCATTATAACTGCAGCAATAGCCTGGTAAAATTTGGTATGATGGATTTCTGACAGCTGTTTTTGCTCTGTTCACAACCACGCCACTGAAGCATATTATCTCCTTCACCCCTCAATCTTATGACCAATCATCACATTTTCTTGTCTTTCAGTGTCAAGAGGAAATAATGTACTACATGACAATGTGTGTCCATACTATTCAGGAGTAAGTCTCTCATAGGTATCGCAAGTAGGGGAAGAAAAGGAATTGAATGAAGTTGTGATGGCTGAAGGTACACTTCATTTGACCCTAAAGGCCACATTACTTTACAGTAATTGATAACAACTGAACATTATGAGAAATTACTGATCTGATGATGTCAGTGGGATGTAGGTCTGTCCTTTGCTGCTGTTATAGCATCTGCCCTTATTTCATCATCTGCCTCCATTGGAAGACTTTCCATTAACTTGCAGGAGGTTTCTGTTTCTTGTGAAGAAATTAATGAATCTGTCTCATCATCTTAGTACATCAGAGAATGAGGAAAAGGTAAATTTTGCAGTTTCAGGGTAGCCTAAATTAGTAGGACAGTGATTTTCATATGTTTCAGGATGTCTGTTTCATCCTATGTTTTATGCCCTCAAGCAGCTGTGCATACCTGCATTTTTTTTTATGTTTCTCTTTTAATATGTTTTAAGCAGCAACAAATTGATGCATTCAGAAGTGTAGGAATAAGAATGTTTATACAGTTAATATGTGACTTGAATATAATATTTTGATACAGAAGGATACTGGAGACTCACTGTTGAACAGCCTAATGTAAAGATATCCATCTATTTTGCCCATGTGTGCTCTGTTGGGTTGAAATAAGGGCTTTGCCTCACTGCTAGATTTTATTGTCTCCCATTTCTTCCAACCTCTCTGTAATGATTTCTAATTTGCCATGCTAGAAATTAAATCATCAGTTCTAAAGTACTGGCAGAGAATTTCCAGTATCTAATAGAGTTCAGCTTCATGCTCCAAGAAATGAAGTTGATGGAGCGAGCCCAAACCACTACAATCCTGTTCATACCACGATGCTTCCTCAAACAAGTTTCTACTGTAAATATTGTGATTATTACTGTTTTCTTAATATCATTGACATGACTAATGTGTATTCATTGGACTGTATTTGGCAGTATTTGATGCCTCATTTTCATTCTTCTGAAATGGTCAAATAATGTGTCTGGTACTAATGTAATCAGATTTGCCCCACAACTTCTGGGTAAGTTTGAAGGTGCCAACAATTTTGCAACATACATCCAGTTCATTTTTCATAGCTAGATAGCATATATAACAGGCGACACGTGAAATTAATGTAATTCCTTTCAGAATGGGTGACATTGTGGAGACTTACAAATATCACTTTAAATACCTTCCCCTTATGTTATTGTTTGTTCATTGATGTGTCCCCTGACAACTCTAAAAGCAAAAATTATTATTACTTGAGGAAAACAGTGGAACTGGTTAATTTATTTCTGTAAATTAATTTTATCAGATAGACCAAAAGGGATATTAATTACTCTAGAATAAAAATTGTAACAGTTATCTCATCAAGCATATACAGGGTGTAAATGATAACAGTTAATGACAAACAGTTTTGTACGGACATTAGTGGTCTATCAAGTCAGAGAATTACCTTGAATTGGCCCACAACACCACCCAAGCTATAGTGCTTGTGTTTTTTGTGAGATTTTCCATATTCTCTCACTCTCTTTGAACAAACTATTAGTCCTAGAGAAAAAATGAAGAGGACCTATTTTGTAGAAGGTTTAATATAGTTTAATTTTGTACAGGGAAATGTTTTTGCTGGAGACCCTGGCTTTCTAGAAAAACACACTGCAATTCCCACACTGAGACCCCACTGATCAGGATTTTTAGTGCATTGTTCGTGGCACAGGCTTCTACCATGTTACAGTAATTTGCAGCTACATGAATTATTTCCCATATTGACAGTTTGTGATCTTCATCAACAGGTCTGTTATGCCATCTGCTTAGTTAGCTGTTTTGTTAATATTAGTTATTTAAACTTTTCTTTGAGTGTAGTGAAAGCAAAAAGTCTTTTGTATACATTATGCAGAAGCTAATTACATTTACAGTGTTATTTAAACTTAATGCTTAAATACATAGTAGTTTCATATTGAGAATGCTGGACAAAGAAAATGATTTAATTGTTAATTTTATGGAAATTTGTAAGGTAAAATTAACACAGACATGTATTTTACAGTTTTTAAGTGCACAACTAATCTGGTACCTTACAAGCCCAGTCAGTGAAGACAAAAAAAGTTCGAGTATGGGAAATAATTCCTGTACCTACAAATTTTTGTACAGTGGTAGGAAGAGCTGCAATGAACAACATAGTAAAACTCCTTGAATGTGGGGGCAGGGGTTCACTTGAAGGATACTTCTGTGTATTTTCCTTTAATAACTCAAAAACTGTGACTCCCAAAAATTTATCCCAGTACAAAATAAAATTACATTAAATTTCCTACATGAAAAGCCATATTAATTTTTTCTCAGGGACTAATAGTTTATGTAAAGAAAGTGAGAGAATATTAAAAAATCTCAGGCAGTGTGTGTGTGTGTGTGTGTGTGTGTGTGTGTGTGTGTGTGTGTGTGTGCGCACTGGAGCTTAAGTGATTTTTGTAGGCCTATTTGAGGTAATTTTCTGACTTGATGGACCCCAAGTGTCCTGTATCAAACTGTTCATCTTGATTTCCTCTACACCACTGTGCTACATTGTAAACAGTTATTGTTTACACCCTGTAGAGGGCGATCAGTATAGTGCCTGGAGAGACACATAGAAATTGCTTAGGTACTTGATGAAGTGAGGAAAAAAAATGGAATAATGCTTGAATATCTCATGATAGGTATCGTCAGAACATTCTTCATTGGCATAGCTTTCATCACAAACACTCCATATTCAGTGAAAATATTCATACTTAAACTGTGGTATACAATATGTCTTTCAGTATTCAGCTTCCGTGAGGTATAACAATGATCTTCTGAAGAGTCTCCCCTATTTGCTGGATCTCCCGTTTTATAGCAACTTTTTTCATTCCTCCTGGCTCCCTTACTGAGAGCTTCGTTTCTTGTGTATATTTCTCAGTGATCATTGTTATAAATATTAATCCCCCAAAGTACTATTGATGGCTTAAATTGCCTGACCAACAGATCTTGAAAAGTTTTCATATAATAATTGATACCATTGTCAACATAAAGCCTATTTTCTATTCATATATCTATGGAAAGAAGGCAGTTTTGCTCGAGAGAACGTGAGGAATGGAGAAAGAGTGACTCACAGCCTATCCGTCTAGAGCGCTTCTGAGGGAGGGGGGGGGGGGTATGTATTCTTGTTTCTCAGTCAGTACTGGCAATCCATGGATGCGCTCACCTCTTAGCAATCAGCAGCGCACAGAAGTAACAAGGAGACTTATTACTTCAACCAACTTCATTAAGAAATGGAAGTACTGAGAATTCTTTGAATACGTTTTGGCATGCTGTTCTTGAATTTACATCACAAATGAGTCTTATTAAATGCTTTTATTCTCTAAAAACATTCTCTCTTTGTGGAGTTACCACAAAATATGATACCATATGACATAATAAAGTAAGAAAAATATACTAGTTTTTTATGTGTATATATCCATTGTCACACATTCCAAGAAAAAGTTATTTATTGAGACTAAATCTCCCATAAACCACCATTAAAATCATGGTCAGATGTTGGTTATCTCCCTTAAAACCATGATCAAATGTTACTCACCATAGTCCATGAACGTATCATCAAGTTTCCTGATCATAAAAGAAGTACTTGTAAACTATGTCACTGAATATAAAAATCATCAGCTCCAACACATACATCCCTTTCAGGATGAGAATAAAACAGACGTGATCCGTTCTTTACATTAATTTGGATTTTTAATGTGAGACAATATGAAATCAAGATTGTGCCCCCCACCTCTAGAGCCAGGTGAGGAAGCGCACTTGCAAGTGGGGGTGTTTGTATGTTGCAGGGGGGCTGGCCCCGCGCAAATATCGCTGGGAGGACCCACGTCCTTGTCCTGTATGCTACCGCATATACAGCAACAACAGCAACTTGCGGCGACACATGAAGACTGCACACCCTCCATATACACCAGGGTTGCAGGACGACAAATATTCATCTGCTGATTTTCCATGTCTGGGAAGTGCTGCATTTTAGCCAAAGCAGATCTATAATGAGCATGTAATCAGTGCTTGAGAGCGCGGCACAAACGCAGAGATTTTTCATCAGTCTGGTAAAACTGAATTGGCAGACATGATATGCAAGAATTCACTTAGCACAAATTTTACTCATTGTTTGTGAAGATAAGACTGCTTGTGTGCCTGAGGAACACAGCTAGAAAAGGACTTGCACATGGGCTGAGCATCACTTGAGGATGATGGTGTCAGATCTCCAAAGCAAATGAATGGCCACTGTTGTTGTGTGTGTAAAACTGGTCTTAGATTGTAAGATGAAGTAAAAGTATTAGTGTCATTACTAGCATTGTGTTCTATTTCTTCACTCATTTCACGTGAAGTCTTGGAGAGTCTATTTGCACTGACAGATATCTAGTACTGTTGCTGGGTATATAGTTAATATAATGTATTTTTTAAAAAAAATTAAATCTGTTGGGGAAATGAAGGCTTACACACCTACTTGAATAAACCTTCACAGGAAAACAGCAATGATAATATATTCGAATGTATTTTAAATGAAAGAATGTTTTGTAAGCCATTACTCAATCTATATATACTGAGAAATATCTGGTATTGAGTAATGGTCATTTCTACATGTGAAAATGAATTTTTTTTTTTTTTTTTTCGCTCTGGACAATGAATCTTAATCAATTGTTAACAAAAATTTTGGTACCCTTTTTATGTCATCATCCTCCTCAATTCCTTACATTTATTTCCTTCGAACCTCCCTTTTTGGTGTGAAAGTAATTAGTAGTCTAGAAGTGATTACAACTAAGAGCCCCCTAAAATATCTTCAGTTCTTTAATCTTTGAGGTAATATTTTATTTTGAACCTTGTAATGAAATAATTTTTTGATTGACATATCTTGCCTTTTTTTCCTCTCTCTCTTTCTTTCTGTCTCTTTCACTCTCCCCTCTCCCTCCCTCCCTTTTTTTAATTGTCACTAGTGGTCATGCTCTAACTTTCAAAGAAACTAATTTTAAGTTATTCTTTTTACGTCGCTAAAAATACTATTAACATTTTGTCCTAAAATGTCTTCTGCTGATCTGTCATTAGTTTAGTTGGTATGTTACTTGTACATTGCAGATACTTTGTGACATATTTGATAGTGGTCTAGTGTATGACCAGAAACTTGTTCTAATCAAGCAGTCAGTGGTGAACAGTAAGATTAATCCATATTGTTGCTTTCCTTATTCACATGGTGTATGTTAAGATGTGAAGCTGCAGACACTTCCATCAATATTTTTTTGAAATTGTCTTTGTCACCAAAATTAATAATGGGGATACCCTTGTTGTTAATTTCTGTGAGCAGACAATTTCAATAAAAACATTTGTTAATATTAGATCTCTGCTCCATAGACAGTGTCTAGTTTCATGAGACTTCCATCAAAGCTGCTCACTATTAAAAATGGTTTATATTAATTAAACAAATCTAATTCAGGAAAGTACTGTTGGAAATTATATGCTTAAAATCATTTATTTTTTGTTGAGGAAAAATATATTAGTGGATTGACCCATTTGAAAAACACCAAAGAATCACTAATTATCTTTACAATTAAGGGAGATACAAACAATTGCATTGTACTTGTAATCATTAAGATTGAATTACTGAAATCAACATATATAGTTCTTTTTGTGAAATGAATAATTATGTATGTTTGTGGAGGTAATTGTCATGAACTACAGCAGTAACAACAAAATGTATGCATTAACGTTCAGATTTTACATGCAATGCTATTTCAGTTGTCTTTCAATTATGAGAGTAAAATTTGTGGTGCATATTGCTGTCATTTTTTGCCTCCTAATTGAACGTTTCTTTCAGTAATATAGCTACATTTTGAGTTAACACACTGTGGCATCAAAAAGAAAAGATCCAATATTTATTGGAGTTAAAACCCATTTTTTTTAAAAGTAAAGCTGATGTCAACCTGAAGGTTTTGTAATACTACAGTGCTTTACTAGGCAAGGTCCAATTGGAGTTGGTATTCCTTTGCCTTCCTTAGTCAGTTATAAGGGGACACCAAAACGGAATTTTGAAATCAACATACAATGCTTACATTAGATATATTTTCACTTCACATTAACAGTGCTAGAAAAAAAAGAAAAATCATCCACGCCCAACAACAATAACAACAATAGAAGCAGCATCAGCATGACAAATCTAGTGTCTTTTGTGTGAGTTAAAGAAAGGTGTAGATAGGGAAAGGCATATGAAAAGAGTAGAGACAAGGATAAATTATTCGAACAAATAGTTGAGAAAAATTCAGCCATTGATGTATTTTAATTAGATTTCATAGTAATTTATCATTCTCCGCCATGTTTAATACTCTCACCATAGTCAACATAATCATCTCGAGAGATTCAGTAACTATATAAATATTTAAGTTAATTCTCATTTATTGTTCCATCCTAGTTGCACATTCTTAATTAGATTACATGTTTTGATCACTCAGGATCATCTTCAGATCCAATAAAGATCGGTTCTGGTATGTAGTTCTGAGTAGGCAAGACAGGTTGCTGTTGCAACTGCTTGAATCTGAAGATGATCTTGAGTGACTGAAACATGTAATCTAATTAAAAATGTGCATCTGAAGTGGAAAAATACATAAGAATTGTTTTAAACAATCATAAATTTTTCTCTTTCTTGATTTTCCTTTGACTATCAAGAAGGTATCCCGTATACTGAAAGTTTGAGACGCAGCAACCCATGACACCATTGCCCAAGACATCACAATTTCTCCTATTTCTTCTTCTGACAATTACAGACATATCTTTGCCCTTGTGGTAGACCATATCTATTTAATTTACTAATGAGCTAGTGAGGAAACTCCTGTCAAGAAGGTAGTTCACAAAGGCAACATATAGGTAAGTGTCACGAATATGGAAAAAGACATTAAAGTTGCTGTGAACTTGACCAATAGTGAAATGTGCAAATTTAAATGGATGCAGACAGTCTTTTAAAATAGCTTTACCTAGCACAGAATATATATTTTGCTTGGTTGCATGTTCGTTTTTCAGTTATCATGATATATATATGTTGTGCCTCTGATTGAACAATTGTGTATGCCAACAACTTCATTGTGTCTTGTAACATTAGATCATGCTGCGGCCATTTAACAGAGATCTGTACCTTGTTAAATGGTGGAAGTAGTAAAGGTAGCAACTTACCGTATAGTTGAAGCGTTGTCGTCTACAGGCAGATAAAAAAGAACAAAACTGTTATTGAATCCTTTTTCTGATCTAAACATACTGGACAATCAAGCTGTAGTCCTGGCACCAAAACACACACATAGTAGGCAGTCACGCTCCAGTGCTGGCACAATGTTATCAGCTTGGACAATATAGCCATACAGGTGTGAGTGAGTGAGTGAGTGAGTGAGTGAGTGACTGTCTTAAATGTTATGAAAAAATGCACGTTTTGCAGGTGAATGACATTAATTCCCACCTAATTATGCCTACAGTAAATAAAATAAGTTACTTTGAAACCAGTATGTGAAGAGATATAAAAAGCAGGCTATGTAGAAAGGAGAAGAACTGTGGTCAGCGATAATACCAAGCAAAACCTGAACACACTGCGAGAAGAGGATAGGGCAAATGAAAAATGAAAAGAGCATCTTAACGCTAAATACTATTAAAATACAAGGTACTGTGTACTTTTGACTCACATACAAAGAAAAGTAAAAAATCTGGTTTTCTTTCCATTTTGTGGAAAAGTATTTATTCACCACGGCTGTTGAGTAGCTTTTCTTCTTTTCTTCAGTTACATTATTTTAATTACATCTTAAATGACATTTAAGGTTTCAGAATATAACTTTAATTAATGCAGAAAACCATAATTGTTTTGCATTAAAAATTTGTCCCTTATATTTATTAAAAAGGCTTAGTGGAATGAGGGAGCATCCCTTAGTGTGGTGAAAACTGAGCTATGTGCATATTATTTGAGCTGGATCCATCTGGCATCAGTTTATTGATCTGCCAGTGTGTTGGATAGCTCCATGTCAATACTAAAAAGCATAAGGTAACAGGCTTTACAAAGCAGTCTCAAACTTCTAAGTGGAATAAGGCAGTATCCCATATCTATGTGATACCTGGGTTCCAGTTGGCTAACTGATTATAACTAATTGACAAGTGGTAGAGCAGATTTATCCCTTGGGTTTGTAATCAATATGGCTGACACAGAAAGAGAGAGTTTGTTTATAAATGATGAGTGCCTTGTGACACAGATTTTGGCATCATTGATAAGTTATAGCAATGTTCGCAGTATGTTTACAACCCTCAAGAATGGGCAAAGCTGATTTAAAATGCAAGGAGAAACAAACCCTCCACTATAGGGGAAATGCAGATAGAGGATGGTGTTATTTTAATTTTATTAACAAAAAAAGCTAATAAAAACAAACAAAAACACTTCTGGCATCAGTGTGAACTTCAGAAAGGCATCTGTTCTAAGATACCATGTATGGTTCATGTATAGAGATACAGGTAACTATACTGCCATAAATGTACCGAAGGATAAAGGTAAGGTACAGAAAATAAATGACACTTTTCTGGAACCTAAGTATCCCAAGGTAGGTCCACAAAGCTGCCAAACAGGGTGCTATAGTGTCGATGTTGAAGTTTGTATCTCCGTTTAACCACAGCTTTTATCAAAATTTGAAATCAGGCAATGGAAATGAAACAGAAGAAAATAAAGCATGAAAACTGTGTAATTTAGTTTTTTTTTTTTCCTGTTATATTTTAAAACGTGTGTTGGGTCGACAATATCATCTATATGTCATTAGTCAAGTGTAAGTTTTTTACAATTATCGATGTATTCTGCATCCCATTTATAGGAAGGTAATACAGTACCTATATAACCTAACCCTTAAAATATTTTCTGATTTTTATAGTTTCGATAAAATTACAGACAATCTAACAAAATGTTAAATGTCTCAAAAGTACGTTTTTGAGAGATATCCCCTATTCCACTAAGCCCTTCAGTTCTTAAATTCTTAATAGATTTTACTAATAATTAATTGTTATGTATCACTGCTTTGTTGGTTCGACTTTCGTAGACTAGCAAATATGAGTATACTTTTGATAGTACTCTTTACATATGCACCTGGTCTTCTACGCAAACATTTCACCAGTGTGGGGGCCAGAAAGACAGATTCTGTATGTTCAGATCTTTTTCTCTCATCAGACTGGTAATTTAGTACATGAATGAGCATAATTATGTAACTGTATTTTGCTAAGTATCCACAGTCTTTATATTACTGTGATGTGGACATAATAGTATTACAGCATTAGTCATCTGCAATACTTCTTGTTTATAGTTAATTCTGATATTGTCATTTGTAGATTTTTAATCGTTAATGTCATAAATACTTCAGTGACATAAGTAATTACAAGACCACATTAGTAAGTTATTGTCTTCCTTTCCCATAATGCTTTGTTTAAAGCATATTATCATTTTATGGCAGAATATCAGCTTTTGATGCAATATTGGCAGCTGTAAACAGTAACAATTGGGAAATTTTCATTTTTATTAAGCTTTAAGCTGTTACTGTTCAGCATAGATGAGCGTAGGTACTATAAATATCGAAGTGTTTCAGGTATCTTGTCAGCCATTGAGTCTTAATTCTGCCCTCTGGTTAAGGTATGCTCATAAGGGTACTGTATGTGGAACACCATTTTTATTCTGTGGATATTTTTTTAGCTGTAAAGGAGACGACTCATCAAAAAACAGAAGCCTTAAGTCATCGAAAGGCACACACATTGAGTGATTTCCATCATTTTTAAGTATCTACATTCTACCAGAACTTTCAAACAAAACTAACAATTTTTATTCCGTTTACTGCTGACAGTAAATTAAGTAGATGAGCAGATGAGCTTGCCATACCAGTTTTCTTACTTGCAACTATGCAGTGAAATCACATTTGCTGCTATGCGGTGACTTCACATTTGTTATTATGTTAGTAGAAGAGCATCATTTGTAATTTAGATGGCTTGGGGATATGGTAGAATGCTCCAATTTAGTCCTGTACGTTTAGTTTGATTTGCCTCTTTGAATAACTGTGTTGTGATTTCTATTGACATCGATAGCTTACAGTCATTGAAAGACATTATTTTACTCTTGTGAAGTGTAGTTAATATCAAACAAATTCTTTAAAAAAAAAATGTTAACTCTTTTTTGCATAAACCGTATCACATTGTGTGATGAATCACTTCCATTTTCATGTTCATGGCACCTTTCTTTGGGCACTCTGCCCGAGGACTGTGTGTTTGTGTGTGTTGTCCTCATCATTTCATCATCATCATCATCATCATTTGTGACAGTGGCTAAATTGGACTGTGTAACATTTGGGACTTTGTATGGACGCTGATGACTACGCAGGTGAGAGCCCCACCAATCATCATAATCATTTCTTTGGGTGAACTCTCAAAATGGCTTTTTTGTTCATTCATTATTGCATTTGTTTCTGAATATCATTATTTTCATTTCTAGTTAAAATGGAAATATTGACATTCTGAAGCAGATCTGTGTATCAGAATCATTTTTTTTAAACAATATAAACCTTTAAAGGAATCTTGGAATGCTTGTAGAATTTTCTTTCTGTTGGTTGCTTTGTCATCTGACACCTTAATTGAGGAAAACCAACATTTTTACCATCTTTGGTGGTGGTGATTTTGTGGAGTTGCACAATATAGCTTCCATTACACACATGAAGATATTTTGGCACCATTTACTATGTTGCACTAATCATTTAACATTCTCTCTGCATGTCCGATTTTTTACTTAAGACTTCTGGGTTCCAAGCGTCATTTGTCGCATGCTGAAACTACTATATTTTAAAGCAAAATTGCATCAGAATGCTATAAACACAGATCACCAAGCAACTTAATTTTCAGAATTTCACTGCTAAGCTCAGTTTTTAATGATATGTGTCCCAATGTAATAATTTTAAAATTATTGTATTATAATGCGACTGATGGCAGTATATAACAGATTATTCATAGCAGTCATGGTACCTGTGCTTAGGCACTGTGGCCACAGTTAATGGTTTAATTTAATGTGTTTTACTTGCCTGTTCATAAATAAATTCTCATAATCTGCACTTCTGTATATTTCTGACTTTCTGCTTGATAAGACTCCATCCCACACACAGTTACTTTGCCACCTGTTTATTACTTTTTTCTCCCACCACCACTACCTTTTCTTGTGATTTGCCGTGGACTTCTTCTGCACAACCACATTTTTATTCTTATAGTTCCATACACTGTGTTTAATTTATAGCTCTCCTATAATTTAGTTTACTTTTTTCTGTGCTTATTCCCCACTTTTCAAATATGTTGAGTCCTTTAGTGTAATGTTTTGTTTTTGTAGACTAATCTTACCATATTTTTGTCTTGTTACTTCTCTGTTATACAACCTTCTTTGACTATCAGCCTTTCTAATTCTGTGTATTATCTTCAACAGAAATTAGTTAACTTCTGAGGGATATAAAACTTATGTCTATTGTAGCACTTGTTTTTTCTTGAGTTCCTGGTCTTTTATGACTCTGTTTTTACCTGATATTTTTGGTGACTTGGGGAACTTCCATAGTCCTTTGTACTCTCATTCATTAACTGAATAATTCTAGAGTGCTTACTGTTTATTGTCAATGAAGATTATTTCGTGACTTCACTGCAGCCACTTGAACCATTCATTATTCACTTCAATAGTCATTTCGTAAATAACTCTCAGAGACTGCGAATGTGTGAAACTGTTGTGGAGGGATGGAAGTCGCTCATCATCAACATGCACAATAAGGGATTGTGTCTTTTTGTTTGTCCCATCCCCTTCAAAATTGCTGAAGCCATCTCTTTATTGCTCTACCTAAAGACCTTTTGCCTCTTTGTTTATGTTGTATTGTTTTTTAGTGCCTATTGCATCTGATATATGGTTTAAGTGTTCTTTCCATCTTATCTTACATGTTGTTATTGTTTCAGTTTTGTTCTGCATATTCAGTTCATATTGAATGTTATCAGTTCTCTTTTTATCCATTAAAGTATACCCAGCCATGTATCTAAGGAAGTTCATTTCACATGCTTCTTTTCTCTTTTAATTTCTGTTCTTAATGGTCCAATTCTCATATCCGCAGAGTAGTACAGGTACAACCATAACCTTAGAAAACTACCATAGAATATCTCTGTGGACTTTCTTCCCAGTGTTCTGATTATAGTTCCACAGAAACGGTTGAAGAGTTCTAATGTATTTTTTATTTCATTGTTTGCCATATATGTAATATTACAATTTTGAACTTAACTTGCATGATGTCCGAAAAATGCCGTTGATTTTCTCTTTGGAATGAAGATGTTCAAATTGTATTCCCTGGTTGTTTCTCCTTCTTCTTGTTTTGGCCATTTGAGGATCCAGTTAATTTGTGTCATCTTCATGACTTCTAGTCTTTCTCCTTGCCCAGCATTTTTCCATTCTCGTATTTGGCAACCTTCTATGCTCTTATATCCATGATGATTTTGTTCTGGATCTAGTTCTGTGCTCCAAACCTGTAAAAACCTAAATTTTTCACTTAGAAATCATCCTGTTGTATATGTCTGGTTCCTGTGTTCCCATTTATTCCAGATCCTTCTGTACCTCATGGATTTAGCATGCTTTGTTTTGTTCACAAGAAACTGTGTTATTTGCTGTTTCATCGCCCAAGGTCCATTCTTAAGATGTGTCCAAAGAACACACTACTTTTTTTCTTGATGATGTCCAACAGTCCCTCTATCTTGGTTTTCAGTTCCAGGTTTGCTAATCTTCCAAATTGACCAATTTCTGTTCTTTGTGGTCTCAGTACCTTCCTGAGAATTTTTTGTTCCACCAATTCTAGTCTCTTGAGCACACCTCTTTGTACTAGGTTAAGAGTTTTTGCTGAGTATAAGGCTCAGGGCAGATGACCATCTGGTAATATCTCAATTTCGATTGACTGAAATATTCTTCATATTATAGACATTTGTATTTAGTTTGTATGCTAAATGTGTTTGGTTTATTCATGCTCCTATTCCTTCCTTTTCTGTGAGCCCAGTTTCTATCCATTCTAGTTATTTAAAACTCTTCACCTTCTGAATTTTCCCTCCTCCTATTGTCACCAATCTACAAGCTGCCATGATGTTTGTGATGTACTGCATCTTCTTGATGAGGTCTGTATGCCTGCTTAGACAATCTACCAGTTTTCCTTTTTTCGTACACCTTAGTCATATTCCACCCATTCCTTTGATATCTCGTTGCCACTATGTGATTGTCTTATCAAATTCACAGTTAAAGAGCAAAGGGGAGTCTAGTTTTAAACTAGAAGGCCTCCGAAAACTTACCTTTGAACTTACCTAGGATGTTGTGTTGCTTAAGGTGTGTTTAATTAGTTCTCTGGATTGTTCATCCAAACTCATATCCTCTAAAATTTGGAATGGTGTTCGTCTATCTACTGAATCATGAGCTTTATTGAAGTCAATGAATGTGCACAGAAAAATTTTGCTCCTCTGTTTTTGATATGTGATTATAAGTTTCAGATTCAAAATTTGTTATACACCCAATCTCCGTTCTAAAGCCTCCTTGATACTCATCAATTTGTGAATGTAGCTGTTTTTCCACTCTGTTCAGCAATGCTTTTGAGGCTACCTTGTCTGTCATTGGTACTGACAATATTCCTCTGTAGTTCTCAGGCTCTGACTTACCTCCTTTTTATGTATGTGGATGTATTAGTGCTGACGTCCATCCTTCTGCCAGCTGATCTTCATCCCAAATTTTACTTGAAATATGTGTCAATTCGATGATCATATTCTCATTCGCATACTTGAAGAGTTTTCCAATGAACCCGTTTTCCCCAGGAACTGTATTATTCTTCAAGGTATTGATAATGCTCCTAGCCACATATAGAGATGATGGTTCTGAATTGGCATTTGGTTCTTTCTCATAGTAGCTGAATGTTCCAGATGGTGGTTGACAATACAGGAGTTCTTCAAGTTACTTGCCCAATATCTGTCTGTCTTCCATGCCTCTATATATTACCTTTCCTTCTTTGTTCTAAGCTGAGGTTTGGTGGATCATATCTACTTAGATTAGTTTTGAATGTTTTATAAAATTCTTGTATATTGTTCTTTTGTAAGACCTCTTCTATTTGAGGCTCATATTTTCTCTGCATCTTTCTGATAGTGTGGTGATATGTTTCCTTGCTTTTTGGAAGGTCTTTACATTTAATGGCTGTTTTACGTAAATTAAAAACAGCGTCTTCTAGATTATTTTCATTCTATTAATTACATGATCATCAACAAAAAGCACTATATTAACAACCATGTTATTAATTTTAAAATGTTTTTTTGTCTTTACCCAATCTTTTTTTACATCATCGGTATATTATAAAGTGTTTCGTGAAACAGGCACCATTGTCTAAAACCTTCATTTATTTCAGCCATATTATGTCTGCTGTCCATTGTTTTTAATTTTTATTTTGTTATATATAAACATTGTACAGCAGTTATGAGATAGAATCCCTCCACTTCGTAAAATTTCACACAGTTTGTTTTGATTTACTTTAAGAAGTGTTTTTTATTGGTTGTGTCATAGTGGACAAGTGTTACCTCCAGGAAACAAATTAAGTACTGCCAGTACGGACAGACAGAACTACGCACACACTACTGTAGCTTTCAGAACTGTTAGTTCCTTCTTCTAGGAGGAGAGAGAAGTAAGTTAGTGAATGTTAAAAAGAAAGAGAAGGCACCTAAGACCCCAAGATGAGATACATTTAAGATTCAAAATTGGGCAATGTTTTTCTTTTCACTTTCATTAAAATGGCTCCATCTTTCAAATACCATAACATTAGCCAATCCAGAAGTAGTACAAGTGAAACGGGAAAAAAAGGTTAAACTGAAGTTGTCAGGAGTGAAAGTTTCTGTTTGAGGATGATGAAGCAAATTACGAAATGAAAATAGATGAAGAATTATGTGCTAGGTGTGTGAAGAAGAAAATGTCGCTCACTGTCCAACATTCTGATGGAGGCAAATGATGTGCAAATTATAGATGAGATGTGGTATGTAATATGTAACAACCAGATTTCAGTTTAAAAGTTCTGTGTTGCAGGTAATAAGTTCAACATAATAAATAAATACAAAAAGACTATTAAAATTTGGGCTGAGATTGTAGGTACTGGGAAGAGACAAATAAAGCAGATAAGAAAGGAAAGGAAAAGCAAGATTTTAGAACAAGAGAGAAGGATAAACTAACATAATTAAGACCAGTTAGATATGATAGGCTTGTTAGAATTGTGTCTTATTTTGAATTCTCTTTGAATGTGTTTGATGTTTTATTTCATTTAGAAAATACTAATTCCATGTGACTTTACTACCTTTTTATGAATTGATCCTAATTTTTACACACACACACACACACACACACACACACACGTACAATGCACACACAAGCTGAGACTGAAATTCAGAATTTGTAGATGAAAAATGTACACTTACAAGAGATGTCTTAACTTCAGAATTTCATATAGCTTTTATTAATTTTCTGATACAGCTTACTAAAAATGTGAAAAAAATCACTATTATTTCTTTTAGACACTATACGAGGGGTATTTGAAAAGTCCGTGCAAAAATAAAAACTACTTACGTGTTTGGATTAAACCTTTTTTATTTTTTGACATAGTCTCCTTTTAGACTTATACACTTTGTCCAACGCTGTTTTAATTTGTTGATCCCTTCTGAATAATAGGGATTGTCCAAGTCTGCAAAATAGCTGTTAGTTGCTGCAGTCACCTCCTTATTTGAATAAAATCTTTGTTCCGCCAGCCATTTCTTCAAATTGGGGAACAACCAGTAGTCCGAGGGAGCCACGTCTGGAGAATAGGGGGGATGTGAAATGAGTTGGAATCCTAATTCCATTAATTTTGCGACCACCACTGCTGAGGTGTGTGCTGGCGCATTGTCGTGATGGAAAAGGACTTTTTTGCGGTCCATTTGCGGGTGTTTTTCTTGCAGCTCGGTTTTCAAACAGTCCAATAATGATGAATAATATGCACCTGTAATAGTTTTACCCTATTCCAGATAGTCAATGAGGATTATCCCTTGTGAATCCCAAAAGACAGTTGCCATAACCTTTCTGGCTGAATGAATGGTCTTCTCCTATTTTGGTGCTGATTCTCCCTTGGTAACCCATTATTTAGATTGTTGTTTGGTCTCATGAGTATAGTAATGTATGCATGTTTCATCCACAGTGACGAAACGACGCTTAAAGTCCTGCGGATTCTTCCTGAACAGCTGCAAACCATCCTTGCAACACTTCACACAATTCCATTTCTGGTCAAGTGTGAGCAATCGTGAACCCATCTTGCGGATAGCTTTCTCATGTCCAAATGTTTATGCAAAATATTATGTACCCGTTCATTCGAGATGCCCACAGCACTAGCAATCTCACGCACCTTAACTATTCTGTCATCCATCACCATATCATGGATTTTATCAATGATTTCTGGAGTTGTAACCTCCACAGGGCGTCCAGAACGTTCAGCATCACTTGTGCCCATATGGCCACTCTGAAAATTTTGAAACTACCTATAAACTGTTCTAATCGAAGGTGCAGAGTCACAGTAATGTTTATCAAGCTTCTCTTTAGTCTCCTGAGGTGTTTTGCCTTTCATAAAGTAATGTTTAATCACCAGATGAAATTCTTCTTCATCCATTTTTTGACAATCACTCAACTTCCTTGATTCACACGAATGCCAAACACAAAGAAATTGACCAATATAGCTGAAACTTGGGGTACATTCTTTCCAAGGATGCTAGTAACTAAACCTGACCTCGATATGTGCCGATGGTGCCGTCTCTCGGACTTTGCGCGGACTTTTCAAACGCCCCTTGTATATGCTATAGTATTTGGCATGCCTTATGATACATTATTCAAAGAATTTTTTTACTGTGATGTGTCCTTGCTTGTTTGACTTGACGAAATGTGATGTTTTAATATAAAACATTTGTAGCTACTGTGTTACATCCCACTTCTTTGTCTGCTGTACATTAATAAATTATGAGATAGAATTCCTGGCATGTACTTACATTCAGGGGCAAAATGTGTTGTGCACTAGACTCTTGCTACTCCGGGCATTCCTTGCATGTGTGAGTGCCGGATTAGTGGAAGTGTCAGATTATTAGAATTTCTTAAATTTAGTGTAAACACCTAGGAATTATACTTTATTAAATCCGAAGATACATTCATTTTAGTAGAAAACTTAGTCCTTGAATATGTACATATACAGTAGTGTCACTATGAAAAATGTCCCAAATTTTTAGTTGTCACAATGGTGACGCAAGACTTCATTATGGTTTGTCACACAATGGCGTTACAAGCATTATATCAGTACTGCGTGTTTCTGATTGTTGCGTAATGTACTCCAGAAAGATATCTACAGCTTCAGCACCAGCAGTGCGATATATCTTCATATTCTCTCCTCCTATGTCCTCTCCTTCATCACTTTCATCATAACTTTCCTATTCACTTTTGATTATCTCTTTATCTATTAAAGTTTTTTTTAAAAAAATAGTTGCTTATCCAGCATTGTACTCAGCAGCAGTAGCTTTCTTTGAAGAACCTCAGTTCAACTTATCTCAAATATCAAGTTTTTGCTTGAGGTCTAACATCACATATTTCCTCTTAGCTGTCATACTGAACTATAAAAAAGGTAGAATTTCAAACAAGTATAGTATTGTTTAATATTGTAATTAACTAACAACATTATTGCACATGAACATTTATTATTGTATATGTCATTTTTGCTTGATCAGCTACAGACTGGATGTGGGCAGGGTTACTGAGAGGCTGAATTAGTGAGAGCGTAGTGTACTGCCGATAGACATATATAAAAGTAAAAGTGACACGCTATCGGACTAATAGTTCCTTCCACATGGAGAAGACTGGGTGAGGTTGGGGAAGGTTTAAATGGAAGGGCAAGTTACTCAGACCCCATGATGAGAGACACACGCTTCTAATGAAGACAAGGACAAACAAAGATGAAAGGGGAAGTATAAATAATGAAAAAATGACAGACAAGAATCACAAATAATACACAGACAGAAAGAAATTATGCCAGAAAGATGATTACATATATCAAAACCTACATTATTCTGTCTTCAGGAAGGATATGTGACATCTAAAACTCATTTGGAATACCTGCATAAGTGTGTTCATAGAGCAGTGAACATTGTCATGCAAGTTTGTCTGTCTCGCTCTGTTGCCTTACTATGCTTCTTTATTGCATTATAAATTAATCTGTCATCCGTCCCCAACTATATATGACTTTTATTTGTATTATTAAAATTGTATATGACAATATTAAAAGCTGCACATATATATAAAAATAATATTGTGTTTTCTATCTGTTGCATTATAAGTGGCACAATCCATATCACTTCAGGCAGCAGGGTTACCTTCATAGTCTCAGATGTTATTGAATGTAGCATATGTTAAAATTCAGGAGTAAGTAAGAAATACGTATTTTTTTGCTTTCTCCAAAAAAATTCTTGCCCTGTGACATAGGCCTCAAAAAATGACTCTGTGATCACCATTTTGAAGATGCGAATTTTGGAAAAATTTTTAAAGTGCTGTATCTCTCTAACAGTTCTAGATATTTTGTTAAAATTTTTTTCATTTGAAAGATAATTGCTTTATGATTACAATGGTATCCTCCATTTGGACATATCTGTCAAAGTTCTTTTACTGTCGCCTTTTGAATTTTTTTTTATAATCTACAGAATTTTTTTTTCTCGAAAAAACCAATCCAGAAAAATCTAGATTTTTTTCTGTTGATTAGTACCATGCAGTACTATATTCTCTGTAAAGGAGAGCTTCCACTTTTAAGTTGGACAGGTTTTATTTTATAAAATCATTTTTTTTAACTTTCAAGGGTAATGTATGTTTTCACTGAAGTCGTTTCTTACTGATTTATTTGTTACAATGTTTATTTCTACTGTCTTTGTTACAGCTATTTCTTATCACTTTCTTTGTTGCAGTTATTTCTTTTCACTTTCATTGTTGCAGGTATTTCTTACACTTCGTTGCAGTTTCTTGATAGTATCATTGTCGTGGTTGTTCATTGCAGGTTTCTGTATTTTTGTTGTTCAGTGCTAATTTGTTTACTGAAGAGGCTTCTAAGAAATCTGAGACCACCCAGTGAGTTCTGTGTTCTCATGAGGAATTTGCATGTTGACACAGTTGCTGTGTGTTTTTTGAAAAGGACTATTTGAAATGTCTTCTGACTGGGGCCACAGGAGAGTGAAGTTTGCTGACTATTTGCATATCCATGAAAGGGTGATATAGAAGACAAAGAAAGAAACAATCTTTGTTCAGGTCGGGAATAAGTGCTCCCATTTGAAGACTCTGTTTGAAAGTGAAGATCTTTCCAGAGACGACTTTTTGTGCTCTAAATGTTTTGACAGAACAACAGGAATGATAGTATCTGGACAAGGTGAAGCTTCCCATGGTGCAGATGATGCAGGTGTCAGTCCTGTTAAGAAACCGGGGTCAGTGAAGTCGGGTCATAAGCTCTATGTATCAAGAAAGCACAGAGAAATTACTAACGCTATGGATGAATACACTACAGCAAAACTGACACATGCTTCAAATTACAAATTCCATCTTCAGAAGAAAATGAACCAAAGCACTTGTGCACCTCTTGCCAGGAATTTTTCACAAAAATCATTTCAGCTGTTGAATATTGGGCATCCTACATTGAAAAAGTGCAAGATTTAACTATTATTTCAGAGACATTTTCAAAGAAAACAATTTTTAACCACGTTCCATCAGTATCAAAGTACAAGGTAGACAAATCAATAAATGTGAGGTCTGTAAAAGGAGTCTTTGGAAGACCAGATCCCTATTATGGTCATCCTGTAAAAGCAGCTCAAGTTCAAATATTGCAGTCATTTTATCTGGAAGATAAACAGGACTGTTCTCACCAGAGTGCCAACAAAAAATACACTATAACTGTAACAGTTGAAGATCAAAAAGTTGTGAAAGTGAAGAGATATGTGACTTGCAGTATTAAAAAAACTTTCGCAATTTATAAGAGCAACTATACAACTTCACATATTGGAAGATCAAAATTTTATGCACTACGACCTAAATGGGTAGTTCCACAGCCACATCTTTATGTGTGTACTGCACAAATTTTGAACTTTGTATTGTAACTTTGAAGAACTTACTAGAGCACGTGACATATGACACCTTGGTTGGGCATATGAAGTCACTATCAATCTCTGACGTAAAGCGAGAGACTTGTTTGTTTCAAGAAGGTGGTGACTGCCCTGGAAAGGGAGGGCGTTCTGTACAGACACTTGGCCTGGAAGATGTAGCAGATAACTCTGCAGAAATTACATATGTGACATGGGAGGAAAATAAACTAATTAAGAAAACTGTTACCTTTGACAGTTTCATTGATGAACTTGGTAAATGGTCCGTGAAAGCAGTAACACACCGGCATCTGAAGAAATTGCAACAACAACACGTTGCAGAAGTGGAAGGGTGTGTACAGGCTGAAGAACTATGTTTAGTGCTTCACTGTGATTTTGCTGAGAACTGGTCTGTAATTCTCCCACAAGAAGTACAAGGGTGTCATTGCAGTAATGACCAGTTTTCAGTTTTTACAGGAGTGACAAATTTTCAGACCAAGACCACAAGTGTTGCAGTTATAAATGATCACACAGGACATGACTCAGCACATGCTTTACTAGCAATGCGCAAAATTCTTCAACTGCAAACAAGGGCAGAAAAGATCTTCATTATTGCTGATGGTTCTCCTAGTCATTTTAAAAGTTGTTACCAGCTGTTTGAATTGAGTAAGTCACTTGTGCCAACTGACTGGTCACAGGAAGGGGCCTTGTGATGGTGTAGGCCTGCTAAGCACCTCACTTACAAAACAATCTTTCCAGATCAAATACAGCTGTGATTCAGAATGCTGAGATTATTATGAGAGTCGTGAAATCTTACACATCCACAGCCCTTATTCTTTTGTCCAAAGAGGAAATCGAAGAATTCTGAGAGCAGAAAAAAGAAGAATGGTCCAAACAAACTACTCCTGTGAAAGGAATTCAGAAGACATATTTTTGGACCCAAAGTGATGGGCGAATTCGTATTGTATGCACTTTAAAGAGCAAGAAAGAAAAAAATTCATTTATTCGGCCAACACCTCAGAAACAGCAGGATAATATTCAGATTCACAGCCTGAGAAGGGTAATGTTTGTGGTGTGTGTGTATGACTGTGACTGGTGGATTGCAGAGATCATAGACACCAGTTATGAGTTAAACAAAATTGTAGGGAACTTTACACTACCACTACCCCCCATGGACTAACTGCTGGATATAGGTTTCCTGCTGAAGGACAGCAACAATGCTATCAGTGCTCACTTCCTGTTCACAATGTTTTTAAGTTTGTAAGTGCTCCAGTTCCTATTGATTCAACAGGGAGACATCACTTTATATCAAAGGAAGATACTGAAACAGTGGAATACATTTTTGGTTTATTGACTGACTGATGTTAGTAAAAAACAGTGTGCACAGAAGTTGTATAAATTGAAACCTTTAAGTTTTTGGGCCTTTCACATACATTTTGGAACCATTCAAAATGCCTGAAAAGTGAGTCTCTTACTCATCTTTCAAAACTAAAATTATGTTAAATAAGGCTAAGTTTTGACTTTTTTGGGCCTTTTATGTGATAATGTGGTAACAAAACAGGTTTTATGTATGGCAAAAATTTCAGTTGTTTTTAAAACCTGTTCAGGAAAATGTGAAGAACTAGTGGACGTTATGGAAGGGAGAAAATTAATGATACTGGGGATGAGAGGAACAAAATGGAAAGAGAAAGGCATGAAGAAATTAAGGAAACAGTACACACTGTATTGGCATGGAAATAAAAAAGAGATTAAGAATGGTGTCAGTTTCATTGTGAATAAAGATCTGGGACATTCAGTACATTAGTGGGAGACTAATAAAGATGACTGTACATTTAGGGAGAGAAAAACTAACTTTAGTATTGGTGTATGCACCTCAAACTGGATAAGAACCAGTTTATTGTAGGTTTGGAAAAAGTCATTAGTAAAGAGAGAGTGATCATTATAGGAGACATAAATGCATAGATTGGGACAGATAGAACAGGATATGAGAATGTAATGGGACCCCATGGATATGGTAGAATAAATATAGAAGGGGAGCATCTCCTTGACTTCTGTATGAGAATGGGTTGGTGGGGAAAAATAGTTGGTTTGAGAAGAGACAGAGCCATAAGATAACACGATACAGTTGGGATGGATTACAAAAGACTGTAATTGATTATGTCATCACAGATGAAGAGAAGAGTAGAATGGTAACTGGTGTCAGAGAAGTCCCTAGTGAGAGACTTGACAGCGATAACCATCTATTAGTAGTGGACCTGAGAAACTTCCATGTACCAAAAGTACAGAACAAGAAGATCCCAAAAATCAAAGTATGGGAACTCCAGAAAACAGAGAAGAGTCCGAATATCAGAACCAGATAAAATCCCTGTTACCAAAAGGTGAAAGGAAATATGGAGAGGCAGAATGGACCAGACTAAGGTACACATTTGTAAAGGAAGCCACTGAAGCTTGCGAAAAGACAAGTACTATGACAAAGATAGAAGGAAACACCTTAGTGGAATGAAAGTATGAGAGCAGTAATCAGGAAAAGAAATCTCTTCAGGAAAGAGAGGGATAGGGAGAAAAATAAAATGGATAAGCAAAGATCAGAAACCTCGAACAAATGTACTGAATCAAGAAACTGGAACTTAAAAGAACAGTTGCAGAAGAAAAGACCAAGGCACTGAAGATATTCACTCAGAAATTGGAGTAGGACAGTAGAGGCAATAAGAACTGTTGTATAGGGTTACCAGAGGTAAAAGGAAACCAATGAATACGATAAAAGCACTTGAAGAAGAAATGGGAAGTCTGGTTAGGACAGAAAGTGACATGAGAGAAGTCCTGAAAAACCATTTTGACCACCTATTAAATAGATCAGTTGAAGAACCAAATATTGAACTGGAAATCCACACTTTTAATGAGGAAACTCCCATCACCTGGATAGGAACAGGGGCAGCCTTAAAATCTGTGCCTAAAGGAAAATCTTCAGGTGTAGATGAAGTGAAGGCAGACATGATAAAGGCAGCAGGTATCCAAGGCATACAATGGCTGCACCGAGTTCTCAATGCCATATGGGCAGATAACAAAATACTTGCAGATTGGAGTAAGAGTGTAATAATTCCCCCGTTTAAGAAAGGTAGCAGGCGGAAACCCACCAACTATAAAGGAATAACCCTATTGTCTTATGGGCTGAAAATACTTGAGAAGATCATAGAAAAGAAACTGAGAACTATCATAGAACCTTAGCTGGAGGAGGAACAATATGGCTTCAGAAGTAACAGATCAACAATAGATCTAATTTTTAGTACCTGCATGTTGATGGAAAAGTATTGGGAGAAAGGCAAAAACCTGGTCATTGTATTCCTGGATATAGAAAAAGCCTGTGATAGTGTTATAAGAGATAAGATCTGGGAATGCCTGATGAAAAAGAATGTGCCTGTCCCCACTACTACTCATCACTGTTACGGATACTATAATGAAGAACGTCAAGGAGAAGTCAGGTGAACTGAAGGCATTTGCCTTTGCTGATGACATCGTGATATGGGGTGAAACTGAAGTGGAAGTACAGATCAGACTTGAATGGAAATCTCAGTTCCAGAAATATAACCTCAACATCAGCAAGACCAAGACAGTGGTGATGGCAGTCAACAGAGATGGACAACCAGCAAGTGTAAAAGTAGGAGACCACCAGCTAGACTGTGTGGACAGTTTTTCTTACATTGGATGTGTAATCTCTAGTGATAATTTGGTCAGAAATGAAATCACCAACAGAGTGCAAAAAGAATCTGAATTCTACCGACAAGTAAGATCACTTTTATGGGATGACTTGATTCCAAAACCAGCCAAACTGATGATGTTCCATAGCTATTTCATATCAATATTGACCTACGGTATTGAAACACGCACCCTCACAAAAAGAGGATCACCAAGGCTTGGAAGCATCAGAGATGAAATTTCTTAGATCCACTGTCCAGAAGACCAAGATGGACAAGTTAAGGAATGAGGTGGTGAGGAAAGAAGAGGGAATAAAGACATCCCTATTAGATCGAATTGGCGCATCTAGACTTCGATGGTACAGGCATGTGATGAGAATGGAGCCAACCAGAACAGGCAAAATAAATTTGGAAAGACAGGTGGATGGGGAAAGACCTCAAGGAAGACCTCAAACCCGATGGATAAACTTGATTAAGGTCAATCTAGTGCCCAGAGGATAGACACTGGATGATGTCCTCTGTGAACAGGTGTGTTTGGACAGGACGAAGTGGAAGAAGCTCATTATAGTACCCGGGAAACTGGAACTGTTAAATGATTGTGATAAAACCTGTTCAACCTAAAAGTGGAAGCTCTCCTTTTCATGGAATATAGAGCTGTATGGTACTAATCAACAGGGAAAAAAATCAAAAATTTAAGGATTGGCATTTTTGGAAAAAAAAAATTTTCCATAAATTGTAAAAAAAAATTCAGAATGCTATAATAAAAGAACTTTGACAGATAAGTCCAAACGGAGGATTTATTTGTAATTATAAAGCAGTTATCTTTCAAGTAAAAAAAAACAACAAAATATATAGAATTCTCCAGATATAATAAAAAAATTTGTTTTGCAAAATTCGCGTCTTCAAAATGGTAAGCGCTTTTGGAGGGCTGTATCTTGGAGCAGAAATTTTTTTGGAGAAAACAAAAAATACATGTTTCTTACTTAGTCCTTCATTTTAATGTATGCGAAATTCAATAACATCCGAGTCTGTGAAGGTAAGATTTTTTTTCTAGCCTGCCTGAATTAATATGGACTATGCCAAGTCATTTTAGATGACATACATCTGTTTAAAAAGCTACATGTTTTGTGTATCTCTGTTCTGATCTTTCTTCACTTTTTGTTAATATATTTATCTTACGTTACTTCACATTGGGGCATCTGTAGCATCTGGGTGACAGTAAATTGAGAGTAAAATATAATTGCTTTCAATTCCTAATTTTTTTGCTCTCTGGAGTGTGCTGCAGTTAATTTACCCCTTCAGTAGATATTTTGGTTGTGTCTGGCCAACATAATGTGAAATTCCATGTTAGATCATTGAACTTCTAGATGGTAGCTATTTTTAGTATTGATGTTATGCCTGAGGGATTCATCCTTTGTGCAACTTTCTGTAGACTTTCTTGTAAACTATTTCCTTCAGGGGATAAATTTGCAATATTATAAGAATAAAAAAGAAGCAGTCAATAATGATTACACAGAAAATATTGTTTATTACAAATATTTGGGTTGTATCCAATTAAAATTCATGCAGACCCTTTGCACCCATTGTCAGATTTCAACCATTATTTCTCTTGCTCTTGAGCAGATTGAGCTCAGGGAAAGTGTGTTCCTGTTACGTAAAGGTTATAACAGTATAAACTTTTACCCATGTGTACTGTTTGCTTGAGAGTAAGGGAAATAAAGCAAAGAAATAAAAAAAGTGGTCCCACAGGGCCCAGAATGCCTGATGTAATACAGCAAAGCACAAACATCTTTGATCACCTGTAATTGCAAAATTTGGGCAAAATTAAGCACTAATGACCAATGGGAGTAACCTGCAACTTATACTTTTGCTTGTATAACTTGGGGGTTTGTTGCATAGGGATAGACAAATTGACTGTCACTTTTCAAATTTAATTAATGTCCTAACAGTATGTTAATACATTCTCAACATGTAGATACTGAACTGACTTTCAAGGAGGGACATCCATATCATTGATGGTGTATGTTTTTTCATTCAAATCCAAAATATGATTATATTCAGTTTGCATAACAGTACCTCCAAAGTTTTTTTCCACCCCTAAGTGATGAAGTCTTGTAGCATTTAATACCATTGAACATACTCGAAATGAATAGAAGCATTATTGGGAAGCTGTAAATTTTAAAAAGATTGTGATGATAAAATGTTAGAAACTGTACACACACTTGTTTTTAAATAATACAGGCCTTGTTGTGGTTGTTTGTAAACCATTTCAGTTTTGGCACACAGTAGTTTTTGCAGTTAATGTTACAGCACTCAAAGCAGTGATGAGTAATTTCACATTAACTTAGAAAAGTGAATCAATCTGATTATCTTTCTAGTTAGATTATAGCACCAACAATAGTCAAAAAATAAGAAATCTGTTCCTGCCCAGAGGTGATTCCACAAGTTTTATTCTTCTTTTTCATTTAACCCACCTGCTCCACTTTACCTTTACTCTTGAACCCAGGCACTGCTAGCATGCCGAGTGTTTCAGCTGGACTTGCTTGCCAGGAAACCGTGTGGGCTGGTGTCCACCAACACTGCTGCGGCATGCCATGTCTTCCTGGTCCAGGGACCACTCTGCCCGATACTTTGGAACTACTCCTAATTTTGTTGGCGATGAACAAGACTCAAAGGAGATGGTAAGTCTTATAAAAATAGTTTTTATATGTTATGCTTTCTGTCAAACAAAATTGTTGAGGCTTTCGTGGCCACTTGTTGACTAACTGCCTATTGGCTTCTGTCTCGGGTTCTTCGGCCGACGTTCATCTAATGATTTTTCTGACGTTTCGCCAGCACGAGTGGCTGGCATTGTCAAAGCTTCACCCTCCATTGCCGGTGGTGAACTGGAGCCGAGCTCGCGGGCGCAGGCTATATGTACCTGGCGCGCCAACGTCCGAGGGCTTCTCCGTGGTCATTTCCGGTGCGGTTCTCCTCTTGCTACCTGCGACGGTCGTTCGCTGCAGTACGGGAAGCCAGGATCCGTTGACCTTAAGGCTTTCCTCTTTCTTGTTCAAACTGTTCGCGTGTTTTTGTATTTCTACAGCTTCTCTGAACAAGCGCGTGTGATAGTGCTTCTCTACAGCCAGAACTTCCGTGTCGGCGAATTTTATTACATGGTCGGTCTCATTCAGTGCGTGCTCTGCCACGGCCGATTTCTCCACCTGCCCCAATCTGCAATGTCGCTTATGCTCTTTGATCCTGGTGTTAATGGATCGTCCAGTCATTCCGACATAAACTTTTCCGCATGTGCATGGTATGCGGTATATTCCCGACATTGCAAGTGGGTCTCTTTTCTCCTTCGCCGATCTCCAGTTCACCACCGGCAATGGAGGGTGAAGCTTTGACAATGCCAGCCACTCGTGCTGGCGAAACGTCAGAAAAATCATTAGATGAACGTTGGCCGAAGAACCCGAGACAGAAGCCAATAGGCTTTCTGTCAAAGTTGAGGTGAGGTGTATAACAGCTTCACTTTATAAATAATAATAATAATAATAATAATATGTCAAGTACCAGTTACTCACATGATAGATGTCATAAACTATTTACAGATGAATGGAAAGACTGGTAGAAGTTGACTTTGGGGAAGATCAGATTAGGTTCCAGAGAAATACTGAAACACGTGAGATAATACTGAACCTGAAACTTCTCTTAGAAGATAGCGCAAAGAAAGGCAGATCTGCATTTATAGCACCCGTAGATTCAGAGAAAGCTTTTGATACTTAGGAATGAAATACATTCCTTGAATTTCTGAAGGTAGCAGAGATAAAATACAGGAAGAGAGAGGTTACCTACAACTTGCACAGAGTCCCTACTGCAGTTACAAGAGATGAAGAGGATTATTTTAATACAGAAGTTGAGAAGGAAATGAGACAGCATTATAGTCTGCCCTTATGTTATTCGACCTGTACACTGAGCAGCTCAGAGAGGAGAAATAAAAACTTTGACATTTGAGGATGACATTTTAATTCTCACAAGAGACAGCAAAAGACTTGTAAGATCAATTAAAAGCAATGAATAGTGTGTTGAAAAGAGTTTTTTGGGGTGAATATCCACAAAAGTAAAATAAAGGTAATAGAAGGTATTCAGATTAAATCATTAATAGATTAAAAAAATACACTTCACTTGCCATTAATTTCTTATTTATTCCACAGCCAGTTTCGAAACCTAAAGCTGTAGCTTAAAGTGCCACCAACTATGAGCAAGAAGAGGAGCTACTAGTGTACGAGTACTATGGGGTTAACATAATGTTGTAAAAGGTAAAGCCATGCAAAGCAGTGTACTCGTACAAATGTGTAGCACTCAGAGGGTCACACTCACATTGAACAAATGCATGGGGCTGGAACAAAGACGCTAACATAGAAGGAAGGTTCTGGACAAAAACGAACGTGATAGTAGATAAATAAATAAATAAGTCACTGCACTCATGCCTAGGACCAGCAGTCACAGCGCCCGCCTCGACAGTGTGACACAAAAGTGACCATTGCAGTCAGCCAGGGAGACAGCTGACCACAGTGGTGGAAGTGAGTAATGTAGGAGCCAGTGAGGTGGGGAAACTAAGTAGACAGCCTGAAAAGTGTGGGAGACAGAGGCTGATTAGTCCATCTGCTACATAAGTGTGGCTCGCAATATCAATGCAGAATAGAACTACAAATATAAGAATAAATATAATAAGATTAGTGTTTGGCAAAAATGCCTGGAAGTCAACATGACAGAGTGAATCGGGGGAAAAAAAAAATAATAAAAGATAAAAATACAACTAAAACAGGGGAGACAGATAGTGTATGGAAATATATCAAAAAATTAAGCAATATGACAATGACAACAGGTGAAGTGTGGCAGGAGAATGATGTCAACTATTAAGATCGGTAATAATGTATAGACTAATCTTAAACAGCCAAAACAAAGTCTAAGTATAACAAGTTTAGTCAGAATTAGAATGAAATACATAAAGGAATAGCAGCACACCCATATAAACAGCATGGTGCATCTTTGCAGCACCACACATAATAAAAGTAAGCAAGGAAAAAAAAAGAGGACATACAAATTAGGACTAGAGAAAGCAAGTAAAGAAATTAAGCCTATGTCTAGTGGTTGAGCACACTTATGATTTGGACACAATGCAGTGACTGAGTCGTTAAAATGAAATAACATAAATTATTTAAATATAAGGGAGTATCACTGTCAAGACACTAAATATAATAACATATAAACATAAATTTGATAGGTGGCATCGTTCTCCTACCACACTTATTGTTCAATTTTTAGATACATTTCCATATACTATCTGTGTCCCCTGTTTTAGTTTTAATTTAATAGTTTATCTTTTTATTCTAATTCACTCAGTCACATTGACTTGTTGGCATTTTTACCGAACCTCATGTTGTTATATTTATTCTTATATTTGTAGTTCAATTTTGTATCAGTCTTATGAACCACATATATGTAAGTGGATGGACCAGTCAGCCCCTGTTTCCTACACTTTTTCTACTATGTCGGTCACAGCTGGCTCCATGACCAGCTGCATTAGTTTCTTCCGTGTTGTGCTGTTGAGACAGGTGCTTCAGTTGCTGGCCCTAAGCATGAGTGCAGTTACTCATTTATTTACTTATTTCTCTACTATCAAGTTTATTTTTGTCCAGATCCCTCCCTCTAGGTTAGTGTCTTTGCTCCAGCAACATGTGTTTGTTTGATGTTGGTGTGACCTCCCCATAACTGACTGCACTGGCCACCACACATTTATGTCTTCATAATCATGTGAGTACACCACTTTCCATGGCTTTGCCTTTCAGTTTGGTATGTTAACCCCATAGTTTGTATGCACTAATAGTTCCTCCTCTTGTTTGCAGTCCGTGGCACCTGAAGACAAAGCTTCAGGCATCAAAACCAGTCATGCAATAAATAAGATATTTCTGGCAACTAAAGCAAATTTATCCTATTAATATGTTCCTCAGTTGTGGATGTTTGCCTGATAAAATATTTTATACCAAATTAAATCAGATGATACTGAGTGATCCACATTAGGAAATGAAACACTAAAAATAGTAGAGGATATAAATTGCAGGCTTGCAGTAGTAACAAAAGTTTTCCTGGAAAAGAAAAATTATTTTAAAACTTAATTTAACTTTTAAGTGCTGTAAGCTGCCCTCTTTTTTTACGTCAGTTTGGTGGAAATTTTTTATTCTGGCTTTCTGATATGTTTAGACATGGGACATGTAGATTAGTCAGTTCTTGAAGGGCAAACTTACTCTGAAAATTTATGCATCAGTAGTTAGAGACTCAACAGTTTAGCCTGTATCCTACATGCCCTATCTGCTCCGCTCCCACTACAACAAATCAGTCTTATCCAAAAGCTATGAAAGTGATTTAGGATATAAATTAGATATCACACTTGTATGGCACACTCGATTTTATTCATTCCTTGTTTGCATATCACTTTAACACGGTTTCTAACACCACTTGGACTACACTTGCATATACTCATCATTCATGATATAAAATGAGTTAGCCATTGCAATTCTTTTTGTTACATTCACCTTTACAACATTAAACATTTCATAATCAACAAATTAATATTTTTAACACAGTTCGCACAATCATGCTCTCGTGTATATTCGTGTCTTGCTCATTTGATGGTTCTGGATATGGCTTGAGTGTGACATACTCACTGCCTCCCTCCAGCCAATCTCTAGGCTCCCACTTCTAGAACTATGGAGCATCCCCATCAGTGATGCCACTGTGCCATAGCAAAGAGGCATACTCTGATGTAGGAAAAACCCCAAGGGATAGATTCGATCAATTGAATGCTGGATTGTCCCCCTAATTGTGTTCCAAAATCGCTGCAAAAATGGCAATGGTGCCCTCACTTTCACACAGTATCATTCTTCAGTAACAGTAGGATTATCTCATAAACGCTCCACAGCCATTTATACCAAGTAATTTGCAAAATCTTTACAAAGTTTGAAATATTTGACAAAAAGGTTTGGGAAATTCATTAAATTCTTTTCAGTATGCTATATCAAGAGTGGAATTCCATATTTCTAGCTGAAAGGAGAATGACACAAAACAAATCTTAAAAGAAGTCACTTATAAGATCAAAAAACTTATGAACTGTTCAGATTTGTAGCAAAGTACTACATTTTTAGGCAAATGCTTTAATTGTAATGTAGCAGTCGGTCATATCAAACATAACAAATTCTATAAAAAGCAGGGAACGTGAGAGATACAATTTGATAGCTTGAAAACTTTTCTCTGGAACAAAACAAAACATAATACAAAACACTAAAATGATCCTAAGCTTTTAAAATCACATTTTTTCACTGGACTCTGATCAATGTAAATGACAATATAGACAAACGAAAATAGAAAATTTTGCTATAAAGGAAGCACTGCATTTACAGAAAATAGAACAGCTTTACTCATTTGTATGCAAGTTTTTGCAACCTATAGTAGACGCACAGTGGGATAACAGTTGTTATGAAAGGGAGCCACGCACAAGAACTGTGAAGCAGAACAGTGCTGTTCATAGCTGGCTGCACATCTCCTTGCTGTCATTGTCACCTGAGGAGGTTTGGGTACCTCGTTTGCCATCAATGCCCTGTCGGCTGCTGTAGTCTCCCTGCAAATGGTTCCTTCAGTCAATGCCTAAAACCTTGTTCACTGTGTAATCTGCCCCTTCCTCGCCTTGTTATCTGGCTGCGCAGCATCATTGTGCTGACAAATGCAGTGTGCAGTCACCGCCAGTTCCCAGCATGAAACAGAATTCATTGTATGCGCCATCTGCTTCTGTGGTAACACTTTACTGTTGCTTGTACCTGTCACGCAACCTAGCAAGCGTCACAAGTTCTATGCCTGCCTATCTCTTAACTCGATCATCACTATGTTTCAATATTTTTAATATGCAACACTCTAAATACTTGGCTGCATATATTTATGTTCACATTGTGCAATTGTATCAATATACATTTAACACTTCCGCTATTGTTTTTAATCATAATTAATATTTCCATTGTGCTTCATCTTTCTAAAAGAAACATTTCGTTACAACTATGTTTCACTGATAATTATAATTAACAGTCACAAATATTACACTTTAAACACTTCATTGATAACACTAATTGCTTTCACTGCTCTTCTCCTCTTCCTCTTCAGAAAGAGACAGTTTCTTGGTAAAATATTTCTTTGCATTTTCAATGTGCTCATTACCATGGATCCTATCACCCTGGCACATGTCAAGTTCGAAAGTATTAGAATGCTTCAAAGCAACAACCCTATAGGGTTCCTTATGCACATGGCGAAACACTTTTTTAACCTATCGTCCCTCTGTGATTGAACATGCCTGTGTATTAAAACAGGTCCCTAACCATGTACACTATAGGATGCACTATCTTGTTCTATTGTCTTTCTCGTGCTTCAGCTCTCCTATGAAGCATTTGTTTGGCCCTTTTAATTTTTTCTGCCCTTATTTAGCAATCAATGCAGTGCTTCCCTATTTAATGTGTTTTCATCAACCAATTGGTGGTAAAATCACAGAGACCAATGAAGCTTCTCAGCTGCTTCCTATTTCTTGGTGTCAGAAAATTTCTTATTGCTGTAAGCTTCTCTGGGTTGGATTTTATTCCTGCTGGCCTAATAATGTACCCCAGGAAAGGATTTTTGAATTCTAACATGAAAATTAAGTATGGTGCCTGCATGTTCACATCTTTCTAATATCTCCTCCAAGATCCTTAATTGTTTCCTTCGCATTTCACTGGCTGCTAACATTGATAGCATTTCAGCTGCTTTTCTATCAATATTCCTAATCCCATATATTTTGCTCCTGACTTCTTCCCATGTGAGCTCATTTGCTTCTTGTGCACTGACTGGAATTGTACTCCTGTGTCTATGGTTTACCAAATTTTCCTCTTCCATTAAATCTTCACTCTGCTAGCTTTAAAAATTGACGAAAGACTAGTTTTGTGCCCACATATTTTAATTTCAGTTATTAGAATAATTACCACCTTATCTTTTACACAACATCTTCTAGTTTATATTCTTGTTTTTCACGTAGTTATTTGTGGTGTCACCGCCAGACACCACACTTGCTAGGTGGTAGCTTTAAATCGGCCGCGGTCCATTAGTACATGTCGGACCCGCGTGTCGCCACTGGCAGTGATCGCAGACAGAGCGCCACCACACGGCAGGTCTCGAGAGACGTACTAGCACTCGCCCCAGTTGTACGACGACGTTGCTAGCAACTACACTGACGAAGCCTTTCTCTCATTTGCCGAGAGACAGTTAGAATAGCCTTCAGCTAAGTTAATGGCTACGACCTAGCAAGGCGCCATTTGTACCATTGCATGTATCTCAAGATAGTCTCACTTGTATCATCAAGAATGCTGTATACCAAAGGACGATATAAAAGTTAAGTGTTCTAGTAGCTACGTTCTTTTCTTTATCATATTCATTACGAATCCTGTTCCAGACTTAACGCCAGACGGCGTGAGTTGACGCGTGCCCTTTCGGCTACTTCACTGTGGACTGGCTGCCTTAACAGTCCACTACATTATTCACCTTTATTACATAAATATTTCTTTCTACTCTGTCTGTGTTTGTTTCACGGCAGGTTCTGCTCCACCGCTTTGCCTCCATCTGTTGTAGCTTTCTTCATGCATGCTACATGTTTATTCCCCTCTACCACTTGTCCCTCACTCATCATGAGATCTGAAAGCGTTACTGCTGTGTCCTCGACCTCTGCTGGTTCTCTATTTGTTCACCCATGTTCGTAATGTGTTCCGCGCTGTGGTGCTGCATCCTGAAACAGTCTTTTGTCACTTCTGGTGGCCTATCCTCCCACTCTGATTGTGTAAATGTAACCCTGGCCTGGCCCACAGAGTCAGTAATAGTTTCTATTAAATGATTACATACTTCATGTGGCAGCCTTTGTATTACCCATCACACCACATTTGTCTCATCATATAGTGTGTCAAGATACTGATTCCTCTTTAATGGAAAACTACATATAGAGATTAATATGTCATCGTGTTTGCTCATAATAATTTTTTAGGAACATCTTCTCAAATTCTGAATAGGTTAAATGTTTCTTATCTAAGTGTGTGCCCCAGTTATATGCTTTGTCCTCCATTTCATTTATGACATAAGCAATTTTATTCCTTTCATCCCATGATTTTGGTGACAATCCCTGGAAATTCTTTATAAACTAAACAAGGTGCAGCTTGCCTCTGGGGTGGAATTTACTGAACTTACAACTGTTTCTGAACTCCACTTGAGGGTCACTTTTGGTCACTACTGCAGTTTGGCCACTTAATGATTTCATTTTGCTGCTAAGTCTCTCAGCTACAACCTACTCGGTCTGTTGATCGATATTTTGTTGTACTTTCTGTGCTTTTGCTGCCGCCTCCCTCCATGTCCTTCAACTCATTCTTGATCTCTTCTACTCATTTATTAATTTCTTCTCATCCTTGTGCTTTCATGTTTGTGAAAACTGCTATCGCATTTATCTCGAGTGTTATGCTCTTCTGCATCTGTTTTTGTAGTTCTTTTATTTGTGTGACTACTTTTTCCTGTTTCCCCACTCGCAATTTTATCTCCTTGTTTACTTTCTCTTGTTCTTCCTTCTCTTTCTTTAATTCATTATCCATCTCTTTCTCCCATGCTTTAAGCCTTGCCTCAGAACTTGCAAATTGTTTTCCATGATCTTATTGAAGTACTTTAATGTCTGATTTAAGTTCACTTGATATTGATGATTTCCTTTCTTTTGCTCACCTGTCTGCTTTTTCATCTAACTACTTGAATGCCTCCATGAACCAGGTCCTCCTCTTGGTTTGGACATTCATCGAAAACGTCTTTGATGACCCACGGCTTCCCACCTCTCTGTTTCGCGTGTGGTCTGACTTCCTGCACTTTCCTGCTCCATGCTATCTTCAAAGAATAATTTTGTTGAGTTAGCTGTCAGACTTTCTTTCCCTTCAGATTCATTTTCTTGTTTCATTTCACTACCTTACAACCAATTTTCCCGTTCTTCTAAATTTGAGTGATAGTCATCCTCATTTGAAACACTCTTCTGTTTGATTTCCTCTACAAGCTATATTGGTTCCATTTTACACTATTTGAAATTTACTACTATTTTTCTGAATATTATCCCAAATTTACTAATATCCACAGTTCTAAAATTTCACTGTTTCATCACATACAATTTTACATATACTTAATAGCTTATGCAGCACCTCCCATGGAATATTTACTGCTACACTGTTAATCAGTATTTACGGCACTGTTTTTTCGTTAATGGCCTACAGTAACTTACAACACTTATGTTTTGTACTTGTGCTGCTGTTGGCTGCTGGCTGATGATCATTGTGATGTGACATCTGCTTGATCCGTTGTTCATCAGTTTGTCTGCCTTCTTCTTCTTTCTTGCAATGGCTCTTCCGTCATATCTAAAATGTTTAGGAAACTGTTCCTTCCTTTGTTCTTCTTACAATTGCATCCAAGGTTCTTGCAGTCCAGGTTGTCACACGTCGCCATGTGTATGCTGCCCCCCCCCCCCCCCCCCCATTTTTATATCAGTTTACTGGAAATTTTTCCAGTTTCAGTCTGGCTGTTTGATATTTTTAATACGTCAGTAGTTAGAATCTCAACTCTGTAGCCTGTGACACACGCCCTATTTTCTGTATCCACACTAACACAAAACAGTCCCATCCAAAAGTTATGAAAGTGATTTAGATTGTAAATTAGATAACATATTTGTATAGAACACTTGATTTTATTTGTTCCTTGTTTGCATATCACTTTAACATGGTTTCTAACACCACTTGGACTACACTTGCATATACTCATCATTCATGATATAAAATGAGTTAGCCATTGCATTCTTTTTCTGTATGATTGCCTTTTCATTATTAAACATTTCATAATTGACAGGTTAATATTTTGAACATAGTTACCACAGTGGCGCCCTCATACATATTTGCTTCCCACAATCGTGCTCTCATAGCATATTCATGTCCAGCCCTGGCTATGGCTCAAGTGCAACAGACTCACTGCTTCTCACCAACTGATGTCTAGGTGCCCACTTGCACCTTCCAGGACTATGGAGCATCCCCGTCAGTGATGCCGCTGCACTGTAACAAAGAGGCACCCAATGCTGTAGCAAAAAGCCTAAGGGTAGATTTGAACTGTCGAATGCTTCATCGACATGTGTACCCTTACAGTGCTAGACAATTTTTTCTAAAAGTATTTGCATGGAGCATAGCCTTGTATTGAAATGAAATACAGACAATAAATAGATCAGACAAGAAAAGAATAGAACCTTTTGAAGTGTAAAAAATGGTGGGATTAAGTGGGTAGATCAGTTAAGTACTGAAGCGATACTGTGCTGAATTGAGGAGAAAAGAAATTTATGGCATAATGAGACTAGAAGAAGGTAACAACTGATAAGACACACTCTGAGGCATTTAAGAATCCTCATCTTGGTAACTGAAGTAAGTATTGGGGATTGAATTGCAGAGTGCGACCAAGGCTTGACTATACTAAGCAGATTCAAGTGGATCTGCAATGCAGTAGTTATGCAGATGTGTAGAGGATTGCACACAATAGATTAGCTTGAAGAGTTGCACCAAACCAGCCTTTGAAGAAAAACAATAACATTAATAAACTAATGATCCTGAGCCATACATTGTATCCCATTTCCAGGGGAAAGGGGAGGGAGCATTATTTAGTTTGTTAGTTAGATTTTCCATAGATCATAATCATGATACATGCAGTAATGTGGAATGTGTCAACTAACTTAATATTGCACACACGATTAAACAAAAAACATTTACAGGGTTAGGTGCTGGCTGCTTATGAGTTTGTAATGGACTATTTATTTACATTTCAAGAATTCCTCTATGGCGTAGGAGTAGTTGTTACAGAGAAACAACTTAAATCTACATTTGGAATCACTTCTGCTGTTTGTAAGATATTTTATTCTCAAAGACAGATCATCAAGAGTTTATGGTTGTGTATATCTCTTGTGTGTGTGCCAAAGTTGATTCATCAGAGTGTGCCAATCATTCTAGTACTGTGTTTATAAATATCTCTATTATTCTCTAACTACAGTGGATTGTAAACAGTGAAGTCCATCAACGAATAAATGTACCTTGAGGCTGCAGTTAATGTATCCAACTGCTTAAATAGATACTTGCAAGGTCTGTATCTGTGAACCCTGTCATAATTCTAATTACTCTAGTAATACAATGAATATCTTTTGTGTAAGTGAGGAGGTACATTAAACTATTATCTCTTAGGACACAATGAAAAAGTACAAAAAATGTTAACATACTGATTCTTATATCTTAAAAATTGGAAATTATTCTCATGGCAGAACTAGTTCAATCCAAACATTTTAACTGGTTTGCTGCATGGTTTTTCTGCTTATAAAGTTGTCATCAATATACAAACCCAAGAACTTAGAACTACCAGGTCACAAGTTTTTTCAAACCTAGTGCTGGACTGGGGCAGGTTACAGAGGATTTAGGTTCACTATGTAGAGGCTTTACTAAGGAAGATACCGTGGTTATTGTGGATGGGCCAGGCAACAGTATTGACAGAGATCCGGGACAGTGCAGGGTCACACATTGGTGTGGTTCCTGTTGATTCACTCTGTAGGTGGGACTATACTAGACATGGCCTACACCTCAACAAGAAAGGGAAGGGTAAACTGGCTGGGCTGATAGCAGGAAATTTAAAGGGGGGAAGAACTACATCTCATGGTGGAAACTCTTTTTTAGTGTAGGATCAGTGTCCAGTGGGAAACTCAGCCAGGCAAGTACTAAAGATGTTAAAAAAGTTCAAGATACTCACAAAAGTAAAGTGAAAAATAATGTTAGTATATTTCATCAAAATATTGGGGGATTGAAGAATAAAATTGATGAGCTCCTGCTTTGTTTAGAAGATATAGAAACTGAGAATGTAATAGATGTACTATGCCTGTCGGAGCATCACATTGTTACTGATATGCAAAAGGTTAGCATCAAAGGGTACAAATTAGCTGCACATGTAAGTAGAGATAATATGATGAGAGGAGGAGTTGGCATATATGTCAAAAGCTTCCACAGTGTAAAAAATTTGGAAACAAAAATTTTTTGTGTAGAACAACATATGGAAGCATGTGCCACTGAACTAAAACCAAATGATGGCACTTTCATAATTGTAACAGTGTATAGGTCCCCCTCAGGGAATTTCCAGCTATTTCTAGAAAATTTGGATGCTTTGTTGTGCTATCTGTCAGACAGGGGGAAGCAAATTATCATTTGTGGGGATTTCAACGTTGATTCCCTGAAAGAGTGTAATAGGAAGAATGACCTTGTAGTATTACTCAGTTCTTTCAACTTGAGCTCCGTCATTGATTTTCCTGCTCGGATAACAAAGAACAGCAGGACATTGATAGATAGCTTTTTTATAGACCAATATAAGTTTAAGGACATAAATGCTTATCCTGTTGAGAATGGTCTTTCAGATCATGGTGCACAGCTAGTTATAGTACATGACATAGCTCCATGCAGTATATCAAATCAGAATTTCAAAGCAGTGCGTTCAGTTAACAATGTAAATATTGCAAACTTTAGGGAAAGCCTACAGCAGCTAGGCTGGGATGAAGTGTATAAGGAACCCGATGCAAACTTGAAATATAACTTATTTCACGATACATTTTTAAGGGTATTTGAAAATTGTTTTCCCAAGAAAATAGTTAAACATAATTCCAAGAAAACATATAAAAAACCTTGGCTAACTAAAGGAATAAGAATATCTTGCAACCGTAAAAGAGAACTGTATCTAACAGCAAGAGGGAGTACTGACCGCGAAATTGTTCAATATTATAAAAACTATTGTGTGGTACTAAGAAACGTTATTAAAAAGTCCAGAAGCATGCGTATCATGTCTGAGATCAGTAACTCTGATAATAAAATTAAAGCAATTTGGAGTATTATTGAAAGGGAAACAGGGCAACCAAGAGCACAGGAAGAGTTTAGTGCCATAAAACTGAATGACAAGTGTACTAACAAACAATCAGAAATTGAAAATATTTTCTATAATTATTTTGTAAATGTTGTGGAGAAAATAGGATCTAGATATTCACTAGAAGAGGCTACTAATAGAAGAGGCCATACCTATGCAGTTTGAAACAACTGTAATTCCACCAACCTCTCCCTCTGAAATCAGTAAAATAGTAAACTCACTGAAAAGTAAAAGCTCTTACAGAATTGATGGCATTCCCAGCAAGGTACTTAAAGCTTGTTCCCCACAGATAAGTAGGATTCTCAGCCATGTATGTAATAGCTCTTTGGAGCAGGGTGTTTTCCCCGATAGAGTGAAATATGCCATTGTAAAACCATTGCATAAAAAGGGGGATACGTTGGATGTCAACAACTATCGCCCAATCTCTCTTCTGACAGCTCTATCAAAAATTTTTGAGAAAGTAATGTATTCAAGAGTAGCCTCCCATATTTGTAAAAATAAAGTACTAGCAAAATGTCAGTTTGGTTTTCAGAAAGGCTTTTCAACAGAAAATGCTATATACGCTTTCACTGATCAAATATTATGTGCTCTGAATAACCGGACATCACCCATTGGTATTTTTTGTGATCTCTCAAAGGCCTTTGATTGTGTAAATCATGGAATTCTTTTAGATAACCTAAATCATTATGGTTTGAGGGGGGCAGTGCACAAATGGTTTAATTCATACTTAACTGGAAGAATGCAGAAAGTTGAAATAAGTGGTTCATGTAATGTTAAAACAACAGCTGATTCCTCAAACTGGGGGGCTATCAAGTACGGGGTCCCACAGGGCTCGGTCTTAGGTCCTTTACTGTTCTTGATATACATTAATGACTTACCATTCCACGTTGATGAAGATGCAAAGTTAGTTCTTTTTGCTGATGATACAAGTATAGCAATAACATCCAAAAACCAAGAACTAAGTGATGTAATTGTAAATGACGTTTTTCACGAAATTATTAAGTGGTTCTCAGCAAACGGACTCTCTTTAAATTTTGATAAAACACAGTATATACAGTTCCGTACAGTAAATGGCACAACTCCAGTAATAAATATAGACTTTGAACAGAAGTCTGTAGCTAAGGTAGAATTTTCAAAATTTTTAGGTGTGTCCATTGATGAGAGGTTAAACTGGAAGCAACACATTGATGGTCTGCTGAAACGTCTGAGTTCAGCTACGTATGCTGTTAGGGTTATTGCAAATTTTGGTGATAAGAATCTCAGTACATTAGCTTACTATGCCTACTTTCATTCACTGCTTTCGTATGGCATCATATTCTGGGGTAATTCATCGTTGAGTAGAAAAGTATTCATTGCTCAAAAACGTGTAATCAGAATAATTGCTGGAGCCCACCCACGGTCATCCTGCAGACATCTATTTAAGGATCTAGGGATCCTCACAGTAACCTCACAGTATATATTTTCACTTATGAAATTTGTTGTTAATAATCCAACCCAGTTCAAAAGTAATAGCAGTGTGCATAGCTATAACACCAGGAGAAAGGATGATCTTCACTATGCAGGGTTAAATCTAACTTTGGCACAGAAAGAGGTAAATTATGCTGCCACAAAAGTCTTTGGTCACCTACCAAACAGCATCAAAAGGATGACAGATAGCCAACAAACATTTAAAAATAAATTAAAAGAATTTCTAGATGACAACTCCTCCTACTCATTGGCTGAATTTTTAGATATAAATTAAGGGGGGGGGGGGGACCCAACTTAAACATTAGTGTCATGCAATATTTTGTGTAATGTAATATCTTGTACAGACATCTTTTATTAACCTGACACGTTCCACATCATTACGAAGTGTCGTATTCACGATCTATGGAACAAGTATTAATCTAATCTGCTTTGTTGTTATTTCTTGTTAATATGCTACTAGTGTTAGCTGTTAGTGTCTGTTAATAGGGAAGGTGGTGTATTTTTGTCTGTATAAACCTGGATGAATAGTGTGTTTTCTGATCACATTCGAGCAAACCATTTAATAACTTTAACAAAATATATTTTACTATTTTTTCTGTTAATATTTCATCACTTGGTGTTACAATAATCATGCAAAACATGTTAAAAGAATTAATTGTGTTTTTCAAATTTGAATATAAAATGGCATATCATTAACATAGAACAAGGACAGCAGTGGTCACATGATCGAACCCTGCAAAATACTTTTTGCGATATATCCCCATGCGGGTGACGGGTGTCCCTCCTTATATTATCTGAACATCCTAGTGTAACTTTCAGCACTCTGTTTCATAAATAGTAACTAAACCATGCAACCCACGTAATTTATTATTTAAAATTGTATTATTTGCTGAGTGAAAGTATAGGTTGCTGCCTTAGTAGTGCAACCCTTTTGAAACTTAAGCTACTATTGGTGACTATCCCATTACTACACAAGTGGCTGACAACCCAAGAGCACATCACCCTATCAAAAATTTTGGACAGTAACAAAAGGAGTGAGGCTGACTAGTAGTTATTGACATCCATGCAGTCACCTTTCTTATAGAGAGACGTAACAATGACATGTTTTATTCTGTCTGGGAAAGTACTCTGAATTAATTATAACTGACACATATTTTTGAAAAATCATGATTTGCACAATAACTGTGTGTTGCTTTATTGAAATCAATCAGTTTCAGTTAGAGAGTAGGCCATCCAGTGGTGTGTATATAGTTTGAAAGAGACCATAATTTGGCATTACCAAGCACAATCATCATATAGGTATACAACATTCATCACATAATATATGCTTACAAAACATCTTCAGTTACAGGATATATGTCAAATCATGATAACTTGAATCTATGTCAATGCTGAAGACCAACTACGATATGCTGGAAAGTATCCAGTGCAGACAGGTTTTGGTAGAGTTGGTTGTTAATGTAGATTCAGGATGTCACAATTTGAATTGTGTGCTGTAATTTATGTCATTTGTAAGTGTAATACTTCAAGTTATTTCATTGTTTTTCCATTAATTACTCTTATAGTTTTCTCGAGTGTTTCTGGACTGTATATGCAGCTCGTTGACATAATGCGTATCATGAGCTGACAAACCATTTGCCACGAGATGAGCTTGTTGTATGCACACATTCTCTATCAGGTAATTTCCAAAATACCGTGTGGGGACTGCATACTGTAACTGTAACAGATAATACTTTTCCAATATTAACAGGCCTCTTCATTCTGATTTGTACAGAATTTACTTACACTGATAAGCCAAAACATTATGACCACTGCCAAAGAGGTAGAAGCATAGTGGAACCACCACTAGACACTAAATGGTTGGATGACCATGACTCGTCATGCAACATAGGGTTCAGAGGCTTGTCTGCTCTGCAAAGTAGGATAGATGGTGACCTTGGCATCTCTGCTGAAAGAGCACAAAGCTGGTGAACGCATAAACTGTTTTGGAGCACACTGTTCATTGTAAATTGTTGAACATGGAGCTCTGCAGCAGACAACCCGTACGAGTTCACATGTTGACCCAACAACATTGTAATTTATGGTTACAGTGGGCACGGGACCATTGGGATTTGACCATCGATCAATGGAAACACGTTGGCTCTTCAGGTGAACCAGACTACATCGATGGTCGTCTCCACAAACGCTGTCATCGATGGGAATGGCGGCTCAAAACGTGCAGCATGCCATGGACGCAGGCTAGTGGAGCAATATTATGCTATGGGAGAGATTCTCCTGTGCTTTCATGGGACCTGTGGTAGAAATCAAAGACACGCTGATAGCTGCAAAACACCTACATCCGTTCACGTTTGATGTCTTTCCCAATGGCAATGTCATCTTTCAGTAGCATAATTGTATGTGTCTCAGAGCTGGAACCGTGCTACAGTGGTTTGAGGAGCATTACAGTGAAATCACGTTGATGTCTCAGGAACCAAATTCACCTGATATAAATCCTATGGAACCTGTTTGGGTCACTATCTGGCACCATCACTGCATACACAAATCAGCGGCCCACTATTTACGTAAATTATGTAACCTGTGTTTAGAAATCTAATGCTGCATACCCCCACAAACCTTTCAACGAACTGTTGAATCCCTGATACTCAGAAACAGTGATGTATTTTGTTCTAAAGACTGACAGACAAACTATTAAGCACATGGTCATAATGTTTTGGCTCATCAGTGTAGTTCTCTGTTTTTCAAAGTCTATTTAGTTTTTAGGAATGCAGTGGCTTCTCTTCTATCCATAACAGATCTACATCAATACGCAGCTGATTTATAACCCCTTACTTTAGGATTTTCTATCCCTGTACTCTGACCGACAAATGCTGTCAATGTGTTTACAGTTACTGAGTCTGCAAAAGAAACTAACAACTCCTTTACTTTATTTTTAACCCCACCAATATTTTGATGAAGCAAGTTGATTTTCCCTTTCTCTTTACCTTTCTGTGTATTCTTAAACGATGAATTGGGAGTCTCTGACAATTAAATATGTTTAATACTTTCTTTCTGAATTCCAAATTTAACCTAAAAGAGAAGTCTCATCTGACGCCAACAACCACAAGGATTAGTCTTTGTGTGGTAGTAGACACTTTATGCTGCTTTCTTATGCTTTCTGCTAACAGATCTAGCTTTTCTTTAAACCTCCTATTCAGTTGTAGATGATGAGAAGAATATTTCCATCTTCCTGTAGCATCCACTGGGCAACAACAATATAAGATTTTACAGTCATTGCAAGGAGCCTGCCCAGCCATTTACTCACCCTACAGCATAGTTAATTCTGGCTGGTCATGGTACGAAAAAACCTCTATAAAACCCACATTTATGTGTTCGGCATCAGCTCCTATTTTGCACAGGTCACATACCAGGTTGTTTCAAGCTCTGTCAGTCAGCACCTGGTCATCTTTGCTAGAATCCTTAAACATTTATCTTAGCCTTTCTGTTAGATGTTGAGATTAGCACTTTGTTTCACAAAATTTGTGACCTGGAAAACTTAATTTCTCCTGTAGCTGTTGACTTACATCTTTCTTATGACAGCTGTCTATCAGCAGATAGAGAGAGAGAGAGAGAGTAAAATATCTAATTTTCATAGATTATCAGATATTACACTGTGTAGAAATGTTAATTTTTTGATCTGGACTACTCAGTAAATAAGTTTTGGCCTCTTCATTCTAGGTGCCTTTGGCTGCTGGTGTCCTGGTACCTGCTTCTCTGCTGCAACGAGTTAATCGAGCTGACTATCGGAAACTCACCCGCGGTCTTGCATCAGCTCTTTTCTCACCCCTTGAACTAGGATCAAGTTCAGTGACTGGTCAGCGGTGGACTCGAGCAGGTTATTGCTCAGGCCGACCAACGAAACCTGCTCTGGATCGGCGTCGTGTGGAAGCCATTCTCGGTGTGTCTATGTTGATACAGTTGTACCATTCTTTATAACTTAATAGCAGAAAAGAAGCATTAAGTAGACATTAGTGGGAAATAGTAACCTAAATCATAGAAAGTAATGTAAATGCATGAGAAAAAATAAGAGGTGATGATTTTTTAATTGGTGAAGATAATTAAAATGAGCAACGAATAAGAAAACATATTAAGGAGGACACACAAGGAGAGTGAAAGAATGTAGAAGTGGAAGAAATTGTATGATGAGATTCTGGGTATGATGGGAAGGGGTGAAAAGTAGTAGAAGAAAGGTTAGGAAAAATAAAATAAAGGTATATAATGTAATAGAGAAACGGAAATATAAAATTTTATTTTTATTAACAGCTAAGATGTAGTTCATATTAGTGTAGCTTGTATCCTCCTACCCAGTCCTAATTTCATGTCCTAGTTTCCACTCCTTTTTTGCAATACTTAAACAGTTTCTTCTAAATTTTACTTTTTTTTCCCTATAATTACACTATACAGGATATCTGAAATAAAAGCTCACAAAAAGATTAGTGAAATTCGAGCTTTTGAAGGTAATTTTCATTCTCTGAATTCAGTATCACAAAGAAGAAAAGTAGCAGTTTCATGTGTTGCTGCAGTCTTCGCATATTCTGTTAGTGCAGGGCATTTGTCAGTGTACCTCACTTATCTTGTACTGTCGGTTGTCTTCACCAGTTCCAGTGACCATCAATATGATAAAAGTATTCCTCAAGTTGTGTAGAGTTCTTACTGCATGCCTTCAATAACTTAATTCTTAGATTTCCTTTCAATTTTAGACTATTTTGTATGCTTCATACATTTCGAGATATAACTTCTTACCTCTCTGCCCAGTGTCTTGTGATATATCTGCATATTCATTTCATGTTCATTTCCTTTCTTTGAAGCTAGTTTCTTTTCCACTGTTTCATATCTTGACCAGCAGTTAAACTCAAGATGTCACCTTAAAATGTAAAGATTTGTCCTCCACTACTGACTATACAATCTTTCATAACACATATGTTTCATATTGTTTATTATCCTTGCACTCTTCATGTTAACTATGTTATGAGAAGAGTTTTTACCGAGAAAGTTTGAAAGTATGTATGTATATATATCTCATTTTTTCTGACTTGTTGTTTCACTTTTTAAATAGTTTAGTTGTATTCACCTTGTTTTAATCTTATTGATTATTATTAGACAAATAACGCATTTTAGCACAGTAGCAACATTGTTCTCCTGTCTTCACAGATGCTGCATTATTGGGGAGTTATACATGACTTTCACCACAGTAGCCCCTTAGAAGTTTTGTATTTTTTATCCAAGAACCTAAGCAAAAAAGAAAACTTGACAAACTAGATGCTCACAAGGGCAAACTCAGACACTGTGTAGTCTGTAGACTGTACTTCAAGAATTAGACAGTTTTCAGGATTGAGTAAATCACATTACTAACAGTGTGTAATCTGTCACTCGTGCCTTTATGAGGTTCTACCCAAAATCTCTGAGAATTTCATTGTACGAATCAGAAATCTATACCTACGTCCTAGTGTCCCCCATCACCTTCAAAGTAGTCACCTCAGGTATGCATGCAATGATCCCAGCACTGATCCCATTTTTGGAATCATTCCTGGAAGCCCTCAGGGTGAAGGGTGTTCAGGACCCATTGTGATTCCACATGGATGCCTTCAGTCGAGTCAAAATGTTGCCCTTGCAAGACGATTTTCATCTTCAGGAGCAGGTAGAAATTGCATGGGGCTAGATCTAGGGAGTAGGGAGGGTGGCAGTCATTGTTTTTCACCAGGAATTCTTTCACAACAAGTGAAGTATGTGTGGGTGCCTAGTCATTGTGCACCAACCAGTCTTTCTTTTCCCACAACTCTATCCATATGCACTGAACATTTTTCCCTCAGTTGCCTCAAAACCTCACAGTAAAACTGCCTGTTGATACTCTGACCATGTGCAACAAAATCCCTATGCACCGTTTCCCGAATGTTGAAAAAAATCATCAGCATTGACTTCATTTTTCTGTGAACTTGTCAAGCTTTTTTGAGCATTGGAGAAGATATCGTTTTCCATTGTGATGACTACTGCTTCATTTCAGAACTGTAGACCCAAGATTCATCACCTGTTATGATTCTAGATAAGAATTTTGGACACACTCGAACTCTTTGTTGCAGTTCAGTGCATGTCTGAATCCTGAGGCTTCATTGGTCAATGTTGAGAGGGCTGCAGTTTGTCATGTTCAGTTCATCGCTGGAATTTGTTTACATGTAATGTATGACAGCCCAAGTCTGTTACAAACATCGTGAATTGTCTGCCTTCAGTCTTTGTAAAACACTTCATGCACTTTCATGATAATGTCCGGTGTTGTGAATGTTGACGGTTGACCAGAATGCTTGTCATCTTTGACAGATTCTTGGTCTTTCTTGAAGCACTTGAACCAAATGTTCTTGTTTGTCTTAGTGCAATCTCACCAAATGCCTCTGTCAGCATGCAGTGAATTTCAGCTGCAGTTTTCTTCAACTTCAAACAGAATTTTGATATAAATCTCTTGCTTCTTCACTTTAACCATTTCACAATTTGCAGAAACACTGAAACACATCCTGACAGGCACCACTACAACTCACAACTACATCCGCCAAAGGTGGCAGAACTTTGTGCCACAGTAGCTATAATGTGTACCTCCAGACACCTAGCAGTGGAATGTCGTACTGCTACTGGTTTGGGTAGCACCTTGTATAACAAAATCTTCAGGGTATCATAGAAGACAGTCCATTCCTTGTTGGAACAGGCAGTCTACTATACGGGCAAATGGTTGACACTGCAGGCTCAAGGGCAGCTTATCTGCATAAAAACTTGCATGCGTTGAGGCAGTGAGTTGATAACTTGACAAATCATCGAGGAAAGGTTCACCATTGTAGTATGGGAACATGTTGCAATACTGTGCCAACAAATCACCTTCCATGAATCCAGTTCCAGGAGAACGAGGGAGAACAGATTTCCATTCAAGAAATGAGTAGGACAATAACCTTCACTACGCATTGTCTGCAGTGGGTAAGTGGATACCATGGTATTGATGGTACATGATAATATCCTTCACCAGACTTGTTTTATTATGGTATCCTGTGGAAACTTAACTGAAAAACCAAGGAGAATCTGCTTGCCTTTTTTTTTTTTTCAAATAAAATACACACCAAAGGCCAATATCCTGGCATGGGGAGGTCATCAATAATTGATTCTCTCCTTAAACCGGGAAACAAGTGCACAAATCCTAACTGTTGTTGATTTCGTCGTTACTGTTGTTATCATCATCATCATCTCAGCCTTACCAGCTGTATTGATAACCCACTAGAATAGGTGACAAAATGCCTCCTCATCAGCTCTCTAGTATCAAAAATCTTGTAAGATGATTCCTGTCTGTGCTTAGAATATACCATTCAACTCTGATAATATACCCTACTGGAGCCATCCCTACAGTAATTGTTTTTAAATGAGCAGTGTGATGTAAGTGTCTTCTTTGGTACTGAAAAAGGCATGGAGTAATACCTGTAGACAAAACATTATCTGCAGTTATCCAAATGAGGTTTCTGCCTTTGTTTCCCCATTTTTGTGCAAATCATCTGTGAGGCAGTGACAGTGGTTTTGAATATTTTTGGCCATAACTGTAATTCTTAGCTGACATAAACAACATCTTTCCTGCTACCCACTCAACAAGAGTAAGCAGAACACTTGTTGGTAACTGGAAAATAGGAAAAAACTGGTTGTGTGTAAATGTGTAATTGCTTTTCACTTGCTGACATCTCAGCTGCTATGCCGAAAAAGAGCTAACAGCAACTCTTAATGAAATAGGACTGAAATCTAACATACCAGATTTAAATTAAAAAAGAAATCTTTCAGAGGTAAAAAACTCTCTATTAATTCCCTACCATCTCTCTCTCTCTCTCTCTCTCTCTCTCTCCCTCTCCCTCCCTCACACACACACACACACACACACACACACACACTAGCCACTCACTCACTCAAAGCTGATGTGACTTACCAAACGAAAGTGCTGGCAGGTCAATAGACACACAAACAAACACAAACATACACACAAAATTCAAGCTTTCGCAACCAACGGTTGCTTCAGCAGGAAAGAGGGAAGGAGAAGGAAAGGCGAAAGGATGTGGGTTTTAAGGGAGAGGGTAAGGAGTCATTCCAATCCCGGGAGCGGAAAGACTTACCTTAGGGGGAAAAAAGGACAGGTATACACTCGCACACACACACACACACACACACACACACACATTTCCATCCGCACATACACAGACACAAGCAGACATTTGTAAAGGCAAAGAGTTTGCGCAGAGATGTCAGTCGAGGTGGAAGTACAGAGGCAAAGATGTTGTTGAAAGACAGGTGAGGTATGAGCGGTGGCAACTTGAAATTAGCAGAGGTTGAGGCCTGGCGGATAACGATAGGAGAGGATATACTGAAGGGCAAGTTCCCATCTCCGGAGTTCTGACAGGTTGGTGTTAGTGGGAAGTATCCAGATAACCTGGACGGTGTAACACTGTGCCAAGATGTGCTGGCCGTGCACCAAGGCATGTTTATCCACAGGGTGATCCTCATTACCAACAAACACTGTCTGCCTGTGTCCATTCATGCGAATGGACAATTGGTTGCTGGTCATTCCCACATAGAAAGCTTCACTGTGTAGGCAGGTCAGTTGGTAAATCACGTGGGTGCTTTCACACATGGCTCTGCCTTTGATCGTGTACACCTTCCGGGTTACAGGACTGGAGTAGGTGGTGGTGGGAGGTTGCATGGGACAGGTTTTACACTGGGGGCAGTTACAAGGGTAGGAGCCAGAGGGTAGGGAAGGTGGTTTGGGGATTTAATAGGGATGAACTAAGAGGTTATGAAGTTAAGGTGGACGGCGGAAAGACATTCTTGGTGGAGTGGGGAGGATTTCATGAAGGATGGATCTCATTTCAGGGCAGGATTTGAGGAAGTCGTATCCCTGCTGGAGAGCCACGTTCAGAGTCTGATCCAGTCCCGGAAAGTATCCTGTCACAAGTGGGGCACTATGGGGTTCTTCTGTGGGAGGTTCTGGGTTTGAGGGGATGAGGAAGTGGCTCTGGTTATTTGCTTCTGTAGCAGGTCGGGAGGGTAGTTGCGGGATGCGAAAGCTGTTTTCAGGTTGTTGGTGTAATGGTTCAGGGATTCCGGACTGGAGCAGATTCGTTTGCCACGAAGACCTAGGCTGTAGGGAAGGGACCGTTTGATGTGGAGTGGGTGGTAGCTGTCAGAATGGAGGTACTGTAGCTTGTTGGTGGGTTTGATGTGGACGGACGTGTGAAGCTGGCCATTGGATAGATGGAAGTCAACGTCAAGGAACGTGGCATGGGATTTGGAATAGGACCAGGCGAATCTGATGGAACCAAAGGAGTTGAGGTTGGAGAGGAAATTCTGGAGTTCTTCTTCACTGTGAGTCCAGATCATGAAGATGTCATCAATAAATCTGTACCAAACTTTGGGTTGGCAGGCCTGGGTAACCAAGAAGGCTTCCTCTAAGTGACCCATGAATAGGTTGGCGTACGAGGGGGCCATCCTGGTACCCATGGCTGTTCCCTTTAATTGTTGGTATGTCTGGCCTTCAAAAGTAAAGAAGTTGTGGGTCAGGATGAGGAAAGAGGTTTTAGGTAGGGTGGCAGGTGATCGGCGTGAAAGGAAGTGCTCCATCGCAGCGAGGCCCTGGACGTGCGGAATATTTGTGTATAAGGAAGTGGCATCAGTGGTTACAAGGATGGTTTCCGGGGGTAACAGATTGGGTAAAGATTCCAGGCATTCGAGAAAGTGGTTGGTGTCTTTGATGAAGGATGGGAGACTGCATGTAATGGGTTGAAGGTGTTTATCTACATATGCAGAGATATGTTCTGTGGGGGCTTGGTAACCAGCTACAATGGGGCGGCCAGGATGATTGTGTTTGTGAATTTTAGGAAGAAGGTAGGGGTGCGGGGTGTCGGTGGGGTCAGGAGGTTGATGGAGTTAGGTGAAAGGTATGTAGGGGGCCTAAGGTTCTGAGGATTCCTTGAAGCTCCGCCTGGACATCAGGAATGGGATTACCTTGGCAAACTTTGTATATGGTGTTGTCTGAAAGCTGATGCAGTCCTTCAGCCACATACTCCCAACTATCAAGTACCACGGTCGTGGAACCCTTGTCCGCCGGAAGAATTACGATGGATCGGTCAGCCTTCAGATCACGGATAGCTTGGGCTTCAGCAGTGGTGATGTTGGGAGTAGGATTAAGGTTTTTTAAGAAGGATTGAGAAGTAAGGCTGGAAGTCAGAAATTCCTGGAAGGTTTGGAGAGGGTGATTTTGAGGAAGAGGAGGTGGGTCCCGCTGTGACGGAGGACGGAACTGTTCCAGGCAGGGTTCAATTTGGATAGTGTCTTGGGGAGTTGGATCTTTAGGAGTAGGATTAGGATCATTTTTCTTCATGGCAAAGTGATATTTCCAGCAGAGAGTACGGGTGTAGGACAGTAAATCTTTGACGAGGGCTGTTTAGTTGAATCTGGGAGTGGGGCTGAAGGTGAGGCCTTTGGATAGGACAGAGGTTTCGGATTGGGAGAGAGGTTTGGAGGAAAGGTTAACTACTGAATTGGGGTGTTGTGGTTCCAGATTGTGTTGATTGGAATTTTGAGGTTTTGGAGGGAGAGGAGCTGGAAGTGGGAGATTGAGTAGATGGGAGAGACTGGGTTTGTGTGCAATGAGAGGAGGTTGAGGTTTGCTGGAAAGGTTGTGAAGGGTGTGTGAGTTGCCTTTCCGGAGGTGGGAAACCAGGAGATTGGATAGTTTTTTGAGTTGGAGGGTGGCATGCTGTTCTAATTTGCGGTTGGCCTGTAGGAGGATGCTCTGAACAGCCGGTGTGGATGTGGGAGAGGAAAGATTGAGGACTTTTATTAAGGATAGGAGTTGACAGGTGTGTTCATTGGCTGAGTTGATGTGTAGGTGAAGGATTAGGTGGGTGAGGGCAATGGATTGTTCAGTTTGGAACTGGTATAGGGACTGATGGAAAGAAGGGTTGCAGCCAGAGATGGGAACTTTAAGTGTGAGGCCTTTGGGGGCAATGCCAAATGTCAGACAAGCCTGAGAAAATAAAATATGGGAGCGTAATCTGGCTAGGGCGAAGGCATGTTTGCGGAGGGAAATGTAAATAAAACTTAATGGGGTCATTGTGGGGGTGTTGTGAGGGTGACATGGTATTAGAAGGTGGAAAGTGTAACATGAGGCTGAAATGAAAGTGAAAATAAAAATATATGGGGAGAGATAAAGGTGAACTAGAAAGCAACTGGAGATCTGGTGTGAAAAAAGGCGAAAAAGTGTTGGTTAAAGCTGGGCTGTGTTGATCCTGTGGTGAACTTGGGTTGGTAGACAACGATGTGCATAAAGGTTAGGTGGTTGTGTTGCCGCCAAAACATGTTAAAGGGTGGAGAAATTTGGGAAAATTTCGAAAAAACTACGTGTAAATGTATTAAAAGGAGTGGTTTTGTGGTGGCAGATTATGAGAATGAGGCTAACAGTTGTCTGACGAAGAAATAATGACGTTAAAACCTGTGGGAAGCGGCTAAAAATGATCAATGCTGTGGGAAAAATGGAAATAAAGTGAAAGTTATTAGCACTAGCCGAAATGGTTGTTTAATAGGTGAAAGGAACTGTTTGTGAACTAGAAACGGTGGATTTTATAGCAGCGGTAGTGTTGAAAGCGGGAGAAAAAAAAAAAAATTGTTATGGTTTGGAAGTGGGTTACGTATTATTGAGTATATATAGGCGGGATAAAATTGTATAGCAGATTACGGTAAAAAGGAGAAGGTGAATACAAAGTGAACCTACTGGCAAAAACAGAAAGAGAAAATAAGACAACAGAAAAGATTTCGAAATGCAACAGTGACAATAACAAACGTAATTGTTGGGTTCAAATTAATGATATGAATATAATAGAGGGAAACATTCCACGCAGGAAAAATATATCTAAAAACAAAGATGATGTGACTTACCGTACGAAAGCACTGGCAGGTCGATAGACACACAAACAAACACAATCATACACACAAAATTCTAGCTTTCAAATAACCAGAGCCACTTCCTCATCCCCTCAAACCCAGAACCTCCCACAGAAGAACCACAAAAGTGCCCCACTTGTGACAGGATACTTTCCGGGACTGGATCAGACTCTGAACATGGCTCTCCAGCAAGGATACGACTTCCTCAAATCCTGCCCTGAAATGAGATCCATCCTTCATGAAATCCTCCCCACTCCACCAAGAGTGTCTTTCCGCCGTCCACCTAAACTTCGTAACCTCTTAGTTCATCCCTATGAAATCCCCAAACCACCTTCCCTACCCTCTGGCTCCTACCCTTGTAACCGCCCCCGGTGTAAAACCTGTCCCATGCACCCTCCCACCACCACCTACTCCAGTCCTGTAACCCGGAAGGTGTACACGATCAAAGGCAGAGCAACATGTGAAAGCACCCACGTGATTTACCAACTGACCTGCCTACACTGTGAAGCTTTCTATGTGGGAATGACCAGCAACCAACTGTCCGTTCACATGAATGGACACAGGCAGACAGTGTTTGTTGGTAATGAGGATCACCCTGTGGCTAAACATGCCTTGGTGCACAGCCAGCACATCTTGGCACAGTGTTACACCATCCTGGTTATCTGGATACTTCCCACTAACACCAGCCTGTCAGAACTCCGGAGATGGGAACCTGCCCTTCAGTATATCCTCTCTTCTCGTTATCCGCCAGGCCTCAACCTCCACTAATTTCAAGTTGCCGCCGCTCATACCTCACCTGTCTTTCAACAACATCTTTGCCTCTGTACTTCTGCCTCGACTGACATCTCTGCGCAAACTCTTTGCCTTTACCAAATGTCTGTTTGTGTCTGTGTATGTGTGGTTGGATATGGGTGTGTGTGCGAGTGTATACCTGTCCTTTTTTCCCCCTAAGGTAAGTCTTTCCGCTCCCGGGATTGGAATGACTCCTTACCCTCTCCCTTAAAACCCACATCCTTTCGTCATTCCCTCTCCTTCCCTCTTTCCTGATGAAGCAACTGTTGGTTGCGAAAGCTAGAATTTTGTGTGTATGATTCTGTTTGTTTGTGTGTCTATCGACCTGCCAGCACTTTCGTACGGTAAGTCACATTATCTTTGTTTTTAGATATATTTTTCCTGCGTGGAATGTTTCCCTCTAAGCTTGCTCCCCATAAAATGAAAACTTCGTTAAATGCATTTCCAGTTGTCACGTGTTACGTAAAACAGGCAGGCATAGTAACACACACATATGCCCTGATATCTGTGAAGCAATCAGTTGTAAACACTTCATAGTTCCATAATAGAAACACAAACAAAGCATAAACACTTCATAGTTCCATAAGAGAAACACAAACAAAGCATCAGTATTATGAGAGCCAAAGAAACTTGCACATCTTCCTATTATCATGTAGGGCCCCCGTGAGCGTGCAGAAGTGCTGCAACATGACATGGCATGGACTCGACTAATATTTGAATTAGTGCTGGAGGAAATTGACACCATGAATCCTGCAGGGCTGTCCATAAGTTCAGAAGAGTACAAGGGAGTGGAGATCTCTTCTGAACGGCACGTTCCAAGGCATCCAAGGTATGCTCAGTAATGTTAAAGTCTGGCGATTTTGATGGCCAGCAGAAGTGTTTAAACTCAGAAGAGTGTTACTGAAGCTACTCTGTAGCAGTTCTGGACTTGTGGAGTGTCGCATTGTCCTGCTAGAATTGCCCAAGTCCGTCGAATGCATAATGGACATGTCTGGATGCAGGTGATTAGACAGAATGCTTACGTATTTGTCACCTGTCAGAATCATATCTAGATGTACCGGGGGTCCCATATGACTCCAACTGCACACACCCACACCTTTACTGAGCCTCCACCAGCTTGAACAGCCCCCTGCTGACACGCAGGGCCCATGGATTCATGAGGTTGTCTCCATAACCATACATGTTCAACCTCTCAATACAATTTGAAACAAGACTTGTCTGACCAGGTAACATGTTTCCTGTCATCAACAGTCTAATGTCTGTGTCGGTAGGCCCAGGCAAGGCATAAAGCTTTGTGTTGTGCAGTTATCAAGGGTACATGAGTGTACCTTTGGCTCAGAAAGCGCGTATTGATGATGTTTTTTTTTTTTTTTTTTTGGCCCAGTATTGAAATCCAACAATTTGTGGAAGGGTTGCACTTCTGTCACATTGAACGATTCTCTTCAGTCAGTGTCGATCCCCTTCTTCCAGAATCTTTTCCAGCAACAGCAGTGTCAGAGATTTGTGTTTTACCAGATTCCTGATATTCATGGTACACTAGAGAAATGGTCGTACAGAAAAATCCCCACTTCATTGCTACCTCGGAGACGCTGCATCCCATCACTCATGTGCCGACTATAACACCACATTCAAATTCACTTAATTCTTGATAATCCGCCATTGTAGCAGCAGTAACCAATCTAACAACTGTGCCAGACACTTGTATTATATAGGCGTTGCCAACTGCACCGCCATATTCTGCCTGTTTACATACCTCTGTATTGGAATACACTGCCTATACCAGGTTCTTTGGCACTTCAGTGTATATCTACATCTACAGCTATACTCTGCAAACCACATGAAGTGCATGGCAGAGGGTACATGCCATTATACCATTTATTAAGGTTTCTTCCCATACCGGTCACATATGAAACGCGGGAAGAATGATTGATTGGATGCCTCTGTGTGTAAAGTATTTATTCTGTTCTTATCCTCATTATCCCTATGTGAATGTTACGTAGACAGTTGTTCTTGAAACTTTGTTAATAGAACTTTTTGGGATAGTTTACACCTAACTTCAAGAGTCTGCCAGTTCAGTTTCCTAATTGTCTCTGTGACACTCTCCCATGGATCAAATAGGCCTGTGACCATTCATGCTGTCATTCTTTGTATACATTCGGTATCCTCCATTAGTCGTATTTGAAATGGGACTCACAGACATGGGCAATATACTAGACCTGGCCACACGAGTGATTTGTAAGGAATCTGCTTTGTAGTTTGATTGCACTTCCCTGGTTTTCTACCAATAAACCAAAGCCTACTACCTGCTTTACACACAATTGAACCTGTGTGATCATTCCATTTCATATCCATATAAAGTGTTAAACTCAGCTATTTATATGAGTTGGCTGATTTCAACAGTGCCTCATTGACATTATAGTCATAGAATACTATGTTGTTTTTTTTTGTTTTGTTTTGTGAAATACACAATTTTACATTTCTAAAAATTTAAAGCAAGTTTTCAAACTTTCCACCACTTTGAAACCTTACCAAGATCAGACTGAATGTTTATGCAGCTTCTTTCAGACAGTACCTCATATGGATAACTGCATCATGTGCAAAAAGGCAGAGGTTACTATTAATATTGTCTTCTTGGTCACTAATATACAACATGAAAAGCAAGGCTCCCAACACGCTTTCTGAGGCACACCTGTAGTTACTTGTATGTGTGAATATGACACTTCATAGCCGGCCGCGGTGGCCAAGCGGTTCTAGGCGCTACAGTCCGGAACCACGCGACTGCTACGGTCGCAGGTTCGAATCCTGCCTCGGGCATGGATGTGTGTTATGTCCTTAGGTTAGTTAGGTTTAAGTAGTTCTAAGTTCTAGGGGACTGATGACCTCAGATGTTAAGTCCCATAGTGCTCAGAGCCATTTAAACCATTTGACACTTCATCCAAGATAATGTTCTGCATCCTCCCTACCAAAAAGTCCTCAGTCCAGTCACAAATTAACTTGATACCCCATATGATCCTACTGTTGACAATAAGTGTAGGTGTGGTACTGATTCAAATTCTGTTTGGAAGTCAAGAAATACTGCATCTATCTGCATGTCTTGATCCAAAGCTTTCAGTATGTCATGTGAGAAAAATGCAAATTGGGTTTCACATGATCAATGTTTTCGGACTCCATGCTGGTTAGCATGGAGGGGGTCTTTCTGTTTGAGAGATCTCATTATGTATGAGCTCAGAATATATTCTAAGGTGCCAAGGATATTGGACGCTTGTTTTGTGGATCACTTCTACAACTCATCTTGTAGAAGGGTGAGACCTGTGCTTTTGTCCAAGAACTAGGTATGGTTTTTTTGTCCAAGGGATCTATGATAGATTATAGTTTGAAGGGGATCTAACTCAGTCATAAATTCTGTGTAAAATGTGGCATAGATTCCATCCAGCTCTGGAGCATTGTTGAATTTTAACAATTTCAGTTATTTCTCAACGTCACTGTCACTCATCTTGCGAGTGATACAAGAATTAAATTGGAGCAATTCCCCTGGGTTTTTCCTTTGTAAGGGAACATTTGAAAACAAAGTTAAGCATTTCAGCTTTTGCTGTGCTACCCTATATTTCAGTTCCTCTCTCATTCACTAGGGACTGGACGTTAATTTTGGTGGCACTAACAGTGCTTATATACAATCAACTTTGGTGCCACTAAAAGCCTTGACATATAATCAGACCTTGGGTTTTGTGAAAGATCATTTGACAATATTCTGCTACAGCAGTCACTGAAGACTTCATTCATTGCTCTCTTTCATGCTCAAATGAATTTCATTCAGCATCTCTACCTATAACCTTAGGCTTCGTTTTCAAAGCTTGTTCTGTTTTTGTGACCATATTTTAAGATTATATTTTAATACTAAGGGTATATGAGGGGTAGTCATAAAATTTTAATTATCACATCAAAAAAATGAAGTTACATTATTAATAGTTACAGTGTGGAAGTTTTGTAACAAACATGTATGAAAAGGCTGCATGTAGAATCATGTTTTTGTGTGTGTGTGTGGGGGGGGGGGGGGGGGGTGGTGGTCTTGGTGCTCTGTTCCTATTTGAACTAGAAACATGGGGTAAAACATTTTGGCTTAGCCTAGACCAGCAGCCATTTGTATAACCATTCGAACATCTGTCTTACTGTATCTATGCTACAGTATTTTAAGCAATGTTTGAACAGTGAACCAGAGCTGGCACCCAGGCAAACTGTGTGAATCAATTAATTCCTTTTGCAAAAGACCATAATTGGGCTGAAAGTAATGCTCAGCTAATAATGGTATTTGTATGTACACATGTCGAATTTTATGTGCGAGAACAACCGCCCTCTTTCTAATTTTACAAGCAAAAACAGTCACCCTTAAATAACTCTGGACTGGAGCAAAACTTATGATTCAAATTTGGTCCTCTGGTGTATCGGACCTTGATCTAAGATAAGTTTTAATTATTTGAAAACTCTTGCTTCGTTTGGAAATTAAATGCAAAAAACACATTTTTCTGGCAGGTTTTTGAAACATGCAATAAAGTCATCCTAAATGTAGCTTGTAACATTTGTTTTTATATGAACTGAATACACGGAAACGGTTTAATGTGAATCAAATAAATAAAAAATCCATTCTTATGATAAAATCTATCTTCATTCATTGTTTACTTGCAAAAAAAACATGTTTTTTGTGAGGGCCTTTTTTTACATGTGCCACCTCTGTGCGAATCAGTTCAAACTTTGGAAGAAGTTATATGAATAATGGTTGTCCTGTTGTTTTGTGAAAGCCTCATCCATTGCCTTGATATAAGCAGCATGGTTCAAATGTCACTAAAAACGATACTGAATCAGTCAACCCCAGAGTTAACAAAAATCTACTTCAGTTGCCAAGCTGTGGCAGATTATTGTCAAAATTACAGTAGAGTAAAAGTTGGGAACCAGAATGAAAAATACTGCTATCATGACACAGAAAAGGGAAATAAGTCCTGGGCAGAGTTACGGATATAAAAGAAAGGAACTAGCTTTTTGGCTTATCTGGCAGCTTAAGTGAGATTTAACTCAAAACATCTTGATACATTTGCAGTTTTTTATGTGGTAACCCTACTTCCCCAATGCAGCAAGCTCTCACAGCTGCAAGGTGTCAGCACATCGGCATCTTACAATTAGCAGGCTGAAGTCCCTGATACTGAGCCCGAAATTCAGAAAATTTGTCAGCCATTGTAAGCAATATAACATTTTACCTTATGGCTGAAGAGCATACATGTAGTACCTAAAAAAGTTTTTGGAGGGATTAAATTTCTGGGGATGGATTTGTTCCTTGGGGGAAAGGGGGGGGGGTTGTAAAACAATTATTGATTTCTGGGTTGGGGGGGGGGGGGAGATTTTTCCCCGAGGTGACCATTTCTACCCCAAACACACCCCCTGTTATATGTATGGTAGGGGTGAAAGAAGAAATAGACACCAATTTATGGGCTTCTAGAGAGTAAGATGCATCTGCAATTGGAAGTATCCGAGGGTGGAGTGCATCCATAATAGGAAATATCCCAGAGTGGCTATGATGCATGCAATATGACAAATGACACGTGTGATATTGCACAACACAAAACATGCCACGTTGGATGACATTGACAGGTCTCATGTAATACAGCATGACATCATGTAACATGTTACTTGACACAATGAATTATATTACATGACATTTGTACTGATACTAACAAGTAAAAAAGCACAAATATGTCAAGATGTTTTGGTTTAAAAGTTTTTGAAGCTGTCAGATAAGTTGAAAAGCCAGCTCCCTTCTCTTACAGCCCAAACTCTGTGCAGGACATGTTCAACTTTTTTAGTTCTGTAATAGGAGCCTTTTTCATTCCGGTTTTTTATTTGTTTGTTTACAGGCACTTATATGCATTCATGGTACACTCTGACACTCCCACATCAAAATATTATAACATGTCACTAGAGGGGCAAAAACAGAATAGTGCAGCCCATCTCCACTGTATCAGTGGGCTATGCCATCTTGTTTTGGCCCTTCTAGTGACCTGTTATGGTGCTATTGTGTGGGAACATCAATATGTACCATGAATGCATTAATTAATTAACATCATTTTTATGTACTAATTAAAACTTTATCACCCATTATCTTAATATGTTTTAGGCTTTGTGTGAACAAATGTGAGAGATTGAGTTTTAGCAAATATCTTATGACGATGTTATTTCTTATTAAATATTGTAACAACATTTGTCTTCCAGAGCACTTTCAAAAGCGCTAATAACTGTGCTTTTAAGTGTCCCACATGAACAAACCAAAAAACACTGTACAGTGTATGGCAGAGAGTACTCATGCCAAAATGGTCCAGTTGTAACAAGAGTCGAGTCAAAATCCAAAAGTAGGGTCATCAGTGAAGTACAACATTTAGCATTGAAAGCATTTCCTTATGAACACCAGTATGCAGCCGGAACAGAACAGAAGTGAACTCTTGGATGGAGAGTGCTGGGATTTAAACAGGCATCAAATATTTCATAACATACAAACTTTATAAACATAAGGCATTCTCAGAACCATCCAGAAATGATAAATACTAAAATAATACATAATTGACCGTGGTCGTGTTTGAACTAGAGACCTGAAGCATGCCAGCCAGTGATGCTAACCGTTACATGCAGCACAGCTTGTGGCAATATTGGTGATTAACTGTCATGTATATGGTGAGAGAAGACTTATTATTTACATGCCTCTATACACAACCTAACCTTTCATTTTATTCTTGTAGCCATTACACATGATATCTTATGGAACAGCAGAATTGTTGTTAAGTCTTCCTTGAATACTAATACTCCACATTTACATATCACAGTTTTGTATGAATATTGTCACCTTCCCAATTATTTTCTTTGATCATCTTTGTTACACTTTTATTTGGACTATACCAGTCAATTACAGTACAATCGTAACAGTGGGTCTGTGAATTTGTTCCTGCTTTATGCCTCAAACCCTCAAATAATATTCTAGAATTGGTTTACATCAACATCAAATGGATACTTGGCAAATCACACTAAGTGCCTGGCAGAGGGTTCATCAAACCACGTTAACAATAATTCTCTATCATTCTGATCTCAAACAGTGCACGGAAAAAATGAACACCTGTATCTTTCCATGTGAGCTCTAATTTCCCTTATTTTATTATGCTGATCGTTTCTCCCTATGTACGTATGTATCAACAGTATATTTTCGTATTTGGAGGAGAAAGTTGATGAGTGTGGTTTTATGAGAAGATTCAGCCACAGTGAAAAATGCCTTTGTTTTAATGATATCCACTCCAAATCCTGTGTCATATCTGTGACACACTGTCCCCTATTTTGTGATAATACAAAATGTGCTGCTTTTCTTTTAACTTTCTCGATGTACTCTGTTAATCCTATTTGGTAAGGATCCCAGACCGTGCAGCAGTACTCATAAAGAGGGTAGGCAAGCATAGTTTAGGCAGTCTCTTTAGTAGGTGTGTTACATTTTGTAAGTGCTCTGCCAGTAAAACACAGTCTTTGGTTTGCCTTCCCCACAGCATTTTCTGTATGTTCTTCCAGTTTAAATTGTTCATAATTGTAATTACTGTGTATTTAGTTGACAAAATAAATTAATTGGATCAATAAAAATCTACTCACCAAGCAGTGGCAGAACACACACATGAAAGGAGGTTATAATTAGGCAAGCTTTCAGAGCCAGTGGCTCCTTCTTCAGGCAGAAGGATTGAAGGGGAAGGAAGAGGGGTAAAGGAAGAGAACTGGAGAGGTCTGGGAAAAGGGGTAGATTTTGGAAAAGTCACCCAGAACTGCAGGTCAGGGGAGACTTACCAGACGGACAAATTTATTTTGTCAAAAATTGATTGTTTTCATGTTATATAGGTATTTAGTTGAATTTACAGCCTTTAGATTTGACTGATTTATCGTGTAACTGAAGTTTAATGGATTCCTCTTAGCACTCATGTGGATGATCTAACACTTCATTATTTAGGATCAATTGCCAATTTTTGCACAATCAAATAACTTTTTTAAGCCTGCCTCTTATGGTTTTACCATCAGAAAGTGTCTTGTCTCTCGAACTTTGTTTCAACTTCCTCAACCTGGTGCCCATCCTCTTCTGGACGTGACCAACACATACCAGTTTTGTGACAATCTTTTCACCATAAGGCTGAGTAGCTACTATACTTTATATGCTTTTGAGTCTCCATCACCTAAGAACTTGGTGTAACACACTCCCATTTCATTCACAGATAGACTAAAAATGTCAATATCTGCAGAGACCTCCATACCACCACTTGTTCCTTCATAATTTCTGTCACAGATATGCCCTTCTTCAGTCCCTGATTTGCACTTATATCAATGTTTGGTTAAAATCTGGAGATCTATTACCTTTCCAGTATCCACACTGGTCACCATAACAACAGAATTCTTTGAACTGTAGCTGTGCTTCTGCCAAGGGCCATCAAAAGCTACTGGTATATCAGTCACACCATCATTTATTTCAGCAGCTTTGTTTGCAGCACCCTTCATTGACTCACATGCAAGAGATTCCATGGCACCTCCAATAAATCCTGCATACTTGTCGATTTTACAAGGTGGACATGGCATATTCATCATGGCACACATTGCTTCTGCTGCAGTGTGTCCTTTGGCAATAGCTCTCAATCCATAAAACCACCTAACATTTACTTCAAAATAATTATCTTTACACTTATCAGAATTCCAAAATTAATGAGCATATTTACAACTGGCACAATTAATGATAAGTTTCCTGGCTAGCCCATTTGATACCTCACTGTCTTCATGTAAACTAACTGGACCTCCACATATTTTACAACACACACATTCACCTAACACCCTTGTTAGGATGCGTAAATCTATCAGAATATAACCTAACTTACCATTTACATCACTTTTGTTTTGAGAAAACTATGTACAACAACGTCTTGTTTTAATCTTCGAAGCACTAATGGGTGTTTCTCTAGATAACTGATGAGTTTGCCTGTATTTCATTGTCTGTAACTTCACACGCCACATGTTGAACACAATGTTTCCCTTTATTCAAAAGTCTATTACCATGAAACCCACTTTTCTTAAAACCACTTTGTTTTGGCATCATACTTTACTTTTTGAGAGATTTACCAATCTGTTTCTCGCTTTTCCTCGGAAAAACGGTAGCACTTTGACATACAATGCATGTTTATGCTATGAAATGATATGATACTGTTTTGACAGTGCTACCAAAACAAACACATAATTTAACCTTCATAACACAGCAATCCACAGCCTTTCATTAGATCTTGAAGAAATGCACATAAAAATTTTAACATTTTCAACCAGTATAGATTATATTTAAATAAATAAAATAAAATACTTCCCATGTGAGTTTTGGAAAATTGCAAATTTTATAATGAGAGAAAAATCCAAAAATGTGAACAAAAAAAATTTTCTTTTGTAAGTCCCCTTAAGAATTCAGTCAGGAAGCAATGTAAATCAGAAGCATAAAACAGACAGGCTAAAACTCTACTCTTCAGTGGCGTGTAACTAAAGGCTTCAAAGATTAGTGACAGCCTGACCAGAATGTGCCTGGCTGTGGTATTTACGGGCAGTCTCGCATCAGTAGACAGCTCCATGTGACATGCTTGCAGCGGCAGTGCCTCGAATGGGAGCAAATTGTTGCTTCAGTATGTAGCCTGAGTATCTGGGACCTGTTCTCCATACCAGCACTCAGCTTGGTGGGGAGTCCGAATCACTGTCAGATACTAATCCCTCTCCCTGCCATTTTAATCAGTATATACGACCTTAAGTGGCAGGCCTGTGCCAACTTCGTTGAGAGGAAAATGGAGGGGGGGGGGGGGGACACTAGAAGCCCTGCCAAAGGCTCATGTGGAAGGTCATCGCATGGGTGCCGACTATGTAGGAAATGTGCACAATTATTTGACCTCCTTGGTCACCTGGGTCTGAAAATAATCCACCTCATTCATAATGTGATGAGGGGATTACTGGTGTCAGTGGGAGCCACAAATGGTCTATGGGGTGGAAGTGGTTTCACCTCTGTCAGTTCCCATCAGTAGCCACTGTCACCCAATTGTTGGTGCTGTACATGAGAGCAGAAGTTGCAGTGGCAGCAGGCAGCCGTGTCACTGATGTCATTGCATATGTTGCGCATTGCCAGCAGTTGAATGGTTGGAGGGAGGGTTGATACCCCTCGCTGCAGATAGAGCTGATTTTGAAGCTTCATTATTCATCCCTGACCATCTGGAGCCTTAAAAACACAAGTGTGCAGTGTCTGCAAATGTGTAAAAGTTTTGCTGATCTGCATCTGTTTACCGGGGGGGTGGACTGGTGGGTTCTGAGGAAGCTGGTCATTGCTTCACTGGAATTGCTGTTGTTATTATTTTGTGTATAAGTGTTTTGGAGGCCCTGACCTCCTGCTCAGCTTCTGAATTGGATACAGGACGAAAAGTGATGGTGGTAAGTGCCAACGCATTTACAAAAATCAGTAGACGCAGATGCCATGAATTGAGGGCCATTGTCAGAAACCAGGGTGGAATGGACAAGGCATAAATAGTAGCTACTGTTTTACATTGTTCCCAATAACTATTCAATGAAATTAATATGGCAGGTGTGGCCAGGGTTTAAAGACTGTGCTGGGGCTGCAGCTTCAACAACAAGCCAGTACAGAGACGCCACACTATTGCTTTCGACCTGCACATTCCCCAGTGAGGGGCTTCAGTACCCCGTGGCAGAGCATGGGAGGAACTTCCAAGTGACATTCAGAATTGTCTGTAGGTAACAAACTGACAACACCAATGATGTTAAACCAGTGCCGTAAGAAAAAATAGTTGTGCCATTCTGGTCAGTGCCCTTAGGCAGGTGCTCCAGCTGACCCCACTGTACAGAAGACTTCACACTGTGGAGTAGCAGATTGCAACATGTTTTTCCACATTCTGTAATCAGGAATTTGTGAAGCGTGTGTCACTAATTTGCATCTAAAGTAGAACACAGTGCTTCATGCCTATCAAATGCTGCATCTAGGTTACACAGCAAGTGGAACAGGTTGTCAGCTTTTGAAAGCTGCATGATGGGTTGATAATGGATCTTGTAGATTTAGCTACTAAGGAAAAATGACCACGATTGCAGCCACTATGCTGTTTTATCGAGAAGTTTGGAATGGGGACCAAACAGCAAAATGAAAAGCTTGTTATCAATGATCAGGTGGAACTTGGTACCATAGAGATACACACAAAATTTTGTGTTGCCATATATGATAGCCAACGCCTCTATCTCAATTTGCAAATTATTTTTGTAGTGCTGCTTTTAATGTTTTAGATGTGATTGTAATGGGCTGTTCTGTGTCATTGGCGTATTCGTGGGACAACATATCCCACCAATGACACAATCTAACTCATCAGCAGCAAGTGTTAAATGTTTGCTGGGATGGAACATCACTAAACAATTATCCAACCTAAGGCTCGTTTTAAGTTGCAAGAAAGTCTTCTGGCACACATCTGACATCTTCTTTTTTATGCAATTGATTAAGCATGTGGGAAATCTAGGCTGCATTGGGAATAAACTTTACATGATAATTGACTTTGCTGAGGAGTGACAGTAGTTTTTTGAAGTTCTTAGGAGCTGGTAAGTTAGTGATTGTGTCCGCATGATCCTATGTGGAAGTGGTTCCTTCTTTACTTAATATACGTCCCAGGTACTTGACACTCAACTCAAAGAAACTGCATTTGTCAAGTCGACAACTAAGACCATAGACCTAGAGCTCCTGAAACAACATTTGTGCAGGTCGTGCTCTCATGTGGTTCCAGTAATTAGTGAGTCAGTTAAAACACAGTTGGGGATACCTTGGGTGAGTTGCTCTGGGTATCTCAGAAATATCGCAGGAGTGCTTGTGACACCAGGTGACAGCCTTTTATAACAATACATGCCGAATGGTGAATTAATCACATAAAACTCCTACATCTGATCTTCATCAGACAGTTGAAAGTAGGCATCAGTGAGATCTATATTTGAAAAATAATGGTCCATAGCTAATTTTGCCAGCAGTTCCTCTGGCTGAGGAATTGGGTACAGACAGACATGTGCTTGAGCATTAATGGTAGACTTAAATCACCAAATATTCTGAGTGATCGATTTGGTTTCTTAAATATGACCATGGGGATAGCCCGTTTATTAGACAATATTGGGGATATAACTCCCATACTTTGCAACTTATCTGGTTGCCCTTTAATTTGTTTGTTCATGCCAAAAGACCCCGCACAAGTTCTAAGAAACTTAGGCAGTGCCATTTGCTTTAAGGATATGTGGCCCTGGATCTCTGTTGTACAAAATAATGTAGGTTCAAACAGTTACTTAAATTACTCACATAACGTATAATGTTCTGTGAAAGCTATCATGGTTGATGCTAATTCACCTTGTCCTGAATTTGAAAACCAAAAAGTGCAGAAGTTTCTAAGCCAAAAACGTTAGTTGTCATCCAAGGGTTGACCGCTAGCTGGATTAGTTGCCCAGCTACATTTTTATACTCGGCTTGGATTATGATCTGAGCCTGCAATGGGATTGACTGGCATCTGTATGTCAATACCCTGCATTGAAGGGACTTCAGATGAGGAGAGACATTGTGCTGGTAAATGCCCTCATGTACCAGCACATACCATGCCAATGTCTAATTGGAAATCTCTTGTTCCCCATTAATGTACCATTGAAACATGAGTCTCGACATCCCATCTACTGCTGCCAAGGGCACTGGCAAGATAGCGTGCAGCGCACTGACAACTGAAGGTGTAGGCACATGCTCGCTAAAACAGACACTCGCGAGGTGGCAAGATAGTGTGCAGCGCACTGACAACTGAAGTTGTTGGCCCATGCTCGCTGAAACAGACACTCATGAGGTGATCCAGTTTGCAGCATGCGAAGCAAGTGATGTCACGGAAAAGTCAGTAATGGGTGGTGACAGCATTGATACTGTGGGCTGCAATCCAGACATGATTTGGTGGCACAAACCTTTTTTGGACCCTTTAAAGATAATGGGGAGGAAACTGTTTTATGAGCTTCTGCTCGTATTGGGACACACTGATGGCGAACAAAACAATTCTGTTTTTGCTTGTCTGTGGACAATAATGGTGGTGGATCCCTAACTACTGAATCCCGTATCACTGGACTACATCTACATCTACATGGATACTCTGTAAATCACATTTAAGTGCCTGGCAGAGAGTTCATTGAACCACCTTCACAATTCTCTATTATTCCAATCTCGTATAGCGCGCGGGAAGAATGAACACCTATATCTTTCCATACGAGCTCTAATTTCCCTTATTTTATCTTCGTGATTGTTCCTCCCTTTGTGAGTCAGTGTCAACAAAATATTTTCCCATTCGGAGGAGAAAGTTGGTGATTGGAATTTCGTGAGAAGATTCCGTCGCAACGAAAAGCGCCTTTATTTTAATGATGTCCATCCCAAATCCTGTATCATTTCTGTGACACTCTCTCCCATATTTCACACTAATACAGGGTTATTACAAATGATTGAAGCGATTTCACAGCTCTACAATAACTTTATTATTTGAGATATTTTCACAATGCTTTGCACACACATACAAAAACTCAAAAAGTTTTTTTAGGCATTCACAAATGTTCGATATGTGCCCCTTTAGTGATTCGGCAGACATCAAGCCGATAATCAAGTTCCTCCCACACTCAGCGCAGCATGTCCCCATCAATGAGTTCGAAAGCATCGTTGATGCGAGCTCGCAGTTCTGGCACGTTTCTTGGTAGAGGAGGTTTAAACACTGAATCTTTCACATAACCCCACAGAAAGAAATCGCATGGGGTTAAGTTGGGAGGCCATGACATGAATTGCTGATCATGATCTCCACCACGACCGATCCATCGGTTTTCCAATCTCCTGTTTAAGAAATGCCGAACATCATAATGGAAGTGCGGTGGAGCACCATCCTGTTGAAAGATGAAGTCGGCTCTGTCGGTCTCCAGTTGTGGCATGAGCCAATTTTCCAGCATGTCCAGATACACGTGCCCTGTAACATTTTTTTCGCAGAAGAAAAAGGGGCCGTAAACTTTAAACTGTGAGATTGCACAAAACACGTTAACTTTTGGTGAATTGCGAATTTGCTGCATGAATGCGTGAGGATTCTCTACCGCCCAGATTCGCACATTGTGTCTGTTCACTTCACCATTAAGAAAAAATGTTGCTTCATCACTGAAAACAAGTTTCGCACTGAACGCATCCTCTTCCATGAGCTGTTGCAACCACGCCGAAAATTCAAAGCATTTGACTTTGTCATCGGGTGTCAGGGCTTGTAGCAATTGTAAACGGTAAGGCTTCTGCTTTAGCCTTTTCCGTAAAATTTTCCAAACCGTCGGCTGTGGTACGTTTAGCACCCTGCTTGCTTTATTCGTCGACTTCCGCGGGCTACGCGTGAAACTTGCCCGCACGCGTTCAACCGTTTCTTCGCTCACTGCTGGCCGACCCGTTGATTTCCCCTTGCAGAGGCATCCAAAAGCTTTAAACTGCGCATACCATCGCCAAATGGAGTTAGCAGTTGGTAGATCTTTGTTGAACTTTGTCCTGAAGTGTCGTTGCATTGTTATGACTGGCTGATGTAAGTGCATTTCAAGCACGACATACGCTTTCTCGGCTCCTGTCGCCATTTTGTCTCACTGCGCTCTCGAGCGCTCTGGCGGCAGAAACCTGAAGTGCGGCTTCAGCCGAACACAACTTTATGAGTTTTTCTACGTATCTGTAGTGTGTCGTGACCATATGTCAATGAATGGAGCTACAGTGAATTTATGAAATCGCTTCAATAATTTGTAATAGCCCTGTACAGAATGTGCTGCCTTTCTTTGAACTTTTTCGATGTACACAGTCAGTCCTATCTGGTAAGGATCCCACACCACGCAACAGTATTCTAAAAGAGGACGGACAAGCGTAGTGTAGGCAGTCTCCTTAGTAGGTCTGTTATATTTTCTAAGTGTCCTGCCAATAAAACGCACTCTTTGGTTAGCCTTCCCCACAACATTTTCTATGCTTTCCTTCCAATTTAAATTGTTTGTAATTTTAATACCTAGGTATTTAGTTGAATTTACGGCTTTTAGATTAGACTGATTTATCATGTAACTGAAGTTTAACACGTTCCTTTTAGCACTCATGTGGATGACCTCACACTTTTCGTTATTCAAGGTCAACTGTCACTTTTCACACCATTCCGATATTTCTTCTAAATCGTTTTGCAGTTTGTTTTGATCTTCTGATGAGTTTGTTAGTCGATAAATGACAGCGTCATCTGCAAACAACCAAAAATGGCTGCTCAGATTATCTCCCAAATCATTTATGTAGATAAGGAACAGCAAAGGGCCTATAACACTACCTTGGGGAATGCCAGAAATAACTTTTGTTTTACTCAATGACTGTGTGGTACAGTGTCAAAAGCCTTCCGGAAATCCAGAAATACGGAATTCATCTGAAATCCCTTGTCAATAGCACTCAGCACTTCATGTGAATAAAGAGATAGTTGTGTTTCACAAGAACGATGTTTTCTAAACCCATGTTGACTGTGTGTCAATAGACTGTTTTCTTGGAGGTAATTCATTATGTTCAAACACAATATATGTTCTAAAATCCTGCTGCATATTGACGTTAACGATATGGGCCTGTAATTTAGTGGATTACTCCTACTACCTTTCTTGAATATTGGTGTGACCTGTGAAACTTCCAGTCTTTGGGTACGGATCTTTCGTTGAGTGAATGGTTGTATATGATTGTTAAGTATGGAGCTAATGCATCAGCAAACTCCAAAAGGAACCTAATTGATATACAGTCTGGACCAGAAGACTTGCTTTTATTACGTGATTTAAGTCGCTTCACTTCTCCGAGCATATTTACTTCTACGTTACTCATGTTGGCAGCTGTTCTCAATTCTGGAATATTTACTTCGTCTTCTTTTGTGAAGGCATTTCGGAAGGCTGTGTTTAGTAACTCTGCTTTGGCAGCACTGTCTTCAATATATCTCCATTTGTATCCCGCAGAGAAGGCATTGATTGTTTCTTGCCACTAACATACTTCACATACAACCAGAATCTCTTTGGATTTTCTGCCAGGTTTCGAGACAAAGTTTCATTATGGAAACTGTTACAAGCATATCGCATTGAAGTCTGTGGTAATTTCGAGCTTCTGTAAAAGATCACCAATCTTGGGGATTTTGCGTCTGTTTGAATTTGGCATGTTTGTTTTGTTGTTTCTGTAACAGTGTTCTAACCCGTTTTTTGTACCAAGGAGGATCGCCTCCGTCGTTTGTTAATTTATTTCGTATAAATCTCTCAATTGCTGCCGATACTATTTCTTTGAATTCAAGCCACATCTGGTGTGAACTTATATTATTAATTTAGAGTGAGTGGAGATTGTCTCTGAGGAAGGTGACAAGTGAATTTTTATCTGGTTTATCGAATAGGTATATTTTTCGCTTATTTTTTGAGGATTTGGGGATTACAATAGTCAATCTTGCTACGACAACCCTGTGTTCACTAATCCCTGAATTGGTTTTGATGCTCGTTATTAACTCAGGATTATTTGTTGCTAAGAGGTCAAGTGTGTTTTCACAACCATTTACTATTCACGTGGGCTCATGAACTAATTGCTCGAGATAATTTTCAGAGAATGCGTTTAGCACAATTTCGGAATTTTTATCTGGTTTATCGAATAGGTATATTTTTCGCTTATTTTTTGAGGATTTGGGGATTACAATAGTCAATCTTGCTACGACAACCCTGTGTTCACTAATCCCTGAATTGGTTTTGATGCTCGTTATTAACTCAGGATTATTTGTTGCTAAGAGGTCAAGTGTGTTTTCACAACCATTTACTATTCACGTGGGCTCATGAACTAATTGCTCGAGATAATTTTCAGAGAATGCGTTTAGCACAATTTCGGATGATATTTAATGCATACCTCCAGAATTAAACATGTATTTTCCCCAACATATCGAGTGCAAATTAAAGTCACCACCAACTATCATCGTATGATTCGGGTACGTGTTCGAAATCAAACGCAAGTTTTCTTTGAACATTTCAGCAACTGTATCATCTGGATTGGGAGGTCGGTATAAGGATCCAATTATTATTTTAGTCTGGTTGCTAACAATGACCTCTGCCCATACTAAATCATATGAAGTATTTACTTCAATTTTGTGACAGGTTAGACTACTTCTAATAGCAACCCCACCGCCAACCATATTTAGCCTATGCTTTCGGAACACCGTTAGGTTCTTCGCAAAAATTTCGGCTGTGCTTATATCCGGCTTTAGCCAGCTTTCAGTGCCTATAACGATTTGAGTATCAGTGCTTTCTATTAGCGCTTGGAGCTCTGGTACTTTCCCAACACAGCTATGACAGTTTACAACTGTTATACCAATGATTCTTGTATCTACATTTTTCCTGTGTTCAGCCTGCACCCTTTGTGACTGAAGCTCTTCTTGTGTTTTCTCGAGACCCTCTAACCTAAAAAATCACCCAGTCCACACCTCACAGCCCCTGCTACCCATGTAGCTGCCTCCTGCGTATAGTGGACACCTGAACTATTCAGTGGAACTCGAAACCCAACCACCCTTTGGCGCAAGTAGAGGAATCTGCAGCCTACACGGTCGCAGAACCGTCTGAGCCTCTGATTCAGACCCTCAACTCGGCTCTGTACCAGAGGTCCACAATCGGTGCAGATGATCAGCTCTGCTTTCATCTTGCAAGCAAGACTGGCAGCCTTTACCACTTATGTTAGCCATTCGAAACCAGAGAGAATCTCTTCTGATCCAAAGTGACACAAATCATTGGTACCGACGTGAGCCACCACCTGCAGTTGGCTACACCCTGTGCTCTTCATGGCATCTGGGAGGACCCTTTCCACATCTGGAATGACTCCACCTAGTATGCACATGGAGTGCCCATTGGATTTCTTACCCTTCTTGTCAGCCAAGTCCCTCAGGGGCCCCATAACATGCCTAACGTTGGAGTCCCTAACTACCAATAATCCTACCCTCTGCTATTGACCAGATCTTGCAGGCTTTCTCTGAAACAGGACAGGCGACAGCATCTGTCTCAGCGACAGTGTCAGCCACGGACAGCACCTGGAACCTCTTTGTCAGACAAACTGGGAGGCCCTTATGTGCAGCCGCCTGGGAAGTCTTTCGCCACCTGCTTCGCCCCAGGGCGACCTCCCACTCGACCACAGGTGAGGGGTCAGCCTCAGTGCGAGCAGTAACTATGTTGGCCACCGGTGAGGACCGATTGGAGGACTCTGGTGTGCTGGACGTCCGTTGGATCCTGCGGCCGGCCCACAACAGTGATGCCCATCCACTGCAGCCTCAAGCTGTGTAACCGAAGCCATCACAGCCTGAAGCTGTGAGCGAAGTGTCACCAACTCGGCTCACATCCACACACAACTATCGCAGTCCCTGTCCATACTAAAGACCGTGGAAAACTAAACTATGCAGATAAACGGACTATCGGCACGTGTTGTGCAACTCTACTGTAGAACCTGACAAAAACGCACGAACTGGACGAACGGGTCCTCGGTTATGCTGATGATGACATTGACTAGAAGTCATCTCTTGATCGTAGAGCACAATGTCAACTAATACTACTAATAGTGGCGACACTAGAAGAATTGTGAAACATAGCTTGTACTGATGTAGTTACATTGTGAGGTTTGGTAATTTCTAACACATCTCTCTGGGCTGGATCATACAGCTCTAAGGTCTTTGTACTAACTTCTCTGTCAGGAGTGAGACGTATAATAACATCATGCATGAAGGGTACCACATGTGTTGGGCCACACTGTTGAGAGGAAAAAGCATACTTATATGTCAAAATCCTACAAGGCAGCAGTCCATATTGCTTAGGAATGCAGATGTTGCTCAAGACATTCATTAAATTTTAGTCTGGTCTCAGTGACATGGGTTTGACGACTGTAATAATCAGTCAGCAAATCAAAAACCTCAGAAAGACTCAAGCCACTAGGTTCCTAGAGTGAGCATAGTTTCTACACAACTGCATACAATTAGTTACTAGAAGACAGTAATAGCATGCACTGACATTTAGGGTCAGTTATTTGGCTTATCTTGCAGTGAAACAAAAATGATGTAAATAGACCTCCAAACTCTTGTCTTGCAAAACAAGCAAATGGTGGAGGGGGGAGCAAGGAAACTGCAGCTGCTGGCTGTTGTTTTTGCAGCAATTGTAACAGCAATTTCTGCTGTTGCTGGTGGAATTCCATGGTTTTTCCTGTTGTTGCTGGTGTTGCAGTTGTTTTTGCTGCTGCTAGGAGTCCTACTTTTTTCTTGCTGTTGCAGTTGCAGCAGTAGTTGTTGCAGCTGCTGCTGCTACTACAACTTTAAACCCAGGATCCATGCTTCACTGGAACAGTTGCATAGTGAGAAAGTTCTCATCACCACTTTTCTATCCTACTCTCCACAGGTAGAACACAGTTTATGATCACTCGCACTGGTGATAACAACACAGAGACTGATGCAGCAAACAGATAATCCCGGAGGTTGATGATGTCAGAGTTCACAAAATGAATGACTAACCATAAAACAAGTCCAGGGTGTAGCAGAGTTATTTTAAGCATATACAACATTCCAGGGAGCAATCCAAATCACAAACATAAAACAAGGAAGGTCAAAACTCAACTGTTCAAAGGCCCATAATTAAGGGCTTCAAAAACCAGCAAGAGACTGACCGGCAAGCGCCAAGCTAAGGCATGTAGAGGCAGTCTCACATCAGTGGACAGCTCCATGTGACATGCTTGCTGCAGCGACGCCTTGGGCAGCAACACACTGCTGTTTGAGTATGTAGCCTGAGTATCTCTGACCTGTTTTCCATATCAGTACTCAGGCTGCACGGGGAATCTGAATCAGGATCAGATACTAAAATGATTAAGTGGTGTCCCAGTTTATTGACTTCAATGAAACACACACAATGTGACTACTTTTACATCTACATCAACCTACATACTCCACAAGCGACTGTACTGCGCATCGTGAACGGCATGTTGTACCATAGCTAACCATTTCCCTTTCCTGTTCACTTGCAAACAGAGCAAGGGAAAAACAACGGTCTATATGCTTCCATGTAAACCCTCATTTCTCTTATGTTGTTTTTGTGATCATTACACAAGATGTACATGGTGGCATAGAATCGTACTGCTCTCTATCGCAAATGCTGGTTCTCTGAACTTTCTCAATACTGATTAGGGAAAAGAATGTCTTCAACCCTCCAGGAATTCCCATTTGAATTCACTTTTCAATTCTGTGATGCTCTTATCCTGATTGAACCTACTGGTAACAAATATAGCAGAATGCCTTTGACTGGCTTTGATATCTTTCTTTAATCTTGACGTGTATCCCAAATGCTTGAACAATGCTCCAGAATGGGTCTGGCAGTGTTCTGTATGCGGTGTCCTTTATAGATGAACTATGACAAGCAGTCTTTGTCACAATTTCATAGGTCACTCCTGGCAATACCTTTGTCTCTAACAAACATTGACAATTTAGGACAACATACTGGAGCCTATTACTTAAAAAGATTTCAAGCCACTGATGTACGAGATCTTATTCAATATTCCTTTGTTAACAGTCTAGTGTGTAGTGTTGTGCCAAGTAATTTCTGGAAATCTAGGAATATGAAATCTGCCTGTTGCCCTTCAACCATGGTTTGCAGGGTATCATGTGAGAAAAGGCAAGTAACGTTTTTCACAAGTCGTGTTTTCTAAATACTTGGCAGTTTGTGGACAGAATCTTTTCTCTCCACAGGAAATTTATTAGATTCACACTTAGAATATGCTCAAGAATTTTATGTCAAAAAGACATGAGGAGGAAGAGACTAGTGTTTAATGTCCCATTGACAATGAGGTCAAGCACAAGCTTGGATGAGGGAAGGATGGGGAAGGAAATCAGCCGTGCCCTTTCAAAGGAAGCATCCCAGCATTTGCTTAGTGATTTAGGAAAATCACAGAAAACGTAAATCAGGATGGCCGGACTTGGGTTTGAACCATCGTCCTCCCGAATGCAAGTTCAGTATGCTAACCACTGTGCCCACCTCACTCACGGGGGATGAGGGTTGTGAATGAGGGATATTGGTCTGCAGTATTGCGGATGCACTAGGTAACAGATTAGCAATAAATGCATGTTAAGTGAAGGGCTAATGCCAAAGAGTATTTTCTGTAAATAGTGTGGGGATTTGATTTGGACCTTCAAATTACCTGTTTTCAACACTTTAAGTTGCTTTTCAGTACCAGTGATACTAATTTATGTGTCCTCTGTATGGAAGTTTGTGTGGTGTATGATTTTCTTGCATGAATGATTTTTTTAAGTGTGAAATTTAAAACTTCAGCTTTCCCATTACTGTCCTTTACTGCCGCAACAGGCTGGCTGCTAATTTATAATGGTGCAAGTTATTGCATGCCAACAACTAAAATTGCATGATCAGAATACTTCCACACTACAGAAACTTTCTTTGAATAATTCTACAATTGTTACCTTGGAATCAGGTGTCTGGTAAAAATATATGATGGTTAATTTTCGTTCATCTAGACCGGTTACTCAGTCCTGATAACTTTGCAGTCGGACTCCATTTTGACCTGGATACACACATTGTTTTTGTCAATTGCAATGAACCATCCCCATCCTATGATGTTTAATCAGTCTTTTTGAAATATGTTCCATGCCATGATAAATATTTTGGAGGTGCCTCCTTTGTAGTTCATCCAGCTCTCAGTTCCGTGTATGGGTATGACAGCTTTCCTGGAGGGCAGTGGATTCAGGGAAATTGTTAGGAATGCTTTGTCAATTTTTTGTTAAAATCTTGATATTCGAAATATCTTCATTTTGTATGTGGTCTTATTTTGTTTGTTGTATATTGAATGGCGAATGTTCATCAAAGGACCCCTATCACTTGCCCTAAAAAATGCACTCAGCACTTACTGTGCTCCCTGAACAGCTGCTTCATTTATATATTGCACACCATACTGCAGATCCGAAAATGGGCAGCCAAGATGACCACAGAATTGATGGAGCATCTTGTTGAAGCCCGTTGAGGCCCTTCTTTCAGCTCCAAACTGAAGGATCCCAATCAATTCTGTCAAATTGTAAGCTCTGCTTGTACCCTTCAAGCAAAGTCAGCAGTCTTCATCAGTTCCGCCAGCTGTTACAGGAACTGAGGATGGCCTTAGAACTAAAGTAACAGGCATCATTGGTGCCAACATGAGAGGATGGCCTTAGAACTAAAGTAACAGGCATCATTGGTGCCAACATGTTCCACAACTTGCAGATGATTGCACCTCCACCCTCGTAGCTGCAGGCTCCTCTCCAACTGCCTGTGGCAGGCATACTGAGCACATATTGGCTTTCTCTCCAGCCTTGGCATATCATCAAAACCATTCCGTAAATGAAGAAGACATTTCACTTACATCATTGTGCAACGTGTACTGATATAACGAAAACAAAATGTCTTTGTTATCAACACTAGCTCTGTGTAGGGACGAGAAATTTTCTCACTTCCTTGTGGCTGTCAGAACTATTTTGTTTATAAGGTTTATTAAATATTTTCAGACCTGTAAGAGTAAGTCATCCATTCTCTGCACATTTGTTGTAGTTAACTGCTAGGTGCACCATTCTCACTGCTAGATGGTGCCATTCCCTCTGTTTAATTCAGATTTAAACAGTACATCAGTTCACAATTAGTTGTGAAGTAAACATGACTATGGCTCTCTCCATCTGTGCCAATGAAAAACAGTTTGTTGTAATCTGCTCTTTTTTTGGTTTGAGTAACACTAACAAAAATCCAAAGAACACTTTCAGCACTATATGAGGGCAGCATTTTACTGTGGGCAAATGGATTGCCAGAGCATTTATCAGTGCACAATCAGTGGAACAGGCTTGAAGAACAATGAAACAACCGGGTCCATCCACGTTAATTGCTAATGCCATCAATGAACAAGGCTGATTGACTGATAAGTGACTGTCAATAAGTCACAAACCATGTGGGCATTGGTCATGGTTCTTCATGGGAAATAATGCATAATAGATGTAACTTTCATAAGGTTTGTGTGATATTGGTACCAAACTAACTAAGGGGAGAGCACAAGAGCAACTGATTGAGTATATATCAGAGCCCATGGGACTGATAAACTAATGTACATGAAACTTTTCAGGAATTATTCATCACTAACATCAAAATATGATTATTACAACTGAGACTGTTATAATAAATATTTTAAAATTTTGGACACTTGGAGGATCTCCCATGACAGTATGTCATCCAGTATTAATGAACTATAGATTCATCACTTCCAACTAGAAAGCAAATACCAGATCACAAAATAGCAACATCTTCATTGGCATATCATTAGTTTGTTTCACTCAAATTCATGTTAAAGAGGCCAACAGTTTGCATCCAGTTGAGAGGCAAAGGAAGTGGTGCATACATGACTTGTTGCTCAACTGAATACTATTTTTTGTTCCTTAGGTCATTAGAAAACTTGTGCAGTGATGGACAAAGTGCCTCAAAGATCTGGATGAATTCCGGGTGATCAAAAAGTCGGTATAAATTTGAAAACTTAATAAACCACGAAATAATGTAGATAGAGAGGTAAAAATTGACACACATGCTTGGAATGACTTGGGGTTTTATTAAAAAAAAAAAAAAAAAAAAGTAAGTTCACAAAATGTCTGACAAATGGCGCTGGACAGCAAAACGTCAGTGACTGTGCATGACAATCGCGTATAAAAGGAGCTGTAATTATAGAGAGAATCAGATGCACCAGCAGTCACAGCATGTTGACGTTATCTGAAAAGGAGCTTTTAGTGAAGCTGTATTATCAGAATGGGGAATGTGCTAGTTCAGCGTTACGATCCTATTGCCATAGGAAGGGGATTCGAATGGGTAAAGGTCCGTTGACAAATGCAGCTGTGGCGAGAATGATTTCGAAGTTCAAAGGCATGAGTTGTTAAGACGATAGACCCCGTAGTGGCCGTCTGAGCACAGTGCTTAATGCTGCTGAGACAGTTCAGGAAGAAATGGAGACTGTAGCGAGTTCATCTATTCACGGGGAAGTCAGCGCTCGTGCAGTCGCACGTCGCACCGGCATTCCATACACTATTGTTTGGCTGGCACTTAGGCGTACCCTCCGATGCTACCCGTACAAAATCCGTCAGCATCATGAACTGTTACCTGGCGATTTAGTGAAGCGGAGGGCATTTGTGGTGTGGGCGTTTCAAAAGATGGCGGAAGATGACGATTGATTGAGTAACGTGTTGTGGACCGACGAAGCTCATTTCGTGCTCCAAGGGTCTGTCAACACCCACAACTGCAGAATTTAGGCTACCGAAAATCCTAGATCTGTCATGGAATCTCCATTGCACGACGAGAAAGTCACGGTATGGGTTGGATTTACCACATCCACCATTATCGGGCGTTTTTTCTTCGAGGAAATGCGTGATTCTGGTTTTGTAACTGCTACCATGATGGGTGAGAGGTACGCCGATATGTTACAGAATCGTATCATCCCCAGCCTGGCTGATAAACACCTGCTGGAACGTATGATGTTTATACATGTTGGCGCTCCACCCCATTTTGCTATACGCATGAAAGATCTCTTGCGCGCGTCATTTGGTGATGATCGTGTGCTCAGCCGCCACTTTCGTCATGCTTGCCTCCCAGGTCCCCAGACCTCAGTCCATGCGATTATTGGTTTTGGCGTTACCTGAAGTCGCAAGTGTATCGTGATCGACCGACATCTCGAGGGATGCTGAAAGACAACATCCGACGCCAATGCCTCACCATAACTCCGGACATGCTTTACAGTGCTGTTCACAACATTATTCCTCGACTACAGCTATTGTTGAGGAATGATGGTGGACATATTGAGCATTTCCTGTAAAGAACATCATCTTTGCTTTGTCTTACTTTGTTATGCTAATTATTGCTATTCTGATCAGATGAAGCGCCATGTGTCAGACATTTTTTGAACTTTTGTATTTTTTTGGTTCTAATAAAACCCCATGTCATTCCAAGCATGTGTGTCAATTTGTACCTCTCTATCTACATTATACTGTGATTTATTCAGTTTTCAAATTTATACTGACTTTTTGATCACCCGGTATTTTAAAAAATAATGCCATTGTAATTTTTTTTTGCTGCTGCTGTAACAAATTACACATATAAAAAAAAAAGTTTTGCATCACCTCAGTTCCAAGAGTTCTGGAACATGTACAGAAATTTGGATTAGAGGTCAACATAAACATTATTTCTGCTCTTTTTATTGCTCATGAAAACCACACATTGCATGTTGCACCACTATACAGCGAGACCTTCAGAGGTGGTGGTTCAGATTGCTGTACACATTGGTACCTCTAATACCCAGTAGCCCGTCCTCTTGCATTGATGCATGCCTGTATTCATCGTGGCATACTATCTGCAAGTTCATCAAGGCACAGTTGGTCCAGATTGTCCCAATCAATGGTGATTTGGTGTAGATCCCTCAGAGTGTTTGGTGGGTCATGTCGTCCATAAACAGCCCTTTTCAATCTATCCCAATGTGTTTGAAAGGGTTCATGCCTGGAGAACATGCTGGCCACTGTAGTCGAGCGATGTCGGTATCCTGAGGGAAGTCATTCACAAGATAAGCACGATGGGGGCGTGAATTACCATCCATGAAGACGAATGCCTTGCCAATATGCTGCCGATATTGTTGCACTATTGGTCGGAGGATGGCATTCACGTATCATATGGCCGTTACGGCACCTTCCATGATGACCAGAGGTGCACGTCAGCCACACATAATGCCACCCCAAAACGCCAGGGAACCTCCACCTTGCTGCACTCACTGGACAGTGTATCTAAGGTATTCAGTCTGACCGGGTTGCCTCCAAACACGTCTCCAACTATTGTCTGGGTGAAGGCATATGCAACATTCATTGCCGAAGAGAATGTGATGCCAATCCTGATCGGTCCATTCGGCATGTTGTTGGGCCGATCTGTACTGTGCTGCATGTTGTTGTGGTTGCAAAGATGGACCTCGCTGTGGGCGTTGGGAGTGAATCTGTGCATGATACAGCCTATTGTGCACAGTTTGAGTCGCAACACGTGTTGTGGCGTAACAAGACAGCCACGCCACTCGGAAGTAGCTAAAGGCACGCGTTAACTCACGCAGGCTAGTAGATAGGTCTGAAACAGGATACGTAATGAATGCTATAAAGAAAAGTACGTAGCTCCTGGAATACTTAACTTTAATCCATCCTTGTGGTACATCGCTCTTGACGATACAAGTGAGACTCTTTAGATACAAGCTATGTAATGCTAATGGCGCCTTGCTAGGTCGTAGCCATTGACTTAGCTGAAGGCTATTCTAACTATCTGCTCTGCAAATGAGCGAGGCTTCGTCAGTGTGCATCGCTAGCTAAGTCGTCTGTACAACTGGGGCGAGTGCTAGTACGTCTCTCGAGACCTGCCGTGTGGTGGCGCTCGGTCTGCGATCACTGTCAGTGGCGACATGCGGGTCCGACATGTACTAATGGACCGCGGCCGATTTAAAGCTACCACCTAGCAAGTGTGGTGTCTGGCGGTGACACCACAACACGACATTCTGTGGTTGCACGAAATGCATTATTCAACATGGTGGCATTGCTGTCAAGGTTCCTCCAAGCCATAATCCATAGGTAGCAGTTATTCACTGCAGTAGTAGCCCTTGGGCGGCCTGAGCGAGGCTTGTCATCGACAGTTCCTGTCTCTCTGTATCTCCTCCATGTACAAATAACATTGCTTTGGTTCACTCCGTGACACCTGGACACTTCCCTTGTTGAGAGCCCTTCCTGACACAAAGTAACAATGCAGATGTGATCAAACCACAGTATTGACTGTCTAGGCATGGTTGAACTACAGACAACACAAGCTGTGTACCTCTTTCCTGGTGGAATGACTGGGGCTGATTGGCTGTTTGACACTCTCCGTCTAATAGGCGCTGCTCCATGCATGGTTGTTTACATCTTTGGGTGGGCTTAGTGACATCTTTAAACAGTCAAAGGGACTGTGTCTGTGATACAGTATCCACAGTCAACATCTATCTTCAGGAATTCTAGGAACTGGGGTGATGCAAAACTTTTTTTCATGTGTGTATAAAAGCTGTTTTCAGATACTTAACGTGATTTACCTTTGTAAGTTCTATTATTCTGCTATATTTGTGCTTAGTCTCATCTCTCAAAGATTGTTGGCAATGTGTCTCATAGTTTAATTCTTTATGACAATAGTTTCATTGAGAGTTGTGGGAATTATATTTGGGAATCTGGTAGCAGCAGTGCACAGAAATGCAGGCTAGTTTTTAGGATTTTCAAAACTTTTTATACTGTTTTTTACTGAAAAGGAAGAAGGAATAAAGTGAAGAGGAGAAAATTGAAATGATAAAAATGTTAGTGACATAAATGGTTAGCTTGTTGGTTTCTAGGTGAATTATTCCCTGTTTTAGTTACTTTTGTTTACCATTTCTTTTCCCTTTTCATTTTTCTTAGATTTAGTTTCCCTTGTTTTTTAGTATTTTATCCATCTTTAACAACAGGAGTCCTTCTATTATGAAATAATAGGCAACCAGTTGCATATAAGAAATTTAATTTCTTGGCGGGTTTTGGGCACTTAGTGCCGTTCTTCGGAAGGTCCAGTCACATGTTCCAGCCTCACATGCGCTCCACACTTTGTTTTTGCTGACAGGTTCCCTACTTTGTTATGTTGCCTCTAAGAACAGATTGCTATTTGGAAGACAGTTAAATGTCCTTTCATGCTGCATGTTCTTATTAGCCCTTTGCTTTTTCATTTGTTAGAGATTACAGTATTCGGTAAAATATTGTCAACTGCCACTTGAGACTTTTCTTGTAATAAAAAAGGTAAGGCTGACCTACACTCAGATATTGAAGTTCTCTCCAGAGTGCTTTACAAGGCATTATCTGATGGGAGATATATCCTGGGAACTGGCTCACACAACAACTTATATGGCGGTGCACACACCCGCTTTATTTGTTGTTCATATACAATGTGGACTGACAAATGTGAACATCATATCAATAAACAAAAAATAATCCCAGGGACAAAGGTAGATTGAACATTTGGCCTTGGATTTGTGATATGACCATTACGCGGAAAAATATTTTTTGTAAGGGAAATGGTGAATCGTGTGCTTTGAATAAAAACCCTTCTATAATTTATCAAAAGGTTTAGACTCAGGGATATAATGTTTGGTTAATACTAATCTGGCCAGTAACACATCAAAAGAGGGTGTGATAACTGTGGTAATCAAAACAGAAACTAAAAGATGAAAGGGTGCTGGCCAGTGAAGTTTGTTGATGCAAATTAGCACAATTAAATTTAGTTATATAATTTGTAAGACATGTAGGTAGTATAATTTGTATAGATTTGTTACATTTATACATATTATTTACAGCATATGTTGGTACACATTTTCCCACCATCGAGCGCAGCAAAGTGAAGCAGGTACTGGCATACAAGTGTAAAGAAAGTGCTGCAGCGCTGAGGGTACGTGGATCTAAACTCCTTGGACTCAAGTAAGCATCTAGTTTTAGTGTTTAATATATTAACAACAGAAGTAGTTTCCAGGCTCTTGTTAGATTTCTTGAGTTTGTTCTGCTTTGTTCACTCTTTTACAATAATTATGTTAACCATATGTCCCACACAATTGTTCCACTGTATTCTTTATATGAATATCTGGCTGAGGCTCATGACCCACATCTGATCCGTGATCCAAAGCTCCCACCTTCTTTTAACGGTGGCAGGTGGAAAAGAGCGTACAACCCAGACAACATCTTTGTTTCTTCAAAGGTAGCTGTACAGTGTATGAAGACTGTAGGAGAGCCCATCCCCCTTACACAACATAGACCTGTCATACTGTGAATCCTGTAGTAGTGCCTGAAGTGGTACCATTCAAGAGGAGGTTTAATTTCAAGAAGGCTGACTGGCAGACATTCAGTGAAGAGGTTGACTCAAAAATGATAAATATTCCACCGCAACCTGAAATGTATGAAACCTTAATCAAATGTGTCCAACAAGTTTCGAGGAAAACTTCCGAGAGGATGCAGAACTCAGTATGTTCCAGGCATGTCCAGTGATGACAAACTTTTGTTAGAAAGATACCAAACTCTCTATAAAGAGGATCCATTTGCAGAAGAAACGATCCAAGCTGGTGAAATATTGCTGCAAGCCATTTCAGCAACTCGCAAGGCCAAGTAGAGTAACCTGGTAGAGAACCTCGACATGAAGCTGAACAGTAGACAAGCCTGGAAACTGCTTAAAAACCTGAGAGGCGACTCTGTAATATCACAAGACAATTTTACGAGTGTGACTCCTGATACAGTGGCAACCCAGCTCCTGCGGAATGGCAAAATAAAAGGAAGGATGCCCAAAGACGCTCTTCTGCATGATCCAGAAACAGATCATTATTTTCTTAGGGCTCCCTTCTCCATGGCTGAACTTGAAGCTTCCATCTCCAGTTTGAAGATGCATAAGGCTGCAGGTGTCGATGACCTTAGAATTGAACAGATAAAGAACTTAAGCTGTAAAACGATGGAGTGGCTACTAAGCCTAATGAGCACATGTTTTGCCAAGCTACACATCCCCAAAATGTGGTGGAAGTCTCGAGTCATTGCAATATTTAAGCTTGGGAAGGAACCAAACGATCCAAAAAATTTTCGACCTATCTCCCTTTTATGCCATGCCTTCAAGATATTAGAATGGCTGGTACTTAACCGAATCAGTGCCACCCTCAAAGTGAAGTTCATCCCACAACAAGCAGGCTTTTGTGTTGGCGAATCACGCTGCAGTCAGATCTTGAATCTAACCCAGCACATCGAGGATGGTTTTGAGTGTGGTGAGATTACTGGAGTCGCTTTTGTTGATCTAACAGCTGCGTACGACACTGTGAATCATAGGAAACTGTTAAAGAAAGTTACCTTACTAAGAACTACCAACTAACACCCTTTATTAGCACCTTCCTTCAGAACAGTTGATTCCAAGTTTCATTACAGGGTAAGAGGCAAACACAGAAGAATGGTCTCCCCCCAAGGCAGTGTGCTTGCTCCAGCACTGTGCAATATCTGCACAAATGATCAGCCAATACCAACAAGTACTAGGCTCTTCATCTATGCTGATGGCACAGCAGTAACTGTTCAGGGGCAAACCTTTAAAGAAGTAGATGGAAAACTGCCTCTAGCAAAGGATGAACACTCCAAGTACTATGATGCCAACCACCAGAAGCCCAATCCTGGTAAAACTCAAGTGATCACCTTCCACTTATGAAACAGGGAAGTGCAGCAAAAGCTGGACATCAGATGGTGAGGAGAGCAACTGAAATATTACCCAACACCAGTCTATCTAGGTGTCACACTGGACAGGGCTCTAACGTACAGGCAGAAATGTCTAAACGTGAAACAGAAAGCTATTGCTCACATGGGATACTTAAGAAGCTGATTGGCAGCAGTGGGGAAGCCAGTCCACACCTCCTAAGGACTTCTGCACTTGCGCTTTGTGTATCAGCCGCTGAGTATGCTGCTCCTGTGTGGATCACTTCAGCTCCTGCTAAGCAAGTCAATATTGCGGTCAACGATGCAGCAAGGATCATCTCGGGATGCTTGAAGCCAACTTCATTTCAGAAATTGTATCTGATTGTTGGAATAACCCCACCCAACATCCGTAGGGCCATTGCTGCAGACAATGAGAGAACAAAGCAGGAGAATGACTGTCAACATCCTCTGTAGGGTCATCAGGCAGCAAGATCCCACCTTAAATCTCGCAAGAGTTTCCTTGCTAGGACTTTGCCAATGAAGGGAGCACCAGTGACCATTCGTCTTGCAACATGGAAGAGCTCACTGCCTGTAGACATCTCTCCAAAAGAAGAACTAGCTCCTGGCACAAACCTACAATACCCTGTATGGAGATCTCTCAACTGCCCAAGAGTTGGCATCCCCTGACCAACCTGAAGAAATGAGGAATACTTTCAGCGAGTGCTGACACCTTTTGCAACTGTGGGGCTGAAGAAGATCCAAGCTCCTACTTGTATGCCCCCTCCTGGACAACCAATGCATAATACAAGATGTTTACAAAGGAAATGACAAAGGTATCACAGCTGCTATTTTTTGGGAATGCTGACTGGACACACAAATGAATGATGAATAGAGTTAAGAAAATGAAGATCTGATATGCTTGTGGCATAGAAATAAGTTATTTATTAATACTTGACTTCAAAATATTGAAAGGTCTTAAGTATTCCATTGAGGAAAATGTGGTCATTGCAAAATGCGGGATGGAATGTAGTATGTATTTGATGGGGACTACTAAGTAGACAGAAACAGAACTGAAAAGAAGGCAGTCCCATAGGAAGGATGAGGAGTTTATTAAGATGATCCTACTGGTATCTGTGAATCAAAGAATAAGCATTAGCATGTGATCTATTTCTGAAATCTTTTCTGTTTAAACAACTACTATTTCTGTTTCCCATTCAAATATTAGTAATTTTACAATAAATATCCATTTCTTAAACAGGTGACAGAGTTTGTAAAACATTATAACACACCTTGTAGGATGTTCTGTTCTGTTTAACATAATTTTCTATTTCACGGAGTGGATTGCATCCTCATCCTCCTCCTCCTCCTCCTCCTACTACTACTACTACTCCTACTACTACTACTACGCCATGGAAGAGTTCCTTTTTGTTGACAAAGTCTTCAACTTTGATGAGAAAGTAGTTCCCTAACTGTATTAATGTACTCTTTGCAGACCTCATCTTTCACCAACCATATAAACAATTATTTTGGAGGGCACAAGGACTGTTATAAGTTTAATCATTGAAGTCTGTTACTACTGTCAACTGTTGATGTGCTTTTACTCTAAGGCAAAAGTTCTACCTTTTACATATGAACATATTTAAGGCCATTTAACAGAGTAAGCAAGTACAGCACCATTCTTACTTGTCTTCCATGCTATGCTGAAATCTCTTTAGTTTCTTTGAACAAAGATAGTAGCTGGAGAACTAGTACTGTTCTGTGGATAATGTGTTGTCATCGCAAATACAAAAATGTTTGCAATAAGTGGATTGTAAGGTCCTGTAGCTTAAGCATTTAATATCACTGGAGGATACCAACTCAGTTAAGTGTTGGAAGGCTATGATTTGATAGATAATTCATAAGCATTATGGATATTAACAGGACTCTGTAAGAAAACTCAGTCATCAAAACTAACATGTGGCTCTCAGTAGAAGTAGTTTCCACTATAATGTTTTAATAGTGTGGTAGATTGCAGATATACTAATCAAAGCCTTCATCTGAATTAATAAATGCACATAATTGTATCTATGAAGTTACATTTAATGACAGTGTGCCATGTAACAGTTTTTGGCAGGCCCCAATTGAACAGTCTGTAATAGACTACCAGTACAAAGAACACACCTAATGCCCCCCCACCCCTCTGAGTCCACCCTCTCTCCTTTTGCTCTTCAGTTTATTAATCTCACATCAGAAAAAGTACCTCTTCATAAATGGCTCAAGGCTCCTCAATCAGTTTTACTGAATTAGCAAGAGATCATCCATTAACAAGTATTCCAGTATTTTGGAACACAAATTGCACACTTTATTTGTTAATTAAGAGAAACTGAAGGTGTGTGTGTAATAGACCTCACTAAAGTATATGCCAATATTACTGAACAATACTTTTTTCTGAAATTGCTTACATCTTACAAAACAAAACACACTTCTGCTCACCATTTTTACTAAAGTTATGGAAGTTATGTTAGTGGTATTGGAAAACTTCATTTAAGCATATGTTTCTTTTATAAATAGTTTATTGAAATATGAATGAAGTATCAAAATGCATAAAAATAATTTGCTGTACTTGTCCCCAAGCATGAGAGGAGGTTTTTAAGTACTTCATCTGTGAATATTGCCTGTAGGTATCCAATAATGTGATATTCAGACAGTTTCAGTTTCTCATATGAATCCTGGAGTATTCATCTGAAACATAATCAACTGGAGTTTTTCTTTGTTTCAGTGAACTTCAAGACCAGTAGCATCTGTCTGCACTCAAACCTGGATACTCTGATAACATTTATAGTCTATAAACAATAGCATGCCTTTGTAACAGCTGTCATTAATCACAACTGTACGAGGTGTTTTGTTCTGAGATTCTGTAAAATATGATACTTGAACTTGGTTCATTTGCACCTATTTTAAGTTGTTAACATTGTTTTATATTAGACTATTTGAGCAGTTACACTGCATTTATCATTTTTTATTCTGTCTAGTTTATGTTTAATTATCTCTCTAACTATTTGGCCATGTCTATTTTCAACATGCATTATGTCACTGTGGATGTACCAGGCACATCCCAGTCTGTATTATGTGACAAATTTAATATTATTTGCCTTCTGAGAATGGAGAGAACAGGTTTTTAATATAGATATGTAATGTGCATTAATGTAGCAACAATTATGAACATCAGAAAGATCTCAATGTTGCTACACTGGAAATGAGTTTTGTGGCTCAAATTAAATAATAATAGTAATAATAATAATAATAATCATATGAAATGTGCCTTACTGAACTGTCTTTTCCCTGAGTAGCAGGGCTCAAGTTGATTAAAACATTCCATCATGTTTTTATATCTAAATAATACTGGTAGCTATCATATGATCATAAATTGAGGTATGATGAAATGTTTTTGCTCTGTAGTTAGAACTTTTTGTTAACTTCTGATACATTTCTACTTTTTTAATGGGAAAAAGTTGGAAAACTCTATGTTTTAGTGTGTAGGCACTATTTAGCATGTCCTGTTGTATTTGGATCCATCGTTGTAGCGACAGTATGTTAGTAGGTGATTGTAGTACTTAATCTGGAGCAGTTCATTTCTGAATGAAAATAACCAGTTCAGCTGCTATATGATGCCAGTATAAAGGAAGTAATTTTAAGTTTTCAGATGTCTGCATGCTGATTCTTTTATTGTGAAAAAAAAACACAGTGCATTGATAAAATAAAAGAGAAGGCTTATTTGAATTGCCTTTGGCTTATCTTCCTAAGTTATTGGGAGATGCCTATTCAGATAAGGCACCATACATATTTCATTGGAAGTGTTTCATATTGGTCATCTATTCCCTGTGTGAGACCTTGTATACATCTTACATATAATGTTCTTTGCGTTCCATTTGTATGTATCAGACTGAGTGAAATGTTACAAAGGTTCCTGAGTTGTGTAGTTGCTATTGTTTGTATACATATCGGATTGTCACACTTCATTTGTGAGTACTATGTTGACTGGGAAGAAGTTAGTTGACAAGCATAAACCTCAAGATAGTACTGACTGATCAGTAATTTTCTGCATTTGTTTCTACGTGGGAACACTTCCATTATTTTAATGTTTTAAGATACCAATTTTATTGATTAATGTTAGATTTCAACATTCCTCTTTTACTGGCAGAAGTTCAGATGTGCATGTTTTATATTGGTGTGGTTTAACACTGTCATTGTGGAGTATTTATATCGAATAGTAGCAATGCCAACTCTTCTCTATAAGAATTAAATCTGAATATGAAAGACAAGTGTTAAAAGTCAGCTTGAGGTCAGACGGTTGAAGTTACTGGGAGATATTAAAGACCATAGATATGGACTGTATCCATGAATAAAGAGAGCTCAAGCAACAGGCTGGGGTAAAGTAGTTGGCATGATGAGGCATGTGAGTATAACTGGAGGAAAAATGACAGTAGCGATGACAAATCTAGAGCAGTAGAATGCTTGCAGTAGTAGGCATGATGGGGCATGTGGTTTTAACTTGAAAAAAAATGACAGTAGCAGTGACAAATCCAGAGCTGTAGAATGCTTGCAGAGTCTTCAAGCCTTCATAAAACTCACTCTTCAGGCTCACTCAGACTAGACTGCAATTCATGAGTACAATGAACCTATGCACAATGTGGCCATACAGCTCTGTGATTTGTTAGTTCCAGTATTCTGTTAGGCAAGAAAATGAATCTATGTATATCGTATAATCGCTGTGAAGGGAAAGATAAACCAGAAGTTTGAAGAATGTAAACGCAGGTGTTCTTTGCCACTTGTCCATAATTCCACCACCATGCTAGATCCACTCCACACACACACACACACACACACACACACTCTCTCTCTCTCTCTCTCTCTCTCTCTCTCTCTCTCTCTCTGTGTGTGTGTGTGTGTGTGTGTGTGAGAGAGAGAGAGAGAGAGAGAGAGAGAGAGAGAGAGAGAGAGAGAGATATTCTTGTTGCAAGAGCTCCTTACTGGGACTTAGTTATTCGTTGTTACTGTTCATGATTAATGTCATAAATGTTACTATTTGCTGCTCACCTAATAGTGATTATACAGGTCCAAGATGACGAATGCCGTTGGGTTTTCCTATCTGATAATACTCTGACAATACTGAGCAAGATGACACAGTTATTAAGGTTTAGGGCTCATATTCAGTTCACCTTGCCATGCAGATGAAAATTTTTGCACAGTTTCCTCCAATCAGTTAATACCTTGGTGGTTCACTGCCAATATCGAATATCCTTGTTCATCAATGTCCTATTTCATCTTGTGCTCCTTTTCTCTCTAATGATGGTATAGTTGGCTGGATGCTACACTCTTACCTTCTCACCGAGCGAAGTGGCGCAGTGGTTAGCACACTGGACTCGCATTCGGGAGGACGACGGTTCAATCCCGTCTCCGGCCATCCTGATTTAGGTTTTCCGTGATTTCCCTAAATCATTTCAGGCAAATGCCGGGATGGTTCCTTTGAAAGGGCACGGCTGATTTCCTTCCCAATCCTTCCCTAACCCGAGCTTGCGCTCCGTCTCTAATGACCTCGTTGTCGACGAGACGTTAAACACTAACCACCACCACCATCATCTTACTTTCTCGTCTTTTTTGTTTACTGTATACATATCACACAGCGAAGACCAATAATACAATTTTTCATTGTTTGATGTAAATTTTCAGCTTCTTCAGTGATGGAAGTGTTCATTTATTTCATACAATTTGTATTTAGTAGCCAGGTGAAAAAAATTTTCAGCCAGGATCAGTTTTTCTTTTATAGTCAATGTATGTGGGATATTCAATAACTGATACAAACTGTTGAGAAAAAAGGAGAATAAAAATGTATTCAATGGCAGTTAAATTTGTGCTTCATTTGAATATAATCTCCACCAGTCTTAAGACATTTTACGTTTTTCCCACAGCTCTGTTGCCTTTCTAATTCCAGTAGTGAAGAATATTGACCTTGTTATCTGAGTCTTTTATGTGCAGCTCATCTGACAGCTTTACTGTCTTTTAACTTGGTACTGTGTAAAACTTTTAATGGTCAGATCAGATGAAAATTGGATCAGTTAGAGGCCAGGATTGTATGATGTATGTGGCAACATCTGCCAATTCAAATTTTCTGTCCTCGTTTTCAGGGAGTTTTAGGAATGGTCATTATCATGCAGCAACTTTATGAGTTTGTAATTCCTGCCACCACCTTTTACATATTATAGTAATAGAAATTCTTCTATGGGATAAAAAGAGTTGTCAAGGAGAAACTTTCTCAGTTTATTTTCATTTTACTTTGTTGTTTGTCAGATATTTTATATCACTCGGTAAGTGATCAAAAATTGTTGTTGCAGTATTGTGCACCACTTTCTGTGCTAAAGACAATCTTAATGTGGAGTAATGAATGTCATTATTTCTTCTAGTGTTGCAATTATGTACATCATTGATCCTTTTGAAATGTAGTGGGGTGTTTACAAGAAACTTCAGTAGGGAATAAATATACTGTAAAACTGTAGTCCGTATGCCAATCTCCTTAAACATATGTCTACAAGATGGCCATGGGCGAGCAACTCATTTTATTCTTACAGCACATTTATGGGCAATTAAAACCTTTGTTAAAGATGAGTTACTCCAGAACATTATTCCATATGACATTATTGAATGAAAATATTTCAATTTACTGATTTGTGTCTCCCCAAGAAGCATTAGTGGGCAAGTCAAAATGATTCCATTGAAGTTTCTTCTGTTTGAATTCAGGGTAACAGAGGAAATTCCAAATGCGACCTCAGGCTGTAACACACCAGAAAGTAATTACCAACCATTAAAATCTGTTGTTTGAGTGCGTAACAAATGCAAGCATGAATGTCTTTTGAACTCGAGTCAGTTGTTTGGACCAATCTTGAACATGATTAATTATAATTATGTTTATCATGAATGACTTACAATTATCAGTAGTTTTCCCAGTAACTCATTGTCCCTCATATGTCACAAGAGACAGTCGTTTGTGTGTCTCATATGACTATTATTTCCATTATTAGCATAGGGTATGAGGAAACAGTTGACGTCTTCTCAAGCACATTTAACTTACTGACCTTGATAACATTTAGGCTTCATGTAAGCTGCTGCTGTTAAGTTATTTAACTATGATATTAATTACACTAATTTAAAATTGTAGAAAATGGGACATCCAACAGTAAGAAGACATGTTGTCTGTACACTACTGCTCAGTGGCGGATATAAATCTAATGGCAACCACTTCTTCACCATCTGGCCAGTGGCAAATTAGAAATTTCCATTATTTCAAGCCCCAAACTACAATACTTATGGGCATAGCAGGTTAATATGTGTCAAATCCCACTACCTGTAGTCGAAACTGAATTTTTTATTTCTTTAGAGGGAAAGAAGTAGACCAAGGTAGTGCTGCACCAAAACAATAGATTTTTCTCTGGTATCAAACTGCATGTTACACTTCTGCACATCATATACATAACTTTTTGTAATGAATGTCTTTTAAGACAAAATGCCATTACAATAGAATTATTATTATTTTTAGTGCACCAGTTTTCAGCTGTATGTACATTTCAGATTTGGTTTAGTAATCACACTCGTGAATCTTCAATTACAGCTAAACTAATGTGATTTAAATTATATTTCTGAACACTTTAATCTTGTTGTGTTAATCTGTGCTGCATTTTCTTTAGCTAAATATCATGTACCGCATTTCCATCAGTAGTTTGTATCCTACAATTTGGTTTTTATCTTAGTTATCCTATATTTGTTTATTTTGTTTCCTTTCGATTTGGGAATATTAATCCTCCATTATATGTATCATGTGTCTGTCATGCAATTTTTGCAGAAAAACGTGAAGTTTATAAATGTATGTCTATTTTGCTTTTATTAGACTAAGTGCTGAAATGAGGGTCACTGTAGGTAGGTTAAGTTGTTACAGTCATTAAAAGTTTCCTATTTGGCTACATACCATGTTGGTGCCTGACTGCCACTAAATTAGTTTTCCTCCCATGATCCTTTTGTAGTCTTCAAGGAAGTTTAGAGTGTTTTGGAATAAAATGTGTCAGGTTTCTTGCCAGTTTTGCTGCAGAATACCACAAGAATTCCACTGTAAATATTCCAGTCAACTAAATATATATATATTTTTTTTTTTTTTTAGTTGGAGAGTTTTGTAAGAATAACTTAATCTGAAATTAATGTTGTAGGAAAAGATAGGTTGCTATTTACTGTAAAGAAGATATGATAAGTTGTAGACAGGGACAATTAAAAGACATTTATTCGGGCAGGCCCGAGTGCCAGATATGGTAATCATGTGTGCATAAAGTGTACCTGCTTGTGTGTATGAATTGTGTGTTTCTCTTTTGTTGACGAAGGCTGTGGCCAAAAGCATTATGTAAGGGTCTTTTAATTGTGCCTATCTGTATCTTTTCCTACATTGTTGGTATTTCTACCTGGGTTTTCCGTTGTTTAGTCTGAAATTAACTACCCTCATTTCAGTATTTGCACTTGGAAATACTTGTATGTATATAGTAAGTTATTGTTCTTTTTCTTGTGCCTTTGTTTTGCATCTATACATAGTCAGCATGGTTATAAATGTATTTGAGAGGGTCAATTTTAAGGGGTGGCTTAATGCCCTTTCTGTTGCCACTCATTACCCCCAGGACAGAGTGTGTGTACACCAACTGTCTGCATGTGGTGTTAATCTTGTGAAAGTTTTCGAAATGTTTTTGAATCATAAAACTGAGGTGCGATTTGGGTGACCAGCCCAGTATTCACTTAGGCTGATGTGGTAAACTGCCTAAAAACAATATCCAGGCTTGCCGGCATACCGACCCAAGTCCTTAATCCACCAAGCAGATTCGAACTGGGGCCAACATATGTGACCGTCCCAGAAGCAGCACTTCAAGATGCATTGCTCTCTGTGCGGTTTGTATTGTAAATTCTTCATTCACAATTTTATGTTTATCTGACTTTTTGAGGCTGGTTTTTGGCGCATCTCACCTTTTCATTCTCATTGCCTTTGTGGTTTCTCCTTCATCCTTATTTTACTCAGCTCCCACATTTGTTTCATGTTTTCCATATTTGTCTTTTGCACATTTTGTGTGTCTGAATTTCAAGGAGTACTATTAAAAGCTGGTATCAGTAATCACATAATAGCATCGTCGGTTAACCATTGCTCTGTTTAATCAAGCCATGAACACACTTCTCAGATATTTCAGCACTATTTCCTGTGAGGCTGTTCAGTTATTAGTCTTTCCTGTCTCTTAGTTACTGTTGTTACTTATATTTGGTCAGATTTTATACACAATTGATCAGTTATTTCTGCAGGCTAGCTTAACATACCAGTTCATCAGGGGTTTACTTTGTTTGCTCACAAAAAAATGGAAGCTCCAGTGTACTGTAAAAATCAACCAAATATTGATTAACCTCTCTATTCTCATTAAGATCTTCATATCAAGTAGTAAGGAGTAAACCATATTATATCAAGAAATAATTTTCCTACAAAACTTTTGAATCATGGAATTGGAATTAGTTTTGAGCTAATGAGATAAAACTCTTTATATTAATATTTATTAACAATTTTAACCTGGAATGCTTTTAAGTGGTTTGTGGGTATAGAATGATTGTGCATAAAAATAAAAGTGAGTGTTTTCAAGCAAAGAGTACAATTTGTGTGGTGGGCTTATCTGCCCCTTCCAATGAATAAGACACAGTAATGATTTAGTACACTATTTATGTCTTAAAACTGTAGGTACCATGTGAACTTAATATTTTGTGTGGCATGTAGGAAAAATAAATCTTTTCAAGTTAAGAGTGACACATTTCCTTCAGTCTGTTTGGTGGGCTTAGCTCCTCATTCCAGTGAATAAGACAGATAATAATACAGTACATTATTTGTGTACAAAACAAAATTGTGGCACTTTTTAAATATAATTTTATATAACACACTATATTTAAATACCCTAGTTACAGAAAACACTACCATATTTACTTGGTGTCTCCTGAGGTTGGCCATTCCAAAATAACAACATAAAAGTCAGACACTTCATTGCTTTCTTAATATCTTCAAGTTTCTTTGCATTATTTGGGACATGGCCCTGTGAATGTGCTCCTGGCATAGACAGTTGGATATTTTGTACTGCTGGCAAGTGAAGTGGAAACACATGTTTACACAATACATCACTCTATGCTCTTGCTATGACTGCTCTTGGGTTTGCTGGGTTTCACTCTGTGAAGGACTCTTAACCTTTTTTCAAACAACATCAAAATTATACTGGACAAATACCTCGTGTATAAACACGAGATCTGCTTCCTTTTTCTGCAGAGTGCCGTACTACCACTAACTCAATTCCAGAAAAACTGTGACATAATGCCATTTTCCAATTCCTGACTCAGTTTTGTTAGAAGTGTATGCAATATGGGAAGAGAAGTAAGTAGTATATGGTTAGAAAAAGACATTTAGTTACATATGTCAAATGAAAGCTTTCTTAGTTTATAGAATCAGATCTTCATATCTAATTCTGATACCTCTTTGTCATTGCTGGTATTATAACTTCATACTTACTCTCCTTTCAAGTTCTCAAAAACAATGCTGTTTCCCATATCATCTGAGGAACTAAAAGTGACAGATATTAATGCATTACCTCACCTCACTACCCCAAGAATACTTCTGCTGTTGTGTCCAGCGTGTGACAGGAACAGTGGCCACTACAAAGCAATAATTACGTCAATATTAATATTAATAGATTTTCTGTAGAGGAGTAAAATACCTAAATCTGTGTAGTGTTGATCATCATCTTATCGGAATGAGAAAAAACGGAGTGTGGTTTGTGTCGTGTATATGTAGTGACAGGCAGACTGAATAACTGTTAACTTTATTGACAACTCAGACTCAAAACTGTTTTCTCATTTGCAGAAGTGAAATATTACATTTGTTCAACTCAACTTTACCCGCTGTAGTTGTAGTGTATTATTTTATCAACTGTTAATCTGACTGCAGGATGTAAATGTGCACTTTGTCCCTTACTTCTTCAATAATAATAATAATAATAATAATAATTTCAAGTGTTTCAATGGCCTGGTGCAAGGCTTTCAGTTAGATGCCACTTCGGCAGTTTGTGTTTCCCTAACCTACCCCATTTATCCAGCCAGGGAAAGGGGACCTACAGTTTAATGTGGAATCCAAACGTGTCATTTCTGGTGACTCCTCACATCATTGAGAGGTGAAGGCTAGGTTAATATGTGGACTGAAAAATCTGTGACCCAACCAGAATTCAATTCCTGCGACCTCATGGTTTCCAGGTACACGCTTTACCACTTGACCACTAGGTCTGACTACTTTTTCAATTATTAGTAAAAAGTGTCTCTAGTTTAATCTGTATTTCATTTCATTCATTGGATTGATATGACTTTTTGTAAGTACTTGTGAAGCGGAATGCATACATCTGAAATCATGAACTACTCCAAAGAGCTCCAGTAATACAGACCAAAACAAATCTGAAATGAGCAATGAAATAATTTGACAGAATTCTGAAAGGTGTAGATACTCAGTTTTTTTATGTGTAGCTCATAGTAAGCAAACATACAAACATTGTGGTGATGGCTTTAAAATGTCTTCCTAGATTTTTGGAAGATCTGATATCCAAGGTGTTGTGCATTTTTTTAGCAATTACTATTTGTGTTTTATATTACATAAGAAATTTATTATTTATAAATGTAATATGTTCTCTTTCTGTGTTTCATATCTGTGGTATCTTTGAAATGTCATGTTCACATTTAGTGTTCAGTTCAGTTTTGTAAAGAAACCAAAGGAAAAGTGCAAGTGTTTCGCAATGAATTGTGGGAACTTATGTTTTGCATTTGTTCTTGAGCATTTATGCTTCTCACAATTTGGGGCTGTTGCCATAAAAATATTCATTAGTTACCAGATACTGTACAGGTTAGACCACAATTTTATTGCAAATGGTCTGTTATTTATCATGCATGTCAAGCAGCAGACTTTATTATTTACTGTAGGTTTAGTAGATAAAGAGAACTATGTATATTTAATTTTGCAACCTCTAAGAAATATAATATCTAAGTACTGTATTTGACTCATACCTTTAAAACTTTGAAATCTTAATAAAGTTTTCCAGTTTTTAATATTGTGACATTAAACAATGTTAAACATGTGATCTAAAATTGTCAGAAATTTTGAGAATTGTTTAGTAGAACAATAAATTAATAGACCAGTTTTTCTTTAAAAACATTTTAGTGGTACAATGAATCTTGCTGTTACTAGATGTTATAAAACTGTTGACTAAATTGTAGAAAGTATTTCGTATTGTATCATGTTGTATATATTGTTATGTGCTGAAATTAATAAACTTTGTTAAAATACAAGAACTGACAAAAGGGTTAGTGTCTCATTAGTATAGAGTTGAAATATGTGTATTAAACATTCATAGTAATATGTAAAGCAGTACATTACTCATGTTAATATGTATATATTACAAAATTTTAACATAAAATTTCTATTTTGTATGCTTCAATCAGTTTTCATTTATCATTGATGGAAATATATTATGAGATTGCAGCCTATCTGTAACCTGCATTTTTATTGACTCTTCCATACTAAATGTTTATAGTATGTGAAAAATGAGTGGTGTACATACTGAAATACATCTTAATATATGGCTTTCTTGTAAAAATCCCCATGACAGGTGGTTGTAATCTTAATGTTACTATGGTCTATTTTTTATGAGAAATTGCTGTACATTATCAGTTCTAATAACGTAAGTGAATCATGGAGACAAAACATTGAAAGTGATTGTCTTCATTAGTACAATGGCAAGTCAAGAAGTAAGTTCCCTAAGTGTAACTGAATATGCCTCAATAAAAAAAAAGAAATTACCATTTTTATGTTACTTCCACTTTTTTGTTTTTTGTATTACTACAAAAGTTATTTATGCATTTGGTATAGTCTAAAGTGGAATTTCGCATTCCAGTAACAAAAACTGGTCCACACTGTGTATAAGAGTATTGGGCCTCTTACCTTGTGACTTGACTAATAACCAAGAATGTTCACAAATCATGTTCTATACAACAAACAAATTAGTTCAAAAAAGTACAAAATAAGTCTGTCATAATGTACTTTTCTGTATGTTGAATATGCTTTCCAACACCTAGCTTTGGAATAATTTGTTGTACACATGATGATCCTGTTCGAAATGACTATGGCACTCATATATTGCATTCATCATTTTGTCCCCTTTCATTTTCACTACAGTTGAATTCCTCTCATCCCGCTCAGTCTGAGTGACCAGCCCTCCCTTTTTAAACCTCGTCAATCCATCCCTCCATACTAATAGTTCCAAAATTTAGAATAATGCCATCTCATTGTATAAAAAAAGATACAATGCAGAAACCGCATAAACTTTGAGAAATGTGCGCTAAAATAGGCATGTGGCAAGATTTGCTACATATGCTGGTGTAGAGCAATAATCAAGAAGAAAATGAGCTCCAAGACCTCATCACCTGTTATTGGTGATTTCTACCCAGCACAGTTTTTGGGCTGGAAAATTGATGGTGCAAGACTTTGACAAACTCAAGGAGTATGTAACACCTTTCTCACAAAGCATACCTCATGAGACTCTTACGAAGATGCACACAATTTTTTATCATATGTAGTAGACTGAGAAGGAGAAGAGACGTTTACTTCTTGCCCAGTGAGGCAACAAGATTCACAGATGGCATTCTGTTGATAGTGAACTGAATATGTACATGCTGGTTGATCTGCAATATCATGCAACATATGCGAAAGAATTCATGTCATTTCATTTGAGACCTATGATTCAACTGATCTGGGTAGATTATAATAAGTGCATCCGTAAGCCATAGGTTAGCATCAGCGGTTTTTGATATAAAAGCTTAGGAATTGATTTCCGACGAGCAACGTAATTTTTTTTTTTTTTTTTTTTCTGTCAAGGGAAAATCTCAAAAGGTAACAACAGAGCCTCTTGACAGTTAATGGGAAGCTTTTTGAGAAAATAAGCAGTAAAAAGTAAAACTGAATTGCAAATTACTTAAATGCTGTTCAGTGCATATTGAAGGATACTGTGTGTAAATAGTGGATCTGTGTAGTCACAAATGTCCTAGAACATAAAATCTGATGTTGTGGCAAACTCTTAATTTAATTTTCATATTGAAAGAAAACAAGAAGCATAAAAATGAATGATCTAGACAAAGCGTTTTCAGATCTATGTTTATAGTGTAAATTACAAACTGGTTGTCCCTTTGTTCTAACTGTAAAAACAAGGTTTAGAATAAAAGGAAGATATAACATACACTGACAGCAAAAAGAAATGCAACACCAAGAAAGAGTTGTGTGACATCAAGAGAAGTACTAGGTGTATTTCTACATCCGAAAGCTGTCTGTTCATATTTCATGCCAGTTTTATAAGAGTGGCAGTAGTAGTGCCACTATGAGGATACAACTCGGGTTTGCTTTTAACAGTTGTGAGCATTAGTTACCTTTGAGATTGGACTTGATAGTAGATTTTAGTCAAGAATGTCAGGTAACAAACACTCCATTATCAACACCACACTGAGATTGAATGTGTTTGTGTAATATGGGTATGAGAAGCTGAATGTTCCTTCTGTGATACTGCAGAAGGTCTTGGCAGGAGTATAGCCACTGTATATAACTGCTGGCAGCAGTGGTCATGGCAATGTATGGTCATGAGAAGACCAGGCTCCAGATGGGCATGTGGCACTACCAAGAGGCAACAGCATTGTATTCGGCTTATGGCTCTGGTGCATTGTGCTACATCTGAAGGAGCAATTTGAGGAACAGCTGGCACCACAGCGAGACAACAGACTGTTACAAATTGGTTACTTCAAGGACAGCTCCGAACCAGACACCCTGTAATTTTCATTCCAATGACCTCAAATCGCTGCCATTGGCAACTTCAGTGGTGTTGAGTGAGAGCTCATTCAAGGGCAGTATGGTGGTTTGTTATCTTTACTGATGACAGATGGTTGTACATCGGTGCCAGTGATGGCTGTGTGTTGATTAGGAGGAGGCTAGTTGAGTGCCTGCAACCATCCTGTGTGTGTGATAGTCACATTGGATCTACATCTGGAGTTGTAGTCTGAGGTGTGATTTCATATGACAGCAGGAGCACTGTCATGGTTATCCCACCCACCCCTGACAGCAAATTTGTACTTCAGTCTGATGATGTGACCTGTTGTGCTGCCATTCATGAACAGTATTTCACGAGGTGTTTTCCAACAGGATAACACTAACCCATATGCTGCCGTTGTAGTCCAATGTGCTCTACATAGTGTCAACATGTTGCCTTGGCCTGCTCAATCACCAGATCTGTCTCCAGTCGAACACGTATGGGACATTACTGGACAACAACTCCAGCACCATCCACAACCAGCTTAAATATTGTCCCTGTATTGACTGACCAAGTGCAACAGGCCTGGAACTCCATCACACAAACTGACATCTGCCACCTGTACAGTGCAATGTATACGCATTTGCATTCTTGTATTCAACATTCTGATGGTTACATCGGTTATTAATGTACCAGTCTTTCACATTTGCAATGGCTTATCTCACCCTTACATTAACCTGCAATATTGCATTGTTACTCACTTAAATACACTGATCAACCATAACATTATGACCACCTACCTAATAGCCAGTATGTCCACTTTTGGCACAGATAACAGCGATGATACTTCATGGCACAGAAGCAATAACACCTTGCTCGCTATGTTGCTTGTAGGGAGCTGGCATCGCATCTGCACTTACAAGTCATGTAACTCCTATAAATTCCGGAAAGGGTGCCCGATGAGCTCTGACACCACATTCAGTAACTTCTCAGATGTGTTTGTTTGGTTCAGATCTGTCGAATTGGGGGCCAGCACATTAATTGGAACTTACCACTGTGTACCTCGAATTACTCCATCAAATTTGTACTTCAGTCTGATGATGTGACCTGTTGTGCTGCCATTCATGAACAGTATTTCACGAGGTGTTTTCCAACAGGATAACACTAACCCATATGCTGCCGTTGTAGTCCAATGTGCTCTACATAGTGTCAACATGTTGCCTTGGCCTGCTCAATCACCAGATCTGTCTCCAGTCGAACACGTATGGGACATTACTGGACAACAACTCCAGCACCATCCACAACCAGCTTAAATATTGTCCCTGTATTGACTGACCAAGTGCAACAGGCCTGGAACTCCATCACACAAACTGACATCTGCCACCTGTACAGTGCAATGTATACGCATTTGCATTCTTGTATTCAACATTCTGATGGTTACATCGGTTATTAATGTACCAGTCTTTCACATTTGCAATGGCTTATCTCACCCTTACATTAACCTGCAATATTGCATTGTTACTCACTTAAATACACTGATCAACCATAACATTATGACCACCTACCTAATAGCCAGTATGTCCACTTTTGGCACAGATAACAGCGATGATACTTCATGGCACAGAAGCAATAACACCTTGCTCGCTATGTTGCTTGTAGGGAGCTGGCATCGCATCTGCACTTACAAGTCATGTAACTCCTATAAATTCCGGAAAGGGTGCCCGATGAGCTCTGACACCACATTCAGTAACTTCTCAGATGTGTTTGTTTGGTTCAGATCTGTCGAATTGGGGGCCAGCACATTAATTGGAACTTACCACTGTGTACCTCGAATTACTCCATCACACTACTGATGTTGTGACATGGCACATTATCTTGAAAAATGAAACTGCCATCGGGAAACATGATCATCATGAATGGGTGTACACAGTCTGCAATGAGTGTACAATACTCGTTGGCCGTCATGGTGCCTTGCACAAGCTTCACTGGATCCATGAATGCCCACGTGAATGTTCACCAGAGCCTAATGGAGTCGCCGCCAGCTTGTCTCCAGCGCGCTGTACAGGTGTCAAGGAGCTGTTCTGCAAGACGATGGATTTGTGCCATCCCATTGCCATGATGAAGAAGGTATCGGGATTGATCAGACCATGCAATGCTCTACCACTGTGCCAACGTCCAGTGCTGATGGTCTTATGCCCATCTCAGTTATTGTTACTGATATTGGTACACGCATGGGTCATCGGGTGCGGTGGCCTATTGTTAGGAGTGTTGGGTGCTGTTTGTGCTCAGACACACTTGTACTCAGCCCTGTATTAAAGTCTGATGTTAATTCCACTACAGTTTGCTGACTGTCCTGTTTTACCAATCTGCCCAGCCTATGACGTCCGACATCCGTAATGAGGGGTGACTGCTCAGCCCCACAACGTCTGGAAGTGGTTTCACCTTGGTTTCGCCACATGGTGAAGACACTCGCTACAGCACTCCTTGAATATCTGACAAGTTGTGTAATTTCCTAAACACTCATGCTGAGCCTCCGCGCCATTACAATCTGCTTGGTCAGACTCAGATAGATTGTGCATGTTTCCCATTCTACAAGCAGACAATATACTCACTGATACTACATGCAATGTACTTTTGTCTGACTAACAGTCATTCCTTGCCATGTGACACTGCTATTGTCTGGATGGGTTTGTTTTGATAGTTGATCACTGGTCATAATGTTCTGGAACAGTCATTCCTTGCCAAGTGACACTGCTATTGTCTGGATGGGTTTGTTTTGATAGTTGATCACTGGTCATAATGTTCTGGCTAATCAGTGTACGTTAGCCAGAAAAACATATTCCTGAAACTTCATTACCCTACATTAATATTTTTTTTTTTTTTTTTTGTATTGCATTTTTGTACATCACTGTAGAATAAGTCAGTGGAAGAGCAATGTATGACTTCATATGTGTTGGGAAAGAATGCAGGGTATCTATTTCTGAAATTCATCTAAACTGACATTTATTCTTTTTTTCCCTAAATAAGCAATTTGTTCTTGTATAATATCAAAGCAAATGCTCCATATCTATTTTGATAGGTTAACAGAAAAAGAAGACATTTAAAACAACCTATCTGCTGTGCTTCTGTAGTACAGTTACATTGTAACACTATTTTGAGATTCACACATGTACTGCAGAGACTACATTTTCTCTCAGGATGCGCTATGACATTCTTGAGATTTTTTCTCAAGATTCTTGAGTGACAGATCTTCCCTATACTGGTGAATGCTCCTGTGGACCACTGTCAATCATTCTTTTATATGTTGTAGTCCATATTTATTGCTTTTTTATGAAGCATATTTTACAAGCTCTGATTACACCATTACAGCACTGACTATCAGTAAAGAGTGTGTGGTTTTTGCAAAACTTTCAAAATTTAAATGAACTATAAAATGCTCACTAATTGCTGACTTTTAATTATATGCTCAATGCAGTTTTTTGCAGTTGCATTAGAGGCAAATCAAAACTTGCTGGTAACGTTACACATAAAACTTTACTTTCTTAGAACTAGTGCAACCACCAAAATACAAGAATAATTATTGTAATATAAAGTATCTCTCAAAGCATTTTGAGTTTTCTTTAATCCATTGGACATGATTTCATGCCTTTCTGGTTTTAATAAAATTGCATAAATGCCACCAGATTTTTATAACATTGTCTGCAATATGTAGATGCATATCCCTCACATGCTTCTACCAGTGCCTCAAACCATTAGGCCATGAAATCAAAGATGTCCTGCAGTGTGTACCTTGAGAATCTCCCTCCATGCATGCAGATTTTATGTATGGCCGCAAAGAATCCTCAACAACTGTTTGGGAACTACACTAAACAAGTTGCTGGCTGACTATATCCCACACATGTTCAATAGGCAACATCAGGTGAACATGCATGGCAGGAAAACTACCTGTAGTTCTTCAAAGAAGGCTTGCATATTTATCACTACATGTTGTGGTTGGGCACTGTATTACTACCATACAGCTAAGATGTGTCTCTGGCCAATATAGCAGCTACTCCTCAGATTCCCATCAATACTTTTAAGTTGAGATTGCACATTTGTGTACGACAGAATCCCAAACCATCATTCTTGTCTGTCTGCTATGTTGCCCCACAGGGCAGACTGAAATGGAAGCCGTCCAAAAAAAGATACATTTTGAAGCTCAGCGTACCAGCAGTGCCCCATGGCAGTCAGTCTGAGATATCTGTTTTCTAATCAGTGAAAGCTAGCACAGTGATGTACTAACAGTGCAGTTCACAGTAAATAGAACTGAACCATCAACACAGATGGCAGTAGGTTTAACCTACCTGAATATTAGCTTGCACCCGTGACATAAGGATGTGATGACATGGCATCATACATGCACAGAGATGGAACAAAACACTGTCAGTATTTATTTTGTTTCTATATTATGTTTTAGGCTCTAGTGACCAGCTGATCTGCAGCATAGTCTAGGTTAAGGTGAAAGGTGGCACTATTGTTATGAGTTAGTGAAGCCAACCAGTGTCAGTATGAAATATTGGTTTGTAGTGACATGGATTTTAGCTTAAACTAACATTATGGTCTTGTTGTGAGTTGTTAAGAGAAAAATGCTATGATGAGAATAACTGTAATTCTTTTAATGACATGTATTTTAAGCATATTGGATTTCAATGAGTGATTTACTTTCACCATTGTGAGTCAAAGGACAGACATTTATCAGCAGGTTCAGTATTTCCAAGTCACGTCTGCTCCTGCTACAGTGCTCCAGCATTTCGGAAAACATTGGAGACAAAATTGTACAAACTATTAAAGTCATGTTGACAATGTGAATGTGATTCAGTTGTGTAGACACATTGCTTAGTCCCATTCAATCTCATTACATGTAGGACTCTGTTCTATGCTACAAGAACTGTAACATTATGAACTGAAATGTCACGGAATGAGAGACCCATTTCCTGGAAACAGATAATTCTGTCCTACTACTCCTTCCTCAATTACTGATGTTACTGAGGCATATTGGTTGTTGCATCCACTTACATGTATGCTGTCTCATGGCAGTAGCAGTGCCTTACTTCTTACTTTAGATTCATGTAGTGATGAAATTTTGGCAGCCATTAATGTATAATGCATTACAGAAAATGAAATGCAAGGGAACTGAAGGATTTTTTAAAAATTTTGTAATTTATTTGTATTTTTTAATTAGAATAAATTTTGGGCAGTGAAATAACAAAAAGCAATAAATATTAGGACTGATAATCTCTCTCTCTCTCTCTCTCTCTCTCTCTCTCTCTCTATCTCTCTCTCATTATATTTAGCTCACAGAATGTTTTTGAAATTTGTACAGAAAGTGTTGTAAAAGTAAGCAACAAATAATATTTACTGTATTGGCAGTTTATAATGTACCTTTGTAGTCATGTAGGCTCTGCCTCCTTTTATTACCCACCACACCCTCTTATTTCAACACTATAAAATTAATAGCTGGGTAGCCATGGTCTGTCCTCCGTTCTCCCAAATGCCCTATTCCCTTTTCTTTTCTTTTATGAACATTGTGTTCATTGCAGGTGAATTATTATAAGACGTGAAGATGTTTCATAATTTTGCTCTTATTATTTATCTATCTGAAATATATGATTCATATTTAAGGAACTTTACAGTTAATTCAATAATGAAAGAATTAAAGATAACAGCTCACCATAAGCATAAGTGTGTTGAGCACTAAACAGGCTCAGCAACACACACACACACACACACACACACACACTGTGTCAGCCAGCTAAATTATCCTGGTACTGCAGGTGACTTGGGATGCCAAATTGTGTTGGGTGGACTAGATGAGAGGAAGAAGAAGACAGGAAGTGAAGAGAAGCTGGGAGCCAGAGACAGTAAATGACAGGATAGGAATGTGGTCCCATTGGGCTCTCTGTTGGCACATGAAGTGCAAGAGTAGGTGTGTAGGGAGATTAGAACAGAGGGAGACGGGTACTGCAAAGAGAAAAAGTGTAAGTGTAGATTAATGAGTGAAGTAGGAGGCACGGAGAAAGGAGTGAAAGTTTGAAGGATTGAAGGTTGTGTTGCACATTCAGCGTACGTCAGGATGTAATCTGGCTGCTGTCTTAAGCCACGGCATGTGAGGTTTCTGATTTTTATATCAATTTCATATACAGTATGAAGCGAAATTCGCACACTCGGGCTTTGCAGCACGATTCCTCACATGCCAGCGATAAAAAAATGTCTCTCTCAAAATTTCGGCTGGCGAGTACATCCAACAGGAAAAATATGTTAAAGAGAGGCAACCTGGTAACGCTGTAACCACATGTGTGGTAACTACCTCTGTCAGCACATATTAGCTGTGCTATATAGTTGGTGCAGTCGATAGAGTTTTCGGTTACCATGCAGGAGGTCGATGGTTCGATCCTGGGTTGAGGCGTATGTTTTTTATTTCATAAAAGTAGTCCAGGTGGTATGGTGTCTGGTATCTTAAACACCAACAGCGATTGCAGCAGTTCCTGTGGGAAACATTTGCACTTACATACTACAATCGCAGAAATGGAAGACTGGTCAGCTTTGAAAGAAGCCCTTTCCACGTTGTAGGTGTGAATTTATTCGCACCACTTCATGTACTAGATGCGAAACCTGTCTTCTTTGTACCCTCCTCCAGTGCTTCCATGGATTAGTACCAACTATTATTCTTGCCTCGTTCATGTCCATTGCATTTTGTTAGGACCTTACGTCAGCAGTAGGACTAGCAACATGCTTTGTGAATAATGTCCAAACTTGGTTACTATTTGTATGTGTTATCACCATAGTCCCACTAATTATGCCTTTGAGCATTGAGTCTGGTAACCGCATGCTGTTTAGTATGTATCTCAATGCATTATTATTTTCATTATTATTATTTTTATTATTATTATTATTATTCTATCGATGGGATTGTGTAAACATCACGTCTGTTACTGTTAGGGAAAGAGTGTAATTCAAAACCAAACATTTCACAATTAGTGATGCTGGGATGAATCATGCAGACCAATATCTGTCAGAGGAGTAATGCACATTAGATGTAACAGCGCACAGGACTAACAGTGCGTTTATACTCAAAGCGCTGTCCACCAGACAGGGACCAGTTGCAAGTGGAGTAATGCACCCATGACAGACCCCAATGTACATGAATACACACATCGAATTTTCTCACTGTAAACCTCAAAACCAGTGTGGCAGACATATGGCCCACACAAACAGTGAATATGTGGATATGCTTATGGTCCTTGGTGCATATGATAACCAGGCTGGTGTTGCCACTCATAAATATACTGCTAGATATCCTGGTTGACACCAAACAGATAAAAATGTGTTTCATCATCTGTGCATTCAGGAGTCAGGTTCTCTCCTTCCACGATCACGTGTCAGAGATCATCCATGGACTCACAGTACTCCAGCTACTGAGGAAGCTATTCTGGAGATCATACACCAAGAACCTCAGCGAAGTACACGTAAGTGTAGCAAGGCAGCTGTCTGTCTCACAATGCTCAATCATCAATGTGCTGCACGAGCTTGGGCTGCACCACTATCACTATGATTTCATGCAACACCTGCATCCTGCAGATCGTCATCAGTGGATACAATTCTATGAATGGTTCCAACAACAACACGAAGCCAACAATGACTGATGACTACGTAAACACCGTAATATGGTAGGATGCAGCACCATTCACTCACGAGGGTGTCTTCGATATGCATTATGCCCACCATTGTTGTGAGATTAACCCGCACGCCACCCGTGACTGTGGATATCAAGTTCGCTTTTGTACCAACTGGGCCAGAATCTTGGGCGGCAGGTGTTTGGGCCCCTACATGTTGCCTGCCTGGTTAACTGCATGAATGTATAATTCATTCCTCTAACCTACCCACCTGATGCACTGGAAGATGTTCCACTACATGTTTGGCAGAGGATATGGTTCCAGCATGATGGTGCACTCCACAATGTGCGACAGTGTTTGGACAGAACATTTCCAGGAAAATGTCATGGGCATGAAGGTCCAGTTCTATGGCCACAATGTTCACCTGACCTAAATCCCCTGGATTTCTTCCTGTGGGGGCACCTGAAGGAATACATGTACTCTACTCCACCAATGAATGTGGAAGAATTGGTAGCACATGTTCATGCTGCTGCCATTACTTTGGACACAGTTTGCTGTGACGGGTCCAGAGCTGTATGATCCGGCAGGTTGCGCAATGTTTGGATGACAAGTACATGTGTTATTGTACTGTGCCCTCATTTTTAGCGTCTCAAAATTGATATTGTTTTTCTAGTTATAGTTTGTAGTTGTAGTCAGGCAGTAGTAGCCGACAGAGACACAAGCAGGAACAGGGAAGAAACTGCTTGGAACAGGGAAGAAAATTTTATAATATCATCTGTGTGCTTTAATAATTTAGTTTCTTGAGTTTCTGCATGTAAATTTAATATCTAATAGCCACAGTTCTTGCATTTTCATTTGCGTTGGAAAGTAAGTCGATTTTGTGACATGTTGTTGTTGTTGTTGTTGTTGTTGTTGTTGTCGTCTTCAGTTCAGAGACTGGTTTGATGCAGCTCTCCATGCTACTCTATCCTGTGCAAGCTTCTTCATCTCCCAGTACCTACTGCAACCTACATCCTTCTGAATCTGCTTAATGTATTCATCTCTTGGTCTCCTTCTATGATTTTTACACTCGACGCTGCTCTCCAATGCTAAATTTGTGATCCCTTGATGCCTCAGAACATGTCCTACCAACCAGTACCTTCTTCTTGTCAAGTTGTACCACAAACTCCTCTTCTCCCCAATTCTATTCAATACCTCCTCATTAGTTATGTGATCTACCCATCTAATCTTCTGTAGGACCACATTTCGAAAGCTTCTGTTCTCTTCTTGTCCGAACTATTTTTCGTCCATGTTTCACTTCCATACATGGCTACACTCCATACAAATACTTCCAGAAACGACTTCCTGACACTTAAAACTATACTCGATGTTTTCTCTTCTTCAGAAACGCTTTCCTTGCCATTGCCAGTATACATTTTATATCCTCTCTACTTCGACCATCATCAGTTATTTTGCTCCTCAAATAACAAAACTCCTTTACTACTTTAAGTGTCTCATTTCCTAATCTAATTCCCTCGGCATCACCCCACTTAATTCGACTATATTCCATTATCCTCGTTTTGCTTTTGTTGATGTTCATCTTATACCCTCCTTTCAAGACACTGTCCATTCCGTTCAACTGCTCTTCCAAGTCCTTTGCTGTCTCTGGCAGAATTACAATGTCATTGGCGATCCTCAAAGTTTTTATTTCTTCTCCATGGATTTTAATTCCTACTCCGAATTTTTCTTTTGTTTCCTTTACTGCTTGCTCAATATACAGATTGAATAACATCGGGGATAGGCTACAACCCTGTCACACTCCCTTCCCAACCACTGCTTCCCTTTCATGCCCCTTGACTCTTATAACTGCAGTCTGGTTTCTGTACAAATTGTATATAGCCTTTCACTCCCTGTATTTTACCCCTGCCACCTTTAGAATTTGAAAGTGAGTATTCCAGTCAACATTGTCAAAAGCTTTCTCTAAGTCTACAAATGCTAGAAACGTAGGTTTGCCTTTCCGTAATCTTTCTTCTAAGATAAGTCGTAAGGTCAGTATTGCCTCACGTGTTCCAACATTTCTACGGAATCCAAACTGATCTTCCCCGAGGTCGGCTTCTACGTTTTTCCATTCATCTGTAAAGAATTTGCGTTAGTATTTTGCAGCTGTGAACTGATAGTTCGGTAATTTTCACATCTGTCAACACCTGCTTTCTTTGGGATTGGAATTATTATATTCTTTTTGAAGTCTGAGGGTATTTCGCCTGTCTCATGTTGTCTACTCCCGGGGCCTTGTTTCAGCTTAGGTCTTTCAGTGCTCTGTCAAACTTCTTCACGCAGTATCATATCTCCCATTTCATCTTCACCTACATCCTCTTCCATTGCCATAATATTGTCCTCAAGTACATCACCCTTGTATAGACCCTCTATATACTCCTTCCACCTTTTGGCTTTCCCTTCTTTGCTTAGAACTGGGTTTCCATCTGAGCTCTTGATATTCATACAAGTGGCTATCTTTTCTCCAAAGGTCTCTTTAATTTTCCTGTAGACAGTATCTATCTTACCCCTAGTGAGATAAGCCTCTACATGCTTACATTTGTCCTCTAGCCATCCCTGCTTAGCCATTTTGCACTTCCTGTCGATCTCGTTTTTGAGCCATTTGTAATCCTTTTTGCCTGCTTCATTTACTGCATTTTTATATTTTCTCCTTTCATCAATTAAATTCAATATTTCTTCTGTTACCCAAGGAGTTCTACTAGCCCTCGTCTTTTTACCTACTTGATCCTCTGCTGCCTTCACTACTTCATCCCTCAGAGCTACCCATTCTTCTTTTAATGTATTTCTTTCCCCCATTCCTGTCAATTGATCCCTTATGCTCTCCCTGAATCTCTGTATAACCTCTGGTTTAGTCAGTTTATCCAGGTCCCATCTCCTTAAATTCCAACCTTTATGCAGTTTCTTCAGTTTTAATCTACAGTTCATAACCAATAGATTGTGGTCAGAGTCCACATCTGCCCCTTGAAATGTCTTACAATTTAAAACCTGGTTCCTAAATCTCTGTCTTACCATTATATAATCTATCTGATACCTTCTAGTATCTCCAGGATTCTTCCATGTATACAACCTTCTTTCACGATTCTTGAACCAAGTGTTAGCTATGATTAAGTTATGCTCTGTGCAGAATTCTACCAGACAGTTTCCTCTTTCATTTCTTACCCCCAATCCATATTCACCAACCATGTTTCCTTCTCTCCCTTTTCCTACTCTCGAATTCCAGTCACCCATGACTATTAAATTTTCGTCTCCCTTTCGCTACCTGAATAATTTTTTTAATCTCCTCATACATTTCATCAATTTCTTCATCATCTGGAGAATTAGTTGGCATATAAACTTGTACCACTGTAATAGGCATGGGCTTCTTGTCTATCTTGGCCACAATAATGCGCTCACTATGCTGTTTGTAGTAGCTTACCCGCACTCCTATTTTTTTTATTCATTATTAAACCTACTCCTGCATTACCCTTATTTGATTTTGTGTTTATAACCCTGTATTCACCTGACCAAAAGTCTTGTTCCTCCTGCCACCAAACTTCACTAATTCCCACTATATCTAACTTTAACTTATCTATTTCCCTTTTTAAATTTTCTAACCTACCTGCCCGAATAAGGGATCTGACATTCTACGCTCCGATCCGTAGAACGCCAGTTTTCTTGCTCCTGATAACGACGTCCTCTTGAGCAGTCCCCACCCGGCGATCCGAATGGGGGACTATTTTACCTCCCGAATATTTTACCCAAGTAGACACCATCATCATTTAACCATACTGTAAAGCTACAAGCCCTCGGGAAAAATTACGGCTGTAGTTTCCCCTTGCTTTCAGCCGTTTGCAGTACCAGCACAGCAAGGCCATTTTGGTTAGTGTTACAAGACCAGATCAGTCAATCATCCAGACTGTTGCCCCTGCAACTACTAAAAAGGCTGCTGCCCCTCTTCAGGAACCACATGTTTGTCTGGCCTCTCAACAGATACCCCTTCATTGCGGTTGCACCTATGGTATGGCCATCTGTATCGCTGAGGCACGCAACCCTCCCCACCAACGGCAAGGTCCATGGTTCATGGGGGGGTGTGACATATTGTAATATGTGACATATTACAAGATCCTAATCTGGGGCAAACTATTGAGTTTCACTTGAATGCTTTGATAGTTAGGTTTTTGAATATCTGTGTATTATTAGACAAAGTTCCTGCGTTTTTGTCAGGGTCTACAGCGGGTTTCCGTAACGCCAGTCGATAGTCTGTTTATCTGCATAGTTTAGTTTTTCACGGTCTTTAGTATGGACGAGGACTGCGATTGTTGGGTGGAGATGCGAGCCGAGTTGGTGACACTTCACTCTCAGCATCAGGCTGTGATGGCTTTGGTTACACAGCTTGAGGCTGCAGTGGATGGGCACCACTGGTGTGGGCTGGCCGTGGGGATCCAACAGTCGTCCAGCATGTCCGAATCCTCCAATTGGTCCTCACTGGTGGCCAGCCCAGTTACTGCTCGCACTGAGGTTGACCTCTCACCTGTGGCCGAGTGGGGTGAAGCAGGTGGCAAAAGACCTCCCAGGTGGCCGCTCTTAAGGTCTCCCCAGGTGGCCGCATGTAAGACCTCCCCGGTTTGTCTGACAAACAGATTCCAGGTGTGCTGTCTGCGGCTGACACTGTTGCTGAGCCAGATGCTGTCGCCTGTCCTGTTTCAGAGGAAACCACTCAGCCTGTAGGATCCAGGCAATCACAGAGGGTGGGGTTATTGGTAGTCAGGAGCTCCAGTGTTAGGCGCATTATGAGGCTCCTTAGGGACATTGTTGCCAAGAAGGGAAAGAAAACCGATGTGCACTCCATGTTCATACTGGGTGGAGTCATTTCAGGTGTGGAAAGGATCCTCCCAGATGTCATTAAGAGCACAGGGTGCAGCCAGCCAACTGCAGATGGTTGCTCACACCAGTACCAATGATGTATGTCACTATGGATCAGAATAGATCCTCTCTGGTTTCAAGCAGCTCACAGAAGTGGTAAAAGCTGCCAGTCTTGCTTGCAAGATGAAAGCAGAGCGGACCATTTGCAGCATAGTCGACAGGACCAACTGCGGACCTCAGGTACAGAGCCGAGTGAAGGGTCTGAATCAGAGGCTCAGACAGTTCTGTGACCGTGAAGGCTGCAGATTCCTCTACTTGCGCCAAAGGGTGGTTGGGTTTCAGGTTCCGCTGAATAGGTCAGGTGTCCACTATACGCAGGAGGTGGCTACACAGGTAGCAGGGGCTGTTTGGCATGGACTGGGCGGTTTTTTAGGGCAGAGGGTCGCAGGGAAAACACAAGAAGGGCTTCAGTCACAAAGGGTGGAGTACGAACACAGGAAGAACGTAGATACAGGAACCATTGGTATAACAGTTGTAAATTGTCGTAGCTGTGTTGGGAAAGTACCAGAGCTCCAAGCACTAATAGAAAGCACTGATGCTCGAATCATTATAGGCACTGAAAGTTGGCTAAAGCCAGATATAAGCTCAGTCGAAATTTTTTATAAGAACCTAACGGTGTTCTGAAAGGATAGGCTAAATATGGTTGGCGGTGGGGTTGCTGTTAGAAGCAGTCTAACTTGTCACAAAATTGAAGTAAATACTTCGTGTGAGTTAGTATGGGCAGAGGTCATTGTTGGCAACCAGAATAAAATAATAATTGGATCCTTATACCAACCTCCCAATTCAGATGATACAGTTGCTGAAAGGTTCAAAGAAAACTTGAGTCTGATTTCAAACTTGTACCTGACTCATACGATTACAGTTGGTGGTGACTTTAATTTACCCTTGATATGTTGGCGAAAATACATGTTTAATTCCGGAGGTATGCATTAAATATCATCCGAAATTGTGCTAAATGCATTCTCTGAAAATTATCTCGAGCAATTAGTTCATGAGCCCACGTGAATAGTAAACGGTTGTGAAAACACACTTGACCTCTTAGCAACAAATAATCCTGAGTTAATAACGAGCATCAAAACCAATTCAGGGATTAGTGAACACAGGGTTGTTGTAGCAAGATTGAATATTGTAATCCCCAAATCCTCAAAAAATAAGCGAAAAATATACCTATTCAATAAACCAGATAAAAATTCACTTGACACCTTCCTGAGAGATAATCTCCACTCACTCTAAATTAATAATATAAGTTCACACCAGATGTGGCTTGAATTCAAAGAAATAGTATCGGCAGCAATTGAGAGATTTATACGAAATAAATTAACAAACGACGGAGGCGATCCTCCTTGGTACAAAAAACGGGTTAGAACACTGTTACAGAAACAACAAAACAAACATGCCAAATTCAAACAGACGCAAAATCCCCAAGATTGGTGATCTTTTACAGAAGCTCGAAATTACCACAGACTTCAATGTGATATGCTTCTAACAGTTTCCATGACGAAACTTTGTCTCGAAACCTGGCAGAAAATCCAAAGAGATTCTGGTTGTATGTGAAGTATGTTAGTGGCAAGAAACAATCAATGCCTTCTCTGCGTGATACAAATGGAGATATAGTGAAGACAGTGCTGCCAAAGCAGAGTTACTAAACACAGCCTTTCGAAATGCCTTCACAAAAGAAGACGAAGTAAATATTTCAGAATTCGAATTGAGAACAGCTGCCAACATGAGTAACGTAGAAGTAAATATGCTCGGAGTAGTGAAGCAACTTAAATCACTTAATAAAAGCAAGTCTTCTGGTCCAGACTGTGTACCAATTAGGTTTCTCTCAGAGTATGCTGAAGAATTAGCTCCATACTTAACAATCATATACAACCATTCACTCGACGAAAGATCCGTACCCATAGACTGGAAAGTTGCACAGGTCACACCAATAGGCTATTCAAGGAAGATAGTAGGAGTAATCCACTTAATTACAGGCCCATATCATTAACGTCGATATGCAGCAGGATTTTGGAACATATATTGTGTTCATACATTAGGAATTACCTCGAAGATAACTGTCTATTGACACACAGTCAACATGGGTTTAGAAAATGTTGTTCTTGTGAAACACAACTAGCTCTTTATTCATATGAAGTGTTGAGTGTTATTGGTAAGGGATTTCAGATCGATTCCGTATTTCTGGATTTCCGGAAGGCTTTTGACACTGTACCACACAAGCCACTTGTAGTGAAATTGCGTGCTTATGGAATATCATCTCAGTTATGTGACTGGATTTGTGATTTCCTGTCAGAGAGGTCACAGTTCGTAGTAATTGATGGAAAGTCATCAAGTAAAACAGACGTGATTTCTGGTGTTCCCCAAGGTAGTGTTTTAGGCCCTTTGCTGTTCCTTATCTATATAAATGATTTGGGAGACAATCTGAGCAGCCGTCTTAGGTTGTTTGCAGATGACTCTGCCATTTATCGACTAATAAACTCATCAGAAGATCAAAACAAATTGCAAAACGATTTACAAAAGATATCTGAATGGTGCGAAAATTGGCAGTTCACCCTAAATAACGAAAAGTGTGAGGTTATCCACATGAGTGCTAAAAGGAATCTGTTAACTTTGGCTACACGATAAATCGGTCTAATCTAAAGGCCGTAAATTCAACTAAATACCTAGGTATTACAATTACAAACTACTTAAATTGGAAGGAATACATAGAAAATATTGTGGGGAAGGCCAACCAAAGACTGCGTTTTATTGGCAGGATAGTTCAGAATTGTAACAGATCTACGAAGGAGACTGCCTACACTGCACTTGTCTGTCCTCTTATAGAATATTTCTGTGCAGTGTGAGATCCTTACCAGATAGAACCGACAGAATACTTCGGAAAAGTTCAAAGAAGGGCAGCACATTTTGTATTATCATGAAATATGGGAGAGAGTGTCACAGAAATGATACAGGATTTGGGCTGGACATCATTAAAAGAAAGGCATTTTTCGTTGTGACGGAATCTTCTCACGAAATTCCAATCACCAACTTTCTCCTCCGAATGCGAATATATTTTGTTGACACCGACCTACATAGGGAGAAACAGTCACCACGATAAAATAAGGGAAATCAGAGCTCGTACAGAAAGATGTAGGTGTTTGTTCTTTCCATGCACTATACAAGATTGGAATAATAGAGAATTGTGAAGGTGGTTTGATGAACCCTCTTAATTTGATTTGCAGAGTATCAATGTAGATGCAGATGTAGATGTAGATTCTGTCCTATGACAGGTCATTTGTTTCAACTGTCTATTTCTTATTTGTCTAGCCACTTATTTGTTATGTTCTGCATTACAAAATCTTGTAAATTTAGGGTACATGTGGCCTAAGAAACGGTGTGTATTACAGTATGAAATGTCAGAATGAAATTAGCAAATAAAAAAATGTACCCCAATCCAGGATCGAACCCTCGACCCCCTGCATGCTAACCCAATTTCTTTCCATTGCACCACGACTAATATGTGCTAACAGAGGTAGTTACCATACATGTGGTTACAGTATTGCCACATTGCCACTCTTTAAAGTCCTTTTTCATCTGGCGCTGGACGAAATTTTGTGAGAGACATTTTTTATCGCTGGCATGTGAGCAGTCGCACTGTGAAGCCTGAGTACACGAATTTCACTTCATCCTGTATATGACAAGAGCTGCTCAGCATCAGCTAACGTAATTTACCGCCATGTTATATAACAAGTGAGTATGTTTACATCACAAATATTTTTCTATTATTAATATTTTGTTACATCTGTAAAAATAGTTTGTATTCATTTATCATTTTTAGGGCCCATTCCTTCTGAAGACGACATTTGTAGAAATATTGAAACCAAGGTCAAGGGTTAAATAAACCTTTGGTTTGTACCTGCTTGGCCGGTCTTTTTTTTTCCAACTTCTTCAAATTTATACAGTTGCTGAAACGCAGCCATGTTTAAGATTCCTTCCATTATTTGAATTCCACCCAGGACATTTTGGCATCATATTAACAGTTAATATAAATCATAACTGTTATCAGTGGACTACAAAGACTCTTACTGTAGTGCTGCCAGTTATTCTATGTGTGTTACATGAAATATTACTATAATTTTATGACTTCATATGATGTTGAATAGCCACCCCTTTTTATATATACATACCTGAGCGTTTTGTGTGTATAATATCTTTTCAAAAAAGTTTCAGTAAGAGTTGGTGCATAGGTCTATAATTCATTGTATAGGAATTGTTATTTGTTAATAAAAGGTCTTTCAGTGATGATCAGTTTTTATTCAACTTTGAACTAGTATTAATCTACACTCCTGGAAATGGAAAAAAGAACACATTGACACCGGTGTGTCAGACCCACCATACTTGCTCCGGACACTGCGAGAGGGCTGTACAAGCAATGATCACACGCACGGCACAGCGGACACACCAGGAACCGCGGTGTTGGCCGTCGAATGGCGCTAGCTGCGCAGCATTTGTGCACCGCCGCCGTCAGTGTCAGCCAGTTTGCCGTGGCATATGGAGCTCCATCACAGTCTTTAACACTGGTAGCATGCCGCGACAGCGTGGACGTGAACCGTATGTGCAGTTGACGGACTTTGAGCGAGGGCGTATAGTGGGCATGCGGGAGGCCGGGTGGACGTACCGCCGAATTGCTCAACACGTGGGGCGTGAGGTCTCCACAGTACATCGATGTTGTCACCAGTGGTCGGCGGAAGGTGCACGTGCCCGTCGACCTGGGACCGGACCGCAGCAACGCACGGATGCACGCCAAGACCGTAGGATCCTACACAGTGCCGTAGGGGACTGCACCGCCACTTCCCAGCAAATTAGGAACACTGTTGCTCCTGGGGTATCGGCGAGGACCATTCGCAACCGTCTCCATGAAGCTGGGCTACGGTCCCGCACACCGTTAGGCCGTCTTCCGCTCACGCCCCAACATCGTGCAGCCCACCTCCAGTGGTGTCGCGACAGGCGTGAATGGAGGGACGAATGGAGACGTGTCGTCTTCAGCGATGAGAGTCGCTTCTGCCTTGGTGCCAATGATGGTCGTATGCGTGTTTGGCGCCGTGCAGGTGAGCGCCACAATCAGGACTGCATACGACCGAGGCACACAGGGCCAACACCCGGCATCATGGTGTGGGGAGCGATCTCCTACACTGGCCGTACACCACTGGTGATCGTCGAGGGGACACTGAATAGTGCACGGTACATCCAAACCGTCATCGAACCCATCGTTCTACCATTCCTAGACCGGCAAGGGAACTTGCTGTTCCAACAGGACAATGCACGTCCGCATGTATCCCGTGCCACCCAACGTGCTCTAGAAGGTGTAAGTCAACTACCCTGGCCAGCAAGATCTCCGGATCTGTCCCCCATTGAGCATGTTTGGGACTGGATGAAGCGTCGTCTCACGCAGTCTGCACGTCCAGCACGAACGCTGGTCCAACTGAGGCGCCAGGTGGAAATGGCATGGCAAGCCGTTCCACAGGACTACATCCAGCATCTCTACGATCGTCTCCATGGGAGAATAGCAGCCTGCATTGCTGCGAAAGGTGGATATACACTGTACTAGTGCCGACATTGTGCATGCTCTGTTGCCTGTGTCTATGTGCCTGTGGTTCTGTCAGTGTGATCATGTGATGTATCTGACCCCAGGAATGTGTCAATAAAGTTTCCCCTTCCTGGGACAATGAATTCACGGTGTTCTTATTTCAATTTCCAGGAGTGTATATATTTGAGGTGTTCACCCCTTGTAAACATTACATGAGGTAATTAGATCTCAGACATGAATGTGCTCCATTGAGGTTTACCTCTGAAATATGATTTGTCCTGTATTCTTGAACTGCTTTCTAGTATTCAACCAGGTGGCATAGACCAAATGGTGTAATATTCTACCAAGCTGACTTGTTGCCATCATCAGATTGTGCTGATGACTGAGTGATTTCTGAGTGTGCCATCTTATATTCTGGTGTTGATCCTGGACCCTCAGTGGCCCTGAGAGCAAAAGCAAGAGGTCGTGGCTAAGATGACACTCACATTAAGACATTGTCATCAGCACCACCTGAGGATGGCCACAAGTCAATGTGCTGAAAACTGGGCCATCTATACAATGCCACCAATACACAAGACCAGTTCAAGATCATATGCTTAGAAAGCATAAGATCACACATTGTCTTTAGCTGTTTTATGCAGCTGTCATGTTTACAATGATCTCACCCATTTCTACATAAAATTATGAAAAGGGGACAGTTGACTACAGATCCAAGCAGTGTCTAGCAAACTGAAATAATAAGGTAATTGGATAGATAAAAAAAATCTACTCACCAAGCAGTGGCAGAACAAACTCATAAAAAATTATAATTATGCAAGCTTTTGGATCCAGTGGCTCCTTCTTCAAGCAGCAGGGTTGAAGGGGGAGACAGAGTGGTGAAGGAAAAGGACTGGAGAGGTCCAAGAAAAGGGGTAGATTTCAGGAAAGTCACTCAGAACTGTGGGTCAGGGGAGGCTTACCGGAAGGGATGAGAAGGGAAGACTGATCATTGGGGACTGCACAAGACGAGATTTGAAAACCTGAGAATTTAATGGTGGAAGACAGGGTAATAAGCAAGACAGAGATTACTGCTTAAACATCATGCATGAGTTTATAGTGAGAAGCTAAGTGCATTGTATGTAACAGAGGAAGGGGAAGGGGCACTGTATAAAGTGTCTGGTTGCTGCAATCTCCTATGTAAGAGTCAACCTATATTGTGGATGCATGGTTTGGGTGGGACGAGAAGTTCTATGGATTGAGGAGTTAGTTCTTGTGAGGAGCCTGAGTTCTTAAGGGCAAACTGCAGGCCAGTTTGAATCACAGAGATGGGATCTTGATCGCAGATACTGTATGTAGAGGTGTCAGGCAGCTGGTATAGACCTTCATTAACATATTCCTTTCAGTCAAGTACCACAGTGGTAGATCCTTTGTTTCCTGGCAGGATAATGATAGAGTCAACAACTTTTAGGGAAAGTGGAGCCTTGAGTTACGCAGAGGACAGGCTAGGGTCATCTTTAAGCGACCTGACGAAGGGTTGTGAAGCAGTGCTGCATGTGAGGAATTCTTGGAAAGCTTGTAAGGGATGATTTTGATGTAGTGGTAGTGGATCAAGTTGGGACTGTGGTTGGAACTGTTCAAGACAGGGTTCAATGTCATGTTTGCTGTTGGAAAGGTTTCAGGGTTGGGTTGCGAAGCATATTTCCAGTTGACATTACGGGTGAAAGAAAGTAGGTCCTTCGCCAAAGCAGCATGACCAAATGCCGGTTTAGGGCTGAAGGTGAGACCCTTGGATAATATAGATAACTCAGGAGGGGAGAGTGTTTTAGAAAAGAGGTTGAGAACACTGTACTGTTGTGACTGGTTCTTGGTATAATGATTTATTAAATCTGGGAGGCAGTGGTGAAGGCTGTGGAATGTTAAGGAGGGCAGGAAGGGAAACATCACAGTTCCATCCAAGGAAACAGAACTCCACAGGTGGGAACTAGCGTTACAATACGTCCTTAGTTCTCGCCACCCACCTGGCCTTAATTTATGTTAACTTTTTCTGCCTCAGCATTTCTTCACAGTAACTACTCCTTTCTTCACTCCATTTTAGTTTTCTACATCTTTCATTTTCTTACCTGTCTATTTTTCACTGCCTCGCCCTCCTGTGTTTCATACAATGCACTTATCTTTTCATTATTAACTCATGCACAATGTTTAAGCAGTAATCTCTGTCTTGCATATTACCATGTCTTCCACCTTTAAACTCTAAGGTTTTCAAATTTCATCCAGTGCAGTTTCCCAACAATCAGTCTCTCCTTCTCATCCTATCTGGTAAGTCTGCCCTGATATGCAGTTCTGGGCAACTTTTCCGAAATGTACCCCTTTTCCTAGACCTATTCAGTCCTTTTCCTTCACCACTCTGTCTTCCCCTTGAACCCTTCTGCCTGAAGAAGGATCCTCTGGCTTCGAAAGCTTGCCTAATTATAATTTTTCATGTGTGCATTCTGCCGCTACTTGGTGAGTAGATTTTTTTATCTACCCAATTACCTCATTTTGTCAAAAAGTGGTTGTTTTCGTTCTTATATTAGCCCTTGTGACCATCATTCCATCTTATGTAACCCTCTTGTTAGTAATTGTCGTCTGTCTTGTTCAAACTGTCTTCTGTTTACTATCTTATGTGCTAATCTGTTCGTTTGCTTACATGTATCACCGAAATTAATGAACACTTTGCCCCTACATTTTTCTAGTACTGATTTCTGTGCACGAGGAAGGGCCCATTTTTATTTGCATGTAACAATTCCATTGGTATTTTCGAATTTGCATATGACAATTTGTAGTTCACTACACTGCTGGGCCTTGTCCCAATCGTCTTTGCTGACTTGTTCGCAAATGTGGCAGCTATTTTCTTCCCCTCCCTCCACTTACCTTGTTTATATGTAATTCATTCACGTTTTTGTGCGTTTGTTTTTCGTCAAACCGCTCTGATCGACTGCCGTCTCCTATATTACTTTAATTGTCAAGCTAAGTAGTTTTCATTTTCTTCAATGATTTTCTGTTTCTGTTTACCCACATTTTAAAATTTTGTCTTCTTACGACTTTCGCAGTCGATTTTTTTTCCACAATCAATTTTTTTCATATCATATAGACCACTTTTCCGGCGAGAATTTCTCTCCCACTCAATTCTTCTTGATAACCATCATCCGTTGTCATGATTTTCGTACGATTTTTTCTGATTTTTGCCGAATTTTTTCTGTGCTTTTCTTCCGCCGATTTTCTACCATTTATCCACACTCTGATTATCATTTTTGCCACTCCCACGATTTCTAATACTCCAAAATGTCCCCTCTTGCCATAATGTACCCCATCACATATTACAGCCATTCGTTTCAAAAACATTTCTTTGCCCTATCAAAACTAAGGTCCCACAGTCTTTTTTTTTTTTTTTTTATAAATCTGTTTGTCTCTTGGAGTTACTCCAAAAGGCCTAACATTGAAAGTCCCTGTTTCTAGATGTAATCATATTCTACACTAGGCTCTTTTTCAGTTTCAAACACAGCAATCTCTTGCTCTTACCCAGCTAATCTGTGACCTGTATGTCCTATCAGCCAATTTCTACTCCACCAGACTTGTCTCATTCTACAAAATCCTGCAGTTATCTGCCCCTCGTGTTTACTTGAATGGTATCATCTGCCAAGCCAACTTCAACCTGCAACAACATGTCAGACTTCATCTCAAAAAGCTATCCCACTGGCTTATCTGAACATTGGTGTTTCTCTTCCTATCCTTGTGCAGTTCCTTAAACAGCCACACCATCAAACACCACTCCTCTCCTACAAACCAAACGTGGCCAATCTCCTTAACATTCCACAGCCTTCACCGTTGCCTCCATACCAATAAATACTCATTATCACAAGAACCAGTCACAACAGAACAGTGTCCTCAACCTTTTGTCTAAAGCACCCTCCCTTCCTGAATTATCTGTATTATCCAAGGGTCTCAATGTCACCCCTAAACCAGCATTTCATCATGCTACTGTGGTGAAGGACCTATTTTTTTTCTTCACGCATATGTCAACTGGAAATAATACTTTGCAACCCAATCCCTTTTAAAGAGCAGCAAACCTGATATTGAACACTGCCTTGAATAGTTCCGACCACAGTCCCAACTTGACCCACCACCACTACCTCAAAATCATCCCTTACAAGCCTTCTAAGAATTCCTCATGTGCAGCATTGCTTCACAACCCTTCCTCAGGTTGGTACAGGATGATCCTAACCTGTCCTCTGCAGAACTCTGGGCTCTACTTTACCTAAAAGCTGTTGACTCCATTGATGGATAATGATCATTATCCCTCCAGCAGACAAAGGATCTACCACTGTGGTACTTGACTGAAAGGAGTTTGTTAGTGAAGCTCTACACTGTCTGACACGTTTACATACAGTGTCTGCCATCAAGATCCCATCCTTGTGATCCCTGACCTGCAGTCCATCCTTAAAACCCCAGGCTCCTCACAAGGACTAACTCCTCAGTCCATAGACTTCCCATCCCCAGCTAAACCACGCACCCCCACCTTTTACCTTCTTCATAAGATCCACAAACCCAATCATCCTGGCTGTCCTATAGTTGCTGGCTTCAAAGCACCTATCGAACGTATATCTGCCTTAGTTGATCATCACCTGCAACCCATAGTACAAAGACTTTCCTCTTATGTCAAAGATACCAACAATTTCCTAGATGGTCTGGAATCTGTACCCACCCCACTACTACCACACACCTCTCTCTATACCAACATCCCTCATGTACATGGTCTGTCTGCTGCTGAACATTTCCTCAGTCAGGCCCTCCTGATTTCAGACCTATGGCGTCCTTGCTACTCACTTTAATCGACTTCATAATTACCAACAACTCCTTCACCTTTCAGCAAAAAGATCAGGGTACAGCCATGTGAACCAGGATGGCTCCTTCCTACACCAACCTTTTCATGGGCCACTTGGACAGGGCTTTCCTGGGATCCATAAACCTTTAGTTCTGGTTTGGTTTAGGTACATTGGTGACATCTTTACCATATGGACTCATGATGAGGCTGACCAGTTAAAATTCCTGGAATCTCGGAATACCTTCTCCCAATTAAATTTCACATGGTTGTATTCTGAATCACGTGTCTCTTTCCTTGATGTTGATCTTGTCCTCACGGAAGGCCAGCTGCATACTTCTGTCCACATAAAACCTACTAACAAACAACATTATGTACATTTTGACAGTTACCATCCATTCTATGTCAAACGTCCCCCCCCCCCTCCCCCCATGCAGTCTTGGCATTCAAGGCAAACATATTTGTTTGGATGCAGACTCTTTACGGCAATACACCACCATTCTCACCTCAGCCTTCACCTTCACTGGATGTAATTACCCCACCAGCCTAGTTCAAAAGCAGGTTTCCCGGGCCATCACATCCAATCCTGGCATTGCTGAACCCTCCAAAAAACAACTTCGCAGCACACCACTGGTCACTCAGCATTATCCTGGTCTGGAATGTATTAATCAGCTGCTTCAACAAGGCCATGACTTCCTAAAATCATGCCCTGAAATATGTTCGATCTGTCTGAGATTTTGCCCACAGCACCTGGAATAGCTTTTTGTCAACCTCTCAATCTGTGCAATATTCTTGTCAGACTCTATGCTCCTTCTGAACCCATCTCCCTACCCTTTGCTCCTACCCTTGTGAACGTTCCTGCTGCAAGACTTGCTCTATGCACCCTCCCACCACCAACTATACCAGCCCTGTAACTGAAAAAACATATAATATCGCCGGGAGAGACACCTGTGAAACAACGTGTCATTTACCAACTGTTATCTAAACACTGTTCGGCCTTTTACATTGGCATGAGTAGAACCAAACTATCAGTTTGGATGAATGGGAACAGGCAGAGGGTGTATACTGGCAACATGCAACATCCTGTTGCAGATCATGGTCTACAACATGACAATCGTGACATTGGTGCCTGTTTCACCACACGCGCCATCTGGATTCTTCCCTCAGACACCAGTTTCTCAGAACTCCCCATGTGATTCTCACCACCCACCTAGCCTTAATTTGGGTTAACTTCTTCTGCCTCAGCATTTCTTCACAGTAACTTCTCCCTTCTTCACTCCATTTTAGTTTTGTACATCTTTCATCTGTCTATTTTTTACCACCCCCTCCCTCCTGTATTTTGTACAATGCACTTATCTTTTCACTATTAATTCATACACAATGTTTAAGCAGTAATATCTGTCTTGCATATTACTCTATCTTCCACCTTTAAGCTCTCAGGTTTTCAAATCTCATACAGTGCAGTTCCCCAACAATCAGTCTTTACTTCTCATCCTGTCCACTAAATCTCCTCTGACATGCGGTTCTGGGTGACTTTCATGAAATCTACCCCCTAGACCTCTTCAGTCCTTTTCCTTCACCCATCCTGCTTCCCCTTCAACCCTTCTGCCTGAAGAAGGAACCACAGACTCCGAAAGCTTGCAAAAATTGATTGTTTTCATTGTTATAAACTGAAATGATACGTGGTGTACAACTTTGCTTCTGCCGTTTTTTCTCCAACATTTGCGGCTTTAATGAAACAAATTGGTTACACATGTATCATTCAACACTTTGCAAAATGGTTTGATAACAAGCACCTGTGATTGCTTCACTTGGTTTTAACACCTCATAGTACACAATGCCGAGCTGGTCCCAACAAATGCAGAGCATGATCTTGGAGCCATGAATATTCGGTTTGGCCATTGACGTGGAAGTATGGACGGAATATCTCCATGATTTTTTGCGTTCAGGGTTATCGTAATGAACCCATTTTTCATTCCCATTCACAATGCGATGCAGAAATCCCTTCCGTTTTTGCCTCTGAAGCAACTGTTCACAAACACACAAACACCGTTCAATGTCTCTCGGTTTCATCTCACACAGGACTCAAGTTCCTTCTTCCAGAATCATGCCCATAGCCTTGAGACATTTTGAAATTGCTTGCTGTGTCACTCCCACTAACCATGCCAATTTTTCTTGAGTTTGACATGAGTCTTCACTCAGCAATGTCTCCAACCAATTCTGCATCTTCGAAAGCATTCTCTCTTCTACCACTATGTTGGTCTATGGCGTTAAAATCACCATTCTTGAAGTGTTGAAACCACTCACATCACGTTCTTTAACTAATAGCATCCTTACCATATGTACTTGAGAGCATTCAATGAGACTCAGCCGCTGTTTTCTTCATATTGAAACAAAACAGTAACACCTTCCGCAAATGGCGAGAATTAGGCTCGTAAACTGACTTTTTCAATCAAGAACAACTTTATGGTGCAGACACAAATCGACTAATGATTGAATGCGGTTATGTCGACCGAGGTCCAAGCTAACTGCCTGACATCTGCGATCTGTTTCTCTCAACCGCTACTTACCGCTGTTGCCACCTGTCGACAAACAGAGGCAAAGTTGTACACCTGGTAGCACTCTTAGACCATGCAAATTAACAATATTGTCAGTACAATCACATCCGTTGAGGCTTCAATGGTTTATTTAAGGTATTCTGTGAAACCGTTCTTTTACTTCTTCCTATGCCTTTCTAGCTTTCTTCATCATATGTCTGTTGTAACCTTTGTTTTCATTTCACGTGGCTATCTGTCTTGTAAATATCTTCCTTTTTTTCTCAAAACAAAAGGGGAAGAAGAAAATTCTCCTATTTAACCTCCTAACATACCTATTTCTGTCACAAAACCTTCTTTTTTCCTATGTAATTTTACACTTTTTTGAAAATATATTGCTTTGGCAACTCAGTCCTACATTTAACTTGAAAATTTAAAGAGACATTTAGGTGCAAATGGATAGCTCGGGATCATCACAAGCTCTGGAAATACTCATTACAACACATTGCTTATCACAAAGATGATTTTTTTTATTTGAAGATACATATCAGAAGGTAGATAACATGAAAACCACACTAGAATTGTATTAGAAATCTATTTTTATATGATAGATTCTGAAGCATGGTGTGATGCCCAAGGGGACGTGGCACTGGGTGCAGTAGTGTCGTGTTTCTCCCCAGACACGCTTCACAAGTGTATCCTGCTTCTTGGAGTAAACTGTAAACACTCATATCAGATTGCTCTTCTTCTGTGTTGGTTCAGTGACTTCTGGGAAATGTCTTTCTGTCAGTCAAGAGGGTGGGACGTTCGTCCTAGGTGGGCTCACTTTCTAAATTCCAGGGAGTCCTTTTGCTCTCAAGGTTTGTCATACAAATAAAAGAATTCCTCACAGAAATTTCCAGCTAATGGACAAAGGTTTTCTTGTAGTATTTCTTGCATTGCATTCTGGGTATTGGATATGATGCCATTCTCTGATTGGCTTGATCCACTCCTCCCACTGTATTGTTGTAGTCAAGCACAAGCCTTGGCTTGATTATTTTCTTTGCCCTGTACTCAGTCTCCTCCATATCCGTAGTGTGGATAGTTGAAAGAAGTACCATGTTTTTCTCGTCTTTCCAATGCAATGCTAGAACTTTTCCTCACTTTTCGCCTGCAATTTCCCTTTTTCATAATTTTTTATTTCAGAGAGATTGTGGCATCTCTTTCTGGGCAATTTCTACTGTTCCATAACTGTCAGTGGACTTCAAAATTAGGAAATCTCCCACTGTGGGCATCTATAAAAGCTATCTGTCATTGTACAGTAGCTTTGCATCAGGAGTGGTTTTACAAGTGCCAAAACAACCTATGATGACATAGCTTTGTCCCTTTCATTCTGTAACTATTCAGGGACTACATATATCTACCAGATGATTCACACAGCGTGTAGAATTGTATTCCACTTCGTGCACTTTTTATCAGGATATACTTGTACTGTACCAACCCAGTCGGCCCTAGTACAAAAGTAGACTTTCATCCACTGTAATGTCCAGTTCAGGAACATAAGAAGCTTTGAACTTATTTCCAAGGTGCTGTAAACTGGCTAAATTTTGTTCAGTGATTTCGCAAAACCTCTTGTAAGACGTTATGTCATTGAAAATGGAGTTGATATGCCTACATGCCATGTCTAGTAGAGCCATAATTCAGGTTTCTGAACAACACTGCAAAATGGTTAGAACAAGGAAAGTTCAAAGTTCTTCACATGATAGCAGCAAGACATAATATTTGGTGGTTGAAACACATTGGCTGCTATATTTCACTGTTTCCACCTGTATCATCACTTCATGTCGATCTCATTTTTGAGATGTTTGTATTCCTTTTTGCCTGCTTCATTTACTGCATTTTTATATTTTCTCCTTTCATCAATTAAATTCAAAATATCTTCTCTTACCCAAGGATTTCTACTAGCCTTCGTCTTTTTACCTACTTGATCCTCTGCTGCCTTCACTACTTCATCCCTCGAAGCTACCCATTCTTCTTCTACTGTATTTCTTTCCCCCATTCCTGTCAATCGTTCCCTTATGCTCTCCCTGAAACTCTGTACAACCTCTGGTTTAGTCAGTTTATCCAGGTCCCTTCTCCTTAAATTCCCACCTTTTTGCAGTTTCTTCAGTTTTAATCTACAGTTCATAACCAATAGATTGTGGTCAGAGTCCACATCTGCCCCTGGAAATGTCTTACAATTTAAAACCTGGTTCTTGAATCTCTCCTTACCATTATATAATCTATCTGATACCTTCTAGTATCTCCAGGCCTCTTCCATGTACACAACCTTCTTTCATGATTCTTGAACCAAGTTTCAGCTACATGATTTAAGTTATGCTCTGTTCAAAATTCTACCAGGCAGCTTCCTCTTTCATTTCTTACCCCCATTCCATATTCGCCTACTACGTTTCCTTCTCTTGCTTTTCCTACTACCGAATTATTCGTTATTAAGCCTACTCCTGCATTACCCCTATCTGATTTTGTATTTATAACCCTGTATTTACCTGACCAGAAGTCTTGTTCCTCCTGTCACTGAACTTCACCAATTCCCACTATATCCATCTTTAAGCTATCCATTTCCCTTTTTAAATTTTGTAACCTACCTGCCCGATTAAGAGATCTGACAGTCCACGCTCCGATCTGTATAACGCCAGTTTTCTTTCTCCTGATAACAACGTCCTCCTGAGTAGTCCCTGCCCGGAGATCCGAATGTGGGACTATTTTACCTCCAGAATATTTTACCCAAGAGGACGCCATCATCATTCAACCATACAATAAAGCTGCATGCCCTCGGGAAAAATTATGGCTGTAGTTTCCCCTTGCTTTCAGCTGTTCGCAGTATCAGCACAGCAAGGCCGTTTTGGTTAGTGTTACAAGGCCAGATCAGTCAATCATCCAGACTGTTGCCCCTGCAACTACTGAAAAGGCTGCTTGCCCCTCTTCAGAAACCACGTTTGTCTGGCCTCTCAACAGATACCCCTCCGTTGTGGTTGAACTTACAGTACAGCTATCTGTATCGCTGAGGCACGCAAGCCTCCCCACCAACAGCAAGGTCTATGGTTCATGGGGGGTAACTACAACAATTATGATGTGCATGTTGGTGCTAACTGGTGGCAGTGAAATGAACTATAATGTTTATAATCAGGATATTTGTGCAGGAATGCGTAAAATTTGGAGGCATGAGTTATCTTGGGATAATATTTATCAGCAAAATGGATTATCTTGGGATAATCAGTTAGGAGATTAATAGCTAACTTTGTAAAATGGCCCTCAGTCTGCTACAACTGGGTTTTAAATGCTTATTTTTGCACTCTGTTTGAATCTGTGTTTTTTTTTTTAAAAAAAAGACTAATTCTTTCTTTTGAGTAATGACATTGCAGAATAGTACACATACTTTGGTCCTCTTTATTAGGTTAAGATTTGGAAGTGACTAGTGCAATAGTTACTTTTATGTGCTGCAATTAACTAACATCTCCTACAGCCTTTTAAAGACTGCAACTTACTTGTAGATCTAGCATAGGCATGTTATTGGGAGTGATTCATAATTTTAGAGGAACAGAGATAAAGACAATATCTCTTAAACTAAAATAAAAAGTCTCAGGTAGACCGTTGTTCCTTTTTTTATTGCCATTTATTTATACACTGATGTGCCAAAGAAACTGGTATAGGCATGCATATCCAAATACAGAGATATAGAAACAGGCAGAATATGGCACTGCGGTCGGCAATGACTTTATAAGATAGCAAGTGTCTGACGCAGTTGTTAGATCAGTTACAGCTGCTACAATGGCAGGTTTTCAAGATGTGAGCGAGTCTGAACATGGTGTTATAGTAAATGCACAAGCGATGGGACACAGCATCTCCGAGGTAGCGGGAAATGGGGATTTTCCAGTACAACCATTTCCATGAGTGTACTGTGAATATGAGGAATCCAGTAAAACATCAACTCTCTGACATTGCTGTGGCTGGAAAGAGATCTTGCAAGAATGGGATCGACGATGACTGAAGAGAATCATTCAACATGACTGAAGTGCAGCCCTTCTGCAAATTGCTGCAGATTTCTGTGATGGGCCATCAACAAGTGTCAGCATGTGAACCATTCAACGAATCATCATTGATGTAGGCATTTGGAGGCAAAGGCCAACTCTTGCACCCTTGACGACTGCACGACACAAAGCTTTATGCCTTGCCTGGGCCCGTCAACACTGACATTGGACTGTTGATGACTGGAAACGTATTGTCTGGTCGGACAACTCTGGTTTCAAACTGTATCAAGTGGATAGACGTGTATGGGTATGGAGACAATCTCATGAATCCATGGATCCTGCATGTTGGCAGGAAACTGTTCAAGCGGCTGGAGGCTCTGTAATTGTGTTGAGTGTGTGCAATTAGAGTGATATGGGATCCCTAATACATATAGATACGACTCTTGACAAGTGACACGTAAGTAAGCATCCTGTCTGATCACCTGCATCCATTCATGTCCATTGTGCATTCCAACGGACTTTGGAAATTCCATCAGGACAATGCGACACTCCACACATCCAGAATTGATACAGAGTAGCTCCAGGAACACTCTCCTGAGTTTAAATGCTTCCGCTGGCCACCAAACTCCCCAGAAATGAACATTATTGAGCCAATCTGGGATGCCTTGCAACGTGCTGTTCAGAAGATATATCCACCACCTTGTACTCTTACAGATTTGTGGACAGCCCTGCAGGATTCATGGTGTCAGTTACCTCCAGCACTACTTCAGACATTAGTTGAGTCCATGCAACATCATGTTGCAGCACTTATACGTGCTCGTGGGGGCCCTACATGATATTAGGCAGGTGTACCAGTTTCTTTGGCTCTTCAGTGTAAATGGACACTGACCAGTGTGGCACAGCAGTTCTGACACTGGAGTAACTTTCAAGTGAACATGGTTCAAATCTCTGTCAGCCATCCAGATTTAGGTTTTCCATTTTCTCCAAAACACTAGGATGGTTTATTTGAAAATGAATGGCCAGTTTCTTTCCCCATCTGAGGCATATCTTAAGTTGTTCTCTTTCTCTAATGACGTTGTTGTTGAGTGGGCTTTAAAGCTAATCTTCCTTTTCCTTATAAAGACAAACCTGACATTAGCTCAGACTGTTTTATAGCTTCCATAATTACTCCAACCTATTTATTTACTTTTTCAAAAAAATGATTGCCTCTCTATAGCATTAATTTGCCTCAAGTAATTATGTATTTTTGTTTATTAATATGATAAAAATTAATTTATTTATGTGTACAAAAATTAGTAATTTTATTTCCATGTATTTATTACAAAAGTTTTCTTAAGTAAAAACAAACAATGGGAAGCCCAAATTGGAATATTGACAATTGTATGAAAATAATAGATTGCTACTCACCATAAAAATGATATGTTGAGTTACAGACCAGCACAATGAAAAAAACTGCTACATATAAGCTTTCATGCACAGCCTTGTTCAGAAAAGAAAAATACACACACATTCACACAAGGAAGCACAACTCACACACACGTGATCACCATCGCTGGCCAGAACACAACAGAAATGTTTCAAACAGAAGCAACAATCCAAAGTGGGGTGAAGAATGGATTGCACTGTGCTGGTATCAGGAAGAGGAATCAGTGCTACCTGGCAGAGCATGCAGGAACTAGAGGTGGCAGAACAGGGCTGCCAGGCACAGCATCAATGGTTATGGGGGAGAGGAGAATGGGGGACAGAAAGGAGAAGAGCAGAGAAGGGGAAAGTCCGGTAGATGCACCAAAAGAGAGCAGTGCACAGTGAGGGTGAGAGGAGAGGAACTGTGAGGAGGTGGCAGGATGGAGGGGGTGGAAATAGTTGGGTGGAGGGTGTGGGGACAGTAGGTTACCATAGGTTGAGGCTGGGATGATTTTGGGAGCAGAGAATAGGTTTTAAAGGATAACTCCCATCTGCACAGTTCAGAAAAGTTGGTAATAGAGGGGAGGATCCAGGTTGTGGAGCATCCAAAGAAATCAAGCATGTTGTGTTTGCTCTCGACCACAGTTTGGCAGTGGCCATTCATCCTGGTGTACAGTTGGTTGGTAGTCACACCAATATAAAAAGTTAAATAGTGATCGCAGCAGAGCTTGTAGATGACATGGTTGCTTTCAAAAATGGCCCAGCCTCTCACGGGGTAGTGTAAGCATGTGTGCATTTGCTTAAGTAACATTTAATTGGATGTTCATTATGTGAAACTCTGCTTAACATTGCAGTATCTGTTTTTTTTTTTTTTTTTTTTTTTTTGTGTTACTGAAATTTGCCTTCTTGATACTGAAAGATGAATTAAACAAAGCCTCCTATTCAGTAATATTCTCAACTTTAAGTTTTACTTGAGCATCTCATAATTTTCCTGTTTTTACAAATTACCAGTGAAGTAGCTGATAAACATTGCTTTTCACCTTGTCCTGATTTGCTTTGACTCACGCTTTGCTGTAGATTTGTTAACATATTTAGAAATGGTAAGTGAGCAGTTTATTTATGTCTCATTCTTCTTCTTCTTTCGTTTTGGCCATCTTAAGACCACATTAATTCGCTTCAGCTTTGTTTCTTCTGGTCTTTCTTTTTTCCCAATATTCTTTCATTCTCATACTTTGCGACCATTATTATGAGCTCTAGGATTTATTTTTTTATTCACAATTGGTGGATTAACAGGTCTAGTACTAGCAAATTCATCTTCGTTCTTCTGTCCAAGATGATTTTGTTAGGGGCCTTATTCTGTCCTCAAAATCTTTGAAGGTCTGAATTTTTTATTTAAAAATCTGGTTCCTTTATTCTCATTTCTTTCAGATCTCTTTGTATCTCTTGGATCCATCATATTTTGGTTTTCTGAGGATGTGTGTGAAGCACATGCTCCTTCTTTTCCTGATGACATCAGAAATTTTTTCTATCTTGGTATACAGTTCCTGGTCGGCTCAGTTTCTACATTGACCATCTTATGTTCTTCGAGGTCCTAATATTCTCCTGAGAACCTTGCATTCTATCAGTTCTAGCCTCTTGATCACTCCGGTTCTTACTAAGTTGAGAATTTCTGCTGCATATAGAGCTTCAGGGTGAATCACTGTTTTTAATGTTTCAATTTTGCGTTTATTAAAATATTCTTCTTACTGTAGGTGTTGATAGTTAGTTTATATGCTAAGTTCATTTTGTTTATTCGTGCTCCCATTGCTTCTTTTTCAGTCATTCCATTGTCTATCCATTCTCCAAGGTATTTGAATCTCTCCACCTTCTGAATTTCCCCTCCTTCTGTTGTCATCCATCTAGGAGCTGTCATGATGTTTGTCATGTAATGTGTTTTCTCGATAGTGACTTGTAGGCCTGCTTTAGCTGCCTGTCTCTGCAGTTCTATGGTTTGGTTAACTGCCTCTTCTAGTGATTCGGACAAGATCATAATGTCATTTGTGAATGCTAGACAGTCTACCTGTACTCCTTTATTCTTATGCTCCAGTCATATTCCACCCAGTTCTTTCATTCCTTGTTGCCACTCTCTGATTATCTTATTGAGGACACAATTACATATCAAAGGGGAAAGTCCGTCTCCCTGTCTCATCCCAGTTTTAATCTTAAAGGCCTCCAACAGCTTTCCTCAGAACTTGACCTTGGATGTTGTGTTGCTTAGGGTCTGTTTAACCAGTTCACTGGATTTTCTGTCCAAATTCATCTCCCCTATAATTTGGAACAGTGTGTGTGCATCTACAGAATCATTGGCTTTCTTGAAGTCTATGAATGTAAGCATTAACATTTTGCTCCTCTGTTTTTGATAAGTGATTATTAGTTTTAGATTCAGGATCTGTCCTGTGCATGATCTCTCCTTTCTGAAGCCTCCTTGGCACTCATCAATTTGTGGATTTAGTTGTTCTTCCACTCTATTTAGCAGTGCTTTTGAGAACACCTTATAGGTCACAGGTATTAAAGAAATTCCCCTGTAGTTCCCAGGTTCCATCTTATCGCCTTGTATTAGTGCCAATGTCCAACCTTCTCGAAGCTGCTGCTTTTCCCAGATTTTTCATACAATTTTCGTTAGTTCTATGATCATATTCTCGTTCACATACTTTTTTGTGACGATCCCATCTTCCCCAGGTGCTTTGTTTTTGTCAAGGTTCTTATAATGTTCTTAACCTCTTTTATAGTTGGTGGTTCTGAGTTGGGGTTTGGTTCTTTCTCATTGTAATTGAATGTCTCAGATGGCGCTTCACAATTCAGGAGGTCTTCAAAGTATTCCACCAAGATATGACTGTTTTCCATGTCTCCATACACTGACTTTCCTTCATTATTCTTAAAGCTGAGTTTTGAAGGATCATATCTATTTAAGTTGGTCTTGAACATTCTATAGAAGTCTCACATGTTGTTCTTCCGGAAGTCTTCTTTTATTTGAGTTAAACATTCTTGCAAATATTTCCTCTTGACATTTCTGATAGTTTTAGCAGTGGTTTTTCTTACTTCTTGGAAGTTCTTTAGATTTTCTGGTGTTTTATGTGACCACCAATCAACCCACACTTTTTGATTGCTTTATCTCCTTCTATCGGCCACCATGCATGTTTCTTCCTCTTCTCCAGGTGAACTGTTTTCTTTAAGTTGTCATTCAGTACACCTTTCAACTGTTTCCAACCTAGATAGTTCTTCTGATTCAAACTCGCCTAAAAATCTTAGCTAGTTCTAAGTTTCTCTGTATCATACTTCATAATACAGGTAGTGTATTTAGTCTGATGGGCTCTTGGTAGAATTTTGATTTTTATTTTGGATAGAAAGTGATCTGAGTCTAAATTTGCACTCTTGAGGACTTTGAATTTCCTTCTCTACATGTCTTGATATCGCTACATGGTCATGCTGAAACTCTCCTAGTACTGGTTTGGGGGATACCCACGTTTTCTGTTTTCTTGGAAGGCATTTAAATGCCATTGATCTCATTATCAGGTCAAATGTTTTACAAATTTCCACTAGTCATTTGCAATTCCTATTAGTCCTGTTGTGGGCTGGATAGTTCCCAATTATGTTTCTGAACTTCCTCTCTTTCCCTAGCCGAGCATTGAAGTCTCCAAATAGTATGATAACATTCTTAGTTGGAATCTTGGATAGTGTTTCCTCCAGGTCTTCCCAAAATTCTTCTACTTTCTCTGGGTCAGTTCTATCAGTCTCATTTGTGGGAGCATCTTCATTGACAATGATATAAATCTTATTTGCTCCCCTAAAGGTAAGTGTGGAAAGTCTACTGTTTCTGGAGCTAAAATCAGTGATGGCTCCCAGGATTTGTTTATTGCTTATAAAGCCTGTGCCCAGTTGAGGTACGTTCTTCATTACTTGTCAGGTTTTCCCTTCAGATTGTGATATCCTTCTGATTCAAATGCTGCTTCGTCTGTATATCTTGTTTCTTGTAATGCAGTTACAATGATTTTTTGCTTGGCCGAAGTAACAGTAAGATGTCTCAGTTTTCCAGTTTTGAGGAGTGAGTTAACGTTGAAGGTAGCAAAGTATGACACTTTCTTACTTTGCGATCGCTTGCATGCTGGTGCGATTTCCCCAGAATCTGTTGGCTCACTAATATTGTCACTGACAACGGCAGATTGGTTACCACATGGGGTAGTGCTTCCTGTAAGAGAACTTACCATCATGCTGAATCGAATGATTTATGTTGGGGTCAACATCTAGATGTTAACAGGCTTACAGCTGGGGTAGTTAGCCTCAGAGGTGCCCTGAGATGTGACCTGGCTTCTCTTTTATGGCTTATTTGGGTACCAACCCTCCTCCTTTATCCAAGCTTGGGACCAGCAGCAGCACTTTCAGATTACTCAGTCCACCTGTTAGTACTTCAGGCGGACGTTATTATTATTATTGACACTTTTTCTTTTGATTTCAAGGGATGAAGGAATAAAATGCCAGCCAGCTTGAATGTGGTTTTCAGCCATTTTGTCAGTAAATAACAGGCAAATTTCCATGTCCAAATGCACAAGCATTTTGCAGAACAATGTGACATTTGACCATGCGTTTACACTAGCTGCAGGCAGAAAGGGTAAACAAATTCATCCCTGGTTGGGAAGAAAGGGAGGGGAGGGCAGTGAGCTGTCAGTAGCATCAAAACGCCTTTGGAGATGGTGACACTTTCGTAATAATTGCCTATACGTAGGAATGATTGATTCTCCATAAAATAGTGGTCCCAACCCTGTATCAGTTGGATACAAGGCACGAGAAAGGGAGGATACATGAATAAAATTTCACGTTTGCCTCTTATGTTCTGTAATTGAGCATCTGAATATTTTATGTGCAGATTTTCATGTAGTCATCAACATGTTTTTGCTATCTAGCACTCAAATGTGACCTAAAATACAAAGTGAATCCATAATGTAAGTTTCCTTGGTGTTGTGACCAGAAACAAAACACAACTGAAAAATTTATTGGAACAGGTACAGGAAGTCTCAGGCTGTTTTTCAACATATTCATCACCAAAATTCATACATTTGTCATATTGTGGAAGCAATTTTTGTATCCCTATATCATAGAAGTCAGTCATCTGGGATTGGAAACACAGTGTGTCAACCATCTCAGCCTCTCTGTCAGACTGAAAATGCTGACTCTGACCAGACGGGAATTTTTTGAGGTTCAGGGAAAGATGGAAATCACTGGGAGAAAGGTCTGGGCTAAAGTGGGGATGGTCAAACATCTCCCATCTGAACATCTGCAGGAGCTCTGTTGTTTGTCGAGCCATGTGTGGACGTGTATTACTGTCCAGCAAGATAACATTGGCACTGAGCATCCTCCACCATTGCAATTAATGCATCATTTTGCAATAATGCTCAGCATTCACCATCTCATCTCTTCTTAGAAATTAGATAAGGAGAACTTGCCATCTGTAACAGAACACTGAACACAGTACTTGCTGTGTGACAGTCTGCTTGAATTTCATCTTGCAGGGAGAGCATTGAATGCTGCTTTCTCTGTGAGGTATCGTATGCAACCCACAACTCATCACCTATGATGATACAGTCCAGAATCTCATTACCTTCGTCATGGTGCTGCTGAAGGAAAATCAAAGTTGTCTACACATGCTTTGCTTTGTGGTTCTGGTGTCAGCTGCTTCAGCACCCACCTGGTGTGCAATTTCTGGAGCAAGTGCTCCATAATAATTTATGTAACAAGAAGTGACTGCTGAGTTCCAGTGTTGTGAACTAACAATACTCCACAAAGCATCCCCACACAATTTGCCTGTAATGATGAATAGCCTCCAACTGCATTCCTCATCATGAACATTTTGGTGACCTGCTGCAAAATGTCTGCATCAGTAACACACCACCTGTTTGCTGATGACATTAGGCACACGACCTGGCACAGCTGATTATCAACTTCAGTCAGCACTATGTTCAGTGCATTCAAAACCTTTATCACTGACTACACTTCACACACAGCAGGAGCTGGAATATGAGCCTCCATTTTCAACCACTGCTACGAAGCTACTGTGAGATCTAGGGAAGTTCCACTAGGACATGTACCATGTCATGTGATTACTCTTACCATGTACAAGCAATTGCTCCATGCAACATATGATTTGATAACTGTAGTACTAGTAGCACACTTACTTTATGGATGTGCCACATAACATGTCATCAACTGAAGGACCTTTATCTGACAGTGACGCAATTTCCACCTCCAGACTATTAGTTTTGGTCAACTTAGTATTCTGAAATTATGTGCTGAATATTTTGCCATTGTTACTTGATATATCATTTTAAATATGTAAAAGACAATTTTCATGACCAATTTGGCATGTTGTCTCATATTGTTACATTATCATACCATGATGCAAAACTGGGGTTCATTAACACTCTGAATATATAATTTCTGTATATTGGAAGTCTGTTTTAAGTAATTAAGCCATGAATAAAGCTTCTGAAAATAACAGTGTTTACTAAGCATTTTTGTTCACTTCCTTAAAATAATTCACATCCACATGGAACATCCCTCTGTTATACAATGAGGCATAATAGTCATTACATCTCTTCATTAGTTGTTTGCTTCCCACACAAACAAAACAGTGATATACACACAGCTTCACTGCACTGTAATTTAACGTTCAACTGTGTTGGAAAAAATTAGCTTTATGTTTATTTGCTAGCTTCAAAGAAGGACATTGTCCAAAGCCTAAGCTACTGTTGTATGATGTGTGATTCGAGTGTACTGGGATCCGCTAGAAGCTGTAAATTTGTGCCGCTTCATATAATGGATAAACAGAATGAAAAAGTAAAGATAATGGATAAACTAGAGACAAGAATTTGTACCAGACATCAATTTCTTGCACTGGATTGTTCTGTCTATTGTGTCTTTGCATCCAACTTTATATTACTTGCTATTTTTTTCTTATACTTCTCCTTGTTTAACACGCTTGTCCCAGTTTACACTCTTGCTTTACAGTGCTGCTTCCTGTCCTTGATTTCCACATAACTTAACTGTCAAAAATAAGGATATCAGAAAATGAGAAAGTTTTCAGTCTGTTGGATTGTTTCTGTCTTATAGTTTTTTGAAGAATGGTTTAAATAGTAACAATGTAACTACTATATTCAATCCATTGTGTTCACCGTTTTCCACTCACAAGGAATACAATAGATTTCAGACATAGCATATTATTGCATCCCCTTTTTTATTTTCAGTAGTTTCTATACATTATCAAATCCTGATATTTTATGTATGAAAGGTCATACAGCTACTACACTTTTTTCCACAGACAGTGAAGTAAACAATGAAAAAATGTATTTTTCTATTTCTCACTTTTAATCTCTCTAATGACTTTTGCAGTAGTTAAAAATAATTCATGTTTTGATTATTTGAGAATCTTTTGAAGACAGCCAGGATTAGAGTTGAGTGATTCAAGGAAATGCTGGAAAACAGGAATCAGTTACAAAAAGACTGCAATTTAAATCAAGCTCTTACCGAATAATGAGTATAGTGTGAACAATGTGTCACTTCATTTGGTATCCTGCATATAACAATTATCTTTTAATTGCTGTTGAGCTTAATGCCACATCTAACTGCTAAATATCATATAAATAAATGTTAGTGACCAGAATGTTCAGTCAATACATTTTACTTTATTTCAAACATTGGGCTGTAGATATGCTAACTATCTCAACAAGCCTTATGACTGTCAAAAGGGAGAATTCTGCGAAGCCACTATCTTTCATTTGGAATATGAAGCAGTCCTTTTATTGTAGCACTGTCAAAAGGCATTTTCTCATGAATCACTAGATTCTCCTTTATTCATTAAATAATCATATTGTATTTATTTTTATTTGTTGTGTACTGCATCACTTCAACAAAATCATCCCAGTGCCATACTAATAAATAAATGAAAATCCCTTTGCCATGGCTAAGGCTATTGGAGGAAAGGTTCATGACTGTGTTTCAGGTTGAGTCTGATTGCTTATAACGTAATATTTTATTCCTTTTACAGGGTATTGTTCTGAATATTTATGTGAATAAAAATTGTATTTTTTTTTAATCAGGAGAACAAAGTGAAGGACCTATGCCATGCCAGGTGTGTGGGAAACTCATATCTCGTCGTACAAATATGTACAAGCACGTTGCTCGCATGCATACTGCCCTTCCTACTGCTAGATGTGAGTACTGTGGGAAAACAGTGAAGAACAAATTTGCCATGCGAGACCATGTGCGTATGCATCACATACAAATAATGAGTACCTCATCCATGGACACCAGATGCTCTCCGACCTTCACTACTTCCACTGGCAGTTCATCAGTTTCTGGGAATCCTAGTACACCGTAGTCTAGCATCTCCAGATGAGATTGATCATTATAGATACTAGTAGTGTGAGTGTGTTCAGCTGCCTTAATGTCTTTCACTAATATAAAACAAAGATGATGTGACTTACCGAATGAAAGCGCTGGCAGGTCGATAGACACACAAACAAACACAAACACACACACAAAATTCAAGCTTTCGCAACAAACTGTTGCCTCATCAGGAAAGAGGGAAGGAGAGGGAAAGACGAAAGGATGTGGGTTTTAGGGAGAGGGTAAGGAGTCATTCCAATCCCGGGAGCGGAAAGACTTACCTTAGGGGGAAAAAAGGACGGGTATACACTCGCACACACACACATATCCATCCACACATATACAGACACAAGCAGACATCTCACAAGCAGACATGTCTTCAAATATGTCTGCTTGTGAGATGTCTGCTTGTGTCTGTATATGTGTGGATGGATATGTGTGTGTGTGCGAGTGTATACCTGTCCTTTTTTCCCCCTAAGGTAAGTCTTTCCGCTCCCGGGATTGGAATGACTCCTTACCCTCTCCCTAAAACCCACATCCTTTCGTCTTTCCCTCTCCTTCCCTCTTTCCTGATGAGGCAACAGTTTGTTGCGAAAGCTTGAATTTTGTGTGTATGTTTGTGTTTGTTTGTGTGTCTGTCGACCTGCCAGCACTTTCATTTGGTAAGTCACATCATCTTTGCTCTTAGATATATTTTTCCTAAGTGGAATGTTTCCCTCTCTATATATATATATATATGCATTTGCCTAATTAAAATGATATTTCGGCATCAAATGCTAAGTAGATTGTCAGTTGCACCATACTGCTTGGACTTCTATTATATTATTGCATATTCAATTGCTCTTAGCAAAATGTCCCCAGTTCATTAAGAATAAATAAAGGTTTGTAAACCATTGTTAGATGTTTCAGACCCAGTGTATAATGTGTGAGAAAGATGTTTGAGAACCAATGTATAATATGTGAGAAAGAATGACATTCAAAGTATAATATAACTTTAAATCTCATAAGCTGATGCACTGGTACTAAAGCACAAAAAATTCTGCAGACCAGTATGAGTCAACAAGTGAAAATGTTTAACAGAAAAACATTTTTAAAGATTGCATTATTGATGAGGTAATTGAGAATATAAATTCAAATTAATTTCACCAAGTGACAGTGGTAAAACTTTCAGCATTTCCTTTTTTCTGTACCATTCCAGTTCACGAATTGAGTGAGATAAAAATGTCTATATGCCTCTGTAATCACCCTAATACCATGTATCTTGTTCTCGTGATCTCTGCACAAGATGTATGATGGTAATAGCATAATGGCGATGTTTTAACAAAAAATTTACTGACTGCTGCATGACTGAATACTGTCTTGGGTGAAAATAACTTAGTACATCAAACTGCAGCAGATGGACATTCAAATACATAATACTTAGGCACAATTCACCAAAATGTGAAACAGTCCTCTATCATATTTAAATATGTAAATGAGGTTGTTTAGGCAGATTCAGAGTCTCATATCTGTTTTCAAACAAGACTGCAAGTATGAGGGCATTAAATATAGACACATCTGTCACCTAATTATAGCTTCCTTTCATGGCTCCCATCATTTGGCTCAGACAAAGAGGTAGAACGGTTTTCATGGTGACAAAATATAAAAATCATACTTGTAAATAAAAAAATTCTTTATCTTTATGAAATTAAACCAGAATGCACATATCCCTTTTTTAAAAAATTGATGATGCTCAGGTAATAAACACACACACATTCAATACTCTTTTTTTTTTCTCCCACACTAATCTTTTAGGTGTGGAATAACCTCCTGGGAGTCAAATTCATAAAACATAATAAGCTTTTTTTAAACTACAGAAAAATGGCATAAGAGTAACTTAAAAGGAGTAATTGGATTCATCAGTGACATACCATAGTTAAAAAGTTAGGACTATGCATCAAACTTTGGTGTACATAGACAATAATACACTGATGGCCATTAAAATTGCTACACCATGAATATGATGTGCTACAGACGCAAAATTTAGCCGACATGAAGAAGATGCTGTGTTATGCAAATGATTAGCTTTTCAGAGCATTCATACAAGGTTGGCGTCAGTGGCGACACCTACAACGTATTGACATGAGGAGAGTTTCCAACCAATTTCTCATACACAAACAGCAGTTGACCGGCATTGCCTGCTGAAACGTTATTGTGATGCCTCGTGTAAGGAGGATAAATGCGTACCATCACATTTCTGACTTTGATAAAGGTCGGATTGTAGCCTATCACAATTGCAGTTTATCGTATCGCGACATTGCTGCTTGCGTTGGTCGAGATCCAATGACTGTTAGCAGAATATGGAATCGATGTGTTCAGGAGGGTAATACAGAATGCCATGCTGGATCGCAATGGCCTTGTATCACTAGCAGTGAAGATGACAGGCATCTTATCCGCATGGCTGTTATGGATCGTGCAACCACATCTCGATCCTTGAGTCAACAGATGGGGATGTTTGTAAGACAACAACCACCTGCACAAACAGTTCGACAACATTTGCAGCAGCATTGACTATCAACTCGGAGACCATGGCTGCTGTTACCCTTGATGCTGCATCACAGACAGGAGCGCCTGCGATGATGTACTCAACGACGAACCTGGGTGCATGAATGGCAAAACGTCATTTTTTCGGATGAATCCAGGTTCTGTTTACAGCATCATGATGGTCGCATCTGTGTTTGGCAACATCACAGTGAACGCACATTGGAAGCATGTATTCGTCATCACCATACTGGCATAACACCTGGCGTGATGGTATGGGGTGCCATTGGTTACACGTCTCGGGTCACCTCTTGTTCCCATTGACAGCACTTTGAACGGTGGACGTTACATTTCAGATGTGTTACGACCCGTGGCTCTACCCTTCATTCGATCCCTGTGAAACCCTACATTTCAGCAGGATAATGCACGACCACATGTTGCAGGTCCTGTATGGGCCTTTCTGGATACATAAAATGTTTTGACTGCTGCCCTGGCCAGTACATTCTCCAGATCTCTCACCAACTGAAAACGTCTGGTCAATGGTGGTGGAGCAACTGGCTCGTCACAATACACCAGTCACTACTCTTGATGAACTGTGGTATCGTGTTGAAGCTGCATGGGCAGCCGCCATCCAAGCTCTGTCTGACTCAATGCCCAGGCATATCAAGGCTGTTATTATGGCCAGAGGTGGTTGTTCTGAGTACTGATTTCTCAGGATCTATGCACCCAAATTGCATGAAAATGTAATCATATGTCAGTTCTAGTATAACATATTTGTCCAATGAATACCTGCTTATCATCTGCATTTCTTCTTGGTGTAGCAATTTTAATGGCCAGTAGTGTACATATTGGTAACTACCCCACAAGCTGTTCTGCACTCATCGTGAGATGCAGTACATTTACAGAAAGGAAGATATTCAAAAATAACTTGAAACAGCAAGTTCTGTCAAGGGTCAGAATATAAAGTAAATTTGAACAATAGATTGATGCTGGTAAATAATAGGTATTTGAAGACATCACGAATGACCCAGAATATATGAATAGTGTGAGAAAAGTAATGAGACTTGTTCTTGCGTAGACCAGTGTGTGCATCCCTTCCAGATGCTCAGTCTGAGTTTCAGCTCTGTACAGCAGTCACGCGATTTTTGAGAGTGCCATCAGTAAATTTGTGTTCTCGTTGCATGTAACAAAACTGGAACAGCAGAATTTAGAGCAATGTTATGCATTTAAGTTGTGTGTTAAACTTGGATAAATACACGAGTGCGACATTTGAAAAGTTGAAACAGGGCTATGGGAAACATTTCTTATCAAGAGCACTAGTTTTTCACTGGCACAAATCATTTTTGGAAGGCCAAGAACACGGTGAAGATGAAGCTCACAAACTTGTGCATGCTCTTTTAAGTTCTGACTGACATTTAACAATAAGGATGATAGGTGACCTGTCAAACATAAAGACTTTCATTATACATCAAATTTTGACTGAGGATTTGCACGTTTGAAATGTTTGTGCCAAAATGGTGCCAAAAAAGCTCACAATGGAGCAGGACAATCAAAGAAACATATGCATCGATCTCTAGAGGAATGCCACTGACCACAAATGGTTCAGTCGTGTGATCACCGGTGATGAATACTGGATTTTTGAGTACGATCCTGAGACAAAGCGACAAAATGAGAAATGGCACACTGAGACATCTCCTCGACTGAAAAAAAATATCAAATGAGCAAATCAAAGATCAAGACAATTCTTGACAGTAGGGATATCATGCATAAAGAATATATTCATCCAGGATAGACTGTCAACCAAATGTTTCATAAAGATGTCCTTGAAACGCTCAGGAAAAGCGTGAATCAAGTGAGACTGGACATTGCAGACAAGCAAATGCTGCCTCATGACAATGTCATACATCACACAGCCACTTCCATCACGGAAATTTTGATCTCAAAAGGCATTCCTGTTGTTCCATAGTCCCACCCCCATTAACACAATCTGCGTTCTTATGACTTTTTTCTTTTCCTGCGATTGAAAAATGTCTTAAAACGATCCCATTTTGGGGCTCAAAAGAATGTGACTGACACGTGAAAGGATCTACCAGTTGAAGCCTTTCAATACCGCTAATAAGATTGTGAACAATGTCTATCTGTGTATAGCTGCTGAAGGGAATTATTTTGAAGGGGAAAATACTTATTTTTTCCGAGACTAAAAACAAAGCAAAATGCATCTGACTGAAAATCTTACATCTATTGTAAAGATCGTAATATTAATCTCTGTTATTGTTCATAAGCTGAGCAGTCCATTAATTTTGAATCAGTGCTCGTATAGTATTCTATGATGTCGGTATCAGTTCAGAGGCAGAGACCTTAGCATTATCTGAGTCAGTGCCTTTTGATAAAGGCCACGCTAGGTATCAGCATTGGGCAAAGTGGGCACGTCCACTAACAAGCAAGCTGTAGCCATGTATGGCCTCTGACTAGTAGTGACTTTAAAGTCATGCACAGTTGCCAAGTTGTCACTTGCTATCTGTACATGATGCCTTAAATTGTGCCATTACAGTATCAGTACAATGACACAGTGATCGTATTTTGGGTTATGCTTACAGTCTTTTCTCTTGGTACTATAGACTTGCCTCTGGGTTGTTTCCAGTTTTTGGTTGCTCTACCAATCTACTTCAGCATTCTACTTGCTGGCTGGACTGCCTCCAGCTCCAGCACCTTGTGCTACTGCAGTGTGACTGCTTCAGTTTTCAGTTGAGCTGCTCCATGCAAGACACCAAGTACAGGTGTTCCTATTCTGGCTAATAGATGATTGGTGATGAGGAACATTCCTATTGTGCAGTGTTTGATCACTGTGGATCCACACTTTCTCACATTTTGAAGACAGCCTTTGCAGCAACAGCAGCCATCAGCATCAACAACTAGTTCAACCACTAAAGCAGCAACAGTGGTTACTACTGTTACAGCTACTGCACCAAAAACAAAAGACAAGAATGTATCAAGTCCTATGTTGAATTGCCCCCTTTGCAGGATTCGTCTTCTTTAACATTTGACCAAACGTGTAAACTTCTTTCAAAATACTACTGTAAATGTACCCATGTTATTGCATGCTGGGTTGAGTTTCACTGCTGTAGGAAGCAACCCCATTAATCCTATTGAGTAAAGGAAAGTGAAATCCATAGATTAAGTCATTTTTGTAATTTTGTGGCCAATGTGCATAAAGATCTGTATGCTGATTAGGTGGTGAGAGAGGCTGTAATTTGTTTAGCTCCAGATAGTGAGGTGTGAGAGCATGCCCTTTAGTGTGAAAATCCATCCCTCTCCAAGGTTTTAGCTATTCCACAGTCGTTCGAGGTGTCGCTAGCTGTGGGTAACCAAATTAAGTCATGCTGTGAGGTATCAGCAATCCAGCCCTCTCCTCCACACCAAGCTTCAGATAGTTCGCACGTGGAAGACATCGTGGCGGCAGTCAGCATATGATCACAGCATCAAGGCAACCAGCCTTGTTCCCTGCAGCAGCCACACCAACAAAGTAAACAGGCTAGTAAATAGCAATGTAAACATTCCACGCTCCCAACCTGCTCGTATTGTTTCATTAACCATGAGCACCTAGACTGCCCACAATACTGGGCTATCTGTCATAACTGCAAGAAAAAAAGGTCACATTGCTTTTGTTTGTAATGCAAAAATTCAGCACAGTGACAGTGATGCAGATGTGGATGTAAACATCTTATCATCTGTAATTCTTCAGGCTTTCCCAGTGATCTAATGACATCTTGGGTTCTCGGGTGTTCTGCCTGATATCAGCGTCGTACTTGCACGATATTTTGATAACGTAGCTCGTTCCCTTCATCAGGTGCAACATGAGACTACTCCTCGATTGGACCTGGTCCAGTATTTATGCCTGTGGCCTGCCCCCTTCACCAGACGCTCCCTCTGTGGTCCACGCCTGCTCGCTGTGATCTTCTGGAGCATTGTCTTCCCTTTTCATCTGCTGCAGTCCTGAGTGTTCTCTTTGCAGTCTGGGTGTTCCATCTTCGGTCTGGTGCATTTGGAATCCCATCTGTGGTACCAGGCATTCCCCCTGTGGTCCTCTCCCACTCACCGTGATATGCTGGAGCGTTGCCATTCCATTTTTGGTCTGCTGTGGTTCTAGATGCTCCCTCTGAGGTCCGCGCCCATCAGACCTGAACCTGGGTGTTCCGTCTTCGTTCTGGTGCGCATGGAACTCTGTATGGTGATCGTTCTCCATGTCCATGCCTTCAGTTCTTCTATTTGTGGAGTGCTGCAGCTGTCCCTGTTGCTTCTTCAACAATTCCAGAGCAGGATCCCAGGCTCTACTTAGCTGGTACCCCGTGTCACGGTTCATGAGATTATGTCACTTTTATCTCTATTGACTCCCTTATAATACTGTCCCAAAATCTGGGCATCTGTGCTAGAAACTTGTTTTTTTTATATATATATATATATATAATTCATGGCATGATCTAGCTCTAGATAGTGTTCAGCAATGACTGATTTTGTTGCCTGTCTTAATTGGGTGTGCCTTTGATGTTCCTTGCACCTGATAACTACTGTTCTTGTTGTCTGGCCAATGTAGGGAATGCCACATTGGCAAGGTATATTATAAATCCCGGGTTTCTGTAAAGCCAGCTCGTCCTTAACATTTCCCACCAGCCCCCCAATCTTGCTGGATGGGCAGAAAACACACTTGATATTGTGTTTACGGAGGCTACTACTAATACTGGCAGAAATAGAACCAGCGTAGGGAAAATACGCCACCTTCTTTGCTTCAGCTTGCTCTGCTTCTGGAACTTGTGGTGTTGTGGCTGGTTGTAGTGCCATCTCAATTTGTTTTGGTGTATCCATTTTTGCAGAACACTGTTTTGAGATGTTCTATTTCTATCGGTTGACTTTCTTGGTCTGACAGGGCATGTGCTCTGTGGACCAGTGTCTTAAGCACACCGTTCTTCTGTCCGGGGTGGTGACAGCTGCTGGCCTGCAGATATAAATCAGTGTGTGTGAGTTTTTGATACACACTGTGGCCAATTGATCCATCTGCTTTCCTTTTTACTAGTACATTCAGAAACGGTAGCTGGCCATTCTTCTCCTGTTCTATGGTGAACCTGATATTTGGGTGGCATGAGTTAAGGTGTTCCAGAAACTCATTGAGCCTGTCCTTCCCATAGGCTAGATCACGAAGATGTCATCCACATACCTGAAGAAGCATGTGGGTTTATATCTGGCTGTCCCTAATGCCCTCGCCTCAAATCTCTCCATGAACATGTTGGCAACCACAGGAGACAGTGGGCTTACCCATAGCTACACCTTCAGTTTGCTTGTAATATTGGTTCGCGTACAGGAAATATGTGGATGTCAGTGTATGCCTGAACAGGTCCAGCAGAGCACCGTCAAATTTTTCTTCAATCAGTTCTAGTGAGTCTCTCAGTGGGACCCTAGTGAACAGTGATACCATATCAAAACTAACCATGATGTCCGAATCTGTGATGTGTAGTTGCTTGAGGCACTGCAGGAAGTCTTCTGAGTTTCGGATGTGATGAACACATTTCCTCACATACAGAGACAGCAGATTTTTCAAATACTTGGCTGTTGCATACGTAGGTACCCCAATGCTACTGACAGTTTGGTGTAGAGGCACGCCCTCCTTTTGTATTTTAAGCAGACCATACAGTCTAGGTGGCACTGGTGCTTTTGCCTGAAGTTGTCTGATGATCTTCTCAGGCATTCCTGTCTCCTTCAGGAGAGCCCTGGTCTTCTTGTCCAGCTTGTCAGTGGGGTCACACTCTGAAGTTCTGTATGCGGGGTCCTCCAGAAGTTGACGTACTTTCTCATCATAATCCACCCACTGTAAAATGACTGTAGAGTTCCCTTTGTCTGCTGGCAGTACTAAAATACCATTGTGTTCCTGAAGCTTCTTCAGTGCAAGCCTCTCCTCAGATGTGATGCTCGATTTTGGAGGCCTGGCATTGGTGAGTGCCCTGCAAGTCTCAATAGAGATAAAACTGACTGATAATCTCATGAACTGTGACATGGGGTACCAGCTAAGGAGAGCCTGGGATCCTGCTCTGGAATTGTTGAAGAAGCAACGGGGACAGCTGCAGCACTCCACAAATAGAAGAACTGAAGGCGTGTACATGGAGAACGATCCCCATACAGAGTTCCAGGCACACCAGATCGAAGATGGAACACCCAGGTTCAGGTCTGATGGCTGCGGACCGCAGAGGGAACATCTAGTACCGCAGTGGACCAAAAATGGAATGGCAATGCTCCAGCAGATCACAGTGAGCGGGAGAGGACCACAGGGGGAATGCCTGGTACCACAGGCGGGATTCCAAACGCACCAGACCGAAGATGGAACACCCAGGAGTGTGCTTGGAAGGCGCAGACTGCAAACACTCAGGACTGCAGCGGGTGAAAAAGGAAGGCAATGTTCCAGAAGATCACAGCGAGCAGGCGTGAACCACAGAGGGAGCGTCTGGTGAGGGGGGAAGGCCACAGGCATAAATAATGGACCAGGTCCACTCGAGGAGTAGACTCAGGTTGCACCTGATGAAGGTTAACGAGCTTCATTACCGAAATATCATGCAAGTATGACGCTGATATCCGGCAGAACACCCAATATCATATCATCTGTTCCTATTATGCCAAACACACTTTTCATTGATGTTATGTTTTTTTTATAAAGTTCTGCACATGCAAGTGGATACGGGGGCTGCAGTATCCTCGTTAAATTCACTAACTGATAGGGGCTTGAGCTCCACTTTGCTTCTCCCTGTGTCATGAAAGTTAGTAAATTAAATAAACAGAGTATTCATATTCTCTGCCAATCCTCTGCCACAGCGACCAACAAGTCAGTAGTCTTGTCACTTACATTTCTTGTTGTAGATAATGCATGTGTGGAGAATCTTTTTGGATTAGTTTCTTTTAAGTTGTTTGGTTCTACCATTTCAGATGAAGTGAATTTAGTGTATGAAAAGTGCTGTATACACAGTTATATGCATTATGTACTGCATCTTCCTCTTTGTTCTCTTCTGGATTGGGGTGCGCCAACCATTTTCAAGTGCACATTACCATGAAACCTTCTGCTCAGCTTTTACAGGCCCGTGTGGTTCCAGTGGCACTCAGGGAGGAAGTCTAAGATGCTACCCTCTTAGTCATAGTAGAGAAACTGTTGGGCCATTTATGACCTTGTGGCGGTTTTAAAGTTCCTCAGAATGCACCATCTATAGCGGATACATACCCAATACAGCACCAGACAAACTCTTTGCAAAGTTATCAGCTGGTCAATATTTCTCAAACATTGATGTGTCAGATTCCTATTTAATACTCTCTGTAAATACAGAATCACATGTATTAGTTATCAATACCACTTTTGGACCGGACTAGTATCTGCAATTGCCTTTTGGAATCACCAGAACTCCTGTTATTTTTCAACATTTTTTGCAACAACTTACAGTGTCTGTTCCAGGTTGTGCAAACTATTTGGATGACACTGTAGTTCCTGGTGCCTCCACTGAGGAACACTTACAAAATCTCTGTACTCTTTTTTTTCTGGCCTCCAAGCTGATGGGCTGAAGTGTAATTTAGAAAAGTGTCAATTTCTTCAACCTTGTATCGTTTATCTTGGGTCTGATGTTTTCCATGAGGGTTTCAAACCCCTTCATCAATATGGTCCTGCTATTGTGTCACTTTACACCCTATGCCAGCCACCAGTTTTTCTAGGCAAAGTCGCTAACTACCAAAAATTTTTGCCTGGAGCAGTAACAGCCATCCAGCTGTTACATGCGTTGCTGTGCAAAGGCACTCAGTTTTACTGGTTACCAGCTTGTGAAACCACATTTTCTTCCCTTAAGACCTTGTTGTAGTCTGCGCCCTGCTTAGTGACATACCAACCAAGCCCCACTTGGTTTTCGTGGCGGACACTTCACAGTATGGGTTGGGAGAAGTACTGGCTCATAGATATCCTGATGGCTCTGAGCAGCCTACTGCTTATGCCTCCAAAACGCTGACTCTTGCTCAAATGAGGTACTCTCAGATAGAAAAGGAAGCTTTTGCATCATTACCGGTTAAAGCAGCACATCACATTCAATGTTGGGCCTGTTTCCTTTTGTGTTGCAACTATGAGATTAATTCCCACCTGACAAATCAACATGCAAACACCGATGCTTTGTCCCCACTGTCGGCCAGTCTGGAATGATGATTTGATCAGGAGGAATTGCTTTCTTTCCACATTGACATCCCACAAAGCAGATGGTTGACGGTTTTCCTGTAACTAGCACATGGATCACAAAGACTGTAGCTTCAGATCTCATTTTGCAGAAAGTCATAACTTTTGTACAAAATGGTTGGCCAGATATACTGTTTTCTCATGCATTTGACCCCTCCACAATTATTACGGCTTTCGACACTAATTCTCTGTTGTGGGTGGTGTTCTGCTTTTAGACACAGATCATGCTGCCCCTTGTGTAGTGATCCCCTCAGTGCTTCATTCGAAGGTTCTCCATTTATTAGATGTGGATCATTGGGGTGTATCAATCAATGGCCGGGCTTGGATGGTGACGTTGCCTGTCTGGTTGCCTCCTATTCACAGTGTGTGTCACACAAAGCTGCTCCTCGGTGTTATTGTCTCCTTGGCTGATGCAGTCACATCCATGGCACCATATAAAATATATATGGATTTTGCTGGCCTCTTTCTCAACACTTATTGGTTGCTGGTCATTGACTCATATTCTTATTTCCATACGTTGTTCATTATGTTTCCATGTACACAACTGCCAGCATCACAGCCTTGTCCAGAATTTTTTCAATCGAAGGCTTGCCCCAAATGTTAGTGTCTAATAATTATACTCAATTGTCATTGCAAGAGTTTTCAAAATTTTGCGATTCTTGTAGTATCCATTACATCCTCAGCCAACTGTTCCATCCACAATCTAACAGTGAGGTGGAACACCTAACATGAATGTTCAAAACTCAGACAAAAAAATATGTTGCCAACTCTTCATCTGGAGTTTCCTTAGCTCAGTTTCTCTCCTTGTACCCTTTCACACCATTCAGCAAGAAGAGCACGACAGAGCTGCTCCACGGGCACCAGTTGAGGACAATGTCACACCTCGTGTATCTTCCACCTGGACATCAACCGATGCAGCAGCTGCACCTCCTCCAGTTGGGTGTGGCTGTCTGGGTGGGCATTTCCAGATGTCAACCTAAATGGATTCCACCTGTCATCACCAGATGCCGGGGCTAGCATCTCTGTGACATCTGCATGGAGGACAGCCTCTGCTCAAGGAACCATGATCAGCTTCACCTTCACATGGACAGCCAGGTGCCCCCTGACATCACACTATCACCTCTGAGCCCTTCCACATCAGGCGTCACATCACCTGCTGCTGCCAGTTCTACACTCCACGCAGGGGAGGGCATCTGTCCTCGGTGGCCAAACCAGCAGTTCCTCTACTGCTTCTGACACCATCATCTGGGATTCTGTAACCTTTTCCTGAGCAACCACTGATACCAGCACCACGAGCATCGTCACCCTGAACCAATGCCAGAGATTGACATGGAAATGCCCCCAGCATCGCTGGGTTGCCATATGGTTCGACACGGAAAGGTGGGCGCAAAATCTGACTGCGCCTGAAGTGCTTCAGACTGTACGCTCCTATTGCAGCCCAACACCTTAGCCAGAGCCCAGGGGATGAGGAGGACAGCATGGATGCCTCAAGAATCCATGATCTCCCTAAGAGAGAAGGAGTGCAGATTTGTGTCACTGTCAGAGCCCCCTCCCCCACAGGTCTCAGTCTATTTAAGGCTAGCCAAGATACACTCAGCCTCCATTCTCTTTGTGTATTGCTACAGCTCTTTGTGTACATAATTTTTTTCTTGCTGAATATTACTGAAATACTGTGTTCAGGTTGTTAATGCTTCTGTGAAATAACTTTGTGTTCAGTCTTCTGGTTGTGATGTACTTATAAATAATTATAACAATTAGTATATGTTGTAATACAAAATAACACACTTTTGTATTCCGAATTGTGACTTCCTTTAAGTTTCTTATCATAGCACGGTGATAAAATTGATGCCCAGTCCTCAGTAATGTCCATCTGTTCTTCCACTTCAAAGTGTGGTGGATTCTTTTGTGCAGCTCTGAAGCTCTGCAAAATATTGGTGTACATTGTCAGCGTTTTCGATATCTTTTAGAATTTTTCCATACAGCTCGAAGTTATGGTTGTATTGACTGTATGAGTGTGCCCTAACTGGAAATGGTGTATGGTTATGTTTTTTGATTCTGAAAGGTGTGTACAAAATCTTAACACACTCATATTTTCATTCTGCCCTGAACATGAAGTTGATGGAAGTATAATGGTATTGATATTGTTTGGAGCCTAGATTTTACTAATTATGAAATTATATAAAAATATACCTGAAAAATTGGAACCTTTTTTGCTGCACCTTCTAGAAAACAATAATGGATTGCTGATTGTGACAGTGAACATAAAAAACGTAGCACCACACTAATGCTCAGTTTAGGCAGAGGCAAGTCTTGCATGTAATAAAAGTCAAGCACTAAGGTATCCATGTTTTCAAGATTGACCAACCTCAAATTCTTTTCCTTTAGTTCTTGGTACTAGACAACTTTTATTTTTCATTCTTCATATACTTGTTTACACAGATTTTTTCGTTGACACTCACTGTAACTTCACATTCCTGATAGAAATCAGTTCTTGGTATTTGAAATAAATACAGGCAATTTATTCTCTTTAAAGAATATGTGAAAGGTTTTATGCTTTAACTGGAGTACTATACTAATTGCATGCAGAAAATAATTTTGGAGACATTTGAATAATTTTTCTACACTAAAGTCAGGATTGACAAAATATTTCCCTATGGGATTTGTTTTGATAATAAGGCGATGGTTTGGAAGAACACTTTCCCAGTGAGATCAGACCATTTCCCAAATTTCCATTGCTATTTTGTTCGATCTGTTAGTAGTCTGACTCTATTGTTTTCTAGTGTAAGAGCATCAGCATTCAATGCCATTTTAAAAAAAGCTTTTCGATAATGAGCAAATCCATCTGGAAAAGGGATTTACAGACTACATTTGTGCTATTCTTGTTGCATTTTACATGGTAAATACATGAAGAGCTAGTTCTCACCAGACTTAGTTTGGTAGACGTTCAAGATTCTTTTTGCCTTTTCAGTTACACTTAAAATCAATGTATCTTGCCTGTGCTTTGCCCCTGTAGCCCAAAATCTTCCCTTGATCTCTTCTTGATGTTTTTAGTTTGTTTTTATAAAACATTCCTTTGCACAGCATCCCTTACTGAATCCAAATTTCTTACAAAGGAAACTATCATTCACACCCCTGAGATTTAATGATAAGATGGTCCAGTGAATAGGCCATCAAAAACTGAACACAGATCAAGCATGACAACAGAAAGAAAATGTGCTGAACTGTGAAAAAAGAAGCAAAACAGAAAAGGTGAATGGTCAGAGCTGAAGATGTGCAACACCAAGCGACTTGGCAGAGCCATGGCGTCATGGTTATATGGTCATGGTGTTGGCCTACAGAGTGGGAGATTTGCATTCTAATCTCGCTTGTGCCAATTTGTTTTTCCTTTTTTTTTCACAAAATTATTAACTGTCCATCTGGTCATTGATGTACTTGTACTCTTCCTGTATTCTTGCAATTGTCGTACTATACATTGTTATAGAATATGAGTCATTCGGTAAGAATATATAACTGTCACAAGTAAATGTAATGAATAGTGAGAGTGGGCAAGATGCTGCACAGGCTTTTCACAGAAATGAAACCAATAAATAAACAGATGTGAACTATGTTAAAACAAAGGAATTCAAGAGTGAAAACTTCCAATATGGAACACAAGAGCCTAACATGTGGTACTTGTGTAGAACAAATAGGAGGTATGTACATCTGGAGGCTAATTGCCTCGTAATCATGGGTCTCCAGTATTGAGTACTAGTGGAAACATACAAGATCTTGGAATCAACTTTCATTATAGGTCCCTTCCTTACACCTCGCAGTTGCAAATGGATGTTACACCACAACACAGACTAAAATATGACTATAACAAACAGATGCATTCATAATTTTGTGGGGAAAAAATCTTTTTTTGGCACTAGGGAGATCTCCCCTTTTGCAGTCCAACATCAGGACCACATAACCACGATGACTTGGTACCACCGATCTGCTTGGTGTTGCACATCTTGAGCTTGGACCGTTCACTGTTTCTATTTTACTTTTTTTTCACAGTTTAGCACACCTCCTTCTGGTTTTTATGCTTGCTCTGTGTTCATCTTTTGATGGGCCATTCGACTGTTTAGTGTCCATGCTTCACTTTCATATAAATCTTCCCTTCAGACAAATACCTTCAGAAAAGGCACATAAATCTGTATTTAATGTTAGCAAATATCTCTCTCTGAGAAACTCTTTTCTTGCCATTGCCAACCTGCATTTTGTATCCCCTCTACTTCAGCCATTGTCAGTCATTTTGCTGGCCAAAGATCAAAACCTGAGAACAAGTTTCGGTATCTCATTTTCTAATCTAATTCCCTCAGCATTTGCCTGATTTAATTTGACTATACTCTATTTTATTACTTTTGTTGATGTCCATCTTATAACCTCTTTTCAAGAAACTCCCCTTTCTGTTCAACTGTTATTCCATTACCTTTCCAATCTCTGACACAGTTAAAATATTATCATCAAAACTCAAAGTTTTTATTTCTTCTCTCTAAAATTTGATTCACTTTCCAAATTTCTCCTTGGTTTCCTTTACTGCTTGCTCAGTGTACAGATTGAATGGCTTTGGGGACAAGCTCACACTGTCTCGCTCCCTTCTCAGCTACTACTTCCCTTCCATGTCCTAAGACTCTTATAACTGCAGTCTGGTTCCTCTAAATGTTATAAATTTTCACTCATTGTATTTTATTCCTGCCACTTTCAGAATTTCAAAGACTGTATTCCCATCAACATTGTCAAAAGTGACAGCTAAATCTACAAATAGACCCCCTACTGTAAATCTGTAAATTCAACCTATTTTGTAAGATAATTTGTGTGTTCCTGCAGTTATCCTGAGCCTAAACTGATATTTTCCAAGGTTAGCTTCAAAGTATTTTTCCTACATTCTGTAAATATTTTGCAGCCAGACACATAGTTTGGAAATATTCATACCCATCAGCATCTACCTCCTTTGAAACTGGGATTATTATTGAAGTGTGAGGGTATTTTGCCTTTATCGTATATCTTGCATACCAGATACAGATAGCTCTCTCAAATATCTCAATAATTCTGAGGAAATTTCATTGTGTTCTGACTCAGGTTGTGCAGTGATCTGCCAAATTCTTCTGGCAGTATAGTATCTCACATCTCATCTTCATGTACTTCCTCTTTCCTTTCTGCAATATTGCTTTGTAGTTCATTTCCCATGTACAGACCTTATAAATATTGCTTTCAACTTTTCATTATTTCCTTAGAACTGGCTTTTAACTTGAGCTCTTGATATTCATGGAGCTGCTTATCTTTTCTCCGGAGATCTCTCTGTTTTTCCTTCTTGCTCTTTCAGTCAACCTCATTTTTAAAACATCTTTATTCCCTTTTGCCTCCTTCATTTTTATCTTTCTCCTTTTGCAAATTAAATTCAATGACGAATAGTTATCTGAGAGTTTCTACTGGGTGTTGTCTTTCTTTTTACCTATTAGATCGTCTGTTGCCTTCACCGATTCTTCACTAAAAGCGGCAATTCGTATTCTGTTGTGTTAACACAGCCCAATCGCATTCAGTTTACCGCTAGTGAACAATACTATTTTGTTCATACAAAGGTTAGATTAGATTAGTACTTGTTCCATAGATCATGAATACGACACTTTGTGATGATGTGGAATGTGTCAGGTTTATAAAAGGTGTCTGTACAAGATATTACATTACACAAAATATCATATGACACTTTTTTTGTGAGGGTTGGGCAAATTAACCCTTACTATATCCAAAAATTCATCTAATGAGTAGAAGGAGTTGCCATTAAGAAATTATTTTAATTTCCTTTTAAATGCTATATGGCTATCTGTCAGACTTTTGGTGCTATTAGCTAAGTGACCAAAGACTTTTGTGGCAGCATAATTTACCCCCTTCTGAGCCAAAGTTAGATTTAACCTTGAGTAGTGAAGATCATCCTTTCTCCTAGTGTTGTAGCCATGTACACAGCTTTTAATTTTGAATTTGTTCGGATTGTTAATAACAAATTTCATAAGTGAATATATATATTGTGAGGCTACAGTGAAGATCTCAATCACTTTAAATAAGTGTCTGCAGGATAAGCTCCATCAATTATTCTGATTACACGCTTTTGTGCAATGAACACTCTTTTACTCAATGTGAGTTACCCCAGAATATAATGCCATACGAAAGCAGAGAATGAAAATAGGTGTGGTGAGCTAATTTACTGAGATGTATATTGCCAAAATTTGCAATGACCCTAATAGCATAAGTAGCTAGAAATTTTGAATATTCTACCTTAGCTACCGATTTCTGGTCAAAGTCTATATTTATTAATGGTGTCATTCCATTTACTGTGTGGAATTGTATATACTGTGCTTTGTCAAAGTTTAATGAGAGCCCATTTGCAGAGAACCACTTAATGATTTTCTGAAAAACATCGTTTACAATTTCACCAGTTAATTCTTGTCTGTTGGGTGTGATAGCTGTACTTGTATCATCAGCAAAAAGTACAATCTTTGCATCTTCATGAATACATAATGGCAGGTCATTAATATATATTAAGAACAGCAGAGGAACCAAGACCAAACCTTGCGGCACCCCATTCTTGATTGATATCCAGTTTGAGAAATCACCGTTTTTTGCATATTGTGTGAAATGCTTATTTCAACTTTCTGCACTCTTCCAGTTAGGTATGATTTAAACCATTTGAGCACTGTCCCATTCATACCACAGTACTTGAGCTTATCTAGAAGTATTCCATGATTTACACAATCAAAAACCTTTGAGAGATCACAAAAAATCCCAACGGGTGACTTCCGGTTACTCAGAGCATTTAATATTTCATTAGTAATAGTATATACAGCATTTTCCGTTGAAAAACCTTTCTGGAAACCAAACTGATATTTTGTTAAAACTTTATTTTTACAAAGGTGTGAAGCTACTCTACAATACATTACTTTTTCAACAATTTTGGATAAGGCAGTCAGAAAAGAGATTGGGTGGTAGTTATTGACATCAGACGTATCCCCTTTTTTATGCAGTGGTTTAACAGTGGCATACTTCAGTCTATCTGGGAAAATACTCTGCTTCAGAGAGCTATTGCATATGTGGCTAAGAATCCCACTTATCTCTTGGGAACAAGCTTTTATTATCTTGCTGGAAATGCCATCAATTCCATGTGAGCTTTTATTCTTGAGAGAGTTTATTATCTTCCTAATTTCAGATGGACAGGTAAGTGGAATTTCAATTGTATCAAATTGTGTGGGGAAGGCCTCTTCCATTAACTGCTTTGCTTCTTCTAATGAACATTTAGATCCTATTTTCTCTACAACATTTAAAAAATGATTATCCAAAATGTTTTCAACATCCAGCTTGTTGTTTGTCAAGTTTCCATTCACTTTGATAGTAATGCCGTCCTGTACTCTTGGTTGCCCTGTCTCCCTTGTAATAATATTACAATTGTTTTGATTTTGTTATCAGAGGTATTAATCTCAGACATGATGCACATGCTTCTGGGTCATTACTCTTTCTTGTTGTTAGATACAGTTCCCTTTTGTGGTTACAAGATATTTTTATTCCTTTAGTAAGCCAAGGTTTCTTATAATTAGATTTAACTACTTTCTTGGGGAAACAGTTTTCAAATTCTCTTACAAGTGTATCATGAAATAAGTTGTATTTTAAATAAGCATCGGGTTCATTGTACACCTCATCCCATTTGTACACCTCATCCCAGTCTAACTGCTGAAGAGTTTCCCTGAAATTTCTAATTGTTGAGTCATTAATTGATCGCACAACTTTGGAGTGTAGTTTTGAATTACTGAATGGAGCTATGTCATATACTGTAACTAGCTGAGCACCATGATCAGTCCTTCAGTTATGTAAATCACTAGCGTTACTCTGTTTATTCACCTCTTATTATTAAACCTAAACGCAATATGATATTTACATCTAAAAGTGATTCTGAAAGACAATCACATGCTAGAAGCAACAGAACAAATAGTTTTCCTGTTCTATCAATGAATCGCCAGGGTGAAGCTCTTTGCAGACGACCAATGCGTTGTCTTCTCCAAGCTGAAAGCAAGAACACCAATAAGACACTCTACAAACTTACTGAGAATGACGAAACAGCCGTTGTTTAAACTTACTGAAAATGACGAAACAGCCGTTGTTTAAGTGTGCCCTCCCTGTGTCCACCTGATGTCTCTTTCTCATGAGCAAAAATGGGAGGAAAGACTGTACTGTACACATGTGCGCACTCGTGTGCACATGTTGGCCTATTGTGCATCCACTTCTTTGCTCGATAGTTTGTGTTGTGTTTATCGAGATGAAAGTCTGCAGCATAAGTGAACACAAAGACAAATATGGGTAAAACAGTATCTTGTGCATACGATGCAAACAGTGGTACCCCTGCTGGTTGCATCAATTTGAAAGAAAGCAAAATCGCACCTGGTGTACATTTTGATGTGACTTTATTTGCATATACATTGCCATAGAGTAGAAATATCTCTGGTGTGAACTTTTGGATGCTCAGAACAGATTTTGTGTTGTCAACATAAGGGAAAGCTTCTTTTCACCCGAACAAGCTAAGGAAGTGACGTCAAAATGACGTAGCCCAACGTTCGCGAAATATGTCGATCGGCGAATACAAATCAAGTTGACGTGAAAGCTTAGGCCAGCCACGGCCTTTTGGGTGCAGTCTCACACAGAGTGTCCAGGAAGGAGGAGTGTGTGTTAACTATGCAATAAAAATACGTAGTTAACACGTGGATCAGTTATCGAGTTTTGTGTTGTATTCTAACTAACTCTGCTGTGTCTGTTCATTCACCCGTGGCAAAATATGCATATGACCTGTCGTGCAATTATATTTGCCAAATTTTACGTGCTTTTCCCTAGTTGACTAATGAAGTGTCATTAATTGATTTGTTGCAACGCATTCACCAGTCTGATTAAGATACAAAAGTTGTCACAGACTCAAAGATGTCTTTCTCTATATTTGCTGCTGTATATATGAAATGACTCATGTCGGCACATCATTTAGAACATTCATTCCCACGCCGTATCAGAACTGAACGTGGATGTTCAGTCGATTATTAAAAAAGAAATGTAAATAAATTATGAAACAATTACCAGTACTCTCATGTGAATGTTGTTTCTTCTGAAAATGTATGTATTGTTTTACTGCTTTCATTAAGAGCAATGTACAGTCTTCAGCCACACTCACAATCATGGCTCCATACATACAGAACTGTACAAATAGTGTGCAATAAGGTGTTAATAAAAAGTGAAAATAATATATGGCTACCTTCTGAGTGGTAGTGATTAAACATAATTCACAAACTAAATATTGAGATAACTGTGTGATTTGATTGGCTATTGGTTGACATAATATATGCAGCTTCTGAACCTTTTTTACCCTCAGGGGTGGGGTGGATTTTGTAAACAGCAACAATTTGTATTGTTTGAAAAAAGTGCATCACTGAATTTATTTATTTGTGTACTGTATCATATATAAAGCGCTCATCTCTGTTTGGAATGTATTCTCATTTGCCAATATTGAATGGAAGTTGCCAAAGTAGTTAGCTTATTTGGAAGGTAGCTGGGTAGCCCATACAAGAATGTCAGTTACACAGCCACAAGTGTGTTTAATTTGTTTGTATCCAGATACTGATATTGGAAACTGTTGCAATAGTGACAGCATTGTTTTAATATTGATTCTTCTATGCACCCCCACAGAATTTAGTGCATGTTGTTAATTGCTGTTCCCTAAGTCTTAGAAAGGTTATTTGCAATAGTTTAAGCCACACTTGTGACAGTATTTTATGCTAGGACACGGAGGACCTCATTCTTCAGTGGCATAAAACCAGTCAACTTCTTGGCATGAAAGTGAGATGTACAGCAAAAGTCACAGAACTTGGTTTCCTCTACAAATGTAGTAGAATATCAAATGTCCAGTTCAGTCTAGTGTCAATCATTCTCTATTTTATTTATTGTGATTAAAATTATGTTTGATAACTGTTAGCAAGACAGACTGGCAGGCCCTGTACAGAGATTAATGGTAACAGTAAACAGTGGGTGCACAGAATACTCTTTATCCTCATCCTTTGACCATATTAGCTTATTCATGGAGGAGATGAGGGAACCAAAAACCAGTGTGGACAAAGCTCGTAGCTACACTTTTACAGAACGGCATGGAGGAAGGGGTGCAGACCAAGACAGTAATGGCCACGGTACAAGAGGACAGAATTTCATGGGGTTGCACTTGTCTGCTCTGTTCCCAAAGGAGTTTTCATTATTTTTCAGACACCAGTTTCCTTTTCAAATACTAACCCTTGCTACTATTTGTGGCAAATAATTTTGTCATCTTAGCTATTGAAATTAGGTGGTTGTGGAAATACCTCTTGAAATTGTGATGAAAACTCATTTATGCATGTTTAACATTAAACTGTCAGTACTATACACAGGAGACTGTCATAAGCTAGAGTTTATGGTTGCAGATTTTTCATTGTACATCTAAATGGTTCTAAACTGCAAAAACACTGAACAACTAAGGTCTTTCTTAGCGCTTTCATTTAAATAATGTACATTAAGAACTCCCCACAAGATTACTTCTCTTTTAGTACTATGTGAAGCAGGTATGTTTCTTAACTTTCATGAACTTAGTAAGCAGATATGGGCTATTTGTAGGAAACTCTCTACCAACAAGAGGAGCTATTTGTCTAGACACAATTGTGACAAACCTAAGTAGTTGGGACTACAAAGTAAAAGTGGTGGACCCTATACTAGCAGATCACCATGCAGTAATCATGAAGTTATGGACAAACTCAGTGAGTACACAACAAATTCCCAGCTGGCATTCAAATTATGTATTCAGAAATAGTTACTACAAAGAAAAGCTTAGATGATTTCAAAACTACAGTGTCTTCTATAGATAATTGATGAATTGCCACAAAATGCTGCATTCAATCACATGTTCCAGACTCTTAAAGTGAAATTTGATGAACATTTTCCAGTAAAAACCAAGAGATATTCAAATGCTAAATCAAAATGTAGACAAAAAACTAATAAAGTAAAGAGGTGGTATACTCCTAGACTAGCCAAAATAAAATGTATTGTCCAAATACTAAATGACAAGGTCAAAGCTGCTAAAGATATAGATATTAAGAATAGACTGAACTCTAGTTATTTACAGACCAAAAGGATCTACAGAAAAGAAGTAGAAAAATCAAAAAAGGAAAGGAATGCCAGATTTATTGAAGCAGCTCACAATTCTTGTAAAGCAGCATGAGATCTGGTTAATGAGCACAGGAAAAGCCCACCTCTTGCTCTAATTCTTGCAGTCCAGATGAGTTTAATGACTATTTTACAAAAATAGTGGAAAACACAGTAGATGAAATTCCCGACTTTGGAATAGATCCTGCAGTTGCTGTAAAATTTGAGAATAAATGCGGCATGGTAATATGGAAGAGAGAGTATCCAAAAGAAATAATAAAAATTGTAAAAAGCTATAAATCTTCAGGGAGCCCTGATATTTATGGCATGTCCTGTACTATGTTAAAAACTACAATCAATGAAATTGCCCAGCCATTAACAGTAGTAATAAATAAAAGCCTCCATGCAGGGAAATTTCCAGACTTCCTGAAAGTAGCACGCACAGTGCCTGTTTACAAAAAAAAGGCAGTCCACACGAAGTGTCAAGCTACAGGCCCATATCTATAATACCAGTACTAGCGAAGGTGATGGAGTCGATAATGAAAGAACAACTATTAAGTTAATTTGAAGGAAATAGTCTCTTTTATGATGCGCAATGTGGCTTTCGGAAGGGCAGGTCAACAACAACAGTTGTACTTGACTTAGTTACAAACATAAGTCAGGCTTTTGAAGACAAGGAGTCTATAGCACTAATACTCTGTGACCTTAGTAAGGCATTTGACTGCATCCCACATAAGGCCCCACTCAGAAAGCTAAAAACATATGGTATAGGGGGATCTGTCCTGCAAACTCTTGAATCCTAACTGAGAAACAGGCGACATATTGTCTCTGTGCAAGGAGCTGATTCAGGTGCGAAGAAGCTACAGCATGGTGTGCCACAGGGATCGGTAATAGGGCCCCTGCAGTTATATATCTTCGTAAATGACATGGGCTCCAATGGGCACACCTTGCAGTTTGCGGATGATACAACCTTGTTATCAAAAGGAGAGAATGTTATACAGGCAGTCCAACAAGCACAAGTCTTGTTCAATGAAGCTAAGGCCTGGTTTATCATGAACAAAATGAAAATTAATGAAGAAAAAACTCAGAGGATGATAATGCAGCCTCAGAAATACAGGGCAATGGGTAATGCAGCAGATGTTAAACTTCTGAACTTTCTCATTGATACCAAATTAACCTGGCAACAGCACACCAAACATGTATGTTCCAAACTTTCCCGGGTCCTGTAGCTCTTGAGGAAACTGAAAAGTATAGTACCAGAACAGTACCTGCTAACTGTGAACTATGCTATGATACACAGCCACATCAGTTATGGGCTGTTGTTTTGGGGCCATTTTGCAGACTGCAAGAATGTACTTTTACTGCGAACGAAAGCAATGGGGAACATTACTTCAAGCAAAAAAACAGACCACTGTAAACCAATTTTCACCAGGTTAGGAGTTCTGACTGTTTACAGCCAGTATATATTAAACTGCCTCTTCCACATAAAGAGAAACCACGAAACATATAAAATACATTGATATGTACAATAGTATTAACATTTTAAAAACATCGTAACTATTAGTCATTTTGAACAACAGATTGTGTGTAAGCTTAAATGAACAATGCATATATAAGAGTATACACTGACAAAGAAGATTTGAAAATTGCTCTTCCCTCTAATGTCATATTTAACTCATATGATTCATCGCCAAGGGAAATGATAATTACGTAATTGAATTTCTTCATTCCAATAGGGCGTAACAAAAATTAGCATGTGTATTCCGATTACACAACAAATTATAGCAAAGCCAAAATGAGCGATGCACGTAAGTGTTTTGACTTGATTACTGTTTTCTAAATGAAAAATCTCTTCTCAAATATTGTTTCACCACACAGCTTAAACAACTTACACCCATGTGTACAGACCTTATTTGTTGTAAGGAAGTCAGTGAGTGACCAGGAAGCAATACAAAAAGACACACACTTGCTGCAAATAAAACATAACTAAAGTTTGTTGGTTAACACTTTCAGGGTTTGTGCACTTGTAGTGTTGCTGGGAAAACAGACCAGATCAGATGAAAATTTTTTACCCAACTGAAGAGCCTGATATGTATGGTCATAAATAGTACTATTCGAGTTAAAGAAAACCATTATTGACCAAGTTCCATTAAGGAATCAAATTAATGAGTGGGAAAAGGAATCTAAGGATGAGAGATTTTTTTCAGACCATTTTCAGGTGACAATGAAAAAGTGCAGCCATTGCTCTTTGTTACCAGCACAAGTGACAAATGGAACTTTTTCAAAAGTATGGTAGGGTATGTTTGCTTGATGCAACATACAAGACAACAAAGTATGACATTCCATTATTTTTCTTAGAAGTGAAAGCTAATGTACGCTGTTTAGTAGTTGGAATATTCTTCATTCAAGTAGAAAACAGTAGATCAGTTAAAGAGGCTCTAGAAATTTTCAAGGTTAATAAATGTAAACATGGTACGTACTAAGCTGTAATGCACTGCTTAAGTGTTTGATCAGCTAATTTCGACTAAGCATCGTCAAGTCACATTTGTAACAGTTACGTTGTTTATAGAGCAAAGTTCAGAATACGATCTTAAAAGGTGTCATTGTAGTGCGCATCCTTTGGTGAAATGATGGAATATGGCTACTTCTTACTTCTAATTAAGTGATCTGAAAATGACACGAAATACAGATATTACAAATGTACTACAGATATTACAAATGTACTGGACAATGACAGTCAAAATTTGTTAATTGCACAATTAAACAAACATTGTATTACAGTCTACTACAGACCATGTTTACATTTATTTAGCATCTGCAAGCTGTGGATCCCCACAAATACAAAATTTCCAATTTCATGGGTTACAGATTTCTCCGAGCCTGAGATACGGACAATTGAAAGAACATTTCCAATGTCAAGGGTTAATCTTTGTTTATTTCACTGAAAGCATGCATGCCAATGGTAGCTTAGCAAAAAGAACATTTAACTGCACAAGGAGGTAGTGATCAAATTCTAAAGCTGTGGGAAGAAATTGCTGCATCACCATGTGAAAAACAATTCTTAGCTGGAAAATAAAAGCTTCAATCTCATAAATTATTAACTCAATTTATGATGATCTTTACTATTTTAATAAGCAATGGCTTTCAACTCTGAAAAGTGGGTGAAGGCCTATGAGGACAAGGAGAATTTCTTCACCAATATAACAACTAATGTTGATGAATCAGTGCATAAGAAGACAAAACATTTTTCGATAAACACTCAGCAGACAGACCAGTGACAGGTGTTTTTAAACTTTTAGTAAATGGTTTTCTCCCTAGCCTGTTTAAAAAATATTGTCTGAAGAATTCAGCTGTCAAATGTTTCAACAGAGAGATTCCTCATTTCTTGCGGAGTAAGTCATACAAATTTGTGAATCATGCAATGAAAATGTATTCGTCAGCACAAACTGAATTTACCGAAAGCTCAGCGAGACAAATGGGTGAGGGATTGTTTTATGTTGAAAGTGCCAAGTCCAGGAACCGTTATTATGTGGTAACTTTTGCAAAGCCTAATTGCATGTGTGAAGACTTCCAAAGGTGAAAATACCGTATTTACTCGAATCTAAGCCGCACTTTTTTTCCGGTTTTTATAATCCAAAAAACCGCCTGCGGCTTAGAATCGAGTGCAAAGCAAGCAGAAGTTCAACTTTAAATGCGAACACTTTTAGGTTAGGCTTTACCGTGACTGTTACTGACATTAAATGAAACAAGTTCACTGTTTCATTTAAGCAGAAGTTCTGAAAAATGTTGGTAGGTGCCGCCACAACTAACTTCTGCCATCGAATATATGTAGCGCTACACAGGCATGCTTTGTAGGCTGGCGCCAAAACCTCTGCGTCAGGAAATAAATTAAAAAAAAAAGGTGGAAGACGAGCTCTTTTTCACCGCCCCGAGTTTCGACCACTGCATTTTCATACATTATCCAACGAAGTAAATACAAATTCCGTATTGTTCATCTTCGAATGTAGCAGAATTTCAATGTGCTACGAAAATCCGACTGGCAAGACTGTTTGGGATGTTTGTCAATATGGCCAACTCTACGTTCTGAATTTTTTCCTACCTGTGAGAAGAAATGGTTGCTAATAGGAACCTGATGAAATGTGAATCACATGCAGTATTCTCTTCACCATAAGAATAATACGAATATAAACATTTTTCAATGTGTTCTTTCGTGTTTGCTGCTATCTCTTTCAAATCCTGTCTGCCTAATAAACTACGAAACTAGAGTGAGACAACAGCAAACGCGGGAGAATATACGTATCGTGTCATGTATATATTCGTATTATTCTTATGCCTAATAGTGATACAGTCAGAAATGAAGCACGGCAACTGACTAGATTTTTAAATCTAAGATGACTCTAATTTCTGTGCAGAATTTGATGTACTAAAGAAGCGGCCGCAAAGATTTTCAAACGGAGAAAAATTTTCGCCTAACTATCGTTCAGAACATGTTCTATCACACGCAGTCTATTATTTGGTTCCTGTTGATCATTATCAAAGAAAGCAGCAGTGTAAGTAACAACAAATAGCAGTCTCTTGCCATTGTTTCGCTAATGAGACGATTCCTCTCTCTTTTTTTTTAATTTTAAACGGCGGTAGCGCGCACAAAAGCAAGCCATGCCGCGAGCGGCGACAGGCCGTAAACACGCACTATCAGAATACGACAAACAATGCATGACACAGTACAGTAATGCATTTTCAGCTTAGAGTGACGTAAACACTTATAACAAAGAAAACGGCACTGATCAGATCAAAGCAAAATAAGCAATCGATTCAAAGCAGACAAAGCACTTGAAAAAGGAAGGGTACCCGTGTAAATACGGACGGAACGCCTGACGCATAGCAGTGACTACCTGGTAAAGCTTAACTGCTAAGCTTACGACTCGAACCAAACTACTGGAGCTGTATCGTCATTCATTCGACCTAAATTGTGTCTCATATTACAATGGACCAACTTAGTTTCGATTTGGAGGTGCGGCCTAATACTTTTCTCACCCCTTGAATTTCGAGTCTCAAATTTCGGGTGCGGCTTAGATTCGCGATATTTTTTTTCCTTTATTTCGAGTCTCATTTTTCAGGGGCGGCTTAGATTCGAGTAAATACGGTATCCATGCAAACATATCTGCACTAATCAAAATATCCACGGGTGTACTGCCGGTCTACTCTCTGCGTCAGAGATAGTGCGCGCCCTATGTAGATAGTACATTTTGAAGAAACACCAGGTCGGAACTGTGTTTTGTCCTCCGAATAAAACTCGTGCACTGGTGGGGAGCGCCAAAGATGACCTCGGTCTGAGAAACGCCGGCGTGTACCAGATTCCGTGTCAATGTGACAAGTCGTATATTGCTCAGACGATGCGTACCGTCGAGGATCGATGTTGTGAACACCAGAGGCACACTCGACTGATGTATCCGAGCAAGTCGGCAGTCGCTGAACATTGTTTGTCGGAAAATCACGTTATGGAGTATGAACGCACGGATACTTGTACAGACGTCGAGATACTGGGACAGCGTTGTTAGAGAGGCCATCGAAATTTGCACCAATGACGACCTTTTAAACCGTGACTGTGGCTATAACCTTAGCAAGGCTTGGGACCAGCGATTGGGTTAATGAAGAGTAAATCGAGCAAACGTATAGTAGTGACGACCACGGCGGACAGAGGCATCACACCGACGTCACCTCAGACGCCGTCGCAATCTGTTCCACCGCGCGACCGTGGCGCGGGGCGCGGACGGCGGAGATAGCGCGCCGCGGGCGGAGGGTATTTAAATCGGCCGCCGCCGCGACCAAACCCACTTCCTCCTGAGCAGCCATAGCGTACGGATCTCCGTGCCGGCACGTTCACAGGAGCTCAGTCCGTCAGTTCACCTGATGATGGCGACATGTATGATCGCCGAAATATTGTGCCCGTTGGACACTGTAGACCGGCAGTACACCCGTGGATATTTTGATTATCAAATACGCCGGGAGAAACTCAAGAATCACATATCTGCACTGTTTTCGTTTGTTACCCTTACTGCGGCTTTCATAAACTGAATGAAAGTTACGAGAATAATGCTTTAGTTTGTCTTGATGGGACATTGGTTTGGGTCAAGCAGTGGTTCGTTTATATATGCCAGCCCCGTATTACAAACTTCTGAGGGTACTAGCAATGAGCAGCCAGCAAACTAAGGCCGTGACAATCTCAGAAGCTCAACTTCACCAGAGCAACAAGATGAAAGGCAGTTAGCTAGGCTAGTTATAAACCTGACCTACAACACTAGAAACATTAATAGACTTTGAGAATGTGTGCATTAATTACATTGTCTTACCCTGAGGAACATGTAACAGCAGCAAGTTCAACAAAAATTCAGAAATTTGCCTTTCTGTCTTACCTGAACACCAAGACCACTTCTCCAGCTACCTCAATCATTGATTTAGGAATACCAATAACCTGTAACAATAAAAAAATGTCAAATCATGTACAGTGAAGCGGTTGGATAACAAGTTCTTGGAAATATAATTCACAATCAGATATTATACTCACTTTTGTTTTCCAGTGATAATTTTCTCACTGAACAGAAACCTGGAAAATTCAACCATTTGTGTGAAACTGTGACTGAGCACTCACTCATTTGTATTCATCCTGTTTTTCCTTACACTGATACGGTCTGACTAAGTGTAGAAAGCAAAATGAATTAAAAAATTTGCCTTGTAATAAGAACTTACATAAATAAATGTTATCACTTTACGCATCTTGATGTTACACAACCAAATAATGTGCCACAGTAACCTTATTTGTAACAGTAGGGGCAACCGCACCTGGATATGCATTGTGTGTCGATTATACTTTCCACGAGAGAAGGAGGTACAGAGAAACGACCGCAATATTGCCTCTCGCTGCTGGGAGAAGACAACTGTGTCACCTGAATGGGAATACAATGATTAACTTTAAAATAACTTGGCCTGCAAGTGATATTTTAATCAAAAAATCAACGCAGATACTGACATACTCTGATGTTGCTGAGGTGATCTGCAACTCTCTTGTAAACTGTACTTGTGGCTTCTCCACTGCTTCCAGGCAACATGAAAGAACAAAAAATCTGATCTGAATGTTGTTTTTAAATGTGGCACAAGAACACAACTAGAGCACCTGTGAACTGTGAAATAATGTTTTTTCATGAAGTAAGCAAAAAAGGGTAAACAATACATATTTAATGATGAAGTACATATGTAAAATGTTTAACTGCAAAAGGGGATAACTCCCACATCACCAACAGCTTTAAAATAATAGATATATTGCAATTCTTACCTATTGATACTGCAATCTATATATTACTGACAAGGTGTTGGTAAAATTTTCCTTTGCAATATAATAATCTGTATGTACACTGAGGAACTGTGGTAAACAGTATAAATTCATTCTACTTGATGCAGAGTGCACGTAACATATATAAGAATGGTAATATTATATCAATGGAAAGTCCAGGATGGAATAACAACAATATTACACTGTTATCCATCTTGGCTTTCAGCCAAAGCTCCTTCAACTGAAATACAAAGTAAACAATGGAAAATCCTGGATGGAATGTAACAATATTAAGAAGGAAAGTTGCTACTCACCATATAGCGGAGATGCTGAGTCGCGATAGGCACAACAAAAAGATTCACACAATTATAGCTTTCGGCCATCAAGGCCTTTGTCAGCAACAGACACACATACACATCTATTGCAGACAAAGGCCTTCGTGGCTGAAAGCTGTAATTGTGTGAATCTTTTTGTTGTGCCTATCGCGACTAAGCATCTCCGCTATACGGTGAGTAGCAAATTTCCTTCCTAATATTATTGAAATACAAATTAGACACACATTCTGGCCACAATAGTGAGAGACATTAGTAATGTGTGTGCAAGCTGTGTTTGGGAAAATGTGTGTGTATTTCCTAAATCAGACGAAGGCCTTTGGGCTGAAAGCTAAGATTTATCAGTCTTTACATTGTGCCTGTTTGCGAAAACATCTCTTATTTTTTTCGTAACATTAATATCCTACTTCATTAAGTCTGCCACAATTGGGAAGTCCTCAATCAATGTTGATCTTCAACAGACTTTGTCTTCATACAATTTCTAACTTTTGGATAGTGAATGCCAAACATAGTGTGCGAATTTGGAATTAGCTGCAACATGTCATTTCGTCTTTAGCAAAGAGTAAAACACTGCCTGCCATGACATACAAATTTCATTGTTGTAAATTCCAATTTACAGGATACATTTATCAGCAGTGATTAAGGGCTTAGCCTATAGTCTATAATTATCAACCATCAAAGATCCCCTTGCAACACTGTCTACAGTGTTTACTATATCTGCAAGGTTGCTTTACTTCATGGTTGGTAGTCTTAACAAGTTGTTTTACAGAAGTAATTGCAGATGTAATGTGTCATTAAAATTTCAGTATGGAAAAAATAAAGCGCTGTGTGTGAAATGAATTCCACCAAGCCCCCTTCATTCTATACAATTAATTGATAAAATATTAGGAGTTACCCACAAAGAATGAGTGGTATCATACAACAGATTAATGTTGCCATTTTTTACGTACTTATCCCTGCACTTCATACATCAATGCAAATGACAGAGCTACCTGAGGTAAATCTTTCCACATAGGTAAGGCTCTATAACAGCTCACTGTTAGAAGTTAAAGGGGCAGGATAACAAATGAGGGCAGCTCAAGGAGTGTGTGTCAATCTCTCAACAAGATTGGCAAGAAGGGGAAAAAGGGGCTACTGGAATGATTACTACTGATGAAAATAGCAATACTATTAGTGAATAATGGATCTACAGACCAGAGCATCAGACAAATTCCTGTATGTACACACATACCGGTAGAATAATTGAATAATCTTTGGGAATTTTATATAATAGCCAATTGTGTGTAAGAGTAACTGTACAACAACATTTAGACTAGGGCCAGCAGCATACTTACGTGTTTTGTGCAGGAATGTTGTCAGCACTTCTTGTGAGGTATCGTGGGAACAAAAGAGGGTGTGTCCACTGTATTACACAGCCAACGAGGGAGTAGCAGGCAGACTACACGTTTCGATCTAATATATTTGAAAGAAAGGATGAAACATTGCTTTAAACAGAATCATATATTTAACTGCTCCCTCTTTGAGTCACAGCTATTTAACCTGTGCTAGTATCTTCAAAGTAAGTACAGTGTCACAACCCATGGTATATTTGAGAAAGCAGAGAAATATTTCTTTCCTCTTGAGTTGGTATGCAATCTATCTACACGAGAACAATGAGTAAGTGGATCAATGTTTTTTAATTAAATCAGGTGGGTCGGTGTTTGGAATGTATAACATGTGCAACTATCAATAATTACTGATCCACCTACCTGCTTCCATGATTTAATTAAAAAAACATTGATCTTGTTACTCAAAGTGGAGCCTTATGCTGCACTTCCAGATGATTCCACCCACTCTCTCTTTAAGAGTCATTTCACCGTCACATCTGACATTTTCATGTATCTGCAATTAATCCACGAGATATACACAAACAGATGACATAATCGTGCAGAACAATCACTGAAATCAGTAATTTATAGCTTGCGCCCCTTATCACAAAATATTTCTCAAAACTCACTAATACACTGAAATCCAGCAAACATGACAATGCTTTACAATTTCAGTACTAGAAGTACATTGTGTGTGTTCTCGTCTCTCATTGAATATGAATCATTCTTCTGGCTACGCAAAACTGTCGCGTTGTCAACCAATGCGCAGTAGATAAGCACCTCTGTGACTATTGCTGGCCCTGATCTAGATTTTAGCACAAATTATTTAAAATCAAATTGGTTTTCAGCAACTGGTTTATTACATTTAAATAAATAATACTGGCTGTCTTGCTATGTTCATGCCTAACTGATTCATGGGGCTGAGATTTATTTTGAGTTTTATTTGTGTTCCTCTTTTAGTCCAGGGTGATCGGTATGGGCATCAATGCAAGTAAGTAATTCTTTCACTGATTACTGTTATAGTACATTAGTTTTAGAAAACGTATATCTATACAATTTATTTTCACTTACATATTCTTGGAGGTAAACTTGCTTCAGCAGAGAGGTAGGATACTTCAGGCTCCATCTGTTTGAACTAAGCATGTTTCTTACTCCTCCCTTCCATCCATTTTCTTACACACACACACACAGACACACACACACACACACACACACACACACACACACCACCCTTTGTAATACATGGCTGGCAGGTTCAAACCGACTGCTGCTTGAGCCAAGCCCAAATGTCTCATTGAGACAAATTAAAGGGCTGTTCTTGTAACTGTCATTCAACTTATGAAAGCCCCAGCTAGGGTAATAAATGAAAACAGTGCAGAAATGTTTGCATGGATATTTCCACCTTTGGAAGTCTTCACACATGCACTTAGGCTTTGCACAATTCACCACATAGTAATAATCCTTGGACTCAGTACTTTCTACGCAAAATACTCCCTCATTCATTTCTCTCACTGAGCTTTTAGTAAATTCAGTTTTCGCTGAAGAATATCTTTTCATTATGTGATTCACAAATTTGTGTGACTTGTTATGTAAGAAATGAAGAATCTCTCTGCTGTAAAATTTAATAGCCGAATTCTTCAGACTATATTTTTAAACGGGCTAGGGAGGAAATAATTTATTAAAACTTTAACAACGCCTGTCAATGTTTTATCCACTGAATGTCTAAGAAAAAAATGTTTCACTCTTTTATTTACTGATTCAACACCATTAGTAGTAGTTATATTGGTGAAGAAATTCTCCTTGTCTTCATAGGCCTTCACCCACCTTTCAGATATTGAAAGCCATTGCTTATTAAAATAGTCAACTGCACCAAAATTTCTAGTTAATAATTCACGAGACTGAAGTTTTTGTTTTGCAGTTAAAAATTGTTCTTCAGATGGTGCTGCAGCAATTTCTTCCCACAGCTTCAGAATTTGCTCACTATCTCCCAGTACATCTAAATTGTCCTTTTTGCTAAGCCACTATAGCCAGGCTTGCTTTCGATGACATAAACTAAGATAAACCCTTGACATTGGAAATATTCCTTCGATTGCCCGTAACTAAGGCTCACAGAAATTTGTAACCCATGAAACTGGATTCCAATCTTGGTTCCATGTCTTGAAAATTTCTAGAGCCTCTTTAATTGATGTGGTGTTTTCTACTTGAATGAAGAATATTCCAACTACTAAAAAGCATACGTTAGCTTTCACTACCAAGAAAAATAATGCAATGTCATACTTCGTTGTCTTGCATGTTGCATCAAGCAAACATACCCTACGATACTTTTTCAAAAGTTCCCTTTGCCACTTGTGCTGGTAACAAAAGAGGAATGGCTGCACTTTTTCATTGTCATCTGAAAACGGTGTGAAAAAAATTCTCTCATCCTTCAATTCCTTTTCCCACTCGTTAATTTGATTCCTTAATGCAACTTGGTCAATAAATTTTTTTTAATCAAACAGAGCCCTATACATATGGCAATAAATTGTAATACCTGTTGGGTAAAACATTATGTTCATCCGATCTGGTCTGTTTTCCCCAGCGAAATTGTTGTCCACAAATCTTTCCAGTTCTAACTTAATAATCCGAACTGAGTTTTTCTCCTTTGCAACCATATACCCGATCTCTCTTGAAAGCAAAGGGTGTACATGTCCAATTGCTTTCACAGATTCAATGACATGATTATGGCGGCTTGCTTGGGAGGCAGCCACATAATACTGCAGATAGCTTTTTGGTGCCAGTGTCGACTCCAAGTCTCGTTTCAATTTCTCCATAACCTTTAACACAATAAAAATTTATCAATGAATTACAAATATTTATAAACAAGAGATAGTCAAATGACATACATGTAACTGATCAGGCTAATATATCCACACACATTTTTCAATTGGATACCAATTTTTTTTAACTGTCTGTTGCAGACTTTATTGCATAATTGGGGAATACCCGACACACTTAACATCCAGTGTCGCTGGACAGTCTTTCTTTCTTGTGTCCATGATCACTTTTCTCTTCTTTTTTGGGTTAACATGGTTCACCTTTATGAATAAAATGAACAAAATTTAATACGCCCTTGCCTGTAACTATTGCTTTTTGATTGAAAATATATATAATTGCAACTTAGAGCTTTATTTTACTTACCAGATGATCTGCAACAGAATTTAGTGCAAAAACCAATTACCTTGTCACAACAGGAACTAGCACAATCAACATCAGTTTATTCATACATGAATGGATATAGTTTACTATTGGATACAAGTAGATGTTTTGACCACAGAAGCAAACAGCATGGAAATGATGTCAGTACTTAGTTACAGTATTTTCACACACTAATGGGTAGATAGTTTCGTAAATTTAGCTGTTTTAACTGTACAGGAACTATGTACCAAATGACCAATAGATACACAATACAGAGTTACCTGTAGTCCATGAGGTTTAGGATACACTGTAAAGAATCTTGACAGAGTAGAGGCAGGAAGATTGGCGTTTCGTGTGTAGATGCTGTTGTTACAATACTCAATAAAGAAAAGTGTATCAGTAGCTACATTTGAGCTACATTTTAATCCTTACATGGCTTAAATGTTTCCAAAATCAAATTCTTTCATTTGTTCCATTCCCACATGCCGTTTGTTCACTACATTCTGGTTAGTCTGTTAATGTGGGCATGTTTTTTTCTCCCACATTTATCACTTCTCATGCATATGGAGAAAACTAATTGTTTCCTTCACACTACACTAACAAATTCTATTTGTACATTCTATAAACTTTTACAATGGTAGTCATTTTTGAAACTTCATTCTTAGTTATCCATCACAAAAAGCAATTTTATTATCTTTAGCTACATAGCCATTAATGTTATTTGGCTGATTGTTTCTTTCGTGTGTGCTGCAAGGCTTGCTGCCTTCCCCATCTCACTATGATTGATTTGCCCAACTGAACAGTACGTACTGCAAGAATGAAAAGTGTAACGTGTTCACAGAATGAAAATGGGGCAACGGAAGCGTCCGATTCCACCCGTCTGCTCTGACCCATGGCGTAAGGGTGTTGTGGTGTTTGACCGTGACGTCTCTTTCCCTCTCTCTCTGCACACGCGTGCCCTATTTTGCAGTAACGTAATTTGTTGGTGGTAAGTGTTTTTTTGGGTCTATTTTTCTCGAGTTGTAATATTTTGTTTTGTGTATTCAATGTGTTTCAATTTACGTAGGTATCTTTGAGTTTTGAATTTTTGAGGTGTTGTGGTATTGGTTTTGTTTTTCGTAGTTGCAGGTGCTGGGTTTTTCGAATCAATAGTTGTGGTTGAAATGACCGATTCCAATTTTCTCCCTATGAAGACATATCTCTTTCAGAGATAACCGCATTAATCTCGCGAACACGTCTACTTCCCGGTCTACAACACGGTCAGTAGGAATAGTCGAAGAAGTGCCTGAATCAAAAGATCACGGCATACTGCTGCGACACAACTCTACATCACATGAATCACCCGCCCGATTGATTATCACTGCTAGCATTCAACCGCGATTCTTATACATATTTTAACAACGCGTTTCAAGAGACAATGCTCTCATCATCAGGTTGTAAAATCTATGTCATGAATTAAACGGACTAAAAAGACCAAATATCATCACCAATAGTGGGGAAGTCCATAGAGTAAAACAGAATTAAAAGTATATTGGACTGTGAGTCCTCGTCTTACATTGAAGTTGTTGACACAAGTCAATGGCCGTCCCATAGCTACCAAATATGCTGTCGACTGCGCCGGCTCGGGAGCTGTTGTGGACTGACGTGCCTAGGTGTTGTGGCGTGGTTACAGCCGTATGCTTGACGGTAACGCTATGCTATTGGGCGCCTCATTTCCTTATTGCATTGGTCTGCCATCGTTAGCCTATCGCAACTCCGTCATTGACATGCTACAAGTTTAAAGTCGCATGCCTGCCCTAAAATAATTCTAAAAACCCGCTAAAAAATCTCATTTCTTTAAAGTTATCTTGTACATTTAGGATATTGCTTTGTTTCTTTTCATGGATAGCTATCTCGAATTCCTCTAGTAAATCAAGTTTCCTCCCTTTCTTTTCTACATGCAATATTTCTACGTTGTCTTCTATGCTATTAAGGGGATGGCCTGTTTCATATATATGGTTCGCAACAGCTGATTTGTCATAATTCCCTAACCTGAACGCATCTTTATGTTCTTTATACCGGATCGCGAATGATCTTCCTGTCTGCCCTATATATTTTGCATCACAAGTTCTGCACTGAATCTTATAAACTCCCGATCTTTCAAACTTATTTCTCTTCTCGCCAATATCGTGCTTAAGGCTATACCTCACTAGGTTATTAGTCTGAAAAGCTATTTTGACATTGTATGGCTTAAAAATATTTGCTATCTTTTGTGAGACTTTTCCGTAGTATGGCATCGTGATAATTTTACTTTCTCTCCATCAGGTTTATTCTTTTTGCGCTTATTACTTTTCCGTAACAGTTTTTTAACCATATCTATTCTGTAACCGTTGTTCATCGCTATTCTCTTAACGGTATTAATTTCAGTCTCCCTATCTTTTTCACACATAGGTATATTGACTGCCCTATGCACGAGACTACGGAAAGCAGCTTCTTTATAAGCCTGCGGATGGCATGAATCATTCGGGATCACGGCATCAGTAGTAGTTTGTTTTCTATAAACGGAGAACGCATGTTTGTTGCCCTGCTTTTTTATATTCAGGTCCAGGAACTGTAAACTATTGTCAGTTTCATACTCCACGGTAAATTTTATTTTATTATGTGCGTCGTTGAACTTTTTTACTATTTCCTCAATGTCCTCACGGGAACCATCGACAAGTAACAGGGTGTCGTCTACATAACGTTTGTAATAAACAATTTTATCCATAATGTTTAGAACTTTATCTTCAAGGTCATTGATAAAAATGTCTGCCATAGTTCCTGAAATACTGGACCCCATGGCTAACCCATCGTCCTGAATATAAAATTTGTTTTTAAACGTAAAATAATTAAAACTTGTAATGAGCTGAAGGAGTTCAATAAATTCAATTGTCTCTTGCGTTGAAATTTTACCGTATTTCAGGAAATTTCTGACGATAACATTATGGATAAAATTGTTTATTACAAACGTTATGTAGACGACACCCTGTTACTTGTCGATGGTTCCCGTGAGGACATTGAGGAAATAGTAAAAAAGTTCAACGACGCACATAATAAAATAAAATTTACCGTGGAGTATGAAACTGACAATAGTTTACAGTTCCTGGACCTGAATATAAAAAAGCAGGGCAACAAACATGCGTTCTCCGTTTATAGAAAACAAACTACTACTGATGCCGTGATCCCGAATGATTCATGCCATCCGCAGGCTTATAAAGAAGCTGCTTTCCGTAGTCTCGTGCATAGGGCAGTCAATATACCTATGTGTGAAAAAGATAGGGAGACTGAAATTAATACCGTTAAGAGAATAGCGATGAACAACGGTTACAGAATAGATATGGTTAAAAAACTGTTACGGAAAAGTAATAAGCGCAAAAAGAATAAACCTGATGGAGAGAAAGTAAAATTATCACGATGCCATACTACGGAAAAGTCTCACAAAAGATAGCAAATATTTTTAAGCCATACAATGTCAAAATAGCTTTTCAGACTAATAACCTAGTGAGGTATAGCCTTAAGCACGATATTGGCGAGAAGAGAAATAAGTTTGAAAGATCGGGAGTTTATAAAATTCAGTGCAGAACTTGTGATGCAAAATATATAGGGCAGACAGGAAGATCATTCGCGATCCGGTATAAAGAACATAAAGATGCGTTCAGGTTAGGGAATTATGACAAATCAGCTGTTGCGAACCATATATATGAAACAGGCCATCCCCTTAATAGCATAGAAGACAACGTAGAAATATTGCATGTAGAAAAGAAAGGGAGGAAACTTGATTTACTAGAGGAATTCGAGATAGCTATCCATGAAAAGAAACAAAGCAATATCCTAAATGTACAAGATAACTTTAAAGAAATGAGATTTTTTAGCGGGTTTTTAGAATTATTTTAGGGCAGGCATGCGACTTTAAACTTGTAGCATGTCAATGACGGAGTTGCGATAGGCTAACGATGGCAGACCAATGCAATAAGGAAATGAGGCGCCCAATAGCATAGCGTTACCGTCAAGCATACGGCTGTAACCACGCCACAACACCTAGGCACGTCAGTCCACAACAGCTCCCGAGCCGGCGCAGTCGACAGCATATTTGGTAGCTATGGGACGGCCATTGACTTGTGTCAACAACTTCAATGTAAGACGAGGACTCACAGTCCAATATACTTTTAATTCTGTTTTACTCTATGGACTTCCCCACTATTGGTGATGATATTTGGTCTTTTTAGTCCGTTTAATTCATGACATAGATTTTACAACCTGATGATGAGAGCATTGTCTCTTGAAACGCGTTGTTAAAATATGTATAAGAATCGCGGTTGAATGCTAGCAGTGATAATCAGTATAACGACAACTGCTACCTCGACTCCATAATGGATTATATAAAATCACCCGCCCCTTTTACGTCAGCTCGATTCTCTCCGACGTCAGCTCGATTTGTAGACGCCGATCGATATATCGACATAATTTACGAACGCTGAGCTACGTCACTTCCTTAGTTCGTTCGAGTAAAAAGAAGTTTTCTCCATATGCATGAGAAGTGATGTATATGGGAGAAAAAACATGCCCACATTAACAGACTAACCAGAATGTAGTGAACAAAGAGTACGTGGGAATGGAAGAAATGAAAGAATTTGATTTTGGAAACATTTAAGCCATGTAAGGATTAAAATGTAGCTCAAATGTAGATACTGATACACTTTTTTTTTATTGAGTATTGTAACAACAGCATCCACGCACGAAACGCCAATCTTCCTGCCTCTACTCTGTCAAGGTTCTTTACAGCGTATCCTAAACGTCATGGACTACAGGTAACTCTGTATTGTGTATCTATTGGTCATTTGGTACATAGTTCCTGTACAGTTAAAACAGCTAAATTTACGAAACTATCTACCCATTAGTGTGTGAAAATACTGTAACTAAATACTGACATCATTTCCATGCTGTTTGCTTCCGTGGCAAAACATCAACTTGTATCCAATAGTAAACTATATCCATTCATGTATGAATAAACTGATCTTGAATGCACTAGTACCTGTCGTGACAAGGTTATTGGTTTTTGCACTAAGTTCTGTTGGATTTTCACGATGCTATCATTTATATTTTACATAGGCGTGCTACATAATAGTTTCCATGCACATCAGTGGCCTACCCCACTTTCATGTATGTGCAATCACATGATTGTAGGTTTTATTAAAATTATGCTTTTACCAGACGAGACAGGCTTCTACTACAGCCATACAAAAGCAAACATACAGATCCAGATTTTTGGCCTTTTTTCTGTATAGAAAGCCTTGTAAAAAGAGAGTGTACTCTTACCCATTATATCACAGTAAAAAGGAAACTCCTGTTGCAGATCGTCTGGTAAGTAAAATAAAGCTCTAAGTTGCAATTATATATATTTTCAATCAAAAAGCAATAGTTACAGGCAAGGGCGTATTAAATTTTGTTCATTTTATTCATAAAGGTGAACCATGTTAACCCAAAAAAGAAGAGAAAAGTGATCATGGACACAAGAAAGAAAGACTGTCCAGCGACACTGGATGTTAAGTGTGTCGGGTATTCCCCAATTATGCAATAAAGTCTGCAACAGACAGTTAAAAAAAATTGGTATCCAATTGAAAAATGTGTGTGGATATATTAGCCTGATCAGTTACATGTATGTCATTTGACTATCTCTTGTTTATAAATATTTGTAATTCATTGATAAATTTTTATTGTGTTAAAGGTTATGGAGAAATTGAAACGAGACTTGGAGTCGACACTGGCACCAAAAAGCTATCTGCAGTATTATGTGGCTGCCTCCCAAGCAAGCCGCCATAATCATGTCATTGAATCTGTGAAAGCAATTGGACATGTACACCCTTTGCTTTCAAGAGAGATCGGGTATATGGTTGCAAAGGAGAAAAACTCAGTTCGGATTATTAAGTTAGAACTGGAAAGATTTGTGGACAACAATTTCGCTGGGGAAAACAGACCAGATCGGATGAACATAATGTTTTACCCAACAGGTATTACAATTTATTGCCATATGTATAGGGCTCTGTTTGATTAAAAAAAATTTATTGACCAAGTTGCATTAAGGAATCAAATTAACGAGTGGGAAAAGGAATTGAAGGATGAGAGAATTTTTTTCACACCGTTTTCAGATGGCAATGAAAAAGTGCAGCCATTCCTCTTTTGTTACCAGCACAAGTGGCAAAGGGAACTTTTGAAAAAGTATCGTAGGGTATGTTTGCTTGATGCAACATGCAAGACAACGAAGTATGACATTGCATTATTTTTCTTGGTAGTGAAAGCTAACGTATGCTTTTTAGTAGTTGGAATATTCTTCATTCAAGTAGAAAACACCACATCAATTAAAGAGGCTCTAGAAATTTTCAAGACATGGAACCAAGATTGGAATCCAGTTTCATGGGTTACAAATTTCTGTGAGCCTTAGTTACGGGCAATCGAAGGAATACTTCCAATGTCAAGGGTTTATCTTAGTTTATGTCATCGAAAGCAAGCCTGGCCATAGTGGCTTAGCAAAAAGGACAATTTAGATGTACTGGGAGATAGTGAGCAAATTCTGAAGCTGTGGGAAGAAATTGCTGCAGCACCATCTGAAGAACAATTTTTAACTGCAAAACAAAAACTTCAGTCTCGTGAATTATTAACTAGAAATTTTGGTGCAGTTGACTATTTTAATAAGCAATGGCTTTCAATATCTGAAAGGTGGGTGAAGGCCTATGAGGACAAGGAGAATTTCTTCACCAATATAACTACTACTAATGGTGTTGAATCAGTAAATAAAAGAGTGAAACATTTTTTTCTTAGACATTCAGTGGATAAAACATTGACAGGCGTTGTTAAAGTTTTAATAAATTATTTCCTCCGTAGCCTGTTTAAAAAATATTGTCTGAAGAATTCAGCTGTCAACTCTTACAGCAGAGAGATTCCTCAATTCTTACATTACAAGCCACCGTGGTCATGTGATCTCTAGACATCAGGAGTGTCATTACATCGCTAGTACAAACATATTCTTTTCGTAGTTGCTGTAGATTTGGTAGACACACTTCGTAAACAACATAACAATTGGCATTTGGCATCTGGAATAAATCTTACTCTTTATCCTTGAAAAGAAAACTTAAGAGGCATTTTTGCTTGTTTGCGACAAGTGTCACAGTTAAGATGCACTCATTTTTTGATATCCAGGACAGCCACCACTACCTTTGCGTTTTATACGGAACTTTATCGTATTCACGAGTCTACTGTGGTAGAGTTTTGCTGTCACAAACATTGGAAAGTGCCTTAGCAGCAAGCCATTGCCTTTGAACGTGTCCCAAAAAATACTCAATTTGCTGACATTAGCGATTATTTAACCTGGTTCTTCCTCTTTTTTCCCTCCAGTTTTTGTATACTTATTGTCGTCTTTCCTGTAGGCTAGAGCACAATTCTGCACAATGGTAACACTTTGACATATTTATTTAGCGAACTTAAATTACATACTCCCACTACATTACAGACAACGGTAAGCAGAATTGAAAAAAAAAAAAAAAATGCCGATCGTTCGTTAAATGCACTACAAAGCCAAATGGATCCCAAATATGTATGACACATTTCACTAGAGTTGGGCAACACGAATCTATTACCAGATTCGATTGCTACGATTCAGTCTCACATTGCGAATCGATTCCTACGATTCGTTCACGATCTTTCACGATTCATTCTAGTCTGCGATGGCACGATTCTTACAGAATGCAAAAAAGTTCTACATCTTACTCACATATGGCAGGACATGTCTGAAATTGTCAGTGGGTTTGGAATCGAACTGTTTCATGATAAGATATGCCAGAAATAGTTTATTTATGGGTAAACATGCATATGACGTTACAAGTGTGATTCTCGATTTATACGTGCAATGCCTTAATTGATGGTAGGTCACGTTTGATTTGATTGCATCTATTATTTCAGTATGCCAGGAAAGAGGAGTCGATTTATGCGAAAGGTGGTGCAAAATTACGTGGTATGCCAATTTGGTTGTGTGGCTTGAACGTATCTAACTGCAGACGACTGTTTTGTAGTAACAAAATCTAGCAGTGAGGCAGACGTGGTTTGACTCATATCATCCTTAGATTTCTGTACTAATATGTCTTTCCAAGTCCACATCACCCTTGTAATTCATAACGCAGCTGACAGCCCTCCGACACAGCAAATTTAGCTTCACTTTCATTTCTTCTAAATACAAAGCAGAGGTATTTTGCTTTTAATTTGTCTAAGAACTTGCCGCTGTCACTACTATTTACGTGAGAAGACGACATACTTCTAAACAGTAGATTCAATTGTATGCAGTGACATTACTTCACTAAAATTTAATATGAATCTGAACACGATAACATTCGAAACTCGAACTTGAAATTATTAATTAAAAAGCTTTTATTTAAAGACGGTATTACACGGCGATCCGCGAGCCTTTATTCTCTCTATATAGGGTCTGTAATATTGGTCTAGTGCGACAGCCATTTAGTGGCAGCACTGGTGGAACTAACAGAATTAGCAGTGAAGTAATGTCGCTGTATACGATTGTATCCTACACTTTAGAAGTATGTCGTCTTCTCACATAAATAGTAGTGGCAGAAGCAAGTTCTCAGACAAATTAAAAGCAAAATACCTATCCTTTGTATTTCGACGAAACAAAAGTTAAGCTAAATTTGCAGTGTGTGAGGGCTGACAGCTGCTTCATTATGAAATATAAGGTGCTGTGGAATTGGAAAGAGCACAGAAAAACGTAGGATGATAAGAATTCGCGCATGTGAATTATATAGGGATAGTGGTGGGCAGGAAATCGCGTATCTGTTAGAAATCACAGTGACTGAGAAGTCACAGATATCACAGTAGCAACTTTACAGAATCTAACTGGGATTTCAGTCACAGTTAGCAGTCGCAAGTAGTATTTCACATTCAAAGACGTGAGCCATCTATTGGTCGAATTTAGCACTGCTTTCTGCGATTTCAGTGACAAGTCGCAACTAAGAGTCGCAAGTAGCAACTAAAAAGCGCGGTTAACAGTGGCATCCGTTGGTCAAAGTTCGTACTACGTCCATCTCTGCGGTACGCTATGGAGTCCATCTGCGATTTCCGTGACAAGTCGCAACTAAGAGTCGCAAGTAGCAACTAAAAAGCGCAGTTAACAGTGCCATCTGTTGGCCAAAGTTCGTACTACGTCCATCTCTGCGATACACTATTGAGTGCAACTGCGATTTCCGTGACAAGTCGCAACTAAGAGTCGCAAGTAGCAACTAAAAAGCGCAGTTAGCACTGCCATCTGTTGAGCAAAGTTCATACTACGCTATTCGCTACCGAGTCAAACTGCGATTTCTGTGAGAAATCGCAACTAAGAGTCGCAAGTAGCACCTAAAAAGCGCAGTTAACATACTTTTCCTAGTGTCATCTGTTGACCGACGTACGTACTTCGTTATGAGAGCCTTGTGCCTCACGAGATCGATGTGCTGTGTGTGCATATGAAGGGCTTATTTCAATAGTGGTACAAGTCCATTTTTGTTCATTTTGAGATACAGAGTCGTAAAGTTAAATAAGCGCTGAAAAATTTGCAGTTGAGATACCAGAAATATTCAAGCATATGGTTTCTTGCTAGAGATGAACCTTTATTTATGTTTGTTTGGATCACTAATTTCAGAAGCATTATAGACAGAAAAGTGGAGGTAATGGACTTGTACCACTATTGAAATAAGCCCTTCATATTATATGACGACATGCACATTCAGCATCAGTTATGATTGGTCAAATACTGCTGTGACTCAATGTATTATATTAATAAGAAGCAATATTGCCTTTTTCTCCTGAAAATATCAAGTAACGTAACAAATGTGTTTGATTCTGCTTCCAATATGACAGTTTTGGTTAATACTCCACATGCCTACAGGACTTTGCAATGTTAACACAGAGGAACTCAGACATCTGTATAAGTGTAGCGAAATGAAAACAGTATTATTGGGTCATATGAATGCCTCACTTTTGTTCAGACAAAGTTCAAGACTCGGGATAAAAGTTTTACACCTGGTGTTCTACATGGCAACTTCACACACAAGAACTTTTTGCCGACACTACTACCACCTACATAAGTAAGCTTTTCCTGTGTTACTTTCAAGTAATGCACTTAACCTATTCCTGATTTAAATGGAAGATCTGTACTTCCCACTTTCATATCAACAGCCTCAAAATGCATATTGTAGACTTTGGGATATGTTACAGGTCAGTGTCACACCCAAGATTGTGGACACGGGGTGGGAGGGGGGGCGGCATGTCACTCTCCAACTAGTGTTTACCAGTAAATAAGTGGCGGAAAATTACGGGTGGGACGGCTTAAACATGTGGAAAATGAGATTTTCATTATTCACTCACTGTATTTAACATTTATTATTCCTTTAAAATCGCACAACAACTTCAATAAAACACAGTGTAATCACTCATCTGCACACTTATTTCACAAATATGTCACTTTTAAACTGCAAAATCTTCTAAGAGCTGTCTTGAATCTTCACGAGTCTCTCTCAACAGCCTTGATGTGGATAGATACGTACAGCAACCAGTAATCAGAGTTAGAACTGTGTCTGCAAAATCACAAGGATTATAAACAATTTTTGGTGTCACTAATTACAAGTAATATAATTGACAGAGTAGCTTGCTAAAATTTGTTCTAATGAAAGCCACTCAATGGGGTATGTTTCACATTTGCAAGAACGATCTCACTGAAGTAATTAAGTCCATCGAAACACTTAGAAACTAACCTCTCATCTGACGAAAACGGTCTAAAGATGCAGTGGCAATTTCTTCAGATCTGTTGACAATGATATTTTGAGTTATCACTTTACTGAGTGACTAAAATGTAGTTCGCGTACCTGTGAACATAACAATTTGGTAGAATTCATTTTATAAACACGAACTATTACGCTACTGTATGGCTACTTACGTATTAATTACACTATTAATATTTTCACAGTTGTTTCTTCAGTACAAGATTAAAGCCAACGGACGAACAAATGTAAAACATACTTACCAATGACAGGTTTGTTGAGATGCAATTTTCTGTGTGGACAGATGTAACTTTTTCATATGGTGGTAAGTCGCAGAAAACGCAGGAGTCACAGAAATCGCAGAAGTCGCAGAAGTAGCAGAAATCACAGAAGTAGCAGAAGTCACAGAAATCGCGGAAGTAGCAGAAATCGCAGAAATAGCAGTGGCGGTGGGATACACGACTTTACGTTCCTTAACTGCGACTTTTAACTGCGACAAATCACAGTTAAGAATAACAGATACTGAAAAGTAGCATTCACAGAAATCACTGATATCGGAAAATCGCAGTTTAGACCATCACTATATAGGGATAACTCGCGCATGCGCACAAGGGGGTACTACAGAAGCTTTCTGCTTATTTGTTTATGGTTTACTGTTGCTATTAACCTCTGTGACCAGATCCCAACTTCAAGTTTTTATATTGAAGATTTTGTCCATTCTTCAAATTTTCTTAAATGCAGCAACTAAACAATTATTTTCCAGCAGACATTCTTTACTCAAGCTATTTTTGAAAGAGATTCTTTGTACTTTGATTGCTTCGTATTCTAGAAATAGAATGGATCAAACAAGCATTAATCGTCTCAATTCAGGCATATTCCGAGGAAAGGTGTTTGTATTCTTCTCACGATCCACTGTATCGTGATAAGATACGCCACCAATCGTTTATTTCTGAGTAGTGATACGTATGACTTTACAAGTGTCATTTTCGATTTGTATGGGTAATGTCTTAAAATTGACGAAAGGTCACGTTTGATTTGATTGCATATTTTGTTTTATTTTAGTACGCCAGGAAAGAGAAACTGACAGAAGTCAGTAAGATGGTCCGATCACGAAATGAATGAATAAACTGTGTGGATCTAAGTTCTTCATTGATAGTAAGATATGAGCCACATCACGTCTGCCTTCGTCCCAGTCATGGTTTAACCCAACAACGTCTGGCGTTTCGTCGTTGTCACCCTGCCATAATCGTAAGGGTTACAGGCCAGCAGCTCGAATAACAATGCGTCCTCCACGGGCGAAATGCTGTATAAATGTAAATTTAGATAAATATATGCTTGTGCAACTTAAGTGCCATAAAATAAAACAGATAGTTGAGACCACTAATACTGTAGCATAATTCGGTGATAGCTCTATGAGAGAACAATTAGTCAATAAAAAATGACAATAAAAAATATAACGACTACTTAATAAATATGAACTTTAAGCTCTCAGATAATTTAATTAAAATGAACGGCTTCACAAGAAATCAGAGGGTTCCCTATGTGTTTCGCATGGTATTGTCATCTAGTGTGGATGCACATTTTCACGTGAGGACTATCACCCGTGCATCGTCTGATCGTGATAACATGAACCGGTCTGCAGTTCCCGATGTTTACATTTAGGAAAGACACCTGTATACAGATAAACATAAAAACCAAAACCTTAACTACATTCAATAGTACTAACAAAGTTTTACGAGATCGCGTTATAAAAACATGTGATATAACGTTTTTATAATATAAAATTGCGTTTTCACGAATGGAACTATGTAAGATATCTATGTTGTGAAATTGACTTTTTACGAAAGAATGGAACTACGTAGGTGAACTCAAAAAGCAAAAACCAGTATAAATACAAAATTTCATCCAAATCGTTATGGCCGTTTTCGAGATACACGAAATATAATACATAATCCAAGTGCTAATGCTCGTGTGTAAAGAAGGTGTGTGTGTTTTTCATTGCGTCTGCAACAAATAAGAGGTACGTATTTATTCATCATACTTGGATTTCTTGATTTTAAACGTGTGTATTGGGAGCTGTGTACTCGCTGTATATCGTTTCTGTTATCACTAGTTCGTGTATTACTCGCGCAAACTAAGCTATCGTCGGCGCGGTGGCTGATGGTAACGATAGTAAATGGGAAATGCCTTTACGCTCGTTCCCGTCAGCCACCGCCAAGTGTCAGCTTGGTTTTCACGAGTAATATTACGGCCCACAAACTTCGTTTGTTGTTTGTTCGTTCCGAGCTTCGTTTGTTCACCACACGCATCCTCCACTTGACTACCATCTGGCGGACGTAATCATTCGGCACGTCTCGGCATAATTCGGAAGTTGCCTTCGAAGCATAGCGTTCTAAGAATCGATGAATCGTTGGAACTTGGAATCGTCACGACTCGGAAACACGCAATCGTTCTTACGATTCTTTTGAACGACGATTCGTCCGTATCACGATTCGATTCTTTATTTAGAGTGGTTCAAATGAACGACTCATTCACGAGTCGCCACAACTCTACATTTCACTCTCCTTTTGATCGCCTCGCCCCCCCCCCCCCCCCTTTACCCTTCCCACTCGTGCGCATACACACACACACACACACACACACACACACATCCAATACACGTTCAACACACTTGCCTCCACGACATTTATTTTAGCTCCTTAGCGGTCACCTCTTACATATATAATCTCCAACCAATAGTAGAATTTTTGACGAACATTTCGATTTTGAATAAAACATGAAACTTTTTTCATGCCACACATTACCATATGAGAAGCCTAGTTCAGTTTAAAACAAACAAACTGGCCATAAATCACGCAGGTGTGAGCTATCAGAAAAGTATAAAAAGGAAAAATGTCAACTTCTAACAGTCGTTTTTATTTAGGTTCACAGCTATCAAAAGAAAAGCCTGTTTTTCGAGCTGTAGGTTTCTTGCCTTATATGTGTACAAATGTCAAGAAATGGCTGCCGCAGATGACGAAAGACTTCACTCAACAAACCTACATATTCTGCACATATAATGAAGTATTAAAAACATTTACTAAAAACTCAACCAAAACAGCACACTACGGTATTGGTACATCTAACTATACGTACAATACCAGCTTCCTCTCCTTTCATGTATTTCTCTTTGCACATGTAGCAACTACAGTAAATCTCCATTGCTGTCATGAATAAACAAACAGTGAAAATGCATCAAATATGTGTAATGTTAAATGTTGCGAACTCTGTAGCAAACACTAACACCTTCCTCCAGAAGTCAGTGACACATACAGTTTATAATGTTGACATTATGCGCTGAACGCAATGTGCAGATATTTCTACTCTATGTACATTACGAGATGTACTCTATCTGCATTCCTTTCAAAGTTATATTTTGGCTGAAGCTCTTGCGTGAGCCATACGGATTTCGCCGTGATCGCATTTGGTGGGTTTTGTATTATAACCGTACTATAACTAATGGCCTATAAATAAATGCTGTTCCACAACACTAGTACACTGAGAATCTCTCGAAAAGGTGCAATTTATTGATGTTAAATAGCAGATAATGAGTTACTAGTCTTTCAGTGATGTGTGACATAAATCAAAACTGGTCACTGTGGTGGAGTGGGTCACATCATCACTAAATAACGAGTGTGAACTGAAAATTTGTTTGCTTTGGTTCGAATCATACCATCTTTAAAAGTTTTATTATTCGCCTTCACATTTCTGAGAGCTTGTGGGACTGTGTTGAACTGTTGTTCAACTGGTACAGAAATACACACCGTCAAGTTACAATGATATATAAATACACAGTATATACACAAAAAAGATAAGTCCATAAAAATAAAAACTGCAATAAATTTCCAATCAAGTAAAATATTTAATCCAACAGTTTGAACAAAATTGTCTTGCATTAACAATGTTAAAGAAATTGTGGTAGTCTCTCCAAAGAACTATCACTATGCTGTAACATTTTCAAATTCATAATATTCATCAACTGAGTAAAGTATTAGTGGATAACCATCTGTACAATTTGTAAAGTCGAATGGAGCTTCCTGCCCATTCTGAAGGTCGTTTGTTGAATATTTTCATACCGATCACTTCATAGCTCTTCAATGATTTAGCTATGTATGTATTGAACTGGGGACCTATAAACGACAGAGAGGCTTTATCCCTGCCATAGCCCTCAGTGGTACACAACCCCACCAGGCTACAGCAGTCCACTCACCCCACCACTGCCCCACACCGAACCTAGAGTTATTGTGTGGTTCGGCCCCTAGTGGACCCCCCCCCCTGGGAATGTCTCATTCCATATGAGTGTAACCCCAATGTTTGCATGGTAGAGTAATTATGGTGAATGCATACATGGTGACAATGTTTGTGCAGCAATCGCCGAAATAGTGTGAGGCAGAGTAATGGGAACCAGCCTACATTCGCTGAGGCAGATGGAAAACTACCTTAAAAACCATACACAGTCTGGCCGGCACACTGGACCTCGACACTAATCCATCAGACGGATTCGTGCTGGGGACCAGCAGGCCTTCCCACCCAGGAAGCAGTACATTAGACCACACGGCTAGCTGGACAGGCTATGATTTAGGTAGTCTACAGTAAGGTACGTCAGTATGCCTATTATTTCTAGTACCATGAGAGTGTAAATACCGAAGAAGCTCATATTATGATAAGTTATTCTTTGTATACAAGAGAACAGTGGTAAATGTGCAAAGTATTGCAGTTAACATTTTTAGGTAAATAACAAATGGTCTGCAGTGGGCAAATTTTTCTGAGTTTCAAATAATCCTAATTACTTTCTTTTGAAATACCAAACTATCCTGAAAATAATGCCTCAAAATAAAAACCTATAGGATATAATACTCTGATAAAAGCAAAATAGGCTGTTCTTTCATAAGCCAAGGTACAAGATTTTTAAAAAAATTTCTTAACAAATACGCCACTCTAGACAACCTTGCACTAACATACTTAATGCGTGGGTACCAAGACAACTTACTATCAATGGCAATACCTAAAAACTTAGTACTATCTAAACAGTATTCTGCTGGCACATCTCTTAAAATAAATGCAGTTTCTTCAGTTGTACTCTCATTGAGGAAGAATCCATTAGCTCTAAACCAGATTGATACTTGTGACAGTGTATCTTTAGTCATAATTTGAAAGGCTTCAAACTGTGAACTGACATTGAAAAAATGTATCAACAGTGTAGAGAATGGAATGATTATCTATTTGAAATGGCAACTCACTTATAATTAGAATAAATAACAAGGGCCCAAAACCTGAACCTTGCCATCTCCCATCTCTCCTTCTCAATACAATTTGTTAAAAGTTGTTTAGAAATGATTCAAAAATGTTACGTATAATGTTGTTAATTATCCCCTAATAAACTAATTTGTTGAGAAGCGAATCATGCTGTACACACTTGAAGGCCTTGTTAACTGTGAAATGTAGTCTGAGTAAAGTTTTTCTCCTCATAAGCACTAAGCATCTTTTTAATCAAAGAGTCAATAGCATGAACAGTAGATTTGCTCTTCCTAAAGCCCAACTCTGTAGCAGAAAGAATGTTATTATACTCTAGATAATCACATAACTGGCAATAGCTGACAGATTCTGAGACTTTAGATAAAACTATTGACAGATACTGGGCAATAGTTGGAGAAGTGATTTCTATCTCCCCTCTTATAAATGGGCACAACTCCTGACAATATTAGCACATCTGGGAATACACCTTCAGTTAAACATTTATTTGCGCAATAAATAAAAGGAAATACTATACACTCATCTGTCTTTCTTGACATGTTATTAGGAAGATCACATATATCTACGTTGTCAGAAGGCTTAAAATTATTTATAATACTTAAAACAACGTCTGGTCCAGTACAACGAAAAATATTTTTTTTCTATGCATATCTTGCATATGACATTTTATTGTATCAGTTTCATGAGGCCTAACAATGCTTTCACAAATTTCACTAACAGAAGTTATTAAACTCTACTGGTGATACAGCTACATTCTCTTTTTGTTTGCTTTTAGCCACTGAGTTTACTACACTTCATGGTTTGTAGCATCTATTTTTGGACGATTCTATACTAAACAAATTATGTTATTTCTTAGCCTCGTTGACTGAATATTTATAATACTTTTGAGCTCTTAGGTAACTTAACTTAGCCATATCTGTTGTGTATAATCTTTAAAAATCGAAATACGTTAACAACCGGTTTTTCACATTGGCTAGATGAGATGTAACCATGCATTCTTATGCCTATGCTTATTTATGTTGGGATTGATGTAACATTTCTACTGGGTAAAGTTTGTCTCAGACATATTTAAGAAAGCATAAAAAAATCTATCAAAGGTTATATTAGCAGAACAGTGACTATCATTGTTAAACAATTGTTTTCCGATCATAATTCTTTAGCAGAACCATAAAATTAGAATTTTTGACCGGTATTAATGGTCTTGTAATGGGCACTTAGGCTGTTTGAGTTCTTTAGACTTCATATTAGGTTTACTTATTTGTACGAAAATTGAACCATGATCTTGGAAATCAAAAATAGTTGCATTAGAACAAATTAAATCTCTACTAACATTTGTAATTATATTGTCAAGACAAGCTGTCTCTGTTGTAGGTTCACACTTAGTAAAACTAAAATTAAACTGTCTTAATAGATGTTTTAAATTCAATTACCTTGTGTGTATCTTCTGTCGTATCAAATGAAGCCTTTATATCACCATCAATCACTATACTATACTTTCTTCATTAAGGACTATGATAATACTTTAATAAATTCTCATGTTTTCGAAGAAAGACTACTGGATCATCATTGGGTAACCTATATATTGATACAACAACAATTTTTAAGTGCTCAGAATATATACCTGTAGCTTCAAAGTGCAAGTCAGTCCACAAAAAACCTGGGTCTAATCCACTACTACCAATTACTAAAGCTTTCTTAACATAAAATGACACAACAGTATGATTATGCTGCTCTCTGCTGCAGCTATTAACAAACAGGAAATCATCTAATACATGAAAAGGAATTTCATTTATCTTGCAGCAGTGTTTGCTCAAACATAACAAATGGACCATATTCTGATTTGCAAAATAATTTAAAACTACATGTTTTCCAAACGTACCTTCAACATTGAAATAGCCTCTCTTGAATGACTTAAGTTAATGAATAAGTTCTGTTATAAGGACAATCATTATTCCTTCTACTTTTCTCAAAACAATGATTAACTTCTGACTGGACCATGTCACAAGGTGAAGAACTATGTGCAAAATTCTCAAGGCTAATTTTGTTCTGACCTTTGATATTTTCCCTGACCATCTTCTGGGACCAATACAGATATTTACTAAATCTTGCTTATAAGTTGGTTCTCCATTGTGAATCTAATTAAAACAGTCTATGCCTTCTACGTTACATCTAAAAAATAATTTTCCTTAAAGCTAAGTGGTATTGACTCTAACCTACTAATTTGTGCTAAGCCTTAAGTATCATTTACATTTATGATTTAATCTGAATGACTGACTCCATGACACTACAGTCCTCTGAGGATCTTGGCCTCCTCAATCACAGATTTCCAATCATCTCAGTCTTCAGCACGCCTGCGCCACCTCCTCACTCCCACTGCTCTCAGGTCAGCTTCCACATCTGCCAGTCATCTCACACATGGTCGTACTCTACCTCCAGTATGTCTCATCATCTTCTTCTTTGGGGGCCTTTCTTCTGTCATACAATGGACATGTCCTGACCATCTTAGCTTTTCCATTTTGATTTAGGTTACCAAACCAGGTTCTTTGTACAGAGCCCTTATTTCTTCATTAGTCCTAATTCTCTATATCTCACCTTCTTTTACAGGACCAAAGTCTTCCTCAGCACTTTCCTTTCCCATAAATTTAGTTTCTTCTCCAAAGCCTCCGTCAGTACCCATTCCTCGCTGCCATACATAAGAACTGGTTTGATCACTGTTTTGTACTGTCTCAGCTTTAATTTCCTATGTAGGTTCTTGCTTTTGAGCATGGTATATAGTGCTCTATATGATCTGCTTGCAGCCTTAATTCGATTTGTTATATCTGCCTCCAATTTGTTTTCTGGCTGATGTGAGCACCTACATACTTCTAGCACTTATTACTACATCATCTGTATAGGCTAATATTTCCAGAAGTCTATTGTAAATATTGCCTCCTGGGTTTGTGGTTATTGATCTTACTGCTTTCTCTAATACCAGGTTGAATAGTAGTGGGGATAGTGGGTCTCTCTGTCTTAGTACTTCTTCCATTGGGAACGATCTCGACAGACATCCCTGAACTTTAACCTGGCTTTTGCTGTTTTCCACGGTCATCTTAGTTAATTTTATTAGCTTCTTAGGAAATGTGGATGTCTGCATTGTTTCCCACAGTGCTAATCTTTCACTCTGTCATAGGCCTGTTTAAAGCCTAGAAAGAGATATTCTAATCTAACATTATATTTGTAAGTCTTCTCCAGCATCATACATACTGTAAAGTTATGCTCAGCTGTAGACCTCCCAGCTCTAAAACGTGCCTGGTACTCATCTAGAATCTTTTCTGCTCTTCTACTTACTCTCCTTGTTATAGCTGTGGAAAGGATTTTGTAGGTGATACTAAACAGAGATATTCCTTGGTAGTTCTTACACTGCATGTGTGATCCTTTCTTATGTATGGGGCAGATGGTTGCTAACGTACAGTCCTCTGGCATTTTCTGTGTTTTTCAGGCCATTGTAATTATTTTATGTATCCTCCGTACTAATATTTCAGTTCCGTGTTTTGTCATTTCCTCTTTTACCATGTCATATCCAGGAGCTTTGTTATTCCTAAGTTGCTTTATAATTGCTCTTAGCTCTTCTATTGATGGTGGTTCTGTGTCCAACACATCATCATCTCCATTCACCTCTTGTTCTTGGTTTCTTCTCTAGCCCCTCAATTTCTTTCTTCACTTATGATGTGTCTGTTTGACAGTAACACTTCAAAATGTTGTGACCATGTTTCTATTATTTTTTCCTTTCCAACTATCAAACTGCCTGTCTCATCCTTCAGCATGTCCATCCTTGGCTGATATCCTCTCTTTATTTGACCCACCCCATTACAGAATTTCCTCCCCTGTTTATTTTAAAAGTTCTTATGTATTTCATCCACCCTTCCCCTTTCCTCTTCTCTCTTTTTAATCCATGCTAAATTCTTAGCTACCCTTTTCTTATCTTTAAACATAGTTACATTATTTTGCAACATTTTTTGTCGAGCTTGATTTCTATCATCTATCGCCTTTGACATCTCCTCACCAACCATCCGTTTCTTTTCTGTTTTCCTCTTTCTCCAAGTACCTCTTGAGCTGTTGTATTTAAATCTATCTTAGTTTTCTCTTATAGTATGTTGATATCCTTTCCCTCCATCCCGCAGATCTTTTGAAACTTCTCTTGCACTTTGTTCCTATACTTTTCCTTTTTCTTCTGATCTTTGAGCATCTCCACATGGTAGACCTTACTTTTCTCCAACCCAGCCCTTCTGGCTTTAACTGCAATCCTTTCTAAGGTTTTGATTCTTACCAAAAAATGGTCTGAGTCAATATCCGCTCCTCGGCAGCTAATCACATCCAAAATATCTGAAGCATGCCATCCATCTATCAGTACATGAGCTATTTGATTTCTTGTCAACCCATCTGGTGATATCCAAGTCTACTTATGGATGTCTATGTGTGGGAAACTTGTGCTTTTAATCAGTAATCTTTGCTAAAAGCAAATTCAGTTTCCAACCTTGGTTGTTTGATTCCAGGTGTTTACTATGAAGACCTATCACTGGTTGGTTCTCTTTCTCTTTACCTACTTTAGCATTACAATCCGCCAGTATAATCTCGACATTATACTTTGGCAGCTTACCATATACTTGCTCCAGTTTCTCATAAAATTCTTCTTGCTCTTCTTCAGCTGCATCTTCTCTTGGGGCATGCACACTCATCAATGATAAGTTGCAGAATTTTCCCTTCAGTCTCAATCGACATAATCTTGGGTTTATTGTTTCACATTCCACCATGGCGTGAGTGACAGACTTCTTTACCATAAAATCTGTTCCCAATCTATTTTCTTATTCCCTGCTATTGATCAAGGTATAATGCTCGAGATCAATCACCTCTGTTTCTATCTTATCTCCTGCAATGCTGCAACATCAATTCAGCACCTCAATAATTCCCCCTCGAGCATCCTACTGGCTCCCACCTGAAAGATATTTCTTACATTCCATGTTCCGATATATCAAAATCGTTGCCATTTAACATGCCTTGGTTGTCGTAAGTTTGAAGCAGTCTGGTTCTCTCTGTGAATTGGTTGCTGAACAATGAGTTTTTTTTCTTGACATGGGTTGTTACCCCATGATCAACCCCCACCCTGGAGGCCCTAGATTTGGATTGTGTTTACTCCATTAGGAAGACTCATTTCACCACATCTCTAGAGCCCTCCATATGCTATGCTGTAGGGAAATGAAAATGACAAGGACAAAGGATAGGCTTAAAATAGGATAGAACAGGAAACAGTCTTGATAGGTCGTTATGGGACACATTCCTCTGGCTTCTCCCCTTTGGGCTGTCCGGCATGGGTGACCCAACTGGTAGCTATCCTACCACTGGCATAGCGCTCCAGATGCAGAGCCACAAGCCTCCTCGCCCATACGGACAGCGCTACATTGCTATGTTAACTCGGTGTCCTCTGATGAGGACGATTTAATCACTCACATTTTTATTCCGAGTTAACTCAGATGGGGACCGTGAGTGGTATGAAATCTTTTACCCAGGGCAATTATGTTCACAAAAGAGACATTTTTTAAATATTTACAAAGCTTCTTCATTTCTTCATGCTGCTTCCATGTTTACACATGACCACAGTGGAAGAAATGGTACTAAGAAGAGCACAGTTTTTCTATTTTGTAGTTCATGCACCTTTCTTCTTAATGACAATAAAAGACCTTTTCCCTCATTTCCCACTATGTCATTTGTTCCAACAAGGGAAACTGCCATTTTAGTAGCATCTGTTGGTAAAGAACTTGTCAGAACATCTCTGCATTTTGCACCAGCTTTTATTATGGCTGAGATATGATGACCTGAACTGTTGCCAATAATATTCCTCATTTTCGTCCTTGGATGTCAACATAGACATGTATTTTCACAGCTTGGTATCTTTGAACATTTCATTTAGTTAGTTCCATTGACATTTGATTTAAAATTTTTACTAAACCATTTACTTACTTCACTTCCATTAGGCTTACTTAGGTTAGGCAGTTTGATTTGTAAGCATACTTTAATGTTTCGTCTGTAACTTCAAGATGTTCAAGAAGACTAAATTTGTTACTCAAGAGTGAAAAATTTACATGCCCATTCTTCAGCATTGGATTGCCACTTTTTGTGATTGAAACGATATCCCAGTGTCTTTGTAAATTGTCCTTTGGCATACATTGATTGGCTGAGTTCCAAATCAGTCATTGCATATTATTCCTTTTTTCAGCCTGCCATATTCTTTGGCCAACGGTAAGTTCTCCTCTATTAAAGCAGATAAAATAACTTGTAGAGTATCATAGTTTGTGTCTATGTGATGGTTATCTTCCTACAGCAACGACATTTTATCTTTACCTTCCAGGCAAAATTTGGACCGACATTCACTCTTTTCGTCTGGAAGATTGTCTTCTTCTAACTTTTCACATCAAAAATATGTCCAACAATCACGTTTGTTCATAAAGTCCCGTTTTTACATATATATTACACTATATACACAACAAAATTCTAATTTATTCTTCAGGCTTTCCTGGCGGTATGTTTACATGTTGAATAATCGGGATCTCTGTCAATGTTTGCATCGTTCTAGCACGATATTTCGACGGCATAACTCACTGTGCTCTGTGGGTACTACCTGAGAATGGTTTTTGGATGGATCAAGTCCAGTATTTATGCCTGGATGGTGCTGGCGCCCGTGCGTGCTCAGCTCGGTTATCCTCTGGTGTTGTGTTCAATATCTGAGTTGTGTCAAAACCAATGTGTAATATCTGGTGCTCTGTCACATGGATGTTTCCTCAGTCTCCAGTTTTGGTTCTTACTGGGCACTCTGTAACTGGTCCGCACTGTATCGGGTGTTCCATCCACAGTCTGCACCCACTAGGAGTGGCTCCAATGCCACTCTCTGGCCGCTGGTGTTCCGACTGCCGTCCGCGCCCGGCTCGGTCTTCATCTGGGGTTGTGGTCATCATCTCAGGTGTGTCAAATCGACCTGTAATGTCTGGTGCTCTGTTTCATGGCTGTTTTCTCGGTCTACACTAACGTTTCATGTAAAATCTCGAAGTGTCCTATGTTGAGTTTTCAGAAGCTCAAGAGCCAGATCCCGGGCAGTGCTGAGCAGCTATCCACTATCACAGTTGATGGGATTTTCTGTGACCCTCAGACCGATGGATTCTTTAGAGACATGTTTGCAGTGTCTTGGGGTCTGTGTGATAATCATGATGCCACTGTAATTCAGCGAGTGACCAAATTATACACAGTGTTCTACTGTGGCTGATTTTGTTGTCTGAGTCAGGTGTCTCTCTGGTATTCTTTACATCTGATGTTCACAGTCCTGGTGGCCTGGCCAATGTATGACATCCCACAGTGGCATGAGATGTTGTAATTATGTGGCTTGGATAACCCCAGGTCATCCCTTACATTTCCCAGCATTGTCCCAATTATAATGGGTAGGCAAAATACTCTCTGTCATGTTTCATTAGTATTCTACTGATATTTACAGAGACTGGTCCAGAATTTGGCAAGTATGTAATCTTGTTCACCTCTTCTGGTTCGTCTTCTGGAACCTGTGGCTGACTGGCAGGTCGAACTGGCTTCTGGATGTCCCTAGAAGAAAACCCATTTTTGCTGAACACCGATTGTAAGTGTTCTATTTCCGTCACCAAACTGTCGGGATCTGATAGAATATGTGCCTTTGTAATAGAGTTTTGAGCACTCCATTCTTCAGTGCTGGATGGCAGCAGCTATCAGCGTGTAGGTATGTGTCAATGTGACAAGGTTTGCGGTGCACACTGTGTCCAAATCTGCCATCTGACTTATTGTTGTTGTCTTCAGTCCTGAGACTGGTTTGATGCAGCTCTCCATGCTACTGTATCCTGTGCAAGCTTCTTCATCTCCCAGTACTTACTGCAACCTACATCCTTCTGAATCTGCTTAGTGTATTCATCTCTTGGTCTCCCTCTACGATTTTTATCCTTGACGCTGCCCTCCAATGCTAAATTTGTGATCCCTTGATGCCTCAGAACATGTCCTACCAACCGGTCCCTTCTTCTTGTCAAGTTGTTCCACAAACTCCTCTTCTCCTCAATTCTATTCAATACCTCCTCATTAGTTATGTGGTCTACCCATCTAATCTTCAACATTCTTCTGTAGCACCACATTTCAAAAGCTTCCATTCTCTTCCTGTCCAAACTATTTATCGTCCATGTTTCACTTCCACACATGGCTACACTCCATACAAATACTTTCATAACCGACTTCCTGACACTTAAATCTATACTCGATGTTAACAAATTTCTCTTCTTCAGAAACGCTTTCCTTGCCATTGCCAGTCTACATTTTATATCCTCTCTACTTTGACCATCATCAGTTATTTTGCTCCTCAAACAGCAAAACTCCTTTACTACTTTAAGTGTCTCATTTCCTAATCTAATCCCCTCAGCATCACCTGACTTGATTCGAATACATTCCATTATCCTCGTTTTGCTTTTGTCGATGTTCATCTTATATCGTCCTTTCAAGACACTGTCCATTCCGTTCAACTGCTCTTCCAAGTCCTTTGCTGTCTCTGACAGAATTACGATGTCATCGGCGAACCTCAACGTTTTTATTTCTTCTCCATGGACTTTAATACCTACTCCGAATTTTTCTTTTGTTTCCTATACTGCTTGCTCAATATACAGATTGAATAACATCAGGGACAGGCTACAATCCTGTCTCACTCCCTTCCCCACCGCTGCTTCCCTTTCATGCCCCTCGACTCTTATAACTGCCATCTGGTTTCTGTACAAATTGTAAATAGCCTTTCGCTACCTTTATTTTATCCCTGCCACCTTCAGAATTTGAAAGAGAGTATTCTAGTCAACATTGTCAAAAGCTTTCTCTAAGTCTACAAATGCTAGAAATATAGGTTTGCCTTTCCTTAATCTATTTTCTAAGATAAGTCGTAGGGTCAATATTGCCTCACGTGTTCCAACATTTCTGCGGAATCCAAACTGATCTTCGCCGAGGTCGGCTTCTACCAGTTTTTCCATTCGTCTGTTAGAATTCGCGTTAGTATTTTGCAGCTGTGACATATTAAACTGATAGTTTGGTAATTTTCACATCTGTCAACACCTGCTTTCTTTTGGATTGGAATTATTATATTCTTCTTGAAGTCTGAGGGTATTTTGCCTGTCTCATACATCTTGCTTACCAGATGGCAGAGTTTTGTCAGGAGTTGCTCTCCCAAGGCCCTCAGTAGTTCTAATGGAATGTTGCCTACTCCCGGGGCCTTGTTTCGACTCAGGTCTCTCAGTGCTCTGTCAAACTCTTCACGCAGTATCGTATCTCCCATTTCATCTTCATCTACATCCTCTTTCATTTCCATCATATTGTCCTCAAGTACATCGCCCTTGTATAGTCCCTCAATATACTCCTTCCACCTTTCTGCTTTCCCTTCTTTGCTTAGAACTGGGTTTCCATCTGAGCTCTTGATATTCATACAAGTGGTTCTCTTCTCTCCAAAGGTCTTATAGGCAGTATCTATCTTACCCCTCATGAGATAAGCCTCTACATCCTTACATTTGTCCTCTAGCATCCCTGCTTGGCCATTTTGCACTTCCTGTCGATCACATTTTTGAGACGTTTGTATTCCCTATTGCCTGCTTCATTTACTGCGTTTTTATATTTTCTCCTTTCATCAATTAAATTCAATATTTCTTCTGTTACCCAAGGATTTCTACTAGCCCTTGTCTTTTTACCTACTTGATCGTCTGCTGCCTTCACTACTTCTACCGTATTTCTTTCCTCCATTCCTGTCAATTGTTCCCTTATGCTCTCCCTGAGAATCTTTACAACCTCTGGTTTAGTCAGTTTATCCAGGTCCCATCTCCTTAAATTCCCACCTTTTTGCAGTTTCTTCAGCTTTAATCTACAGTTCATAACCAATAGATTGTGATCACAGTCCACATCTGCCCCTGGAAATGTCTTATAATTTAAAACCTGGTTCCTAAATCTCTGTCTTACCATTATATAATCTATCTGATACCTTCTAGTATCTCCAGGATATATACACCCTTCTTTTATGATTCTTGAACCAAGTGTTAGCTGTGGTTAAGTTATGCTGTGTGCAAAATTCTACCAGATGGCTTCCTATTTCATTTGTCTCCCCCAATCCATATTCACCCACAATGTTTCCTTCTCTCCCTTTTCCTACTCTCGAATTCCAGTCACCCATGATTATTAAATTTTCGTCTCCCTTCAGTACCTGAATAACTTCCTTTATCTCATCATACATTTCATCAATTTCTTCATCATCTACTAAGCTAGTTGGCATATAAACTTGTACTACTGTAGTAGGCATGGGCTTCGTGTCTATCTTTGCCACAACAATGCGTTCACTATGCTGTTGGTAGTAGCTTACCCGCACTCCTATTTTTTTATTCATTATTAAACCTACTCCTGCATTACCCCTATTTGATTTTGTATTTATAACCCTGTATTCACCTCACCAAAAGTCTTGTTCCTCCTGCCACCGAACTTCACTAATTCCCACTATATCTAACTTCAAACTATCCATTTCCCTTTTTAAATTTTCTAACCTACCTGCCCGATTAAGGGATCTGACATTCCACGCTCCGATCCGTAGAATGCCAGTTTTCTTTCTCCTGATAATGACGTCCTCTTGAGTAGTCCCCGTTCGGAGATCCGAATGGGGGACTATTTTACCTCCGGAATATTTTACCCAAGAGGACGCCATCATCATTTAACCATATAGTGAAGCTGCATGCCCTTGGGAAAAATTATGGCTGTAGTTTCCCCTTGCTTTCAGACGTTCCCAGTACCAGCACAGCAAGGCCTTTTTGGTTAGTGTTGGATGGCCAGATCAGTCAATCATCCAGACTGTTGCCCCTGCAACTACTGAAAAGGCTGCTGCCCCTCTTCAGGAACCACACGTTTGTCTGACCTCTCAACAGATACCCCTCCGTTGTGGTTGCACCTACGGTACGGCCATCTGTATTGCTGAGGCATGCAAGCCTCCCCACCAACGGCAAGGTCCATGGTTCATGACTTACTCTTGATTAGTAAATCCAGGAATGGCTGTTGTCCCTCCTTCTACACTTACATCATGAATTTTATATTCGTGTGCCGCGAAAACAGATCTTCCAGAAAATCATCTAATTTCTCCATACCATGGGGCCAGATGAGAAAGGTATCGTCCTCATATCTGAAAAACACTTGGGTTGATATGTGGATGATGTAAGTGCCTCCTCTTCAAACCTACAATATCGTGCGAGAAAAACATGAATATCCTGCAGAGATCCCGATTATTCAACATATCATCAAAATTCTACTTTCGTTGGGAGCTGCCTCAATTGTAACCATACCACTAGCACAAGTGTGCTTGACCTGCACAATTTAACTGATGTGTAACAGTGATCATTAATGAATAAAAAACTGATTACCATTAATTAGTGTACTGTGATGAAGAAGTGATGGGAAAGCTGTAGTGCAGTCTTCATATTAATTATTTGAATAATGTAACTTTTCTTCTCTTCCAGGTGTTTGAGTAATTTCTGTGTGATACAAAAAGATGGTATATAATATGAGACTGAAAGAACTAAAATGATAAAGTATATTAATGGCAACAGCAAAATTTATCACAAATTTTCTTGATGAAGCTTGTATGTTAAACTTTTGAGAAGCGGAAAAGCTGGAAAACTGCCACACAAACACTTCAAAGATCGACAATTATTTGCTGGAGAAAAAAATATATAAGCAGACACACTAAACAACATTTAAAAGGCAATACACTGAGTATATTCACTTTATCCATTGTGGTTCTTCCTTCCTATATTCCAAATAGTGTCAAACATAACTAGAAGTAAAGAAACGCATTAGTCGCCTACATGGTGAATGCTGTGTGGAAACAATATACCCATGTTAATATATATGATGTGACTTACCAAACGAAAGCGCTGGCAGGTCGATAGACACACAAACAAACACAAATATACACACAAAATTCTAGCTTTCGCAACCAACGGTTGCTTCGTCAGGAAAGAGGTAAGGAGAGGGAAAGACGAAAGGATGTTGGTCTTTGAATATGTCTGCTTGTGTCTGTATATGTGTGGATGGATATGTGTGTGTGTGCGAGTGTATACCCGTCCTTTTTTCCCCCTAAGGTAAGTCTTTCCGCTCCCGGGATTGGAATGACTCCTTACCCTCTCCCAAAAACCCACATCCTTTCGTCTTTCCCTCTCCTTCCCTCTTTCCTGACGAAGCAACCGTTGGTTGCGAAAGCTAGAATTTTGTGTGTATGTTTGTGTGTCTATCGACCTGCCAGTGCTTTCGTTTGGTAAGTCACATCATCTTTGTTTTTAGATATATTTTTCCCATGTGGAATGTTTCCCTCTATTATATTCATATATATATATGTTCCAAACAAGGAGTTGCGGAACTACAATAGAAACCAGCTGCAATAGTCAAGTTGTTGATGTCATAAAATAGTGATGAATGCTGTATATACTTTTATTACAGCAACTGAAGATGAATGAGTAACAGAAACACATCTCAACGTTATTTATTTACTTATTTGTGTCTGCAGGCCACATTAACAATAATATTAGACACATTAATAAATAAATAACAGAAAATTTTATTGCATATAAACATAAAGAAAATTATAGTTGTACAAAGAAAAGTACAGGATGATCAATCCTCAAAGTAACCACTTAGTGGGAGACATACCTATTCCACCGCAGCAAGCTAGTGATGGTGCTGGTGTGGATTATATTTCCTCTCCACTGTGAGGCCTTCCTCTGTGCAGAAATTTTGCGCAGATAGCACATGTTTGTTAGCCAGTGCAGTACAGTGTATTGAGAGAAAGTGTTTCAATTGAAATGGTGAAATACAAGTATTCCATCCATCAAAGAGTATTAATTTATGATTCACACTTGTGTACAGAATCAATGCATGCAATAAGGAGACTATTTGAAGAGTAATTTTCTGGTGTTCAAGTTCCTAAATTGGAGTGTGATTAATCAATTGATAAATAAATTTCGTGAAATAGGAAGTGTTCTTGACAGGAGACATAGACAATCATGTACAACACTCACAGAAGAAACTCTGAATAACATACTGCACCCTCTGGAAAGGTATCTTTCTCAGCAAATGTGAATTTCCTATGTCTCTGTTCAAATGGCTAGAAAGTTTCTGCAGTGTGGAAACTTAGACCAGTTAACCCTGCAAAAAGGGTGCCCATTTGTGAAACGATTTTCAGTAGATTGCATGTTGGAGAATCTGATCATCACCTAATTTTCTTTTTGAATGTTCAAAAAAATGTTCAAACGTGTGTGAAATCTTATGGGACTCAACTGCTAAGGTCATCAGTCCCTAAGCTTACACACTACTTAACCTAAATTACTCTAAGGACAAACACACACACCCATGCCCGAGGGAGGACTCGAACCTCCGCTGGGACCAGCCGCACAGTCTATGACTGCTTTTTGAATGAGTCATGGTTCCAACTAACTGTATACGTTTGTTCAGAAAATAGCAGCTACAGCAGTTCTAAAAAGCCTAAGTAATACATGGGACACCCCTGCATGATCATAAAATGGGAGTGTGGTGTGCTATTAGCGGTGAGAGAATAATAGGCCCTATTTTATCCAGGAAACAACAGTGGGGGTATGTGGAAAACATTCTTCGGCCTTTTTTTGGGCAATTAACTGAAAGAGAATGTTCTTTCGTGACCTTTCAGCAGGATTCTGTGACGGAACACAAGCCCAACATCTCACTGGAGGAAATTCATTATGTGTTTCAAGATAAAGCTATCAGTAATAAAGAATGGCATCTTCGCTCCACCTTTTGTCTTTGTGGTGCATTAAAAGAAGAAGTGTACAAATCAAATCCACACCTTTAGATGAACTTAAAACTAACATTTGTCAAGAAATTACTGCCATTTCTCAAAGGGAACTGCAGAGTGTAATAAGCAGTTTCCTAAGCTGGTGTCAGAAATGCTTGAACAAGGAAGGCAGACATCTCCAGCATCTTCTTTCTTAACATACATTAGTAAATTACTTTTCTCTTTTAGTGTTTATGTTCTGTACGTTAGAAATAACATACACAACAAACCACAATGTATTTGCTGCAGATGTCCTGTCACCTGTGATGCGGGCACAGCAGGAAGCCTCACAGCTCGCCACATGCCACAAAAGTTGTTGCGTGTATGGGTATGTATGACAAATATGTGCAAGAAGGATGTGGAAATCAAGTCTCTTGAAAGAAACTGGGAGTATGCGTGCGGAACGATTTGAAGTGGAATGATCATATAAAATTAATTGTTGGTAAGGCGGGTACCAGGTTGAGATTCATTGGGAGAGTCCTTAGAAAATGTAGTCCATCAACAAAGGAGGTGGCTTACAAAACACTCGTTCAACCTGTACTTGAGTATTGCTCATCAGTGTGGGATCCGTACCAGATCGGGTTGACGGAGGAGATAGAGAAGATATAAAGAAGAGCGGCGCATATCGTCACAGGGTTATTTGGTAACCGTGATAGCGTTATGGAGATGTTTAGCAAACTCAAGTGGCAGACTCTGCAAGAGAGGCGCTCTGCATTGTGGTGTAGGCTGCTGTCCAGGTTTCGAGAGGGTGCGTTTCTGGATGAGGTATCAAATATGTTGCTTCCCTCTACTTATACCTCCCGAGGAGATCACGAATGTAAAATTAGAGAGATTTGAGTGCGCACGGAGGCTTTCAGACAGTCGTTCTTCCCGCGAACCATACGCGACTGGAACAGAAAAGGGAGGTAATGACAGTGGCACGTAAAGTACCCTCCGCCACACACCGTTGGGTGGCTTGCGGAGTATAAATGTAGATGTAGATGTAAACTGTTCCAGCATTTGCCTCAGAAATTAAGGAAGGCCACAGAAAAACCTAAGCAAGATGGTTGGGCAAGGATATAGAGTGTACTCATAGAAACCACATTTCAGTGTCAGGCACTGTTGCATGAAAACCTGCTGCCCATAGCACTGAGTAATACACTTAATGTTGCAATATCAACAGCAACATCAGGAAGACTATTATCACAGGTGACAACGAAGTGTAGCCCATAACACCACCACCCAGCATCTTATACAAAATAGCTTTCTTCTAAACATTCCACGTGGGAAAAATATATCTAAAAACAAAGATGATGTACTTACCAAACGAAGCGCTGGCAGGTCGATAGACACACAAACTAACACAAACACACAAAATTCAAGCTTTCGCAACAAACTGTTGCCTCATCAGGAAAGAGGGAAGGAGAGGGAAAGACGAAAGGATGTGGGTTTTAAGGGAGAGGGTAAGGAGTCATTCCAATCCCGGGAGCGGAAAGACTTACCTTAGGGGGAAAAAAGGATGGGTATACACTCGCACACACACACATATCCATCCACACATATACAGACACAAGCAGACATATACAGAGGCAAAGAGTCTTTAAAGGCAGACAGTGCTTCATTATCGTTAGGAACTTGCTTATTAATGATAGTGATGCTGTAACTGTTGGTTGGTAATGTTTACTGACAAAATTATGCAACCTAACGCTAGATTGCGTACTTACAGCTATCCTGTGTGGCCGTTTTTTAGAACAACTTTAAAAGACAGAGAGATTATTAATTCATCACTGATGCGTCGGTTCTTGATTGTGTTCAGGAGACGCACGGATAGATTACGCAAATAATTGACCTTTAGGCCCAGATTGCCTTCAACGCAATCAGAATCTTCGGTGAAAATACCTAAGGGACCTATTTGAATATAAAAATGGAAATGAAAGCAAATTACTGGAATTTCGTAAGAGAAAGATTAACAGATCGAAAGTTGAACACTTTAGTGGGCTCCCAAATACAATCGAGACACCGCGATAAAGAGCGAACCTGTAGCAAAGCTCATATACAATTTGAACATCATTTTTGGTTAGTGAAAGAAAAGAATAAGAAGAAAATTACTGCATTGTAAAATATTAATATATTTTGAACAAATTGGCATTAAACTTCTAAACATTGACAAATACACAAAACATGCATGACATACATCTGATATTTATTTTGTGGATGGCGTAGTCCAATAATCGCTGCTTTGTCAGTCCGTTTCTTCTTAAAATTAAATAAGTACATTGTATCCACACCTGAGTTGCCGAAATGTTTGTTCGTCATTTCACATAGTTTTTACACAAAATAAAAATACAACTTGTAGCATTGCTATGCAGTCTGTCTTAACATGTTGGCGACCAAACGTACAAGGGATAATGAAGCCTCTAGAATATTTCTTAACAAAAGATAAATTGTTCTTTCTTCTGTTTTGCAGCTTCTTGCTATCAATCACTGCGGCAAAGATTTTAAATATCTGCGCCCAACGGGTCATAGTGTTTATTTAGAGTATTTAGATGCTGGACGCGCGTCTTGGTATAGGCGCACATTAAAATAAAAAATATTTCATCTCTTTACTCTCACGCTGTGATGCTTAACATCTTTACGAACTACAGCTCGTTGGCTGTCCTTTTCTTTTATGACAAATATCTCATATGCAAAGTATCTGAAATCCAATAATATTACAATTATTCTTTGCGTCGTATAGAAGCGTACTGTAAAAAATATTACCTGTGCATTTTGTGTCTTGATTAGTTAGTTCTAAATGCTTACTTTCTATGTGGTAATTCATCCTATTTCCAGTGTTGTAATCACATATGTCTTGGTTAAGATTGCTTGAGTAGTTCAGCTTTAAAAAACGAATGACTTCATAAGTGTGCATTGAGGGACAGTTAATATCTGAAGAGCTTTAAATATGTCTCTGCAAGAATTTCTAGAAGATATTTTGACATTACACGTAACAGCTTTCTTTTGAAGTTTTAACAATATTTGAGTCAATAAACATAAGCAGCACAACCCCAGACCAGAATACAATAAGCTAAGTGTGAATATATTAGAAGGTAGTACATAATATGTCTTTGTTTACATTATTAAACGTTTTCCTCATTAGAAATATGCCAATAAAGTTTAAAATTCGCTAATTGCTCTGTGTTTTCAAGTAATGAGAAATGTTTCGAATTAGGAATAATTTCTAATACTTGAAATCCACCAACTTTTGTTTAACCCCAGCTAGCACTCAAGCTTATTTCAAGGTGGATATTGAGTTTAGGTTCAGTTGAAAATTCAAGATTGAAAAATCAACCTTTTACACAGCTTATTTCAAGGTGGATATTGAGTTTAGGTTCAGTTGAAAATTCAAGATTGAAAAATCAACCTGTTACACAGTTTACATCAAGCTGTAAAAATTTAGCTTGAATTTAAATAATTTTCCCAAGCTTGAAATAAACTGTAATTTCACTGGAAGGCTGTACAGCAGATGCACGCACAGCATAGGTTCCATAGACGTCCACGGGAAGCGCCACAAGCGTTTATAAGCCTTTCACTGACTCTGCTAGGTTTACGGCCATTTTACCTTTGTGACACGCGTTAATGATTGTTGACTGTTGTGAAGTTTGTTTTATACTGGAAAATAGTACGGTAAGTGGGTGGCATCTCGTGCCGTACTGCTACACCGGGTCTGAAGAGGATATATAGTGTACTACAGGTACGTTGGTGCATTTTTCTCTAGTGGTACGTTAATATTACAAATGTTAAATATTATTGTGTAACGTTAAGAAATATCATATTCTTTTACGTAGAAAAATTGAGCCTCAATGAAAGTGAAATGGATTACTAGCTGAGAATACATATTACAAGTTGTTCAGCAAAAAGAGGTCATTTTAAACTAGCTCTCTAGTACGTGGCACCAATAAATTAAAACTTAATGTTATTTTACCTTTTTAAAATCTTGCCTTTTTATATGCATCGCCCTATTACATTTGTTTACTTGTATGTACTCGCATGTGTCACACCATGAATGAATAATCGTGAAGTGTGAAAAGTTTCTTTGCAAATACAAATAGTAATGACATGGTGAACAGGAAAAAGTACATCAAGAACCAGTCACTACATAGGTGTCAGTCTTTTTTATTTACATAGCTTTGACTGCTCTTTAATTGCAGTAATATGAAATTTCTTCCCGTTAGTATGACACTCTTGCCCAAAGTAAACATACTCAAGAAATTCAAGTCAAAGAAGTCTTAAAGTTGGGGCAACAGTAAAATTGTGGATAGAACAAAACGTCTACATTTTTCTAAACAGTAGTTTCCTTATAAGCTTACAGTATGAGGTGTATATGATTTCAAGTTATTGTTTCTTTATAATTCAGATTAAATGGCCCTGAAACTGTTTGAAATAGTGATGTGTGGCTTCTTCATGAAGTCATCACAAAATTACCCAAATGTCATCTTTACTTTAAAAATTTCAAACAAAAAGTTATTTCAAATTACTTTAAAAACTCTTTGGAACGAAGTCACTAGAAGCAGCTGCATACTCAGTGACGTTTATACTAGTTAATGATTCTTACTACATCAGTGAGTTTGAAGTTTTTTGCTAATCTGAGGCATAAATTATATTTAGGTTGATCAGTTTCAACTATTTACATTTTTTATGTTTAGGTATGGCTAACATTTTCTTTTACCTGTTACAGGATCATTATACCGGCAGAGGTCAGCGATATTTGATCCTGCTCTGGTCTGTGTGCTGGGGCCGGAGGGGCATCAGAATAATTAAATTTTAAAATAAAACAATTTTAAACAGTTTGAAAATAAAAAATTTTAAACATACATGTCTTGATAATTTTTTTCACACAATTTCCATTCTGATATTTATTTAATTAATTAGGTTCAATAAACTCAGATTAATAATTATATAGCTTAAAACAAGCTGTAAATACCAGGCTGTATTCCACGTGTGTAGATACAGCTGGAGCCAAACTTGATAAGTAAAGGTTGAAATATAGCTTGAACTCTGCCAACTTTGATGTTTGTTTCAAGCTTGAATCCAACTAACAGGCCTGAATATTCCAGATTTGATCAAGCTTATATACTTGAACTTTACATCTGGAAACAAGTTTGAAACCGGCTTACTGTGCTATCTGGGACAGCATTAATTGAGATAATTGTTAGTAATAATAATATATAGAAATTGTTGATATTCTAGTCATCTTTTGTTAAGACCAAAAAATGTAAAGGTCGTCAACAACTTTGTGATCCTTGGAATGGACTATTTCTTGCAGTACCAGTGATGAAAAATATGAATAATAAGACTGCTGAGGAAACGAGAGCAACAAGGAAGTAGAAAGATAGTACCTCAACGAATGTAACCAGATAACATTGTTATGTGAGTGCACAATGAATGACACAGTGATAAGAGGAAAAATTTGTATTTATGATTCTACTGGGCTTTGGAACGCAACATAAGGATTCTTATCAATCCAGAACTGTCGACTATACCAAAAGTAAGGCTTACATACAGCAGTGGATGGGAGTGGTATTTGCCACTACAAAAACAGGAACACACATTGCATCATAATTACCTATCAATGACATAATAAAATAATTAGTTAAAAATGTACATCAACTGCAGACTGGACTCAAAGTGTTTTGAATTAGTCAGCACTGTGTTTCGCCTATCTGCCATTTTGTCTCATTAAATTCTATTGATTATTTCCTGTAGATAAAGTCGCATTTAGTTGTGAAATATTTTTATTTTCTATCTCCATCATAGTTCAACTCAAGCTTGTAGATCGACCCAATGTGGATGCATTAAAATTTTTAATGTAAGATTAGCTTTTCACCCTATATTCAAAGAGACTTCTCATCACAGACATAGTTATATCTTTCTCTATTAGATTTTGGTAATGGTAAGTGGAAAGGTGAGTTTGTCATACTAGAAAATTACATAGAACAAACAGTTTGAAAACTGCCTTGTGATGGCAATATATTATATTTTTTTGGCAAAAAACTAAATTCTCAGAATTTTAATGTAGACAATGGAATCTTTGATGATACCGAATTCACCAAGTTAGAGTGGGCTACAAAAAGGAAATAAAAAAGATTACAGAAAATTAGGCAAGGATCCTCTCATTGCTAGACTATGTACAGAAATCATGGATTAATTTAAAATTATTTGTAGGCCTAGCACTCTAAAACATCCACTGACTGCACATTTTTACATGGCCCTGATCAGAGGCTGCTGGGAGCAGAAGCTTGTGATCAGCTCATAGCACACTGGCTACTGAGAAAAGCCTTGCCTCTTTCTGCCAAAGCAGGCAGTTTATAGCTTATAAAAGAAATGAACATGTAATGAATAATGCAGATTAGATTAGATTAGATTAGTCCTCATTCCATAGATCATGAGTACGACACTTCGTAATAATGTGGAACATGTCAGGTTTATAAAAGGTGTCTATACAAGATATTACATTGGACAAAATATAAATATTACATGACACTCAATATTTTTTGTGGGGGTTGGGAAATTACCCACTTATTTTATCCAAAAATTCATCTAATGAGTAGAAGGAGTTGCCATTAAGAAATTCTTTTAATTTCCTTTTAAATGCTATAAGGATATCTGTCAGACTTTTGATGCTACTAGGTAAGTGACCAAAGACTTTTGTGGCAGCATAATATACCCCCTTCTGAGCCAAAGTTAGATTTAACCTTGAGTAGTGAAGATTATCCTTTCTCCTAGTGTTGTAGCCATGTACACTGCCATATGAAAGCAGAGAATGAAACAGGCATGGTAAGCTAATTTACTCAGATGTATATCGCCAAAATTTGCAATGACCCTAATAGCATAAGTAGCTGAACTCAAAAGTTTCAGCAGATCCTCAGTTTGTTTTTTCCAGTTCAACCCCTCATCAATGCATACACCTAGAAATTTTGAATAATCTACCTTAGCTACCGATTTCTGATTGAAGTCTATATTTATTAATGGTATCATTCCATTTACTGTGTGGAACTGTATATACTGTTTTTTGTCAAAGTTTAATGAGAGCCCATTTGCAAAGAACCATTTAATGATTTTCTGAAAAACATCGTTTACAATTTCACCAGTTAATTCTTGTCTGTTGGGTGTGATAGCTATACTTGTATTATCGGCAAAAAGTACCAGCTTTGCATCTTCGTGAATATAGAATGGTAAGTCATTAATATATATTAAGGACAGCAGAGGTCCCAAGACCAAACCTTGGGGCACCCCATTCTTGATTGTTCCCCAGTTTGAAAAATCTCCAGTTTTTTGTATATTATGTGAACTGTTTATTTCAACTTTCTGCACTCTTCCAGTTAGGATATGATTTAAACCATTTGAGCACTGTCCCATTCATACCACAGTACTTGAGCTTATCTAGAAGTATTCCATGCTTTACACAATCAAAAGCCTTTGATAGATCACAAAAAATCCCAACAGGTGACTTCCGGTTACTCAGAGCATTTAATATTTCATTAGTGAAAGTATATATAGCATTTTGCGTTGAAAAACCCTTCTGGAAACCAAACTGACATTTTGTTAAAACTTTATTTTTACAAAGGTGTGAAGCTACTCTACAATAAATTACTTTTTCAAGAATTTTGGATATGGCACTCAGAAGAGAGATTGGGTGGTAGTTGTTGACATCAGACGTATCCCCTTTTTTATGCAGTGGTTTAACAGTGGCATACTTCAATCTATCTGGGAAAATACCCTGCTTCAGAGAGCTATTACATATGTGGCTAAGAATCCCACTTATTTCTTGGGAATGAGCTTTTATTATCCTGCTGGAAATGCCATCAATTCCATGTGAGCTTTTATTCTTGAGAGAGTTTATTATCTTCCTAATTTCAGAAGGAGAGGTGGGTAGAATTTCAATTGTATCAAATGGTGTGGGTAAGGCCTCTTCCATTAACTGCCTTGTTTCTTCTAATGAACATTTAGATCCTATTTTCTCTACAACATTAAAAAAATGATTACTTAAAATGTTTTCGAGTTCCAGCTTGCTGTTTATCAAGTTTCCATTTGCTTTGATGGTGATGCCGTCATCCAGTACTCTTGGTTGTCCTGTCTCTCTTGTAATAGTATTCCAAATTGTTTTGATTTTATCAGAGGTATTAATCTCAGACATGATGCACATTCTTCTGGACTTTTTAATAACCTTTCTTATTGTAGCACAGTAGTTTTTATAATATTTGGTTGTTTCTGGGTCATTACTCTTTCTTGTTGTTAGATACAGTTCCCTTTTGTGGTTACAAGATATTTTTATCCCTTTAGTAAGCCAAGGTTTCTTGCATGGTTTCTTATAATTAGGTTTAACTACTTTCTTGGGGAAACAGTTTTCAAATTCTCTTACAAGTGTATCATGAAATAAGTTATATTTTACATAAGCATTGGGTTCCTTGTACACCTCATCCCAGTCTAGCTGCTGAAGATTTTCTCTGAAATTTCTAATTGTTGAGTCATCAATTGAATGCACAACTTTGGAGGGTAGTTTTGAATTACTGAATGGAGCTATGTCATATACTGTAACTAGCTGAGCACCATGATCAGAAAGGCCATTCTCAACAGGACAAGAATGTATGTTTTTAAACCTATCTTGATCTATAAAAGTGTTATCTATCAATGCGCTACTGTCCTTTACTACCCGAATAGGAAAATTAATGACAGATGTCAACTTGAAAGAACTGAGCAAGACTTCCAGGTCATTCTTCCTATTACACTCTTTCAGTGAATCAATATTGAAGTCCCCACAAATAATAATTTGCTTTCCCCTATCTGACAGATAGCACAACAAGGCATCCAAGTTTTCCAGGAATAAATGAAAGTTTCCTGAAGGGGACCTATATACTGTTACAATCATAAAAGAGCCCTCCTTCAGTTTAAGTTGACGGACACACGCTTCTATATGTTGCTCTAGACAAAACTTTTTTGTATCCAAGCGTTCTATACAGTGATAACTTTTGATATATATGGCAACTCCTCCTCCCACCTTATTCTCTCTACTCATATGTGAAGCTAGTTTATAACCACTGATATTTACCTTTTCCATGTCAGACACAATGTGATGCTCAGACAGGCAGAGTATATCCATTAAATAATCAAGTTCTATGTCATCTAACAAACCAGGAGCTCATCTACTTTATTCTTCAATCCCAGAATATTTTGGTGCAAAATGGTAACATTATTTTTTACTTTACTTTTGTGAGAATCTACTTTTTTCTTTAATCCACCAATATTTTGGTTAAATATGGTAACATTATTATTTACTTTCGTGATGTGAGAATTTTGTGAGTTTTGGACCTCTTTAGCACCTGCCTGCCTGAACTTCTCATTGGACACTGATATTAGTCTAAAAAAGAGGTACATCCATGAGTACTAGTGTCCCCCCCCCCTTATGGATTTCGCTAACAACCCTGCCAGTTTACCCTTCCCTTTCCTATTGAGATGTAGGCCATGCCTTGTGAAATCCCCCCTATTAATAGCCTCAACAGGAACCAATCCAATGTCTGACAGAGTGGCTGCCCTACGCAACTGATCCAACTCCATATTTACCCTCCTGACAGAGCAGTTCAACTGGGGCTGATCATGCTGCACGAAAGCAGGCACCAGCCCAACATTGGAGAAATGATAGAAAAGATGCTGATATTCGCTAGAAGGACCAATATCCTCGCTCATTTCTATAAATGATATTAACAATCCTTATGCAGAACACCAAAGCATGGATCAGCACTACTATCTTCACAACGATTTTATTATTGTTGTGGCATACAATACTGTTATGTAGCTGACATTAGCAACAAGAGTGAACAGTGCACGAGGTCAAGACGACTTACACCAGTCCAAGAGGGGCCAAGTAAAAGTATGTGATCAGTAACTATCAATAATCATAGATATATGTACAATATCACTGAACTTCTTAAACAGCACCTTGTCACATATTTATAAAACAAAGTGTAAAACATGAGACAGGCATATGTCAATTAAAATATATTTGGTAGGTAACCATGAATGCTCTCTCATACCTCACTGCAGTTTCAGTCTTATATGAAGAATGTCAGCAGCAAAAAACACTTGATCACACAGTGCTCGAAACAGTCAACAGCAAAACGAATGTGGAAATATTTAATTTTTTAAAAGAAATTTCCTCCAATTCACTGTAAATTACTGTTCATTTATTTCACACAGTCATAATCTCAGCTTTATAGCCATTCACAAGTGCATGTTGGACTGAAGACATAGGAACAAGAAGTCATTATATTTGAAAAGGTTACTTACATGTTACAATATATATGGTCTGTTTACAGGACATGTCATCTTCGAAGAAACGTATTTCTGGTCTTACAGACCAGTCGTCATAATACAGGATGTGAATATATATCTACAGTGTCACAGTTTCAGCCATATTGTCTATCTTTTATATGCACTCATATCCTGTAATATGACAACTGGTCTGTAAGAGCCCAAATATGTTTTTTTGAAGATGATGTGTCCTGTACACAACTCAGATATGTTGTAACGTTTAAGTAATGTTTTCAAATACAGAATGACTTTTTGTTCCTATGCCCTGTACTGTCTGATACGAATGCTGTATTAATTTCACTTCAACCGGCGCTTGAGGATGGTTGTAAAGCGAAAGTCGTGTTCGTGAAGAATAATGAAGAGTAATTTACAGTCAAACATTGGAAATTTATTTCAGAAAGCTTTACATGACTGTGGTCCCCCACAAAGAAATGTTCTTTCCCAAATTTAATGAAAGAATTGTCACTATTCAATTATGAGAGACAAAGTGTGTCAGGTGGAATATTAATAGATTGAAAATTCATAATGGAAGTATTGGGAGTCTAGCATATATACATAGATTCGTCACTTAACACTGGCGTCTAACACCAGACTTGCAGCACTGTATCTTCAAGTATATGTCACTTCAGGTTATTCAGCATCTTTGTAAAGTTCTCCCAAGAGTCAAAGAAACCTGTCACGATTCGTGCTGTTCGCCTGGTTTTACGTTCTGTATCCCCTGTTAGTAAGCGCAGTTCCTTTTTTTGTCATCAGTCTTCTAAATGCGTTGGTGTGGCCCATCTTTAATTCCTCTCCTGTCCCAACCTCTCCATCTCAGAGTAGCACCTGCAACCTATTCCAATCTTTGTCTTTCTCTACAGCTCCCTCAGGACCATGGAAGTTATTCCCTAATGTCTTAACAGATGCTCTTCCTTCTTGTCCCTTCTTCTGTCAATGTTTTCCATATATTCCTTTCCTCGTTGATTCTATAGAAAAACCCCTCGTTCCTTACCTTGTCAGATCGGTTAATTTTCAACATTCATCTGTAACATCACATCTCAAGTGCTTCGATTCTCCTCTCTTCCATTTTTCCCACAGTCTATGTTTCACTACCATACAATGCTGTACTCCAAATGTGCATTCTTAGAAATTTCTCCCTCAAACTAAGGCCTACGTTTGCAAATAGTACACTTCTCTTGGCTAGGAATACCCTTTTTGCCAGTGCCAGTCTGCTGTTGAAATCCTTCTTGCTGTGTCCATCATGGGTTATGCTGCTACAAACCATCATAGTTTCTCACTGTTCTCATTTCTGACATTTCTCACTACTGTTTCTTTCTTCTATTCACTCTTAACCCTTATTCTGAACTCTTTAGACTGTTCATTCCATTCTGGCAGATACTGTAATTCTTCTTCACTTTCACTCTGGATAGCAATGTCATCACAGAATCTTAGCAGTGATATCCTTTCAACTTGAATCTTTCTTTTGTTTCCATCATTGCTTCTTCAATGAATAAATTGAACAGAAGAGGCAAAAGTGTACAACCTTGTCCTAAACTCTTTTTAACCTGAGTACTTAGTTCTTGGTCCTCCAGTCTTATTGTTCCCTCTCGCTCTTGTACATATCATACATTATCCATTGTGTCACGTACTTTACCTAATTTTGCATTTTGCGAAGTGCTCAGTTTTATATTATTGAACATTTGAAGCAATGTGCGAAAATTTGCACCAATGTGAAACCTTGTCAAGATCTGCCTGGATATTTGTGCAGCATTTTTCAAGCAGACAGCTGTGTCATCTGAAAAAGATTCGAAGTTATTAATTTTATCTGCCAGATCATTAACATAAATACAAATTGGAAGGGTCCCAAAACACTTCCTGGAGCATCTCTGAATTTGCTTCTTCAGCTGTTGATAACTGTTCATCCAAGGTAACATGCTGTGTCCTCCCCACCCAGAAATCATCAATACAGTCACTAATTTTATTTGTTACATCTTGAATCATAGCCTACTCTACACAAGCCAGAGTCTTCAATATTCCAACATCGTGCAACTAACAAATAGATGACTTAACTCACAGAAGGGCCAGGTCATTGCACAAAGCTGTTTTACACTCTAATTCAAGAAAATGTGTGTTTAACACAAGCACACACGAATGAATCGTTCACATTTTCTTATTTAAACCTCCAGAAATGTATTTTTAACAGATTAAGAAACACGGGAACAGAACATGATGCACAATGCAGAAATCAACTACCACATATGTCTGGTTGTGTCATATGCTCAAACATCAAATCAATGCCATGATTAACACATGTGCAGAAGATCAAATCAATAAAACTACTACTATTTACATGGGTAAGATGGGTCTTCAATGAAGGATGAACATTATGTTATATTGTTGTGACTCGCCGATCATTCAAAGCGTCGCCGCGCAATTACGCGCGTCCTCTACGTGCGGCGCTGTCTGCCAGCCATGCAGCTTCTGCGCCAGCTAAGCGGCCAGCAGAGCAGCGGCCGCTAGACTGGGACTCTGTGCTCATTCGAATGCTAACCTGTACACATGTCTTGCTTGTCAACTTACTCTGTGACTTAAATGTGTTGTGTCGTTCTGAAATATATGTGTTACACTTGACGTTATAACAATTGGCGACGAGGATGGGATTTTTCCTTTTCACCGTTGACCCACAGGTTTCCATGGCTACTGTCGAGCAACTATTGCAAAATCTCCTTGAACAGCAAACGTTTCTAACAGCGGAGATTCGCGATTTCGTCGCGGCGTCAAATGCGGGGCGTCGTTGGCTATACCTCCTTTTCCTCCTTACGACGAGACGGCGGAAGACTGGTCTGATTATGAAAAAACGTCTTCAACAGCACTTCTTGGCATTTCATGTCACGGACGAACAATCATGTAAGTCTCTGTTCCTTTCCTAGATTTCACCTCAAATGTATCGGTTGTTGTCGCAATTGGCTCCTTTGAAAGATCCTGCGTCTTTGTCTTTTCCTGAAATGTGCTCACTTCTGTCTGTCTATTTTCAAAAGCAAACGCATGTGGTAGCCTCTCGTGTTGCCTTTTATCGTTGTCACAAACAGCCTCATCAATCTTATCGCGCTTGGGCTGCTGAACTTCACGGCCTCAGTCGAAAGTGTCAATTTGTTACTGACGTTCACAAAAAATCCTATGCCGATTCCATGGTACGGGATGCTATTACCCGGTCGGCGCCCGACAAAGAAGTTCGGCAACGGGCTCTTCAGTTGGCAAATCCGACTCTAGATGAAGTTCTCTCCATTGCGCAGTCTTTTGAAATTTCTCGCGCCGCTGGGGCGCAAATAGAGGCGTGGGGTGATGTCGGGGAAATACAACCTCTGTGCGCTGTTGACGACGCCTGCGGCGCGTACCCGCCGGCCGACGTGGCCGCAGTGCGCTCCCATGCGCAGCCTCGGCCTAACCGTAAACAACCCGCTAAGAAACTGCAGCAAAACCCCCGGCAACTTCATTCATGTCCGCGGTGTTTTACGAAACATTCACGAGAGGATTGTCCCCAACGTTGGGCTGTGTGTCACAATTGCAAACAGAAAGGTCATGTGTCTTCCGTTTGCAAATCCGACCGCATACATGATGTTCATGAGCATGACGCTGATTCTGATTCTGTGTTGTCTGTCAATTTCACTTCTTCCCTTTCAGGGAAGTTATTCCTCACTGTCCAAATCCTTGGTCGAGATGTTCGCATGCAGGTGGATACCGGTTCTGCTACCACTATAATTAATTCTCAGACGTATCTTCAGTTGGGTTCTCCACTCCTGTCACCTGTCACTCGGCAATTACGGACGTACAATAAACAGAACATTTCTCTCTTGGGACAGTTTCATGCTGAGGTATCTTACAAATCCGTCGTTCGCACTGTTCCCATATTTGTGGTCGACCAGAGCAACGCAGAAAATCTTTTTGGTTTCGATGCCTTTCGCGTTTTTGGGTTCTCCATAGATGACTGTCAATATTGTCTCTGATGCTATTCCTTATGCTCAACTGAATTCCTTGTCGACGACATTTTCGTCCCTTGTTTCTCCTGGGTTAGGCCATGCAAACGACTTTGAAGCTCATATCACGCTCAAACCCACTGCTCGGCCTAAGTTTTTTCGGGTTCGGCCCATTCCTGTGGCCCTTCGTGATTGGGTAAAACGGGAGTTGGATCGTCTCACTACTTCAGGGGTCTTGCTTCCTGTCACTTCCAGTGAGTGGTCCTCTCCTGTTGTCGTTGCTAAGCCAAATGGTAATATTCGTCTCTGCGGCAATTTCAAAGCCACTGTAAATGTTCAATGCCTCATCAACACTTGCCCTATGCCCCGTCCTGAAGAACTGATCACTAAACTTGCTGGAGGCCAGTATTTTTCTAAACTTGACCTGTCAGAAGCTTATCATCAACTTCCTCTTGACACTGCTTCCCGGCAGTTTCTTGTCCTTAACACGTCTTTCGGCCTCTATCAATACCAACGCTTGCCATTCGGGGTTGCCAGCGCCCCTGCTCTCTTTCACCGATTCTTGGAACAATTATTGCTCCCTGTTCCTGGGTGTATCAATTACATGGACGACATTGTTGTCACTGGCTCCACCACTGAAGAACATCTTCAGAATCTCTGCACACTTTTTCATGTCTTACAGACTGCCGGTATTAAGTGTAATCTTCAGAAATCAAAATTTTTCAGGCATCTATCATGTACTTGGGGTTTCAACTCTCTCGGGATGGTATTCGTCCACTTCAGCAAACTGTCGCTGCGATCGATGCCCTTCCTCGCCCTACATCTGTTAAGGAACTGCAGGCCTTCTTGGGGAAAATAGCATACTATCACAAGTTTTTACCGTCTTTGGCTTTGGTGGCACAGCCGTTGCATCGCCTGTTGCATAAAAATGTGCCTTTTCTCTGGTCTGCGTCATGCGATGCGGCTTTCCAGAATTTGAAGACTATGCTGAAACAGGCCCCGTGCCTGGCTACTTATCGACCTGGCCAACATCTTGTTCTTGCCACAGACGCCTCTCAATACGGGGTCGGTGCAGTCCTAGCGCACCGTTTTTCTGACGGTTCTGAACAACCCATTGCTTATGCCTCCAAAACGCTCACGGATGCCCAACAAAAGTATTCTCAAATTGAGAAAGAAGCTTTGGCCATTATTGATGCTCTTCATAAGTTTGGTGTTTTTCTCTATGGCTCAAAATTTCATCTTGTTACGGATCACAAACCACTTGTTTCCTTGTTTCATCCATCAACGTCACTTCCCGACAAGGCTGCACACCGCCTCCAGCATTGGGCTCTTTACTTGTCTCGTTTCAATTATGAGACTCATTTCCGGCCAACGGCTCAAAATGCAAATGCTGCTGCTCTGTCTCGCCTTCCCATGGTTCATGATCAGGCATTCGATAGGGACGAACTTTTGTGTTTCCACCTGGATGTTGCCGAACAGCGGTTTGTGGACGGGTTCCCCATCACTGAGGACAGGCTGGCGGCTGTAGGGGTTTTGACCCTACCCTCTGCCGGGTTTTACGCTGTATTCATAAGGGTTGGCCAGATCGCCCGTCCGCTAAGACTTCTGATCCGTTGCGGAACTACTACGCTTTGCGCTACTGCCTCACAGCTAGGGATGGTGTTATCCTCCTTTCCACTGACAATGCTTCGCCGCGTGTTGTGGTACCTGCGTCTTTGCATGCTTCGGTTTTGCGCCTCCTTCACCAAGGGCACTGGGGTGTGTCTCACACAAAATCTCTGGCACGCCGTCATGTATACTGGCCTGGCATCGACTCTGAGATAACACACATGGTTGCTGCCTGCGGCCCTTGTGCGTCACAGGCCGCTGCACCGAAGTCATCTTTGTCACCGTGGCCTTCGCCTGAGAAGCCCTGGGAGCGCATTCATGCTGACCTTGCGGGACCCTTTTTAGGTACTTATTGGCTCCTCGTAATTGACGCCTGCTCTAACTTTCCTTTCATTGTCCGTTGCACGTCACCTACCACCGCGGCAACCACCAGTGCTCTCGCCTGCATTTTTTCTTTGGAAGGCCACCCCTCTACTCTTGTTACTGATAATGGTCCACAATTTACCTCTTCCGAATTTGCGGATTTTTGTGCTCGTCACAGCGTTATGCATGTCACGGCCCCGCCGTTCCATCCACAATCCAATGGTGAGGCTGAACAACTGGTCCGCACATTTAAGGCTCAGATGCGGAAACTATTGACTTCTTCTGCTGCTGCTGATGCGCTTCTCCAGTTTCTGGCGTCTTACCGTTTCACCTCCATGGGCGACCACAGCCCGGCTGAGCTCTTACATGGACGACAGCCCCGCACGCTACTTCATCTTCTGCGGCCTTCCACCTCACGGCCACGGGTGCCATCACTTGGCCGGTTCACCGCCGACGACCTCGTCTGGGTACGGGGATATGGCAGGCGGCCAAAATGGAGCCCAGGCCGCATCTTAAGACACCGTGGTAGACGCCTGTATGAAATCCAGACGGACACGGGTGTTGCAGTGCGTCATTCAGACCGGCTTCTGCCTCGTGTGCTGGCAACGCCTGTTCCGAATGCCGCTACACCACCTTTGGCTCTACCTGACGCCCGGGATCTTGGCATCTCTCAATACTCACAACGCAACCCTCTCACCGTCATCGCGATGCCAGGACAAGAACGGACGCCACCAGGAGACGTGCCCATGCAGGAACCGGATGACCATCCTGTCAGAGCAAATCTACTCGCCTCCTCCTCCAACGGACGCCGACACATCTCCCATGTCTCCTGTCATATCAACTGGACTTGCCGCAATGGGCAGATTGGTGCATGGGGCCCCAGCAGATTCGACCCCTACGTCTCCTGTCATCTCGACCCGTTATCATCGGGGACACTTCCATCCGTACGGGAAGCCTCCTCCTCGAGACTTTACGGCGAGTCAAACAACGCCTATGGACATTAGCCATCTGCAGGACACCTCCATCAAGACCAGTGCAACAATTTCAAAGGGGGGAAAAGTGTTGTGACTCGCTGATCATTCAAAGCGCCGCCGCGCAATTACGCGCGTCCTCTACGTGCGGCGCTGTCTGCCAGCCATGCAGCAGCTGCGCCACCTAAGCGGCCAGCCGAGCAGTGGCCGCGAGACTGGGACCCAGTGCTCATTCGAATGCTAACGTGTACACATGTCTTGCTTGTCAACTTACTCTGTGACTTATATGTGTTGTGTCGTTCTGAAATATATTTGTTAAACTTGACGTTATAACATATACACTCCTGGAAATGGAAAAAAGAACACATTGACACCGGTGTGTCAGACCCACCATACTTGCTCCGGACACTGCGAGAGGGCTGTACAAGCAATGATCACACGCACGGCACAGCGGACACACCAGGAACCGCGGTGTTGGCAGTCGAATGGCGCTAGCTGCGCAGCATTTGTGCACCGCCGCCGTCAGTGTCAGCCAGTTTGCCGTGGCATACGGAGCTCCATCGCAGTCTTTAACACTGGTAGCATGCCGCGACAGCGTGGACGTAAACCGTATGTGCAGTTGACGGACTTTGAGCGAGGGCGTATAGTGGGCATGCGGGAGGCCGGGTGGACGTACCGCCGAATCGCTCAACACGTGGGGCGTGAGGTCTCCACAGTACATCGATGTTGTCGCCAGTGGTCGGCGGAAGGTGCACGTGCCCGTCGACCTGGGACCGGACCGCAGCGACGAACGGATGCACGCCAAGACCGTAGGATACTACGCAGTGCCGTAGGGGACCGCACCGCCACTTCCCAGCAAATTAGGGACACTGTTGCTCCTGGGGTATCGGCGAGGACCATTCGCAACCGTCTCCATGAAGCTGGGCTACGGTCCCGCACACCGTTAGGCCGTCTTCCGCTCACGCCCCAACACCGTGCAGCCCGCCTCCAGTGGTGTCGCGACAGGCGTGAATGGAGGGACGAATGGAGACGTGTCGTCTTCAGCGATGAGAGTCGCTTCTGCCTTGGTGCCAATGATGGTCGTATGCGTGTTTGGCGCCGTGCAGGTGAGCGCCACAATCAGGACTGCATACGACCGAGGCATACAGGGCCAACACCCGGCATCATGGTGTGGGGAGCGATCTCCTACACTGGCCGTACATCACTGGTGATCGTCGAGGGGACACTGAATAGTGCACGGTACATCCAAACCGTCATCGAACCCATCGTTCTACCATTCCTAGACCGGCAAGGGAACTTACTGTTCCAACAGGACAATGCACGTCCGCGTGTATCCCGTGCCACCCAACGTGCTCTAGAAGGTGTAAGTCAACTACCCTGGCCAGCAAGATCTCCGGATCTGTCCCCCATTGAGCATGTTTGGGACTGGATGAAGCGTCGTCTCACTCGGTCTGCACGTCCAGCACGAACGCTGGTCCAACTGAGGCGCCAGGTGGAAATGGCATGGCAAGTCGTTCCACAGGACTACATCCAGCATCTCTACGATCGTCTCCATGGGAGAATAGCAGCCTGCATTGCTGCGAAAGGTGGATATACACTGTACTAGTGCCGACATTGTGCATGCTCTGTTGCCTGTGTCTATGTGCCTGTGGTTCTGTCAGTGTGATCATGTGATGTATCTGACCCCAGGAATGTGTCAATAAAGTTTCCCCTTCCTGGGACAATGAATTCATGGTGTTCTTATTTCAATTTCCAGGAGTGTATGTAAACTAAATATTGTGCAGCTATCAAGTATACGGCAGAATGTGTGGTATGCACATACATAACACATTATACACATTCGTAATGTTATTATGTTGTTGTTGTGGTCTTCAGTCCTGAGACTGGTTTGATGCAGCTCTCCATGCTACTCTATCCTGTGCAAGCTTCTTCATCTCCCAGTACCTACTGCAACCTACATCCTTCTGAATCTGCTTAGTGTATTCATCTCTTGGTCTCCCTCTACGATTTTTACCTTCCACGCTGCCCTCCAATGCTAAATTTGTGATCCCTTGATGCCTCAAAACATGTCCTACCAACTGATCCCTTCTTCTAGTCAAGTTGTGCCACAAACTTATCTTCTCCCCAATCCTATTCAATACCTCCTCATTAGTTACGTGATCTACCCACCTTATCTTCAGCATTCTTCTGTAGCACCACATCTCGAAAGCTTCTATTCTCTTCTTGTCCAAACTGGTTATTGTCCATGTTTCACTTCCATACATGGCTACACTCCATACAAATACTTTCAGAAACGACTTCCGGACACTTAAATCTATACTCGATGTTAACAAATTTCTCTTCTTCAGAAACGATTTCCTTGCCATTGCCAGTCTACATTTTATATCCTCTCTACTTCGACCATCATCAGTTACTTTGCTCCCTAAATAGCAAAACTCCTTTACTACTTTAAGTGTCTCATTTCCTAATCTAATCCCCTCAGCATCACCCGATTTAATTTGACTACATTCCATTATCCTCATTTTGCTTTTGTTGATGTTCATCTTATATCCTCCTTTCACGACACTGTCCATTCCGTTCAACTGCTCTTCCAAGTACTTTGCTGTCTCTGACAGAATTACAATGTCATCGGCGAACCTCAAAGTTTTTACTTCTTCTCCATGAATTTTAATACCTACTCCGAATTTTTCTTTTGTTTCCCCCACTGCTTGCTTAATATACAGATTGAATAACATCGGGGAGAGGCTACAACCCTGTCTCTCTCCCTTCCCAACCACTGCTTCCCCTTCGTGTCCCTCGACTCTTATAACTGCCATCTGGTTTCTGTACAAATTGTAAATAGCCTTTCGCTCCCTGTATTTTACCCCTGCCACCTTCAGAATTTGAAAGAGAGTATTCCAGTTAACACTGTCAAAAGCTTTCTCTAAGTCTACAAATGCTAGAAACGTAGGTTTGCCTTTTCTTAATCTTTCTTCAAAGATAAGTCGTAAGGTTAGTATTGCCTCACGTGTTCCAACATTTCCACGGAATCCAAATTGATCTTCCCTGAGGTCTGCTTCTACCAGTTTTTCCATTCATCTGTAAAGAATTCGCGTTAGTATTTTGCAGCTGTGACTTATTAAACTGATAGTTTGGTAATTTTCACATCTGTCAACACCTGCTTTCTTTGGGATTGGAATTATTATATTCTTCTTGAAGTCTGTGGGTATTTCGCCTGTCTCATACATCTTGCTCACCAGATGGTAGAGTTTTGTCATGACTGGCTCTCCCAAGGCCATCAGTAGTTCTAATGGAATGTTGTCTACTCCCAGGGCCTTGTTTCGACTCAGGTCCTTCAGTGCTCTGTCAAACTCTTCACATAGTATCTTATCTCCCATTTCATCTTCATCTACATCCTCTTCATTTCCATAATATTGTCCTCAAGTACATCGCCCTTGTATAAACCCTCTATATACTCCTTCCACCTTTCTGCCTTCCCTTCTTTGCTTAGAACTGGGTTGCCATCTGAGCTCTTGATATTCATACAAGTGGTTCTGTTCTCTCCAAAGGTCTCTTTAATTTTCCTGTAGGCAGTATCTATCTTACCCCTAGTGAGACAAGCCTCTACATTCTTACATTTGTCCTCTAGCCATCCCTGCTTAGCCATTTTGCACTTCCTGTCGATCTCATTTTTGAGACGTTTGTAGTTCTTTTTGCCTGCTTCATTTACTGCATTTTTATATTTTCTCCTTTCATCAATTAAATTCATTATTTCTTCTGTTACCCAAGGATTTCTATTAGCCCTCTTCTTTTTACCTACTTGATCCTCTGCTGCCTTCACTACTTCATCCCTCAGAGCTACCCATTCTTCTTCTACTGTATTTCTTTCCCCCATTCCTGTCAATTGTTCCCTTATGCTCTCCCTGAAACTCTCTACAACCTCTGGTTCTTTCAGTTTATCCATGTCCCATCTCCTTAAATTCCCACCTTTTTGCAGTTTCTTCAGTTTCAATCTGCAGTTCATAACCAATAGATTGTGGTCAGAATCCACATCTGCCCCTGGAAATGTCTTACAATTTAAAACCTGGTTGCTAAATCTCTGCCTTACCATTATATAATCTATCTGATACCTTTTAGTATCTCCAGGATTCTTCCAGGTATACAACCTTCTTTTATGATTCTTGAACCAAGTGTTAGCTATGATTAAGTTTTGCTGTGTTCAAAATTCTACAAGGCGGCTTCCTCTTTCATTTCTTCCCCCCAATCCATATTCACCTACTATGTTTCCTTCTCTCCCTTTTCCTACTGACGAATTCCAGTCACCCATGACTATTAAATTTTCGTCTCCCTTCACTACCTGAATAATTTATTTTATCTCGTCATACATTTCATCAATTTCTTCATCATCTGCTGAGCTAGTTGGCATATAAACTTGTACTACTGTAGTACGCATGGGCTTTGTGTCTATCTTGGCCACAATAATTCGTTCACTATGCTGTTTGTAGTAGCTAAGCCGCACTCCTATTTTTTTATTCATTATTAGACCTACTCCTGCATTACCCCTATTTGATTTTGTATTTATAACCCTGTATTCACCTGACCAAAAGTCTTGTTCCTCCTGCCATCAAACTTCACTAATTCCCACTATATCTAACTTGAACCTATCCATTTCCCTTTTTAAATTTTCTAACCTACCTGCCCGATTAAGGGATCTGACATTCCACGCTCCAATCTGTAGAATGCCAGTTTTCTTTCTCCTGATAATGACATCCTCTTGAGTAGTCCCCGCCCGGAGATCCGAATGGGGGACTATTTTACCTCCGGAATATTTTACCCAAGAGGACGCCATCATCATTTAATCATACAGTAAAGCTGCATGTCCTCGGGAAAAATTACGGCTGTAGTTTCCCCTTGCTTTCAGCCTTTCGCAGTACCAGCACAGCGTGGCCGTTTTGGTTAATGTTACAAGGCCAGATCAGTCAATCATCCAGACTGTTGCCCCTGCAACTACTGAAAAGGCTGCTGCCCCTCTTCAGGAACCAAATGTTTGTCTGGCCTCTCAACAGATACCCCTCCGTTATGGTTGCACCTACGGTACGGCCATCTGTATCGCTGAGGCACTCAAGCCTCCCCACCAACGGCAAGGTCCATGGTTCATGGGGGGAATGTTATTACACAATTGCTTAATTCAAGGGAATTTCAGTACCTGGTTCTCTAGAGTAAACAGTAAGGCATAGAGATGTCTGGTTTAACTAACAATACTACTCTGATGAACTGTTTGGTAGACTCATTCCAGGTGTTTGTACATCCAGAAGTCACTCTTGCAAAGGAAAGTAAAAAATAATGGAAAAGAGGGAAACATACGCAATATGAACATAATTTCCATTTTAGCATCTGTTTTTAACTTTTCAGACAGTATAAGGTTTTTTTGGTGTTGTTTGAAACTGATATATATTTCGTTTTTCGCCGCCCTATAGCCACAGTTTCTTAGTTTTAAAAAAAAGATTAGATCATATGTATGAAAACAAGATACAAGACTATCTGAATGTAAATTTATTTGTCTTATTTCCCGCTGGACTTCGAAAAAAAATAATAATTTTGCAGTTGTCGGTCTTTAAACTAGTTGGAATGTTTGGAAGTCCTTGCACTGATAAACATGGTAAATCTTTCATCACAGTATGGTGAAACTTGTTACTTCCTACAATCTTGTGTACATTTTCACACATGTTGGTAAAGCTTTCACTTCATTCTTTCGTTAGGTTTAGTTAAATAGTGAGGTAGATTGCAGAGAATTCTTGAAATAGGACCTTCATGTAGTTTTGGTCGAATTCTTGGGGCCTGCTGCACATTTATCCGGAAATCTTGAAAACTATTAATAGCTATTAGTGTCCTCTTCTTTAAAATGTTTCGCATAGGCCGTGAGTCTATGTATCTGTTGAGGACTGGAATACTGTGGTGTAGCTGTTTTTGTGACTGTAACGACAAGTGTTCGCACATTCTGGGACAACATATTTGTGTAACATGTGATAAAGGTTATTTGCTTCATTATAACAGGCATATAAGTAACACACAACTTTTTGCTAACATTTCGCTCACACACAGTTTGTTCTGCGACTTCACACTCTTGTACTATAATATTGTTTCTGTAATAACAATTATCTACATCTATACTATGCAAACCACTGTGAGATGCATGGCAGAATGTGCATTCCATTGTACCAGTTATAAGGGTTTCTATATATTCCTGGAGTCAACTTTTAAAACTAGTTCTTGAGATTTTGTTAAGACTTTCTCAGGACAGTGTAATCTAACTTCAAGAGTCTCCCAGTTCAGTTCCTTCAGTATCTCCGTAACACTCTTCCAGGAATTAAACAAAACTGTGACCTTTAGAGTTGCCCTTCTCTGTATACATTCAATATTCCCTGTTAGTCCTATCTGGTACAGGTCCCACACATCTGAACAATATTCTAGAACTGGTCTCATGAGTGATTTGTAAGCAATTTCCTTTGTAGACTGCTTGCACTTCCCCAGTAGTCTAGCAATAAATCGAAGTCTATCTCCTGTTTTACCAACGAATGTGCCTATGTGATGATTCTATATCATATCCCTAAAAAGCGTTATGCCCAGGTATTATTTGTATGAATTGACAGATTCCAACAGTTACTCTTTGACATTATATTCCTGAGATTCCAAGCTTTTCGTTTTATGAAGCGCTCGATTTTAAAGCAAGTTGCCAATCTTCACAACACTTTGAAACCTTATCAAGATCTAACTAAATTTTTATGCAGCTCCTTTCAGATAGTACTTCATTACAGATAAAGTACGATCTACAAAAATCCGAGGTTACTATTAAGAGAGTATGTAACGGAAAATGAAAAATTTATTTAAAAAATCTTTACATCCATATAAAATCTTCCATGTGTAAAGCAACGGAAAAATATAACAAAATATGCAGGATTAATATTTAGCAAGTAATCTGAATTTTTAATTTTCTAATCATGCAATTAATCTGAAAGTTTTACTGTAGTGTCCTGAGAAGGTCAAAAGATCTCTGATCTACAGCTATTAATTTATCGTACAAACTGCACCATTAATAGAGTTTTTACTATTGCTCATCCAAAATTAACTTTTTTCTACATACAATCATCAAAAAATCAGAATGTAATTGCAGGACCTCATGTTTTTTTAGTTTCAGGGAAATAGTAGCACATTGTGAACAGTTCCTGAAAATTTCATAGCATTAGCGCATACACTTTTGGAGAAAAAGCTTCTAATAATGTAAAAAATGTAAAACAGTGAAAATGAGGTTCACAGATTTTCTTCTCATACTTCTACATGTAATAAGTTTACTTCAATTTTAAAATCCTCCATACTGATACTCCTCATCCTCCAGGCTTCTCTTCTCTCCTCTTAGAATCTGCCTGGCTGTATTTGCAAGTAAGACACTAATTTTTTAACTTTCTTGAACTTGCTATCGTGGATGGTGTAAAATGCTTTTGTTGTAAACACACCAGGATCTATACCAACTCTTCAGCACTTTAATTCTGCCATTATTTCCGTTATTGCAAGATAAAAATGCATAAAAGACACCTATTTTGAGTACTTGGAGTCCACAGAATGTCCTTTTTGAGCATCTAATCCAAATTAAATTATTGAGGCTTTCATTTGCATTTTGTGTACTTCTGTAAAGACACTTCCTCAATAAACCAAGGTTGGCAAGAAACCTGAATGTGGGCTTAATCGCATTCAAAACAGGTTCTGGTAATGAGTGTTTACGTGAATATGTCATTTCTGTTGCTGAACGTACATTAATGTCTTTCAGACACGGATTGTGCATTGGTGTTTAGTCAGTGGATAGTTTGTGTCAAAAAATTACCCACACAGCACGCCTCATTGCCTCTAAACTGTGTTTGTTTTCCCTGATAGCTCTCCCATAAAATAACTGAAGAGAACCAATGTCTTTCAGAGTAAGCCTGGATTTTCCTTCTAGTGGTTTTCCATTTTAAGTTACTTCACCTTTCTTCTCTTTCAGCAAGTGATGAAGCCTTCCACCAAGCCTCTTTTGGATGTGACCAATACATTCCAACTTCTCTATTGTTGTATTGTACAGATTTTTATCTGTTACAGCTTTGAACGAAAAGAAGTCCCCATCAGCAAGGTATTTAGTATATCTAACACCATATTGGTTCTCAGATCTGGTGAATATCATCACAATTTCAGCAGTCCCCACTTGTGTCACTATAATTTTTAGAGCATGCTACTGCATGCTTTTCTTGCCACCATTTCTCACTGTCCTCGTTGTTAGACATTTTCCTTGTTGCACACTGGTGGCAGTATTTAGACATAATTTCTACATCTAAAACGCTACCTAAGTCAATACGGTACCAAGAACAGATGCAACTCCGTACAGAGATGTGTGACCCCTTTTCATCCAGGTCCCATCTACAGACACACAAGGGTCAGTAACATTTGTATTAGAGTCACTGTCATGAATACCTACCCCAGCATCTACTTCTTTTTCGTTTATTTCCACCAATTCCTTCACTGCTTTCTTCATAGAAACTTTGGAAGTATCGCATGCAGCGTCAGACACTTCTTTATTTATTTTTTCAAACCTTGCACAAGGTGGAGGCATGTTCAGAAAACTGCACAATAAATTACTATCTTCCCTGCCCTGCCCAAGGCATCTCAGAGCATATGTTAACCTAAAATTGCTTTCATAGGTGCCAGTGTCAGTTTGTTTGGAGGAGGAAAATGTAAATGGCCATACGAATTACAAATTAATTTAAAAATCACAAGCTATTCCCACTCATCTTTCTGAAACAACAATCGTGCATTCCGTATTTTTACAGCTAACACATGAACATTATCTCCTTTCCCAAGTTTCAATGCTTAATCTGAGAGCTTATGTTCTTCATTTCGAGCTGCTTCCTCTTTTTTGTTGATAAACCGATTTCTATGAAACCTCCGTTTCCTAAACACAGTTATTCCACCAACTGTTACGCATGAATCTTGAGTTCCACGTAAAGGTTTCCGAATTCAACCTTCCACTTTCTAATTTGTGTCAGTATTGTCAAAACGTAAATAAACCACATGCAAGAAAGTTTACAGGCAAATATATAGATGTCAGCCAGAGATATAGATGTCAGAGTTAAACAGTTTAACAATTTAAAGGAATTTCTATAGCTGCTATCACGATAAAATTCACACACAACATAGATTAAAATGCATAGATCAAGAAAATATTATGGAAAAAACGAGTTTTTGGACCAAAATCCATTACATCCCCCCTTAATATTGTCTGCAAGGTCATTAATAGACAAGATGAACAGCAAGTGTTCCAACACACTTCCATGGGGCAGACCTGAAGTTACTTCTACATATGAAGACGACTATCAATATAAGATAACATGCTGCATCCTCCCTACCAAAAAATTCTCAATCCAGTCACAAATTTCTTTTGATACTCCATTTGATCCAAAGCTTTCAGTATGTCATGTGAGAAAAGTGCGAATTGGGTTTCACATGACCGTTGTTTTTGGAATCTGTGCTGTTTGACATTGATGAGGTCATTTTGTTCAAGATACCTCAATATGTTTTAGCTCAGAATATGTTTTATGAGGAAGAGGACCCGGCTTTACACGCAAATCAGTAGTCTGTAGTTGCCTAGGAGAGACATTTTACCAGATGTTGCTCATATTACAACAACTGAAGTCAAAATTCGTATTTCACTGAATACAACACTGCCTCAGTTGTAGGCTTTCTTCACATCTTTGGCTCTTGCCAAGACTCCAGCTTGTATAAATTCAGCTGTGATTAGTTCCTACTTACATTAATAAGCATTGATGTGCCTGTGAGTTAAATACTTTTTTGAAAGACTAGAAATACTACATCCACAGGACTGCCTTGATCCATAGTTCTTAAGATGTCATGTGAGAAAAGTGTATGTTTAGTTTCGTGTTGCCAGTGATTCATTTGAGCCAGGGCCAGATGTCGTGGGGGGCCGGAGTGGGGGGGGGGGGGAGTCAGGCGAACTGAGCCACTGACCAGTATGGCTGCTTTTCAGGGGGGCAGTAGATTCTTGAATTTTAATATGATTCCAAAAGGACAGATTAAACTTGTCAATGAAAGGTGTTTTGCATAAATCAAGAATTGTGAAAAGAAGTTGGAAATACAAATCATTCATATAATCTGGAAAATATCTATAGTATTATGAAATAGACAAGAAATGAAACGCTGGTCATCTTGGGTGCATCTTTCAAATTAGCAACGCTTGCTTGAGGGAGTTTTGCCAACTCATTTTCTACCATGTGCCTACAAAACTCTTGAAATATAGCTACACCAGCTTGAAAACCTCGTACATAAATGGAAAACTTTATGGCGGAAAAATAAAGAGAAGTGTCAGCACATTATAGACTAACAGTTCCTATGCAGGAAATGTAAACAACTACACCAATATCTGTGAGAAAAATTCTTTGTTATAAATAAGCAGAGAGTTAGTAAAATATGGACTGCCCATCACATGCGATAGTCTTTTGATTCCAGACTTCGTGTTTATGTGGCGTTTACACAGGGAAAGTTGAATGGCATCCTTCTCACACAACTCCCTCTCCTTTAGATGTGACATTATTCTTGTTCTTGCCACTCTTCTCTAATTAATTTTTTCTGGTTTGCTTGGAACAAGTTTTCTTTCATTCCCTTTTCTTTCTCTGTGTTGAATCACTAATCAGTAGATACTAACATTAAGGTCTTATGGAAAAGAAATATAAATCCTTACTTTGGAACTGAAGCAACTAATCTGCGCTGCAAGAATTGTATATCCAGTTTCGTCGTATTTCACAGTGTTTGCGTCCTAAACTTTATTTAGACTTTAACTGTTATTTGTCGCTACAATAAATGAAAGTGCTTTCAAAAAAGCTTGTTTTGAGCTATAAATAATACCCTTTCGATATTCGACGACGGTCATTTTTGTTTTACATACTACAGACAAATTAAACAGGCACTGAGCATTTATAGACTTTTTCAATAAATAAAGCATTTATCGGAAAGTCACTTAGTTCTACAACCTTCCACGTCATACAGGAGAAACGGCAATGTTATCACCGACAATGCAGTACTCAAATGTGCATGTCGCTACAGGTCTCTTGCCGTAGTTATTGTCTCCAGAACTGTCACTCTGTCCTCACGGTTGTGTTGTAAATTTCCTTGCTGCCAGCAGCCAAATCGTAACGATGTTGTTTCGGTTTATTTTAACCAGGTGATGGCCATACAACACTGAATCTAAGATACAAACACAGTTTATGTCACATAAATATTGGAAGTGTCATTTCACATACTCTAGCCTGTTTACTGTTTCTTGTTCCTTGAACCCCATAGCCCTGCTCAGAACTCGCTGACATAATTCAGAACGTTTTGTGCCTTTTCCAACTTCGGCAACGTAAGCGATCTACCACTGCCCTGCAGTGACGCATTGTTCAGTGCGCAGTGAACCCAGTGAACCGGTGCGCATTTGTTTCTTTTTCTTTGTGATGTGCTATGAATACGTACTGCATGTGGAGATAAATATGCACTTTCACTAAAATTGTCTATCCAGCACATCATTTACATGTCCACAAGCTATCAGTATGCAACACAAAATGTGAACGTAGAAAGTACTGCTTTCTTGTGAATCTTGTGTACATTAATGATCTCTCATCAGTTACACTGCCAGAAGCAGGGTTCGTTTTGTTTGCAGATGACACAAGTATTGCAATAAATAGTATGTCAAGTGTAGTTCTAGAAAGATCTGCTAATGATATTTTCATGGATATTAATAAATGGTTTAAAGCCAACTCACTGACATTAAACTTCGAAAAGACTCACTATATGCAATTCAGAACCTGTAAGAGATTTCCACCCGGCATATGCATAAAATACTAAGAAGAGGAGATAGAAGAGGTTGAAAGTCTTAAATTCCTGGGATTACAACTTGATAATAAATTCAGTTGGGAAGAGCATACCACAGAACCGCAGAAACGCCTTAACAAATCTGTATTTGCAATTCGAGTTTTAGTAGACATAGGCGACATAAAAATGAAAAAGCTTGCATACTTTGCCTACTTTCATTCCATAATGTCATATGGTATAATATTTTGGGGTAACTATTCAAGCCAAACAAAAGTTTTCAGAGTCCAAAAGCGTGTAATACGTATTATTTGTGGAGTAAATTCACGGACGTCCTGTAGAAACCTCTTCAAAGAACTGGGTATACTAACTACTGCCTCTCAGTATATTTACTCATTAATGAAATTTGTTCTAAATAATATATCTCTTTTTCCAACAAACAGCTCAGTTCATACATACAATACCAGGAACAAAAATGATCTGCACAAGGACTTAAAAGCACTTACTTTAGTTCAAAAAGGGGTCCACTACTCAGGAACACTCATCTTCAACAATTTGCCAGTAAACATAAAAAATTTAGTTACAAATAAAGATCAGTTTAAAAGGAGCCTGAAAGACTTACTAGTGGCCAACTCCTTCTACTCCATTGACGAATTTTTTAATAGAAACAAATGATGTATTGTATATATTCATACTATTAGTATTGTTATTTCAGCTTTAAAAAAAAATGACATGTTCCACATCCACGAGGATCTCCTCAGCACGGATCTATGGAACGAAAACTAATCTAATCTAATCTAATCACTGCGAGAATTCTACTCACCTATGAAAGCCAGGTCATAAAAATAGATAAATCGAACTCGGCGCTATATTTAGTTGGACATTTGTCCCGAAAAGTCAGACTACCGATTTTAAATAGAAGCAGAAACAGTTAGATATTTTCACTTGTTTATCAATAATGAAATACAGTGTCTGTTTGTTGCAAAGACTGACCTTAAACATGCTTAAACTAAAAAAGCAAAATCAGTAAACAGCTTTATAATCCGGCAATTATAATATCACCAGGTGCTCAGACTTCTTAACACGTATATTTTTATGTTCTTACGGAATATCTCCTTAATCCTCTTAATACTTTTCCATGTACTTGCATCATTAGTTTGGTACACGTCTCTGTTGTGCAGCATAACTTGTGCTTTCTGCAGTTCATAACTAAAAAGCCTAAAAAAAAATCTCGGGTTGGCCGGACTCTTACTTATTTGGCTGGACACGACCGTAAAAAATCGGACATAACTGGTTATAGCCAGGCATCTACCAACTCAATACACACCTCTACTCCCCACTTGTTAATCTCCCTGTGGCGGTCCTGGTGCTCCTCCCTCCATCTAAAAGCTCATCTGGGATCAGGAAACAAGAAAAATTGAACATACGTTAGTTGTATATCCTTAATTTTAGTTAAAACAGTTTATTTTGAGGTTTTAATTGAAAATGTATTATACTGCAAACATTTCAGTTCTGTTTCTCTGACTATCTCGGGCCTTAAATACGTATCAAGTCAGAAATATGCATGATTAAATATTATATGTGAAAATAAGACGTCATGGGTGAATGATATTATGAAAAAGGTTGACTACGTGTGAAAATACGAAGAGTGGCAGGACCTGAAATTTTCTCATGGGACTACAAAATCCCTGGTTGGAGCTCAGAATACTATCCAAGATACTTATACAGATGGATGTCAACGATAGTGGACAGTAGTTTCGTGGATCACGTCTGTTACCCTTCTATGCTTGCCCCTTTAACGCTTTAGACGTACCATAGACTGAACAAAAGTTTCCTCGTCGTACCCTCTTTGAGCCGCTACTATGCTTTGATTTCCCATTGTAGTTCCATTCCTATTGATCACTGATTTTATTTTTTGCGCAGTTGTTTTATTTCTGATTATTATTATTACGTTAAACCTGATTAGATCACTGACCCTGATGTTGAAACATTGATATTTTAGTTTAGCTATTTCCAACATCTTTTGAAAAATATTCGGGATCAGCGTTTTATGTTAATAGTTTCAGTTTTTAATCAGTGAACTTTCATACTGTAGTTTGGTGCCCTTCCTTTTACACGTAGAACAGTTTAGCTTTTTTCTTCGCCTGCGAGGTAATATGAAGCCTGTGATCATTGATTCTAGCTCATTAGCAGCAGAAGCGCAGACAGGTTACTAACTACCGAATATCTTTGACTGTCCGCTTTGGTGTTGAAATGACAAGTAGTGCACTCTAGTATATGGCAATCTTGTAGAGAGTAAGCAATGGATTCCCAGCTACTTGGGACATGGGAGGTAAGCAAAGTGCGGAACATTTGTGTAGTTTTGTGTTAGTGACATGTTTAGACAGAACTTTGTGGTTAGTGTGATGGCTGATGCCGTCAGAGAAGCAGTTATGATGTTTTGGTTGCAATTGTCACAACACGTAACATGTAGAGGTTTGACAACTTCGTGTTGTACTAAAAGGTGCAGGATATAGCTGAGTTCGTATACTGCTTTACAGGTTGTTTCATGCACTCCTCGCCAGACTGGACTGGTGGAAAACACTGGTGTTGATGGGTAAGTAGTGAATCTCGTAGTTAAAGTTTAATGAAACAAAACAAATGCTTTATGTGCAGAGTATTTTTCTTAACCAGATTTGTGTTTGCATTTTAGGACCCGCTTTTGCCTGGATGAGAGTGGTGATGTTACGTGGACAGTTCCGGATGACGCTGAGGCTATACCTCTGTTTAACTGTGAAACATATGAAGTTTATAATTCACCTCCCATGGGCGTTGTGATAAGATTCGGAGCGTATGCGGGTCACGTCATTGAGTTTCGGGTGGGTTTTTCAACATTTAAAGTTTTTGCGTTTTTAAAATTCCTTAACCTGAGTATCAATAGTATTTCTTAAAAAAGGATCCATTCCTTTATCGAATAATGCTTCTTGGTCTTATTTGGAATGTATTTACTACGTTATCCTGTTTATCATATGACGAGCAGTTGTCCGTAGAGGTAACAAACTACTAATTTGTGCAAACAAGATTGGTAAAAGATCGCTGCCCTCAGAAGGAGTGCTGAATTGTTAAATACAGACCAAATTTGTGTAGTAACTAATTTCGTTGATTTTAGATTGGATGCTGTACACAGATGAACAGGCATTAGCTTTTGACTGAGGTAAATATATGGAGCACATGAAGTCTTAATGACACTGTAAGCTTGAAATGTTCATTGTAACCATTGGCTTTGTTAGAAAAATGTTGCTTGAGATTTAAAGAGAAACTTAAATTCTTAAAATTTTTTTAGACTTGATATGTTCATGGAAATATGACCTAGTTGCTCCTTTTAAGCTGCAAGATGAACCAGGAGGTAACTGAAGTTTTGTTGGGATACATGTCTTGTGATCCATAGATAAATATAAAGATTTGGAGGATCTGGCTAAAAACTGTCAATACGTGTAGGCCTATAGGAAATGTGAATTTATTTACACAGTCTCATTGAAATGATGGAGAGTCATCATCAGATGTAGAAGTAACTTCGGGTGTGCCCCAAGGAAGTGTGTTGGTGCTCTTGCTGTTCATATGATCAATTAATGAACTTGCAGACAACATTAATATTAAAATCAGGCATTTTGCAAATGATGCAGTTATCTGTAATGAATTATTATTGGAAAAGCTGCATAAATATTGAGTTAGTGATAAGATTTCAACTTTGTGCAGAGATTGGAAACTTATTCTGTATGTTCAGAAATGAAAAATTTTGCACTTTACAAAACGAAAAAATGTAGTATCCTATGACCATAATATCAGTGATTCACTGTTGGAATCGGCCAACTCATACAAATACCTGGGTGTAACATTTTTTAGGGATACGAAATGGAATGATCACATAGGTTCAGTCGTGTGTAAAGCAGGTGGTAGACTTCAGTTTATTGGTGGAATACTGGGGAAGTGCAGTCAGTCGACAAAGGAGATTGTTACCAGTTCTAGAATATTGCTCAAGTTTATGGGACCCATACCAGACAGAACTAAGGGGGATATTGAATGTATACTGAGAAGGACAGCTTGAATGGTCACAGATTTGTTTAATTCCTGGGAGAGTGTCTCGGAGATACTGTAGGAACTGAACTGGGAGACTCTTGAAGATAGATGTAAGTTATCCCAAGAAAGTCTATTAACAAAATTTCAAGAATTGGCTTTAAAAGATTACTCTAGGAATATACAACAACCCCCTATGTATCACTCTCACAAGAATTGTGAGGATAAGATTAGAATAATTCTGCATGCACAGAGGCATTCAATCAATCATTCTTCCTGCACTCCATACAGTGATTTGCTGAGTATAGATATAGAAGTAGAACTTCCTTACTCCCATTACCAGTTTTCGAACTACATTATGAAATAGCTAAAGCAGCTGAAACTAGAAAAATATTTGTATGGTTTCCTCTTTTGTGAATGAACCAGAAATTTTTACCTATTTTTATTCGCTGCATTAGTAAAATTTTCCTTATGATGCTCTTAGAAAGGATTTGTGTGTTTATCAACAGTGAGCGTTACAGCTAATAGCTTGCAAGCACTTACTTTCCTAATGGAACACTGACAAGATTGATAGCAGAATTTTTTTATTTTTTGTTTGAAATGTCTTTAGGATCTCCAAACAATGGAAAATCACTGGATGAAATGCCAATATTATGAGAAAGATACAATGTTCTTCACTACATGCAAGTGATATTGAGTGACAAACAGAAACAATGAAAAAGACTGCTAAATATTAATCAGATGCTGGATTATGTCATTCATCAGACATAGTACAAAAGCCACCCCGCCCAGTGATATTTACTGGGTTGGATGGTATCGGACAGGGAAGGTGAAGGCCGGTAAAAGCTAGTGCTGCGGGAGCATGCAGGGCTGTGGTGGGGACAGGATAGTGGGCTGTTAGGTATGGCATCAGGAGACTGTGCTATGGGAGGCTGTGTTGCGGGATGGGGAGGAAGGGGAGAGGAGAGAAGTAGACAGGCAAAGGACTCTACAGGTGTTGCACTAGTGAGATAGGTGTATGTAAGGCTGGAATAGGAGCATGTTATGGGATAGATAGGTGGAGGACAGGGACCAGTGAAGATTGAGGCCAAATGGATTACAGTAAAGGAGGATGTGTTGCAACGAGAGTTCTCATGTGTACAGTTCAGAAAAGTTGGTGTTGATGGAAAGAATCCAGATGGCAAGGCTTTGAAGCAGCCATTGAAGGCAAGCATATTGTGTGTGGTGGTATCTTCAGCAACTGGATGGTCCTGCTGTCTCTTGTCCATAGTTTGGCTGTGGCTATTATTACAGCCAAACACCTTGTTAGTGGTCATGCCCACATAGAATGTAGCGTTGTGGTTGTGGCCAAGTTGGTAGACCACATGGTTGCGTACATGTGGCCCTACCTTTAATTGGATGGGAGGTGCCTTTGGACTGGAGTAGGTAGTAGGAGGAGGATGTTAGGGACAGATTTTGTATTTAGGTGTATTGCAGGGATATGAGCTGGGGCAAGTTTTCTGAGAGAAGAGGTGGAATAGGGATGGTCAAGGATATTTCAGTGGGGAGATGTCAGAAACTCTGCTAAGACAGGGAAGGAGAGGGTCTTTCTCTCAACTTTTGCTAATGCCTGTCCTCCACAAGCCTATCAGCTTCCTTACTTTTGTTCCAGCACTATACATGCCATGTATCTCGCCATCACACCTGGGTTGTCCTTTCTCTATTTTCCTCCCCTTTCCTCCACCTCTCCTCCACCTCTCCTCCACCTCTCCTCCATGCTCACCTCCTCCCCCCCCCCCCCCCCCCAGCACAGCCTCCCAATGCTGTACCTAGCAGCAAACTATCCTGTACCCACTGCATCCATTAGTGCACCCACAGGCTGCACCAACTTCTTCCCCTACCTTGCATCCTTCTCTGCAACACACCACCTCTTTAGCCCCGCTACCCATATATTTATATATATACATATAAACAAAGATGATGTGACTTACCAAATGAAAGTGCTGGCAGGTCGACAGACACACAAACGAACACAAACATACACACAAAATTCAAGCTTTCGCAACAAACTGTTGCCTCATCAGGAAAGAGGGAAGGAGAGGGAAAGACGAAAGGATGTGGGTTTTAAGGGTAAGGAGTCATTCCAATCCCGGGAGCGGAAGGACTTACCTTAGGGGGAAAAAAGGACGGGTATACACTCGCACACACACACATATCCATCCACACATATACAGACACAAGAGGACATATTTAAAGACAAAGAGTTTGGGCAGAGATGTCAGTCGAGGCAGAAGTGCAGAGGCAAAGATGTTGTTGAATGACAGGTGAGATGTGAGTGGCGGCAACTTGAAATTAGCGGAGATTGAGGCCTGGTGGATAACGGGAAGAGAGGATATATTGAAGAGCAAGTTCCCATCTCCGGAGTTCGGATAGGTTGGTGTTAGTGGGAAGTATCCAGATAACCCGGACGGTGTAACACTGTGCCAAGATGTGCTGGCCGTGCACCAAGGCATGTTTAGCCACAGGGTGATCCTCATTACCAACAAACACTGTCTACCTGTGTCCATTCATGCGAATGGACAGTTTGTTGCTGGTCATTCCCACATAGAATGCGTCACAGTGCAAGCAGGTCAGTTGGTAGATCACGTGGGTGCTTTCACACGTAGCTCTGCCTTTGATCGTGTACACCTTCCGGGTTACAGGACTGGAGTAGGTGGTGGTGGAGGGTGCATGGGACAGGTTTTACACCGGGGGCGGTTACAAGGGTAGGAGCCAGAGGGTAGGGAAGGTGGTTTGGGGATTTCATAGGGATGAACTAAGAGGTTACGAAGGTTAGGTGGACGGTGGAAAGACACTCTTGGTGGAGTGGGGAGGATTTCATGAAGGATGGATCTCATTTCAGGGCAGGATTTGAGGAAGTCGTATCCCTGCTGGAGAGCCACATTCAGAATCTGATCCAGTCCCGGAAAGTATCCTGTGACAAGTGGGGCACTTTTGTGGTTCTTCTGTAGGAGGTTCTGGGTTTGAGAGGAAGAGGAAGTGGCTCTGGTTATTTGTTTCTCTACCAGGTCGGGAGGGTAGTTGCGGGATGCGAAAGCTGTTGTCAGGTTGTTGGTGTAATGCTTCAGGGATTCCGGACTGGAGCAGATTCGTTTGCCACGAAGACCTAGGCTGTAGGGAAGGGACCGTTTGATGTGGAATGGGTGGCAGCTGTCGTAATGGAGGTACTGTTGCTTGTTGGTGGGTTTGATGTGGACGGACGTGTGAAGCTGGCCATTGGACAGGTGGAGGTCAACATCAAGGAAAGTGGCATGGGATTTGGAGTAGGACCAGGTGAATCTGATGGAACCAAAGGAGTTGAGGTTGGAAAGGAAATTCTGGAGTTCTTCTTCACTGTGAGTCCAGATCATGAAGATGTCATCAATAAATCTGTACCAAACTTTGGGTTGGCAGGCCTGGGTAACCAAGAAGGCTTCCTCTAAGCGACCCATGAATAGGTTGGCGTACGAAGGGGCCATCCTGGTACCCATGGCTGTTCCCTTTAATTGTTGGTATGTCTGGCCTTCAAAAGTGAAGAAGTTGTGGGTCAGGATGAAGCTGGCTAAGGTAATGTTCATCCCTATGAAATCCCCAAACCACCTTCCCTACCCTCTGGCTCCTACCCTTGTAACCGCCCCCGGTGTAAAACCTGTCCCATGCACCCTCCCACCACCACCTACTCCAGTCCTGTAACCCGGAAGGTGTACACGATCAAAGGCAGAGCTACGTGTGAAAGCACCCACGTGATCTACCAACTGACCTGCTTGCACTGTGACGCATTCTATGTGGGAATGACCAGCAACAAACTGTCCATTCGCATGAATGGACACAGGCAGACAGTGTTTGTTGGTAATGAGGATCACCCTGTGGCTAAACATGCCTTGGTGCACAGCCAGCACATCTTGGCACAGTGTTACACCGTCCGGGTTATCTGGATACTTCCCACTAACACCAACCTATCCGAACTCCGGAGATGGGAACTTGCTCTTCAATATATCCTCTCTTCCCGTTATCCACCAGGCCTCAATCTCCGCTAATTTCAAGTTGCCGCCACTCACACCTCACCTGTCATTCAACAACATCTTTGCCTCTGCACTTCTGCCTCGACTGACATCTCTGCCCAAACTCTTTGTCTTTAAATATGTCCGCTTGTGTCTGTATATGTGTGGATGGATATGTGTGTGTGTGCGAGTGTATACCCGTCCTTTTTTCCCCCTAAGGTAAGTCCTTCCGCTCCCGGGATTGGAATGACTCCTTACCCTTAAAACCCACATCCTTTCGTCTTTCCCTCTCCTTCCCTCTTTCCTGATGAGGCAACAGTTTGTTGCGAAAGCTTGAATTTTGTGTGTATGTTTGTGTTCGTTTGTGTGTCTGTCGACCTGCCAGCACTTTCATTTGGTAAGTCACATCATCTTTGTTTTTAGATATATTTTTCCTACGTGGAATGTTTCCCTCTATTATATATATATATATATATATATATATATATATATATATATATGTGTGTGTGTGTGTGTGTGTGTGTGTGTGTGTGTGTGTGTGTTGTTTTATTTTGTATGTCTGATGAGGCCAATAGCTATCTCTTTTATTGTGTTTGTGTACTAATCAATGTTTCTTTTATGCAGTGATTAGCAGTCTAGCCTTTCCATAATTTTGTTTCTTTCTTTTTTTTTACATACAAGTATTTGCACTTTAATTTTTCACAGTTAGGCAAGTGCCAGATTGTATTCAGTAGTAACATCTTGCTCACTTAAAACGGAAGTGGACCTACAGTCCGTTACTGTTCCATTTATTCTGTAGGCTACTGCGGAAAATTAAATACATGCTCAAATCGTGTTCAGCTTTAGTGGAAGGTTTTATGAGATTGGGGTGAATGACATCATTTATTTGCTGCCTCTGCTGCTTGATTAAATTTGGTGTATATTGTATATTTGTAATACATTCAGGTTAATGATCAACTTATGAATGTATCTTCACTTCAAATGCTCTGATGGAGGGAGGGACACTGAGCTGTGTCATACAACTGCTGAAAGATTGATTTTTTTAAAAAAAGTTTGTTCTTGCTGCACTATGTTGGACGTAACTTCTTTGCATAGTTTTTTTTTTTAATGGCAGCAGTGATTTTTTTTTTCTTCCACTTGGCTTTACGTCACAATAGTGATTTATTGTTAACTATTCCTACAGGTAGATCAGTGTCAAAAGTTGAGGTTAGAAATACCCTTTTTGCTCCGTGGCAATTGGCAATGCTCATTGCAAAGTTGCACAAGAAATAATGTGTTGTAAAAGAGCCTCTTATGTTATGGATGAAACTATTTTCTTTGAAAATGCCAATGTTTTCAACCTACTACTGAGAGAGAAACAATAGCAGAAACCCGAAGAAGCAGATTTTATCTATTTATTTTTTTTTTTCCGAAGTGGTGGCCATCCTGCTTATTGACTAAGATACTTTGGATGGTATTATCACAAAGAGTACTAAGCAATATTTGGATTGTTTGTTGTTACAGTGTGTTCAGATTAAATTCCCAAGTTTTTCTTTTGCTAATGTCTTAACTCATAGCACATTTGTGAGGGTTCTCACTTTTGATTGTGTACACAGAACATTTTGAATGAAATAATTAAACTACCTCACAAAAATACACTTTCATGGCAGTGACTGCCGTATTTATTCTTGACAATATTGCTTTCCTTTTTCGCTCTTAACAGTGTGTTACCTCGCAGTAAAGTAATTACACTTACAACTCTCCAATTTGTAGTAGTTTTGCTACTCACCATATCGCGGAGATGCTGAGTCGCAGATAGCCACAGCAAAAAGATTGTCAGAAGTGAGCTTTCAGCAAACTAGGCCTTCATCTTAAATAGACAACACACACACACTCACACTCAGGGGGCTCAGCGTTTGGTTGCTGGTACGGGCTTGGCGACCCCGGGGTCCCTGAGCTGGGGACTGGGAAGCGCCACCAGTTCTCAATACCGTAACCTCTGAGCGTGCTTCAACGACCACTGTAAGGCGCGACAGTGGAACGTTGTACGGTACAGAGCCCGGGGATCTTGGCTTAACTGCCTGGGTCGCGAGGATAGTATAAACCTCTATAAAAAAAACTTCAATCTCGAGGTGTGCTGCGCGCTGAGGAGACACATGGCGGTTGAGGTAGAACAGTTGCTAGCGGGCGACCTCTGGGGAGCCTGCCGCCCCCTGGTTGTATTAGGCTTACCCAGGCAAGTGGGGCTCTGCCTGGGTGGACATTCCTTTCCCTAGCTGCTCGTGGGACCACCATGAAATGAAATATGAATAGTGTGCAAGCACAAGTCTCTAAGAAAGGAAAGTTCAATGCTTCAAAGTATGACCCCCAATCGTTCCGTTCCCTGCCCACACCAGGGGAGGAACGGCAGTCTAAATCACCTGGTGAGACGTATTCTCCTCGATTTCTGGTTTGCAGCCAAACAGATGGGGACTCATTTCTGACCACAAAGCCTCAGTTTTTTGTGGAAAATTTAGAGGACAAGTTTGGAGGAGTTGAGGGCATGTCTAAAATGAGGTCTGGAGCAGTCCTCATACAGACAGCATCCCCAGCACAGTCACGGGCATTGCTTGCTTCTGACAAGCTCGGTGATGTTGCAGTCTCCATTACACCTCATAAGAGCCTCAATATGGTTCAGGGACTTATTTTTCATCATGATCTGTTGTTGCAGTCTGACTATGAGCTCTGTGCAAATCTGGAACGCCGCGATTTCCACTTAGTACGACGTGTCTTGAGGGGACCTAAAGATAATAGGGTCACCACAGGTGACTTCATCTTGGCTTCCGAGGGTGACAAACTGCCCGAGAAGGTCAAGGTGATGATATATCGATGTGATGTTAAGCCTTATGTCCCTCCTCCCATGCGAGGCTTTAAGTGCTGGAGGTATGGGCATATGTCATTGAGATGTGACGCCAACCCTACCTGTCGGGATTGTGGACGTGCCTCCCACCCTAACGTTCCGTGTTCGCCGCCCCCTGTTTGTGTCAACTGCGGACAGAAACATTCACCTTGCTTGTCAGACTGCGCGGTTTATCAAAAAGAACGGAAGATTATGGAGTATAAGACCTTGAACAGACTCACTTACACAGAGGCTAAACGCAAGTACAACTGACTTCACACTGTGCACATTTCATCGACATTTGATGCAGCAGCTATGATGTCACCATGCCTGGCGACGAGCCCCCAGGCTCAGCTGATTTTTGGGGGCCCTCTAGCCTGGCTGTCTATTCCTGCCCACAGGTATTTGGGGGAACACCCTCTTCCATTGCTCCCCTGTTTTCAACATCGGGAGTAACAACCCAACAACCCCTCCTCCTTTGGGGACTTCAGTCCCCACCTCTGAGCCGGAGAAGTGCCTACCTCCTCTGGCTCCCCTCGCACGGAAGGGATCGCTTGGTGCCATCCCTTCCATGTTTACTGCCCCTCCAGATATCAGCCAGTGGTTGAAAGAGCCACCACCTGTGGGCCGTAGGGCTTCCAGGTCTTCCTCGGTCCATGAGACTGGGTCGGAAAAGCCCACCCAGCCTGATAAACCAAAGGACAAACGGGACCCTACCAAAAAGAAGAAAAAGCAAAAGGAGGAGGAGGTAGAGACAGAAAAGGAGTTCAACACTGCACCTGAAGATGAAGTGGAACATCTAGCGTCCACTCAGGAGCTAGGTGATGTTGCTCGACCCACAATTCCTATGGAAGTTGATCAGGCTACTTCGCAATCGGTGGCACCATTATCCTTCAATGGAATTGCCGTGGTTTTTTCCACCACCTTGCTGAGTTGAAACAGCTTTTGTGCTGCTTCCCTGCCACTTGTCTGACCCTACAGGAAACCTGGTTTTCTGTTCGGCGGACCCCCTCCCTCTGTGGCTACCGGGGTTACTATAAGAACCACATAGAATATGACAGGGTGTCTGGCGGTGTCTGTGTTTATGTTCTTGCCACTGTTCCCAGTGCCACTTCACACGGCTCTCGAGGCTGTGGCTGTTAGAATCCGGGCAGGAATGGAGCTTACCCTCTGTTCCCTCTACCTTCCCCTGGATGCAGTTGTCCCTCTTGCCGACCTAGCTGCCTTGTTCGCCCAGCTCCCCCCGCCATTCCTCCTTTTGGGGGACTTTAATGCCCACCACCCTTTATGGGGTGGGGCCCAGACCTTGGGCCAGTGTGGGAACGTTGAGGCTCTCTTGGCACAGCAGGACATTTGCCTCCTTAACACTGGTGCTCCTACATATTCTAGCTTGACTCATGGCACATACTCGGCCATTGACCTCTCTCTTAGTAGCCCAGGTCTTCTTCCATACCTCAGTTGGAGGGTCCACGACGACCTCCGTGACAGCGACCACTTTCCTATCCTGGTTTCTCTTCTTCAATCTGAACCCCCTGAGCAGCTGCCATGATGGTCTCTTCGTGGAGCTGATTGGGCAGCCTACACCACAGCTACCATGGCCTTTGCCCCGCTTCCTGGTGACATTGATTTGGCAGTGGGCGAGGTCACTATGGCCATTGTTTCTGCTGCTGAGGCAACTGTCCCCTGCTCTTCAAGTACCCTAAGGCGTAAGTCAGTCCCATGGTGGACACCAGAGATTGCAGAAGCTATCCGGGACCACCAGCGAGCCCTACGACGACACCAGCGTCATCCTTCCCTAGAGAATCTGGTTACCTTTAAACGGCTGCGGGCCGAGGCTCGGCGGTTAATCTGGCGGAGCAAACAGGGCTGTTGGGAACGATATGTTGCCACCATAGGTTCTCGCACCTCCTCATCTCAGGTGTGGTCGTGGGTTCGGCGCATTTTTGGCTTTCGTCCTCATGCGTCCGTCCCTTGCCTCTCTCTTCGGGGTCCACTTTGTACTGACCCAATCGCCATCGCCGAACATCTGGCAGAGTACTTCGCTCGTATTTCTGCGACAGCAGGCTACAGCGCAGAATTCCGCGCCATAAAAGAGCAGGCTGAGCATTCGCAGTTGTCGTTTCGCACGCACCGTTGGGAATGATACAATGCCCCGTTTAGTGAATGGGAGTTCCAAAGTGCCCTTACAGCTTGCCCCGATACCTCTCCATGTCCAGACCGAATGCACAACCAGTTTCTTCGCCATCTCGAGGCGCACTGTCAGAGTGAGTTACTCGCCCTGTTTAACCACATCTGGACAGGGGGCATTTTCCTAACTCGTTGGCAGGATAGCGTTACCATCCCGGAGCAGAAACCTGGTGCAGATCCGCTGGTGGTTGATAGCTATCGCCCTATCAGCCTTACCAACGTTATGTGCAAACTCCTGGAACGGATGATGAGTCGGCAGCTCATGTGGATCCTCGAAGCTCAGGGCCTTCTAGCCCAGAAACGGGGGGGGGGGGGGGGGGGGGCTTCCATCAGGGCCACTCAGCGATCGACAATTTAGTCTCGCTAGAGTCGGCTATTCGTACAGCTTTTACCCGGCAAGAAAATCTAGTTGCTGTTTTCTTTGATCTTCGGAAGGCGTACGATACCACCTGGCGCCATCATATCCTTGCTACGCTGCACAAATGGGGCTTAAGGGGTCCACTTACAATTTTTCTACGGAATTTTCTCTCCAATTGCTCCTTTCGGGTTAGAGTTGGCACTTATTTTAGCTCTGCTTGTATTCAGGAGAACGTTGTCCCGCAGGGCTTGGTTCTCAGTGTTCCCCTCTGTTTGGTGGCGATTAGTGGTCTTGCGGCTGTGGTGGGCTCATTGGTCTGTTCCTCTCTATATGCTGATGACTTTTGTCTTTATTACAGTTCCCCAAGCATCAGTCACTGAACGGCGGCTGCAGGGAGCTATCCATAAGGCACATTTTTGGGCATCCAACCATGGTTTTCAGTTCTCAGCCTCTAAGACCCGAGTGGTGCATTTCTGTCGTCGTCGAACAGTCCACCTCCATCCAGAGCTCTACCTTGCTAATGAACTCCTTCGTATTGAGGAGACACATCGCTTTCTTGGCATGTTGTTTGATGCTCAGATCACTTGGACACCTCATCTTCGCGAGCTTAAACAACTGTGATAGTGGCACCTCAACATTCTCCGCTGCCTCAGCCACACTGTTTCGGGGGCTGCATGAACAACCCTCCTTAGTCCAGTTCCATCTCGACTACAGGAGTGTGGTGTATGACTCAGCAGCACCTTCAACATTGCAGATCCTCGACCCGATTCTCCATTGTGGCATCAGACTGGCAACAGGTGCCTTCCGCACTAGTCCGGTGACTAGCCTTCTTGTAGAAGCTGGAATCCCTCCCCTACGATTCCACCAACAACATTGCTTGCGTCATACATCGCCCGAGTCCATGCCTCGCCCGACCACCCAAACCGCAGGCTCCTTTTTCCATCTTCTGCACTCCCCTCCCCGCGACGGCGGCCTAGGTCGGGTCTCCCGATCGCAGTCCGCGTTCATTCCCTTCTCTAGTCACTCGAGTCCTTTCCCCTTCGTCCATCCTACTGGCCCTCTTCTTCTACCCCTCCTTGGTCCCTCCCTTGCTTGCGGCTTTGCTTGGATTTGTCCTGCGACTCCAAGTCCTCCGTTCCACCTGCCAGTCTTCGCCAACAATTCCTGGCTCTTCTTGCCTCGTTTTGCAATGCAGATGTAGTCTACACCGATGGTTCTGTGGTCGATGGATGCACTGGGTTTGCTTTCATCAACAGAGACTATGTTGAGCAGCAGTCCCTGCCTTGTGGGAGCAGTGTTTTCACTGCGGAGCTGGTTGCTCTTTATCGTGCACTCGCTCATCTTTCCTCCTGCCCCGGGGAGTCATTTGTCATATGCAGTGACTCCCTGAGTGTATTGCAAGCACTCAACCTGTGTTTTTCTTGAGACTGTTTGGTGCGCGGTATTCAAGATGATGTTTTTGCTCTCGCCGAGTGTGCTCGTTCAGTGAAGTTCGTGTGGTCCTCGGGCCACATCGGCATTCCAGGAAACGAACATGTCGATCGGTTGGCCAAGCAGGTCACCACTTCGCCAACCCTGGAGCTTGGTCTCGTGGAAAGAGACCTCCGGTCAGCCCTAGATCGCCAGGTCCGCGATGTCTGGAGCTCTGAATGGTCTGTCTTGAACATGTCAAATAAGCTCCGCATGGTCAAGTCGTCCATGGCTGTATGGAACTCATCCTTGAGGGGCACGCGTAGGGACTCGGTTATTCTCTGCTGTCTCTGAATTGGACATACGTGGTTGACCCACAGCTATCTCATTCGTTGTGAGAACCCGCCCAAGTGTCGCTGTGATGCAGGGCTGACATGGTCCATCTTCTGATGGACTGCCCCCTTTTAGCCCCCTTGCGGCAGTCCTTTAATTTACCAGCTGCACTTCCTTTAATTCTAGGTGACGATGTCTCTATAGCTGACTCAGTTTTATGTTTTATCCGTGCAGATGGGTTTTATCACTCGCTCTAGTGTGGGCGTTCGCGCATGATTTCTCAGGCTACACCCACTCCAGCGACTTTTAATTGTGACGAGGATACCAATATAGTGTCTTTTATGGTAACAAGTTGTGTTGGTACCTCTATCAACGCTTTCCAGCTGGAGGTTCTTCATTTGTAGTTGATTGGTTGACCTTTTACCTGATCCATCAACTACTGTAGTCTGTTTTACTCTTGTCAACTATTTGCTCTGCTCCTTTAAGTGTCATCTATTTTGTGTTGTTGCGGTGTTCATTTTAGCTGGGTGCAGAGGTTATGTTCTTACTGTATAGGCCTTTTACAAGTATGTCTGTTTGGAACGGGACTGATGACCTTGTTGTTTAGCCCCCATCAAACCCCAAAACCAACCAACCAACCAACCAACACACACACACACACACACACACACACACACACACACACACACACACACACACACGTGCCCACAGTCTGTGGCTACTGAAGCCGGGTGCAAGCAACAGCACATTTTGTGAGAGGCAACCAGGTGGTGGGATAAGGAGGTGGCTGGGGCAGGGAGGGGGAAGGATAGCAGGGTACGGGTCGCGGATAGTAAAGTGCTGCCTGTGGGAGCATACAGGGATGAGGTGGAGAGACGATAGCACAGCTAGGTGCAGTCGGGAGATAGACAAAGGTTGGGGGAGGGGGGGGGGCTAGCAGAAAAGGAGAGAAGTGAATGGACTGAGGGTGCATTGGTGGGATAATGTATAATGTTGGAGTGGGGACCGGGATGGGGCTGATTGGTAAGAACAATGACTAACGAAGGTTGAAGCCAAGAGGGTTACGGGAATGTAGGATATATTGAAGGAAGAGTTCCCATCTCCACAATTCAGAAAAGCTCGTGTTGGTGGGAAGGATACAGATGTCACAGACAGTGAAGCAATTGAAATGAAGAACTTCACATTGGATGGAGTGCTCAGCAGCAGGGTGATCTAGCTGTTTAGAGGCCACAGTTCATCGGTAGCCATTCATGCAGACATGACAGCTTATGGCTGTCATGCCAACATTAAATTAAGTGTAGTGGTTGCAACTTAGTTGTAGATCACATGACTGTTTGTGCAGGTAACCCTGCCTTTGGTGGGGTAAATGACACTTATGACCAGACTGGAGTAGTGATGGTGGTGGGAGGATGTGGGGCAGGTCTTGAATCTAGGTCTATTACAGGGATATATGAGCCATGAGGCAAGGGGTTGGGAGCAGGGCTAATGTAGGGATGAATGAGGATGGGTTCGGAGTAAGAGGGGATGGGAAGAGTAATGAGTTGGACATTCGCTATGTTAGTGCACAATAAGAGGTAGTCAAAACTCTGGCCGAGAAAGTGATTCAGTTTCTCTAGTCCTGGGTGGTTTTGAGATATGAGGGGAATGCTGCTCTGTGGATACACGGTAGGACTTTGGAAGATGATGGGTGACTGGAGAGATAAGGCATGGGAGATCCATTTTTGTACTAGATTGGGAGGGTAATTATGGCCTGTGAAGGCCTCGGTGAGACCTTTGGAATATTTCTAGAGGGACCACTCGACACTACAGATGCAACGCCCTCATGTGGCTAGGTGTACAGAAGGGACTTATTGGTATGGAATGGGTGGCAGCTCTCGAAGTGGATATTGCTGATGGCTTATAGGTTTGATATAGTTGTACATACTAATTTAGCTGTCTTTGAGGTGGAGGCCAACGTAAGGAAAGGTGTTGTGTTGGGTTGAGTTGGACAAGGTAAAGCAAGTGGGGGAGATGATGATGATGATGATGATGATGAGAGTCTGGGGGACTGTGGATAGGGTGATCACACCCTCGATCCAGGTCACAAAGATATCATCACTGAATCTGAACAAGGTGACAGGTTTGGAATTCTGTGTGTTTAGGAAGATTTCCTCTAGATGACCCATGAATAGGTTGGCGTAGGAGGGTGCCATGCGGGTGCTCGTAGCAGTACCTCGGATTTGTTTGTAGGTAATGTCTTCTAAGGCAGTGAGGATATAGTTTGTCGTGGCAACTAGGAAGGAGGTTATAGCTTTGTAATTCATTGGGTGTTGGGAAAGGTAGTGTTCAATAGCAGTAAGGCCATGGGCATTAGAGATGTTAATGTGAGGGAGGTCGCATCAGTAGTGGTAAAGGAACAGGAACTGTGGAGAATCAGTGGATGAATTGGCTGGTATTTTTAATATAGGTGGGCAGGTTGCAGGTAATAGACTGAATGAGTTGGTCTACGGGAGTAGAAATTCTCTCAGTGGCATCATTAAAACTGGACACAATGAATCATCCTGGGATGCTTACTATCCCACTAAATGAGCCACTGGATGCAGATGGACAGACAGAACTCTTTGGGGCTCTCCCCCCATCCATTCCTTCTTGTGGGTGACTTCATTGCACAGAATGTGCAGTGGGGCTTCACTACCACTTGCTGCAGGGGTCAAATTATCGAGCACTTCATCCATCCAGAGAATATCTGCCTGTTGCTCTCTGGTCAAGTGACACACTTTCCTACAGCTACAGTGTGATTATCAGCCACTGACCTTTGTGTTTGCTCCCCAGCTATTGCAGACTCAGTTCAGTGGGAAATTTCTACAGGTTTGCATTCCAGTAACCACTTTCCGGTGTGGATTTTTGTGCTGACTCGGATGGTGGTTGACAGGAGGCCACAAAAGTGGATGGCTCAGAGGCAAATTGGTTGCGACACATTCAGCAGGCCATCTTTGAACAACTGGATTGTGCCCAGGAGATGGTCGACTGTATCACCTGTATGATCCAATGAGCTGCCACAGATTCTATTCCCCAATCTAGCAACCACCTCAGAGGACAGCCTGTCCCCTAAGTGGAATGATGATTGTCACTGGCAATCGGAGCCAAGTGTACAGCTTTGTGGAAATTCACACACCGTCCAACTACAGAAAAGCTTTGTACCTTCAGATCTGTGAGAGCACAAGTTAGGTGAGTGATAAAAAAATGGAAGAGGAACTCCTGGAAGGAATTTATGACTTCCATTAATCAGTCCACTTCCACTGCCCATTCTTGGGACTTAATAAGCTGGATTTCAGGCAAGGGCAGTTCACATCCCCTTACGGCCTTGTTGAGAAATTTGGTCTCGTTGGATGCGCGTAAAGATATAACTCAGGTTTTAGCTGATTATGTTTTTACCATCAATGTGTTATCCAGACAAACTCCTGCATATCAGGAGTTCTGAGCACTGTGGAGATAAGGCAGCTACCCTTCTTCTCAGATATTGAGATGGTCTACAATCTTCCATTCTCCTTGTAGGAAGTGGAATCATCTCTGTGCATGGCCAGAGACATTACTCCAAGACCGGATCAGATTCCTTAAGACAGGCTCTGTTATCTGTGCTTTGGAGCCAAAGGAGCTCCTATCTTGTTTCAATAACATCTGGTTTGATGGGCCGTACCGCGTGACTTGGAAAGAGGCAATATTAATTTCATCATGGAAACCAGGCAAGGATCTACTGACCCTAAAAGTTACCAGAGTGAGACCGTACCAGTTGTACAGGTAACACTTTAGAGCATGTGGTTAACCACCACCACAAATGCCACCTTGTCGGAATTCCGAGGTCACCTGTGCCCTCCCATTGTGCTACTGTTCTGCCCTTGACAACTTAATTCTGCTGGAGATGGCAATACAGTATTCCCTCTCTGAAATTGGTTGGTGTGCTTTTTGAGCTCGCAAAAGTGTACCTGCTTGGAGGTATAACACCCTTTGCCAACTTCATGAATGAGGACTACATGGACATCTGCCACTTTTTATCCAGTCATTCCTCAAGGACTAGTGCTTTTGATATTACATTGGTGACACTTTGTCTGATTGCTGTGTTCAGGAGAATGGGGTCCTCCTATGAACTGCAGTCAGTGTCACACTGTTTACAATCCCTATCAATGGCATCTGCTCAGCACTCCGTAGCTCTTTATTTGTGGATAAATTTGCAATTTTCTACTATTCCTCCAGGTGTAAAATGACAACATAGCTACTGCAGCTGAGCATCAGGAGGCTGGAAGCTTGGGCCAATAAAATTAGTTTTAGGGTCTCACAAGAGAAGACTATGTATGTCAGTTTTAACTGTGCTTGTTGATGTTTTATTCATCCAGAGCTCACAATAGTGGAAAATTTTTCACATCTTAAGGCTAAAGTGCACTTTTTGGGCCTGTAATTTGAATCAAAATTAACCTGGCTCCTGCACCTGAAAGATCTGCAAATAAAGGGCTTCAGATCATTGAATAATTTGAAATGCCTCGGCAGAAAGATGAGGGGAGCTGACATGTTTCTCCTCCTGCAACTTTATAGGGCATTTGTCAGATCACGGTTAGTTTATGGCAGTGTGATTTATGGATCAGCCCATATTTCTTGTCTCTGTGTGCAAAAGCTGGTAAACCACCACTCTGGATTTGGTGGGCACCTCTTTCTGGCTCAGCAGACCATAAAAATCTGTGTTGCCTCAGTCATTGGCATTTAGTGCAGTAGTCCATCCCAACTTTGAGTGGCTGTGCAGAATTAGACACAATGTGACTAAGCCTTTCGAGATATGTGCTGTTTACTGTCTCGAGTATTTGGTTATACCAGACCTCAGAATACACATTTGGTGAAGGGACAGATTGCAGCCTTGGTGTCTTCATAGGCCCAAAGTGATTTTTAGCTTGACACAGTACAAGAAAACTTGTACTTCAGATTACATTTATACAACTGTTTTCCTCCATTTTAAGAACTTAACACAGTTTTATTGTTCATATGGATGGATCTTAGCAAGAGAATGCCCTAGGTTGTTCAGCTGTTTCTCTGATTGGGTTTTTAGAGTGCACATTTCGGATCAATGTACAAATTATGAAGTGGTGTTATGTGGCAGTACGATGATACTGGAGTGAATATACAGGTGTCACAGTACAAAGTTTCTTGTCCATTCTGCCTTGCTCAGTGCGCTACAAGCTGTCCACACACTAATTGATTCATATCATTCATAACTCATTACAGTGGCCCCAACACCATGGCAAGGTGGTGATCTTTTGCTGACTGTCTGGACACATTGGGAAACAAGAAAATGACATGCACGATATGATAAAGCAGCCAAAGAAGCATGTCAGGATGGAGTTTTATGTTGATGTGCCGTTCCCTTACATGCTGTCATCTCCTTTTTGACAGATGAATAACACGTCTGTGAGAAATTGAATGTTTGGAGGTGACAGAAAATAAACTGTGGTCACTCAAGGTGCTGGCAGACTTCATGCCCACCTCACCAGTGGAAGGTAGTAGTGCTCATAAAGCTTCACATGGGACATAGGCATTTAACACACGGTTTCCTCTTGTGGCAGGAGGGTCCACCACTCTGTGAAGTTTGTGGTGTACCACATTTGGTTTAGCATATTTGGCTATGTATATCTTGTGTATGACATCGGAGCAGCCCTTGGTTTAGCTGGAGACCTGTTCACCATGCTCACAGACACTGACACCAGTGTTACACGGATCCTGTTGTTTTGTGAATTGTCGGTCCTCATCCCTAAAGTGTTGGGAAGGAAAGGTGGACTATAATGCATTACAAACTACTCTGCCGCCCACCCCCACTCCCCTCATGAGAATGGCATGTTGACTTTTCATCAGGGCATTGATGTTAATGAAGTTGAATACCCCACATCCAAAATAATCATCATCGTCGTCGTGATAACACACAGGCAGAGAACCAGTGTCCTGAGCCCTGCATTATACTTATTGTAATTCTCTGCAGTATTAGTATTCTGCACCTCAACTTCACAATTCCATGCCATAAATTAAGGTATGGGAAAATTTTGCCTTGTGAAACTATTCTTAATGTTTTGCTAGCAGCTGCTTTTGATACCGTAGGTGCGTGAGCAGATATAAGCCACAGCTAATTTTCCCCTCGTATCAAGCTTATTTGGTTTACCCATGTAAGGCTTGTCTAGGTAGGAATTTTAATGTTGCCAATGCGAGTGGACTGTTTTAAATTTTGTGCAGAATATTATGATTTTTAATCGTTCTAACATTTAAAGTGATCAAAGATCATCAGATAGAGAGTAGAAATAAATTCAAAGTTGGAAAGAAATTGATTAGACAGGAAGTCCAAATTGTATATCATGACTGTGTTCTTAAGAACAAGGTTTCCTATAGTAAGTTAAGTTTTGCCACAGGGTCTTAGAAAACAAGTTTGTTCAGATATAAAAAGTACAGCTATTTAACACGGATGCTTTGGGAAACACCCAAAGCTGCTGTAGGCTTTAAGAAGGTAAAAGAAATAAAATCTCAGTTGGAACGAGATAACAATAAAGCAAGTTTCAAGCAAATGATAGGAATATCTTAGAGTATGCTGTGATAAAGGGAACTGTTGTGCAGTTAACAAGAGAAGATTTAGTCAAAAAATTGATGAGAAAGTTGATTGAAAACAATGAATGTGAAAAAGATATGGAGTTATATTAATGTTTTTGATTGGCTTTTGCCTGTTCACCCATTTACCATTGCTATATTAGAGGTTGAATGTGGCCTCCTGTAGTCATTGACAGTGTCATTTTTTGTTTGGCGTTCGTTAAAAGCAATTCAGTCATGTACTGATGATGTGTTTTATCACTTCCATGTCTAATTTTTGGCTGCATGACAAAATGATTTACAAAATATTTCAGAATGAAGTTTAAAATCTCAAAACCAGACATCTAAGTAAAAATTGTTGATAGTGGCCATTGAAAGGTGGTTTACTGAGTTCGTGGAACATTTCAGGCACAGAAACCTACAAGAACTGTTAAACTGTGTGAGCCATTGAATGCCAAATAATTTATTCATTTCGATGTGCTTTTTAATCTAGTTTTTATTGGGAAGCAGCCTTAATCTATGGAAATATGTATCTAGAAATGCGTTAAATTTAGTAGTACAATGACAGGTTTTGGTTTGTATCATTTCACTTGTCACTGCACAGACTCCCCATAAATCAGTCTGTTGTGAAATCATGAGGTACTTTTTCATGTTAATACTTGGCTGTGATATTGTCTTGTTCTTGCAGCTCAACGTGGTTCAAAATTTCATTTATGACAATCTAAATGTTAATCTATTGTTTATAGTCTTTAATACAGGAATGTTATCTACTATGTTTCTAGTCTCGTCCACACTAATCATAGCAAAATTTACAATTGCTGACTCATTTTAACAGTTTCGTGGTTTTTCTCTTTTGCTTAAGACACACACAGGGGTAGTTCCTCTGAAAAGGACATGGGTGATTCCGTTTTCTGTTCTTGTCAAATTGGAGCTTGCACAATGTTTCTAAGATTTGTGAGTGAAAAGATGTCAAAGCTCAAATTTTGTCTGCTTTGTAGTTTGTTAGTGTGTGACAGACTGTTTCTACCTGATATTGTCATGTTTCACCTAATTGGCAGTCATTATTTTGTTATGTAACAAATTTCACACTTCGCTATGTGTGCTGTTTCATTGGTAACTGTTACTTTTGCTGCGAAATTAGTAACTATGGAATGGTATGAATTATCCTTACATACACTAGGAATGCACATCCAACCTTCTACTTTTTGTAGTTGTCTGTGGAACAATGATGGTACACAGGCATACACCTCTTGAAAGCATCTTGATGGCCTCAAACATCTTTTCTTTAGGGCATCGAAAATATCAAAACTGTATGGGGAGAGATCAGGACTGTATGGAGGGTGTACAAGGGCTTCCTAGTGAATCTTCTGCAGCATAGTCGAAACTACCTTGGCAACACATGTGCGGGCATTTTTTGGTATGTTGTTTCAACTATGCTGCAGGGAGTGTTGCTGGGAAGCCCTTACACATCCTCCATAAAGTCTCAACCTCTTCCTGTGTGATTCTCATATTTTTGGAGCCCTGAAGAAAGACATTCATAGCCAATGGTAAGCTTTGGATGACGAGGAGCATGTCTGAGTACAGTCGGGGTTCTTTCGGCAACCACAAACATTTTTCCGTGAGGGCATTGACCATCTTGTCTCATAGTGGAATAAATGTATTAATGGTTATGGTGATTTCTATTGCAATAATAGACAGTTCACTTCCTTTTTGTCCATTGTCTCATTTTCATTTGACTGTCCTTTATAATTGGTAAGAGATGTAAAGAAATATTTGCTAGAGTTTCAAAATTTATTCATAGTGTTTAATACAGTCTTTGCCATCTAGACATAATTTCTTTCAGACTATAAATATAGTGTCCTTCTCTTTAGTTTCATTTCACATTTTTACCCCAAATTGTTCTGTTGTACTCGTCTGAAGTTTTGGGTCTGAAGAATTGGTATATGTACTTTTTATTGCAGGTAGACCATCCTGATGGTCAGGATACAATGGTGCTGACTTGTGATGCTTGGTGCATGCTGCGGTGCAAACGTGTGGTGGAATCTGACCCTGACCCACCTGGAGATGCTCCATTCTCACTGTTACCAGCTCTTGAGGATGGCTATTTTTCTGATGTCTCCATCACTGCCAGTAATGGTCGCATCTTTGCGGCACATTCGTGTGTGCTCAATTTGTCTGCTCCTGGGGTACGTGTTGGCCATTATTTTCAGTTCTTGTCACATGTAATTCAACTTTTATTATGAAATATATGTACAAAAGAAATTTATTTATACCTTTCACATAATTATTGTGCATTATCTGCAAATATCACACAAATTGGTGGGTAAAAAAGACAGTGACTTTTGAGTGAGGAATGTTAACATTTTTGTGATTAGTAGAAGCCTCGCCAGTAAATAATTCCTTGAACTCTATAACATGTGAGCTATTTCATTCATTGTGAATTTTTATCCACCAAATCACTTTTCAACTGTAACAATAAATTATTGCAGTGTCCCAAATTTGGAGGCAGAGCGGATAAAGTAACTGTGGGGACACCATGATAATTTTTGTTGTAGCAATTAAACAAGATCGTGGATGTTTCAGATTGGTTAACGAAAATCTTATTGTTCACTAAAAGGGTTTACTTTTCCACTACTCATTTGTGAAATTCTGTGGAAAGGTTTAATATGGACCTTGTTTATCAGCTGACAGAATAGTTTTTGTCTGCATTGTAGCATGTTACAGTGGGCAAAGTCTGCATGTTTTGTTGTTTCTTTCTTGAGGGTGGGCTGTAACTTATTCACCTTTTACCATGTCTACAACAGTGCCTCAAAAACTGATAAAGGTTGCACTGCTGAGAAATATTCATGCAATTCAATTTTATGTTATGCATAATCAGTCTGGATACTTACCTTGTTGACATCACCACCACATTCGAATGGATATTAAATTCCTGTTCACCTGGGTACTTTCAGTATATTCCAGCATGTGGACTTCACTTAGCAACCTTCATACAAATAATTATGATGTTGTTGTACCACTTGTTTGTCAAGTTGGCTAAGTTGTCTTGGGCACTTACCGTCATGTATACTCGTAAGATTATTCCGAATTTCAGTGAGTTGTTCATGGATTACAACCTGGCAGCAGAGTATCAATTATAATTTGTCAGCCCTTCTTCCGTTTCCTCCTTTGTTTCTACAAGCAGTAAGTAGTGCTCTGTGGACACTCAAAATTCATTTACACAGTTTCACCAAAGACCCACTTTATCTACTTTCCGATTCTGTTATTGAAGTTCTAACAAGAAATCAGTAAATTCAGTTCGTGTCTGAGCTGAGAGAGAAAGGTAAAATTCAATCTCAGTTCCAAGTGAGTTGCCTACTAAACAGTCTTCATGTTTTTCAAAACTAGGAATTTGGGAATGATATGTTAAGTGCATTTTTGCTTCAGAATTTTCAAATACTGCAAACTTCCTCCCAGGAGGCTCGCAACTCTCTTGTTGGTATTTGTGTGATGAGGTTGGGTCCCCAAGCTACTGCAGTACTTCTTCCTTCCCCTTGCTGCAATTTTATTCTCTGAGGATCTTTCCTCAGACTTGTTTTCTAGGACTGATTCTCTGCTGACAACTTAGCTCGCTTGTATGATATATGTTATGACTTCTCCCACTTTCTCTTATTTTGCATTGTATATTTTGATTAACATAAGTTCAGTCCCCACATTTGGGTTTGACCTCCACCTTTTCAAAACTTTGTACAGAATTAGAAGCCATTAGAGAAAGATTACCAAACATCCAGCATGGTAGCCAGTCCACATGGGGTTTTGTGATGTACCCACAAAGTAGTAGACCCCTGACAATGCAGAGATCGCACTATAAATGCCTGAGCTGTCACTTTCCTGTACATGCCAATGAATAGGTGCCTGTCAGTTGGGAGCACTGGGTCTCCCATCACTGCTTTGTGGCATCCATGGGGAGAGCCGGCACTGAGAGCAAGCAGGATCATGGTGGGTATCTGGTGGTATGAAAGGACTGAAGTTATCAGCTATTATCATAAGGCCCTGGCAATCTCTTTCCATAGATTGCAATTTAGTGCCAATTGTTACAAACACAGGAATTTTTCCACCTTGGCACACCAGGGAGGAATGCAGCCACATACTCTTGTATTTTTCTAGTTCGTGCCTGAGCAGACGGAGGGTCCTTAATTAAGGTGCAGTTCCCACCAAATCCTGGGCATTATTGTCTTGTAAACAACTTGGTGATGTACCTCATAACTCATAAGAACCTAAAGGTGGTGCAAGGTTTAATTTTCACCACAACCTAATGCTGCAGGTGGATGAAGAATCATGCAAACACTTGATGAAGTGATGAATACACTTTGTATGTCACAAGCCTGCCAGACGACAAGGTTGATACTGTAATATTTGTCCCTACTTTCGAGGGTGGGGGGGATTCATTTTGAGAGAAGATCAAAATCTTGCTTTATGGCTGTGATGTGAAACTGTATTTCCCACTCCAGGTGTGATGATCTAAACACAAACATATCAGGCATATGTTTCCCAGTATTCATGTGACCCAATTTGTGGAGACTGTTCCTGACCACTTCGTGACAGCCCTGTCCACTGCCATGTGTCTGTGTCAATTGTGGGATCAGTCATCCTGCCCAATCCCCGAAATGTGCTACTCTGTTTAAAGAAAGTGACATCCAGGGAGATCTCCAATTACCTCTCATATTTTGAAACTTTTATGATTGATAATATACTTTTACCACTATCGTGGCCAAAACATTGGCAGTACCTGGTATACTTACTTACTCACTCGACATCAACTTCCAGTAGTTGTGCAGATAAATTAGACGACTGTGGGGGTGATAAGCGCTCTCATCTCATGGTTCCTGCAGTACCATCTTCAGGAACAATGCCCCACTCCTAGCCAGAGAAGCAGCATCGTCCTCCATTGTCAAGTAGTGACAGGGTTCTCTTCCAGGAACTCCCCTCAGGAAACCTTTTCAGAAGTGCTCTCTCCATTTTCTCTGCTACAACCACACTGGATAAGCTATTAAAAGAATATTGACAGACAGAAGCAGTGAAAGAGAGAGAGAAAAATCTTGGAAGAAGGCTACTAGGGTGTCCTCAGAGATTCCTGTTCCTCCCACACGGACTCTGAACTGGTGTTAGTTGATATTTTTTCCACTCTCACCTCTGTTTGTCTTGGGACATGACCTGTTTACCTGACCCCTCCACACTTAATCAGAACGCCCATGAAGATATAATTCAATGGAACTCAATATGTATTACTGTCACCTGTGAGAACTAAACTGCAGAGCCAAAGAAACTGGTACACCTGCCTAATATTGTGTAGGTCCCCCGCAAGCATGCAGAAGTGCCCAACATGACGTGGCATGGATTCGACTAAAGTCTGAAGGAGTGCTGGTGGAAACTGACACCATGTATCCTGCAAGGCTGTCCATAAATCCATAAGAGTGCGAGGGGGTGGAGATCTCTTGAGAACAGCACGTTGCGAGGCATCTCAGATATGCTCAATAATGTTTATTTCTGGGGAGTTTGGTGGCCAGTGGAAGTTTTTAAGCTCAGAAGAGTGTTCCTGAACCACTCTGTAGAAATTCTGGACATGTGGGGTGTCACATTGTCCTGATGGAATAGCCCAAGTCTGTCAGAATGCACAAAGGACATGCATGGATGCAGGTGATAAGGCAGGATGCTTACATATGTGTCACCTATCAGAGTTGTATCTAGATGTATCAGGGGTCCCATATCACTCCAACTGCACATGCCCCACACCATTACAGAGCCTCCACCAGCTTGATCAGTCCCCTGGTGATATACATACAGGGCCCATGGATTCATGAGGTTGTTTCCATGCATGTACACGTCCATCCACTTGATACAATTTGACACAAGACTTGTCCAACCAGGAAACATCTATCCAGTCATCAACAGTCCAATGTCCGTGTTGACAGGCCCTGGTGAAGTGTAAAGATTTGTGTTGTGCAATCTTAGGGCATGCGACTGGCCTTCGGCTCCAAAAGCGCATTTCGGTGATGTTTCATTGAATGAATGGTTTGTACACTGACACTTGTTGATGGCCCAGCATTGAAATCTGCAGCAATTTGTGGAAGGGTTGCACTTCCGTCACGTTGAACGATTCTCTTCAGTCATCGTTTGTTCTGTTCTTGCAGGTTCTTTTTCCAGCCACAGTGATGTCGAAGTTTTCATGTTTTACTGGATTCCTGATATTCACAGCACACTCGTCAAATGGTCGTACAGGAAATTCCCCACTTCATTGCTACCTCGGATATGCTGTGTCCCATCGCTCATGTCCCTTTTAAACTCACTTAAATCTTGATAACCTGCCATTGTAGCAGCAGTAACCAATCTAACAACTGCGCCAGATGCTTGTTGTCTTATATAGGTGCTGCCGACCGCAGTACTGTTTTCTGCCTGTATTTGAATATGCATGCATTTATCAGTTTCTTTGGCGCTTCATTGTAAAACAACTAATTTCATCCTGTTTTGTGACCTGTGTTACTCACCAAGAAACACATCTTACTGATGACCATTCTCCATATCTTTGAAGTTACTGTGTGTTCTGTCAGAAATGCATTGCTCATAAGAGCATCTGGAGGGGCCTGTCTATTGGTTTGTACAGATGTAATCAGTGAGTGGATTCTCCTCCATAGTGCAGTGGAAGCAGTCATTTGTAACCTTTCTTTACCATGAGGCATGGCATTTAAATATCTTGAGATGATCACTTCAGTCCAACAACTTTCCTTGCCTACTCCCCCTCCCCTTTCCTCCTGGTTGGGGATTTCATTGTGCTCCACTCCCTGTGGGGAAGTAGCATGTTGTCTGACAGGGGCCTTCTGATCAACCAGCTTCTCTCCAATCTTGATCTCTCTCCTCAGTGGTTGTATCCATACCCACTTCATTGCCATCCATGGTGCTGATTTGGCCACCAACCTTACAGTATCTTCCCTGAAACTTTGGCTTCACTAGAATGGTCATTCTACGATGATATTCGTGGCAGTGATCACTTTCTGGTGATCGTGTCATATGTTGTCACCATTCACATTGAGTTGTTTGAAGAGTCAACTGACTGTTGTACACCTCTTCCCTTGCTTCCATCATCTGTCAGATAGTGTTGACAAGGTTGTAGGAGACATTTCGTACATGATCCCTCACAGTAAGTACTATTTGTCTATCTGCAGGCTCCCCACCTCCACCCCGAATGGTGCTGTAGTGGACTAAAGACATTGCAGCGGTTGTGTAGATCATCGAAGGGCCCTGTAATGTCTCAAGAGTATCTGTCAGACAACTCTCATAACTTTCTATCAGCTTCGTACTAAGCCTCACTGTCTAATTAAACACAGTAAGAAAGAATGCTGGGAGTGCTACATCCCCTCCTTCCGAATGTATGCATCTTTATCCGAGGTGGACCAAGCTCCATAGCCTGCTGGGTTGCCACAGATCAACAAATGTTCCAAGTTCCCTCCTTTATGGTTGTATTTCTACTGATGCATCTGTTCTTGCTAAACACCTTGCGGGTCACTTTGCTACAGTATTGGCATCCTCTTCTTATGCATCTAGCTTCTGAACACACAAGACAAGATGGAGAAATCACCCTATCATTTGCGACTTTTCATCGAGTGGGATCTCCTTCAAGCTCTTCACTCATCACATGATATGGTCCCAGACTCTGACTTTTAATCAGGCAATCCAAAATCTTAATGTTACTCAAAGACTCAATCTACTCAGGGTCTTTGTCAATAACAACTCACTCACAGTTGAAACATCATCTGGCAGGCTACTGCCTCCTCTAATAATCTCTGCATTATCCAGGAGACTACTGCTGCATGGTGATCCTCATTCTATTCCTCGTGGAAGGATTCCACTGTCCTGTGTTGCCCTTTCATCAGTCATATTGGATTAACTTGTAGTATTATTTTATATAATGAGTTGCCACTACATTGCGCTTGAAGAGTCTCTCAGGCAATGGTCTCTAGGTGTAATACCCCTCCTTCTGGGTCTCCATGCGAACCATGATCTTCCGTATTCTCTGCCTCTAATATTGGCGGACAGTTGAACTGGTTATCTCTTTTCTCAGTGAAAGTGGTTTTTATTCTCAGATGTAATGTTTTGAACTAGTTTTGATCCAGGGCAAGGTAGTTGGTGTAGGGGTGGCTTCTGTCGCATGCTGGCTCTGGAGACCTTGACCATTCTTTGCCGGCTGCATTAGTCACCCCATTTTCAGATGCGGTTTACTGCTTATTCTGTCACACCATTTATTCTGTTTTAGGGTTAACACTCCAGTGAATGGTGGTGGTTATTCTGTTTTAGGGTTAACACTCCAGTGAATGAATGGTGGTTGTGGTGGTGGTGGTGGTGGTGGTGGTGGTGGTGGTGGTGCTGGTGGTGGTGGTCTGCTCTGTAACACTTTATAGTGGATCAGGAGTGGGATGACTATGGGAGGGATGACCCCTGCCACATACAGAGTCCATACGGACACTCTTCTAGCACCACCCACTTGCTGATCTAATTTGTCTCACCTTATTTTATTATTGTCAGGCCATATGACATTCATTACATTTTTAGCTTCCTCTCATTTACTATTATGAATCTCCTGGCATGCCCCCCCCCCCCCCCCCCACCTGTGGGTTTGGGGGGTTAGAATACGACCGCGGTATTCCTTCCTGTCGTAAGAGGCGACTAAAAGGAGTCTCAAATGTTTCGGCCTTATGTGATGGTCCCCTCTCGGGTTTGACCTCCATCTTTCTAAATTGTTCCGAAGAGCGAGCCAATTGGGGAAGGGCGCCTTACATGGTGCACTGTATCTGTCATGCATTGAGACCTTTAGCCAGCTTTCTCGTCGTTGCAATGGTGTCCAGCTCGTTTTCCATCTCTTCGGATACATCGCTGGGTGCGATTACCACGCTGCACTGTGCAGTGTAGCTTTTCGCTGCGACGACGACCTCATACATTTTTGCACCTAAGATCCAGCACGGTAGCCAGTCCGTTGTGGTGGGGCCGCCATGTACCCTGTTGGTTGTAGCCCCCTGACAACACAGGGATCGCTCTGCTGATGTCAGCACAGTTGGTTCCCCAAGTATGCCAAGGAGTAGATGCCCATCTCCCTGGGCATCATGACTCCCGGCAATGGCCATCCTGCCAGGTGGCCCTTGCTGTGGCTGGGTGGCGCCCATGGGGAGGGCCCTTGGTCGGAGTAGGTGGCATCAGAGTGTCGGTTAGACCGTGAGTGAGAGAGCACTTCGATTTCCTGCTGCTAATAAGGCGAGTACACCGTTCGCTTGTTACACATTTTTACGAGCTTCAAACAGGTACAACTTATTTTCAGTTATCTGGGTAGTTACTATTTTATTTTTGTAATTTCTTGCGTGTTTGAGTGCCTACTAGACACAACCTTTTATTTTAATAACAGTGTAGTGTACAGTATCGCCGTTGCTATCGACCCTCGTATCGTACAGGCTTTTGTTTGTTTGGTTAGAACAGCTCAGTGTCGGTTAGACCGTGAGTGAGAGAGCACTTCGATTTCCTGCTGCTAATAAGGCGAGTACACCGTTCGCTTGTTACACATTTTTACGAGCTTCAAACAGGTACAACTTATTTTCAGTTATCTGGGTAGTTACTACTTTATTTTTGTAATTTCTTGCGTGTTTGAGTGCCTACTAGACACAACCTTTTATTTTAATAACAGTGTAGTGTACAGTATCGCCGTTGCTATCGACCCTCGTATCGTACAGGCTTTTGTTTGTTTGGTTAGAACAGCTCAGTGTCGGTTAGACCGTGAGTGAGAGAGCACTTCGATTTCCTGCTGCTAATAAGGCGAGTACACCGTTCGCTTGTTACACATTTTTACGAGCTTCAAACAGGTACAACTTATTTTCAGTTATCTGGGTAGTTACTATTTTATTTTTGTAATTTCTTGCGTGTTTGAGTGCCTACTAGACACAACCTTTTATTTTAATAACAGTGTAGTGTACAGTATCGCCGTTGCTATCGACCCTCGTATCGTACAGGCTTTTGTTTGTTTGGTTAGAACAGCTCAGTGTCGGTTAGACCGTCAGTGAGAGAGCACTTCGATTTCCTGCTGCTAATAAGGCGAGTACACCGTTCGCTTGTTACACATTTTTACGAGCTTCAAACAGGTACAACTTATTTTCAGTTATCTGGGTAGTTACTATTTTATTTTTGTAATTTCTTGCGTGTTTGAGTGCCTACTAGACACAACCTTTTATTTTAATAACAGTGTAGTGTACAGTATCGCCGTTGCTATCGACCCTCGTATCGTACAGGCTTTTGTTTGTTTGGTTAGAACAGCTCAGTGTCGGTTAGACCGTCGGTGAGAGAGCACTTCGATTTCCTGCTGCTAATAAGGCGAGTACACCGTTCGCTTGTAGGGTAAACATAGTCATGTGCAGGGACTGTGGTTGTTGTGAGCGGACGCAAGGAGAATTGGCCACTCTTCGGGGGCAGGTGGAGGCTTTGTCTGTTAGGCTCATCGAGCTCGAGGCGCAGGCGTCGGCTCGTAGTGGCGTTGGGGCAACTGTGGTGAGACCTATGCCTACTTCGGTGGCCTTGGAATCGCATGGAACCCCTGATGTCGCTGCGTCTTCCGGCAGTGAGCATCTTACCGGTCAGCCATCACTCCAGGGTGAATGGCGGACAGTGGTGGGCTCGCGCGTGCCTGGCCGAAAGGCGAAGGTGGGATCTGGCCGCGTGGCAGCTGCCTTACCCCTTTCCAACAGGTACGGGGTACTTCCTAGTGGTGATGACATCGTTTCCGAGCCACCACAGGATGCCTCGCCTGTTGGGCCAGTGGCCGATTCTCCGGCAAGGTCCCGACAGTCACAGAGGGCGGGCCTATTAGTTATAGGGAGCTCCAACGTTAGGCGGGTTATGGAGCCCCTTAGGAAAATAGCGGGTAGGTCGGGGAAGAATGCCAGTGTGCACTCGGTGTGCTTGCCGGGGGGTCTCGTCCGTAATGTGGAGGAGGCCCTTCCGGCAGCTATTGAACGCACTGGGTGTGACCGGCTGCAGATAGTAGCACATGTCGGAACGAATGACGCCTGCCGCTTGGGTTCTGAGGCCATCCTTGGTTCCTTCCGGCGACTGGCTGATTTGGTGAAGACAACCAGCATCGCACGCGGAGTGCAAGCTGAGCTTAATATCTGCAGCATAGTGCCCAGAGTCGATCGCGGTCCTCTGGTTTGGAGCCGTGTGGAGGGTCTAAACCAGAGGCTCAGACGACTCTGCGACTATAATGGTTGCAAATTCATCGACCTCCGTTATTGGGTGGAGAACTGTAGGGCCCCCCTAGACAGGTCAGGCGTGCACTACACACCGGAAGCAGCTACTAGGGTAGCAGAGTACGTGTGGCGTGCACACGGGGGTTTTTTAGGTTAGAGGGACCCCCCCTTGGGCGAAACGATAAAATACCTGACGGCTTACCAGAGAGGACATTATCATCGTTGATAAAGAACGTCCGTCCTCAGAGACCAAAAACAGGAAAAGTCAACGTAATATTGGTAAACTGCAGGAGTATCCAGGGCAAGGTTCCTGAATTAGTATCTCTTATTGAAGGAAATAGTGCGCATATAGTATTAGGAACGGAAAGTTGGTTAAAACCGGAAGTGAACAGTAACGAAATCCTAGACACAGAATGGAATATATACCGCAAGGATAGGATAAACGCCAATGGTGGAGGAGTATTTATAGCAGTAAAGAATTCAATAATATCCAGTGAAGTTATTAGCGAATGCGAATGTGAAATAATCTGGGTTAAGTTAAGTATCAAAGGTGGGTCAGATATGATAGTCGGATGCTTCTATAGACCACCTGCATCAGCAACCGTAGTAGTTGAGCGCCTCAGAGAGAACCTGCAGAACGTCGTGAAGAAGTTTCGTGATCATACTATTGTAATAGGGGGAGACTTCAATCTACCAGGTATAGAATGGGATAGTCACACAATCAGAACTGGAGCCAGGGACAGAGACTCTTGTGACATTATCCTGACTGCCTTGTCCGAGAATTACTTCGAGCAGATAGTTAGAGAACCAACTCGTGAAGCTAACGTTTTAGACCTCATAGCAACAAATAGACCGGAACTTTTCGACTCCGTGAATGTAGAAGAGGGTATCAGTGATCATAAGTCAGTGGTTGCATCAATGACTACAAGTGTAATAAGAAATGCCAAGAAAGGAAGGAAAATATATTTGCTTAACAAGAGTGATAGGGCACAAATCGCAGAATATCTGAGTGACCACCATCAAACGTTCATTTCTGAGGAAGAGGATGTGGAACAAAAATGGAAAAAATTCAGAAACATCGTCCAGTACGCCTTAGATAAGTTCGTACCGACTAAGGTCCAAAGCGAGGGGAAAGATCCACCGTGGTATAACAATCATGTACGAAAGGTACTACGGAAACAAAGAAAGCTTCATCATAGGTTTAAGAGTAGTCGAATCATAGCTGATAAGGAAAAGCTGAACGAAGCGAAAAAGAGCGTAAAGAGAGCAATGAGAGAAGCATTCAACGAATTCGAACATAAAACATTGGCAAACAATCTAAACAAGAACCCTAAAAAGTTTTGGTCATATGTAAAATCGGTAAGCGGATCTAAATCCCCTATTCAGTCACTCGTTGACCACGATGGCACCGAAACAGAGGACGACCGAAGAAAGGCAGAAATACTGAATTCAGTGTTCCGAAACTGTTTCACTGCGGAAAATCGTAACACGGTCCCTGACTTCAGCCGTCGCACGGACGCCAAAATGGAAAATATTGAAATAAACGATATCGGAATTGAAAAACAACTGCTATCACTTAGTAGCGGAAAAGCATCCGGACCAGACGAGATACCCTTAAGATTCTACAGTGATTATGCTAAAGAACTTGCCCCCTTTCTATCAGCAATTTATCGTAGATCGCTGGAAGAACGTAAAGTACCTAGCGACTGGAAGAAAGCGCAGGTCGTTCCCATTTTCAAGAGGGGTCATAAATCAGATGCGAATAATTATAGGCCTATTTCGCTTACGTCAATCTGTTGTAGAATAATGGAACATGTTTTGTGTTCTCGTATTATGACGTTCTTAGATAATACAAATCTCCTTCATCATAACCAACATGGATTCCGCAAACAGAGATCATGTGAAACTCAGCTCGCCCTATTTGCCCAAGAAATTCACAGTGCCGTAGACACTGGCGAGCAGATTGATGCCGTATTCCTGGACTTCAGGAAGGCATTTGATACGGTTCCGCACTTACGTTTAGTGAAAAAAATACGAGCTTACGGAATATCGGACCAGGTTTGTGATTGGATTCAGGATTTCCTAGAAGAAAGAACACAACATGTCATTCTTAACGGTTCAAAATCTGCAGATGTAGAGGTAATTTCGGGAGTACCGCAGGGAAGCGTGATAGGACCTTTATTGTTTACAATTTACATAAATGACTTAGTTGACAACATCGGTAGCTCCGTGAGGCTATTTGCAGATGACACGGTTGTCTACAAGAAAGTAGCAACATCAGAAGACTCGTACGTACTCCAGGAGGACCTGCAGAGGATTAATGCATGGTGCGACAGCTGGCAGCTTTCCCTAAACGTAGATAAATGTAATATAATGCGCATACATAGGGGCAGAAATCCATTCCAGTACGATTATGCCATAGGTGGTAAATCATTGGAAGCGGTAACGACCGTAAAATACTTAGGAGTTACTATCCGGAGCGATCTGAAGTGGAATGATCACATAAAACAAATAGTGGGAAAAGCAGGCGCCAGGTTGAGATTCATAGGAAGAATTCTAAGAAAATGTGACTCATCGACGAAAGAAGTAGCTTACAAAACACTTGTTCGTCCGATTCTTGAGTATTGCTCATCAGTATGGGACCCTTACCAGGTTGGATTAATAGAAGAGATAGACATGATCCAGCGAAAAGCAGCGCGATTCGTCATGGGGACATTTAGTCAGCGCGAGAGCGTTACGGAGATGCTGAACAAGCTCCAGTGGCGGACACTTCAAGAAAGGCGTTACGCAATACGGAGAGGTTTATTATCGAAATTACGAGAGAGCACATTCCGGGAAGAGATGGGCAACATATTACTACCGCCCACATATATCTCGCGTAATGATCACAACGAAAAGATCCGAGAAATTAGAGCAAATACGGAGACTTACAAGCAGTCGTTCTTCCCACGCACAATTCGTGAATGGAACAGGGAAGGGGGGATCAGATAGTGGTACAATAAGTACCCTCCGCCACACACCGTAAGGTGGCTCGCGGAGTATAGATGTAGATGTAGATGTAGACACGCAATGAAGCGTGGCACATCATCTCTTGCTGGTGGCCAGCCACCAGCAGTCTCTAAGTGTTCGAGGGCTCATTTTAAAGGTAACGTTTATGACCTCAAATCGTTGCCATCCCTGGCCACACCATGGGAGGAACGAAAGGCAATGAATGACAGTGACACGTATTTGCCCAGGTATCTCGTCTGTACCAGAGCTGATGGGGAATCCTTTGTATCCGTGAAGCCTCAGTCCTTTGTAGAGCATTTAGAGGACAAGTTTGGGGAGGTGGAGGGTTTGTCCAAAATGCGCTCTGGGTCAGTTTTGATAAAAACGGCATCCTCCGCCCAGTCACGCAGGTTACTTGCTTGTGACAAGTTGGGGGATGTTAACGTTACCATCACACCACATAAGAGTTTAAATATGGTCCAGGGTGTTATTTTCCATAGGGACCTACTTTTGCAGTCTGATGACGAGCTGCGCGCCAACTTAGAGCGTAGAGGTGTTCATTTTGTCCGGCACATTCATTGGGGTCCGAGGGACAATCAGGTTGCTACCAGTGCCTTCATCTTGGCCTTCGAGGGTGATACATTACCGGAGAAGGTCAAGGTGATGGTCTACTGTTGTGACGTCAAGCCCTATATCCCTCCCCCGATGCGGTGCTTTAAGTGCTGGAAGTTCGGCCATATGTCTTCCCGCTGCACTTCCAGCCTCACATGTCGAGATTGCGGACGCCCATCTCATCCCGATACTCCATGTGCTCCGCCTCCCATCTGTGTCAACTGTGGAGAGCCTCATTCACCTTGCTCGCCAGACTGCAGGGTCTTACAGAAAGAACGCAAAATCATGGAATATAAGACCCTGGACCGACTGACTTACACTGAGGCTAAGCAGAAATTTGAACGGCTACATCCAGTGCGCATGATGGCATCTTATGCCTCAACTGTCACTCCTGCTCCAGCTCCTTTAGCTGCATCACAAACAGTCAGCTCTCAGAGTCAGAGGACCTCACCTGCCCCCTTGACGATGGGGGCCCCTTCTCTCGCTGTTGCTCCCACACCATCTACCTCGGGAGCAGCACCCACTAAACCACCAGGGACACCAGTCCCCACTTCTAAGCCGGAGAAGCGTAAGTCTTCTTCGGCTTCTCTCGCTCGGAAGGGATCCCTTGGGTCACTCCCTTCCCAGGTTCCTACCAGCGGCACAGCAGACACCAACCAGTGGCTGAAGAAGCCACAGGTCGCTGGTCGTCGAGCTTCGCGATCATCTTCGGTCCCGGAGACTGACTCCAATAAGCCCTCTCAACAACGACAACCAAAGGAACAGCAAGAGACGACGACATTGAAGACCCGTAAGACCAAGGCACCTGCGGTTGCACCTACTCCACCGCTACGTACAAGCTCTGCGTCTGAGGATGAGGTGGAGATTCTTGCGTCCGCTGAGGACCTCGATCTCACCGGTCCCTCAGACGCAATGGATAGCACTTGCACGGGTGCTCCATCGGAGACAGCAGGTGACCCAGCGGCGTAATCTGCCTTCCCAGTCCCGTCACTCCTTTCTCAGCCATGGACAATACCATCCTCCAGTGGAACTGCAGCGGTTTCTTCCACCATCTAGCTGAGCTCCGACAGCTTATCAGGTACTTGTTTTCTCCATTGCCGCTATTGAGCCTCTCTCTAATGATGGTGTTGATGCGGTGGTTCAAACGGTCACCACGGGCATCATTACTGCCGCCGAATCTGCCATTCCCCGTTCTTCTGGGTCCCCTCGGCGGTGGACTGTGCCTTGGTGGTCGTCTGAGATCGCTGAAGCGATTAAAGATCGCTGGCGGGCGCTCCAGCGTCACAAGCGACATCCCTGCATTGAACATCTCATTACTTTCAAACGTCTGCGTGCGCGGGCCCGCCGCCTTATCCGCCAAAGCAAGCAGGAGTGCTGGGAGCGGTATGTGTCCGCCATTGGCCTCCATGTCTCTCCATCGCCGGTCTGGGCCAAGATCCGACGCCTCTATGGCTATCGGACCCCTGTCAGCGTCCCTGCGCTCTCACTGAATGGAGCAGTTTGTACAGACTCCGACGAAATTGCCAACCGCTTGGCAGAGCATTTTGCTTTGAGTTCCGCATCTTCCAATTACCCCCTGGGCTTCCGCTCCATTAAAGAGCGGATGGAACGTCGGAGCCTTTCTTTTCGCACCCACCATTCTGAATCCTACAATGCTCCATTCAGTGAGTGGGAATTTCACAGTGCCCTTGCTGCTTGCCCTGATACCGCTCCTGGGCCAGATTGCATCCACTGTCAGATGCTGAAACACCTTTCAGTGGACTGCAAGCGACGCCTCCTCGACCTTTACAACCGTCTCTGGGTTGAGGGTGAGTTTCCGTCGCAATGGTGGGAAAGCATTGTCATCCCCGTTTTGAAACCGGGCAAGAGCCCTTTGGAGGTGGACAGCTACCGCCCCATTAGCCTCACCAACGTTCTTTGCAAGCTTCTCGAACAGATGGTGAGCCGACGCTTGAATTGGGTACTGGAGACTCGGGGCCTTCTGGCTCCGTCTCAGGGTGGGTTCCGTAAAGGCCGCTCCGCCACCGATAATCTGGTGAGTCTGGAGTCTGCCATCCGTACTGCCTTTGCCCGCCGTCAGCACCTGCTCGCTGTCTTTTTCGACATGCGGAAAGCGTACGATATGACATGGCGTCATAACATACTTTCTACGCTTCATGGATGGGGTCTTCGGGGCCCTCTGCCGATCTTTATCCGAAATTTTCTGTCGTATCGCACCTTCCGCGTGCAAATCGCGGCCTCTCATAGTTCCTACCGAGTCCAGGAGAACGGGGTACCACAGGGATCTGTCCTCAGTGTCTGCCTGTTTTTAATCGCAATATAAACATACTCACTGCAGCGGTGGGAAATTCTGTCTCCGCTTCCCTGTATGCTGACGACTTCTGCCTTTACTTCAGCTCTACTGGCATTGCAGCTGTTGAACGTCAGCTACAGGGCGCTATCCGCAAGGCGCAGTCTTGGGCTGTAGCGCATGGTTTTCAGTTTTCGGCTGCCGAGACCCGCGTTATGCATTTCTGCCGGCGCCGAACGGTCCATCCTGAGCCGCGGCTTTATCTTGCCGACGAACTCCTTGCTGTGGTGGAGACCCACAGGTTTTTGGGGGTAGTTTTTGATGCTTGGTTGACTTTTCTGCCTCATATTCGGCAGCTTAAAGAGGCGTGTTGAAGGCATCTAAATGCTCTGAGATGCTTGAGCCACACCAGCTGGGATGCCGACCGATCTACCCTGTTACGGCTCTACCAGGCGTTAATCCAGTCCCATCTGGATTATGGGAGCCTGACTTACGGCTCAGCATCCCCATCTGCGTTGCAGGTGCTGAACCCAATACTACACAGCGGGATACGACTGGCCACTGGTGCCTTCCGGACCAGCCCTGTGGACAGTGTACTTGTGGAGGCTGGTGTCCCTCCACTGCGATTGAGGCGCCAACATTTACTGGCCGCTTATGCTGCCCATGTTTTTAGCTTGCCCGGGCATCCAAACTATAGTCTCCTGTTCACGCAATCGGTCGTCCATCTGCCAGAACGTCGGCCCCGGTCAGGTTGTACGATCGCGGTCCGCGTCAAAGAACTTCTCTCCAGGCTTCGGGTTTTCACTGTTCCACCTCCTTTCTGGGCCACTTTGCGTACACCCCCATGGTGTGTTCCTCGCCCTTGCCTTCGGCTCGACTTGGCACAGGGCCTGAAGGACTCAGTCCCTCCAGAGGCCTTCCGCCGCCGCTTTTATTCCATCCTGGTCACGTATCAGGGCTCTGACGTTGTTTACACTGACGGTTCGATGGTTGCTGGTCGTGTCGGTTATGCGCTAACTCTAGGGGACCATTCTGAACAACATTCATTGCCGGCTGGCTGCAGCGTTTACACTGCTGAGCTGGTCGCCATCTTTCGTACCCTATAGTATATCCGCTCCTGCTCAGGTGAGTCCTTCGTGATCTGTAGCGATTCCCTGAGCGGTTTACGAGCTCTCGACCAGTGTTTCCCTCGTTCTCGTCTGGTGATGGCTATCCAGGAGTCCCTGCATACTCTTGCCCGTTGCGGCCGCTCTGTGGTCTTTGTGTGGACCCCCGGTCATGTCGGTATCCCGGGCAATGAACATGTTGACCGCCTGGCGAAAGAGGCCACTAGTCAACCATCTCTGGATGTCGGCCTCCCAGAGACTGATTTGAGGGCAGTCTTACACCGCAACGTTTTTGCGCTATGGGACGATGAATGGCGCTAACTGACAATGCGTAATAAACTCCGTCAAGGAGACGATAGCTGTGTGGCGGTCATCCCTGCGAGCCACTCGCAGGGACTCAGTAGTCCTTTGCCGGCTCCGCATTGGCCACTCCCAGCTGACACACAGTTATTTACTGCGCCGGGAGGACCCTCCTGTATGTCGCTGCGGGGCGGCTTTGACAGTGGCCCACATTTTGTTGGCCTGCCCCCTTTTAGCTGTGGTCAGGCAGACATTTGCGCTGCCTGATACGCTCCCTGCCCTTTTAACTGATGACCCTGCTATGGCTGGCTTAGTTTTACGTTTTATTCGGGCAGGGGGTTTTTATCGTTTAATCTGAGTGTTTGTTATGTCCTTTTGTGTTGATTCTGGCCTTTGGCCTACGATTTTAATCTGAGTTTTTAATGTGTTTCTTGGTGGTTGGCTTTTCCTTTTTTGTTTCTATGGTGGGCCAACCACCGTCACACTCTGTGTGTTTTTAGTTCGTCTTGTCTGGTCTTTGTGTAAGTTTCTCTTGTTCTGTGTCGTCTGTGCTCTATTCTGTTAATCGCTTTTATTCTCTGTGGGTGTTTTTAGTATTTGGAAAAAAGGACCGATGACCGTAGCAGTCTGGTCGCTTTAATCCCACAAACCAACCAACCAACCTTTCTTTCCTCTGTTACCGTTTTAGCCCGGGAGTCAGAAGCAGGTGAGCCCTGGGAGAGCCTTGGTCTGCTTCTGACCTGCTTACTGGTCCAATCTCTCTCCAAATTTTTTCTCAGCTCTTGTGTCAGTATAGCTTTCAGTGCCTTGATTCAACCTCTCCTGCATTCTTTCATAATTTGAGCAAATTTTTGGCTGCCATCGCTGACTCTAGATGGATGTCAGTGACTCTAGATGACCTATCTATTGACAGAGGTCTGATGTAGCTTGCTGTTTAGTCCTTTAACCCACTAACCAACCAAATATGTAGACAGTGAATAGAAAACTTTGGTTACGTTTTTTTATGGTGTTTGTTAGTTGTATTTGAAATAGCCATTAAATGCACAGTGCTCTGGAAGGCAGTTGTCAGTTTTTTCCCTTATAATGAAATTTTTATGTATTTCATGGAATAATATACAGATTGGAAGAAAATAATAACTATGTGTATATATTTGTGTGGTTCTTGCCAGTATAAAGTGGAAATGAAATAAGAGGTTGAAACTTGGTGACATTTTAAAACTGTCAGATTGAGAGTTAGACTCGAATGCTTATCTTGTCTATTGCAAAATGAAAAATTTGTCTCTAAAATTGTGCACTTGGGTATCTGGTGAGGGAATATTAGCCAAAAAGAAAACTTCAATATAGGAGTTAGATAAAAGACCTGACTGATTAGTTGGAATATGGCAATATACTTACACACAAAGTGATATAATTTTCATATTTGTAAAAAGACACTGAGTGAGGTGGCACATTGGTTAGCACACTGGACTTGCATTTAGGAGGACAATGGTTATTCAGATTTAAGTTTATAGAAACTTCTCTAAATTACCCCAGGTAAAGAGGGCACAGTTGATTTCCTTGTATGTACTTTTGTAATCATATATTGTACTCTGTCCCTAATGACCTCACTGTTGACAATACATTTCTCTCTAATCTTCCTTCATATATACAAGGGAGAGATAAGGTGATAATTTTTAGTAGTGATGGGATAGGTGCAGGAAGGTCATCCAGGAACTGTTCAAAAGATGGGAAAAAAAAACAAAAAACTGACAGTGGAATGCAATGAATCTGATTTTGAAATCATTCTCTGAATTATTTTGTGACCATAATAAGTATGTTTCTGCAATTTAGAAAGAAGATTACCACAATTGCTTCAATGGAATACCTGTTAAAACTTGTGCTTGCACAGGTGGATTGGGGGCGTCAATTGGCTGGTCTTCCAGAGGATGTATTGGGCACTGTGCTACACTACCTGTATTCAGAGTGCCTCCCAGCGAATCTGGCAGAGGGCACTGCACGCCAGTGTGCTGTTGCCACCCACGCTCTGCCAGGCCTGCAACCTCTCGCTCGTCTCTGCGATCTCTACCTCAAGAACATGGCACTCAAGCAGCGTGAGTACTTTGTTATACATTCTATTGGAAACTGGAATGCATGCTTACGATGCAGATTCTTCAACTGCCCACATAAAATGTGTGGTGTAACCCGCAACTTTGAGTTGGAAAGAGTGAGTTCCTTTATTCAGCAGATGAATTCGAAGTTTTCCTTACTGATGACTGCAGTTTCCTACAGTTCAATAAGCTCCTTAATGCACATACAATTCTTTAGTGTGGATGTGGTTTGTGAATGTGGTACCCTTGAGCCCTTGTTGGGGTTAACAATTCCATTTTAGAAGGTGGGACAAGAGAAATGCTTGGAGAAAAAGAACTAAATAATTTATCCATTTTTTGAAGTGCACTAAAACTCATGAAGATTCCTAGATAGTAATAAAACTATTATTCTTTGTGGGACACACTGAAGTAAGTTTACAGATAAAAATTTGTTATCTACTGATTAATGATCAACTACTACCCAATTTCTGTCACTTCAAAAGTATGATAATGTGGGAGACATTCCAGTCACCATTGTTCCCCTAATAGTGTTAACATCATGCACGGTATCTTTTTCCACTGAGATCTTTCATTTCAGAAAAATGATAAATTGCAAGACAATCTGGAACAATTAGGGAGTCCATTCTGTTCAACCCATTCTTATTGACTTGTACAGGAGGTGGATGCCAGAATGAGATTTTCACTCTGCAGCGGAGTGTGCGCTGATGTGAAACTTCCTGGCAGATTAAAACTGTGTTCCGGACCGAGACTCGAACTCGGGACCTTTGCCTTTCGCGGGCAAGTGCTCTACCAACTCCTCTAAATGATCAACAAGGAGCTGAGGCTTCATTGTCAAGAAAGATTCACCATTAGCTCTCGAACATACAAGGTACCGGGGCAAATAAGATCCGCTGCCATCCTTAGCCTGACATCCTCCCATGGTGTGGCCAGGGGAACAATTTGGGGTTGTACTTCTGTGCATTGAATTGAGCTCATGAACGCTTAGACTGCTGGTGTTTCACCACCAGCAAGAGATGATGGACTACGTTTCATTGCATGTCATCCACCCTGATGCCACTCACTCCGACCAGGGGCCCTCTCCACAGGTGCCACCCAGCCACAGCAAAGGCCACCTGGCCAGATGGCCATTGCCGGGACTCCCGATGCCCCTGACGGATGGGCATCTACCCCTTGGCATTTGTGGGAGGTTAACAGCGCAGGCATCAGCAGAGCAATCCTTGTGTAGTCAGGGGGATACAACCAACAGGGTACATGGCGGCTCCAACACAACGGACTGGCTACCATGCTGGATATCAGGATCAACCAAGAAAACAAGGTGTTGAAAGTGATACTTGATGGAAAATTACGCACCCAGGAGGGTGACCTCACCCAACAGTTGGAGAATGAACAGAAGTGCAGATTCACAGTGACGAAGGATGCGATAGGTCTCAGTGCATGATGGACACGATGCACCAAGTAAGGCGCCCTTCCTTAATTGGCTCACTCTTCGGGAAAATTTTGGAAAAATGGAGGTCAAACCCTATAGGGGACCATCACAAAGGCCAAAACATGTGAGACTCCTTTTAGTCGCCTCTGAAGACAGGCAGGAATGCCTTGGGGAGGTGGAGGGATTGTCCAAAACGAGATCTGGGTCAGTCTTGATCAAAACAGCATCCTCTGCCCAGTTACGGACGTTACTAGCTTGTGACAAGCTGGGGGAAGTTTCTGTAACCATCACGCCCCATAAGAGCTCAAATATGGTCCAGGGTATTATATTGCACAGGGACCTTCTTTTGCAGTATGACAATGAGCTGCACGCCGATTTAGAGCGGCAAGAAGTACATTTCATCCGGCATGTACACCGGAGCCCGAGGGATAATCAGGTTGCCACTGGTGCCTTCATCTTGGCCTTCAAGAGTGATACATTGCCCAAGAAGGTCAAGGTGATTGTCTACCACTGTGATGTAAAGCCCTATGTTCCTCCCCCGATGCGGTGCTTTAAGTGCTGGAAGTTTGGCCATGTCTTCCCACTGTACTTCCAGTGTAACATGTCAAGATTGCTGATGCCCATCACATCCCAATACTTAATGTACCATGCCTCCTATCTGTGTCAACTGCGGAGAGCACCATTCGCCTTGCTCGCCAGACTGCAGGGTTCTCCAGAAGGAAAGGAAAATCGTAGAGTAAAAGACCCTGGACCGATTGACCTACACTGAGGCTAAGAGGAAATTTGAACGTCTGCATCCTGTACATATGACATAAGTCTTATGCCACTGGCACCACGAGCTCCGCCAACCCAGGTCACCTCTCCTAGCCGGAAGACCACTCCAGCCCCCTAGATGGTGGGGAGAATTTCCCTCCCTGTTGCTCCTGTTCCACCTACTTCTGGAGCACCCCCCCCCCCCCCCCCCCAACCACCAGGGACATCCGTCACCACTTCTAAGCCGGAGAAGCTTCTTTGGCTTCTCTCACTAGGAAGGGGTCCCTTGGGTCACTCCCTTCCCACGTTTCGTCTAGTGGGAAAGAAGACACCCGCCAGTGGCTGAAGAGCCCAAAAGCAGCTGGCTTCATGCTCATTCTCAGTCCCCGAGACTGAGCCAGGGAAACCCAAGGAGCAACGAGAGAAATCCAAAAAGAAAACCCCTAATACCAAGGAAATTGCGGTGGTACCCACACCACCGCTATCTACAAGCTCTGCGGCTTAGGATGGGTTGGAGGTTTTGGCGTCCGCTGAGGACCTAGATCTTGCCAGACCCTCAGACACAACGCATATAGATTGCTCAGGCAATAAATTGGTGGCAGCAGGTGACTCTGAGGTGTAAAGTGCCTCACTGAATGTTCCATGCCTTCCCAGTCTCATGATGTCACCCTCCAGTGGAATTGCAGTGGTTTTTTTCCACCGCCTGGTTGAGTTATGGCAACTGTTAAGCTTTACACCTATCTGCATTGGCCTCCAGGAAACCTGGTTCCCAGGAATGCGGACCATTGCCCTCCACAGCTATAAGGGATACTACAGGAACCGTAGCGACTATAGTAAAGTGTCAGGTGGAGTTTGCATTTATGTCCTAAACTCAGTCTGTAGTGAACATGTGCCTCTTCAAACACCTCCTGAAGCTGTGGCTGTCAGAATAAGGACGATGCAGGAAATAACTGTCTGCAATGTATATCTTCCTCTAGGTGGTGCAGTACCCCTGAATGTATTAGCTGCACTGATTGATCAACTCCCTAAACCTTTCCTACTTTTGGGAGATTTTAATGCTCATAACCCCTTGTGGGTTGGTACCATACTTACTGGCCGAGCCAGAGATGTCGAAACTTTATTGTTGCAATTTGACATCTGCCTCTTAAGTACTGGGGTCACCACACATTTCAGTGTGGCTCATGGTAGTTACTCGGCCATTGATTTATCAATTTGCGTCCCAGAACTTCTCCCATCTATTCACTGGAGAGCACATGATGGCCTGTGTGGTAGTGACCATGTCCCCATCTTCCTGTCACTGCCCCAGCATCAGACGGATGGATGCGTGCCTAGATGGACTTTGAACAAGGCGGACTGGGGAACTTTCACCTCTGCTGTCACCACAGAATCTCCCCCTCAGAGTAACATCAATGTGATGATTGAGCAGGTGACTAGCACAATTGTTTCTGCAGCAGAAAACGCGATCCCTCACTATTTAGGGTGCTCAAGGTGTAAGGCAGTCCCTTGGTGGTTGCTGGAAGTCGCTGAAGCAATTAAGGAGTGTTGGCAAACTCTACAGCGGTATAAGTGGCACCCTTCTCTGGAGCACCTCATAGTCTTTAAACGGTTCCGTGCCCGTGTTCGTTACCTTATCAAACAACGGAAGAAAGAATGCTGGGAGAGATACGTCTCCACCATTGGGTGCTACACATCACCTTCCCAAGTCTGGGCAAAGATCAAATGTCTTTCGGGGTACCAGGCCCCAACAGGTGTCCCCGGTGTTACCATAAAAGGCGAGCTATGTACCGACGCAAACGTGATTGTCAAACACTTTGCTGTGCACTATGCTCGAGCCTCTGCGTCAGAGAATTACCCCCCAGCCTTTCACACACTCAAACGGCGGCTGGAAGGGAACGTCGTCTCATTCACTACATGCTACAGTGAATCCTATAATGCCTCATTTACAGAGTGGGAGCTCCTCAGTACCCTTGCACATTGACCTGACACAGCCCCTGGGCCTGATCGTATACACAGCCATCTTCTCATCATCTTCGACCGGATCTGGTGCGATGGTGTCTTTCCATCACAATGGTGGGAGAGCATCGTTATTACGGTGATCCAACCCGGTAAAAACCCACTTGATGTGGATAGCTATTGGCCCATCAGCCTCACCAACATTCTTTGTAAGCTGCTGGAACGTATGGTATGGCGGCGGTTGGGTTGGGTCATGGAGTCATTTGGCTTGCTGGCTCCATGTCAGGGCGGCTTCTGCCAAGGTCGCTGTACTACTGATAGTCTTGTGTCCATAGAGTCTGGTATCCGAACAGCCTTTTTCAGATGGCAACACCTGCTTGCCGTCTCTCTTGACTTGCGTGAAGCATACGACACGACTTGGTGACATCATATCCTTGCCACATTGTGTGAGTGGGGTCTCCGGGGACCACTCCCGATTTTTATCCAAAACTTCCTGTTGCTCCATACTTTCCGTGTCCAAGTTGGTGACCCCCATAGTTCCATCCATATCCAGGAGAATGAAGTCCTGCAGGGCCCTGTATTGAGTGTCTCTCTATTTTTAGTGGCCATTAACGGTCTATCTGCAGCTGTTGGGCCTTCCGTCACACCTTCTATGTATGCAGACGACTTCTGCATTTTGTACGGCTGCTCCAGTACTGCTGTTGCTGAGCGGAGGCGCCTCCAGGGAGCCATCCACAAGGTACAGTCATGGGCTCTAGCCCACGGCTTCCAGTTTTCAGCCGCAAAATCGTGTGTCATGCACTTCTGTCGGCATCGTACCATTCATCCAGAACCCGCACTTTACCGTAATGACAATCCACTCACTGTAGTGGAGACATATCAATTTCTAGGACTGGTTTTCGACACTCGATTGACTTGGCTCTCTCATCTTTGTCAGATCAAGCAGAAGTGCTGGCAGCTCCTCAATGCCCTCCATTGCCTGAGTAACACCAATTGGGGTGCAGATCGGTGTATTCTGCTGCAGCTCTACAGAGCCCTTGTCCAATCCCGAATTGAGTATGGGAGTGTGGTTTATGGTTTGGCAGCGCCTTCAGCATTGCATTTACTCGACCCTGTGCACAACTGTGGGGTTTGATTAGCGACAGGAGCTTTTAGGACGAGTCCAGTGACCACCGTACTGGTGGAGGCTGGTGTCCCTCCACTGCAGATCAGACGTGCACAACTGCTCACCAGTTATGCAGCACACATTCATAGTTCCGCTGAGCATCTGAATTACCATCTCCTTTTCCTGCCCGTGGCAGTCCATCTCATGCATCGGCTGCCCAGATTGGGGCTATTGATTGCGGTTTGCATGCAGTCCCATCTTTCCGAACTGTAGTCCTTTCCTTTACCACCTCTACTTGCGGTCTGTTTACGTACGCCTCCATGGTGTACACTTCGGCTGCAGCTTTGTCTGGACCTTTTGTATGGCCCTAAGGACTCCATTAACCCCGCCACTCTCCGCTGTCACGTCCTCTCAATTCTTGATGTGTTCTGGGGCTCTGAAGTGGTTTACACCGATGACTCCATGGCTGACTGTCACGTAGGCTTCGCATATGTTCATGGAGGACATATTGAGCAGTATTCCTTGCCAGTTGGCTGCAGTGTTTTCACTGCAGAGCTGGTGGCCATATCTCATTCTCTTTGAGTACATCCGCTCATGCCCTGGCGAGTCATTTCTCCAGTGTACTGACTCATTGAGCAGCCTACAAGCTATCAACCAGTGCTACCCTCGCCACCCTCTGGTAGCATTCATTCAGGAGTCCATCTATGCCCTGGAATAGTCCTGCCGTTCCGTGGTGTTTGTGTAGACCCCAGGACACGTCGGAATCCCCGGCAATGAACTTGCTGACAGGCTGGCCAAATAGACGACGCGGAAACAGCTTCTGGATATAGGCATCTCCGAAGTGGACCTGTGTTCTGTCTTACACCGCAGGGTTTTCTGGCTTTGGGAGACGGAATGGCATAACAGCATGCACAACAAACTGTGTGTCATTAAGGAGACTACGAATGTGTGTGGAAGTCTTCCATGCAGGCTTCTTGCAGGGAATCAGTTGTCCTCTGCCGGCTCTGCATTGGCCATATGTGGCTAACGCATGGTTACCTACTCTGTTTTGAGGACCCACCTCAGTGTCGCTGTGGCTCCCAAATGACAGTCATCCACCTCTTGCTGGACTGCCCACTTTTAGCCGCTCTGCGGCAGACTTATAACTTTCCCAGCACCCTGCCTTTGGTGTTGGGCGACAATGCCTCCTCAGCACCTTCAGTTTTACGTTTTATCCGTGAGAGTGGGTTTTATACTTCTACATAGGTTTTAGCGCGTGTCCTTTGTCCCTCTGTGTCCTCCACCCTAGTGCTTTTAGGGTGGAGTTTTTGAGGTGGTGCAGAGTGGCTGGCTTTTCCTTTTTATCCTCATGGTTGGCCAGCCACTGTAATCTGCTTTCATGTTTTACTCTCTTCTGTTTCTAGCATCTCGCTCTTGTTTTCTTGTCCTCTTTTGTTCCTTTTAGTGTTCATTAACTTACCTTCGCTTTTGTGGCTTTTCCTTTCTTTCTATTTGTGTTATGTGTTTCGTCCGTTTTATTCTCACACTTGTGGCATTGTTTTATTAGGAACAAGGGACTGATGACCTCTTAGTTTGGTCCCTTCTCCCACCTTTAAACCAACAAACCAATCAGCCATCTAACCATCCGAGGATAGGGTGGAGATTCTGACATCCGCTGAGGACCTACATCTTGCCAGACCCTCAGACACAATGGATATAGGCTGCTCAGGCAAAACGTTAGTGGCAGCAGGTGACCCTGATGCGTAAACTGCCTCATTGAATGTTCCATTCCTTCCCTGTCTCACGATGACGTCATTCTTCTGTGGAAATGCGGCGCCTTTTTCCACCGCCTGGCTGAGCTACGGCAACTGTTACGCTTTACACCTGCTGTCTGCATTGCCTTCCAGGAAACCAGGTTCCCAGATATGTGGACCCCGGTTCTCCGTGGCTCTAAGGAATGTTACAGGAACCATAGCGACAATAATCTAGTGTCAGGTGGAGTTTGTGTTCATGTCCTAAACTCAGTCTGTAGTGACACTGTGGCCCTTCAAACCACTCTTAAAGCTGTGGCTGTCAGAATAAGGATGACACAGAAAATAACTGTCTGCAATGTATTCTTCCTCCAGATGGTGCAGTACCCCTGAATGTATTAACTGCACTGATTGATCAACTACCTAAACATTTCCTAATTTTGGGAGATTTTAATGCCGAGCACTCTGTTTGCCGAGCACTCTGTTTGCCGAGCACTCTGTTTGCCGAGCACTCTGTTTGCCGAGCACTCTGTTTGCCGAGCACTCTGTTTGCCGAGCACTCTGTTTGCCGAGCACTCTGTTTGCCGAGCACTCTGTTTGCCGAGCACTCTGTTTGCCGAGCACTCTGTTTGCCGAGCACTCTGTTTGCCGAGCACTCTGTTTGCCGAGCACTCTGTTTGCCGAGCACTCTGTTTGCCGAGCACTCTGTTTGCCGAGCACTCTGTTTGCCGAGCACTCTGTTTGCCGAGCACTCTGTTTGCCGAGCACTCTGTTTGCCGAGCACTCTGTTTGCCGAGCACTCTGTTTGCCGAGCACTCTGTTTGCCGAGCACTCTGTTTGCCGAGCACTCTGTTTGCCGAGCACTCTGTTTGCCGAGCACTCTGTTTGCCGAGCACTCTGTTTGCCGAGCACTCTGTTTGCCGAGCACTCTGTTTGCCGAGCACTCTGTTTGCCGAGCACTCTGTTTGCCGAGCACTCTGTTTGCCGAGCACTCTGTTTGCCGAGCACTCTGTTTGAGCCTCTTTGCCGGAGAATTACCCACCAGCCTTTCGCACTCTCAAACGGCGGGTGGAAGTGAAAGTCCTCTCATGCACTGCACACCACAGTGAATCCTATAACACCCCATTTACAGAGTGGGAGCTCCTTAGTGCCCCTGCACATTGCCCCGACACAGCTCCTGGGCCTGATCGGATCCACAACCAGATGATTAAACATCTCTCATCAACTACAAGCGACATATCTTCATCATCTTCAACCGGGTCTGGTGCGATGGCATCTTTCCATCGCAATGGCAGGAGAGCACAGTCATTCCAGTGCTCAAACCCGTTAAAAACCCACTTGATGTGGATAGCTATCGACCTATCAGTCTCACCCATGCTGTTTGAGAGGTTGCTGGAACGTATGGCGTGTCGGCAGTTGGGTTGGGTCATGGAGTCACATGGTGTGCTGGCTTCATGTCAGGGTGCCATCCGCCAGGGTCGCTCTACCACTTATAATCTTGTGTCCCTCGAGTCTGCCATCCGAACATCCTTTCCCAGATGCCAACACTTGCTTGCCATCTTTTTTGACTTACCTAAAGCATACAACACAACCTGGTGATGTCATATCCTTGCCGTATTGCATGAATGTGGTCTCCGGATCCTGCTCCTGATTTTTTATCCAAAACTTCATGTAGCTTTGTACTTTGCATGTCCAAGTTGGTGCCTCCCATAGTTCCAGCAAAATGCAGAAGAATGGAGTCCTGCAGGGCTTTGTATTGAGCGTCTTCTCTCTTTTTAGTGGCCATTAATGGTCTAGCAGCAGCTGTTTGGCCCTCCGTGTCACCTTCTCTGTATGCAGACGACTTCTGCATTTTGTACGGCTGCTCCAGTCCTGGTGTTGCTGAACGTCGCCTACAGGAAGCCATCCACAATATGCAAGCATGGGCTTTAGCCCATGGCTTCCAGTTTTCCACCATGGAGATGTGTGTCATGCATTTCTGTCGGCATCGTACCGTTCATCCAGAACCAGCACTTTTAATGATGATCCACTCACTGTAGCGGACACACATTGCTTTATTAGGTACAAGGGACTGATGACCTCGTAGTTTGGTCCCTTCTCCCCTCTTCTAAACCAACCAATCAACCAGCGAACCATTAAATATCCTCGTTTTCTTTGTCTGTGGGATAGTCGTGCGAAAAATGAGCATTGGAGTAGCAAAGACTGGCCACAGGGGATGAACCTGACTGTAGGAAAAGATAACATCGTTCGTGAACCATTGGTCGTTCAGGAAAAAATCATTCTTGCTCCACTGCATATTAAACTTGGGCCTATAAAACATTTTGTTAAAGCTTTACAAAGGAATGGCAATGGCTTCAAATACATTTGTCAATCATTCCCTGGTTAAAAGCAGGAATTTTTGATGGGCCACAAATCTGTACTCTTATAAACAATGATGATTTCATAAACCACGACTCAAGTTGAATTAAAGGTGTGGACAAGCTTTTTATCAGTTCTTCAATAGTAGATAAAGTTCTCCAGAATTTCCAAAAACTAGGAGCTAGTATGAGTGACAAATTGCATTTTTTTTCACAGTCATTTAGATAAATTTTCTGACCACTTAGGTAATTACAGCCAATAACTCGGGGAACAGTTCCACTTGGACATCAAGGAAAGATATCAATGCCGTTGGGATCACCATATGATGGCAGACTACTGCTGGAATTTGCAGAGACTGGCCAGACCAAAAACACTGAAGAAAATCCCATACAAAACCTTTTTCTTAATTCTTATTGATATGTTTTTGTTGTTATGATTAATTTTATTATTCCTTGTATAATTTACAGCAATTTGCTTGTTGAAATAATCTGATAACTTTAAAATAAAAGATTTAAAAATATTCTATTTTTTTATAATTTAATTGCCATTATAAATGGATTGCCTTTTTCTCAAAAAGTAGAATTAATTCAACAAAAATATTGTTATTTTTGTATTCTGGAAATCAAAATTACCTGAAATTAAAGAACCCCATGTGGCTGAATCGGTGTTAATCTGTGTTGTTATAACGTATTAATGCTGTTTATGGCATTAAGATAATGTAAAACTGTGTACCATATGTGTAATTAGTCATTTGCCTTTAGAAAGTTTTTTGTAGAGCCAGAAAATAAATATAAATTTTAGTTCTTCTAACCTCACATTAAGGGCCATAGTCACCTCACTGAGAGACATGCTAGCTGGAGTTAACACACACACACTTCCTGAAGCTCCAGCTGCCACTTCTATAATCTCTTCAGAGAACATCAGCCCTTGCCAGAATTATTATACACATTGAGCATAAACATACCAGTTTTGTTACGAATCATGAAAAATCAGCATCACTAATGCAAAAATACTGTACATAACATTTGTCGTCCCATGTAAGGAGGTTGTCTAACAAGAAGGGGCAGTGACTGAGAGACCTGGATGAGATTTGGGAATGCATTTCATACAGTACTCCAGTCTAGCTTCAGGAAGGTGCCCTCCAGGGGGAAGGAAAACTAAATCAAGAAGTGCCTTGAAAGAACATTTGATTGTGTGCTTGAGTCATATCTCTTTACTTCAGTGCAAATGTGGAGACATTCGCTGTTGTCGATTGGATGCATGATATTTCTTTGTTGTCACTGTGTTGGCCACAAGCTTCCAGTTATTGATATACCAGTGAACTAAGGGGGATAAATAGTGTCTTAAGTGTGAAGGGACTTCTATCTGTTCAAAAACAAATAGCACTACACAAGAAATAAAATTGGGATTGTTCATAGCAATACTATTTCAGAAGAGGAAGTCCACAGCTGTTTCATTATGAAATTTACCAACTTGATCAAGAAAAGCACTGAAGTACATGTTGAGGTGAAAACTCAGAACAATTAGCTCTCCAGCAGTCTCGTACTTTGATTAAAATAACTTTGTGATTGACATATCAGCTAGTCAAGCAGTAGAGGCCTGCCGCCAGCCAATAGTCAGTCTTTCTTGAGTGTCATGTACTGTAGTGTTACCTATTTTGTAGGTACATGCAGAGTCTTGTGAACTGCAATCTGTCAATCACAGAGGTATCTAGTATTTTATGCAAGGTATAATCATGTTAATGGAGTTTACTTCTATTTTGTTGCACAGTTAATTCTGCCATGGATGTTCATTTACAGTGTTTTGGCTTCTGTAAATGATGGTGATATATGTAAGTTTTTTCTTTTAGTCATCATACATTTTGACAGTTTTGAGTCAGTTATGTGAAACTAATTGGCATACTACATGTTTTTCTTCGTTTCTTCCAGAAATAATTGGCCTAGTTTCCGACATGCATGCCAGTGCCAGTCAAATCATCGAACATTTCAGCGCCAAATCCTCCACAGGCGAGCATTCTGCAGATAGCCTTAATTCTAATCCGGCCAAATTATGTTTTGTTGTGAAGCAATCTGTGAGAGAAGCTGCCGTAGGTTTGTTCTTACAGTTTTTTTACTTAAATTTACATTAACAATAATTGAAACTTCCTGGAAGATTAAAACTGTGTGCTGGACTGAGACTTGAACTCAGGACCTCGTAGGAGAACTTGTGTGAAGTTTGGAAGGTAGGAGGGTGATACTGGCAGAAGTAAAGCTGTGAGGATGGGGTGTGAGTCGTGCTTGGGTAACTCAGATTGTAGAGCACCTGCCCACGAAAGGCAACAGTCTCAAGTTCGAGTCTCGGTCTAGCACACAGTTTTAATCTGCTAGGAAGTTTCATATCAGTGCACACTCCGCTGCTGAGTGAAAATATCACTCTGATTAATAATAATTAATTTTTTAATCTTGCATGATTAGTAATTTATACATAAATCTTGAATGACCAGAAGCAATATCAGTTTATCTGTGCCAGAGTGACTGAATATAATAATATAGCTTCAGTTGAAAGGTTTAATGCAAAGTGATTATTTTTCCTCTCTTCAACTGTATCTGGGGAAAAATTTACAAATTAAAACAAGTAGGAGGAAAAACAAAGGTAGGTGAATTGCCAAATATTTTCAGAAGATTTTTTACATACTTTCTGAAGCTTAACAGATTATGCTACACAAGTCTATCTCCTGGAAGGGATAACAAGCAATAGAAAGACTTCATGTAAGGATCTTATTGTGAAACACTGTAGTAAATCAATGAAGTAAGAATTCTTGTATGGCAGATAACATGTGCTCAATCAAAAGTTAAGACAACTTGAAAGTATTGGAAAAGAGAATAGTGAAATATATTACCTTTGCTTGCAGCAGAGCTTTGTAGTTATAAAGCAATGTTGAATTTACTATTTTTTTGTAAAAAGTAGCAAAAACATTATGAAGGAGACAGTGAGACTTCTCTGGATATTTCCCCTGGGGTAATTCCATGTCAGTTAAATGTAGCACTCAACCTGACCCACTCTGATTTCTTTGAAATTTAGTGTATTCCATGAGCCCAATAAGAGATAGAAAACTATTAATTTTCAAATATATTTGAGAATTGTGAAGAAAGTCACAGGTCAGCAAAGTTTGGAAATTTTGTGAAATTTACATAAGTGTCTCATAAATGACTGTAATACTGGTTTTAATCCAGATACAGGAGTGAAACCTATGTTATTGAAAAGCTAATGAGTTCCAGGTCATTGACCTTGTATGTCTCAAGATACCTGTTGTGACTCGCTGATCTTTCAAAGTGCTGCCGCGCAGTTACGCGCGTCCTCTACATGTGGCGCTGTCTCCCAGCCATGCAGCAGCAGCGCCACCTAAGTGGACAGCCAGCCAGCGGCCGCTAGACTCGGATTCAGTTATGATTTGACTGTTAAAGTGTATACATGTCTTAGTCTGTTTACTTGATCTGTGACTTACATGTATTGCGTCGTCCTTCAAATATATTTGTTCAACTTGAAGTTATAACAATTGGCGATGAGGTAGTGAATTTTTCTTTTTCATCGTTGACCCACATGTTTTCATGGCTACTTTAGAGCAACTATTGCAAGGTCTCATTGAACAGCAAACGCTTCTCACAAATGCGATTTGTGATTTCGTTGCGGCGTTAAACGCGGGGCGTCTCTCGTCGTTGTCTCTACCTCCTTTTCCTCCTTACGACGAGACGGCGGAAGACTGGCCTGATTACAAAAAAGTCTTCAACAGCACTTCTTGGCATTTCATGTCGCGGACAACAAAACATGTAAGTCTCTGTTCCTTTCATGGACTTCACCCCAAATGTATCGGTTGTTGTTGCAATTGGCTCCTTTGAAAGATCCTGTGTCTTTGTCCTTTGCTGAAATGTGCTCACTTCTGTCAGTCTATTCTCAAAAGCATACGCATGTGGTCGCCTCTCATGTTGCCTTTTATCATTGTCAAAAACAACCGCATCAATCCTATCGCGCTTGGGCTGCTGAACTTCACAACCTCAGTTGAGAGTGTAAATTTGTTACTGAAGTTCAGAAAGAATCCTACGCCGATTCCATGGTACGGGATGCCATTATCCAGTTGGTGCCAGACAAAGAAGTTAGGCAACATGCCCTTCAGTTGGCAAATCCAACTCTAGATGAAGTCCTATCCATCGCTCAGTCTTTTGAAATTTCTCGCGCCACTGGAGCGCAAATAGAGGCATGGGGTGACGTCGGGGAAATACAACCTCTGTGCGCTGTTGACGAAACGTGTGGCGCGTCCCCACTGGCAGTACGCTCCCAAGCGCAGCCTCGGCCTAACCGTAAACAACCCTCTAAGAAACTACAGCAAAACCCACGGCAACTTCCTTTATGTCCACGGTGTTTTACGAAACATTCACGAGAGGATTGTCCACAACGTTGGGCCGTGTGTCACAAATGCAAAAAAAAGGGTCATGTGTCATCCGTTTGCAAATCCGACCCCATACATGATGTTCATGACCATGGCGCTGATTCTGATTCTGTGTTGGTTGTCAATTGTACTTCTTCCCTATCAGGGAAGTTATTCCTCGCTGTCCAGATACTTGGTTGAGATGTTCACATGCAGGTGGATACTGGTTCTGCTGCCACTATCATCAATTCTCAGATATATCTTCAGTTTGGTTCTCCAATCCTGTCACCTGTCACTACTTACAACACTGTGGCCAACACCTGTATGAAATCCAGACGGACATGGGTGTTGCAGTACGTCATTCAGACCAGCTTCGGCCTCGTGTGCCGGCAACGCCTGTTCCAGATGCCACTACACCACCTTCGACTCTACCTGACGCTTGGGATCCTGGAATCTCTCATTACTTACAATGCAGTCCTCTCACCATCATATCGGTGCCAGCACAAGAACTGACACCAACAGGAGATGTCCCCATGCAGGAACCAGATGACCATCATCTGTCGGAGCAACTCTACTCGCCTCCTTCTCCTATGGACGCGGAAACATCGCCCCTGTCTCCTGTTATAACAACCGGACTTGCCGCAATGGGGAGATTGGTGCACAGGGCCCCAGCAGATTCAACCCCCACGTCTCCTGTCAACTCCACCCTTTATCATCGGGGACACTTCCGTCCGAATGGGAAGCCTCCTCCTCGAGACTTTACAGCCAGTCAAACAACACCTATGGACGTTAGCAATCCACAGGCCACCTCCATCAAGACCTGTGCAAAAACTTCTAAGGGGGGGAAAAGTGTTGTGACTCACCGATCTGTCAAAGTGCCGCCGCGCAGTTATGCGCGTCCTCTACATGCGGCACTGTCTGCCAGCCATGCAGCAGCAGCGCCACCTAAGCGGCCAGCCAGCCAGCGGCCGCTAGGCTCGGACTCAGTTATAATTTGACTGTTAAAGTGTATACACGTCGTACTCTGTTTACTTGATCTGTGACTTACATGTATTGCGTCGTCCTTGAAATATATTTGTTCAACTTGAAGTTATAACAATACCACAGTTCAGGGCCTACATGATTTTGGAAAAAAAGTATTGTATTGTCCCAGTATGTTACCATAAACATGGTAAATATCAAGAGACACACTTAAGGCATCACGACCAAAAATTTGTTTCATCTACATCACTACACTAACAAAATGAAGTAAGCAGCTATGTATCTGGGTTTTCCCAGAGAACCAGACGATAGTAGTTACTGTAATTCTGACAAATTGGTGAAAAGTATTGCTGTGAACAGCCACTCACAGAGACTTTTATTTCAACCAGTCATCATTAGCTTGTTTCATGCTTGTGGATCGTTTACTCAGACTGCAGTGTAGAAGTGCTGTGAAGTATTATTTAGTTGTTATACTTGAGTTTCTCCCGGCGTATTTGATAATCAAAATATCCACGGGTGTACTGCCGGTCTACAGTGTCCAACGGGCACAATATTTCGGCGATCATACATGTCGCCATCATCAGGTGAACTGACGGACTGAGCTCCTGTGAACGTGCCGGCACGGAGATCCGTACACTATGGCTGCTCAGGTGGAACTGGGTTCGGTCGCGGCAGCGGCGGATTTAAATACCCTCCGCCCGCGGCGCGCTCACTCCGCCGTCCGCGCCCCGCGCCACGGTCGCGCGGTGGAACAGATTGCGACGGCGTCTGAGATGACGTCGGTGTGATGGCTCCGTCCGCCGTGGTCGTCACAACTATACATTTGCTCGATTTACTCTTGATTAATCCAATCGCTGGTTCCCAAGCCTTGCTAAGATTATAGCCACAGTCACGATTTATGAGGTCGTCATTGGTGCGAATTTCGATGGCCTCTCTAACAACGCTGTCCCAGTATCTCGACGTCTGTACCAGAATCCTCGTGCGTTCATACTCCATAGCGTGATTTTCCGACAAACAATGTTCAGCGACCGCCGACTTGCTCGGATACATCAGTCGAGTGTGCCTCTGGTGTTCACGGCATCGATCCTCGACGGTACGCATCGTCTGACCAATATACGACTTGCCACATTGACACGGAATCTGGTACACGCCGGCCTTCCTCAAACCGAGGTCATCTTTGGCGCTCCCCACCAGTGCACGAGTTTTATTCGGAGGACGAAACACCGTTCCGACCCGGTGTTTCTTCAAAATGCGGGCGATCTTTCCCGAGAGTGCGCCTGTATATGGGATAAACGCAGTGCCTACCTCCTCCCTCGTGATTTCATCCATATCCACAGGTTGTGCTGTAGTGGTTGGGCGGAGAGCACGTTGAATCTGCCACTCTGAGTACCCATTTTTTCGAAATACAGTTCTCAGATGTTCCAATTCCTGCGGTAGACTCTCTGCGTCAGAGATAGTGCGCGCCCTATGTACTAGAGTTTTAAGTACCCCATTCCTCTGTGAAGGGTGGTGGCAGCTGTCTGCGTGCAAATACAGATCAGTGTGCGTTGTCTTCCGATACACCCCATGACCTAGGGTGCCGTCAGGCCTTCTCTTGACCAAGACGTCAAGAAAAGGTAGTTTACCCTCCGTTTCAGTCTCCATAGTGAATTTGATGTTGGGGTGTATGGAGTTTAGATGTGTAAGGAAGTCAAGGAGTTTATCCATACCATGTGGCCAGATGACGAAAGTGTCGTCCACGTAACGGAAAAAGCAAGTAGGTTTCCATTCGGATGACGACAGGGCTTCCTCCTCGAAGTTCTCCATGTACAAATTCGCTACCACCGGTGAGAGTGGGCTACCCATGGCGACTCCCTCCGTCTGTTCGTAGTATTCTCCATTAAAAAGAAAATACGTGGAAGTCAAGACATGCCTAAAAAGTTCAGTGGTCTTCTCGTCAAACTTCTCACTAATCAATTCTAGTGACTCTCGCAGGGGTACCCTCGTGAACAAGGAAACGACATCAAAACTCACCATGATATCTGACTCACCCAACGTGAAGCTATCAAGGCGTTTAACAAAATCCACGGAATTACGGATGTGATGAGGGCATTTACCCACGTAAGGACTTAATATTCCCGTCAGGTATTTGGCCAACAAATATGTAGGTGCCCTGATGTTGCTGACAATGGGGCGTAATGGTACCCCCTCTTTGTGAACCTTCGGGAGTCCATATAGTCTAGGCGGTACCGGACCTTGGGGTAACAATTTCTTAGCGTCACCCTCCGGTAAATCTGCGTCCTTGAGAAGCAGATTTACCGGAGGGTGACGCTAAGAAATTGTTACCCCAAGGTCCGGTACCGCCTAGACTATATGGACTCCCGAAGGTTCACAAAGAGGGGGTACCATTACGCCCCATTGTCAGCAACATCAGGGCACCTACATATTTGTTGGCCAAATACCTGACGGGAATATTAAGTCCTTACGTGGGTAAATGCCCTCATCACATCCGTAATTCCGTGGATTTTGTTAAACGCCTTGATAGCTTCACGTTGGGTGAGTCAGATATCATGGTGAGTTTTGATGTCGTTTCCTTGTTCACGAGGGTACCCCTGCGAGAGTCACTAGAATTGATTAGTGAGAAGTTTGACGAGAAGACCACTGAACTTTTTAGGCATGTCTTGACTTCCACGTATTTTCTTTTTAATGGAGAATACTACGAACAGACGGAGGGAGTCGCCATGGGTAGCCCACTCTCACCGGTGGTAGCGAATTTGTACATGGAGAACTTCGAGGAGGAAGCCCTGTCGTCATCCGAATGGAAACCTACTTGCTTTTTCCGTTACGTGGACGACACTTTCGTCATCTGGCCACATGGTATGGATAAACTCCTTGACTTCCTTACACATCTAAACTCCATACACCCCAACATCAAATTCACTATGGAGACTGAAACGGAGGGTAAACTACCTTTTCTTGACGTCTTGGTCAAGAGAAGGCCTGACGGCACCCTAGGTCATGGGGTGTATCGGAAGACAACGCACACTGATCTGTATTTGCACGCAGACAGCTGCCACCACCCTTCACAGAGGAATGGGGTACTTAAAACTCTAGTACATAGGGCGCGCACTATCTCTGACGCAGAGTGTCTACCGCAGGAATTGGAACATCTGAGAACTGTATTTCGAAAAAATGGGTACTCAGAGTGGCAGATTCAACGTGCTCTCCGCCCAACCACTACAGCACAACCTGTGGATATGGATGAAATCACGAGGGAGGAGGTAGGCACTGCGTTTATCCCATATACAGGCGCACTCTCGGGAAAGATCGCCCGCATTTTGAAGAAACACCGGGTCGGAACGGTGTTTTGTCCTCCGAATAAAACTCGTGCACTGGTGGGGAGCGCCAAAGATGACCTCGGTTTGAGGAAGGCCGGCGTGTACCAGATTCCGTGTCAATGTGGCAAGTCGTATATTGGTCAGACGATGCGTACCGTCGAGGATCGATGCCGTGAACACCAGAGGCACACTCGACTGATGTATCCGAGCAAGTCGGCGGTCGCTGAACATTGTTTGTCGGAAAATCACGCTATGGAGTATGAACGCACGAGGATTCTGGTACAGACGTCGAGATACTGGGACAGCGTTGTTAGAGAGGCCATCGAAATTCGCACCAATGACGACCTCATAAATCGTGACTGTGGCTATAATCTTAGCAAGGCTTGGGAACCAGCGATTGGATTAATCAAGAGTAAATCGAGCAAATGTATAGTTGTGACGACCACGGCGGACGGAGCCATCACACCGACGTCATCTCAGACGCCGTCGCAATCTGTTCCACCGCGCGACCGTGGCGCGGGGCGCGGACGGCGGAGTGAGCGCGCCGCGGGCGGAGGGTATTTAAATCCGCCGCCGCCGCGACCGAACCCAGTTCCACCTGAGCAGCCATAGTGTACGGATCTCCGTGCCGGCACGTTCACAGGAGCTCAGTCCGTCAGTTCACCTGATGATGGCGACATGTATGATCGCCGAAATATTGTGCCCGTTGGACACTGTAGACCGGCAGTACACCCGTGGATATTTTGATTATTATTTAGTTGTTGTTTGGAAATAAAGATAGATTTCAAGTCAGAACTGTTCTGTTGCAATCCGTTTTTTGAAGGTCATGCAAGAGTACAGAATAATTTGATTAGGCGAAAAATTTTGCAGCAAATCTACTAAGCAGTCACAAAACCTATCAACCCCTCCAGTTGTTGGATCAGCATCAGAACTGGTTTTAGATTCTTTAAATAGGTTACTAGCCTTCAGGTTTTAGGTGAATCTCCTGTGAAGAAAGAGACACCTCAGCATGAGGAAAAGTATCCAAAGCAAAAACTGGAAATGGTTGTCACAGTGTTGGCCTGTACTTATGTGGCACAACTGGAAAAAGAAACGTGTGAAAAAATGGAAAAAGAGAAATCATTGCCCAGGTGAAAGATAAGTTTCACACTATCATATGTATCTGTGACAAAATACAAATTTTGACAGTACTTACAAAAACATAGGAGTATGAGGAAAACTGTGAAAGAATTTTCTGTTTCAATTACATGGTGTGAAGAGCAAAACAGTTAGTAGCAGAACATGGTACATTAGTGACACCAAATACAAAGCCAAGTAAGACATTGTGAAAAGCCTGTTTAATCACATGACTTTCGCTGTGGTCGTAATGTGAGCTGTGTGATTCCAGGAGGGAGGGGGGAAGACTGTGTCTGTGAAAGAAAATGGAATTGGCATACATAAGCAGAGGCAGCTAAGGTTGCACAATCTTAAGGAATTGTATGCATGTCTCAAAGATACATATCCTGGGGTAAATATTGCATTCTTCGGTGGACAGTCAGTGATTGCTATGTGGAAAGAAATGCTGTTAACAGACATATGTGTTTGACATTCATTTGTGGGTTGCATAAGTCTTGTAGACTTGTGGAGAAGCAAATGAAGTGCAGACCAGCTTCCTGCATTTACGTGGATCATCTCTATGACTTGTGTGTTTCCTGCTGTACCAGACACTTTGGTTATCAGAAGATTTGACATTCTCACAAGACTGAATCCAGTGATATCAACTGGAAGAAAGTACTCTCTCCCTATATCAGATAAGGTGAACATTAACAATTTAATTATTGGAGACTTGTGAAATGAGATGTAACCAATTTTTATTGCCTTTTCTTTGAAGCTACACCGTAAATGGGATATAATATCACTGCAGTAATTACTTATGACTTGTAGTTCTTAATAGTTTGCTTTTCATATTTATTGTGCAATTTGATAGTGTGCTGTTCCCGACAAAATAAATTTTTGGGCATGATGCGTTGATGTACCATGTTGATATTTACCATGTTTATAGTAGCTTACTGTGGCAATACAATATATTTTCTGAACTTGGGTGTTTTGAGGATTCAGTGTCACCTTGGATGTGGAGATTCTTAGAAACCTACTATGTTGCATATCAACATGAAGCTGTGCTCATTATCTTTTCAATTATATAATGTTCATTTCTATATCTGGATTAGGACCAGAATTATAGTCATTTATGTTGAGAGAGAAACTCATAAATTTCACACAATTTCCAAATTTTTCAGACCTTTAATTTCTTCACAAGTCCTTTATACCTCTGCAAATTGGTAGTTTTCCATCTGGATAATTGTATGCACCAAATTTGAAAGAAATCCGAGATGCTCTGGTAGAAAATGTTGTTTTCTGTGTTGCACTGACATGAAATTAACCCCGGATATCTTCGAGGGAAATAGCTGTCGGCTTTGTAACTGTATTCAGAACTACCTCATACATACAAAACTCAAAAATGATCCAGTGAGTAAAGTAGGAAGGTCTGTAAGGCTATTCACATGTGTTGCTGCTGTATACAGAAAGTTTTTGAAGACAGAAAACTATTTCATGTAATAAAAACTGCAGAGGATTGATGATTGGTGCAGGGACAGGTTGTTGGCATGTAATACATGGTGCTTACACAGTTGTGAAGACCTGTGTTTGTTTCATTACATTATTGAAAATAGATCTCTGGATACAGTAGCAGCCATAAAATACCTGGGAATATTTGTCATGAGTGATTTGCAGTGGATTGTCTGAGTTCTAAGGAAGTGTAGTTCATACACAAAAGTGGCTTATTAAACACTGGTTCAGCCAATTATGGAGTATTGCTTGTCAGTCAGGGCACTTACCAGATAGCATTTATAGAGGAACATATCTATTATGTAACTGTGTTCTTGTTGTTTGTTGTGTAAACTGGCACAAGAATACATTTTGTAACAGAACTAATGTGGGATTTTTTCCCCAGCTGGTGCAAAATTGTTGTTGCTTTGTGATCTTTTCACAAAGCGCAAGGCTGAACTCTCACGTGAGGAACGGCATGAAATCATCCGCTATGCGAAGTCGCGGTTACCGGTTTTCATGAGCCAGCTGCAACGTTTCCTGCAAGGTGTAAAATCAACTTTCAGCAGTATGTCACCCAGCCAGCGACAGGAAGTCGCTACTTATCTTGTGCCTGAGGTTAATGTCACAGTTATTATCATACTAGAGCCAGTAATTAGTTCAAAATGGAAATCACTGTTAATTAGGTGAGGGCATATATTCTACCACATTTGAAGCTACACTGAAACCCAAATAGTGTGTTAACATCCTTGTATGTATCTTGATTTTTGAATGTGCTTTGGACTCCAGTCATTGTCATCCTATTTAATACAAATTTTCCTTGGAACTTAAGTTCAGTTTTGCTTTTTTTAAAAAAATATGCAGTAGTAACTAAATAACAGAATTTGGTTTGTTCAAATAATAAGATTTTGAATGGGTTTTGGTCTATACTCTCTACTTGCGCGGATGTATAGGCTTGTAATTTGTTTTGTACATAAAATATCTTATGTCAACTAAGTACTTTTAGTGTGCATGTGTGTTCTAGCTGAAAACTGAAATGTGTGATATGGTCTGTCAAGAATTGCCAAGGTATGCTGAATTTGAATTAAGATACTCTGTATAAAATCTAAGGAGCAAAAGTATTTTGCACAGAAAGTGCTACAAAATATTAAAAATATGCGAAAATTTGGTGTTAAAATATCATCTAGATAAATTTTAAATTTTTTAAAATATTGTTTCCAAAATTATAGATTAGGATGGAACATGATGAAGATGATAGAAATAGTTGTATACTAAATCAATAAGTAACCTATAAAGGACTTAAACTGTGTTAATGAGAGTATGTGTAAGATAAATTGTAAGTCACTGTTATATTGCAGATAGAGATTATGGTGACTTATCTAACTTCATTCTGGTTTCTTCTTGCACGCAGATTGAAACTATTTTGGATACTGTTTCTACACTAGTAGTACAAGTGAAATCAGCCCTGGAACATATTATAACTGTTCTTTCTCCATCAGAAAACCCAAAAAGTCAGAAGGAAAAAGTTGGCGAAGTACTCACTAAATCTTTGAAAAATGTAAGTGAACTGTATTTATTATCTTTTTTTCTGTTTTCTGGATATCAGTTTTTATGATAGACACTTCATATTTTACAGGTTTTGTACAGAAGAGAACTTAGCAAACTGAGAAATTTTCATCAGAGAATAACTTTCAGTTTAGTTCATCTTCTACAAAAGAAGTAAGTAGACAACATGCAAATATAGCAATATATAAAGTAATATGTAGTGAGAACAAACAAACAAATGTTCTTAAGTACTCAGTTTAGTGATCATTTGCTTTTGCAGTGCTGGATTATTAACAACAATAATTCATCATTGTTTGAAATACCATGCCATTCAGAATCGTCTCCTTACTGTGATGTACAAAAGCTGCTTTTCCACTGTCTGTTATCTGTATCTTGCAGTCAGCAAAAGGAAAGGTGTAATGCTGGCATTGGACTGTCTTCTTCTTCTCCTCCTCCTCCTCCTCCTCCTCCTCAGCCTCCCCCTCCTTCTTCTTTTCTAAAAGGCTAAGCCTTCTCTCCTCAGCAGTCATTTTCATCTTCATGTATAACATCATTCTATTTCACAGGTTATATTTTTTAAATAAATGTTCTCAGTTGTCCCCTAATTTTTTGCTCTAAGACTTTGCCTTTGAAAATCTTTTACAGAAGAATATCACATGTGATAAAGTGTCCAGTGATTTTCTTCCCCCCCCCCCCCCCCTCATAGTACCATCTCATTTGTTTTACTGTCTGTATGTCAGGACATTCCATGCAAAGGTCTTCACAAGTCTTTCCTTAGTTCGATACTTATATGTTTCTTAAGCAAAAGATTATTCTTATATGGAAAGCATTCTTGGCCACTGGTATTCCTCTCTTGATTTCCTAGAGATACTTGTTTTTTTTTCCTCCACAGTGCTACAGAAATAGCAAAATTCATTTATTTCCTCATGTTTCTTACTGCCTGTTTTTATGTAAGTCTTATGTTCACCTACTTTCTCACCTATAACTATGACTTTTATCTTCTTGGCAGTGTGGTTTCAGTTGCATGAGACTGCAGTCCTGTGTGTGTGTGTGTGTGTGTGTGTGTGTGTGTGTGTGTGTGTGTGTGGTCTATTGTTGATGAAGGCCTTGAAGGCCTTAATGGCCAAAAGCTTTAATTGTGAGAGGCTTTTTGCTGTGCCTATCTCTGACTTGGCATCTCCACTATATGGCGAGTAGCAAGTTTCCTTTTTTTGATATTGTTACATTCCATCCTGTATTTTCCATTGTTTGACTTTTGTCTTCTTAGTATTTATTTTCAGTTTGGTTATCCCTTGATTTAGTTCTTTCTGTGAGTGTGCAAATCTGAGGCAGTAAATCTGCATACCATGAATTTTGATTCCAGTCATCTCTCGTTTCGTTATTGCTACTATCTCCTCAATGAACACATTAAATAAGGCAATAGAGGACACCACTCTCCAATTCCCCTCCTGATTTCTGCTTCTTTCTTGCCATCATTAATATCTAGTGCAGTACTTTGACTTTTGCGTATAGTCAAAATTAGTTGGCTGTTCTTCCAGTCAAAATGTCCTTGCTTCAAATGATAGTTCCCATCAACCAAATCAAACGCTTTCACTAGGTCAGTAAATGACACACGTTTTCCAGTCAACCACATATAATGCTTTTCCTAAGCCAATAAATACTACATATGTTTTCCTGTTTACTTCTAATTTCCATTCCAAAATTTGATGTTGTGTCAATATTGCCTTGCTTGTTCCTTTCCCTGATCTGAAGCTGAACTGATGATTGGCTAAGTTCCAGTCTTTTCTTTTTAATCCCCTCTTTAACCATTGACAGTAATATTTTTGATGCAGGTGGCAGAAGAGCTGGTGTTCTATATCTAAGACAGTCCTTTGTACCTGCTATCTTGGGTAATGCAATAGTTTGACTTTCTCTTACAGGGTGTATACGACCCGGGACATCCGCGAGAAAACCGGGAAAAACCCAGGAATTTTTACATCCGGGAGAAAACTGGGAAAAACCCGGGAATTTTTCATTGTTTGAGTTTTCAGTTGCATTTTTGTGATTTTGACTGATAAGAACGGATACTGTAACAAAGGATATTATTATATCCCACTACTGCAGAATAATACTGCAGCAATAAAACATGAATGAGAGAAAAAACGAAAACAAAACTTCAATTGCAAAGGAAATGCCCCATATACGGTAACAAAACTCAGTGTTCATACAAGCATCTGCTAACAGCAAACTGTGTCAAAGGCTGTAAGAAGACTATGCAGTGCTTTGTAACAACAAATTGCCTCTGATTAGCCAACTGTTTACGTTAGATTCGTTTGATCACCTACGAGTGGGCTCGTGCCCATGCACAGTTGAGTCACATATGACTAGTATCTTCTCTCACTTCTGGCTGCAGAAATGTGACCTTTGGCTGTGAAGTAGTGGCAGCAAGCAGCCAGATGCTCCCTGGAAAAATTTTACTGGTGCGTCAAAGCTGCCAGATTCACGCATGCGCAGTGGGCCCGGATCTTGGGGCGGAGGGGGGCGGGGTCGGTAAACTCGTATTCTTGAGGAAAAAAACCTTGTTTCACAAAGTACCTAGCATCCAGCGCACATTGGTCTATCGATTATTCATATTATTTTAAATGCATCCCTGTTGGTTTTTAACCATTTTTGAACACATTCAAAATTGTTTTCTGAATGAATCTACGAGGATAATTCCAAAAGTAAGGTCTCCTATTTTTTTATAAGTACATAGATGTGTTTATTTCTACAATGGTTTACATCAGTTTACAGCTTGAACATTTAGCTATTTTTCGACATAATCACTATTTCTGTCAATGCATTTTTGTAAACACTGTGGCAGTTTTTGTATGCCCACATCATACCAGCTTGCCGCCATGCTGTTCAGAAAATTATGAACCTCTTCTTTCACTCGTCATTGGAGGTGAATCACTGGGACCATAATTAATGCTGACAGGTACTGAAAGACTCTGAAAAAACTCAAATGGACAATTCAGAACCGGAGAAGAGGAATGTTGAGCAAGGGTGTAAACATTCTCCATGACAATGCTCGCTCACACATTGCTCAGCAAGCCGTTACTCTGTTGCAAAAGTTTCAGTGGAACATAATCACCCATCTACCCTGTAGTCCTGACTTGGCGCCCAGTGACTATCACCCGTTCCCTAGGTTAAAAGAACATTTGGCCGGAAAGCGATTCAGCTCCAACAATGAGGTGAAAGAAGAGGTTCATAACTTTCTGAACAGCATGGTCGTGAGCTGGTATGACATGAGCATACAAAAACTGCCACAGCGTCTACAAAAATGCATCGATAGAAATGGTGATTATGTTGAAAAATAGCTAAATGTTAAAGCTGTAAACTGATGTAAACCATTGTAGAAATAAACAGGTCTATGTACTTATAAAAAAAAAATAGGAGACCTCACCTTTGGGACTATCCTTGCAAGTTGATTTCTGAATGCGTGCATAGTGTACGTGATGTCTCTGACAGGGGAATCCTTGTCGCATCTAGAAATAAACTTTCCTGCCCACAAAGAGGGATGGGGCTATACAAGCTGAGCGGAATAAAACCAAATGGATGAATGCCAATCGTTGTTTGTTTATGTGGTTCACTGAGTTTGCGATGATCAGCATTGTCATAATTACTAGCAAAACCCATAAATTTAGACTACCAGCGTGGAAATAAATGACTAACAGGAATAACAGGTAAGAAAGATTACATATTATCTTCTTGGAGTATCCAAGACGATGAAATTTTGACAGGAAATTTTTGGTCACATTGCTACACTAGTAAGGGCCAGTTGTACAGTCCCCGGCCAGCAGCCGCTTAAGTTCTATTCTGGGAGTAGCGTGGAAAACGCGTTACACAAACACGTAATAACACTTAACTGGAGAGTAATTGCAGGATAACTAAACTGGTGATTGTGGCAGGGTTAGTGAAGTTAACCAGAGAATAAGTTTTGACAATGACAGGAATAGTTACAGAATTAGGGATGACAAGATTGTTTGTTAAAACGGGGAAGTAGAAGAAACTGGGACATCACACAGATCATGAATGAATATTATTCCAAATTTATTTGAAAATTTTGTACTACTACTTTTCGATCTCGTGCTTGAGAAACTGGAGTGTATGAATGAAATGTGAAACTGCTACCTAACATAAAGCTTTTTGCTTGTAGTAGGGCTAGTAGCCATTTGATATTGGTACTTCACGAATTATGTTCTGTCGTGGTAAAAAAATGACCTTTTGTGCCAAAACAGTGTTGTTTATTTGGCGTGTGTTAAAATTGCTGACTATTAGAAAGACCTATTTTGTTTTATCTAGCAGACAGTTACAAAATAGATGTAATCAGATCGAGAAACCCCACCAGTCTTGGGTACTATTTGTATTAACAGCTTTTTCAGTATTATACAGCGACATTTCGATTTTTCATGTACCTTTCATGGAAAGGAAAGCATGCCATGTAAAGCTGTAGCAACATAACAGGGTGGAGGGGGGGGGGGGTGGAGGGAGGGAATGCTAGGACCTAAGGATTAAAGAAATGTGTACTGTCTTGCGTATCTCTTGTCTTTACAGGTTTTATGTACTCTAAATGTAATTTCATGTTACACAAAACAGCAAGTAAAGAAATTTGGCTTTTATTAATCTTTTCCGCTGAGAGAGTCAATTTATTTGAAACGAAGTGTTTAATTCCACACTAGTGGCTAGTTTCAAGTGTTCACTGCATTTCAAGTGCACATTTTCATCTACTAGTACGTATGGCATTATGCCATAATAAAGAGCCAAACATGAGATAATACAGTGCTGGTACTCCAAGAGAATTTGCATCCAGAAAACCACACTGAAAAGCTTAATATCAGGTTTAAGCCTACTTCATTGGGAATCTGGACATGCGATTGTGCACTTTAGTATGGTTCACAAAATTCTGATGCCCTTGGAGTATCCTCTGATGTCTTGTTTCTTTTATGACATAATGTAATATCTTTTAATGTTTTACACGTACAAACATACGGGCTTCCTATGTCGTTGTAGCTGCACAAGTGCGGTTACGCCTGTTGTCTGGCGCTCTCTGGCGACTGCTGAAACTAACCTATTGCTAACAGGTCGCTGGAAAATATTTGGAATGGCGGTTTGAAAAGTGTTACTAACAAAGTATACTTCCTTTTACGCAAAATGAAATAAGTGTGAGAATGTACAATTAATTTCTTAATCTCAGAGCATTTGACTCTCATTTAAAAAATAACTCTTTGATGATAAGCCATTTAGAAGAATTTAGAGCCCAGAAGATCGGACATTTAGGTAGTTATTAAAAATTTTACTGGCACATTTGTGTGATACATCTTAAAGTGCAACACGCACAAAGAGTATCAACATTATATGTGAAAGCTATGCTTTTCTTGTTGCGACACTCTGTATATTAATTATGATTAGCTTTTGCCGTTTGTGTGTTTGCACTACTTAACAGAGATGTTGCTATTGGCTGACTACATCATGTGTCCTATGCTCTGAATATCCGCTGTTATCAACTGGCGAGATCATGTGACATGAGCTAGAACTGGCTTACAAAAGTGCATCGCAATCTCGATTTCAATGCTTTGGAAAGTAGTGTGCGGTGATTGGTGGAATTTGAATTTATACTTTTGTAGTACGAAAATAAGCAGCGTACATGTTACTACACATCGAAGATCTTTCCACAACTTGTTTTTTTTCCCCCTGTGAGATTTATTTTCTAAAGTGCCGGGAAATTCTACGCCAGTATATAAAACCATAACCATTCAAAGGGTTGATACGTTTTACAGTTCCGAGGGAAAGTATAATGTCACTTAACTCATCCAGTATAAAGTGTATTTTTAACCGGGAATTTTTTTTTCCTTGTCCGCGTATACACCCTGCAGCTCAATAAATACTATATATGTTTTCCTGTTTACTTCTAATTTCCTTTTCAAAATTTGATGTTGTGTCAATATTGCCTTGCTTGTTCCTTTCCCTGATCTCGAGCCAAACTGATGATTGGCTAAGTTCCAGTCTATCTTCTTTTCAGTCCCCTCTTTAACCATTGACAGTAATATTTTTAATGCAGGTGGCAGAAGAGCTGGTATTCTATATCTAAGACAGTCCTTTGTATCTGTTATCTTGGGTAATGCAATAGTTCGACTTTTTCTTATGTCAGCTAGTGTGATTCCTCCCATATAACATTTAGATAACACAGCACACAACTGTGTTGTAAGACTTCTGCAAGGATGTCATCTACACCCAGTGCTTTATTTGATTTTAACGTGTTTAGTGCAAGGTGGATCTCTTCTTTCGTTATCAGTGGTCCGTTATTGTTTTCAATCAGTTTTTCATCTTCAGTAACCTCCTGTAAACTTTGTTTTAGCATACCTGTACAGGCGCCTGTCACTTAAATCTCCTATGTCAAACAGCAACGTTCCATTTTTTATCTCTCACTATGTTACTCATGGTTCTGTCTGTGCTGCAACAGTTTAATCTTCAAATAAGCTTCATCTTCTTCCCCATATTTAAAGTCGTGTTCTATTTATTTGCTAATTTTGCCCAGCCACTTTTCTTTGAACAGCACATTGTTGTTATGTTTTTTGAATGGTTTATATTGATTCAGGCACTTTAAGTCTTTTCCTTTTGTCACATTTTGTCAGTGAGTTCAGTTATTTCTGGGGTCATCCAAGGCCCTGTTTTCATTATTCCTAATTAGACTGTCATATTTGACTTGGTATCATCCAAGCTGGTTTTTTCTGTGTCTGATTCCATTGTTGTATTGGTGAATTCTTGCGCAACCTCTGCTTCCATCAGTTTATATATTGCCCATTTTGTTGGATATTTCAGCTAGTGCTTCTTAAATTTGATATTATATCTTACCACAACAAGTGGTTACTATCTATATTAGTGCCAAGGTAACAGTGAGTACATTTTACTTGATTCCTGTACCTGTGTGTCACTATTATACAGGGTGTTACAAAAAGGTATGGCCAAACTTTCAGGAAACATTCCTCACATGCAAATAAAGAAAAGATGTTATGTGGACATGTGTCCGGAAACGCTTAATTTCCATGTTAGAGCTCATTTTAGTTTCATCAGTATGTACTGTACTTCTTCGATGCACCATCAGTTGGCCCAATTGAAGGAAGGTAATGTTGACATGCGACTCATTGCTCTACAGTACTAGCATCAAGCACATCAGTACGTAGCATCAACAGGTTAGTGTTCATCACGAACGTGGTTTTGCAGTCAGCGCAATGTTTACAAATGCGGAGTTGGCAGATGCCCATTTGATGTATGTATTAGCACGGGGCAATAGCCGTGGCGCGGTACGTTTGTATCGAGACAGATTTCCAGAACGAAGGTGTCCCAACAGGAAGACGTTCGAAGCAATTGATCAGCGTCTTAGGGAGCACGGAACATTCCAGCCTATGACTCGCGACTGGGGAAGACCTAGAACGACGAGGACACCTGCAATGGACGAGGCAATTCTTCGTGCAGTTGACGATAACCCTAATGTCAATGTCAGAGAAGTTGCTGCTGTACAAGGTAACGTTGACCATGTCACTGTATGGAGAGTGCTACGGGAGAACCAGTTGTTTCCGTACCATGTACAGCGTGTGCAGGCACTATCAGCAGCTGATTGGCCTCCACAGGTACACTTCTGCAAATGGTTCATCCAACAATGTGTCAATCTTCATTTCAGTGAAAATGTTCTCTTTACGGATGAGGCTTCATTCCAACGTGAAAATGTTCTCTTTACGGATGAGGCTTCATTCCAACGTGATCAAATTGTAAATTTTCACAATCAACATGTGTTGGCTGACGAGAATCCGCACGCAGTTGTGCAATCACGTCATCAACACAGATTTTCTGTGAACATTTGTGCAGGCATTGTTGGTGATGTCTTGATTGGGCCCCATGTTCTCCCACCTACGCCCAATGGAGCACGTTATCATGATTTCATACGGGATACTCTACCCGTGCTGCTAGAATATGTGACTTTACAAGTACGACACAACATGTGGTTCATGCACGATGGAGCTCCTGCACATTTCAGTCGAAGTGTTCGTACGCTTCTCAACAACAGATTCGGTGACCGATGGATTGGTAGAGGCGGACCAATTCCATTGCCTCCACGCTCTCCTGACCTCAACCCTCTTGACTTTCATTTATGGGGGCATTTGAAAGCTCTTGTCTGTGCTCGTATTGTGGATGGCTATGATACAATATGCCATTCTCCAGGGCTGATCAGGGATTCCAGGCGACGGAGGGTGGATGCATGTATCCTCGCTAACGGAGGACATTTTGAACATTTCCTGTAACCAAGTGTTTGAAGTCACGCTGGTACATTCTGTTGCTGTGTGTTTCCATTCCGTGATTAATGTGATTTGAAGAGAAGTAATAAAATGAGCTCTAACATGGAAAGTAAGCGTTTCCGGACACATGTCCACATAACATATTTTCTTTCTTTGTGTGTGAAGAATGTTTCCTGAAAGTTTGGCTGTACCTTTTTGTAACACCATGTATAATCAGTTTCCCATTACCACCAGGTGTCTTCCACATTTAGCATCTTCCCTTTGGAGCTTCATGATGTGTTTTGTTCACAAAATTGTAATATTTTCTCACCACTTGAATTCTCAATCCAAACTTGACAGGTCACTTGTGGTTCTCTTGTATGCCTACCAACACATTAAAATCACCCATTAGAATAACATTGTCTTTAGTTTTTTTCTCATTTCCATTAATTCTTCAGTGGGATTACTATAAATGTTTTCTGTTTCATCTTCATTAGTATGCGTCATTGGTAAAGACACTTGAATTATAACAATAATGTCAAGTGGGCTAGCTTTTGACTTTGTAATTAATATCCTATTACTGGACTCTGAGAATATGAATTGAGAATACAAATTAATTTTCTGGACTAATGAGCAGCAATAATTTTTGTATAGGTGTGTTGAACACATTTGTGGTCATGCATTTCTCTTGTCAGCATTATAGAATTTAGGCCTGTGATGGTATGTGTTGGTAACTGTTAATGGTCTGAACTGTTAATGGTCTTGATATCTCAGCTGCCATTCTTATTTATTTATTTATTTAAGTTATGCTGGGACCTTCTGGCAAATCATGCCTACTTCTTTGTGCCCCTGTAACATCTTACAAATTTTATTATTTAGCCAGTTAGCAAATTTCCTCATTACTCCTGAATTTCTTAAAAAGGCAGCATTGACTTATTGAAATTGAGTGGCACCATAACACCCCACCGAACCTCCTTCAAGGTTAACTGCTGTTGATTCTGTTAAGCACGAACGGTATTCTGATGAAGGATAGCGAATATGCATACTATGAAATCTGTACTGTCCAAACCTGAGAAAATGTTTCTGTTGTGTAAAGTGTGTTAAAACTTTAAACAACCTGGTTCCTATACTTCTGTGAAATTGTCTTCTTATATTAACAGAACATAATTTTTATACTGGAATTAAATTAGCATTAGGTGTTATGTCTCCCCAGTATACAGGAAAGGAAATTTATAGATTAAAAGGTGATAACATTTTTGAACACATGTCCATTGATAAGAAATTGCTGTACTCTATAGAGATGTTAATACTGAAGAGTTCATGATGATAATTTAAGAAGAATAATGTTGTGTATTATTAACCTTTTAATGTAAAGCAAACTTTGATAACCATTATATGTGTAAAAAAAAAAAGGGGGTGCGGGGCACTCTCTCATTTGCCACAATTTTATGTGAATGAACGAGTGAGTTGCAGTAATAATTTGTGATGTCTCCTATATGTAGGCTTGAGACATGTGAATCAAAATTCACTGCTGCAAGGAGAAAAAGTTAGACACATTGTTAAGGTGTTTCCGATTCAGTTTCTCATAATTATATTTTATGAAGCTTGCATGTAATAAAGTTACCAGTCAGTATATCTTAATGTAGTTTATTTTCTGATTACTTTTACAAATCATTTGTTTCTGAATCTAGTTTACAGCTAATGACATGAGAAAAGATTGTGTTCCTTCAAAGTGTGTAATTTTTGTTCCACTGCTGTGTGACTGGGTGATATTCTTCTTTTTCAGGGAGAGTTTCAATGAAATGACTAGTGCCAACAAAGTACGATCTGTGGCTCGCAACCTGGAGCAGTTAATAGAGGAACTGCCTATATTTCTTATGAGGCTGGAAGAAGTAACAGCTGCCCTTGATGATAGATTGGAATGGCATGAATTCAAATTTTGCTTTAAAGTTGGAACTTCCAAAGTGGTGAGTGTGTGCAGTATCATGCACAGTAGTACTTAAAACCGACCAATGAGCATTTTCAACCTTCAGTCATAATTATAGAATTATTTTAAGAACTAAAATAAACATATTATTCAACAGGAACTTGATTACAGTAGAAATATGGTTGCATTTTTTTGTACAAATTAAATGAAGTGATTAAGCTAGTTTGTTTTAACTTTTCTTCAGTAGAAAGTCTTTGTGTTACTTTACAAAGTTATATTTGAGAAACTCTAATCGTAATTCCATATTGTTAACTTATCAGACAGCAGAAAAAGACAGCCTGAATGGTTGACTGTAAGATTAAACAATGGTTAACCCAGGATGGAATAATAATAATAATAATAATAATAATAATAATAATAATAATATGGAAAGGATAGATTGCTGCTTATATTGTGTTAGGGAGCGTTGAATCATGGAATGGCGTAATGAAGAAGAATGCTCAACTTTTAAGCTTTTGCACAGAGTCCTCCAAGCACAACTCACATGTGGTCACTGTCTCCGGGAACTGGGCCCCAAGTGCCGGTTGTCTCCTCTATCCCCCCTCCAAAAACTGTGTGTGTGTGTGTGTGTGTGTGTGTGTGTGTGGGTGGGTGTGGTTTTTTTTTTTTTTTTTTTTTTTTTTTTTTTTTTTTTTTTTTTTTTTTTTTTTGGGGGGGGCGGGGGGGTCTTCTACTCTATGTGGTGAGTACCAATTTATCCCTTCCCTGTTGTTGACTGTAAGAGTAATTTCATAAGACAAACTGATCATCAGAAATGGGGCTCAAAGTAAAAGTAATTTAGTACATAAAAGACGTACACCAATAGATGATTCAAATAACCAAAACATGGAATGCTCATCCTCCTCTTCTCGAATACTGAACATATGTTCAAACTTCAGTTGTAAGTGCAACTTCTGCTAACATATTGGGTATATTGCAAGTTTCTTTAAACCGACCAATGTGTGTAGCACAGAAGCATGTAAAAGAAAACAGCATTTACACTCGCCTTCAAGCACCAGCTCTTTTTCAGCAAAAGTATGTACACACACACACACACACACACACACACACACACACACACACACACACAGGCACCCAATTGCACACTCCCATGGTTGTGGTTGTGTGTGTGTGTGTGTGTGTGTGTGTGTGTGTGTGTGTGTGTGTGTGTGTGTGTCAATGTGAGAATTTTTGCTAGAAAGGGAGCTAGTGCTTGAAAGTTAGTGTGAATGCTGTTTTCTGTTATGTCTTTCTGGGCTCCACACATTGTTCCCCTATTGGATGAATGGTCGCCTAGCTCCCTTATTTTACATGCTGCTCCATCCTGGAATTTCTATTGATCCCGTCTTCGGTGAATGGTCGCCTCTCCCTTATTTTACATACTGCTCCATCCTGGAATTTCTGTTAATGTTATAATGTTTTTTAAAAAGATATTTGGTAAGAGGAAGCACAATAGTGCCAGATTATATATATATATATATATATATATATATATATATATATATATATATGGTTATAATAGAGGGAAACATTCCACGTAGGAAAAATATATCTAAAAACAAAGATGATGTGACTTACCAAATGAAAGTGCTGGCAGGTAGACAGACACACAAACAAACATAAACATACACACAAAATTCAAGCTTTCGCAACAAATTGTTGCCTCATCAGGAAAGAGGGAAGGAGAGGGAAAGACGAAAGGATGTCGGTTTTAAGGGAGAGGGTAAGGAGTCATTCCAATCCCGGGAGCGGAAAGACTTACCTTAGGGGGAAAAAAGGACGGGTATACACTCGCGCACACACACACACATATCCATCCACACATATACAGACACAAGCAGACATATTTTTTTTCCCCCTAAGGTAAGTCTTTCCGCTCCCGGGATTGGAATGACTCCTTACCCTCTCCCTTAAAACCCACATCCTTTCGTCTTTCCCTCTCCTTCCCTCTTTCCTGATGAGGCAACAGTTTGTTGCGAAAGCTTGAATTTTGTGTGTATATTTGTGTGTCTATCGACCTGCCAGCGCTTTTGTTTGGTAAGTCTCATCATACTTTCGAAGGCCAGACATACCAACAATTAAAGGGAACAGCCATGGGTACCAGGATGGCCCCCTCATACGCCAACCTATTCATGGGTCGCTTAGAGGAAGCCTTCTTGGTTACCCAGGCCTGCCAACCCAAAGTTTGGTACAGATTCATTGATGACATCTTCATGATCTGGACTCACAGTGAAGAAGAACTCCAGAATTTCCTCTCTAACCTCAACTCCTTTGGTTCCATCAGATTCACCTGGTCCTACTCCAAATCCCATGCCACTTTCCTTGACGTTGACCTCCATCTGTCCAATGGCCAGCTTCACACGTCTGTCCACATCAAACCCACCAACAAGCAACAGTACCTCCATTACGACAGCTGCCACCCATTCCACATCAAACGGTCCCTTCCCTACAGCCTAGGTCTTTGTGGCAAACGAATTTGCTCCAGTCCGGAATCCCTGAACCATTACACCAACAACCTGAAAACAGCTTTCACATCCTGCAACTACCCTCCCGACCTGGTACAGAAGCAAATAACCAGAGCCACTTCCTCATCCCCTCAAACCCAGAACCTCCCACAGAACCACCCCAAAGTGCCCCACTTGTCACAGGATACTTTCCGGGACTGGATCAGACTCTGAATGTGGCTCTCCAGCAGGGATACGACTTCCTCAAATCCTGCCCTGAAATGAGATCCATCCTTCATGAAATCCTCCCCACTCCACCAAGAGTGTCTTTCTGACGTCCACCTAAACTTCGTAACCTCTTAGTTCATCCCTATGAAATCCCCAAACCACCTTCCCTACCCTCTGGCTCCTACCCTTGTAACCGCCCCCGGTGTAAAACCTGTCCAATGCACCCTCCCACCACCACCTACTCCAGTCCTGTAACCCGGAAGGTGTACACGATCAAAGGCAGAGCCACATGTGAAAGCACCCACGCGTTTTACCAACTGACCTGCCTACACTGTGAAGCTTTCTATGTGGGAAGACCAGTAACAAATTGTCCATTCGCATGAATGGACACAGGCAGACAGTGTTTGTTGGTAATGAGGATCACGCTGTGGCTAAACATTCCTTGGTGCACGGCCAGCACATCTTGGCACAGTGTTACACCGTCCGGGTTATCTGGATACTTCCCACTAACACCAACCTGTCAGAACTCCGGAGATGGGAACTTGCCCTTCAGTATATCCTCTCTTCTCATTATCCGCCAGGACTCAACCACCGCTAATTCAAGTTGCCGCCGCTCATACCTCACCTGTCTTTCAACAACATCTTTGCCTCTGTACTTCCGCCTTGACTGACATCTCTGCCCAAACTATTTGTCTTTGAATATGTCTGCTTGTGTCTGTATATGTGCGGATGGATATGTGTGTGTGTGTGTGTGTGTGTGTGCGCGCAAGTGTATACCTGTCCTTTTTTCCCCCTAAGGTAAGTCTTTCCACTCCTGGGGTTGGAATGACTCCTTACCCTCTCCCTTAAAACCCACATCCTTTCGTCTTTCCCTCTCCTTCCCTCTTTCCTGACGAAGCAACCATTGGTTGCGAAAGCTAGAATTTTGTGTGTATGTATGTGTCTGTTTGTGTTTCTATCGACCTGCCAGCGCTTTTGTATGGTACATTCCACGTGGGGAAAATATATCTAAAACACAGATTATGTGAAACTTCCTGGCAGATTAAAACTGTGTGCCCGACCGAGACTCGAACTCGGGACCTTTGCCTTTCGCCCGCGAAAGGCAAAGGTCCCGAGTTCGAGTCTCGGTCGGGCACACAGTTTTAATCTGCCAGGAAGTTTCATATCAGCGCACACTCCGCTGCAGAGTGAAAATCTCATTCTGGAGACAGATGATGTGACTTACCGAACGAAAGTGCTGGCAAGTCGATTTTTTTCCCCACAGAACTGAGCTAAATAACTTGCACCATCTCTGTTTACACTTACAAAACTACTGTCAAAAGTACCAACACAATATTCTCCAAAAATTATACATATTGGTACAGATTGCGAATTCTTTGCAGATGAATGGAAAAACTGATAGAAGCCGACCTCGGCGAAGATCAGTTTGGATTCTGCAGAAATGTTGGAACACGTGAGGCAATACTGACCCTACGACTTATCTTAGAAAATAGATTAAGGAAAGGCAAACCTACATCTCTAGCATTTGTAGACTTAGAGAAATCTTTTGACAATGTTGACTAGAATACTCTCTTTCAAATTCTGATGGTGGCAGGGATAAAATAAAGGGAGCGAAAGACTATTTACAATTTGTACAGAAACCAGATGGCAGTTACGAGTCGAGGGGCATGAAAGTGAAACAGCGGTTGGGAAGGGAGTGAGACAGGGTTGTAGCCTGTCCCCCATGTTATTCAATCTGTATATTGAGCAAGCAGTAAAGGAAACAAAAGAAAAATTCGGAGTAGGTGGTAAAGTCCATGGAGAAGAAATAAAAATGTTGAGGTTTGCCGATGACATTGTAATTCTGTCAGAGACAGCAAAGGACTTGGAAGAGCAGTTGAACGGAATGGACAGTGTCTTGAAAGGAGGATATAAGATGAACATCAACAAAAGCAAAACGAGGATAATGGAATGTAGTCGAATTAAGTCGCGTAATGCTGAAGGAATTAGATTAGGAAATGAGACACTTAAAGTAGTAAAGGAGTTTTGCTATTTGGGGAGCAAAATAACTGATGATGGTCGAAGTAGAGAGGATATAAAATGTAGACTGGCAATGGCAAGGAAAGCGTTTCTGAAGAAGAGAAATTTGTTGACATCGAGTATAGATTTAAGTGTCAGGAAGTCATTTCTGAAAGTATTTGTATGGAGTGTAGCCATGTGTGGAAGTGAAACATGGACGATAAATAGTTTGGACAAGAAGAGAATAGAAGCTTTCGAAATGTGGTGCTAGAGAAGAATGCTGAAGATTAGATGGATAGATAACATCTAACTACTGAGTAGGTATTGAATAGAATTGGGGAGAAGAGGAGTTTGTGGCACACCTTGACAAGAAGAAGGGACCGGTTCGTAGGACATGTTATGAGGCATCAAGGGATCACAAATTTAGCATTGGAGGGCAGTGTGGAGGGTAAAAATCGTAGAGGGAGACCAAGAGATGAATACACTAAACAGATTCAGAAGGATGTAGGTTGCAATAAGTGCTGGGAGATGAAGAATCTTGCACAGAATAGAGTAGCACGGAAAGCTGCATCAAACCAGTCTCAGGACTGAAGACAACAACAACAAATTTTAATCGTTAAGAAATGAAATGATCGTATGGCGTTGTTGGCCGGGAGGCCCCATGCGGGGAAGTTCGGCCGTCGTATTGCAAGTCCTTTTTAGTTGACGCTACTTCGGCGACTTGCGAGTCGATGATGATGATGATGATGATGATGATGATGATGATGATGATGAAATGATGATGACGTAAGTTCTGTGACAAAGACACTCCTGTGTTATTACTATAGGCCTTCAGTGTGACTGCCATCTATAGGTTATCTGTGGAAAGTACATAGTTTGGTACAATATTTCAAATTTTTAAGTAGATAATTTAATGTGTTATAGAATTATGGTTTGCTAAAAACATCAGGTGATCTTGGTATCCATATGACGTCTGTGTCTCAATTGCTGTCACACTATCGTATAAGTTTGCTCCTTTGATGTAGGAGTTATGGTAGGTGTTAAACATTTGCTGGAGCATTATTTATGGTGTTATGAAAGTATGAAAGATTATTTCATAATGACATTTGGTGATAGCATCTTGGTCTCATGATGTCCTTCTATGACATATATTATGCAATGGGCCTAGATGACTACAAAATTAAATAATTTATGTGCAGTGTAGAATTTTGTATCATACTTCTGTGTTCAAATGTATGTAAATAAAAATGAAATAATCAATTGAAACGTGTTAACTTCATACGTCAATGGAAAAATAAAAAGAAATATTAATATCTGGTTCAAATGGGACAAAAACACATCAGAAGGCGATTTATACTTTGAACTGTATGCACAAAAATGACAAAACTTACCAATTAGTACCACTTCTCAGTTACATATGAATAGGCCAATATCTATCAGAATGAATTCTCATACCTCTAAAAATTTTACAAGCCTTTAAAAGATTTTTAGTCTTACCCTGAGTTCAGTCCCACAACTTGTTCTTGTCTTTCCTCTTGTTCTGTCCGTTATTTGTTGTTGTGGTCTTCAGTCCTGAGACTGGTTTGATGCAGCTCTCCATGCTACTCTATCCTGTGCAAGCTTGTTCATCTCCCAGTACCTACTGCAACCTACATCCTTCTGAATCTGCTTAGTGTATTCATCTCTTGGTCTCCCTCTATGATTTTACCCTCCACACTGCCCTCCAGTACTAAATTGGTGATCCCCTGATGCCTCAGAACATCTCCCCAATTCTGTTCAATACCTCCTCATTAGTTACGTGATCTACCCGTCTAATCTTCAGCATTCTTCTGTAGCACCACATTTCAAAAGCTTCTATTCTCTTCCTGTCCAAACTATTTATCATCCATGTTTCACTTCCATACATGGCTACACTCCATACAAATACTTTCAGAAATGACTTCCTGACACTTAAATCTGTACTCGATGTTAACAAATTTCTCTTCTTCAGAAATGCTTTCCTTGCCATTGCCAGTCTACATTTTATATCCTCTCTACTTCGACCATCATCAGTTATTTTGCTCCCCAAATAGCAAAACTCCTTTACTACTTTAAGCATCTCATTTCCTAATCTAATTTCCTCAGCATCACCCGACTTAATTTGACTACATTCCATTATCCTCATTTTGCTTTTGTTGATGTTCATCTTATATCCTCCTTTCAAGACAATGTCCATTCCATTCAACTGCTCTTCCAAGTCTTTTGCTGTCTCAAACAGAACTACAATGTCATTGGCGAACCTCAAAGTTTTTATTTCTTCTCCATGGATTTTAATTCCTACTCCAAATTTTTCTTTTGTTTCGTTTACTGCTTGCTCAATATACAGATTGAATAACACGGGGGACAGGCTACAACCCTGTCTCACTCCCTTCCCAACCACTGCTTCCCTTTCAAAGAGAATATTCCAGTCAACATTGTCAAAGGCTTTCTCTAAGTCTACAAATGCTAGGAATGTAGGTTTGCCTTTCCTTAATTTTTATTCTAAGATAAGTCGTAGGGTCAGTATTGCCTCATGTGTTCCAATATTTCTACAGAATCCAAACTGATCTTCCCCGAGGTCAACTTCTACCAGTATTTCCATTCGTCTGTAAAGAATTCGCGTACGTATTTTGCAGCTGTGACTTATTAAACTGATAGTTCAGTAATTTTCACATCTGTCAACACCTGCTTTCTTTAGGATTGGAATTATTATATTCTTGTTTATGTCTGAGTGTATTTCACCTGTCTCACACATCCTGCTCACCAGGTAGTAGAGTTTTGTCAGGACTGGCTCTCCCAAGGCTGTCAGTAGTTCTAATGGAATGTAGTCTGCTCCCGGGGCCCTATTTCAACTCAGGTCTTTCAGTGCTCTGTCAAACTCTTCACGGAGTATCATATCTCCCATTTCATCTTCATCCACATCCTCTTCCATTTCCATAATATTGTCCTTAAGTACGTCGCCCTTGTATAGACCCTCTATATACTCCTTCCACCTTTCTGCTTTCCCTTCCTTTCTTGGAACTGGGTTTCCATCCGAGCTCTTGATATTCATACAAGTGGTTCTCTTTTCTCCAAAGGTCTGTTTAATTTTCCTGTAGGCGGTATCTACCTTACCCCTAATGAGATAAGTCCCTACAACCTTACATTTGTCCTCTAGCCATCTCTGCTTAGCCATTTTGCACTTCCTGTCGATCTCATTTTTGAAATGTTTGTATTCCTTTTTGCCTGCTTCATTTACTGCATTTTTATATTTTCTCCTTTCATCAATTAAATTCAAAATGTCTTCGGTTACTTCATCTCTCAAAGCTACCCATTCTTCTTCTACTGTATTTCTTTCCCCCATTCCTGTCAATTGTTCCCTTATGCTCTCCATGAAACTCTGTACAACCTCTGGTTTAGTCAGTTTATCCAGGTCCCTTCTCCTTAAATTCCCACCTTTTTGCAGTTTCTTCAGTTTTAATCTACAGTTCATAACCAATAGATTGTGGTCAGAGTCCACATCTGCCCCTAGAAATGTCTTACAATTTAAAACCTGGTTCCTAAATCTCTGCCTTACCATTATATAAACTATCTGATACCTTGTAGTATCTCCAGGCTTCTTCCATGTATACAACCTTCTTTCATGATTCTTGAACCAAATGTTAGCTATGATTAAGTTATGCTCTGTGCAAAATTCTACCAGGCGGCTTCCTCTTTCATTTCTTGCCCCCAATCCATATTCGCCTACTATGTTTCCTTCTCTCCCTTTTCCTACTATCGAATTCCAGTCACCAATCTCCCTTCACTATCTGAATAATTTCTTTTTTCTCATCATAAATTTCATCAATTCCTTCATCATCTGCAGAGCTAGTTGGCATATAAACTTGTGCCAATGTAGTAGGCGTGGGCTTCATGTCTATCTTGGCCACAATAATGCGTTCACTATGCTGTTTGTAGTAGCTTACCTGCACTCCTATTTTTTATTCATTATTAAACCTACTTACTCCTGCATTACTTCTATTTGATTTTGTATGTATAACCCTGTATTCACCTGACCAAAAGTCTTGTTCCTCCAGCCACCGAACTTCACTAATTCCCACTATATCTAACTTTAACCTATCCATTTCCCTTTTTAAATTTTGTAACCTACCTGCCCGATTAAGGGATCTGACATTCCACGTTCCGATCTATAGAACGCCAGTTTTCTTTCTCCTGATAACAACGTCCTCCTGAATAGTCCCCGCCCGGAGATCCGAATGGGGGACTATTTTACCTCCGGAATATTTTACCCAAGAGAAAGTCGTCATCATTTAACCATACAGTAAAGCTGCATGCCCTCGGGAAAAATTACGGCTGTAGTTTCCCCTTGCTTTCAGCTGTTCGCAGTACCAGCACAGCAAGGCTGTTTTGGTTAGTGTTACAAGGCCAGATCAGTCAATCATCCAGGCTGTTGCCCCTGCAACTACTGAAAAGGCTGCTGCCCCTCTTCAGGAACCACATGTTTGTCTGGCCTCTCAATAGATACCCCTCCATTGTGCTTGCACCTACGGTACGGCTACCTGTATCGCTGAGGCACACAAGCATCCCCACCAACGGCAGTTCCATGGTTCATGGGGGGGTTCTGTCCATATTCATACCAATTACTTCCCAAAAATTGTCAAGTTTTTGTAGTATTGTTAGTCCTTAAACATGATTAAATTTATAAATAAAATGTATGTTTCTGTGTAACTAAAACTACTGAAATACATCCCTATGACAAATGGAAATACTTTTTACTTAGACTAAATCTTTAATAAACTGTTCGTACTTCAGTGGCAGGCTCTATTGGGAGAGTTGAAATCTGCAGTTACAGTGCAGTACCACTCTGTCAGATTGTCAGCACTAGATGTTCAGTGTGCAGAGGTTTGTTATGTTTTGGTGCAACTGGAAAGAATAAACAAAAAATCAATTGGAAACAGTCTGTTTATTACTTTATATTAATTGCTTTAGTTGTGCTACCTTTGTGTTTTTTGTCCATCAATGGTGTGCATTGGCAGTATGTTGCAATCAGATCATCTGCAGTGATTTTAAATTTGTATTAAGTATTTTTAGTACTTTGAATGAATGAATGATTGATAACAATACAGCACTTCAAAGCATTGTTCTTCTGGTTTTGTAGCTGAATTGTAGTGCCCAAGTTAGCCTTGTAGGGAAGTGTAACTCTTCTTTAAAAGCAACCATGTATAGAACATTAATGTGATCCATTCTTGTGCCATCCTGCTGGGTGCCTTGTTTAGATTGTCGAGTTGTTTCCTTGTGTCTTCTTTTGTCTTGCTGTCTATTGGTACACTGCCTGCAAAGGCTAGGCAGACCATTTGGGCTATATATGCATCTTTTGCATTCCTATTTCATCGTTTATTGCTTTCCACTATCATCATGTTTAGCAAAATTAGTGACAGTCAAATTGATGTTCTGCACCTTTCTTGATCTCCAGTTCTTCAGATAGTGCTCCTCTCAATCATACCTTCACCATGCATCTGTCAGAATTCCCATATACAGTTTGGTGTAGTGCCATCTGATCCTTTGTTCTTAAAGACTTCAGAATCTGTCTGCCGATGGAATTGTGTATTTCTTATAATCTTGGAAGTTTGCTACCGCCTTTTTGTTCTTTAAGATCCTATAATGTATTGGTTGTTAAAGGGTAAATATCCATTGCATGCATCTTCTTGCCTTTCTAAGGCTCACTTGATATTCTCCGAGTATACTGTATATCTGTTCTGCTTTCTTTAGTGATAGTTTTTACAATGCTTTGCAGCCAATATCTAGTTGCAATATTTCTCTGCAGATGTTTCATCCCTCTCATCTCCCTTCTTATATCAGAGAATCTTGATTGTGTTGTTTACCCTCTCCACTTTATTGTCTATGCTGCCATTCCATCTTTTCCAGTTGCTTCGTTCCTATAATAATGAGTTTCTGAAGAAGTTAGTAGTAATATTGCAGTGAGTTTGGAACTGGTATAGAAATGTTGAAAATAGAAATTCAGAGATTCAGTAAAAAAGGGGAAAAAATTGTTACTGCTAAGTCCCATTTATATGCTCTCATTGTTGATTTGTTTGATGTATGAGCTTAGTGTTAAGTTCATTAGTTACTTCAGTACTGTCTGCTTTTTGTCTTCACAAATAAGTTCATTTCCAATATTTAAACTATCATGAAAATTAAACGTGAGGCTGTACCAAATGTAACAACTAACATGGTTGACATATTTCAAGAATGAAGCAAATTTAAAAAATTGCATTTATTTTTGTGTTGCAGTCAGGGATCCTGCAGCAGTTACTGACACATCGTGAGACTTTGCAAGAAGTTATGGTTCAGCTATGTGACTTAGTGCAAAGGGAAGCATTCACGAGATCACTCTTCGCCCTTGAGCTCCTTGATCCAGCTCATTATTCAGCAGATCATCATAGTCATCCAAGTGGGCATTTTCACTCTACTCCCAAACAGCATGGGTACAAGGTAGGTTAATTAGGAAATAAGACACAGGGATGTATGATTTGTGTAGCACCTTCGCTGTTGACACCAAAAGCAGTGGCAGATGGATTATGAAGGAGATGGTATTTAAGGTAGTTTAATCTCCCAAAGTTGACAGTAGAAATGGATAAATGAAATATGAAGGGAATGATACTGGTACCACAAGCTTTAAGGTTTAATAATTTTTACCTTCTCCTTTTAGTGCTGTTGCTGCTGCTGCTAATTCCCTTGTCATTTATTCTGCATATTTGTTTTCCTTATACCTACTCTAAATTTCCCTTTCTTGCCCTTTTTTATTTGTGATATGTCTTTTTTTCCCCACTCCTGAAGCATCACAATCTTGTTACTGGCCTCCATAATTTTCTTGTAGTGTATTCTAGTGATGAAGTAACTGATTCATTCCACATCATAATGAGAATGGGACATAGGACATGCAAGTAACTCACTATTCAGCAACAGTCTGTGTTTACAAGAAGTGTTTCTCCTGGTACCATTTCATATCTTCTAATCATTTCACCTCTGTCTGTTACGTTTTGATGACTGTTAAATCAAATATCACATTTCACTGCATTAAAATTGTTTTAACAGCAAGTAAACTACTATTTGCAATTTGTGATGTTATCAGACAGCTGTTTCTTCCTTTCATTTTTAGATTTCGTGATAGTGTCATATAAACATGCATATAATAACAATATTTTTTATTTCCAGCTAAATCTTGTGGAGTCATTGTGTATACCACCACTTTCTCGAAACAGTAGACTGTCTAAGGCTGCCGTCCAGTTACTGAGATCGGGTCAGGACACTGACATGGTCTTTGAAGTTGTCTCCTCTCCAGGTAAGATGACTGGAAATTTATACTTTTTTTTTTTATTTTATGCCCAGTGGGGCACATCCACAAAATTGTGTTAACTTGGTCATTTATGACTATGCTAATGGTGATATGGCAAAGAAATGCAATGTATTGAAATTCTCTAGTTTCTGAACAACTGAGCAAATTGATGTGTGAGGGGTGTTCAAAAAAAGGTACAAGACAACATTGTGGGTATAATTGAAGTTTTTTTTCCCCAAAATAATCACCAGCAGCCTGAGCACAACTTCTCCACTGTTTTACAAGCCAAAGGATTCCGTGCTCCCAAAATTCCTATGTTGGGGACAGGAGCCAGTCCTCCATTGTGTCCTTCAGTTTGTAGTTTGAGCTGAAGTGCTTCTCACTGAAATGTTTTTTAGTGGATTTGAACACATGGAAGTCACAGTGTGACATGTCTGCGCTGTATGGCACATGCCTGAGCTATTCCAAATTGAATTTGGCCATTAAACTTTCTGTGATCTTGAAGACTTGTTGGAAACATGTCACCGTGGAGCAGAATCGCTCCCTCCATGAGCACCCCAGGCACCACCTTCCCTGATGACGCTGCTTTGAATTTTTAGGGGGAGGTGACAATGCTCACTTCACATCCCTAGATGTTTCACTACATTACGCAAATTCAATCACTTCAGTTGTTAAGGCTTTTCGTACCTTTTCATCTGAACACATAGGAAAAAATACAGTGGTGCAATTTTGGCGTGTTCTGGTGACACTAAAGGTGACTATTGGGACAGTACTTTCTTGGAAATTGTGGCAGATTTCCTTCCCCCTTAATGGGATAAATAATTATCTGACCACAGCAATGTAAATAATTATTTTGACACTGCTGACTCTGCAGTACAGTTGAGGGTTACCTGGGAAGTAGTACAGTTACAGTAGTTGCACCATTCGTTTTGTACTCTCTCTCTCTCTCTCTCTCTCTCTCTCTCTCTCTCTCTCTCTCTGCCTTCCTTGGTATATTGTGACTTTCAATTAGGCTTTTCCAGCATTGCTCCATAGAGGACGGGCACATCTGGCAGCCCATCATCTCACTCTCAGGCTGACGCAAAATGGATAAGCTACCTACCTGGTGGCCCTGTTGCACACATTTAGTGCTGTGCTAGCCACTTGGTCACCTCTGCCTACAGGCGCGTGGTTGCTGTAGTATGATTACAGACACCACACGTCAGCCGTCTGCTTGCTACCTGTGCCCATGAACGTCCAACTGTTTGTTGACAGGCATGCAAGCTGAAACAGTCTACTTTAAGTCATTGGCTTGAAGTTAATTTTTCGAGGATGCCCAGCAGTAGGTGCTTGGATGTAACATATATTCTGTCCTCATATCTTAAATAAAATTTGCATTGGTGAATGCATCTAGGCAGGTCTTCCTATTAGAAGATGGGAAATTATCTGAAGCACAACAGTGCTAAATGTACACTCATTTATTTAAAAAAATTGTATGTCAAATAATTAAATTAAACAAAACTGCCACTCCAGTGTCCAAAGCCCCTAAACAATCTTGACAGCTGTTTACCATTACTAGTGGTGGGAACAACTGAATGAAGCAAGTCAATTCCGTGAGTTGTAGGAAAACAGTCAACTCATTTTGTTGTAGTTTTTCATTGACGTATTCGTTTGTTCTTTCGAGTGAATCTGGTCTATTGGAGGAAGCACGTGAAAACAATCAAAACATTGTAGTTTTGCGTACTGACTGAGCTACTAATTATTTCTTTTCAAGCGAAAGCAGTCTGCCAGTTTGTCAGCCAGTCAAACCATTTATTGATACTTTGAATTGAAACCACTCTTAAGTGTTGCAGTTGACTGAGGTATCCATTCATTCGTCTGAATGAGACCAGTCTGTAGTACTTTCATTATTCCTTACAAAATAGTGGTATACAACCAGGATACACACACCTAAAGATGGTAGCCCTACTTCTGGGTGTTTATGAAGATGCGTCAGGGGTACGCCAAAGTTAATATAAGCATTATACATATTTATTTAATTATATTGTAAATAGACTAATTCATCTTTTCATAATTTAAAACTGATTAATAAATTACTGTATATTAAATTGTTCCAGATGCAATTAACATGTAATTATTGGGCATACAAAGTTGAGCATAAAGTTTTCCTTAGGGGTACATGATTCCACTTTACTGGAAAGGTGTGATGATGTCCAGTAATTAAAAATCATTTGAATGTAGCTCTTATTCAGCCATTCATTTGTTTGAAAGGTAAATATATTTTGCGGGGAATTAAGTTATTTGCTAGACACATGCCAATCCTACCCATGCATACAAATGTGCATTTCACAGCCTTTGAAAAGTAGCATTTCAGGGCATGAATTGGTTCTATTCACATTCACACATTATTACTTCAATTTCATAGACAAGCCCATCTATCGCCATCACTGTAAACAATCTGTAAACTCGCCTTTGGCCTGCTTGGAGTGATAATTTCAATCACCTGATCCCCGGCACTCTCAGTTCTCAGAAGAAACATTCAATGCATTTGGGATTGTTAAATCATTATTTCCGAGTGCGCTGGGTTATCACCTGTCAGCACTGTTACTGTCCTTGTGATATTTGGTTTTTTGTGTGTGCTGGTAAGTAGGTTTTAGTTTAGCTTTTCATCCATTTTTTGTGAATAGATGTTTACTTAACAGTGAGGTGGGTATGTTCAGTAGCATGGGAATGGAATAAATCACATGGCTGGATAAAAAGTAGTCCTGAAGATAAATTCAATGGGATACACAGTATCAGCAAGCATGATTCATAATCTGAAACTACATTAATGAAAGTAAGTTAACAAATGGTGCCATATTTCTCTCGAAAAAAATACTTCTGACAAGTGACAGTACATGTTCAAAAAGCAAGTGATTATGTAATCGAACAATTTCTGTTCACAATAACACTGCATTTACTGAGAGAGAGTTGTTGGTGGTGGGTGCAAACCAGCAGGAAGACACGGAGCTTCAATAAATTTAAATAAAAAAGTAATTGTTCAAAAATAATGGACATTCCTGGGTAAAATAGGGGTGGGGCCACAACTCACCTATAGCAGACTGGTCTGTTGAGCATAGCAACACATAACAGGGAACTGCCTTCACACTAGCTTCCATACTGTTTCTCTTCTTTTAGGAAAAGCACATGCTTTCACACACTCAGAAACACACAGAACCCCAAACCCACTTTCTGCCATAGCCACGTTGTGTGGTGTTGAGGGTGCTCTTAAGTTGTGCAGTAGCAGTGACGGGTATGTAGTTAAAAAGTGGATCTTGGATTTTGAGGCACCAGTGTTCTTAATTTATTGAAACCAACTGCAAATGCTTGTCACGTGTATTTTGCAGAGAATAGGGTGGGAGGGAGGGGGCGAGAGAGGGAGGGGGGAGGGAGGGAGGGAGGGGGGGGGAGAGAGAGAGAGAGAGAGAGAGAGAGAGAGAGAGAGAGAGAGAGAGAGAGAGAGAGAGACACTGACTTTAACTAAGTCTTTTATTCAGGGCGAGAATGGTCTTACATCTGATGAAAGCTTTGAAGTAATAATTTGATATGAATAAAAGTGCTGCAGGGATCCTCAAACTGCTCTCTCGATGAAACAAACACGGGGAGCATCATAAAGAATATTTTCTTGTAATGAAATAAATTGCCAGCTGTGCTGATAATAACAACAACTTGATTATTCCAATTTGTTACTGACTCGTACTTTTGTTTTCAATTGTTGGCTTAAAGGTGTGTGCTCTTTTACAATTTATGAGAGCAGTAGCCCTACCCTCATTCAGAACTATCATTCGTTAATTTCATTGTGTAGTTATGTGAGAAAGTTATTTTTGAGAATTTTCGAATGTTTACAAAACTAAATTTTTGAAAATTGTCGTAAGTTGCCAGTGCAAATGTTGGGGATAACTTCTTTCATAACAAATCAGTGTTTGTGATTCACAATTGTAGCCAAAGAATAGATGGCCCTGAATTTCAGAATATGTCAGTGCAAATAAATGTACATTTTTGAGAATTTTTGAAAGTTGCGATTGTCCTGTGCATAATCCAATTCTCAGTAAATTGGCTTTTGTGATTTAGTTACTGTAGCAGATACTGTAACTAACATGTTATGTTAAATCTGATTTTCCCTCCAAGAAGAGTATATATGACCTACATTTATCATACATTTACTCTAGTTTAGAGTTTGTTAGCGATTATAATTAATCTCAAAAATATTTGCTTCACTTCGTAGAGTGAATTAATATTCTTTAGCTCAGCAAGTTGAAGATAGTTAATAGGCTTAGTTTAAAGTTCAACTGTCCTGTGATACATTGCACCAGCCACAGTGCATCCCCACTGACAATGCTGTTCTCAAACATGGAATGAATTGGTTGACGTTTGTAAGCAGTTGGAAGTTGCCCTGACTATTGTCAGATGATTGGCAATGCTTATCATTGTGTGGGAAGAGCTCCTGAGAGGTATGTACCTGTAATTATTGTCAGATGATTGGCAATGCTTATCATTGTGTGGGAAGAGCTCCTGAGAGTTTTGTACCTGTAATACTGGTACCAAAGGTATCTCAGGTACGTCTTATCTTGTGGACCCTGTCTCCTTTATGGGAAGTGTGGGATCTGTCATTACTCAAATGCTAGATTGCTGCTCACCATATAGAGGAGACATTTATTCATAGACAAGCATGACAAAAAGACTGCTATACATTCAAGATTTTGGTCTAAAGGTCTTCTGCTAAAGTAGAAAACACATTCACACAAACAGAACTCTCACACAAATGACAACTGTGTCTGGGCCTCAGCAGGTGTGTGTGTGTGTGTGTGTGTGTGTGTGTGTGTGTGTGTGTGTGTGTTTATTGTGCATGTCTATGACTCAGTGTTTCCTCCCTATGTTGAGTAGAAATCTGTCCGTCCTTTTCATAATATTGTTGTTATTCCAGCTTGGATTTTTGTTTGTTTGATTAGGCCTCAAGAATGGAATTTTTATGCTGATGATGAAGAGGAAATCAGAAAGTATGCTTTGTTTTGGATGTGCTCATAACAATTCCAGTTCTAGAAAGTTTCATTTGTATCATCAGATATGCCTTCAGTGTTCCACCATTGTATAAAGCTCAAGCGAAGGATAATGTTTCGACTTTGATCTTACAACTTTTTAACACTTTGGAGACAAGCAACATAGCTTCTACATCACACAGATTATTCTCCAAAAATTCCTATGTTGGCTATTTCTCAGCTTTTTAAATATATTACAGCATTTGTCTTACATCTGTCACCTGTATGAAGGTACTCTGTGATGCTTACACTACTGTATAAAAATGAAAAGAAAGCACAAATGGCAGCAAATGTCATTTGTGTTGGTGGGGATATATATACAGATAACATTGTCATATTTGCTTTGTGGTGTTTACATTCACTTTGTCTGCGATATGCTTTCTATGTTCGAGGTAGCCTTAGAGCACAGTACTACAAAATAGAAAAGGCTACCGAAAGATTTAATTGCCCAGAAGCTAAAAAGAGGAGGAGGAGGAGGAGGAGCAGAAGAAGAAGAAGAAGAAAAAGAAAACGCTATTTCGTTTTGCCTGCGACTCCATTTGCTGTTTGTGAAATGAAAAGACACTATAACAGTGTTTCTCTGTGATGACAAGGGACAAAATGAGTGCTTCCAATGTCATTATCAGAATAAAGAATGATAAAGATGATGTAACCTTACTGTATTTTAAATTATAATAAAAGCAATGCTGGTGTGAAAAAAAGTGATTGGCTACTTTCCTTTCGAGAAGAAGCAAGTAGCACTTTGACATTTTCAGTGTTGATGATTGCAAACTTGTATGTTTTTAATAAAAAGTTGAGAGCTACCACCAGCCATCTTGTTGAATTCACTACTTAATTAGAAGAGGTATTGGTAAACAAAAGAGGCTTGGTTGGCTCAACTTCCACACAAAATACTTAAGTTGTAAACAGACGAATTGGTAGATTTTTCCGTAAATTGATTCCAGCAAAAAAATTCTCCATATGGCCTCAGAGGAGAAGCAAAGTTTGTGCAGAATGAAACAAGCCAAGATCTGGGAAAGTGTCAAGAAAAGGAATTGGGTACTGTTGTCAAGAATATTGTGTAGGACTTAATTTACAATAATGCTTCAAAAATTTCATACTAAGGCAAATGTAACTAACAAGGTAACACTCCAAGTATAAATAAATGATCTCAATGAAGCTTAGCGAGGTGGTAGAGGGGGTAAAATAATGCACTTCATATTGTTTTGTTTGTGCCCAGTTTCACAATTAAGTGGTAAAACATAACCTGAAAAGTAATTTGGCATTTTAGGTTAAGAGGGAATATCTTTGAAATGATGATATATACAAAATGACGTGCAATTAACATTATCGAAAACTGTGTAATCACTTTTGTAATAATTTGAAACTTTACAAAATATCCCACCACCATTAATTAATTTTAAAAAATGAATCTTGTGTTACAAGATAAATTAAAGCACATACTACCAAGGGATGTATCTGGCTTTCAGTGTTGGTAAAACTTTGTGAAAAGACTGTCAGATCTAGTTGTGTTGAATGATTATGATGCCAGTCTCCTCTTGAGAAACAATGTTATCCAACTTCAGTCACTACTACACAATCAGTTCGCTTTGCCAAGTCTCATCAATGTTGTGAAATATGCCAGATATCAGGATATTTAAAGGATCATCTGCGACAATCTGAAGTGCTGCTTAGTTGTGTTTTACAGGATGAGTCACCAACTATTGCCACCTAGAATAACTCCAAAAGTATGATAGTAGCGGAAAAGTTTGTGGGACAAATGTTGCATGGGTCAACGAGGGCCATAATATGACTTTGGTTTTTTGCTGCTAGGTTGGGTCGCATTAGAGATACGAAGGTCCACATTGTTTTGTAAATGGGATATCGACTTGTTCTTTGAAGGAATACATCATGCACATTCGCTCAATTCGATGATACGTGTCTTACTATTGCTATTAGTGTTGTATTGCAAAACCACCAAATGGTGTTTACATGTCAATGGCAAATTAGATGGATACGCCGTATTCGGCGAATATTTATTATTTGCATGATAAATGAGAGAGAATTGTCAGAGCATGTGCTTCTTTAAGTACCGAAGTGATAAGGAATACCACTCAATCCATGATAAGAAGATTGCAGCACTGCATTGATACCAATGGTCATCACTTCGAACACCTTCTGTAAATGGACATTCATACCACGTTTGTGACTTTTATTGACCTTCAAAGACCATATTGTTACACATAATTGGATTTGTCTCAATAGTCGCTATCATAAAAGAAGTACCAAACTATAGCATCCCATTAAAAAAAAAAAAAGAAAGTTGACATTCATATCTCTGAAGCGACCCCCACCTAGCAACAAAAAACCAATGTCATATTACATTCCCCATTGCTCCGTGCAGCTTTTGCCCCACAAACTTTTCAGATTCTATCATACTTTTGGAGTTATTCTCGGTGGCAAAAGTTAGTGACTCACCATGTTTATTGCGTTCTCCGTCATGTATACTGTGTGCAGAAATTCCATTCATTTTGTGTATATGGTGTAAAAACCCATTATATTTTAAGCTTTAATTTGCAAATTATCATCATCATAATTTTAAGGCAACATTTATTGCGTAATGTGTTCATACAACGCAATCGAGGTGTTACAGCAATTTGAAAAATCAATAACATAATAATTATACAAAACAAGGAAAAATAATGTTAGACATTATGTCTAGGTGTAATCACTGTAAGACTTTTGCCTTCTAGATCTTGATGCACAACAACTGCATCACTGCCCCCCCTCCCCTCGCCACCCCCATTCCTCCTAAGTGCCAACAATACTTGTGATTAAACTTGATGTTAGTCCAGATTGGATGGTGACCTGTTTTGCTGTTGTGGAGCCATCAGAGGTGTAGTACTTGATGCCTGTGGTGCTTTGTTGGTGACAGGGTAGCAGGTGGTTCTGTCACATCTGAAGGTGATGCAGTAGGTATCGTGTGTGCCTTGGTGGATGCAGTACTGAACGCAGATTTTAGGTGATCAGTAGAAACTGTTGTTGGTGTTCGCATGGCATCAGTTCTAAATGTTTTATCCTTTCTGCTAAGTACTGTATATAGCCCACCGTACAGTGGTTTCAGAGGTTAACATACCACATCATGTCAAATGAACACCGAGTCTCTTCTCCTCTTACTGAAATAGGCCAAAGTGGCTGTGCCTGTGAGTGTAGCTAGCTGACGAAGACTGCTTCATTGACGGGTGTATCCAGCATGTTGCAGAGGAATTCATCATGTAGTCTATTTGTTGTCCATAGACAAGGTCAGCTGCAGTTGTTTTCATATTTTTTTTATGGCTGTGCAGAGTAAAGCTCTGAATATGGAAAGTACGGCCAACTTGCCAGTGGCCGCCATTTTGGGCCCACTGCACCAGTGGTGAAACATTGCCTTCTGCAGCATATTTAGTTGTGTATATTAAAAAAGTGCACTCAGCTGTCTAATGCACTGCTAAAACTGCTCAGTGGCTTAAAACGGAACATGTCGGATATTTAGCAACAAAAAATCTCAACAAATTCAAGTTAATGAGTTGAAAAGCATTTGTTGTGGCAAGCATGAAAAACAGTTTTTTTCCCCTGCTATCCTGTATTAAAAGTGAAAGCAGATTTCACAGTTATTGTTGCAGTATCAAGTTAGAACATCTGTTTTCGTAATTGGCTTAAATTGGTCCTGTCCGATAGTTAGCATGACGAAAGGGAACCAATATTAGTTCACAAGTGCGAGGAAAAATCCATCGCTAACTTAAATATCTATATCTACTTACTTCTTGTTCCTGCTACTCAGTACTGTGAAAATTCGCCCAATGTCTCTTTTGTTGTATGAAATGAAGGATTGGATTCAAATATATGTGCACGTTGCCTTAGTAAATAGAATAAATAAACATGCATATATGATTACATGTGACTTATATTTTTGTCAGAACTATCACATAAAACTTTGTCTGCAAATTGTTCTATGACAGTAGGAGAATAGTTACGAAAGTACAAGAGAACACAGTTTTAAAATGTGTTCGAATAAAAGTAGACCTACGAGCAAAAGTAGGCTGTAGGAAACAGTAACAACTGTATTTGTGTTAATACTCTGTAGATTAGCAGGCGGGTTAATGGTTACTGAATGAAAGATGGTAGGTACAGTGCCGGCCACTGTGGCGGAGCAGTTCTAGGCGCTTCAGTCCGGAACCGCGCAGCTGCTACGGTTGCAGGTTCGAATCCTGTCTCGGGCATGGATGTGTGTGATGTCCTTTGGTTAGTTAGGTTTAAGTGGTTCTAAGTTGTAGGGGACTAATGACCTCAGATGTTAAGTCCCATAGTGCTCAGAGCCATTTGAACCATTTTGGTAGGTACAGTACTTGCCTAGTGCACATTTTTTTCTTCTTTTTTTACATTATATTGTGTGAAACAAAGTAAAATTTATTATTGTGAGCATTGTAAATGTAAGTTTAAAACATATTGCATAATCAATTGGGACAAATATTTTGCCAGTCATGTTAATTTTGCACAGTCCACTTACTATTTTTTGTTTTAAATGCTAACAGTGGCAGTTTTATCTCTTAAGATTTCTATTTTGTAATTAAACTACCATTAAACCATCCTATTAGCTCTTCTGACTTTTTTTGCTGTTCAGATGGACTAGAAACTAAGTAACAGATATGTAAAAAGGAGACAGAGACAAAAGGCCAGAAATAAATAAAATTAATTGATTGGTTAAGTTTAGTTCCTGCAACCTTTCCCATTGTGACCAGTATTCTCCTTCTTGTCACATCTCTCACTTTGGAAGGAAATCTGTACAGTTTTCCTCCCGTTTTGCCTCGAAACAAGCAGCCAAAAGCATAGCACTGAGGCATTATTGTACTTAAAACTTCAAAGATACACAGCACTTCCTATGCTTCACAAGTAATGCTTGGGCCCACAATGGCTGGTAATGTCATGTGATGCAGTTTCAGCCAATCCTGAACTGCGGACGGCGGCAAACGCAGGGGAAAAGAATGGCCATACTTTCCTTTATACAGAGCTTTAGTGCAGAGGGCTCAGTAGCACGATTGCCAAGGTCTCAGTGCAACACTGTTAGTCGTGATATTGAAGAGATGCTTTGAGCTGACAGTACAAGCATTTCACCAAACCATTCCCTGTCGGGTGATAAGAAGTTGTCCAGATCAGGTTCGTGCCTAACATGCCGGCGAGTGCCTTGAATAGATAAAGATTCAAACTGCTGGCCCTCTTCAGTGGTAATTGAAATATGCGCACTATTTTTATGTACTTGAATTTTGCATATTTCGTGACAGTACTCACTTTTCCGTGAAATGTTTATTAGACGATATTTGACATGTTTGTGTTGGCTTCAGTCGTCTAGTGAAAGTATGGTTCCATAATGCTATTTTGTCGGCTGTGGAAATGTCCTGGTTCAATGCATTTGCCTCATTTTTGGTGCTTCAAATACCATTTCTCCGAATGTGCTTCCTTCTTGATGTTTATATAAAAGTAGCAGAATGACTCATTTTTGCTGGCCACTTGCAAATTATTATAATGGGGACCTGTACACTGTTCCACTGTCGCACACCGAGAGTTCACTGCTGACTGACTACAGTCAAAGACGACTCCAGCGTCAAAGACATTTCACACAACACACAAGCTTCCACTTGTGACCAGTCTCTTTGATATTCTTCGTCATATATACTAATATTAATCAATATGCTGTCAGTCTCAAACATATAAGCAAATTAGCATAAAATAAGGCAAATTACAATTCACAAAAAATATTCTGACAAAAATATAAGAAAACATTTACAACCTCCCTCATTAGATTTGGTATCGACAAATCTGGTAGAAAATAACACATCTCCCAGATCCATTACATAATGCACAATGGTATGCTGAAATAAGCAATCCAGCCCCAGGAGAATGTAGTTGCGATGGACTCGGCAGCGATGTTGGACATGGAGAATACCTCCAATTAGTGAGTGAATCAGTCTATGGCAGTGAGACAGTAATTACATCCCTCTGATGCCAGGAATGGTCCAATAACGTTTCGAATTGTTGATAAGGGGCAATGAACATGCCGAGGGGTGCGCTAATTAGATGAGTGATTTTGTTACTTTGACAGGCCGTGCATTGATGGACAAATGTCTTAAGAGTCTCTGTCAATGTTGAGCCACATGAAAGTTCTTTTCACCAACTGCGCTGTAGCACAAACACCAGGATGAGACATGTTATTCAGAGATGCGATGCCCTGCTGTGGCAAACCGTGAGTCACAAAGGGTCATGACTTCGACTTCAAGACGTCACAGTACAACAACATGTTTTCTGGTGGCACTTGAATGAGATGGAGCTGAAGACTAGACGGCTGTGCCAGTATATTATACATTCATCGGACTGATGTGCAAAGGCCAGTACCTCATAATAGATTGCACGCAAGATCACCTCAATGCGAGAGTGTGTGTCTGCCAGGGCATTAAGTTCTACCTCCATGTGGCCAATGTAAATTGTAAACTGTCCAATGAAGCTGGTGTGGCAAACCTTTGTCTGGGTGTTAATGAGATGCATATGTCAGTGGTTTGTTGAGCATGACAAGAGTGAAGTGTCTACCTTCGAGCATGCATCTGAATTTCTTGATGGAAGCATATGCTGCTTAGTTCACAGTTGTAAGTAGACAGTTCTGCTGTGATGGAGTTAGCTTTTTGCTGTTGAATGCCAAAGTTTGCTGCTGATTGTCTCTCTGCTGTTAGTGCAGCAACTATTGCGGTCACTGATGCAGCAACCATTAAGGCAAGCAGCACTTCTGGAAGAGGGTGCACCAGCAGAACAGCCTCAGCAGTAGCAGTATTTGCATTGTTGAAAGCTGTCTCATCTTCACTACTCCGGTCTGTGTGAACCTTGTTGAAGATCGTTCTGAGAAGCAGCTAACAATGCATGGTTCTACACCTGGCAACGGTAGAAATCACCGCAATAAGAATAGTCACTGATCATGGATAATTAACTGTTCTGTCTACCTTGTCTTGGGGTGGCTGAATTCCATGGGCATTGATTGTGTTGCCGAGGAAGCAGACTTCAGAAGCTCCAAAGACACATTTTGAAGGATTGACAAGCAGTCATTGTGAAGGAAGGTTTGGGAATATCTGGTGCAGGTGTTCCATGTGTTTGGCTTTGGAACTGGACATAATTAATATCTCATCAATGTACACCTAGCAAAAGTCCAAGTCTGTCATCGCTTCATCCACGAAACATTGGAATGTTTGCGTGGCATTGTACAACCTGAATGGCATTTTTGTGAACTTGGAGGCTAAATGAGGTGGTGACAGCAGTTTTAGTAGTATCTTCTGGCAGTACCAGTACATGATAATATGCAGGCATCAAGTCTAAGGTAGAGAATCTGTGCTTATCACAGATATTAAATGTAAAGTTCTCAGTGTGCTGTACAGGTAGTGGTCCCAGATTGTCCTTGCCTCACAGACAACATCCATTGTTCTTCTTGAGCACTATGAGTAGCATTGAGACCCACCTGCTGCTCGATAGTTGGTGGATGCCCTGCACAAGTGTGATAGACAAATGACAAGGGCATTCTTCAGAACCACGTATCAGTCAGTATTTGATGGTAGGTCCAAAATGTTGTGAATCTCGATAGCCATGTCTTCATAAAGTGCAATGACGACGTAGCTGTACTTTGTTTCATCAGCTGTGATGTTGGCAAACATGAACTGACTCTTGAGTTGTGCAAACCATAGGAAAATGTTCTGCTGCCAAAAAGGTGCTAGTTTGACAGTGACTCAGTTAACTGAAATGCTTAGGGGCACGTCAGCAAATGGTACTGGTTTTGACATGGCTAAATCTCAGTAAGTGGATGGTGCATGGTGCAGCTAACACTGCAGATCAGCTCTTGACATTCAAAGTACATCGGTGGTGCAGTATGCAGATGATGGGTGATTGGCATGCTTGATTTTTGCTTTATGTTTGGAATGATACAGCACCAATAATACCTTAGTTGACGTTGGCTGCCATCTACGATCATGTTGGGGTACCACAAATGTTGTAGTTTGTTAGGAATTAACTTTAAGGCTACATTTATTGCATAATGTGTTCATACAACACAATCCAGGAATACGTCAATGTAAAAAAGTAAAAAAAAAATATAATTATTAAAAAAAAAAGGAATAAATGATGTCAAAGATATTATGTCTAAGTGTAATCACTGTACAGCTTGTGCACTTCTACACCTTGATGCACAACCACTACAGTTACTACTTTTCAATTAACAAATTACACATTTGGAAAAAAAATGTAAAACATGAAATAACAATTTAGGAACATAATATAAATATAAGTGAAATAAATACTTAGACTCATAGTGAATGTTTAGATAATTTAAGTAGGTATGTTGAAAATACGCATGCCAGCACATTGTGTACAGTTTATTTTCCAAAAATGGTATTTCAGAAACTAGCTTTATTATACAAAAATGTATGTGGCTAGTGAAATCTGCTTTAATTTGTGTGTAACAAAAATTTTCATTTTTCAAAATCAACAGTGGTGGGGTATTTTGCAAAATTTCGAACTGCTACAGAAGTTGATTACACAGTTTTCAAGAACATTGATACGGAAAAACGTTTTTTATGTATCATCATTTTCAATATATCCCCTCTAAACCTAATACATCAAAGTACCCTTTGGGGTGTGTTGCGTCCCATAAAAGTGAAATAGGACCAAAAAAAAAAAAAAAAAAAAATGTATTGCATTATTTTGCACCGTCTACATACCTGCCAAGTTTCATGAAGTTCATGTATTTATTTAATTTAAGCACCAATTTCTACATTTAGGAAACAGAAGATGAAAGAAAATTTGTGTTGTAGTGAAAAGAACTCATTTGCATTTCAGTATAAAAAATCTGTCACAGATGTACATCTAAGTTCCTTTGCAATATTTGTAGAAAATAGACCCCTTTTTCAAATGCAGTAATCTGACTTGAATTCTGTGCTGTAGAACCAACTACACAGAATTCAGAAAGCAGTGAAAAAACACATTATCAGGCATCAGGCAGCTGATTGTCACTGTTGTTGTCCAGTCCTCAGTGTTAAGGAGAACCGAACTTCTTTCCAGTGAAAGAGGATAAATTTTAGTGATTTCACACACTAGTAACATGAAATCATCGAGCTTGTTCATGAGACAGTACATTACACTGTTAAATGAATTGAAAGGAAGCAAAACAAGAATATTCCTGATTTGACTGGCAAGGTGAGATGATTGATTCCCAGTTGTGATAAGTGTTTGGTTGTGAGTAAGAAAAGGCAAGTGACTACTCCCCTTTTGACTTGGATGACGATCATTATGGCCAAAACAGGATTTGGATTCTGGATTTAAATGTTTTCCTGCTGGTGAGACAAGTGACGCTCTAGAGTAAAAGAATATTGCACAGAAACTCCCTCATTTTAAGCATTTATAAGTTTTGAGGGATTGCCTCTTCACATCTTTCCAGATTGTTATCTGTGTTACAATACCTCCTTTGTGAAGACTGTGAAAAATCTAGGATGGAGTGTAACAATATTATGAAAAGGAGAGTTACCACTCACCATATAGTGGAGAAGCTGAGTCGCAGATAGGCACAACAAAAAGGCTGTCACAAATAAGTTTTTGGCCAGCAAGGGCTTCATCAAAAATAGACCCCCCCCTCCACACACACACACACACACACACACACACACAGCACTGCAGTCTGTGGCAACTGAAGCCACAGTGTGACAGCAGCATCAGTCCCTGATGGAAGTGGTGACTGGTGGAGGTAAGGAGGTGGTTGGGGCGGAGAGGGGAAGGGACAGTAGGGTAGGGGTAGAGGACACTGAACTGCTGCTGGGTATTGCACAGGGATGAGGTGGAGAGAGAGGGTAGGGCAGCTGTGTGCAGTATAAGGTTAGACAGAGGGCAGGGGAGAGGTTGGTGGAGGGGAGTAGGGGAAATGGAGAGAAGTAAAAAGACTGGGTAAGATGGTGGAATGAGGGCTGTGTAATGCTGGAATGGAAATAGGGAAGGAGCTGCATGGGTGAGGACGACGACTAATGAAGTTTGAGGCCAGAAGGGTTACGGGAATGTAGGATATGTTGCAGGGAAAGTTCCCACCTGTGCAATCCAGAAAATCTGGTGTTGGTGGGAAGTATCCATGTGGCACACAGCCTGTGAAGCAGTCATTGAAAATGAAGGATGTTTTGTTTGGCAATGTGCTGAGCAACAGGGTGGTCCACTAGTTTCTTGGCCACAGTTTGTTGGTGGCCATTCGTGCGAACAGACAGCTTGTTGGTTGTCATGTCCACATAGAATGACGCACAGTGGTTGCAGCTTAGGTTGTAGAGCACTTAAAAGGTTTCGCAGGTAGCCCTGCCTTTGATGGCATAGGTGATATTTTGACAGGAAAGGAGTAGGTGGTGGGAGGATGTATGGGAAACATCTTGCATCTATTATAGGGATATGAGCCATGAGGTAAGGGTTTGGGAGCAGGGGTTGTGTACAGATCGAAGTGTGTATTGTCGGTTTGGTGGAAAACGGAATACCACTGTGGGAGGAGTGGGAAGGGTAGTGGGCAGGACATTTCTCATTTCAGGGCATGACGAGAGGTAATCGAAACCCTGGCGGAGAATTTAATTCAGTTGCTCCAGTCCCAGATGGTACTGAGTTACGAGGGAATGCTCCTCTGTGACCGGACTGTGGGACTTCGGGAGGTGGTCGGAGAATGTAGAGATAAGGCATGGGAGATTTGTTTTTGTACAAGGTTGGGAAGATAATTACGCACAATGAAGGCTTCAGTGAGATCCTCGGTATATTTTGAGAAGGACTGCTCGTCACTGCAGATGCACGGTCATGGGTGGCTAGGCTGTATGGAAGGGACGTCTTAGTATGGAATGTGTGGCAGCTGTTGAAGTGGAGTTATTGCTGGTGATTAGTAGGTTTGATATGGACAGAGGTACTGACGTAATCATCTTTGAGGTGGAGGTCAACATCTATTAAGGTGGCTTGTTGGGTTGAGTAGGAGCAGATGAAGCAAATGAGGGAGAAGCTGTTGATGTTGTGGAGGATTGTGGATAGGGTGTCCTCACCCTCGATCCAGATCACAAAGATGTCATCAACGAATCTGAATCGGGTGAGTGGTTTAGGATTCTGGGTGTTCAGGAAGGATTCCTCTAGATGGCCCATCAATGGGTTGGCATAGGATGGGCCATCTAGAGGAATCCTTCCTAAACACCCATAATACCAAACCTCTCACCTGGCTCAGATTCTTTGATGACATCTTCGTGATCTGGATGATGACATGCTATAGATATTCCTCCAGAACCTCAACACCTTCTCACCCATTTGCTTCACCTGGTCCTACTCAACACAACCACCCCCCCCCCCCCCCCCGTCCTCGATGCTGACCTCCACCTTAAAGATGGCTACATCAGTACCCCTCTGTCCATATTAAACCTACTAACTACCAGCAATACCTCTACTTCGACAGCTGCTACCTATTCCATACCAAGAAGTCCCTTCCACACAGCCTACCCACCCGCTGTCGTCGCACCTGCACAGTGACAAATAGTTGTTCTCAAAATATATTGACAGTCTCACTGAAACCTTCATAGACCTTAACTTTCCTCCCAATCTTGAACAAAAACAAATCTCCCATGCCTTGCCTTTCCTGTCTCCTACCACCTCCAAAGGTATCACTGTCCGCCCACATATGTGCATTTCCTTCGTAACTCAGTACCATCTGGGACTGGACCAACTGAATTACATTCTCCACCAGGGTTTTGATTACCTCTCGTTATGCTCTGAAATGAGAAATGTCCTGCCCACTATTCTTCCCAACCCTCCTACCGTGGTATTCCACTGTCCATTGAACCTACACAATATACTCTTACATCTCTACACAACCCCTGCTCCGAATGCCTTACCTCGTGGCTCATGTTTCTGTAATAGACTTAGATGCAATATGTGTCCTATACATCCCCCACCACCTCCTACACCAGTCTATTCACAAACATCATCTATCCCATCAAAGGCAGGGCTACCTGTGAAACCTGTCAAGTGATCTACAAGCTAAGCTGCAACCACTGTGCTGCATTCTATGTGGACATGACAACCAACAAGCTGTCTGTCCACTGACAAACTGTGCCCATGAAACTAGTGGGCCATCCTGTTGCTCTGCGCGCTGCCCAACACGACACTTTTCATTACAGTGACTGCTTCACAGCCTATGCCACATGGACCCTTCCCATCAACACCAGCTTTTCTGGATTGCACAAGTAGGAACTTTCCCTGCAGTATATCCTATGTTCCCGTAACCCTTCTGACCTCAAACTTCGTTAGTCATCGTCCTCACACATCCAGCCCCTTCCCTGTTCCCATTCTAGCACCACAGAGCCCTCATTTCACCATCATACCCTGTCTTTTTACTTCTCTTATTTTCTACTACCCCTCCACACCCACCTCTACCCTGCCCTCCATCTAACCTTCCAATTGCACATAGCTGCCCTAACCTTGCTCCACCTCATCTCTGCGCACTCGCCAGCAGCACTTTAGTGTCCTCCTCCCTGCCCCAGTTTCCTCCTTATCTCCACCCAGTTGCCACTCCCGTTATGCACTGGTGGTGCTGCTCGCAGTGTGGCTTCAGTTGCCAGAGACTGCAGTCTGCGCGCGCGCGCGTGCGTGCGTGCGTGCTTTTTTCTAGTGTCTTTTTGTTGGTCCTATCTGCAACTCAGCATCTCCCTATATGGTGAGGGGCAGCTCTACTTTTCATAACATTATGAAGGCTTTTTTTATTTAAGTCTCATATGATAACTATGTTAACAGTAGCCATCTATTTGTCAAAACTGGTTAACAAAACACCTGCAGACAAGCAGAAATAGGAAATGCAAACGAAAGTTCAGCAGCTTGGAATTCAGTCTCTGATTGTACATTGAGAACACTACTCAAGGAAAAACCAAGCGCAAATGGATAGATTGCTACTCATTACATAGAGGTGGTGTTGAGTCACAGACAGGCACAATGCGAAAGGATGCTAAATAGTTAAGTTTCCATATAAATTCCTTCTTCCAAAGAAGAAAATTCTCACAAATTCACAAAGGCTTGTGTGAATGTGTGTGTGTTTTCTACCTCTGAAGAAGGATTTCATCTGAAAACTGAAATATTTAGCGTTTTCATTGTATCTGTCTGCGATTTGGTGCCTTCTCTATGTGGTGAGTGGCAATCTGTCCTTTTGCAGTTAGTTGTTGTTCCATCCTGGACTTTTCACTGTTTGACACTTAAGGGGGGAAAATCTTAAAATACTGTTGATCTAATGTGACTGGGTAGATAAAAACATCTACTCATCAAGCAGCGGCAGGAGAACACACCCCCTGCTTCTTTTCATTGTTAAAATACTGTTAGTTTGTCCAGAATGCTCAGATTTACTGAAGCAGGAAACAGTGAATATATAGTCTTCTAATTGTATTACACAGTTACACCAAATGGAAAAAAGTTTATGAATTTTATAGACTGATAGGTAAATGTCCTGAGTAGAGGACTTGGAGATACTGGCATTGTATGCCGTTCCCGCTGCACTGCAGTGCAGTGTGGCTAATTGCCTGCACCCTTCAGGCCAATTCTCATCATTGGTGGTTTGTGTTGTGCTTGCAGAACTGTTGTGGTGCAACAGAAAATTTATTCATGTTAATATGTATGAATATTACACTCTTGGACAGTAACAAGAGACAGGTTGCTGGTATTAAAAACAAACTATAATCAAAATCTACAACTAGGATTGACATTCATTTATATTTTGCCAGTATTTAATACATATGTTTAGGTCTGTCAGACATTTTTGTTTGGAAGAAATACTTGTCACTGTCTTTAGAGTGGCTTTAGGACAGCAACCGAGAGTGATACTCAGATATCCAGCATTCAGTGCTAGTGATACATATGTTCCAGTAATGAGAACTTGAAACTTTGATTTTAATCAAAGCAGTATTTATGCATTGGTAGCTGATAATTGTTCACTTTAGGGACTAATTATACATTTGTACACAGCCTACACACCACAAAACACTTTTAACCTGTAATTTTTATTAACCCATAACATGTGGGATTCAGGCAGGCTTGTAGTCTAGTGAAACATCTGCCCCAAGTATCACAAATAGGTTCCTCCTTAGTTAACATATACCAGCTTAGTAATATTTATGTAAAAGCCTGAAAATTAAAAGATGAGTGTGTTCTATAATTCTGTTAATTGCTGCTTTGTCTTTTAGAAAGGCAATTATGAATGCTTTTTTTTAAAAAGTTATGCAAAAACAAGTATGTGCATTTTTTTGATCAATTGTTTCACCATGAAATTGTCCTGATAATTGCTTACATTAGGAATTTCCAGCATGATTGTATCACCACTCATAAGAGCTGTAAGTTTGCTTCAACAATTGCAAATGTGTCATTTTTTCCAGTGATGCAAGACAGTTGTAACTTTCATGCTGTTTTCAACAATGTGCATGAGGATGTTGAATGCTGCAGTATAAAAGAGATTGTAGTGATGAGCAAGAGTTAATTGGAGTTGTTTATTATAGGACACAAAACGTAATTGTGTATGGGCCATTTCAGATTACATTTTACTATATCTGATTAAGGTTAGGGTATAGTCACAAATTTTACCGACATTAGTTCTTCACTGAAGACGTTTGGTAACCTTATTCAGACATTTATAAGATAATAGTTTGTACTTCTTAAACCAAAGTCACTAACAGATGCAGCTGCATTATCACAATCTTTGACAGTTGTTGACATAAATTTACAGTGTGACTGCCATGCTGCAAATGTCCATCTTGTAAACTTGCAGATGCTCCAGATTGTGTGATAGATCACACAGCTAGTCAGACAAAGCAGACTGCAGCTGAGGAGGGTAATGAAACTTCAAGACATGGTGGCAAGGAGAGGAGCAGGTCTGAAGAAGCACAACAATCACCTTCCAGTGAGCCACAGCTACAGTTATCACAGCCACAGCCACAGCCCGAACCTCAACAGTTAGAAGAACAGCCTGAGGAAGCGGCCAGTGTGAGGGCACACAGAGTTATAGTTGCTGCTCGATGTGACTGGTTTCGTCGGGCTCTCTTGTCTGGGATGAGAGAAGCAATTGATAGGTACATAGTCTACGAGGCACATAGTAATGCACAATCTTGGATAAACTATGTTTTATTATGATCATTAGTACAATATAATAAAAGGTAGAAGGTTTTCCAGTTATCATATAAAATATCAGCATTTCAACTTGAATCAGCTGCTCTGCTAGTAACAGATGCAGCCTGAAAAAGTCATGCACTGGGGCCCTATTCTATATTGTTCATACCAATCGGTGCAATAGGCTAGTCTCGGTAGTGACATCATTTTCAGTTCTTTATCCAAATGTCCTATTCAGTAAGCTTCGGAGCCCTGTTACCGAACGGTCCTCCCGCCGATTTTTCGACAACTGTACACAGAGGTTTTGGATTTCGGTATGGCCCTGTTGTTCAGTTAGCTGTGGTTTATTTACACCTATCATTTGTTATTTTAAACATATTGAGCAGTTTTAGCTTTTGATTTAATGATTGTGTTATTAAAGAATCACCATAGGACGCGTCTGGTGGGAAAGTGAGTTCATAATAGACTATTATCCTTTGTTAGAAATATGGTTGGTTAGGTAGTTACTGGCAATGATAAAAAAAAAAAAAAAAAAAAAAAAAAATTCGGTCAATATTCTCTCAAAATACCTGTTATGTTTATGCAATTAAGAGTTTAAATATCAAGACACCAGCTCTGCTTACGTATATTACATGAGTGTTAGCTGAAATTACTAGTGACCTTGTGTACTTTTCTGCAAATGATTTACATATTAATTATCAAAAAGTGTTTAAAACTTTTAAGTGACAATTCAAAGGAATTTTGTGAAGTCTGATGGAGTAAACCTTCCAAAATTTCAAGCATTTACGGCTTATGCCCGTGTCATTCGACAACGAAGTCAGTCTGTCTCTTTCTCAAATGAAATTACATAAAATATAGCACCACCAGCAAGCAAGTTGTAGCAGCAAAGTTGGTAAGGCGATGGACTGCTGTGGCAAAGGGCGTAGGTTCATATATACAGCTGGATGCGAAGATTCCCCCCCCCCCCCCCCCCCCCCCCCCCCGCTCCCCCCTCCCCCAACACATTCTGAGACTTCGTTAATCATCAAAGTTAAGCATTTTTCTGAAATATTCGTTGGAATTTACATATGAGAGCGTGCTTTCTCAGTAACGAGTATCTCCGATTTCGTGACTTTCATATGCTTAAGAAATGAAGGATGAAATTACTGTGCATGAAACAACTGACCGTGACATTTATACTACTACCTGTCACAAATAATTCACCTTTTTTTTAATACGTAGCGATTTACAACAGTGGGGTCAGGCAGGAATCTAAGAGCACAACGTTACTTACTGCGAATGAAACTAGCAGCAGTCGTCTTTATACTCAGGCTTGTCACAAGTATTTATCTGCGATCAATTCTTTAATAACAGTAGACAGAGATGAAAGGTTACCACCACAATATTTTCAGACTATACCACCATGTATGAAACATTTTGATTCATCAGATGCATGTTATAAACAACAACAAAGTTCTATTGCTGCACTCACCACATGCTCTCGAAAAGTTGATTTTCAAAATTTTGTTTTCATGAACCAAATCGTTGATATACCCTATAGGGAAGCAGGCTGCTTCATCTTTTGGATCTCTAGGAGTGAGCTACGACCACATTCTATGCAACTTGTTGTTCTTTGACACTCTCTTAAACAATTTTTCGCGTTCGTCGATTTGTGTTGTGTCTATGCAACTAATTGAAGACAGTTTATTCCCATGTAAGTTTCACTTCTTTTATTTGTGAAACATCATCAGGGATAAAGGAAGCGAAATGTTTGTGGCAATAAAGAAACTGCCTTTGATTAGTTGCATAGAAGGAACGTACCTCCATGAATTTTGAAGCAACTAAGGAACAGCGGAAAACAGAAAAAAATGACGAATTTTTTGGGTTTCTACTGATATATTTGTACAATGTGGTACTACACTCCATTCCTAACTTGTATTCTGAAACGTAAAATCCAAAACAAGATGTTGATGTGAATGAGAATAAAATGACATAATGTGATATATACAACATTTTCCAGAACACAGTCAATATTCTATTGTTATCATGCGTTCGTGGAAGCCCGTGGTCAGCGAAATTTGAACAGTATTCGTACTCTAACCACACTTTTCGGTACTATGAAGAATGCCATGCCTGTGTCATCTGCTAGCCACTTAGAGTTCGTGCCGCTAAGGCGCTGCAGTGCGCATTCGCGGATCTGAGGTAGATTGCTTTTCATTAGTTGGCGCGAGGAGAACTGACAACAGCATTTCAGTTTTCTAGGATCATTCGGCATCGCTTTCGAAATGCTTACTGAATAATATTGGGGCTCTGTTTCGAAAGCAAGACCATTCGATGCACTCGCGTACTGAAGCGATTGGCAAAATGGCAGAAAGATACAGGATAGGGCCCCTGGTTTTAGCTATGTGTTAACTTTTCACATTTGCAAACAGCTGTAGGCCTATGTCAAATAGGAAGATTTATTTAGTCCTTGAGTGATCATACTTGCTTCTTGAGATTTTGACTTTCTCATTGTTTTCCCCTTATAAATTTTGAACACCTGTCTAGCAGCGGTTAAACAGGCTGGTAGCTTTTTGGTCTCTAGAAGTATGGAGACAGTTTTTCTTCCTTCTTCCTTCTTCCTTTTTCATTCTTCCAGACCAGGCACTGATATCTCTCATAACAGAATACCACAACAATAAAAGAGAAGTTCCATACCTGATAGCGTCTTGGAAACAAACTGTAGTCCTGTATCTCTCACATATGTCAGTTGTAGAATTTTGAAACATGTTTTATGCTAGCATATTATTATGAGTCTCTTCTGAAAAGGAGTAAACATGGGCTCCAAAAACAACGATTGCATGAAACATAACTTAGTCTGTTCGTCAAAGAGACCCTGAAGGCGGCAGATACCAGCACCCCGGTAGATGCTGTGTTCCTTAACTTTTGTAAGGCATTTAGTACAGTTCTGCTCTGCCACGTAATGAATAAACTAGGAGTGTACGGACTATCAGACCAACTGTGCGATTGGATTGAATAGTTTCTGGACTTTCTAGCATGTCATTCTCGTGTGTGTGTGTGTGTGTGTGTGTGTGTGTGTGTGTGTGTGTGTGTGTAAAAGCCTGCAGATGATGCTGTTGTATACAGAGAAGTTGCAATGCTATAAAATTGTAGCAAAATGCAAGATCACCTGCAGAGGACTGATGTTTAGTACAGGGAGTGGCAATTGACCCTCATCATAAAGAAATGTAACATATTGCATATACATAGACAAAAAGAGCCATTATTCTATGACTACACGATTGTAGGACAATCACTGGAAACACTTATTTCCATAAAATATCTATATTCTGCATCACGGTGTAGGTTACTGTTGAAGCTCTGAGAGTGTACATTCCTAGGAGAGTCAACAGGTGTATTACTTTTTGCTCTGTAAATCTCATGAAAAGACTCTGAAGATAAAGTTAGAGATATTTGAGCCCAAACATTGGTTTACTGGCAGTCGTTCTTCCCGCGAACTTTTCATGACTATAAGTGGTACACAGTGTACCCTCCACCACTTGCACCACAGGGGACTTGCCACTCTTTGGCAGGTTCCTGATAGGCTACCACAAGGCCCCAGCCATAGCAGCCTGTTTTTCCTCCATGCTGCATGTCTATCCTCTTGCAGTTCTTTTTCCACTCCCTTGGGGAACATGTCTGGGCTTTTTTTGGAAATGTATTCTTCATTTGCAGTAGTCAATATCAGAATGCCCTCCACTGTTTTTCATTCCTTTTTTCTTTCTTTGTTCACCTTCTCCTATTCTTCCTTCGCTTAGGGTTTTGAGGTTCCTCTTTTTCATGGGGTGAAGTCAACAGCTACACAACTGGCAGGCCAGTAAGAACAGAAGGATTACTCCCATGAAGACTTCCTATGTCCCTCCAGCCATCCAACATCTGAGTCCTTTGCCGACTCGAATATCCTCTTCAGCAATGTTGTAGTGTGTTAGCCTTGCCCGGCCAACATCCATGTCACCGGTGCACAACACCAACTGTTTTTCTGCCATGAACTCCACAGGCTGACAGAAGAATGCTGACACCGCTATAGAGCTCATGTAGCTGCCTCTGCAGCGAGTCTTCAGAGGCTGCCACTCGGCAGCCACCAAGGAGCTACCCCTTTGTTTTTTTCCTTGTCTTGACTCTCCGCCAGTGGAATGTTCAGTCTTCGATCCAACAGAGAGGATTAATTGCTGCTCATAGAACTGCTGCATCCACTTGTTCTCTGCCTTCCGGAAACAAAATTGTATCCTCATGACCGCTTTGAGCTCTCGTATTTCTTCTTGGTCCATTTTGACCTTCCCCAGAGGATGGCGTCCCATCTTGAGGGGGAGTCATGGTGCTTGTACTAGATGACGTTCATAGTCAACCCATCTACCTGATATGCACCTTCAAGCTGTTGCATTTCACTGTTTCCTCCCTCACTTAATCTTTTCCCTCGCTTAATCTTTTCCCTCACTTAATCTTTTCCCTCACTTAATCTTTTCCCTCACTTAATCTTTTCCCTCACTTAATCTTTTCCCTCACTTAATCTTTTCCCTCACTTAATCTTTTCCCTCACTTAATCTTTTCCCTCACTTAATCTTTTCCCTCACTTAATCTTTTCCCTCACTTAATCTTTTCCCTCACTTAATCTTTTCCCTCACTTAATCTTTTCCCTCACTTAATCTTTTCCCTCACTTAATCTTTTCCCTCACTTAATCTTTTCCCTCACTTAATCTTTTCCCTCACTTAATCTTTTCCCTCACTTAATCTTTTCCCTCGCTTAATCTTTTCCCTCACTTAATCTTTTCCCTTTGTACTATGTACATCCCTCTGTCATTCAATGTCCAGCTTATTGGGCAGCTACCTCACCCTTTTCTGCTGCTTGGTGACTTTAATGTGCACCATCCCCTTTGGGATTCTAACAGAGGCTGTTTGAGAGGTGCCCTCTTGGCTGACCTTCTCAATCAACTTAACTTCTGCCTTAACAGAGGAGTACCCACATTCCTTTCAGACTCCACTCCCACCTTTTCCCAATTGGACATATCCTTCTGCACTGCCCAGCTTGCACGTCGTCTTCAGTGGTCCGGTCCCTCTGACATATACTCGAACCACCATTTCTTGTGTGCTATCAGTTTGCTGACACCTATCTCACCTACTTGCACACCCAAATGGCAGCTTACTAAGGTCTACAGGAGGCTTTACTCCTCCCTGGTGGCCTTCGACGAAAAACATTTCCTCACTTGTGATGACTAGGTAGAATACCATAAAAAGTTATCCTTGATGCCATAGAACATTTCATTCCTCGCACTTCCTCTTTACCAAGCCATGTCCTGGTCTATTGGTGAACTGAGGCGTGCCGCGGCGCAATTCGTGCACGGAGACATGCTATCCATGCATTTGACCGTCATCCTAAGATATCAAACTGCATTCGTTATAAACAGTTGCATGCACAGTGTTGTTTTGTTATTCAGGATAGCAAAAAAGCTAGCTGGATTTTATTCGCTAGTACTTTTAACAGTTCCACTCCCTCTTCTGTCATATGGGCCAACCTCCGATGGCTGAGACAATGTCCTTGTGGACCCATTGCTATCTCCAACATCTTAGGCCGCCATTTTGTGGAGATTTCGAGCTCCTCACTCTGTCTTCCTCCATCGGAAATGAGTGGAGGAGGCTTTGGTGATACCATTCTCTTCTCTGAATCATGATTGCTACAAGCTGCCTTTACTATGAGGGATCTAGGTCATGCTTTCACTCCATCTTGATCCTCCACCCGAGGCCCAGATGATGATCACATTCAGATGTTGCAGCACCTTTCTCTTGTGGGTAAGCACTTTCTGCTTCATACATACAACCGCATCCTGGCAGAGGCACATTCTCCAGACGCTGACGTGAAGCCTCTGACATACCCATACCTAAGCCCGGTAAGGACTAACACCTTCTCTCACCAGCTGTGTTTGTGAGATGATGGAACGTATGATTCATGCCCGGCTGGTATAGTGACTCGAGTCTCGCAATTTACTAACCACTGACATTATGGATTTTGAACGCGATGTTCTACAGTTGACCATCTCGTCACTTGTCCACCCATGTCATGAATGGTTTTCTGCAGAAATCCCAGACTGTGGCAATGTTTTTCAATTTGGAACCAACCTCCGACACCTACTGGAGAACTGGTATCCTCCGTACTTTCTACACGTGGGGCATCCGAGGCTGCATGCCTCGCTTCCTTCAGGAATTTTTAAAAGACAGAGTTTTCTAGGTATATGTGGGTTATTCCTTTTTGGACACCTTTATCCAGAAAACTTGTGTGCATTAGGATTCCATCGTGAGCACCATCCTCTTTGCTATCACCATTAACCCTATGATGGTCTGTCTCCTGCCAGGCATCTCCAGCTCCCTTTTCATTGACGATTTTCCCATCTATTGCAGTTCTCCAGGGAGTGGTTTCTTCATCGATGTCTTGATTGTCATTACTCATGGAACATCAACAGTGGCTTTTGTTTTTTCACTGACAAAACCGTTTGTATGAATTTCTGGCTCTTACATTCATTGAAAATACAAAATTACTGGGGCTCCTGCTCAATAGGAAACTGTCTTGGTCCTTCACATGTCTTACCTGGCAGCCCGCTGTATGCGGCCCCTCAATGTTCTAGATGTCCTCAATGGTACTTCCTGGGGAGCAGATTGAACCACCCTCCTCCGTTTACACCAGTCCCTTGTCTGTTCGAAACTAGGCTAAGGGTGCTTCATATATACATCTGCACATCCATCCCTCTTATGCCGTCTAAATACTATCCACCATCGTGGCATCTGTTTGGCCGCTGGCGCCTTTTATAGTAGCCCATTCTGTATGCAGAAGCTGCCAAACTACGGCTGTCCTACAGCCGTGGCTTTCTCCTCTGCATAAGTGCATGCCGTTTGTCTGCCATGCTTGGCCACCCGTCCTGTGCCGCCTCCTTCTATGACTCCTTTGACTGCCAGTATGGGGTGCGTCCCTCTTCTCTGTTATCTCCTGGAGTTTGCTTTCAGCTCTTGCTCTGGCAGCATAACTTCACACTACCTGCAATTTTCCTGACATCATGTTGTGGCCTGTGTTCACCTTGGCTTTCATTCGCTTCCTGAGGACACTACCCCAGCCTCAATCTATTGCTTTCAGTTTCATGACCCCTTCTCATGGAACTTCGTGATAGTATCTTTGTGTACATTGATGGTTCCCGGACTGACCATGGTGTTGGGTGTGCCTTTGTCATTCCAGAACACTTCTCAGTATTTAAAGCAGAGCTCTTTGCCCTGTATCAGGCCACACAGTACATCTGGCCACACGGGATTTTCAATTGCATCATCTGCTCAGTCTCTCTTGGTGCCCTTCAAAGCCTTTTGTGTGCTGTGCACTGTCCATTCTTTAGTGCAATGGGTCCAGGAAAGATGCCACTTGCTCACTATTGATGGATGTCTATGTGGTTTTCTGGTCATGTTGGTCTGACAGGAAACGAGGCCACTGTCGCTACTGCCAAGGCTATTGACATCACCACTGGTCCTCCCTTCATGGGAAGAAGCTATGGGTTATTAAGCCTCTCCCAGCAGCTTGAATGACCACCTCTTGGCCCCCTCGCCACAAGGAGATCATTTTAACTAGGTTATGTATTGGGCACTGTCTTTTTAGCCATCATCATTTGTTAAGTGGTGCTCATCACTACTTTGTGCACATTGTGCTCAGCTTTTGATGGTCCACCATTTCCTGATGGAATGCCCTTTTTTTAACTGCCTATGTTCTCGTTTGTGTTTGCTGTTGTAGTTATTGGCCGTTTTAGTGAAAGATGCGGGAGCTGTTGACTGTGTTTTACTTTTTGTCTGTCATAGCAACATGGCAAAGGCCATTTAATTTTTAGTTCTGAACCTTCGTTTCTCTATGGCACATTTTTATAGAACTTCCTCCGCGTTCCTGTTTTTAGCTGTCTCCTCGTCCATTGATTGGGATTGATATGTAGTCTTTTTTAACTTCTCTCTTTTGTGTTAGTGTTACAGGGAACGTACGACCCTAATTGTTTTTGTGCCCTAAAACAAAACAACATTTGAGATTGCTTTCTTTTTTTAAATTGTAACTAATTTGGTGCAACTATTTATACATTTTATTTTCTCAGTGTTTCTGGTCTTAATAGCAATACCTCCCTAGTCTTTCTTTCATATCCTTTGCACTTTATATAGACCCTTGTCTTTGTACAGTATTCTGAACTGATTGAAGATTGGAGAACTAGTGAGCCAGTATGTACCGAGGAAGTGTGTACCATAATAGTAAAACATATGAACTGTTACATTGACACCCTCAATGTTATATTAAAGCTTTCAATGCAGATAATCCTAGTGGTTGCCCAAAATGTTTCTATTTATAGAAAAATTTCCATGTTGTATTTGTATTGAATTTATGGTGGTAAAAGGGGTAAATGTTTCGATTTTTACAGGAAAATAGTGGTTCATGATACAAATCCATTCCTTTTCTCAACATTCCTTCACTACCTGTACAGTGGACAGTTGCGTACCCGAGAGCTGACTGCTGATCAGTTAGCTGACCTTATGCTTCTCAGTGATCGATATGAGGTCGACTCATTGAAACAAGCATGCGAACAGGGATTAAGAAGACACATTGATGAAGATTCAGTGCTTTATTTCCTGAGTATGAGTGACCAAATTAATGCAAAAACTCTTCGGGTAAGTTAGAGATTTTATTTCATTTCATTTTAGAACTGAATTTGATGTACGATTTACTACAAATTTATTGAATGTGCTGCTTTATTTTAGGTTCATTGTAATTACAGTATAAAACATTATAGCTACATGGTGTTCAAGTTGTCATGTGACTTCTACATCTCTGATAAAACATTCATTTTCTGTAAGTCACTTCAGAAATTATGTATCGGGTACTTGGTGAGAACTGCTCATGAATACCAATGTTAAAACCACTTGGAAAAAATGTGCAGAATAGTTATCATGACCATGCTGTCACTCCATTGCTTCTCAGTCCACAGTCATAGCTATATCCTGCATTCTCTCTGCTCTCTAATTGCTTTATGTTGTTCTTAATGCAATAGATATAAAGTGACAAAAATAAATTTACATAAACTAAAAAATAAATTTACATGAACTAGAGTGTGACAGGAAGATAATTCTTCTTTAACTTGGCATGATATTTTCATTCAAAATATCTGTGTAAAAATGTTGCAACCTTTGTACATGATACATCTTATATAACTTTTTACAGCTGACGTTTTGTGATATCCCCTGACTATGAGATTGTGCTATGGTAAAGGTTAAGGTCAGAATGGATGATTTTATAAGTGATATTTGTAGTGTATATCTAAGGTGTTCATCTCTGGTTAATTAAATGTTACATTGGACTGCATTTGTATCCTTCTAGAGCGCCTGTTTAAACTTCATCTCCTTGAATCCTGACATTATGGATAGTGAATTATTTGAAGAGCTGCCTCAAAACCTGCAGGCTGAGATCTATGATCTAGTCATATGGGCTAAACCCAGGTAAATGTGCTAAACAATAAACTAAGAATTTCTTTTTCTTAGTTCATATTTTATACAAAATACTTGCAGTCAGTGGATTTTTACAATTAAAAAAAAATCAGCAATGAGAGGTGATAAGTTGCTGTATCTCACTTGTAATGGTGCACATACTTAACATCTTTCAGTTGTTGTTTTTGTTCTGATGTTGACAGTGTATTAAGAAGTGGCTCAGTGATGCTTACTTTTGCAACTTATATTGTATGTGAGAGATTATTTTACTGATATTAGACCAAATGTGGTGGTAATGGTGGCAGTGTAAGCAACCAATTTAGATGTAACTTTTTGTTTATTTATTTTAATTGTAAATTTGTTGTGGAGAAGAGGAGTGACATGTTTTCTTTAAGTTTGCAATCAAAATGTTCTGCCTGTACTCTGGATGTTGCATCTAGAAACACTGTGAACCACTGTGGAGCAGGTGGTGGGGGGTTCACTGTACAACTGCAAGGCATTTGCTTTCCTGTTTCACTTGCAAATGGAGCAAGGGAAATAATGATTTGCTGATTCTCATGCCATACGTTACTTAATGTTTTTTTATTTCTGACATTGTAAAGTTGTGATTATTTTGAAGAACAGTATATAGCAGCAAATTGGAACTTTTGAACAAGGAACTGCTCCTGTGGTGTTTCAGCATGATCTTTTAACAAATGTTCTTGATATAAGGTTGCCATATGTGTGCTTCCCCTGTATGTGCATTATTAATTTCATCTGCAAACCCCAGGGAGAAAGCTTAACATAAAATATTATGCTTGGTTTTGAGAAGATAGAGAAATAATTGTAAATAGTTATTATCTCTCTTATAGACAAATTCTGTTGGCAGCATTGCAATTTTAATAAAATTTAGAGGACAAAGGTACTCATCTTCCTCGTACACTTTATTTGCATATGAAAAAGTGAGAAATTATGTGTTAAACTTGCTTCTACAGGTACTGCCTCTCATTAAACTGGCCAAGAGTTTGTCCAAATTGACGCAATCCGCTATTTCACATTTTCAGTTGTTGTGTAATGGTGTCTGTTTTGATGTTTTTGTGTTACTGTTGAGGTAAATATGCCTATTCTTTGTATTTCAATTTGTCAGGAAATCACAAACAACTGAGAAGTTACTGCTTTTCCCACATTGTCCTAGTCCTGAGACACCAACATCTGTATCATCCAGTCTGGCTGATATAGAAGAAATGGCTTCCAACATTCATATTAACAGTCGTGAGGTAAGAGAAGTTTTCACTGAATAATTCAAACAAACATAGAACCTTTTTCTAAAATCTTATAACATGATAAAAACAAGTGTCATTTGTGGTGGTGGGAGAAATAATTGTTCTGCTCCTGTGATAGGTGAGAGAGTAAAATTTGTGATTGTATAAAGGTCAGGTGCTAAAAGCACTCCGGCCTTATGTAAAAGACAGCAGAACTGGAAATTCCCAATAATTTCAAATGTAAAAATTCTTATAAAGCAGGGCCCCATTATACTTCTGCAGCCAGTGTTCATACCATTTACAGTTTTGACTATTTCAAGACTTTATTTATACTTCTGTCATATTTATCCCCCACTCCCATTGCCAGTTTTTCTATATCCAACACTTGATTTCCTGTGTTGAGCTATTGTGCTACATTTACCATTCAGTATGTTTGTTCTGCCGGACAGAGGAGAAAAGGAGAGAGAATTTCAGCAGAAAATAGTGTAGAAGAAAAGCAGAGGAAAAACACACACATTATTTTAAACTAATAATTACAGCACACTTTCTTTTCAAAATAATAAAGTTACATTTGGCTAAGGGCAGATTGCATTATTGTTATACAGTGTTTCAGATTCCAGATAGCCATATCACTTATTGGCAATGATGAATTTCACAATGAAATTCAAATGAACAAATAAAAAGGTGGGACAAGAAAGAAATATAGAGAATTATGTTTCATGATTTGTATTCATTCTGCATAAAACTTTGACATAAAATGGAAGAGTTTACCTTAAGCCATTATTTGACACAAATTGGATAAATACTGTAGTCTCCATTTCTTATTGTATATATTTGTACTCCTCTGTCCATATTATGGTGTGCAGTGAAGCATGTATTGTGTATTGAACCGGGGACCTAGAAATGACAGAGAGGGTTTGTCTCAGCATAGCCCTCAGTGGTTCACAACCCCACGATAGGCCACAACAGTCCACCCACCCCACTGCCGCCCCACACCGAACCCATGGTTATTGCGCATTTCAGCCCCCAGTGGACTGGGAATGTCTCATGCCAGATGAGTGTAGCCCCAAATGTTTGCGTGGTAGTGTAATTATGGTGTACGCGTATGCAGAGACAGTGTTTGCGCAGCAATCTCTGACAGTGTAACTGAGGCAGAATAAGGGGAACCAGCCTGTATTCGCTGAGGCAGATGGAAAACCGCCTTAAAAACCATCCACAGTATGGCCGGCACACCAGACCTTGACACCAATCCACTGGGTGGATTTGTGCCGGGGACCGGTACGCCTTACCGCTCAGGGAGCAGCGTATTAGATCAAGCGGCTACCCAGGTGGGATCAGTGGAGGGTACTTTTTTTATCACCGTCATTTCTGCCTTTTCCTGCCACATTCGGAACAGTTTGTAGGAAATGAACACCATACTTTTTTTGGGGAATGTGAAGAAATTCCTGAAACACATCATGCTACATGTGAGTAAACGTAATTGGTGCTGTATGTATTATTTAAGACATTAGTTTCAACCTTTCTGGAGTCCAATTAACATGGCAGTTTCTTAGAACATTGTATCTTATTTATATAAATTCTTTTTTTTAATCTTCATTACCAATTTTTGATACTTGTCTTCTGAACTGCAATTAATAACTGAAGTATTCATGTAGGACCTACCTCAAAACACTGTTTCTGAGTCTTCTCATATTTTTCTATCTGAACCCTTCTCTTTAAAATAAGTTGTTTTTTTTGTTATTGCACTATCTTGCCCTCCATTGTATATGTGATCCCAGAACTTTATCCCATCACTCAGTATGTACTTTAGGGAAAAACCTGGAATTTACACCAAACCATCTTGTTTTAGAATGACTCACAGTTTACGTGATATGGTATGTGAAAGACTGTTGTTGTATACTGAAGACTGTGAAATTTAAATGTAAACTGGGGTTGTGTAAAACATTAATTCCCATTTACCCACTGGTGTTCTGTCTGTCTTACAGTTGCTGCCAGTAAAAAGTGTCATTGTATTTGTCTTCAATAAGTTTAGGATGTTATCATTATGGAAATCAGTGTGCAACAAGGACACAGTATTTCTTCTTTTGCACTGACTCAAAAATATATTGCGTTACTGCATATCTTATGCTAAGAAATACTTTCAAAATATTTGCTGCAGAAGTAAGTTGAGAAAAATTGCAATATGTAAATCTTATATGTTTAAAGCTACAAAAATACTAATAATTTGAGAAAATAACTATTTTATGTTGAATGCCTTGGTAGCAGAGTTCACTAATCCTGTCATTTCCATTATCAGTTTAAAAAGAATCATATATGTTGTGTTGGAAATGTCAGTCTGCAACAGTTTTCTGGGATTTTTGTTTCACAATTATGAATTTGGAAATTATTAGTTGTCCAGACTCATTCAGTACTATATCAGTGTATGCTTCACTCATTAGTTACTCACACAGTATTACCACACTCACCTTTGAAATATCAAGGTCTTGGTGTTTATTCATTGCCTACAGTTATTTTGTTAAAAATGGATGAAACTTCTCACATGAAGTCATTATACTTTAATACTGACCTTAGTTGCTGCAATTGAGGCTGATCTTAAGGTATATATCACTGTTAGCGCTGAACACTTCATCTAACTCTGTCATTATTTTCCATAATTTAATTTTCATTGGGCTCATTTTTGTTGTTGTTGGCATGTTTCTAAACTGGTCTTATATCAGGGAAATGGAAATTTGAGTCCATTTTACTTCTCTGTAACCAGGTAGAAGCATCTGATAGCAGTTCACTGGAGGATCTTCCACTAACACAAGACTCTGCCCGTTTAGAAAGCTGCATTGTGCAGCTGAGGGACATAGTTGGTGAACAGGCATCGCGTGAAGAACTTGTTCAGGTAATAGTTTTATCGTGCGTGCGCGCGTGTGTGCGCGCGTGCGCGTGTGTGCGCGCGTGCGCGTGTGTGCGCGCGTGCGCGTGTGTGCGCGCGTGTGCGTGTGTGCGCGCGTGTGCGTGTGTGCGTGTGTGTGTGTGTGTGTGATCACCAACAAATGAAATCTATATATGTATATTATAAAAACACCTTAAGACTAATTGAAGAGTTTTTATATAGTTGCAGAATGTTTGATATTGTACAGCTTCCAACTTACTGACACTATGTTTTAAGTTCCAGTGGGTAAATAAAAACATTTGTAATACTGAAGCATTAATTTGAATGTAGAGTTAGTAAATCTTTAAAGACATTTCTTTCTGGGTAGTCTGAGCTGCTTTTATGAGTACCCGAGAGAACTGAAGTCTTGTGTTTTCATACATTCTTCTCATATTGATCATCAAAGTGCAAGTCTGTAACTTCAGTGAAGTGACTAGAAGGCAGAAGAATGGAACAGCTCACACTTATGACCTGGACATTGTGTCTTTACTGAAATATTGTGGGACAAGTATTCAATCTGGTGTAGCATGCCCTCATTTTTTTCCTTGGCAGGTATGCCTACTGTTCAATTCTGGTGTGTTTTAATCACTTAGGTTCAACAAAAACTGCAGCTGGTGAACAATCTTTATTACATAGTATTGGTGAAACAGCAGCTGTAATAAACATAGGTCTGTGAGTCAGTTCGTGAATGCAGCACAGTGCAAAAGAGGTTAACTGCAATTTTACAATATCGTTTCTCTTTATAATGTCAGTAGAATGTAAAGGTAGACTGTCTTTCTGTGAGTAAATCGACTGAAAACATATTATGGAGACAACCTTTCAACTGAAAAAGATGGGGATAAGGGTTTCTTTAAAATATAACGTAAAAAGGCAGGTGACACGAAATTTCTGAACTCATAGAAATTGAGAAAAGTGTGTCACTCTGTGATTAACTTAATGGTTTTTTCCTCAAGTAACTAGCAATAGAAATAAATATTAACTGAAATAAGAAAGCTCCAGATGTATCTTCAAAAAATATTTGTGTAAAAGATTATTCTGGATGACGCACATAACCTGGTATGTAAAGTAAACAGCATTTATGCTTCAGTGCCCCCGTGCTGTGCATTTAGTAAGAGTTGATCCTCTTTCAGTTGGCGCTTGCTGCTGATTATGACATCAACCGGGCTGCAAACTTCTACTATTCATCCTGAAGGTGGCATCGAGGTCGCCCCTCCGTGAGGCGCACCTAAGGCAGTATTTAGCAGTTGCTATTGTCACTGGTAACTGTTTCTAACACTATTGTTTGTGGTACATAGAAGTTAGGAACATATAGAAATAACACACAATCATAACATAAGAAAAGACGTGTGAAGTTGCTACGCCTTTACTCATTACTGAGGAAAATCTTAGGGAAAGTAGGAACATCTTGGCTCTGAATGTTTCATAATATTATTACATTTTTCACTGGTTAAAAATACTATGGTGTGGTGCAAAATAAAGAAAATACCAAAGAACACTAGTATGTTTCTAACCAGTTTAGTCTGCATAGTTGCGTTATACTAGGGACTCTCTTCTGTCCTCTCCATCACAGTTGTTAAATTCTAATTAGGGTTGTATCATTTCCTACAACAGTTCAGGATTAGGAGCATTTGTCAAGGCATCAATATCATCTTCTGTTGGTGAGAACTGCAGGCTGCAATGATCTCCATGTGTTAATTGGTGAGTATGTAAGACAATTGTCTTATTGTGAAAGGGAGGAAGTAGTATGAAAAATGGATTTAGTCAGTCATTATGTGATTCCTGGCATGGGGAGCTGTTTTACATGCTGTATTGCTTTGAGTATCATCCTCGTACTAATCTTTTGTGTGCCGTTGGTAGATGAACACCATCCAGTGTAAGTGGTTGATTTTTCAGCACACAATATCCAAATAGATGTCACGTCAGTGCGCACATTACTGCTGTGCCTCATGTTTCAGGAATGGAAAGGCCACCTTAACTTACAGGTATTTTATATCAAATGGGAAATTAATCTAAAAAAAACCTGTAAAATTACAGAGAGACAGAATGCTTGATGGCTGGGAGGCAAAATTCTAAGTACTGCCAATAGACACACATTAAATAATAAAAACTGTTCTGCATGCAGAACTGTTAGTTTCTTTCTCAGGGAACAAAGACAGAACCTCTTACCTGTGGTTGAAGTGAAAGACAGAACCTCTTACCTGTGGTTGAAGTGAGCTGAACCCCCTTTCCAACCTTTCACAACCTGTCCCTCTTTCTTCTCTGAGGAGAAGCAAAAATTTCTACTTTCGTGTGTGTCTTATTAGCAGTACTTACGAGGGTGAGTCAAATGAAAACCTTAAATATTTTTTAAGTATTATTTATTGTGCAGAAGTGGTACAAAGCTGTATCACTTTTCAACATATCATCCCCCACGCTCAATGCAAGTCCTAAGGCACTTACAAAGTGCATAAATTCCTTTAGAAAAACATTCTTTTGGTAGTCTGCGCAACCACTCATACACCAAATGGCATACCTCTTCATCAGAAAGGAACTTCTGCTGATGGTTCTGTCCAAAACTTCTTTGGTTTTGGTGATGAGGAATTGCACAATGCCTTGCTCACTCTCTTTGTTTCCGGTTGGTGAATGTGAACCCAGGTTTCATCCCCAGTAACGATTCTTGCAAGGAAGCCATCACCTTCTCATTCAAAGTGCCGAAGAAGTTCTTCACAAGCATCAACATGTCATTCTCTCATTTCAGGAGTCGGCTGCCGTGGCACCCATCTTGCAGATTTGCGGAACTGGAGCGCATCATGCACAGTGTGGTGTACTGACCCATGACTAATATGTAAACATGCTGCAATGTCATTCAGTGTCACTCGGCAGTTTTCCTTCACTATGGCTTCAACTGCTGCAATGTTCTGTGGAGTCACAACTCATTGTGCGTGACCTAGACGAGGAGCAGCTTCCACTGAAGTCACACCATTTGCGAACTTCCTACTCCATTCATAGACTTGCTGCTGTGACAAACATGCATCACCGTACTGAACCTTCATTCGTCGATGAATTTCAGTAGGTTTCACACCTTCACTACACAAAAACCGAATAACGGAACGCTATTCTTCCCTGATGCAAGTCACAAGTGGGGCGGCCGTCTATATACTGATACTGCGACGGTAGGTGTGCATCTGCACTATGCTGCCACCTACAGGCCATTCTGCACGCTGTTTGTAGCACGCTTACCAACCTACAGGATAACGCCGTGAAATTTCGATTTGTTATTACAAATTTAAGGTTTTCATTTGACTCACCCACGTAGATTTTTCCTCCTACTAGTAAGTACTGGCCCGCCATTCTGTCTAGATCAGGGGTGTCCAATACACATGCCACATGCAGCCAAATGCAAGTATCAGTGCTACTCAAAAGGTGAACATCTCTCACACAATTGCTTATGCAAAGTTATGGTAACTTGAATATTTTCAATTTGAAACTCTCGCTACACAATCACACGATGCTGTTCTCTTGTTGGTCTGTCCTGCGGGTTTCCCCCCCTCTCAGCAGTTATTGTTAGTGCTTAGCACATTGAAGTGCCAAAGAAACTGTTATAGGCAGATATGTAAACGGGCAGAATATGGCCCTGCGGTTGGCAACACCTATATAAGACAACAAGTGTCCAGCGCAGTTGTTAGATCAGTTGCTGCTGCGACAATGGCAGGTTATTAAGATTTGAGTGAATTTGAACATGGTGTTATAGTTGGTGCAAGAGCGATGGGACACAGCATCTCCGAGGTAGTGATGGAGTGGGGATTTTCTCTTATGACCATTTCATGAGTGTGCTGTGAATATCAGGAATCTAGTAAAACATCAAATATCCAACATCGCTGTGGCTGGAAAAAGATCCTGCAAGAACGGGAGCAAGGATGACTGAAGAGAATCATTCAGTGTGTCAGAAGTGCAACCCCTCTGCAAATTGTTGAAGATTATAGTGCTGAGCCATCAACAAGTGTCAGCCTGTGAACCATACATCGAAACATCATGGATCCCGTTGACACCACTATTGGACTGTTAGTGACTGGACGCATACTGCCTGGTCGGATGAGTCGTTTCAGATTGTATCGAGCGAATACTGCATTGTGGATCCATGGACCCTGCATGTCAGCAGGGGACTACTCAAGCTGGTGGAGGCTCCAGAATGGTATGGGACATGTGCAGTTGGAGTGATATGGGACCCCCTATACATCTGCATATGACTCTAACAGGTGACACGTATGTAAGCATCCTGTCTGATCACCTGGACCATTCATGTCCATTGTGCATTCCAACAGACTTGGGATATTCCAGCAGGACAATGGGACACCCCATGTGTCAAGAATTGCTAGAGAGTGGCTCCAGGAACATTCTTCTAAGTTCAAACACTTTTGCTGGCCGCCAAACTCCCCAGTCGTAGACATTATTGAGCATATCTGGGATACCTTGCAACGTGCTGTTGAGAAGAGATCTCCACTCCCTCATACTGTTCAGGATTTATGGACAGCCCCGCAGAATTTATGGTGTCAGTTCCCTCCAGCACTACTACAGACATTAGTCAAATCCATGCCATGTTGTGTTGGAGCACTTCTGCTTGTTTGTGGGGGCCCTACACAATATTAGGCAGATGTACCAGTTTCTTTGGTTCTTCAATGTGTGTTACATTAAAATACTTGTCTTTTTTGAATGTGGCCCAGGTAAACTAACAGGTTGGAAACCCTAGGTGTAGACTATGATACTCCCTGCCTGCTTGCTTTAAACTAGCAGCCACGTAGCCTTGGTGGTCAGCCTTTGAAAATACCACTACTGCTGGAATGAGACAGAATGGTGCCTGCACTCGTGTAGACTTTTCTGTTTGACTCCAGATGTTAAGCACCTCTTTGGTTGTAAGCGTTATGTAGTGTGAAATATTTAGAGACATTAGGACTGTTTCAAAAATATGAAAAGGTTTCTCAGAGACTGCTGCTACCAGTCAGAATTATGCTGACTAATAAATTTTTTAATCAATCAACATGTTAAGAGGTATAAACCTCACCTTTAGGCTGCAGTGGCAATACAGAAACATTTGTAACTCTCGCCACAAATAACTTAGGAAGAAACCTGTACATGACAGCTCACAATCAGCTGACACACTTAGCTGATGGGGAATTTATGAAGTAACATGATGCACTCACTTCAACAAATACTTCAGACTTGTTAATGTTAACAAGTCAGCTATAGTGAAAAACATAGATGAAACAACACACAGTGTTTCAATAGAAACCATCTTAAAGTAATGTGCACTTTTGAGAAGAGCTGAAGAATGGACATCTTGGAGGAAGTTGAAATATTCAAGTGGAAAAATGAGATCCTAAATGTAATGACAATATGTTAAGAACCCATATTTCTTCACCAACTTCAATTCAATACTGTTAAAATAGAAAATCTGTAAAAATAATAATGTATTAGTGTTGGTGTTCGACCAATATATTTGTAATCCTTTAAAATAACTTTTACACTACTATTTTCAAAAATAACATTATCATTCTCTTATGGTAATGTATTTCAACAACATCAGAGGTAAGATAGCTTTGTGGAGGAGACACTGCAACTGGCTGACAACACCATTATTGACGTACTGATAATAAAAACAAAATGAGGAGTGATGTGTTTTGGGTGTCCTTTGGAAATTTGTGAACAGTGGTTATCAAGGCTCAAGGAACTATAACAATGCAGGTAACTGAAAACATCACAAGAAGACAGCCATTTTGTGTGAATGTAGTGAGTGATTAATTCTTCATTATTTGAACTGACCTCTTATTAGGTTTTTCTACTCTTTCACTATAAGATGATCGCAGCACATCAGAACACAAAAAAACAATGTTAATATCTGTGTGCACTTACATTAAATATGTTTTGTATTGCGTTCCAACTTGAGGACAAATTTTGTACCTCAAAGCATGTTGTTTCATTAAATAATTTTAGCAGTTGACAAATTTTTTGACTTTTTCATAATCTGAGCTATATTCATATCTGGAAAATTACAAAAATAAACAACCCCCCCCCCCTCCCGCACGCGCGCGCACACACACACACACACACACACACACACACACACACACACTGAAAAGACAGGTGTGGAAGATTGGAAGGTGGTTCAGATAATTCATGAGAAAGGATCTAACAGTTCTGTAAGCAGAACCATTTTCCTATTTTGACATATTTCCATTGACAATACTCAGAATTTTGCCTCCCAAAGTTAATTTCCAAATTGAAATAGTAAATATGTAAGTTATAGTGTCTTCTCCACTCTTGAAATACGAAACACAGCAGTAATGTATGCACTGATAGGTGCTCAGACAAATTTGTGACATGCCATAAACTTTCAGATATAGGGCGTACTAAAGAATCTGTCACTTACTGTATGATATGGTGTTCCTCTACTAGTGGCATACAAAATATTAGTAGGCAGCAGAACACACACTTAAAAGGAGGTAAAAGGACTTGAGAGTTGTAGGAAAAGGAGTAGATTCCGGGAACGTCATACAGAGCCATGGCTCAGGGGAGACTTACCGCAGGCGATGAGAAGGAAAGACATCCCGTCTCCCCAGACCCATTGTTTTAGGTGATTTTCTTGAAATCTACTCCTTTTCCTATACCTCTCTAGTCCTCTTCCTTTACCCCTCTTCCTTTACCCCTCTTCCTTTACCCCTCTTCGTTTTAGCCCTCTTCGTTTTAGCCCTCTGCCCTCTTCGTTTTAGCCCTCTGCCCTCTTCGCTTTAGCCCTCTGCCCTCTTCGTTTTAGCCCTCTGCCCTCTTCGTTTTAGCCCTCTGCCCTCTTCGTTTTAGCCCTCTGCCCTCTTTCTTTAGCCCTCTGCCCTTTTTCTTTAGCCCTCTGCCCCCTCTTTCTTTAGCGCTCTCTCTTTAGCCCTCTTTCTTTAGTGCTCTCTCTTTAGCCCTCTGCCCTCTTTCTTTAGCCCTCTGCCCTCTTTCTTTAGCCCTCTGCCCTCTTTCTTTAGCCCTCTGCCCTCTTTCTTTAGCCCTCTGCCCTCTTTCTTTAGCCCTCTGCCCTCTTTCTTTAGCCCTCTGCCCTCTTTCTTTAGCCCTCTGCCCTCTTTCTTTAGCCCTCTGCCCTCTTTCTTTAGCCCTCTGCCCTCTTTCTTTAGCCCTCTTTCTTTAGCCCTCTTTCTTTAGCCCTCTTTCTTTAGCCCTCTTTCTTTAGCCCTCTTTCTTTAGCCCTCTTTCTTTAGCCCTCTTTCTTTAGCCCTCTTTCTTTAGCCCTCTTTCTTTAGCCCTCTTTCTTTAGCCCTCTTTCTTTAGCCCTCTTTCTTTAGCCCTCTTTCTTTAGCCCTCTTTCTTTAGCCCTCTTTCTTTAGCCCTCTTTCTTTAGCCCTCTTTCTTTAGCCCTCTTTCTTTAGCCCTCTTTCTTTAGCCCTCTTTCTTTAGCCCTCTTTCTTTAGCCCTCTTTCTTTAGCCCTCTTTCTTTAGCCCTCTTTCTTTAGCCCTCTTTCTTTAGCCCTCTTTCTTTAGCCCTCTTTCTTTAGCCCTCTTTCTTTAGCCCTCTTTCTTTAGCCCTCTTTCTTTAGCCCTCTTTCTTTAGCCCTCTTTCTTTAGCCCTCTTCCTTTAGCCCTCCTGCCTGAAGGAGGAACCACTGGTTTGGAAAGCTTGCCTAGTCAGAACCTTCTTTTATGTGTGGGTTCTGCTGCCACTTTTGAGTAGATTTTTTATTTATCCATCCAGCTACATTATTTTGTCAAAATTGCTTGTTTTCATTGTTATAGAATATTAGTAGGGAGTTATGCCGTGTCAAGGAAGTATGGGATGCAAAACAGCTAGAGATCAGGCACTCCACTTTGGCTTCCATCGATGAGCCATGATCTGTGGTAATTATGTAATCCTTAGATGTTCAGTGTACTGTTGGTGCCCAGTTGGATTAAATTACAGGGTATATCACAGCCACTCTAGTTGACCAGTGCACTCGTACCATGTGTTCTTGACCACCAGATGGGGGGTGGTTTGGAATGCACTAAATATGCACTTACTATTCTAACCACCTAACTAGGATGTCACTCAAGATTAACATGATGGAGTTGCAGTATTGCATATTAAATGTATCAGATGTTTAGGTGACAGGACTCATTGTCAAGGCCAAAAATGTAACTCGCTGTGTTCTGTTTGGTGGTGCTTGGGGGTGGGGATGCAGATTTGTCTGGCAGGTCACTGTGCATACAGATGCTGTACACAGATTGGTGGGATGTGTGTGACCTAGTCAGCTGTGATATCTGTAGCCTGGAAGGTGAGGCACTGGTTGGAATTTTTTGGGTGCTTAAGACAAGATACCAATCCTTCACTAGCTTGTGGTGTGGCTTGTTGTCAGTCATTCCTGCGCTGCCATTGAATGTTTTCTCTCTGCTGAAATATTCTCTATAGAAACAAAATTATGATAAAGATGTTGTTCAACTCCTATTTCAATTTGTAATGACTGTGGCTCGTCTCTAGTTTGCCACTAATCTAGCCATAAGTAATGAAAGCCAAAAGTATTAGCTGTGTTATCCTTCGTCATTGACATTCACAGTGCACACTCAGAACCATCATACTGCATACCTGTGTCCATATACATTACGCATGTAGACCAAGCGATCTCACGCTGGTGTGCCATGTATTTCTTATATGCTATTCACTGTCACAATAACACAATTCAATTTTTTTTTTTTACAATTTTGGTTCACTAAAGTGACACTCCATATTTGATTAAAAGTGCATAAAAACCAACAGTGTTAAGTGGCCAGTACATTTTACCTTAAATAATTTTTAGTTTCTTACAGAGATTACCCCCATAATATCAGATGAAAGATATATTCTTTTGCTGACAGTGAATTTTTCTAGGTTGTTGCCGTGAAGAATGCTTCGTGCAGAACAGAACCTGCCTGCCATCTTGGCTGTGAACTGGAGTGGAGCAATCGAAATCAGACGTCACGTTCCACAACAGTGGCTCTCAAAATGCACTTCAAAGCCTTACCAGTTGTGACATTTCCCTTAAAGTATCTTCTTTGAATGGCGATGTCGTGCTTCGAAAGAATGGATTTCTTGTGATTCTGCTGTATTGTTACTGAAACGAGATGGAATGGAAACAGTGTTAAAGTATCTGCTTTCATGAATACAGGCAGGCTTGAAGTTTGCATATTTTCCTGGTTAAGTTGGAGATGCTGGTTGCCATGAAATGGTTTTTTAGCAGTTCAGTGGGCTGTTGGTATCCAGAAAATGAGGGCTTGCTCTGGGTGCCAGTGACAGGGTTTTTGCCATTCATTGTGACATACTACGGATTTCTCATTTTGTTAAGAGGAATTATTTCTTAAGAACTGCAGTTTTTGTCTGGCTAGTCTCAAGCATTTCTGATATGGAAGTGCACAGTATTTTTAAATTTTATCAAGGTATAATATTCTAAGCACTATTTTTGCCATAATTCTTTAAGACTTTTGTCTGTCATAATATAAAATTTTGTGACTTTTTAGAAACTGTGCAAGATTGTTCAGTGCATGGTTATGATAAATGGTCATTAAGTTTATTTACATTTTATGCAATGAAAATATTTTATTTAGTGACATCACCTCATTTTATTTTATGAAAGTATTTTTAGAGGCAGAACTGTTTTAACACATAACCATATTGTAAATATTTTCATTGTGTACTGAACCCAGAAACCATCTCAGACACACTAATCAATGCGACAATCTGTCCATTACTGAAATGTGAGATGTAAAATTGTATAAGTAAATTGTTATGTTGTGTAGATGTCCTACACATTTCAGTCTTTGCTTTTGAGAAAATTCAGGAAATTTTTCCAGTTTTGCAGATTTGAGTGCCTTACTACAACAGAAATGCTTTAAAATCCTTTGAATATACTTAATTTAACTCCAGCGCCAATTTTCACTCAGTGTGTTAATAATCATGTATCTGGAAAACACTTTAAATGTTTCTGGAAATGAAATTTTTCACATGTAAGCTATGTTCTTTAGTGCAGAAAAGTTACTTGTATTGCACTGTTAGCTCTGAGTAAATTTCATCGTCGACTACCAAAAAAGTCTTCTTGCTCCTTACTGATTTTTTAAAAAATTTTGTAGAGCATTTTATATTGTTGACTGTATCTTGTTGAAATCCATAAGCAGATTAATAACAGTGCTGAGCATAGTTCTAATAATACTAGGGCATAATGTCACTGGGAAATATTATACACTTCATAGCAAATAGAGAGAGAGAAAAAAATAATATAAAAGTTTTATTGCCTTTCATTTTTTTTTTTTTTTTTTTTTTTTTTCAAAGTGTGTCTAGACACAAAGAAGAATTTTCTAATGTTACCTCTTTGTGGAGTTTTATTCCCCCATAGTCTTGAGAATTTGTTGCGTTGACATCTTTATTCTATAGAGTTCAGTAATGAGAAAAACCCACTGTATTTTTTGATGGTGGACGTCATACCAGTACTGTGGTATTCTGTGCAATGTAACTAGTCATTTCCGGCATTGAAGGTATTGTGTAAAGTATGTGCCACTAATATGCACCTGATTAATTGCTTTGATAGAGTTGTTGAAAGTTTTGTTGATATTGATAAATCTCTCATTTTTTTATTTACTTTCATGTTCTTGACACAATCACTATGGAATGGCTTGCTATGGTTTCAATTAGTTGATGCTTTCTTTAGTTTATCATCGGTATTGCCCCTTCCCTCTCTCCCTCTCCCTCTCCCTCTCCCTCTCCCTCTCCCTCTCCCTCTCCCCCTCTTCCTGTGTCACACACACACATACACACACAATGATAAAGGTTCTTGTTTCAACAGCTGTTACTGATTTCATAAGACTGTTAAACGTGTGTCTGGGATGGTTAGATGTGGTAATTGCAGTATTCTCTTTGGTAAATGTCATGTAATCATTGTGGAAAACTATGAAATTAATAATAGAAAGTACAACTATTTTCTTCACTTAACCTTTATTAATTTCACTTAAGAACTACAAACTATGATTACTGCATAAGCATGATAATTTTATTATCACCTTTAAAAAGTCTTCATGTCAGAAAGCAATGGCCATGTAATAACTATTTTTACTAACAGTATTTGTGTCATATCTTCACATTTATTTGTAGCAGCCCACATTCTTTAATACAGTCAATATTGTTTATACTTTTGTAGATTTGTACATAGAAAAGTAAAGAAATTTTTTCACAGTTTCTAATTGATATAGACGTAAGTGATAGACTGTAAGGTTACAATCATGAATACTTCAATGCCAAATGTAATGTGAATTATGTTATGTATTATATGTTTTACTGAAATTGTTAAGTTCATAGGTGAAATTGGCACAAAACAGTTGACAGTGTGGAACACACAGCTATTTAATCTATTCACTGTCCCAAAAAAAAGTAAGTTACCTTTCCTTTTAGAATTTGTGCACGGCGTATTTGTCGTATTTGTCATCTTTCCTTATCCACTTCTCATCCATTGTTGTCCCTTGTCAACTTCCATTCCATTTGTCTTTAATCTATATCTTTCTTATATTTCCTCCCCCCCCTTCCCTCCTCTCTCTCTCTCTCTCTCTCTCTCTCTCTCTCTCTCTCTCTCTCTCTCTCTATGCCCAATTTCACATATGCAACCGTATTTCAGTATTTTTTCAGAATGCAGTTTTGTAACAATACAATAATTGTATTCCTTCCAATATGCTTGAAACTCGTGTGTGTGTGTGTGTGTGTGTAGCTGACTATATTTTCTATTTGTAATATGATGATGAATACAGTTGCAAATCAAAACAAAAAAAATTAAAAATGAGTATAGAGATTGGATAAATGAGTGAGACATTACACTAGATGGAGATTAGTGTTATCTTATGTTTTTAAAAATCAGACATCTGTGCCAGAAAGTATACAAATGGAGAACGTAGGGAGTGAACTAGCATGCAAAAATTTAACGGATGGTAATTGGAAGAAAACATTTCCATCGAACAGGACAGATCATAACTGTTAATTAGAAGTTTGAAGAGTACACAGAAAATACCCTGAAATTATATAAATCTGACTTGGAAGAAACTTGGAATCGGCAGCTATCCGTTATAGAGTAACATTTGTAGACAGTTAACTACACAGGTACATTAACTGAGTTTGGTGTAAGTACTGACTTTTTTACTCGTTTAGAAGTTGGGGTTAATATCTTTATTGAAGTGTAATACTTTTTTCTGTAAGTAACTGTTCCCTTGTCCTCCCACAAAGCCTTATTCCATGGAAACAACTATGTGATATATGAAGAAAGGCTTACATACCAAAACACAGTACCATTGAAGCTTTTTGATCACCACCATTTCATAAAAATTGCTAATATTATTATTGTGATCATTTTAAAAGAGGACAGAACAATTTCTGAAAATATGAATAATGGTCATTTTAAGTCTTTCCACATCCCGAAGGCCTTGGAAGACAAATGCAATTTACTCCCCATGTGGAAAAATGTACTTCACATGCCGTTCATTTCCAAGTTCTCCATTTGTCACTTTTGAAGTGATGGAAAACTTTAAATAGTTGTGTAATGTGTTTATCTACTGCATCGTGAGTTGGCACATCACTTCACTTCTTAGAGGATGTCATTCACTTATTTACTTGTTTCTCGGCAAGATAAACTGAATAAATCTGTTTCTCTATAGGAAAAAGTTACAGAAAGTGACATTTGTGTTGTTAATAGTATTATGAAGCTTAGTTCCTAGAAACAGCTGACTTAAAAAATGTCTTCTTCTTTCTGTCTGTGCCTTCTTTATTTTTAAATGGAAAAATGAAAAAGTAGACTGATAATTATACATGGAAAACAGTTGTTTCAGATATAATACCACAAGTGAGCTGTGGCATGTTTAGTTAATGTAAGAGCCATTTTTCTGCATTTAGCAGTTGTATTAGTAATACAGTTTGAGCCTTCAGCTTCAGAGTCAGATATTGATATGTGGCATAGAAAAAAAAAAGCGAGTGGATCATTTTCTTATTTACTGTGCTGTTTTCTGTCACTCTTTAAAGATTTGGTTTGTGTAAATTTCACTTGCTGGCACCAGTGCCTTCACTTTTATAAGTTTTGCCCCCTTAAAATTTCCTTAATTTTTTGTTATTTTGGTGATAGTAATGTGATTAGAAGAAGTAATGTTTCATTTGTTGTGAAATATAAAAGAAGTAAACTGGCATGTACAATAGAGTCTGCACAATTTTATTAGTAGCAATTTAGATTGAGAAATAACTTTGATTTGTAGACTAACCTTGGACTAAAATCTCTCATCTCTTGAGAGACAGGTGTTTAACATTTGTGTTCAGTATTACTTTATCTTTCTATGAGGAATTAAATTCTGAGGCATCATTGTAATTCCTCTTTCTTCGGCCATTCATTCTAATAATCTAGTCAGAATAAAATCTTTGATTATAACTAATATAAAAATGTAATAATTAAAATTAAGACAGTGATGGAAACCATAGTGATTGTTGTGTACAGAATGTTGAAACTGGAAGAAGTCGTAAACAAACTATCCTATATTTCGTACAAATAAACAAGTGATTGCCAGAAGAATCACTTGAACTTGAATCTTAACAGCCAAGTCTGTTTGAAGAAAACACAATGTGGTTGCATGTGTTAATGAAATATCTCGGAAGAACTTTGTTGCCACTGTGATGAGTTCATTTGTTTGTTGAGGGAGAGAGATCTCCATATGTTAGTGTGTAAACGTGTACTGTATGTCTCTTGTTGATACATGGTCAGATTTTAAGTTACAATACACATTTAAACAAAACTACTGTGTTTCTTTCTGTTGTTCGATTTAATGAGTGTCCAGAATTAAGACATCACCACAATGTTCTGATGGCACTGAATGGACAGTGCAAACACATGGATGAAGTAAGTATGCTTGTCACATGTGATATTGAATAACTAATGATTAACAATTTTGACTTGGCAGTTTCATTTTGTTGAAACTTAAAAAAAGTGATGTTGCTATCTGCCGAGAACAGCATCACTTTTAGTCAACTTATGTAAACTGTTTTTGTTTAGAACAACATTTTGTGGAAATGTTTCCTATAGAATTATGTGTAAATAATTATATATTGTGAAAGTGTACATTAATCATTTTTAGCTATTGTGACAGTGTTCAGGGTATCTTCAGATTTTTTTAGAAGCAGTCAGACTCACTTCTAGTGTAAATATTCAAACATGACACTATAAGACTTGAGTGTTAATTTTCTGGCACACCTGGTGGAAGATCTGGTCTGCAAAATTGGATGGCCACACTGAATCTTGCCTATTCAGTAAATTTTCCCATCAGAAATACTTGACATCACTGTTTATGAAGTTCTGAATGGTTTTTCTGATGATGATAAGCTAAAGCAGTAGACAAAAAGCTCAAATCCACAAGATATACACTGAAGCTGCATGTGAGACTGTTTGGGCAAGACTAAGTATCGGGGGGGGGGGGGGGGGGGGCATAAAATGGTAACTGGATCCTTCTATCTCCCACAAGACTCATCTCTTGATGTAAATGAAAATTTTATAGAAAGGCTCAGTTCACTTGTACATAAGTTCCACAAACATACTGTAATAAGAGGTGAAGACACTATTGTCCAATAATTAATTGGGAAAATTATAGTTTTGTTTGGGGTGGGCATGATAACACATCCTGTGAAACATTACTAAATACCTTCTCTGGAAACTACCTAGAACAGGTAGTTAGGAACACCACTCATGATGGAAATATCCTGGATCTAGTGACAACAAATAGACCTGACCGCTTTGAGGATGTCCACATTGAAACTGGTATCAGTGACCATGACACAGTTGTAATAGCAACAATGATTACCAGAGTACAAAGGATGACTAAAACAAGCAGAAAGAAATATATATGTTCAGTAAACTAGATAAAAAAATCAGTAGTGTCATATCTCAATGAGGAACTTGAAACTTTCAGCACAGGGCAGAAGCATGTAGAGCAACTACGCCTCAAGTTTAAAAGAATAATTGATCATGAACTGGACAGATATGTGTCCAGTAAGGAGGGACCCTCTGTAGTATACACTCACTGTAAAAAAACTTATAAGAAAACAGAAATTACTAAATAATAGGCATAAAACAAAGTCTAGTGCTATAAATAGTGAGATGCTAAATGAAACTCATTTGTCTGTCAAGAGGACAATGTGTGATGCCATCAGTAACTCTCATAGCAGAATACTGTCAAATGATATTTCATTAAACCCAAAGAAATTTTAATCATATGTAAAGGCTTTTAGTGGCACCAAAGTTAGTGTCCACTCAGTTGTGATCTGAGACAGGGACTGAATATGAGGGTAGTAAAGCAAAAGCTGAAATGCTTAACTACATTTTCAAATGTTCCTTTACAAAGGAAAACCCAGGAGAATTGTCCAGTTTAATCCCTGTACCACTGGAAAGACGAATGAAATAAGTATTAGTGTCTGTGGTGTTGAGAAACAGCTGAAATCATTAAAATTGAACCAAGTTCGAAGGCTGGATGAAATCCCTGTCAGATTCTATATTGAATTTGTGACTGAGTTAGACCCCCCCCCCCCCCCCTTCTAACTGTAATCTACAGTAGATCCCTTAAACAATTAACCATACCCAGTTCTTGGAAAAAAGCACGTATCACACCTGTGATGTTGGGAGTAGGATCACATCACCACTGCTGAAGCCCAGGCTATCCGTGATCTGAAGGCTGACCAGTCCATCGTCATCCTTCCGGCGGACAAGGGTTCCACGACCGTGGTACTTGATCGTCGAGAGTATGTGGCTGAGGGACTGCGTCAGCTTTCAGACAACACCACATACAAAGTTTGCCAAGGTAATCCCATTCCTGATGTCCAGGCAGAGCTTCAAGGAATCCTCAGAACCTTAGGCCCCCTACAAAACCTTTCACCTGACTCCATCAACCTCCTGACCCCACCGACACCCCGCACCCCTACCTTCTTCCTAAAATTCACAAACCCAATCATCCTGGCCGCCCCATTGTAGCTGGTTACCAAGCCCCCACCGAACGTATCTCTGCCTACGTAGATCAACACCTTCAACCCATTACATGCAGTCTCCCATCCTTCATCAGACACCAACCACTTCCTCGAACGCCTGGAATCCTTACCCAATCCGTTACCCCCGGAAACCATCCTTGTAACCATTGATGCCACTTCCTTATACACAAATATCCCGCACGTCCAGGGCCTCGCTGCGATGGAGCACTTCCTTTCACGCCGATCACCTGCCACCCTACCTAAAACCTCTTTCCTCATTACCTTAGCCAGCTTCATCCTGACCCACAACTACTTCACTTTTGAAGGCCAGACATACCATCAATTAAAGGGAACAGCCATGGGTACCAGGATGGCCCCCTCATACGCCAACTTATTCATGGGTCGCTTAGAGGAAGCCTTCTTGGTTACCCAAGCCTGCCAACCCAAAGTTTGGTACAGATTTATTGATGACATCTTCATGATCTGGACTCACAGTGAAGAAGAACTCCAGAATTTCCTCTCCAACCTCAACTCCTTTGGTTCCATCAGATTCACCTGGTCCTACTCCAAATCCCATGCCACTTTCCTTGATGTTGACCTCCACCTGTCCAATGGCCAGCTTCACACGTCCGTCCACATCAAACCCACCAACAAGCAACAGTACCTCCATTATGACAGCTGCCATCCATTCCACATCAAACGGTCCCTTCCCTACAACCTAGGTCTTCGTGGCAAACGAATCTGCTCCAGTCCGGAATCCCTGAAGCATTACACCAACAACCTGACAACAGCTTTCACATCCCGCAACTACCCTCCCGACCTGGTATGAACTGTATTTTTTGCCAAAATTCTTGAAAGGTTTATTGCAGCTACATAAGTGACTACACAGCAGATTATTGTGTTACATACATCAGCAATGACGTGGCTGCTCTGCAAATCACACATAAGTGCCTGGCAGAGGGTTCATTGAACCACCTTCACGGTACCTCTCCATTATTCCACTCTCAAACAGCATGAGAGGCTTCATTCTGATAGAATGAAACAAATTTGGACACAAAGGAAGGCCAAACATCAAAAGCAACAATGATTGTTCCCTGTGTGGTCCTATTGGCCCATTACATGAATAATAATAACAATAATAATAATTAATTTTTTGCAGATGGTGGCAGGACTCGAACCAATACAACCAAGTTGCAGTTCAACCACATTATCAACTTCTACAGATATTATCCACTGCAACAGAGTCATCAACTGCAATTTATGCCTTGTCCAGTTTCATACAACTTGTGAAACCTTTAGACGCCAATAACTCATTATCTGATATTTAATATCAATAATTTTACTTTTTTGAGAGATTCTCAGTGTACTAGTGTTCTGGACCAGCATCTATTTGTAGTGTGGCAAGTCATAATATGGTTATAATAAATACACACCAAATACGAGATTAACAAAATCCAGTATGGCCTCACACAGGTGTTTCAGCCAAAGTATATCTCTGAAAGGCATGTAGTTTTTTTTTTCCTTTATTGTAATTTCATTCCCCTGCCCATGGGGCTGGCAGTGGCACAGCCCAACACTCTTCAGCCAAACGATTGTACAACATACATGAAAGGGGAATGCTTCCAAAAAATGGGGTCATGAAAAGGGGACATAAAAAACACAGCAAACGGAGATGATGCGGGTTAAAATATACACTAATGTGGGGACATGCACAGGGGAGGACAGTTAAAAAGTCAACATAAAGTTAAAAGAACACAGCTGGCAATTTGTTGCACACTTAAAATGACAAGGGTCAAACACAAGTTAAAAGTCGGCCACAGCACAAAAATCACACAGAGCGAGACACTTAAAAACAAAACCACTGGAAATGATGGAACACTCAAAAAAAATAAAAACTGCTGGTAGGGACCTGCCGAGGGACTGGAGGTGGGAGAGGAGAGAAAAAGAGGGGTGTGGGGGATGGGAGGGAGGGTGGGAGGAAGAGGAAAAAGGGCTGGGACAGGGGGCACATCAAGAGGCAGGAGACGGGCAGGACATGAGATGATGAGGGAAGACAAAGGAGAAGGGAGTGCAGAGACATAGAAGGGGAGGATTGGAGAGGGAAGGGGCGCAGGAGGGGGAAAGCCACTCAGTGGAAGGGAAAGGGAGGAGGGGGAGGCCTGAGGAGGAGGGAGGAGGAAGGTGGGGTTAGAGTTGGTAGGAGGTGTAGATGTCAAGGTGAAGCTCATCATCTGGGAGGGGTAGGTGCTGGAAGTTGCATTGGCAAAGGAGGTGGAGGGTGTGAAGATGGAGAGAGGGTGGGACACAACAGTAAAGGTGCAGCTACGGGCTGTGGTGGAGAGGAAGGGGGACAACAGAGAGTGGGAGGGGATTGAGTCAGCGGACAATATACAGGGTGCAGATGTGTTCAAGGAAAAGGAGAAGGTGGGGGAAGGGGATGAGGTCGTAGAGGATGCGCGTGGGGGACATAAGACGGATACAGAAGGCGAGGCAGAGTGCGTGACATTCTAGGATTTGGAGGGCTTTATAGAACCTGGAAGGGCAGAAATCCAAGTGATGCTGGCATAACAAAGGATGGGGTGGATCAAGGATTTGTAGGTGTGAAGGATGGTGGAAGTATGCAGTTCCTCATGTCCGGCCAGACAAGAGTTTCAGGAGGTGGAGTCTGTTGTGGGCTTTGTGTTGGATTGTAAGGAGATGGGGAGTCCACTTGAGGTGGCGGTAGAGGGTGAGGCCAAGGTATTTGAGGGTAGGAGTGGGGTGGACAGGACAGCTAGAAATGGTTAGGTAGAAATCATGGATATGGGAGGAGCGGGTGGTGCAGCCTATGATGATCGCATGGGTCTTGGAGAGGTTGATATGAAGGAACCACTGATCGCACCAAGTGGTGAACTGGTCAAGATGGGTTTGCAGGGTACTTTGGGACCATAGTAGGGTAGGATAAAGGGCTAGGAAGGCGGTGTCATCAGCAAATTGGATGAGATGAACAGACAGGGGAACTTTGAGCATATCAGTACTGTGTAGGAGATAGAGGAGAGGGGAAAGGATGGAGCCTTGGGGCTTGCTGGCAGAGGGATAAAATATATGGGAGTTGGAATTGTGGATGGTGACATAGGAGGGATGATGGGAGAGGAAGGAAGCAGCAAGATGGATGAAACTGATAGGGAGAGCATAGGTCTGGAATTTGAAGAGGAGCCTGGGATGCCAGACATGGTCGTAGGTGTTCTGGAGGTCAAGGGAAACAAAGATAGTGGAGCGATGGGGTTAAGTTGGAGGGAAAGAAGATTGGTAAGGTTAAGGAGCTGGAAGGAGATGGTGCTGGTTAAGGTGGTGGTGAATATGGCAGGAGAGGATGGTCTCGAAGACCTTACTGAACATGGAGGTGAGGCAGATGGGATGATAGGAAGAGGTATCAAAGGGGGGTTTGTTGGGTTTAGGGAACGGCAGGACATGGGAAGTCTTTCACAGGTTGGGGTAGAAGCCAGTGGCGATCAGGACATTGTACAGGGTAGCAAGGACAGCCAGAAAGGATTGGGGTGGGGGGGGGGGGGCATTCCTTGAGGTAGCAGTAGGTGATGCCATCATGACCAGGGGCAGTGTTGCATTTGGAGCAGAGGGCAAGTGTGATATCGTGTGCGGTGATGGGAGTATTGATGCCCGCATCCCGTGGTCGTGCGGTAACGTTCTCGCTTCCCAAGCCCGGGTTCCCGGGTTCGATTCCCGGTGGGGTCAGGGATTTTCTCTGCCTCGTGATGGGTGGGTGTTGTGTGATGTCCTTAGGTTAGTTAGGTTTAAGTAGTTCTAAGTTCTAGGGGACTGATGACCATAGATGTTAAGTCGCATAGTGCTCAGAGCCATATGAACCATGAGTATTGATGTCCGAGGGGGTAACTGATCCAAGTACTGGAAACTAGAGCAGTGGGACAGAGGTATCAGTGTGGACAAGGAGAGTGGGGAAGAGGGAGTAATCAAAATGGGGATCAACATGAATGGATAAGACCTCAGAGAGGTGGGAAGCAAAATGATTAGCCTTACTGAGGTTTTCAGGGAAGGGGCGAATGTCTTAGAGAATAGGGTGATGTGGGGTGGAATGGCTACCAGTAAGGTGATGGAAGGCTGACCAGTACTTGGAGGAGCTGACAGGGAGGGTGGAGTTGAGGCATGTGCATGTCTGATGCCAGTCCTGGTGTTTCTTTGCTGTAAGGAGGTTTTGGACGTGTTGTTCTAATTGCCGATGGTGGATGAGTGTATCCTGGCCACAGGTGTGGAGAAGGGAGTGGTAGAGCCTGCAGGATTCACGAAGAAGGAGGAGCCTGTGGAGGAAGTATAGGGCAGTGAGGGTGGATGAGTTTGGTAGGGACATGGGCCTCCACAGCATCAGTGATGGTCTTCTGAAGGAAGGAAGAGGCATGGGTGATGTTAGTGGGACGGTGAAAGGTAAGCGGGTGGCTTTCGACCTTTGAGGCAATGGATTCCCAGTAGGCATCCCAGTCAGTGCAGCAGTAAGCAGTAGTCGTGGACAGACTTTCGGGAGACAGCTGGGCGGGGGGCTGCAGGGGGGCCACAGGCAGAGGAGATGGTGAGGAGGACAGGGAGGTGGTCACTATTAATGGGAAAGAGGATGTCTACGATGATACGACCAAGGAGGTTGGGGGAAGCAAAGATAACATCTGGGATGGACTTACTTTCAGGACAGGTGTATTGTGGGAGGGGAACAAGGTCACCATGGAGGGTGGCAAGGAACTGATATCACCGCCAAAGGGTGGCAGGGTCATGGCTATGGATGTTAAGGTGAGCGGCAACCACATAGGTGGAGAAGGTAAGGTTAACATGGGAAATAAGAGTCGTAGGGGAGAGGAGCTGCGGGATGGATATAGATAGTGGCACAGGTGATGGAGGGAAAAAGGATGCTGAGGAGAAGGCGTTCATTTGGATCATTGAGTAGGGGTTGTGGCCGGACAGGGAGATGCTTGGGGTGGCCAATGGCGACCCCACCTCGGGCAAGGGGAAGGGGATTGTTGGTGCGGTGAAGGAGATAGGGAGAGGTGTGGACAACATGGTGAGGTTGGAGGGAGGTATCATTAAGGATGAAGGAGTCAACCTGGTGCTGGGCTAGAGTATGCATGATGAGGTATTTGTTGGCAGGGAGAGAGTGAATGTTCAGGTAGAGGAGACAATATTGTTGACGTGCCAGGAGGTGGGAGGGGGGAAGGAAGTGGGGTGAGGAGAGAAGGGCTTAACTGAGGGTGTCTAGGCGTGTGAAGGTAAAGTGTGACTGGTTGTGGGAGTAGGTGGCATAGGTATTTAAATGGAAAACAGAGTGGGAGGCGAGGGAAATCTGCTGGAGGGTGTGGGGCCACTGGAAGGGGTGGATGTTCAGCAGGATGATGGTTAGGAACTGGATGATGTTTTCTGTCATTGGGGGAGGGTGGAGGGAATTGTTAGGGTGGACGGGCTGGTCAGTGGGATGAACGGGGACAGTGAGCTCAGTGATGGCAGGAGGGGGTTTTGCTTTTCATTTGGAGGAGTAGGTGGGGTGGGGTTCATTGCAGGTGTTGCCCAGGAAGGGGGAGAGGCAAGGTTAGGATACTGTTTAAGGAAGTGGGAGGCTTTGTAATGGGGGCAGGTGGTTCTTGCAGTTTTTGGTGAGGTGGTTGTTGTACAGGAGACAGTGCTGGCAGCAGTAGGATTGAGGAGAGGAACAGGATGGGTCAACAGGGTGGTGGCGGTTGAAAATCAGGGTTCCCTGTGTGAGGAGGTGATTGATGGAGGAGGCGGACTCAGTAAAGGTATGCATGAGGAAGGTATGACCATGGCAGTGTGGGCATTCAGTTCTGCCAACACCTCCACCTCCATGATCACAGGGTGGAGTTTTGAGATCATGGCAGTGAGGGTAGGCGGACAATGAGGGGGTTGGGGTTGATGAGGAGAGGAGGATGTAAGGAAAGGGGAGAGGGATGCATGGGGGCCAAAGGTGATGCGGGGAAGGTGCTGGAGGAGATCAGTATGGAAAGAGGGAGAGGAAGACTTGATGACAACAGAGTCTCTGCGAGCGATAAGTAATGGCTGCACTGGGGATGTATTTTTAGATTTCAAGGGTGAGGGTGCATGCATCTAGGAATTTCGGATCAGGGTTGGCAAGGACAAAGGTATCCATGATGGGAGCTGGGGAGGCAGGAGGAAGGGAGGTATCCAAGGCGGTATCAGAGGGAAGCAGGCCAGGCAGTGGTTTTTCGGAGGAGGGAGTGGAGGTGAGGTCGCCACTTGGGCACTGGCGAGGTTTTATAGTGGGTGTGGCCTGGTAGCAAGGATGAGGAACTGGATGGATGGGGAGGTGGTGGTTGGCAGACCCCTCTTGTGAGGTGGCGGCACTGGGTATGGGGTTGGGGCACTCTGTGGTGGCGACTGTGGCGTGGCAGGCAGTTACTCAGGCAGGGGAAGCAGGAGTAGTTGTAGCGGTGCGGGTGGGGAGGGGGGAAGTGGTCTCAATGGGCGACAGCAATGGGAGGGGGGGCAGGAGCAGGGGCAGGACCAGGGGAAGGAGCATGGGCAGGAGCAATATATATCTGGGGATACAGGGATGAGGAGGAGATAGAAGGGGAGGAGACTGTGAGTAGGGGAGGTGGATGAGATGGGTTAAGCCCAGAGGAATCACTCCATGAGGTTACAGTGGGGGCAGGGGAAGGGGAGGTGTAGATGATGGTGGTAGTGGGGGTGTGCATGATTGAAGGCAGTGTCCACTGGCAACAGGAGTTGCCGAAGTGCGAAAGGAACTAAAACGGGGGCCGGTGGTGGCACTGGCAGGTACTGGGAGGTGGCAATGAACACCAGGAGGCAGCGGCGGCGGTGGTGGTGGTGGTGAGCCCCAGACAGTGGCGGCAAGCTCAGGTTGGTGGAGGCTGACAGACAGGCAGCAGTGAGCACCGAGTGGTGGCGATGGCGGGTAGACAACAATGGCTGGGTGGCAGGCAGGCAGGCGGGCACGTAGATGGAAGGCTACAGCAAGAGGTGCTTCGAAACCGTAGATTGCACCCTGAGGGTAGCCCAGGCAGTGCAATCCATTGACTTCGAATTGAGGGGATCCAACCATTGACATGAAGGTGCATTGCCACAGTAGGTATATTTAAGCAGGTGACACACCACTACTTTCGTGTGATAAAAAACAGGCTTTAGTGCACATGCGGTGCAGCTACGATGACGTAGAAATCCGTGTTTGGTCTTTGCACTGCTTAGATGCTTTTCATCCCATTTCTGGTTAGATTTCCAAGCACAGTGGTGGATAAACATCTGATATGCCTACCTTACTGTTAAAAATGAAATAGCTGAATGCAGGAACTGCAATGCTTCTAAACGGTTGAAAAATGCACTATAAACAAAACACGAGTCATTTGATGTATACCCCCACTCCAACTCAGATAGTTATGCACATGTTCAAAGGTGGCAGCTTAGCAGCACCAGAAACATTTTTCCATGTGGATTCTAGTTGCTTGCTCTCACTGCTTATACACCTAACAGCCACACTCCAAGTAGCCAGAAGCAGGAAAAGGTACTGCTTATATGCCATTTCAGCTGTGTGCATGCACATCAAGACGTCTGGCAGCTGCTTAAATGAACCTAGTGCAGTGTGCACAAAATGTCATGGCTGCTAGATGTGCAGTCATCTGGGAAAGTGTGCAGCAGTGGGGTGGGGGGTCACTCAGAGCACTGGAGGGGAAGTGCCATTCTATACTGAAGCCTATACTCACATTTTTGGGAAATATGAAGTGGGTCCCCTCCATGACCACACTTACATGGTGACAATTCAAAAATATCTGTCACATCTCCTTTGGTTAGTTTCTAAAAAGAATTCCACCAGAAATGCAGCAATTTATTTTCACCTGGTTTGTTAACCATATGTAACTTTCAGAGAAGAGTCACAAGTGGGGAATTTTGAGTAAAAACTATACATTTCTCTTGTTGACATATTAAAATTTGCTTTTTTGCCAAAACTCAGTGGAGTTTACACAGTCTCACCTCAATAACATGTTGTGCAGATGCAATAGCAAGAGAATTTTGAAAAAAAATGGTTTATTAAGTGAGGAAAAGTAAGGTCTGCATCTTATGAAAAAGCACATCCTCAGTACAAAATAAACATAAAATAACTTCACTTATGTTGTTCCAAAACCTATAGCTTTTCTTGTTTCTCCAGCTATTGATGGCCCTAAAAAATTAAATTCTTTCATGGGAAAAGTCTGTAGTTATTGGAATAAATGGTAGATAAAGAAGTTTTGCATAATGCTTGTCAGTGTTGCCTTCTGAACAAATGAATGAACTCGCCCAGCTCTTTGGAAAAAAACTGGTCACTGCGCACAGGCCACCATATCCTGCGTGACCCGTACTCTTGTAACATATATGAAAATAAAGATATGTATTGGTGTGACCTGTGCAATGTTCCAGTCTTATCGTACAGAACTTTCATTGAGTGAGCAGTTGCATGTGATTGTTACATATGGAGCTATTGCATCAGCAGACTCTGAAAGGAATCTAAATGGCATAGAGTCTCGGCAGGAATACTTACTTTTACTACATGATTTAAGCTCCTTGATTACTCAGAGGATGTCTATTTCTAATTTACTCATGTTGATAGCTGTTCTTGATTCGAATTCTGGAATATTTACTTCTTCTTCTTTGATGAAGGAATTCTGGAAGCTGTGTTTAGTAACTTGCTTTAGAAGCACTGTCATCATAAGTGTTTCCATTGCTATTGTGCAGAGAAGGTGCTGACTGTGTCTTGCCACTGGCCTACTTTACATATGACAGGTTTTGAGATAAAGTTTCATTGTGGAAACTGTTATAAGCATCTTGCATTGAAGTCTGTGCTAAACTTGGAGTTTTTGTACAAGATCACCAGTCTTGGGGATTTTGTGATCATCTAAATTTGTCATGCTTTTAGCATTGTTTCTGCAAGAGTGTTCTGACCTGTTTTGTGCACCACAGAGGATCAGCTCTGTCATTTGTTAATTTATTCGGTATAAATCTCTCAATTGCTGTTGATACTATTTCCTTGGATTCAAGCCACATATGGTGTACACTTACATTGTTAATTTGAAGGGAGTGGAGATTGTCTCCCAGGAAGGCATCAAGCAAATTTTTATCTGCTTTCTTGAGTAGATATACGAGGGGCGTTTGAGAAGTCCGTGCAGAGTTCGAGAGATGGCACCACCGGCATGTATCGAGGTCATGTTTAGTTAGTAGCATCTTTGGAAAGAACGCACACCAAGTTTCAGCAATATTGGTCTATTTCTTTGTGTTTGGCATTCGTGTGAATCAAAGAAGTTCAGTGATTGTCAAAAAATGGACGAAAAAGAATTTCGTGTGGTGATTAAGCATTACTTTATGAAAGGCAAAACGCTTCAGGAGACTAAAGAGAAGCTTGATAAACATTACAGTGACTCTGCAGCTTCGATTGGAACAGCTTAAAAATGGTTTCAAAATTTTCAGAATGGCGATATGGGCACAAGTGATGCTGAACGTTCTGGCCGCCCTGTGGAGGTTATGACTCCAGAAATAATTGATAAAATCCATGATATGGTGATGGATGACAGAAGAGTTAAGATGCATGAGATTGCTATTGCTGTGGGCATCTCAACTGAACAGGTACATAATATTTTGCATAAACATTTGGACATGAGAAAGCTATCCGCAAGATGGATTCCACGATTGCTCATGCTTGACCAAAAACGGAATCGTTTGAAGTGTTGCAAGGATGGTTTGCAGCTGTTCAGGAAGAATCTGCAGGACTTTAAGCATCATTTCATCACTGTGGATGAAACATGGATACATTATTATACTCCTGAGACCAAACAACAATCTAAACAATGGGTTACCAAGGGAGAATCTGCACCACAAAAGGCAAGGTTATGGTGACTGTCTTTTGGGATTCACAAGTGATAATCCTCATCGACTACCTGGAAAAGGGTAAAGTTATTACAGGTGAATATTATTAATCATTATTGGACTGTTTGAAAACAGAGCTGCAAGAAAAACGCCGGCGATTGGACTGCAAAAGTGTCCTTTTCCATCAAGACAATGCACCAGCACACACCTCAGCAGTTGTGGTCGCAAAAATTAATGGAAATAGGATTCCAACTCATTTCACATCCCCCCTATTCTCCAGACTTCTATTTGTTCCCCAATTTGAAGAAATGGCTGGCGGGACAAAGTCTTTATTCAAACGAGGAGGTGATTGCAGCAACTAAAACCTATTTTGCAGACTTGGACAGTTCCTATTATTTGGAAGGGATCAACAAATTAGAACAGCATTGGACAAAGTATATAAGTCTAAAAGGAGGCTATGTCTAAAAATAAAAAAGGTTTACCCCAAACTCATAAGTAGTTTTTATTTTTGAACAGACTTTTCAAACACCCCTTGTATTTTTCGTTTATTTTTGGTGGATTTGCGAGTTGCAGTATTCAGTCTCCTTACAACACAAAAACCCTGTGTTCACTAATATCTGTATACATTTTGGTGCTCATTCATAACACAGGATTATTTGCTGGTAAGAGGTCAAGTGTGTCTTCACAATTGTTTACTGTTCCCGTGGGTTCATGAACCAACTACTTGTAATAATTTTCAGAGAATACATTTAGTACAATTTCGGATGATGTTTTATGCATACCTCCAGATTTAAACATGTATTTTCACCAATGTATTGAGGGTAAATTGAAGTCTCCACCAGCTATAACTGTATGGGTCAGACACATATTTGCAATTAGACTCAAGTTTAATTTGAACCTTTCAGCACTTGTATCATATGATTTGTGAGGTCAGTACAAGGATCCATTAATTATTTTGTTCTGGGCTCCAAGAATGACCTCTACCCATACTAACCCATAAGAACTACCTGCTACAATTTTTCTACAAGATAAATTACTTCCAACAGTAACAAACACGCCACCGCTAACAGTATTTAGACTATCCATTCTGAACACCATTAGGTCCTTTACAAAAATTATGGCTGAACTTGCTGCCAGCTTTCAGTGCCCATAACAATTTGAGCATCAGTGCTTTCTATTATCACTTGGAGCTCTGGTGCTTTCCCAACACAGCTATGACAACAATTTACAACTGTTGTACTGGTGGTTCCTACATCTATGTTCTTCCTGTGTTCGACCTGCACCCTTTAAGATGGAAGCCCTTTTGTGTTTCTCCAAGACCTTGCAAGCTAAAAAACTGCCTAACCCACATCACATGGCCCCGCTACCTGTGTAGCCGCCCTCTGTGTGTAATGGTCTCCTGACCTATTTAGCGGAACCCGAACCCCACCACTGTATGCTGTAAGTTGAGGAATTTTATTTATTTATTTATTCATGTTCTGTAGATCTGTCATACAAGAGAATTGTATGGATGTGGAATGAGTCATAATTAATTATACATCAGAACAGTAGCCTGCTTATAGATGCTAATAGATACAAATTGCATTATGTGTAAAGGAACAAAGTATGTTAACAATTATGAACTTAGGTACTTCTAAAGTAAAACAGAGGTATAAAACAATGCAATAATAAATTACAATTATTACATATTAAGTTTCAACTTTTCTAGAAGTGAAGCTGATTTTTATTCTGATATAGGTCATCATGTTCTGTTACATAGTGGCAACAGCAAATATTACAAGCCAATGTGCCATATCTGACTTACAATATAGAAACAATATTAGAGAAGGAAAGTTGCTACTCACCATATAGCGGAGATGCTGAGTCGCGATAGGCACAACAAAAAGATTCACACAATTATAGCTTTCGGCCATTAAGGCCTTTGTCAGCAATACACACACACACACACACACACACACACACACACACACACACACTCTAACGCAAATGCACCTTGCACACACGTCTGCAGTCTCAGGTAACTGAAACCACACTGTGAGCAGCAGCACCAGTGCATGTTGGGAGTGGCGACTGGGTGGGGGTAAGGAGGAGGCTGGGATGGGGTGGGGGAGGGATAGTATAGTGGGGGTGGTGCACAGTGAAGTGCTGCAGTTTAGATGGAGGACAGGAGAGAAGGTGGGGAGGGGGGAGGGATAGTAGCAGAAAGGAGAGAAATAAAAAGAAAATAAAAGACTGGCTGTGGCAGTGAAATGATGGCTGTGTAGTGCTGGAATGGGAACAGGGAGGGGGCTGGATGGGTGAGGATAGTGACTAACGAAGGTTGAGACCAGGAGGGTTATGGGAATGTAGGATGTATTGCAGGGAACGTTCCCACCTGTGCAATTCAGAAAAGCTGGTGTTGGTGGGAAGGATCCATATGGCACAGGCTGTGATGCAGTCATTGAGATGAGGGATATCATGTTTGGCAGCGTGTTCAGCAACAGGGTGGTCAACTTGTTTTATGGCCACAGTTTGTCGGTGGCCATTCATGTGGACAGACAGCTTGTTGATTGTCCTGCCTACATAGAATGCAGCACAGTGGTTGCAGCTTAGCCTGTAAATCACATGACTGGTTTCACAGGTAGCCCTGCCTTTGATGGGATAGGCGATGTTAGTGCCCGGACTGCAGTAGGTGGTAGTAGGAGAATGTATGGGACAAGTCTTGCAACTAGGTCTATTACAGGGGTATGAGCCATGAGGTAAGGGATTGCGAGCAGGGGTTGTGTGAGGATGGACGAGTATATTGTGAAGGTTCAGTGGACAGCAGATTACCACTGCAGGAGGGTTGGGAAGGATAGTGGGCAGGACATTTCTCATTTCAGGGCACAACGAGAGGTAATCGAAACCCTGGCAGAGAATGCAATTCAGTTGCTCCAGTCCCAGATGGTACTGAGTTACCAAGGGAATGCTCCTCTGTGGCTGGACTGTGGGACTTTGGGAGGTGGTGGGAGAGTGGAAAGATAAGGTAAGGGAGATTTGTTTTTGTACAAGGTTGGAAGGATGATTACGGTCAGTGAAGGTGTCAGTGAGACCCTCAGTATATTTTGAGAGGGACTGCACATCACTGCAGATGCACGACTATGGGTTGCTAGGCTGTAAGGAAGGAACTTCTTGGTATGGAATGGGTGGCAGCTGTCAAAGTGGAGGTATTGCTGGTGATTAGTAGGTTTGATATGGACAAAGTTACTGATATAGCCATCTCTGAGGTGCAGGTCAACATCTAGGAAGGTGGCTTGTTGGGTTGAGTAGGACCAGGTGAAGCAAATGGGGGAGAAGTTGTTGAGGTTCTGGAGGAATGTGGATATACAATATAGAAATGTTTATGTCAAAGAACTCATCAAGAGAGTAAAAAGTGTGTTCTACAAGATATTCTTTTAATTTACTTTTAAATTGTGGGTTTACACTAATAAGATTTTTTATGTCCATAGGAAGTGCATTTATCACATTTTTGCTTTAGTAGTGTACACCTCTTTGTACCAGGCTCAAGTTTTCTTCATCCACGTCAAATCCTGTTTTGATATTGTGTCATAGCCATGATAGGCACTGTTGGCTTTGTGCATGGGTAGGTTCTTAATTAAAAAGGACATGTGAGATATGATATATTGTGAGGTCACTGTTAATATTTTGTGTGTTTTAAAAAGATTTCTGTGTGAATGATTTCTACTCACTCCACTTTGAATTCGGATTGCCCTTTTCTGAGTGACAAATACTTTATTTGCCATTGGTTGCTATCTCCAAAACATTATGCCATACGACAGCAATGAATGAAAATAGCTGAAATAAACAGCTTTAACAGTGTCAGTATTTGCAGCCACTGCTATAATTCACAGAGCATAATTGCTGAGCTAAGTCTTTTTCTTAAGTCCAGAATATGGTACAACCAATGTAATTTATTGTTGATGTGGAGGCCTAAAAATTTAGAAGAATATACTTTATGTATATCTTGATCATTACAAATGAGATTTATGTTCTCCTGCACTTTCTGAAACCCATGGAAATGAATGTACTGTTGTTCCTTATTTTTAAATACAGACCATTGCAGGTGAACCATTTATAGAGATCATTGAATACAAAGTTGGCGGATGTTGCAGTGTTACGGTCAGGTGTTTTTCAACTAAAAGAGATGTATCATCGGCACAGAGAGTAAATTTGGTAGTAGCTTTTGTACAGTGTAGAAGGTCATTAATAAAAATAAGAAAGATCAAGGAGCCCAGCACAGAACCTTGAGGCACTCCTGTTCTTACTGTTCCCAAACCAGATGAGGCTATTCTGCCATCTCAGTGATTAAGCAATACCCTCTGCTTTCTATCAGTTAGATATAATCGAAGCTACATTCCCATTGTGCCACTTACTCCATAACAGACAGCTTTTGAGAGGAGGATTTCATGGTTTACACAGCCAAACACCTTGGTTAAATCACAAAATATACCAACTGAAGCTAATCTAGTGTTCAGTGCTTCTAAAGCATTATTGGTAAATGAAAATATGGCATCATCAGTCGGCAAGTCTGCTTGGAATCCGAATTGACAACAGCTAAGAGCCTTCTGGATGTTCAGGTGCTCCATGATTTCTTATGTATAAGTTTCTCAAGAACTTTGGAGAAAATAGCTAAAAGGAAAATTGGGCGGTTGTTAGAAGCATCAGTTTCATCCTCTTTCTTTAATAGTGATTCCACATCTGCATACTTTATTCTGTCTGGGACAATATCTTGTTGAAGGGATTCATTAAATATATGGCAAAGTATTACACAAATGCCATTATGAGAATGTTTAAGTACCTCAGAGGAAATATTATCAAAGGCAGATGAATTTTTGGTTTGCATTTTAGTTATGAGCCTTTTCACCCCACTGACAGTAACTGGGACTATGTGCGACTTATTTTGCACAATCCAGATTCTTTCAGAAGGTTCATAGCCTCACTGACTGAGCCCTTACAACCAGTTTTCTCGGAAACTGTTAGAGAGTCCTTATTAAGGACACTTGCAACTGCACAAGTTTCTTTATTAAAACTACCACTACATCTTATTCCTATGTTAGAAACACTATCATCTTTTTTCCCCAGCTCCCTTTTGATAGCACTCCAGGCAGTTTTTATTTTATTGTTTTATTTGTCTGTATCAAATTTAATATGTAATGTTTTAGAGCATTTTTCAGCATTTTACAATATGATATCCATATAATGTACTTTTATAGCAGGCTCAACAGAATTTTATTTATTTTTATATTGTAAAATACTGCTTCAAGAAGGAGCATGAATTCATCTGTGAATAGGTTGAATTTAATATTAACATTTCTTTTGTTATATACTAGGCTCCAGTCAGTCTGTTGCACGAGATTATTGAAATTTTCTAATGTGTCCACGTTGATTGTTCTGAAAAACCTAAAAACTGGTTAATATTTAATTCTCAAACATATGTTATTAAGAGTGAGCAACTGCTCTTCATGGTCATTCAGACCATTGAGAATTTGACTTACAGTACTGTGACTACTACTAAACTTATCAATAAAGATGTTGTCAATAAGGCTTACACTGGTATCTGTCACTCGGGTAGGAAATTCAGCCACTGTAGTTAGATTAAAGGTTTGTAACATATGTTCTACACTGGACAGCCAAAGAAACTGGTACACTTGCCTAATATTGTGTATAGCCCTCTTGGGCACCCACAAGTGCCACAATATGACATGGCATGGACTTGACTCATGTCTGAAGTAGTCCTGGAGGGAACTGACATCATGAATCCTGCAGGGCTGTCCATAAATCCATAAGATTATGAGGGGTTGGAGATCTCTTCTGAACAGCACGTTGCAAGGCATCCCAGATATGCTCAATAATATTAATGTCTGGGGAGTTTGATGGCCAATGTAAGTGTTTAAATCCAGAAGAGTGTTCCTGGAGCCACTCTGTAGCAATTCTGGACATGTGGGGTGTCATATTGTTCTGCTGGAATTGCCCAAGTCTGTTGGAATGCACAATGGACATGAATGGATGCAGGTCATCAGACATGATACTTACGTACATATCACTTGTCAGAGTCATATCCAGACATATCAGGGGTCCCATATCACTCCAACTGCACATGCCCCACACTGTTACAGAGCCTCCAAGACCTTGAACAGTCCCCTGCTGACATGCAGGGTCCATGGATTCATGAGGTTATCTCCATACCCGTACATGTCCATCCACTTGATACAATTTGAAGTGAGACTTGTCCAATCAGGCAACATGTTTCCAGTCATCACCCATCCAATGTTGGTGTTGATAGGCCCAGGTGAGGCATAAAGCTTTGTGTTCTGCAGTCATGAAGGGTTCAGGGGTGGGCCTTTGGCTCCGAAAGCCCATATTGATGATGTTTCATTGAATGGTTCAATAACTCACACGTGTGGATGGCCCAGCATTGAACTTTGCAGCAATTTCCAGAAGGGTTGCACTTCTGTCACATTTAATGATTCTCTTCAGTCACTGTTGGTCTCACTCTTGCAGAATCTTTTTCCAAGATTTGATGTTTTACTAGATTCCTGATATTCACAGTACACTTGTGTAATGGTAACATGGGGAAATTCCCACTTCACATCGCTACCTCGGAGCCACTTCACATCGCTACCTCAGAGATGCTGTGTCCCATCACTTGCACACTGACTATAGCACCACGATCAAACTCACTTAAATGTTGATAACCTGCCATTGTAGCAGCAGTAACCAATCTAATAACTGCACCAGACACTTGTTGTCTTATATAGGCACTGCTGACCGCAGTGTCGTATTCTGCCTGTTCACATATCTCTGTATTTGAATACGCATGCCTATACCAGTTTCTTTGGCACTTCAGCATAGTTCTCTCCTATTGGTGTTGTCTGTAAGGAAGTTTACATTAAAGTCACCCAGAATGATTAACTGCTTAGCCTTTGAAAATATTTTTAACAAAACTGATTCCAGCTGTTTTAAGAACACACAAATTTTCCCTGCAGGAGCTCTATATATTGTCACCACTATAACTGACCTATTAACAAAAATTTCAGATCCACAGGCTTCAAGCTGAAAATTTTCACTATACATGCTTAAGTTAAGTGATTTAATAGCTATAGCCAATTTGATGTATATTGCAGCACCACCTTTCTCTCTATTTGCTCTATACAACAGTGTCAGCATGGCAGACTTTACATGGTCGTCTGTGAAGCACAATAAATGAGCTTGGGCTAGGGAGTAATTTTCATTTATGTTAAGAGCCAAAAGCTCCACTTTATCTGTAAGTCTCTCAATATTTTGGTGAAATATACATAATTTATCATTCATAACAGATTTTAAGTTACAGAGTTTGGGGGTTAAATTAATTTCTCTCAATACATAAGGATTGGTACTTGATTTACTGACAGGCTCCCTCTTACAGACTATGTTTGTGCACACATTACGTACAAATTGACCAAAAAAATTGTCACTGTGAGTATGAGTTGGTGGTTCTTCCACCCCTGACACTTTTCATTAGTGGTGGTGCTGGAGATGCTGCTGGTGATGAGTTGGTTACTGCTCTTGACTGCCTGGTGTTGTTTAATTCCACACTTTCATGTTACTTTATGTGCAAAGAAACCCTGTTGATTGTAGTCTAGGGTGACAGGGTCCATGGTTTTATGCAGTTTGCTGCACAGTTCCACTACCTAGTTCACTAACTTGAGCCTCCCATTTCTGTTTATTTGGAGTTCATGCCTGATATGTTCTTCATGCATTATTTTGCCAATATCTATTAGGTGCACATGATTAAATTTCACACAGCTTCTGTAGTTCAGAGTTGTAGCACTCAATTTCTCTGTTAATGAACAACAGCTGAGGGACATCATGCCACACTGGCACATCTATTAATGTGGCATTTGTGTTGTACAGTTTTAGCAACAACTTCCGGTAGGTTCCGAGTGCTGTCTTGCTCTCATTTTTGTAAACGTCATTGGTGCCACCTATAATTACAATGCGATCATCTTTATTCAAATTGTTTGTTTCTATTATTATGTTTTTGACTACAGCACTTAATGCTGCTCCGTGTTTAACTTTTTCATAAACAGAATACTCTTTATGTAGAGCTTCATGAAGGGGACCTGAACGGCTTTTCCTGTTGCTGTCTGCATACAGTAAGAACTTTTTCCTGCACCCAACCATTAGTAACTTTTTGCTTAAACCATTATCATTAAATTCATTGCTTTTACCTTTGCCAACACCGTTCATTTTTTTCCTGACTGAATCGAGTGCAACAAAATTACTTGGTGACTCTGGTAATCTGTTTGTTAGTGGAATATTTGATAATTTTTTTAGTATATCAATACACCTATTGCACTTCCATGTTTTTGTATATTTCTCGTTTCCTTTCAAAGAGGAGTCTATCTTTGCACATCGAAAGTGAAATTTAGACTTACATTTCACTCATACAAGACCACTTTTAGTGATTTTCCCACATTTTTTATACATGCCACCACATTTGTTACCCCAAGACGTAGTATCAGTAGTATCTAATAATATTTCATTGCTTCTTTCATTATATTCACTGTTTTGTTTCTTGAGATGGTCACATTTATATTTTAAGGCATGAAACGCTTCTAAAAGCATGGCAATGATTTCGTCTTTGTAGTCTCGCAGTTCATACACCAACATGCCTGCTTTATATGCAATTTCATTTTCACAATCTTGTGTCACACTACTACTTCTTTCAGAAACATTTTCAATAATAAAACATGCAATACACTCATGATCACGATACACATCAATTTGTTACATGTTAAGCACTTTTTGTTATTTCTATTGCATTTATTCTGGGAACCAAAATTCTCATAATTTACACTTGGTGCCATCTTGAAAACTGCAACCCACATGGTCACAGAATCACCTGAGCCACTGATTCAGACCCTCCACCCAGCTCTGTACCAGAGGTCTGCAACTGATCCTGTCTACTATGCTGCAAATGGTGAGCTCTGCTTTCATCTTGCAAGCAAGACCACTTTAGATAGCCTAATCTGGAGTACTTCTCATGTTTTTGAGGCTCATTACCATCTTGAATTAAAGAAAGAAATCAGAGGCATTTAGAGAGATGCTGCAAGATTTTTAGCTTCCCTTCATCAGTACAAGAGTGTTATGGAGAAGATATTAATAACCTTTACAGGATATATGAGTCTTTTCATGAAATATTCTTGGGGTAGTTTACTGAACAAATTCCCAAGATATGGTTTGACTGGCCTCATCATATATCTTATCTTGCAGGAGGCCAGAAAGAACAAGATAAGAGAGAATATATCACCTACAGAGGCATACAGAAAGTCATTCTTCCAGCATTCTGCTCTTGAGTAAGGGAAGAACTGTCGCCATGATGGGCTGCACATTAGTTTATGGAACATACAGAATATCACAAGCATTTAGAGTCATAACCATATAAATGGTACAGGATCATATAAAGTGAGTGTTTGGGGATAAGGAACCAATGGTTGCAAATGAATATTTCAGGTGATATGAGGTTTTCAATAAGAAATATGCTTGATACACACACTTCTCAACTGCTTACAGTTCACATCCCATGACTGGTTGCTGAATTGGCATTGGTGCCACTACTGTGACAAACAAATCACAGTCATCTGTGATGCAGAGATGGATAGTCCACTGGAGTGAGCAACTGGTGACTCGTAAAAAAGGAGAAGTAGCTCTTCTGAGACAATATGTATCTCCATTGTCATCAGTGGGTGGAATAAAAATCCTATGGCAGTCTGCTGCAACAGCATCCCACAGAACATGCTGAATTATTTCTTACTATAGCGGTCCAAGGTGAAGAGCTACTACTTTGAAAGGTTGGGCCTTAGCAACGGGTTGTGGCAAAGGTACAGGCCATTAATAGCTCATGGAAACAGTAGGAGGAAGTCAAAAATTTTATTGAGATTCATGCTATCACACTGTGACACAGCAGCCACTGCACCTTAAATGCACAGTGGGGATAACCCACGATGCACTGTTGTGGCCAACTGCTGGCCAGCAGGCCAGCCAGTACACTGGCACCAAGGAATGCTGATGGCCAGGAGCCCGGTCAGCCACAAGAGCCCAGTTATGTGTGGTGTGCTTGCTTGTAGTAGGTGCCAGTGGTGTGGAAGTCTGCTGCAATTCTTGCAGGGGATGACAGCCTCCAGAGGTGGAACTTGCCCCTGTGAGCAGAGGTGCAGGTATCAGGACACCTGCAGCAGCATAGGAGGACAAGCAAGTGTACCACCCCAGTGTAATCTGAGGGCCACTCTCCTTGCAGGGCAGGAGGCTGGCTGCTGCTGAGAAAAGCCCAGAGGCAGCTCACTAGTAAAAAGGTGTCAAGTCCAGCGAGGAGGACTCAGTGCCAGAAGATGGTCTGGCAGTGGCAGAGGCCCAAACTCGGGATGGCTGCAAGCTAACCATATTGCTCTTGCACCTGACGTAGTTCTCGCCTCATATAGGTGCTGACGGATTGTGAAAACCTCCACTACAATTGACAGATATTTATAGTGGTCAGAAACTCATTTGTCGTGTAGATGTACTGCTTGCAGTCACGTCTGGAATAAGACATCTGTGGGTAAAGTGTAGAAACTGCCTGTCCTGTCCTCAAAAGCCATGTTATTCAGATGCTTCATCAGGATAGTGGTGTTCAGCCTGGCTTACCCCACAATGTTTCAAATGCCTTGTTTCTGCAATGGCATGCTGATGCCTTGGAGGCCCTGCCTGCTTATGGCGTCTTCAATTACTGTGGCTGAGCTGCCATTTTCTACAGTAATGACCAAAAGATAGCGTCGGCACTACACTATGGTATAGACCATTCTAGTATGAAATTTCTCCCAGTCCACAGAAAAATACACTACAGATGGTGTGTACATATGTGTTTATATACCTTACTGTTGTGAATAGCTTTTGTCAGCTAGGAAAGGAATAGAAAGTCAAGAAAGGTCAGCTCTTCAGAACACTGCATTAATGCAGAAAAGAGTTTCTGACCATTGATTTCCGCTCTTGATTTGAAAATGCAGCTTGCAAGAAACTGTCTTGCTGACACATTTGATGCTTACTTACACTCACCACTCTCTTCAGTTCATAATCACTACTCCTCTACCATTCCAAACTCCACATAGACTGGATTGCAAGGTGACTTAGGGGTAGCCCACTCTTTGTGCTCCTGGCTCACTCACTCATTTAGCTCACAGCACTCTTGGCTCATTCATTGATTCAGCTTGCAGTTTACCCTGCTTCATTTTTGACTCAGTGCTATTCATTTCAGCTCAGCCTGGAAGTACTAGGTGGTATGAATGACAGGATCACTGCCTGTGAATTTACCCTACAGATTTAGTCCTCTGGCTCCTTGTTCATATATGCTCACAACCGTTCTAAAATCTTCACTTACAATTAACAGGTCAAACCTTTCATTCCCAATAGTTAACACACAGTTAGTTCCTTGTAAAATAATTAACACAATATACAACTGCTAATATCTCATCTCAGTAGTCATGCCATGGCAACTCTCCATGTTTCGTTTAACAGCTCACAAGAGTCACTAATGTCTCATCTCAGTAGTCATGCCATGGCAACTCTTCATGTTTTGTTTAACACCTCACAAGTCACTTTAGAAACCAATTTCATGCTCTACAGTGTTTTCTAACATCTTAAATACTAGAAAAGATACCTCTTCCACTCTCATTCATGTTCACACAAATAACAATTTTTAAATTTCTACTACCACTCATTGTTCCTCATGTACAATTGGTTATCCAGTTTACTGGTACCTGGTATACTTGGGATGTGTGTGTAGGGGGGTGGGGTGGGGGGTGGGGTGGGGTGTGGGGTGTTACATAGGTGTGCAGGAATGCCTAAAGTAAGTGTTTATTTCTCCCCTTACATTGCAGCTGAAATTTCATGATATAGTTTGAAGTTTGTGCTACAGAGGGATATTTTGTTTTTGTGTGAAGTTCTGGCAAGAGAAGCTTGAACTACAAAAGAAACATGGCACACATCTTACTTTCATCAACTTGTGATGAGCAGCAAACTGTTGTTCGATACCTGTGGCCCAAAGGGCAAATTTACAAGGACATGTGTGACTTGTATGGGGACACTGTATGACCATAGCAATGTCTCCAGGTGGTGTGCATTCTTACAAGAGGGCCACGTGAACCTCAATGATTCACCACACTTCAGCCAACCGGTAACAGCTGCAACCCTGCAGAATGCCGGAGCCATAGAGGCAGCAATTTTGAATGACCAGTGTGTGCAACTACGAACCTTACCACAGCAGTTCAACATTTCTTATAGTGCAGTGTACAATTTTGTTTGTGACATGTTGAAATTGCATAATGGTAGTGCTCAGTGGGTGCCTAAGAGCCTGACCGACAACCATAATGGATAGTGAATGATGAAAACCTTTGATCACTTAATGCATTATGCGACAGAAGGGCATGATTTTCTGTAAGGAACTGTCACTGGCGATGAGTCAAGGACATACCACTACACACCTAAAACCAAGCAGGCCTTTATAGAGTGGAAACATGCTGTTTCCCCAGTGCACACACACACACACACACACACACACACACACACACACACACACACACACACACACATCAAAGTCACTCAATCTCCTAGGAAAGTAATTGTGACAGTGTTCTGGTATATTCATGATGTTTTACTGGTGGACTTCACTGAACATAGGACTGCTGTGAATTCTGGAGCCTACATTAAAACTTTGGTTAAGTTGCTTTGTGCCCTAGATGACAAACACCAAAAATTAATGCTCATAGTGTCAAACTTCTTCATGACAATGTTCACCCCTGTTGCTGTTCCCGTTTATGAGAAAATCACGAAATTTGGGTGGGAGGTGCTCCAGCAGTATGGACCTTGCACCATCAGACTTTCATCTGTTTGGCCCCATGAAGAAATTCCTTCCTGGACAATGCTTTCTAACATATGTGGAAATGAAATCAGCAGTCTGCAGATGGCTATACTACAACCAAACAGCCTTCTATGAACAAGGCATACTGAAAGTGGTACCACAATGGGAGAAACATATTGAGGATGCTGGTGACCATGTAGAAAAATATGTAAAAGATGTAAGTTCATTTGTGATTTTTTTGTTGTTGTTACCTATTAATCTTTTTGGTAATAAAATTATTGTGCATTATTTTCCAATCTTCCCTCATAGGTGAAGACTGCACAGAACAGATTCACAGTTAATGTAGTGCCAGACATTCTGGGTCACAACCATACAACTTTATTTTTCCCAGTACTGCTGCACATTCTGAAGCATCCATCCTGCAGAAATATACCCCTTTTGGGTTGCTGTGCACTATTTCAGAGAGAGGGTTATTTTAGGTTTTAATATATCATTAAAACAGGTCACATTTTGCACTGGGAGCATCCCTAGCATTTATCTGGCCTATGTAACTCTGGCTGTGTTATGACTCCCAAGCATGGTGGCGCAGTGGTTAGCACACTGGACTCACATTCAGGAGGACTACTGTTCAAACCTGAGTGCAGGCAACCAGATTTAAGATTTCCGTAATATCCTAAATCACTCCTGGCAAACGACAGGATGGTTCCTTTGAAAGGGAATGGCTGATTTTCTTCTCCATCCTTGAAAAAATGTGAGCTTGAGCTCCATCTCTAATTACCTCATTGTTGAAGGGACATTATACCCTATCTTCCTTCCTTCCTTAGGTTATGTCTTATTTGGTAATCCTTGTAACTGTGGATTACAGGTCGAATGTCCATCCTGTTATATCACAGAGTGTCCCAGTAACTAATAACCTTACCCTGCAGTTTCAGTTGCTTTGCACCTTTGGGTCTAACTTGCACACAGAAGTGTGCTGCAGTGCAGCCCTGCTTGTTAGAAGTAGGATTGAGGTTCCAGGATGTCACATGAACAAACCTGGCTGTTCATTTTGCCTAAGAAGAACTGAACCTTGCATGTATCTGTGTCTGTATCAGTATCTGTTAGTTTCATTTCTCATGTGAGTGGTCCAATTGTACAATTTGCATCAGTAGGTCAGAGAATGTCTCTTGTCACGATAATGTGATTTTTGGTTGGTCCTTCTGGCAAGAGAGGTATATGATTAACTGTTTCACCTGTTTCCAGAAACTCAAAGAGTTTTTGGCACAGCAAACAATGGAAAGTCCATCAATTTGGTATTCACCCACAACTGCACCTAAATTACCCTTCTTAACTTCCAGAATTTTCTTACCTCAAACTTTGCCTCACCATCATTCCCAAAATCCTTCAACATGGAAACCAACCTTACTTCTACAGAAAGAACTGCAACAGACACAAGCTTGTGTCTGTATATGTGCGGATGGACGTGTGTGTGTGTGTGTGTGTGTGTGTGTGTGTGTGTGTTTGTGTGTGTGTGTGTGTGCGCATGCGAGTGTATACCTGTCCTTTTTTTCCCCCAAGGTAAGTCTTTCTGCTCCCGGGATTGGAATGACTCCTTACCCTCTCCCTTAAAACCCACATCCTTTCATCTTTCCCTCTCCTTCCCTCTTTCCTGACGAAGCAACCGTTGGTTGCGAAAGCTTGAATTTTGTGTGTATGTTTGTGTTTGTTTGTGTGTCTATCGACCTGCCAGCACTTTCGTTTGGTAAGTCACATCATCTTTGTTTTTAGATATATTTTTTCCACGTGGAATGTTTCCCTCTATTGTATATATATATATATATATATATATATATATATATATATATATATATATATATAACAGAGGGAAACATTCCACGTGGGAAAAATATATCTAAAAACAAAGATGAGGTGACTTACCAAACAAAAGTGCTGGCAGGTCGATAGACACACAAACAAACACAAACATACACACAAAATTCAAGCTTTCGCAACCAACGGTTGCTTCATCAGGAAAGAATGAAGGAGAGGGAAAGATAAAAATGGAAATGTCGTGTGGCTAGGGCCTCCCGTCGGGTAGACCGTTTGCCTGGTGCAGGTCTTTCGATTTGACGCCACTTCGGCGACCTGCGTGTCGATGGGGATGAAATGATGATGATTAGGACAACACAACACCCAGTCCCTGAGCGGAGAAAATCTCCGACCCAGCCGGGAATCGAACCCGGGCCCTTGGGATTGACAGTCTGTCACGCTGACCACTCAGCTACCAGGGCGGACTAGAGGGAAAGATGAAAGGATGTGGGCTTTAAGGGAGAGTCATTCCAATCCCGGGAGTGGAAAGACTTACCTTAGGGGGAAAAAAGGACAGGTACACACTCGCACACACACACATATATCCATCCGCACATACACAGACACAAGCAGACATTTGTAAAGGCAAAGAGTTTGGGCAGAGATGTCATTCGAGGCGGAAGTACAGAGGCAAAGATGTTGTTGAAAGACAAGTGAGGTATGGGCGGCGCCAACTTGAAATTAGCGGAGGTTGAGGCCTGGCGGATAACACGAAGAGAGGATATACTGAAGGGCAAGTTCCCATCTCTGGAGTTCTGACAGGTTGGTGTTAGTGGGAAGTATCCAGATAACTCGGACGGTGTGACACTGTGCCAAGATGTGCTGGCCATGCACCAAGGCATGTTTAGCCACAGGGTGATCCTCATTACCAACAAACACTGTCTGCCTGTGTCCATTCATGCGAATGGACAGTTTGTTGCTGGTCATTCCCACATAGAAAGCTTCACAGTGTAGGCAGGTCAGTTGGTAAATCATGTGGGCGCTTTCACACGTGGCTCTGCCTTTGATCGTGTACACCTTCCGGGTTACAGGACTGGAGTAGGTGGTGGTGGGAGGGTGCATGGGATAGGTTTTACACTGGAGGCAGTTACGAGGGTAGGAGCCAGAGGGTAGGGAAGGTGGTTTGGGGATTTCATAGGGATGAACTAAGAGGTTACGAAGGTTAGGTGGGTGGCGGAAAGACACTCTTGGTGGAGTGGGGAGGATTTCATGAAGGATGGATCTCATTTCAGGGCAGGATTTGAGGAAGTCGTATCCCTGCTGGAGAGTCACATTCAGAGTCTGATCCAGTTCCGGAAAGTATCCTGTCACAAGTGGGGCACTTTTGGGGTTCTTCTGTGGGAGGTTCTGGGTTTGAGGGGATGAGGAAGTGGCTCTGGTTATTTGCTTCTGTACCAGGTCGGGAGGGTAGTTGTGGGATGCGAAAGCTGTTTTCAGGTTGTTGGTGTAATGGTTGAGGGATTCTAGACTGGAGCAGATTCGTTTGCCACGAAGACCTAGCCTGTAGGGAAGGGACCGTTTGATGTGGAATGGGTGGCAGCTGTCATAATGGAGGTACTGTTGCTTCTTGGTGGGTTTGACGTGGACGGACGTGTGAAGCTGGCCATATATATATGACTGGATCAAACAGGCATACAAATAACCTCACAAGTGAAAAAAAATGCTTCTTGAAATGTCCAGATAAAAGGAAAAACCCCTCAGAGGAAGCCACAACATGGTAGAACATGTCTGGATGTTAAAGCAAAACAATAATTGTGTACTTGCAAAAAGGCAGATCCATCCTTAACTTCAGACAAAATTTTTTATCCAAATTTGTTAATTATTATAAAAGATATAAGAAAATGTTAATCTAAGTTCTGAAAGAAGCAAAAAAAAAAAAATGGAATGATTACTACATAAAACTGACTGAAACAAGATGAAAGCAATATGGAATGTTGTGAAAAAAAGGGGGATGGGAGGGGAGACAGAACATGAGAATGTTAAGCTCCTGACCCCCAAAAAATAGCAAAAAACTTCAATTCTTGCTTTACACAGGAAACTGGAAATCTTGTGAAGTGAATCTCACACCTTGCTTCCAATAAATCTGTGGGAAATGTTAGACACAATTACAGAACTTGAACTAAAATAGTCCTACAGTGTTGACAATATATCAGATATTGTCACAAAAAATATTTTTCTTTAATAATAAAGTCCCTTGTTCACATATAGAACTGTTCAATGACAGATGGAATCTTTTCTTGTAATCCAAAAACCTCTTTTACAGAAATTATTTAGAAAAAAGAGCCACAGAATTTGTAACACCAAACATCTCCTGCAAACCTTTATTTAGAAAACTTCTTCCGTTGCCGTATTGGTTTGGTGGTTGTGCAATAGTAATAATATTCATTAGGAAAAATTTAAATGAGAGTAGCAAACTTGCTTTTCCAAATAAAAATGTATATTCCTTAAAGACAAGGAAAGAGCAGAATCTACACATCTAGCAAACACACACAACACTGAGACAAAATAGACCTCTGAATAAAGAGAAACAGTAATTAAAACTTCCGGGCTAAGAGGCCATGGTCCAATAGTTGAATTACTTCTCCCTGACGTTTCGTTGCCAGCTGCGGGCAACATCATCTGAGGTTGTAGACTCACCTCAGATGATGTTGCCCGCAGCTGGCAACGAAACGTCAGGGAGAAGTATTTCTACTATTGGACCACGGCCTCTTAGCCCGGAAGTTTTAATTACTGAAGACGCCGGCCGTGAAAGCCTACACGCTATGAAAGAGAAACAGTTGCATAATAAACAGCCACAACATATAAAGTAGAAAAAGGGATAGCAAAGTTCAAAGTACTGGTAGCACTCAAAAAATTTCCTTTAGGGAAGATTCTTGTACATTGTACAGAAATTCCCTCCAACATAAAAGAAAATATGTAAACTCTAAGTAACATAGGTTTAAATAAAAATGGAACATTGCGAAACGAAATAAAAATTTAACTTCAAGAAATTGATTGATTGATTGATTTCTTTATTAATCCATGTAACAATTTACATTGTTTGGATTTCGTCAGCAAAATCATATACAATACAATACAATACAATACACCTACAATTTATACATATAAAATTAATATTTACACACATTTTTAAGGTATCTTACATTACTTTTATATCCTTATGTAATTTTCTTATAGTACTGAACAATTCTGTATTTCATATTATAATTTTTCCTTGTGTATTACAATGCAGGCATAATTACACTACGTGTTTTAATTCAGATAGTCCATTACTGTGTAATAACTTTTATTTAATATTTTTTTTTTTTTTTAGTTTTGTTTTGAACTTTCGAATTGTGTCAATATCTTTTATATTTTGGGGTAATTTATTATATAATTTAATGGCATTGTACAACAAGCTCTGCTGAGTTTTAACTTTATTTTTCCTCTCTAGGTGCAGATTGTATGATTTCTAGTTTCATAGCTGTGTACTAAAGAATTTTTAACATAGCACTCAATATTTTTTTTACATACATAATACTTTGAAAAATGTATTCACAGGGGACAGTTAGGATTTCCAGCTTTTGGAAATGTTCAAGGCAGTGAGCTCTACTGCCTCTCTTGCTTACTATACGAATTGCTCTTTTCTGTAATTTGAAAACTTTTTGAATATTTTTGCAGTTGACTCCCCAAAATATTATTCCATAGGTAATAACAGAGTGGATATAAGAAAAATATACAGATCTGACACATGTAGTATCACAAACTGCAGTCAGAATTCTAAGAGCATAGCATGCAGTAGCGATTCTGTTACTAAGTATTTTAATATGTTCTTCCCACTTTAACTGAGTGTCAACATACATACCAAGAAATTTTGTGTAGTCTACACATTCTATAGTTTCATTGTTTAACTTAAAGTTGTTAAAGTGTGTTTTTTTGCAGACATAGAAGTTAACAACACTTGTTTTTTTTTTTTTTTTTTTAAACTTAGTGTTAGTTTATTATTGGATGCCCACTCACGTACACTGTTTAGTGTTTGTTCGGCTTTTTCTTTCAGTGCATCTGGTGATTTTTCACTGATAAGAACATTTGAGTCATCTGCAAACAATATTGTTTGTCCATGTTTGATGTTCTGTGGGAAGTCATTTATGTAAATGAGGAATAGTATTGGGCCAAGGACACTACCCTGTGGGACACCTATATTTACATAATTTGGGTCTGAAGTACACTTTACAATATAGTTTGAGCAACTTGAAATATGTGAGATTTTAGTTATCTGTCTTCTATTTTTTAGATATGACTGGAACCACTTTTTCACAAGTCCCCTTATTCCCAGTTCATCTAACTTATTTAACAATATGTTGTGGTCTACTGTATCAAAGGCCTTAGTTAGATCAATAAATATACCCGTTGTGTAGTTCCCTTTATCTAATGCTTCTAGAATGTGTCTTGTGAGGTGTGCTGTCACTGAATCTGTGCTTTTCCCTGATCTAAATCCAAACTGGTCAACAGACAGTAAGTTGTATTTATTTAAATAATTCATTAGTCTATCTTTCATAATAGTTTCTAATATTTTTGCAAAGCATGAGAGTAGAGAAATTGGCCTATAATTTTCAATTTTTCCTGCATCACCTTTTTTGAAGAGAGGTAGTAATTTAGCATATTTTAAATAGTCTGGAAAGGAGCCCTGCTTGAAAGATTGATTTATAATATCAACTAAAGGTGGAAGTAGGCTCTTGATACAGTCCTTAATTATGAAAATGGGGACTTCATCCAGACCAGCTGAGTTTTTGTTTTTCAGTTTGCTGACTGCTTTGTAGACTACTTCTTGTGTTGTAGGGAATAAAACCATTGAGTGTGATACACCATTATTTGGCTTTTTGACCTGAGGGACTGTTAGAAAATTTTCCTGTAATTTTATACCTATGCTACTAAAATAATCATTTATATAATTTGCCAAATATATAGGGTCTTTTATTAGAGTCCCTTCCTCTTTGATTTTCAAGTTTGACAGATTCATTTTCCTGGTGCCAGTTTCCTGCTTTACAATCTTCCATACTGCCTTATTTTTGTTTTCAGCAGAGAGCACCAGTTTGGAGTTATGAGCTCTCTTTGCTGCAAGCAATATTTTCCTATATCTTTTATAAAAGAGTGAGAAAGCAGGATGAGTTTGGCTGTGTTTAATCGAGCTCAGGTACCTTAGTGTTTCAGACGATTTTTTGATGCCTTTTGTGGCCCACTTGTTTTTTCATGCTGTTGATAATGGACATAATACTTTAGGAAATGTTTTTTCAAAATTTAATTTAAACAATGTCATGAAATTTTTGAATTTTTCATTTGCATCTACCTCTGAGTATACTGAGTCCCATGTCTGTTCTGCTATCTGTTTGGCAAACTCATATCTACTTTGTTTAGAAAAAAATCGTCTGTAAATATGCATTTTCTTTGTTTATTCTGGAGCCACTTTTATATTAATGATTTGACCTGAGTGATCAGATAATCCTAGCTCTGCAACCACCACCTCACAGTTTTCTTTGCCTAAATCTGTTAATACCTGATCAACAGCTGTCTTTGAGTATTTTGTTATTCTTGTTGCACTGTTAACCATTGGAACTAGATTGAAACTTTGAGCAAGACTTAGTAATGAGTCCCATGTAGCATCAGGATTCAGTGTATCTACATTTAGGTCTCACATATGAGAATGTGGTTCTTTGGAGTGGATATCTTGTCAAGAACACGGTTAAGTTTGGAGAGAAAGATGTTGAAGTCTCCACTATGAGATCTGTATATACATAAGATAATCAAATTCCTACACCTGTATTGGTCCCTGATTTCAACTGCTGCCAGTTCAAAATGTTGCTCTTCACTGATTGCACCTAAATCACTTCTGGTCTTATACTGATAATGTATGTTAACATTATGTAGAAATGAAACGAGAGTGTAATGCTTGTGCATAAAATGTAGAAGTACTGGCAGAAGCAAAGGTGTGAGAATAGGTTGTGAGTCATCCTCGGTTGGTAGAGCATTTGCTCACAAGAGGCAGAGGTCCCACATTCAACTCTTGGTCTGGCACACAGTTTTAATCTTCTAGGAAACTTCATCAACTATATTGTTAAACTGTAGGAGTACATGACAATATGTTATCAGTAAACACCGTATTTCTTTCTGTAATTATCTCTTTGTCTGATCATGCTATTCCGCATCATCATATTATTCCATGTCACTTTCATCACAATGTCATGTTGAATAATCTATAATACCACTATGTTGGCTTGCCTTATGTCACATTCTACCTCTTGTACAACAAATAATTCATAGTATAATAGAGGGAAACATTCCACGTGGGAAAAATATATCTAAAAACAAAGATGATGTGACTTACCGAACGAAAGCGCTGGCAGGTCGATAGACACACAAACAAACACAAACACACACACAAAATTCAAGCTTTCGCAACAAACTGTTGCCTCATCAGGAAAGAGGGAAGGAGAGGGAAAGACGAAAGGATGTGGGTTTTAGGGGAGAGGGTAAGGAGTCATTCCAATCCTGCGAGTGGAAAGACTTACCTTAGGGGGAAAAAAGGACGGGTATACACTCACACACACACACATGTCCATCCACACATATACAGACACAAGCAGACATCTCACAAGCAGACAAAATATGTCTGCTTGTGAGATGTCTGCTTGTGTCTGTATATGTGTGGATGGACATGTGTGTGTGTGCGAGTGTATACCCGTCCTTTTTTCCCCCCAAGGTAAGTCTTTCCGCTCCCGGGATTGGAATGACTCCTTACCCTCTCCCCTAAAACCCACATCCTTTCGTCTTTCCCTCTCCTTCCCTCTTTCCTGATGAGGCAACAGTTTGTTGCGAAAGCTTGAATTTTGTGTGTGTGTGTTTGTGTTTGTTTGTGTGTCTATCGACCTGCCAGCGCTTTCGTTCGGTAAGTCACATCATCTTTGTTTTTAGATATAAATAATTCATAGTGTAATTCAAGTGTAGTTTCAGCTCTCTGAGACTGCAGACGTGTGTGCAAGTTGCGTTGACGTGTGTGTGTGTGTGCGTGTGTGTATGTGTGTCTACTGCTGACAAAGGCCTTAATGGCCGAAAGCTATAATTATGTGAATTTTTTTATTGTGCCTATCATGACTCAGCATCTCTGCTATATGGTGAGTAGCAACTTTCTTTCTCTGGTATTGTTATATTCCATCCTGGATTTTCCATTGTTTGAAATAATTCACAGGCCATTAAAGTGCAGTACAGTGGGGTCAGAAGTTTTGTGACAGCTTAATAATTAATAATACAACTACTATTAAAATTTATCATAAACAATTTGATCAACTAATGTGTTGGTAATGTTTTTATTGGTTCTGAAGAAAATTTGAACAAATGCCATTGTTAAAGTCAGTTATTATGGTTAAAATGTATACCAGTAGGCCTTATAATAACATGCAAGAAGTGTTTAACAAAATACAAAAGCTGGTTTTATTCCATGGAAAGGGACAGTAATGCTATTTGTGTATCAAATTTATTTTCTTTCTCACAAAAGTTTTCTAAAAGAGACATAAATGTATCTTTTCTCTGCTTGTAAGATTTGTTACAAAAAAATTTACTAAATTCTGTTTATAACGGCTCCTTCTCCAAGATAGTGGTACCACTTTTGTGCATGTGGAAGCATACATCACTGCTTATTTAAAGTCTCAGTCAGGTGACCTACTGCTGTATACAATATACAACCTTCCCTATCTTGCAGCATCATAATATTTACATTTTCCTCATATTCCATTAACTTACACATATAGCATGATTCAGGAGGAATGTCACATAATTTGTGAGGTAATTCCACATGTCAAAATAAACTGAAAAAGTCCTATGAATGTGTGTCTGAGTTTTGATCATTACGGAACTGGGGTGGGTTGAAGACTACACACACCCACGAATGGATATGAAGACAAGAGTGAATATTACTTAACAAAAAGCTGTGCAGCCTCAAAGAGGTGTGGGGGTTCCCCAGTAGATGGCAACATTATGGTGTCACACCAAGGCAACAGCTGCAAGTGTACTCAGTGTGCAATTGTGAGTCGAACCAGTGAGGGCGTATGTGTTTCGTGCCTGAGTGTTGTTTAATTGAGCGAGTCTATTGTGTCTGTAAATACCAATGTGCCACACAGGTTTACTGATGCAGAATACACAGAAATATTGTTTGTGTATGGATACTAACTGTGAAGAAACCATGGGTAACAGAACGCGGAAGTACAAAAATGTTCCAGGAGTCTCAGGAATACAAGTCACTGAGGAATGAAATAAAGAGGAAGTGCAGGGAAGCTAAGACAAAATGGCTGCATGAAAAATTTGAAGAAATCAAATAAGAAATGATTGTCGGTTGGACTGACTCAACACACAGGAAACCCAAAACAACCTTCGGTGACATTAAAAGCACGGGTGATAACATTAAGAGTGCAATGGGAACTCCACTGTTAAATGCAGACAAGAGAGCAGATAGGTGGAAAGAATACATTGAAAGACTCTATGAGGGGAAGATTTGTTTGATGTGATAGAAGAAGAAACGGGAGTCAATTTAGAAGATATAGGGGACCCGGTATTAGAATCAGGATTTAAAACAGCTTTGAAGGACCTATGATCAAATAAGGTGGAAGGCATAGGTACATTACATCAGAATTTCTAAAATCGTTTGGGGAAGTGGCAACAAAACGACTATTCATGCTGGTGTGTAGAATGTATGAGTATGTATGTACCATCTGACTTTCGGAAAAACATCATCCACACAATTCTGAAGACAGCAGGAGCTGGCAAGAGCAAGAATTATCGCACAATCAGCTTAACAGCTTATGCATCCAAGTTGCTGATGAGAATAATATACAAAAGGATGGAAAAGAAAATTGAGGATGCGCCAGATGATGATCAGTTTGGCTTTAGGAAAGGTAAAGGCACGAGAGACTCAATTCTGACATTGCAGTTAATAATGGAAGCAAGACTAAAGAAAAATAAAGACACATTCATAGGATTGTCAACCTGGAAAAAGTGTTTGACAATATAAAATGGTGCAAGATGTTCAAAATTCTGAGAAAAATAGGGTAAGCTATGGGGAGAGATGGGTCATATACAATATGTACAAGAGCCAAGAGGTAATAATAAGAGTGGATGACCAAGAACGAAGTGCTGGTATTAAAAATGGTGTAGTGCAGGGATGTAGTCTTTCACTCCTACTGTTTAATCTGTACATCAAGGAAGCAATGATGGAAATGAAAGGAAGGCTCAGGAGAGGAATTAAAATTCAAGGTGAAAGGATATCAGTGATACAATTCACTGATGACATTGCTATCCTGAGTGAAAGTCAAGAAGAATTACATGATCTCCTGAATGCAATGAACAGTTTAATGAGTACAGAGTATGGACTGAGAGTAAATAAAAGAAAGATGAAGGTAATGAGAACTAGTAGAAATGAGAATAGCGAAAAACTTAATATCAGGATCGATGGTCACGAAGTAGATGAAGTTAAGGAATTTTGCTACCCAGTCAATAAAATAACAAGTGACAGATGGAACAAGGAGGACATCAAAAGCAGACTAGCAATGGCAAAAAGGGCATTCATGGCCAAGAGAAGTCTACTAATATCAAATATCGGCCTTAATTTGAAGAAGAAATTTCTGAGAATGTATGTCTGGAGTACAGCATTGTATGGTAGTGAAACATGGACTGTGGGAAAGCTGGAACAGAAGAGAATTGAAGCATTTGAGATATGGTGCTACAGATTAATGTTGAAAATTAGGTGGACTGATAAAGTAAGGAATGAGGAGGTTCTGTGCAGAATCGGAGAGGAAAGAAATATGTGGAAAACACTGATAAGGAGAAGGGACAGGCTGATAGGACATCTGTAAAGACATGAGGGAATGACTTCCATGGTTCTAGATGGAGCTGCAGAAGGCAAAAATTATAGAGGAAGACAGAGATTGGAATACATCCAGCAAATAATAGAGGACATAGGTTGCAATTGCTACTCTGAGATGAAGAGGTTAAGCACAGGAGAGGAATTTGTGGTGGGCTGCATCATACCAGTCAGAAGACTGGTGACCCAAAATAAGTAAATAAATAAAAATAAAAGATGGGTACTGCAATGGCAGTGTTTGTGCAGCTATGACAAAATACCAGAAATATTTCCCTGATTGACAAAACCTCTGGGCCAGGCTATTTCCCAGAGTTTTTCAAACAGTACACCACCCAGTGCACATGTATCATCAGAACGTAATGCCCTCCAGTCAGCTGAGGAAAGGGATGACTTTATTGCAATAGTGCAATGGAGTCTCACCAACAGCACATGGCTTATTAGCCATCAGTTTGATATTCCACAAACACTAATTTGGCATACGTTACACCTCAAAGGCTAGTACCCATTCCATGTGCAGCCTGTGCAACATCTGCATCAGGTGACAACAATTTTGTGAATGGGTGGCTGTACACAGAGATGTCATGTAAGACACTTTATTTACAGATGAGGCTACATTTAAACACAATGGTATCATGAACACCCACAATCATCATACATAGGCGATGCAGAGCCCATGTGACACTAGGGAAACAAGATTCCAATTTAGGCTCTCAATGCATGTCTGGTGTGGTATGATTGATGGCCTGGTGACAGGGTCTGTGTTCCTGCCAAATTACATGAAGGCATATGTACATTTTCTAATAGAAGACCTACCTGTACTTTTGGAAGATGTAACATTAGAGCAATGATGGAAAATGCATCACTGATTCACTGTATCAGACAAGTATCCCAGTATCTGAATAACACATTTCCTCAACAGTGGATTGGCCATGCCAAACCCATTAACTGGCCTGCTAGATCACCTGGCTTAACCCCAACAGACTTCTGTTTATTGGTCTGGTTAAAGGGGGATGTTATGCTATGGAGATGATACATGTAAAGAACTTATTGCTTGCATCACAGCCACTGTTGCCCACATTAAAGCCTAAAGCCCAACATACAATGCAACATACCCTCCAACATGTTGACAAGTACACTGAGATGTGTGGGGAACTTATTGGACATCTTCTGTAGGATGGGTCAGTCATTTGTCCTGCTATTATTCCATCCACCGCAGGGCCTACACAGCATTTTGGTACGTAATACTCACATTTGTCTCTATATCCATTCATGGACATGTGTAGTCTTCAACCCACTCCAGTTCCATAACAATGAAAAATCAGACATATATTTATACAGCTTTTTCGGTTTATTTACACATGTAGAATCACCTCACAAATTATGTGACATTCCTCCTGAATCACCAAAACTATATGAATTACACTTACACTGAGTGAATAGCCCAACTCAAGTCAAATGCATGACTGACTTATGCATATCGTTGCAGTACCATACAGGAAAATCAAACAGTGTTAACATTAATAATAGTAACAATGATATTTGCACTAATAATTACTGTATGGTAGTTATTGCAAATGGAACAAGCCTCTGCTAATAATTTGTGTACCTGTGGAGAACTCTGTTTCAGCCAACATTTCAACAACAATGAATAATAATTTGTTTAATAAGTGTGTGCAATAACTAAGTCAGCCACCTGTCTCACCATGTAATTGATGTCAGTACTATTTCATTGGTATGCCATACATGTCCTTAACTTGTCTGTAAACAGTTGTAAGATAGTTACAAATAAAAAACATTTGAACACTAACAGTTCTTAAATCAAAAATTATACAACTTTGGCAAAAATTTTATTAGAGTCTGGATCTTCTGCCCATTTGAAAAGTGTCTTTGGGTTCCCTACAGCACACTTGCATGTAATTTTAACAGTTTATGTGAATATATAGTATCTGCAGCGTAATAGATCAGTCATTAGTCCATGATGGCTTGCATTCATCACTCATGGGGCCCTTCTGGCTAAGCTGGTACCTAGAAAACCCCTCAGCAACTGATTGTTTGCCACCTCATGTCTGCCACACCACATCCCTTGGCCAACTGTATATAGCAATCTGCTGGCTCTTGAAACTCATGATGACATTATATAAAATAATTTGGCCAAGCTGCCCATAAAGTCTCTCACAGCTGACCTTGGAGCAACCACAGACACTGATGAGGAAGTGTGGTTAATGGTTCTGCCACAACTTTAAGCTATCTGGCAACACAACTGAGGGAATGATTTTATGTTGTTTTCTTTTTTGAAGTTACTCATCTACACATTTTTGATAATTTTATCTCTGTTCAGTTTTTGTCTCATTGTTTAGCAATGGGCAAAAGAAAGTATGTGTTTATTGTTAGCCTGAAACAAGAATACAAATTTTTGAAATTGTGGAATGATGGTAACAATGAAGGCGTTTATTGCACATTGTGTACCAGAGAATTTTCTGTTTCACATAAAGGAAAGGGTGATATTAAAGACCACGTGAAAACAACTAAACATAGGAGTGATATTAATGCTGCTTCTCCACCAAACTGAGTTTTTAAAGCCAAATATGAGAATAACAGTGATCTGGTGAGTGCTGATAACAGGCTAAATTTTCTTACTACATTGCTAGATATGAACCCCATTTCTGAAAGAAAAAAAAAAAAAAAAAAAAGCAACTGAATACATAAAGTTAATCAAACAAGGGAAAGTCGAGGTTGGAATATCAGCAATTATGAAAAGGATAGATTGCTACATACTGTAAAGATGACACACTGGACTGCAGATAGACACAACAAAGATACTGTTACACACTAAGCTTTTGGCCAAAGCCTTTTTTAGAAAAGAAAGGAAAATACACACACATGCACACATTCACACAAGCAGGCATACCTACGCACGTATGACCACACTCTCCAACAACTCAGTCTGACTAGAGTGGCCAGAGATAGTGATCATATGTGCATGAAGTGTGCCTGCTTGTGTGAATGTGTGTGTGTTTTCCTTTCTTTCCTGAAGAAGTCTTTGGCTGAAAGCTTAGTGTGTAACAGACTTTTCATTGTGCGTATCTACAACTCAGTGTTTCACCTTTATGGTGAGTACCAATCTATCCTTTTCATAATTTTGAAAATATGTTCTGCATTGAACCTAAAAAAGTATGTAAGCCTCTGTATACATGATGTAGAATGGCTAGACTGAAGTGGCTGGACCTTTGGAAGTTCCATAAGAACTGTACTCAGTAGAAGCCATGCTATGAAACCTCTGCTACATAGAGTTTGACAGGCATATGAAGGTGCAGCCTTAACAACTATCTATTCAGAAAACATCAGCTGATTCAACAGTTCCACAAACATTGCTTTGCATTATGTAAATTTGTGTGGGAAGTATTTGCAATGCATCCTGATAATTTAAATTCTGTAATCCATTACTGAGAAGTGTATTTTGATATATATTTTGGGCCAGCTTTGCCTCAGAACCTTTAATTGAAAACTGCACATATGTTTTTATTTTTTATTTATTTATTTATTGTTCCGTGGGACCAAATTAAGGAGAAATCTCCATGGTCATGGAACGAGTCAATACATGAAATTATAACACGATATTAGAAACAGATAAAATGAAATATAGAAAAAAAAAACATATTCAGGTGACAAGTCATAAGTTTAAATGAAGACAATCAACAATGTAACACTGGAATTTGCTTAATTTTTTAGCTCTTCCAGGAGCTCCTCGACAGAATAGAAGGAGTGAGCCATGAGGAAACTCTTCAGTTTAGACTTAAAAGAGTTTGGGCTACTGCTAAGATTTTTGAGTTCTTGTGGTAGCTTATTGAAAATGGATGCAGCAGAATACTGCACTCCTTTCTGCACAAGAGTCAAGGAACTGCATTCTACATGCAGATTTGATTTCTGCCTAGTATTAACTGAGTGAAAGCTGCTAACTCTTGGGAATAGGCTAATATTGCTAACAACAAACGACATTAACGAAAATATATACTCTGAGGGCAATGTCAGAATTCCCAGATTTTTGAATAGGGGTCGACAAGAGGTTCTCGAACTTACACCACATATAGCTCGAACAGCCCGTTTTTGAGCCAAAAATACCCTTTTTGAATCAGAAGAATTACCCCAAAAAATAATACCATACGACATAAGCGTATGAAAATATGCGAAGTAGACTACTTTTCGTGTTGAAGTGTCACTTATTTCAGATACTGTTCTAATGGTAAATAAAGCAGCATTTAGTTTCTGAACAAGATCCTGAACATGGGCTTTCCACAACAGCTTACTATCTATCCGTACGCCTAGGAACTTGAACTGTTCCGTCTCGCTTATAACATGCCCATTCTGTCTGATTAAAATGTCAGTTCTTGTTGAATTGTGAGTTAGAAACTGTAAAAACTGAGTCTTACTGTGATTTAGCATCAAATTATTTTCCACAAGCCACGAACTTATTTCATGAACTAAATTATTTGTTACTGTTTCAATATTACACACAAGATCCTTCACTATCAAGCTGGTGTCATCAGCAAACAGAAATATTTTTGAATCACCTGTAATACTAGAAGGCATATCATTTATATAAATAAGAAACAGCAGTGGCCCCAGCACCGACCCTTGGGGAACGCCCCACTTAACAGTGCCCCATTGGGACTGAACATCACTACCACTCTCAATATTGCGGAGAATTACCCTCTGCTTTCTGTTCTTAAAGTAAGAGGCGAACCAATTGTAAGCTACTCCCCTTACTCCATAATGGTCCAACTTCTGCAGTAATATTTTGTGGTCAACACAGTCAAAAGCCTTCGTTAAATCAAAGAAAACACCTAGCGTTCGCAACCTTTTATTTAATCCGTCGAAAACCTCACAGAGAAAAGAGAATATAGCATTTTCAGTTGTTAAACCATTTCTAAATCCAAACTGAACATTTGACAGCAAATTATGTGAATTTAAATGCTCCAGTAACCTTGTATATACAACCTTCTCGATAACTTTAGCAAACACCGATGGCATAGAAATAGGTCTAAAATTGTCAACATTATCAATGTCTCCCTTTTTATAAAGTGGCTTCACTACCGAGTATTTTAATCGATCAGGAAACCGACCACTCCTAAAGGAAAAGTTACAGATATGGCTAAGTACTGGGCTAACATACATAGAACAATACTTCAGTATTCTGCTAGATACCCCGTCATATCCATGAGAGTTCTTGGTCTTTAGTGATTTAATTATTAACTCAATCTCCCTCTTGTCAGTATCATGGAGGAGCATTTCAGGTAACAGTCTCGGAACACTTTTTTCTAAGAGCGCTATATGATTCCCTGTTGGAATTAGGTTTCTATTTAGTTCACCTGCTATATTCAGAAAGTGATTATTAAATACTGTACATATATGCGACTTATCAGTAACACGGACATTCCCACTACGCACTGATTCTATATCCTCGACCTGTCTCTGCAGACCAGCAACTTCCTTTACGACTGACCATATGGTTTTAATTTTATCCTGAGACTTAGCTATTCTATCTGCATACCACATACTTTTTGCCTTCCTAATAACATTTTTAAGCACCTTACAATACTGTTTGTAATGGGCTGCTGCATTTAGATTTTGACTGTTTCTAACGTTTTGATATAATTGCCACTTTGTTCTACAAGATATTCTTATCCCTCTAGTCAGCCACCCAGGCTGCCTGTTTGTGCTAGTACCCTGTTTTAAACGTTGTAACGGAAAGCAACTTTCAAAGAGCATGAGAAAGGTCTTTAGATAAGCATTATATTTATCGTTTACTGTCTCAGCGCTATAAACATCTTTCCACTCTTGTTCCTTTATAAGGTTTACAAAGGTCTCTACAGCAACCGGATCAGCTTTCCTGAACAGCTGATGACTATATTTAACACGAGTTGCAGCATAAAAATCTTTTAAAGTTAAAATTTGCGCATCATGATCTGAAAGGCCATTCACCTTTTTTCTGACAGAATGCCCTTCTAGTAATGAGGAATGAACAAAAATGTTGTCTATGGTTGTTCTACTGTTCCCTTGCACTCTCGTTGGAAAGAATACGGTTTGCATAAGATTATATGAATTAAAGAGGTCTACCAGCATCCTCTTCCTTGCACAATCACTTATACAATTAATATTGAAGTCACCACATATAACTAACTTTTTGTATTTCCTATAAAGTGAACCAAGAACCTCCTCTAGCTTTAGCAAAAATGCTGTGAAATCGGAGTCTGGGGATCTATAAATAACAACAGTTACAAGTTTAACTCCGTTAAATTTAACCACACCTGCACAACATTCAAACACCTTTTCAGTGCAGTACTTTGAAACATCAATTGACTCAAATGCGATGCCGTTTTTCACATACATGGCTACTCCCCCACACCGCAAAGAGCTCCTCGAAAAGCAGCCAGCCAACCTGTATCCTGGTAAAGGAAGCCTCTGAATTATCTCCTTATTTAAGAAGTGTTCAGATATACCAATAATTTCAGAGTCAACATCTATAAGCAGTTCACTAACTTTATCCCTAATACCTTGTATATTTTGATGAAATATACTAATTCCCTCATTACTCGGATACCTATGCTTTGTCAAAAGTGATTCCCTTGTTAGAGAGACTTCCCTTAAGCAGGAATACCTATCAGCTGACTTCAATCTAAAAAAGGTGCAGCTCTAACACACACTACTGCAGGAATTTTCCCATGAGTGATCCCACCACCCCCACCTATGCTGTCACCTATAAGCTTTGCCAACCTCCCCTTCCCATACCTGTTGAGGTGCAGGCCGTGTCTAGTGAAACCCGTCCTGCTGATAGACTCCACCGACACCACTGAAATGTGACCCATGCTTTCTGTCATCAGCGCACCCCCAAGTCTCATGTTATTACGCCTGACGGCTGTATTAAGATGAGGCCGATCGTGACGCTGAAACAGTTCCACGAAATGCACATTCGTGTTGCCAGTCTGAGTGGCTATCTTTTCCAGGTCACCATCTATGTTATACTCCCCATCCCTACCAATACTATTACCAGCCCCACCCACAATCACTACCTGATCCTCTTTAGTAAAATCCCTACATAACCCCCCTATGTTAACAGTCACCTGAGCCAACCCTGCATTAGGCTTCACAATGCTGGTGACCTGGTACTCACTTCCTAGCACTTCCTGCAACTGCTGGCCTACACCTCTGCCATGTGAACTACCTAACAGCAGAACCTTCTTCTTCCTCTTCGACTTTGCAACTGTTCTAGGCACAGTAACTACTGAGGTCTGCTGCATACTTCCTACATCTACAGCTACTAGAGATTCCTCTCCACTAGACTCTGACAGTTGGTCATATGTACTAGAGTTATTAACAAAATCATATTAAATATTAAACTTTTTTAACACGTCAGCTCAACATCTACAAAGTTATGTGCACCCTACGTTTGATTAAGGGTGCATACCGGAAAATCTAAGATGTTATTCACCTCATGCAGATAAGGATGCCAACAAGTTTTCTTAAGATCAAACTTACTCTCAACCTTATCTTGTTTCTTGTAAACCATTGTGGCGGCAGCACCGTCCAACGCACGAAGGGCTGAACTACGGCACTGCCGACACAAGTAGGGGCAGCTGTACCGTTACGCCGAATTTCGGCAACGGTGCGTGGCACACCGGACCGCACGGGGACAAAAGCAGGCGGACAGTGCAAGCTAGTCGACGCGGCGCGACTCACGTCTCTCAGTCCTCCCGCCGCGGACCACGTGCGTCGAGTCAACGTGACTCCACCGTAAATGAGTATGCGCGGTCGTAAACGCAGTCCCCGTTAAAGTGTCTTTCGCTCCTTCGCGGATGTTACGGCGCCTCCGGTCGCGCCAGGAGCAGAACATTCTGTGACGTGGCCTTTTGTCTCGCTCGGACCACACGGTCGCGCCATGGCTCATCACTGGAGTGTATACCCTCCGGGATTGGTGATCGAGCCGTGCCGCCAGTGCAACGCACCTGTATGGACGGACATGGTGTTTGTCATTTATTGTAGCGGTAGGAAGAATCAATGTGTCCTGTCCCGAAACTGCTTAGTCGTTTTTGTCACCAAGCCTCTCCCTGGAGCATAGTGCATGGGTGCGGCAATAAAGCCGGTTCACTGCACGTGAGTGACTGTAAGCGGGGAAACCACACGTTCCCGCTTCACCATCATGTGCCATGCAGCAGTAACTTTTCATGGTGTGGAAAGTCTCCACCTCATAGTTCCACAGATACAAGCATTCTGTAACATTGTTCACCCACTTGTGGACATCAACAGATTACAGTCTAGTAAACTGTTTTTAATTTGTGAGACCATTTAGGATTCATGCTGAGGGCTGGGATTTAGAGGGCCAAAGCAGTTTTTCCTTAAAGAATTCAAATCCATTAAATTAAATCTAGCACTAACATATAATCACCTGTTGGGATAACAGTAAGATGTTTGTAAATTTCTCTATGAGAGGACAGCAGTATGTGCTGTTTGTGGTACACTAAATACAGAATTTTTATATTTTACAGGAGAGTATTTAATGTACTAAGAAATGGGCAACCACCAGAACCTATGCTTTAATTCACAAACATGTTGCATGAGTTTGAATATTGTATATTATATCTGACATCCTACCTAAATTACTAAAGGATGTGTGGATCTCAGTGCAGTTTCAGAATATCTACAAGTGCATGAAGCAAATTTATTGGCTTGCACTATAGTTGTGCATTGAGACTAATGAAATTTTGTTTATATTGTATTTTTACATGTTGTTCAATAATATTAGTCAACAGGGTCTCTAGAATAGCTCTGTTGATACAATTTTTTAGAGTAGTCCTGCTGTGTATGTTCATAAACTGGAATACTAAACCATTATAAAATTCTTTAATCATTATAAAATTGTTTGCCTTCAACAGTTTATTGTCAATCAAAGCTTATCGAAAGTAATTAAAGATCTGCAAGAAATCTGCCCCTCAGTTGTCAACTATTAAAAATTTGCAGCTGATTTTAAATTACACTGTGTTCAAAGACAAAGATGATCTTTGTGGAGGACTTGATAGCAGAATCTGTCAGATGAAGTCTACAAAATGTAATTACTACAAGAAGAAAGAATAACATAGCAGTATGATAAGCTGCAGAAGGAGTGTGTATTGGAATCACTTGGAAATAATTTATAGATGGAGTTCTAGAATTTTTGCCTCTGCATAGAAGCCCTTGGAAGATACATGGAAGTGAGAAGTAGATGAATAACTTGAAGAAGCTGCAAGAAATTGCTTAAATACAACATCTCTAATTAAATCCATATGAATGTAATGAAATTGCTTAAATACAACATGTCACATAAAGATCATATGATAGTAAAGAAGGATATAAAGATGACAGAAACTATGCTAAGAAAGTAATTAGAGAAATGCAACAAGCAGCCTGGGGCAAACTAGTAAGTGGAACAGAAAACACTAGGCAGAATTTTGTACGTGAAATTGAGAAATTAGCAATTAGAAAATATGTAATACACAAAGATCAATGGGTGAAGAAAGGAACGAAAGAAAGAAAAGAAAAAAAACTATGTTACTAGCAAAGAGAATAGGAAGATACATCAGAAGAAGAATATAAAACTAATTTGGCTGACCACATCACAAAATGAGGGCCACAAAAAATTTTAAACAAAATTAAAATCAGAAAAGCAACTGGACAGGTAAAATAAATAAAAATATGGAGAGGAAATGAAAACTGCTAGAGATATCAATAACCCTATAATTTAAAAATTAATTAATCATTTTCTCTATGGACAAGAAAGCCATTATCAATTTTTCCCTTCTGGTAATCATCCATTGTTGATCTTTGTGTTTTTGCCAATAATATGTTGCAAAGGAAAATTCATTTTCAACTGTAATACTTCCAATTCATCTATCTCCCCTTGGGTCCCCATTACGGATGGGGGGCACCTCTCAAACTGGGGTCTGAGTGAACTGTCCCTTCTCCCCAATCAATACAAACTTATCAGCCTTTCCTCCTCTGAAAGGAATTAAGAGTTCGAAATGCTAGGTATTGTTTTTTCTTTGTCTCCTGGCAGTGCGTGGAATTTTGCCATCTGGTCAGTCACTGTGTCTCCTTTTAATTTAACAGTTTTGCCAATAATTTGGTTTAGCATATTGTATAAACCTAATTACTGTATAAAGAATCATATTTTTGTCCTTTACCTATAGGTTCAGCTTCAAAAATCAGATTTGGCTATCATGCTGTCACCAAATTAAGCTCAGCAGCCATTACCATGATGTGCAAGAACTACTGATGAAGTAACATCCAAGTATTTTACAATCATAAAAGAAATAAATACAAATACCTTTCATCAGGTTTGGTACAAGGTGTACAACTTTGCTTCCGCTGTTTGCCGATAGGTGGCGACAACGGTAAGTAGTGGTTGAAAGAAACAGATCGCAGACATCAGAGAGTTAGCTCGGACCTTGGTCACCATAACCTCATTCAAATATTATTTGATTTGTGTCGAATCATAAAGTTTTTCTTGATTGAAAATGTCAGTTTATGAGTCTAATTCTCACCATTTGTGGGAGGTGTTACTGTTTTGTTTCTATATGAAGAAAACAGCAGCTGCGTCTCATTGAGTGCTCTCCAGGACACTATTAGTGAAAGAACATGTTGTGGGTGGTTTCAACGCTTGATGAATGGTGATTTCAATGTCAAAGACTGGAATAGTGGTGGAAGAAGATGCAGAATTGCAGACATTGCTGAGTGAAGACTCGTGTCAAACTCAAGAAGAATTGGCATGGTTAGTGAGAGTGACACAGTAAGCCATTTCAAAATGTCTCATGGCTATGGGAATGATTCAGAAAGAAGGAACTTGGGTCCCGTATGAGATGAAACCAAGAGACATTGAACGGCATTTGTGTGTTTGTGAACAGTTGCTTCAGAGGCAAAAACAGAAGGGATTTCTGCATCACATTGTGACTGGGGATGAAAAATGGTTTCATTACAATAACTCTAAATGCAAAAAATCATGGGGATACCCTGGCCATGCTTCCACATCGATGGCCAAACCGAATATTCACGGTTCCAAGATCATGCTCTGCCTTTGGCGGGACCAGCTCGACGTCGTGTACTATGAGGTGTTAAAACAAAGTGAAACAATCACAGGTGCTCGTTATCGAATGCAGTTAATGCATTTGAGCAGAGCATTAAAAGACAAATGGCCGCAATGCAGTGAGAGGCACAATAAAGTGATTTTGCAGCACGACAACGCTCATCCCCAAGTTGCAAAAGAGGTCAAAACGTACTTGGAAATGTTAAAATGGGAAGTCCTACCCCCCTGCCATATTCTCCAGACATTGCTCCCTCTGACTGTCACCTGTTTAGATCAATGGCGCATGGCCTGGCTGACCAACACTTGCGATCTCACGAAGAAGTCACAAATTGGATCGATTCGTGGATTGCTTCAAAAGATGAACAATTTTTTCGAAGTGGGATTCGTACACTGCCTGAAAGATGGGAGAAAGTGGTGGCCAGTGATGTAAAATACTTTGAATGATACATGTGTAACCAATTTGTTTCATTAAAGCCTCAAATGTTGGGGAAAAAACAGTGGAAGCAAAGTTGAACACCTTGTAGTAGTATCAAGTACAGGGAAAGAGCAGGAGTGCCAGAGCCATCTTCTTATTGCAAGTGCTGTTATTTTAGGGTGCAGAGCTCATGGCAGGTTAAGAAAACATGATAACAGAGATTTAAACTGATGATCTTCCAATATGTATCGGAACCATTTTACAATCTGGACATCAAGGACAATAAAGGAGCACCATCAAATTTTGAAAACAAGCTTTTTCAATAATTCATCATATGCATTCCACACAAATATCAGTGGATTACAATTCAGATACACTGAGCTTGGAGAACAAATGTTACTGATATCCATACTGTAAGTTCCAATCAGACAACGTTTTAAAGAAATTCTAAACAGTTAAGACACCCTGATAAAACTGTATCCAGAACATTAAATTGATATATACACAGATAAGCCAAAATATTATGAGCACATGCACATGTTACTCAACCTGTGGAATACAATACAGCAATGACTCTGCATGGCATGTATTTGAAAAGTTCTTGGTGCATTCTAAAAGGTACGAGAGGCATTCAATAAGTAACATAACCTTTTTTATCCTCAGCCAATTTTGATTGAAAAAATGCAGAATTTGCTGTGGGAAATCATGAAATATTCCCACTTCAACCCCTACATCTTCATGATGTCTGGTAGGTGGTGACACTATATGTGGCCTTCAGAATGGCATCTGTAACAGAGTCACTTTCCAGGCAGCGAGCTGTCGTTCAGTCTCTTTTGGTGGAAAATCATAGCACTGTACATATATTCAAAGGCATTTGCAGAATCTCTACATAGACATGGCAGTGAACAAAAGCACAAAAGCAAGGTGTCTACGATCATCGCAATACAGTCATGCAAACCTGTCCAATCTCCCGTGTGCCAGTTGGCCGCATACAGCTGCAGTGTTGGAATGTGCGGACACTCTCATTCGAAGTGATTGGTGGATCACAATCAAACACCTTGCTATACAACGGGATGTTACCGTTGGTAGTGCTGACGTACTCAGTACTAAATAGTGGGTGCCTGCTGGGTTCCTCGAGACCTAACAGAAGACCTCACCTTCCGACTACCATCTGTTTGACCCAATGAAGGATGTACTCCACAGGTAGCAGTACACAGATGACAGTGACAGGGAGGTTATTGACGCAGCAAGACACTGGATCCAACATCTATGAGTACAGTGGTACCATGCAGCCATAAAGGTCTTTCCAGTAAGACGACATATGGCTGTCGCTTGGAACAAAGACTATGTTGAAAAATAAGGCTTTTCAGCCAAAAGAGTGGGGAATAATATGGTGTGTAGGAATCCTGAATAAAACCAACCCACTTTTAGAAAAAGAAGTGCTGCATTACTTATTAAACGTCTCTTGTATGTGGCACCAGATTTCTACGCACCAATTACGTAGTTGCCATAAATTATAGGCTTGTGATTTTTGAGCATGCATCTAGCAGCTGGTAGCATGCCAGAGGTGTTCCATCACATTCAGATCAGGAGAATTTGGTGGCCAAGACTTCAATGTGGGTACATATCAAGCTTCTCAAGCCACAGTAGCACAATTCTGGCTTCATGAAACGAACAGTTACTCTGCCGAAAATAGCTGTCACTGTTCATGTAGTCCATAGCTGCCATGGTGCCTTGGATTACTACCACAGGTCCCATGGTAACCCAGGTGAATGTTGCTCATTGTGTAATACTACCCCCACTGACCTGTACTTGTGCCACAATGCTTGTTCCAAGCAGCCATTTACCTGGATGATGGTATATCCAGACACAACCATAACACTGGCGTAACGAAAAATGTGTTTCATCTGACCATGTGATATATTTCCATTGATCCTGGTCAAATCTCAATGATGTTGTACACTGCAATCATAACTGACAATGTCACTAGGTCAACATGGGAATATTAGGGGGGGGGGGGGGGGGGTCACCTGTTGTGAAGCCCCATGTTCAACAATTTGCATTGAACTGTATGCTCCAAAACACTTGTGCCAACACCAGTATTGTACACTGCCATAAAATCCACCACAATTAGTCAGTCACCTGTAGTGCTTTACAGAGCAAGTAAGCCTCTGACTTCCAAGTTTTATGATGAGGCATGAATATCCACCATCTTGTCACCCACTTGTGGTTTTACTGTCCTTCAACAACTTTACATAGATGCTCACAATGCCAGGGCACAAACAGCCAACCAGCTTCATCATTTCAGAGATAGTCATTCTCAGGCACCAGGCTATAACAATCTGTCCTTTACCAAATTATGCAATAAATTGCAGAGAACCATCAAAGTTGCAATATTAATTTTCTTTATTACTTGGTGACTAGTTTTTAGCCTAAGCTCATTACCAAATCATCCAATTAGCTATGCAATAACACAAATTATGATGCAATAACACAAATTATGATAGCCTCATGACTGTTCATTCTAGTTAAACACATCTAATAAAGCAGTGCAGCACTATACTTCATTTACCTAACTTAGTTAATTAGCTAGTTAGATAGGTAAATGGAGTTCAGCCCTGCACTGCTTTACAAGATGTGGTCAACTAGGATGAACAGCCATGTGGCTGTCATAATGTATGTTTTCTCATATCTCACTGGGCGATTTGAATAATGAGCAAAGGCTCAAAATTAGACATCAAGTATTAATGAAAATTAATACTGCAACCTTGACAGTTCTCTGCAATTTATTGCATAGTTTGGTAACAATAGAGTTGCTGATGCCATGCCTTCCAGAATGCTGGAAATTAGTACATCTGTCTTTTGTCAAAATTGCTTATGTCTGTGGAGTTTCTCATTTGTGGTCCATATTGTCACTAGAATGATTCCCCACTTGTTTCTGCTCTGCTTATATACTTTCATTACCACATTGGTATGACACTAGGCAGCATTAAACCTCATGGGGGGTAGTAGTATAATCTTTTGACTCATCAGTGTCTGTGAAAGAGCTAGGATAATTTTACTGTTTCATGTCCTCTGTCACAACCAGGTGTTGTAACCATAGGATTATTTTTAAGCATTCATAAATAATTATTGTTGTAGGTTGGTGCCTCAGTGTGTAGCTATCAGGTGTAGGCTGACATGAAAATTTAGTCAGTCACCTGTTATCTCTGCTATTTGCATTCCCTTCTATTTTAGATGAAGAAATTCTTATTTTTGAAAATTTTGGAATCATTATTTAATTCCAGATGGAATGAATTACCATATAATAGAGTTTACCTTTCATAGAGGAATACTTTTTTATTCATTAGCATCCAAACTACACACCTGTCATCCATTTTAATGAAATAAAATAAATGAACCTTTCCCATTCTTTATTACCATTCATCTGTGTCATGTAATATCAAATGTCATACACTACTCAAAAACTTTCTGGTACTATGAGTAAGTGACAAATGTACTCAGACACACTGCTGAAATATAACATTAAATATTATATCACCTCTGCATTAACTTAGAATAACTGTAGTGACTTCTAATGGATTACTTGTTGTTTTCTGTTGTTATTAAGAAGGTGAATGAAAGTATTTAGCTCTCTGGTCTGGAATTTTGTTCCAAAAGTTAAGATGTCCAAGGTCTGAATCCTCTGTCATGTTATAGTTTGTAGGACTATTAATTTCCAGGAGGTCTATCTGTGCTCCTGTTGAACTTGTTGGTGTCCAGCCAAAATTATGTTTTTCAGAATTAGGATTTCTGTGGGAAAAGAAAAGTGTGTATCATACTTTCACAAACTTAAGCCACAATAAGCAGTAATTATATTTAGGCATATTGCAGTGGTACACAAATAATTTAATAATGAGAAGGGGCTACATAATATGCAGGCATGTAGAGCATATTCTGAACTAAAACATAATGAGGCATACTGAACAGAATGACCTCTACACTACCCAGCACAGATTCAGAAAATGTCAGTCATGTGAAACACAATTTGAACATTCCTCATACGATGCCATGAAACACGTGATCAAGGCAGTTGAGTAGATGCAGCATTTCTTGACTTCTGAAAAGCATTTGACTCAGTACCACATGTATGCTTATTTATAAAAGTATGATCATGAGAAGTATCATACAAAATTTGTGAATGGCTTGAGAATTTCTAGGTACCAATGATGCAACATGTTGCCTTGGATGGAGACTCATTGACAAACACAGAAGTAACTTCAGGCCTCTGTTGGAACCCTTACTGCACATTTTGTATTTAATGTCCTGGCAGACAATACTTGTAGTAACCTACATTAGTGCCTACAGTATAAAATTCAGCACCCTCTCCAAATTTGAAGTTTCTTTCCTTAGCAGTTTGGGTTTGGCAATGATGAGGCATGAATCAGTCAGGCTCTATTTCACCCCCTTAGGGGATGAATTTCCAAAAATGATTGAATCATGTAATTTTTTATTTCCAACCAAGAAGCCAAATTGAAATTTTCATAGATTTAACTTTAAAAACTGTTTTCATAATGAAATTTCCTCCCATATATCAACTTCTTAAGGATTGTATTTCAAAATACACTGAAACACAGTTTTCTTTTTTTACTTCTGACCAAGAACTCAAATAACAGTTTTCATGGACATAGCTTTAAAAGTTTTATTAGTTCTTTAATAACAATTTATTAAAAAAAACTTTCACTGACTACTCCTCACCTGTCCCCCTCCCATCACAAAAAAAAAATGCTGAATCACATATTTCTTTCTTTCTGGCCAAGACACCAAATACCAATTTTCACAGTTATAGCTCCAAAATTGCCTTAATAGTGAAGTATTGTCAAAACCTCTTTCATCCCTTTATTTTTTCAACCCATTACAGATGGAATTTTGAAAAATCTCTTCTTAAACAATGCCTACAGTATAAGATCAATATCCTCTTCAAATTTCAAGTATGTATGCTTAGCAGCTTGGGCTGGGAAATGATGAGTCAGTCAGTAAGTCAATCAGTCAGGACATTTCCTTTCATACACAGAGATTTACAAAAAGTTTAAAATTTTAATATGTCTTTTAAAACTTAAAATGTAGAAAATCTAAGATCTTCAGAAAAATTAGGGCTTCAGCATTCTCAGAACAGAATTTAAAAATATTGGAAGGTATAAAAATGGATGGTGTCTTGAAATCATATCTTAATTAATAAACAGCTTTTGAATTTCAGAAATTTAAGCCTCCTGAATCAATTAATTTAAAGTGAAAACAGTGACACTGTTATGTTTCTGGTTTGAGACTGTATATCTGTAATATTAAGTGTGTGAAAGCTTTTGTGCACTGTAAAAGTTGATAAATTCATATACACTTATAGGCAATCATGATTATATATTTTTGATAATAAGATAATGAGGCATGTCTGTAGCATGTTAAATAGTTGGATTAATCATGTTTCATTTCAGCTTATCATGAAAGTCTACTTACAAAGTTTCAAGGACCTGTATTAAGTGAGGTATCTAGAAATGTACTCCAGTACTCTACATACTACTTCCATATGAAACGTGAAGAGAAGGCAGTGTGCACAGTGGCGTTTAAGAAGTTAGTATACTCACACGCTAAGCACAAAAGGAATGGGGTGAAAACCCTAATATGTCATAGAATGAGATGTATCCTCTGCCATCCATTTCACAGAATATGGATATGGATGCAGAGTGTCTTTAGCACCCACAGATAACAGTAGCCAGGTGTGTGTGAGTTCTCTCTGTCTGACAAAGGACTTACAAGGAAAAGGCCTTAGACATGGCCAACCAATTTGGCTCAGATTTGGCAGGTCGTTTGTGTACAACCAAAAGCAAAGGACTCTGAGATATTTTGGCTCAACACCCCTGTCCCCTCGCTTTTGTGAAAATCACCCCTAAAGTTATGATGAGCAATCAACTCAAAATTGGTGAGGTCAATAGATAGCGTAACGGCCAAGGTAACTGGCTGGGAAGTGGAGAACCCAGGTTCAAATGTCAAGGAAACTGTTAAAGTGTTGCAAGACAGATCTCTTATCAATGCATTACCAGAAGCAGGCAGTTATGTTTCTTGACTTTCCAGATTGATAGGAGTGGCTATTGTCGAGCAATTTTTGGAGCTGATGAACGGAATGACTTTTGTTGATACTGAAGAACTATGCCATTAAGGCAAAGCAGAAGGTGATTCAATGGAAGATATCATGACTAGTGAATCACAAAATGGTCATAACACTTTGGAAATGTCCATATCACAGGCAATCTGTGCTTTATCTGTTATTAAACGATTGAACTACAGCACTATACCCCTTGAAGTAAAAGTAAAGGCGGTAGCGCTAGCCAGGAATCATCCAAATTGGAACCTACAAACACTCCAAAAGAATGGAGCAAAAACAGCCCTGAAAAGCAAGAAGAACTTAAAATTGTGGGAAAATGATATCGTTAAAGGAGGAACGAGATATGACAAATACTAGGCAAAAATTAGTGGGCACACAATTGATGTGTCGAACCTTGTCATTGTAATGAGAATGTTGTTGTTGTTGTTGTTGTTGTGGTCTTCAGTCCTGATACTGGTTTGATGCAGCTCTCCATGCTACTCTATCCTGTGCAAGCTTTTTCATCTCCCAGTACCTACTGCAACCTACATCCTTCTGAATCTGCTTAGTGTATTCATCTCTTGGTCTCCCTCTACAATTTTTACCCTCCACGCTGCCCTCCAATACTAAATTGGTGATCCCTTGATGAGAATACTCCAGGAGTGGCCTGCAGGTGCAGCACTTCAATATACAACCTACAAGGATTTTATGTTTGCTACATCATTATCTTGGCAAGGAATTTTAAATTGGAATATAACATTTGTCAATGGCATGTCACTAAATACATCTCCCACAAGGAGGTAGAAAATATAGAAGATATACAGAAAATAGTGGCTCTTTTCAGCACACAAATGGGGTCACTTATGATCAGTTTTAATTGTTATTACACGATAACACTGATCAAACAGGATGTGAATATCAGGTGAATGTTCAACATATGTTATTGCATAATGGAGAAAAACAAACCCTGTCACAGTTGGTAGTAGAAAAAAATAAAAAAATAAAAATAAATAAAAAAAATTGTACACAGTGCAATATGCCATCACAGCCTCTGAAAAAGTGTTGCCTAAGGTTTTCCTGTGTTTGCAAGAAATGAATGTTACATTTGGTCCTTGGCTTACAGAAGAGGTCAATTGCTTAACCAACTCATTGAAAAATGTTTACATTATTTGCTCCATATCCAGGAAATTGACAAATGCAATTTGCAGAACATTTTTTGAGAATGTTTTAAAACCATATGCTGCTGATAACAAGTTTTGTCTAATAGTGGATTCCTGGTGTGGACAAACTAATACTCTAATGTACAACACCATGTTTATAGATGACAAGGGTCAGCAGACATGCACGGTAAAAGTAATACCGCCACCAAACTATGCAGCTCTGTGCCAGACGTGTGATGGTTATGTCTATCATCAGGTTAAAAACTTTATTTCAAGGTTTCAGAATTGCAGCGTGCTTCTGGAAACCAAGCAGGAATTGCACAACTGCATGGATGTCCATAACTATTCAGAGCATAATTCATGACCAACTTTCAGCATCAATTTTTCAGGCAATAATATCATATGAGTGTTATGCATCAATATTAATACCAACGAAAGACATATTTTTAAATGTACACCATGTTTGTTTTCTGCCTACTCTACAAAAGGAACAGTGTAGCTGTCAAAAGATTGCATTCATTAGATGTTCTTGGTGCCGCAAGTATATTTGTTTCAAATGTTTATACAACAAGTACCATCCATCTAGTTGTTCAAATAAAAGTAAGGACACATAACAGTGACTGGAAGAGCCATTGTAAAATGACCAGGAGTAACATTTTAGTTGTTTACTAGCCCAAGAAGTTTGAGAAATTTATTTGCCTACCTTTTTATCATTCCTTATTTATTTACATACATTATTACCCCTCCTGTCCTTATCAATTGAGATATGGAAAAATACAAACAAGAAGAATAACATCTGCTAGGTTCCCTCAAGATTTGAACCTGGGTTATCTGCTTCCCATCCGGTTACCTTGGCCGTTATGGGGGGTAGTGGACCGGTGGGGACTCGGGGGGCAAAGTGGGCAGGAGTTGAAACCTGAAGCCTGGCCACAGTGTCCCCCTCACCACACCACCACCGAGCCTGTGGTGCTTAGGGAAGTGGGAAACACAGGAATCAACAGAAGTGGAAGGGGTTGTTGTTATTTATTTATTTGCATTGTGTTTTTATTACATTCACTATTATCAGGAAATTATGTGAACACATCGGTGAAAGAGAAAAAAATATATAAATTCTGGGTAAAGAAAAAGAAAAGAAAAAGGAAAAGCAAAAAGAAATAAAATCCGTGCAATCTGTGACGTGCTCTCCCATCCGCGGAGGTCAGAAGTAGAATCGATCATAGGCGGCTTAAACTCAGAAACCGCCAGAGGAGGAGGGGTAGGTGCCCTCTGAGCCAGGCACCGCCCAACTTAGTGGAGGTCTAACAAAGACCGCTCGAAGATAGTTAGCAAATAATGTTCGGTAACGTAGCGTGTTTTTGAGAGCTGCATGTGCTGTTCGTAAATAGGCCCAGAAGTCGAGGCAGGATTTAGGTCCCTCATGAAAGAGATAAGCGACCACCCACCCTTTGACCCACGTAATAGCGTGACATTTGGCAGCAGGAAAATGTCTGTCCTCCGGGTATAGAAACATTCGAGGTTTGATTGTGTCTGGTGGCACCCGGATATATCAGGCAGTGATTTGCTCGACAAAGCGCCATACATCTTGCGAAGAGGCGCATGTCAGACGGTGTTCATCAGTGTCCAGTTACTGGTAAAGGAGACAAAGAGGGGATTCTGATAAGCCAATGCTGTGCAGTCGCTGCATCATGGCAAATTTCCTGTTGACTATGTGATACCACAGTGCCCGGACGTTCATAGGGAGGAAGGGTTGGTGGATGGTAGTCGACTCTATGGGCCACTGGATGGAGAGATGTTTGGTCTCCATCACATTCCAGGGAACACAGCACGGCAGCAGGCTGAAAAATCCTTAGTCCTGGGTGGGCGCGTATCTGGGAGACTGGTATGTATGTTAACTGTAGTCGTCGAAATATGAGACAAATGATGCACGATATGGCCGACAGACACTGGTGGTGAGGTGGAAGCAGGTAGGATGACCTCAAGCAAGCTGCGTGTTAGAGATGTACCCTGGCCTGTCCACTGTTTTCTCATGGTACTCATGTACAAGGCTGCAGCTCGCATACGGACATTGACGAGCCTGACGCCACCATCCCGTGGGGGCAGGGTAAGTGTCTTATAATGGACTTTAAACATGGAACCAGCCATGAGATAATAGCTAAAAGCCGCCTGAAGGTTGCACCCAATTGCAGTTGGCAGAGGGAGAACTTGTGCGATGTCGACCAATTTTGATGCCACATAAAGATTAAGAAACTCAACCCGTTGAAGTGTGTTCTGGCGTGGCACAAGAGGTTCTGGCGGACATCATTGCGGATGACGTGTAACAGGCAACGGTAATTCATTGCCACAGTGCGTGTGACCTTGGGGGTAAAGGTAATGCCCAAGTACTGGAAAGTTCACCCTCCTGGAGGCATCGTCCAATGTGCATTGCAGAAGATTTGGCGACATTCATGGCACTGCCAGCGGCAGCCCCATAATGGATAATCAATTCGAGGACTGCTCGAATCTCAGAGCCGGAGCAAATGAGGAGGAGGAGGTCATCAGCATATGCCCAACAGCGAAAAGTGTGTTGGCGTAGGATGAAGCCAAAGAGCTTGGTTGTCAAACCACCAACGAGGGGCTCAAGGGCAATGGCATACAGGAGGGTAGAGAGGGGGCACCCCTGCCATATCGAACGGCAGATAGGTACTGGCCCTGCTAAACCTCCATCGACTTGGACACGTGAACTGGCACTGTTGTAAAGACGCCGTATGACGTCAAGAAAACAGGAAAAGATGGCGCACTTTATCGAAGGCACTGTCAAAGTCTATAGCGACGCATGGAGTCTGCAGGCTGCCGCCATCGCAATTAAGTCGCGGCATTCCCCTGTGGCAGTCTGTATGTTAACCTGTCCTCCAGGCATCATTTGCTCTGGCGAGAGGATATGAGGGAGTATTGTTCGGAGCCGCAGTGCCAGTAAGTGCGTGAAAATCTTGTAATAGACATTGAGTGGGCTGAGCGGTCTGTAACTCGTGACCATCAAACCATGTGCTGGTTTGTGGACTGGTATGATTCTGCCCTCAGCAAAGGCGGGTGGGAATGCTTGGTCAGATGTCACCAGTTCATGATACATAGTTGTCCACCGTGGTGCCATGAGGTCCCGAAAGGTACGGTAAAACTCAATCGGTAAGCCATCAATGCCAGGTGATCTGTTGACAGCACCCTTGGCGATTGCGTTGTTGACTTCATCTTGTGTGACCGCCACTGTCGAAACATCCATCTCCGTGTGGGGAAGGGTGCGCGTGACGTAATGCAAAATGGAGTCATCTGCTGCAGTTTCAGCATCTTCTTCACTATAAGTACGACGGTAGTGCTCGACGAATGCGTGGACGATGTCATTCTGACTGGTCACCTGCGTGCCATGAGGCGTGGTCAGAGTGCTCATGATCTGCCGACGACGCCGTCGTACATCGGACACTATATGATGCATGGATGGAATTTCTAAACTCGTGTGATCATGGCGTCGTGTCCGTATCACCACCCCTTGCAATTTCCGGTGTGCCAGCGCAATTATCTTCGCCTTAGTTCTTTGCCGTTCCAACTGGTTGTCTGGGGTTGGCGGTTGAGCGCCCAGATCTCGGAGAATCACATAACAGAAGTCAACAGTGTTGCGATGCCAGTCGGCCATGTCCTTCCCGTATCTCATCAGTGTCCTCCAGATCACCAGCTTGGCGCAGTCCAACCACCATGTCAATGTCGAGCGGTAGCGGGAAAGGCGTCATTCGCAGGCTGTCCACGTTTCAGTGACTTGTTGGCGACCTGCCAGGTCACGCAGGTGAGAAGTGTTGAGTTTCCGTGGTGCATGGCTGCACCATACTGATTGCGGCGGAAGGAGGACCGTACAGATGTAAGCGCAATGGTCAGAAAAGGCCAGCAGCCAGCGTTTGGCACCCCGTATCGCAGATCTAAGAGTTTGTGAGGCATATATCCTGTCTAGTCGGCTTGTGGAATGACTGGTAAGAAAGGTATGGCCAGAACGGTCGCCGTGTTGAACTTCCCAGGTATCGTGAAGCAGGAGGTCTCGCACCACTATATGTAGTTCCTGACATGTAGTATAGTGGGGAATCTGGTCTTTGGGATGCAGAATGCAGTTGAAATCACCTCCTAATAGGCAGTGGTCATAATGCCCTAAAAACAGGGGAGCGATTTCCTCGGAATAAAACTGGGCTCTTTCATGCCGTTGGTTGGTGCCTGAGGGAGTGTAGACATTAATGATGCATGTCCCCATGGCAGTGAGTGCCATGCCCCGAGCTGATGGAAGGAAGGCGACGTCGGTCACAGAAATCCCGTGGCGGACATAGATGGCCAGTCCATGGCCCATAGGATCACTTGCGGAGGCGTGGGCGGTATAGCCATTGATATCCGGGAGACTAGGCAAGTGAACTTCCTGCAGAAGGGCGAAATCAATATCCGAAGCCCAGAACATCTCCTACATAAGGTGGATTTTCACCCTGGAACGGATGTTATTGGTGTTGATGGTTGCTATCCGGTAGGCCTGGTGGCGGACTGCTGGAGGCTGGTCCACTCTGCCGTCCGCGCAAGGCCGCGGGTGTCGCAGCGGAATGTTATCCCACTGGCTCACATGGGATTCTGGGGAGAATACGATTAGTGTTTTGGCCCTGACGGCGCAGGGTTCCGTAACGGGTCCTGCTCCTCGACCTCCTCCTCATGCCAAGCCGTGGAAGCGGGCACCGGTGTATCATCCATTTCGTCTGCAGAGGATGTTGTAATGGTGTGTGGTGTAGTGTCGCCTGTAATATGTTCATGATTTAGTTCAGCATCAGCACGGGCCGCAGGCACACCAGTGGATGTCTCCGCGTTCGTAACACCTTCATCAGCAGTAGCGGGTTTTGAGGCTTTGTGGTGGTCAACAGTTGCGTCCTCCTCAACTTGCAACATCTCCTCTTGGCCGGAAACTGTGCAACATCTTGGCTTGTGATGTTTAGGAGAATGTTGTTTCCTTGCGTGACCCTCCGTGTCTGACGACCAGTGTAGGATTTATGAGTGAGTCAATCTCCATCATGTTGCCGAGGTCAGGGTCAGCGTCCGGTTGCGTCAGAATTGTCGGAGTGGCGTCGATGGCTGGCCGAGGCAGTGGGCTGTCTGGTCGGGCTCGTTGGTGGCGTCCAGGCGATGTTTCAAAGCGGTAGGAGAAGCTAGAGCAGTGGCATAGGTCACTGGTAGCACTGTAGGTTGCGACGTGGGTGGTTCTTTGGCAACTGGAAGTTGCGTAATACGCTGTTGTTGGCACTGGGGTCTAAGGTGGTCTTGTTTGCCGCACCCGGAACAGGTCTGAGGCTGGCCATCGTATATAATTATTGCACGGCATCTGCAGATCTGTAAGTAGGTCGGGACGTGGCATCAGAGATCAATGGTGACCTGTCGGAACCCGTTTAGGACAGGATACTTCGGAAACTGTGTCCACTTCTCCGCAGTGTGGCCATGGACTGTGCTGTATGGGCGGAGTGCCGCAACGACTTCCTCAGCAGGAAGTTTGAATGGCAATTAAAAAATGTGTATTGTTCGCATACCTAAGCCTGTGTGGTCGACGGTTACCTGCCCCACATTGCCGTCAGCATGAAAGAAGCAGAGCCCCTGTTTGGTCTCACGTAGGATGTGTTCGCAAGCCGCGTCGTTAATGATTTTAACATAGACCGTGCTGCTCACGATTGACAAATGTATGCTGATAATATCGGTCACCGGGATCTTCACTTCCTCTCGCAGAAAATGCTCCACCTTTAGTGCTTTGGGTCAGGCATAATCATTGCAGAAAGTAAATCGGAGTGTAGATTTACAGTAACGGTTCACCATGGATCGTACACGGTAAGCCGGCACTTAAGCAACGGCTGTCAGAATGTAAACAAGGCAAGCTCACTCTTCGCATGCAGTCAACACGGACGCATCTCTCAGTGGAAAGTGTTTACCATGTGGGTACATAAGCAGAAGTTGTAAAAGTCTCTTTCCTAGATTTCTGGGAAAGTGTGCGTTTATGGACCCTACACCTTATGATGAAAAATGCTCTATTTATAACTATCTATTGATCATGCCAATTTTGAGTCAATTGTTCATCATAACCTTTAGGCATGATTTTCTCAAAAATGGGAAGATGTTGAGCCAAAATATCTGAGAGTCCTTTGTTTTAGGTTCAGGGCGTATACATGGACAAGGAAAAAAAATTCCCAGATTTTTCCCAGTTGAAAATACACTTTCTCCCGGGTGAAAATACTGTTTTTCCGTGTTAAGTGACAGTATACTTTTCTTTGGCACTGTAAAACTTATCAATCCTTTCAATGTTTATGGTAGAATTTCCGAGCACTTTAGAAAACGAAACTCAGGGGGGAAAAAACACATCTTCAAAAGATCTTTAATGTGCAGCAGCATGTACGCTGCTTATTTTCATGTTACGAAGGTATAAATTCAAATTCCACTAAATAACACATGTTACTTTATGAAGCATAGAAATCGAGATTGGGACGCGCTTTTGTAAGCCAGTCATAGCTCATGTCACATGATTTCACCAGCTGATGACAGCACAGTACATACACTCCTGGAAATGGAAAAAAGAACACATTGACACCGGTGTGTCAGACCCACCATACTTGCTCCGGACACTGCGAGAGGGCTGTACAAGCAATGATCACACGCACGGCACAGCGGACACACCAGGAACCGCGGTGTTGGCCGTCGAATGGCGCTAGCTGCGCAGCATTTGTGCACCGCCGCCGTCGGTGTCAGCCAGTTTGCCGTGGCATACGGAGCTCCATCGCAGTCTTTAACACTGGTAGCATGACGCGACAGCGTGGACATGAACTGTATGTGCAGTTGACGGACTTTGAGCGAGGGCGTATAGTGGGCATGCGGGAGGCCGGGTGGACGTACCACCGAATTGCTCAACACGTGGGGCGTGAGGTCTCCACAGTACATCGATGTTGTCGCCAGTGGTGCCCGTCGACCTGGGACCGGACCGCAGCGACGCACGGATGCACGCCAAGACCGTAGGATCCTACGCAGTGCCGTAGGGGACCGCACCGCCACTTCCCAGCAAATTAGGGACACTGTTGCTCCTGGGGTATCGGCGAGGACCATTCGCAACCGTCTCCATGAAGCTGGGCTACGGTCCTGCACACCATTAGGCTATCTTCCGCTCACGCCCCAACATCGTGCAGCCCGCTTCCAGTGGTGTCGCGACAGGCGTGAATGGAGGGACGAATGGAGACGTGTCGTCTTCAGCGATGAGAGTCGCTTCTGCCTTGGTGCCAATGATGGTCGTATGCATGTTTGGCGCCGTGCAGGTGAGCGCCACAATCAGGACTGCATACGACCAAGGCACACAGGGCCAACACCCGGCATCATGGTGTGGGGAGCGATCTCCTACACTGGCCGTACACCACTGGTGATCGTCGAGGGGACACTGAATAGTGCACGGTACATCCAAACCGTCATCGAACCCATCGTTCTACCATTCCTAGACCGGCAAGGGAACTTGCTGTTCCAACAGGACAATGCACGTCCGCATGTATCCTGTGCCACCCAACATGCTCTAGAAGGTGTAAGTCAACTACCCTGGCCAGCAAGATCTCCGGATCTGTCCCCCATTGAGCATGTTTGGGACTGGATGAAGCGTCGTCTCACGCGGTCTGCACGTCCAGCACGAACGCTGGTCCAACTGAGGCGCCAGGTGGAAATGGCATGGCAAGCCGTTCCACAGGACTACATCCAGCATCTCTACGATCGTCTCCATGGGAGAATAGCAGCCTGCATTGCTGCGAAAGGTGGATATACACTGTACTAGTGCCGACATTGTGCATGCTCTGTTGCCTGTGTCTATGTGCCTGTGGTTCTGTCAGTGTGATCATGTGATGTATCTGACCCCAGGAATAATAAAGTTTCCCCTTCCTGGGACAATGGATTCACGGTGTTCTTATTTCAATTTCCAGGAGTGTATGATGTAGTCAGCCAATAGCAAGATCACTCTTAAGAAGTGCGAACACACAAATAAGAAAAGTTAATCGTTTAAATTAATATACATAGTGTTGCTACAAGAAAAACAAAGCTTTCACATACAATATTTGTCTCTAACATTAATACACTGCAAGAGAAGCTAAACTTCCACATATAATGTTGATCTTTTTTGTGCGTATTACACTTTAAGATACATCACACAATAATGCCAGTAAAATTTTTAATAACGACATAAATGTCTGATCTTCTGGGCTCGAAAATCTTCTAGATGGTCATCCTCAAAGAGTTGATTTTTAAATGAGAGTCAAACGCTCTGTTATTTAATAAATTCATCGTACATTCTCGCACATAGTTCATCTTGCGTAAAAAGGAAATCTACTTTGAAAGTAACGTTTTTGAAATCACCATTCGCAATGTTTTCCCATGACCTGTTAGAAATAGGTTCACTTCAGCAGTTGTCAGAGAGCACCAGGTAACAGGCGTCACTGCACTTACGCAGCTACGATGATGCAGGAAGCTCGCATGTTCGGACATGCAGAACATTAAAAGATCTTGCATTATGTCATAAAAGAAAGAAGACATCAGAGGATACTTCAAGAGCATTGGAATTTCGTGAACCATACTAAAATGCATAATTCAGCTTAAAGTGCACATTTGTATATCCAGAATTGGATGTACATTTTCTTGAGTACCAGTACTGTATTATCTCATGTTTGGTTCTTTATTATGGCATACTGCCACACGAGCTAGAAGACGGAAAACATGCACTTGAAATGCAGCAACAGCTGAAACTAGCCAACAGTGTGAAATTAAACACTTTGTTTCAAATAAACTGACTGCCTCAGAGCAAAAGATTAATAAAAGTCAAATCTCTTTAGCAAACTGACAAAAATATCTTCATTGTTCTGCAAGGCGATTAATGCTTGACCATCAGAAAGGTGGATATAAAACCTGAAACTAATAACATATTTTAGCCTTCCATAATTATGCAAATGTATTTTAATTCATTTTATAGCTCCCGGCCATAGAAATCGGTTTCATTTTCATTTAATGTGAGAGCAATAAATGAAGAGGAAACAGCAAAATCACTAAATGTAAACACAGGTCACATGGAGACTACCCACCTCCCCACTACAACTCAGACTGCTCTGTGCATCAGCCCCGGATCTATGATATTTCCGAACAGCGGCAGTACTAGATAGTGGCGCCCAGCCACACATCTGTAGCCAGAAGCAGGCGAAGGTAGTAGTCATATGCGACTCAACTGCGCATGCACAAGAGCCCGCCCGCAACTGCTCAAACGAATCTAATGTAAACAGCTGGCACGTCACGCTCATCAGAGGCAATTTGTTGTTAGGAAGTATTGCATAGTCTTCCAAAAGCCTTTGACACACTATGCAGTTGGCAGATGCTTGTATGAGCACTGTGTTTTATTGTTGTATATGGTGTTTTTTCTTTTTTGTTTTTTTTCTGTCATTCATGTTTTGTTGCTGCAGCATTATTCTGCTGATGCGGGATACAGTAATATCCTTTGTCAGAGTATTGGTTCTTACCAGCCAAAATCACAAAAATTTAACTGAAAACTAAAACAATGAAAAATTCCCAGAATTCTAAAAAAATCCCGGGTTTTTCCTGGTTTTCTGCCGGATGAAAAAAATTCCCGGGTTTTTCCCAGATCTCCCGGTTGTCCCGGGTCGTATACACCCTGAGGTTGTATACAAGTGACCTGCCAAATTTCAGTCAAATCGGTTGGCTGTGTCTGAGGCCTTCCCCTTGTTAGTCTGATAGCTGAATATATCTATCATTCCTTTTTTACTGTGCCTGTCTGTGACTCAACACTTCCTCTGTGTGGTCATCATCATGTGACAAAGGGCCTACCGTTGGGTGGACCATTTGCCAGGTGCAGGTCTTTCGATTTGATGCCACTTCAGTGACTTGTGCATCGACGGGAATGAAATGACGATGATTAGGGCAACACAACACTCAGTCACTGAGCGGAGAAAATCACCGACCCAGCCAGGAATCGAACCCGGGCCCTTAGGATTGACATTCTGTCGTGCTGACCACTCAGCTACTGGGGGTGGATCTCTATGTGGTGAGAAGCAATCTAACCTTTCCATACTGATATACCGATGTGGATGTAGATATACACATTGTGATGGCATGACATGTAATGCACTGAATCATTTAGTGTCTGTTCAGAGTCAAAGCAGTATGCTGTACTTGTAGTTAAGATAACTAACATAATATGAAAAGACAAAGACTAATGAAAAGCACTATGAATGTACCACTCCAGACACTAATGTCCAATGACACAACACACAGTTTAAAGACCTGTTTTGGTTTTTGCTGATGACTGTGACTATGTAGGTATAAGAAAGATTCAAGTCATGGGCCACTAAATGTAATGAATTCTTAACTGTAGCAAAAAACAAGTAGACTAAAACTGGACCACTAGAAGCAGACCCAATAGATTTACTTATACAGGAATATTATACACCACTTACAGATATAAGTTTTGTCAATGCTACTTATAAGGAAATCTAAAAGATAATTTGGCACTGAAAAGCTCTAGGTACAATGTTGATTCAATATAAGTATTAAAAACTTGTTAGTGTCCTTTATCAGTATAAAAAATTGTGCTGACTTGATAGTGTTCTTGATTCACCCAAACTAGTCACAAAAAGTGTGTGCTGTCCTCAAGGCTAAGCAGTTGGTGTATTTTTGATCAAAAACCTCTTTCTCAATTCTCTTCTGACCACATGAAATCATTGGGTACTGATAACTGTGTAATAGGTATGAAACTAAACCTGTGTCAACAGTACATTTCAGTTGAGCATGCCATGTCCCTAGTTGTGAATGGGACAAGGCACTTCTGCACACCATACAATCTGTTAACATGCCTTGAAAAATCATTTTAAGCTTAGACTTTGTGCATGTTGACCCTTTATGGCAACAACAGAAAGTAGTCCACCACACTGGCATACACCACAATGATAACTTTGTGATGAAACAAGCTGGGATATTTTTACTTCCCCTCTTGTTTTGCTATCTGCCTCCTTAAAATTTATTTTTCCAATTTTAACTGATGACCATTAACATACGTGAATAGAATCTGCATTTTCATAGAAGAGAAACGTCGGTCCTGAGTTTTAAAGAGTATAACACCAGATCTAATTTTGTGCTTAGTTTTATGTATGTAATTGATTTTCTAATTTATTTTGACTATTACTAGTTAGTATCTTTCAGTATAGGGCAAAATCAATAATTGTTTGGTAACTTAAATTCTATTGTTGACATACAAACAACTATAAATTCTGCACTAATTATAAATGTTTGGAAACAAAATGCTAGTAATCTTATCTATTTGGCTCTAGTCGAAAACATGTTAGCAAAATCAGCCCTTCATTAATTCCAAAGTAATTAACAGGTTTATTCAAAGTATTGTTTGTGTACTTGTATTTGTTAATTTCATGATTTAAACACATAATTCGACCTAATTCTTGTAGTAGAAGAAACTGTTAAAAAGAACAAATTTTTCAATGTATGCAGTTAATTTAAGAATTTTGGTCATGAGACAGTCAGTCCATGGCCGAGTTTCAGACGAGGAACCTGTGTTGGTTAGATCAACAACAATGCATCCGTGAAATAAGTGTAACAGTATTAGGCCATGGTTTAAAACAATGATAGTGTCTGCTCCATACGTACCTTTCTATTCTTCAAGAATTGTGAACTTGGTGGTTAGGTTTCTACTGCTTGTAGATGTTCAATAGTTGCAATAGACAGTAGTTGCACATCTAAACCTTATTTTTTCAGCCAGTAGATCGACACCAAGGACAACAAACGACCAAAGAAGAAACAAAGTAGGTGAACCACTACATATGGTGCCCCGACATGAGGAATATTGTATGTGGGCACACTAAACTAGAATAATAACTTTGACAGTGAAGTGTGAACTCAAGTGGTTTACAGGGATTTAAATGGAAGAGATGATACAGCCAATCAGTGCTGGGTTTTCATAACAAAGAAAGTGCAGCAGCCAATCAGCGAGCGGGTTCTATGAAAGCAGCCATTGAGTACAAGAGCAGCCAATCAACACACAGATGGACATAACTGACTGGAGGTAAACAAGATGCCTTGCCAAGAGAATTACAACTCACCGCAGCCGTGAAGATGATGGACCACAACCGCAGCAGCAGCAGCAGAAGAAGATTGAATGAGAATAATGTAATTTCATAGCAAAAGCTGATTTGTATGAAGTGATTCATAATGATTGACTGTAACAAAAAAGACAGTGTGACTGAGAACAAAGCTGTAGAGGTTAAGTTTTTAAGTAAACAGAAAGACCTAAGTGGGAATGGTTCTGTAGACGATTGTAGTTATAAACCAGACATGAATGTAACTTTGAAGGATGTGGACGAAGGTCCTATTGTAAAGAGCAAAATGGACAAAAAATACTGTAGTGGGTGAGATCGTTAAGGTTAAGGAGGAGGAATCTAGTAGCAAAAATCAGCAAGGGCAAAAGTTTATGGCAAACGGAAGAGTAGAAGCAATGTTAAGGCAAATTTTGAGTAATACCAATAGTTTGAAAGAAGACACTAATAGGTTGGGAAAGAGTACAAAGAAAGTAGTACATAATACTAATGGGAAATTAACATTGAGTAGTAAATGTGTAGAAGAGAGAGAGAAACTTTGTGATGACAATAGTAGGAAGGTGGAGGTTTCCAAGAAGCAATGTGCTGAAAATGGGGTTAAACTTGAGAACCAAATCAATCAGATTAAAAATGATTCAGAAACTGAGGTAGAAACCAAGTGTGCAGTAGTGGTAGGAGAAACACTGGTAAAAGTGAATAAAACTGTTGATTCAAAATTGGCTGAAATAGAGGAAAAGATGGAAGAGGTACAAAATCTAAATCATAGTTAAAGTGGGTCTGAATCTGACAGCAGCTGTAATGATGATAACAGTGACAAATCCAGTAGTGATAAGGATGAGGTTTTTGAATTTACAATTGATAATGATGGCAATGTGTTAAGTAAGGAAAGAATAAAGGATGATAATATTAGGCCTAATGAAGAGTTAGAGTTTGAGAGTGCTAATGAGGAAGAAGACCATGCTATCTGTCATTTGACTGTGTCTGATTATAATTTTGATAAGCAGGTTGATAGTTTTTCCAGGGAAAGGATTAATGAGGATTTGCTGTGTGAAGATGATCACATGGTTAGTAAAAATGAAGTGTATCAACCTGTAATAACAGCAAGTGCACAATGTATACATGTTAAGTGTTTACTGGATAGTGGTAGTAATTTGAATGGCATTTCACAGGCATTTTTGAATCTATTGAGAACACAGAGATTATAGTAGTGAGGCATGTTTATGGGGAAAAAAATATTGGTGCTACTGGTAAGCTATCAAAGAGTGTGAAACTAGAGGTACTATTAACTGTAGAATTGGCAGGACAGCTGTTGGAGTGTAATTTATTGGCAATTCAAAATCTCAGTAGTGCTGTAATATTTGGGAATAATTCCTTGTGCAGTTAGTAAGCAGGGGGTTCAACACTCTGTGTTGGATTCATTATGTGGCGATAATGCTTACCCCAGCTGTCTGCCTCATTTTTCAGGTTTCCTGAGGCAGTCAAACTCTTCTCCTATCAAACAAAGAGGTAAGGTAAACTGAAAATGAAAGGTGTCAGCACATGTGGAGGATAATTAACATCTGAAGTAATCAGCTCATTTTGTGCCGCAGCAGAGACAATGTGTAATATAAACCATCTCGGATACCAGATCTTAATATTAATTGGGGTATAATAGGAGTGTTTGGTTCAGTGCAATCAGTATATGGAGATAACTATCTACCTATAGAAGTGTGTCATGGTACAGTCTTTTCTGACATTAAGGAATTACAACTTTTAAACGTATTTGCCTAGAGTAATGTGTGTGGAATGTATTAGCATCGCCCTTCAGCTGGAATACAGTGAAATAATAGTTTGTCTAAGTGATGATTTCGTCTGATCGGTAATGAGAGTTAAGTTTGCCTTAGCGTAAGGATCTGTTACTGTGGAGTGTTTTCCAGTAGAATCAATTCTGCATTAGGTAAGCAGAGCAGGTGTTTATTTATTAGATAATGAAACAATAATGGAATAATAAAGCAATGAATAATGTTAGGATCTTAATGGTTAGGGAGCCTGTCTCTGCAGTAGGGATATTTTTTGAGAATGCACTCCACTAGTTAACAAGATAAGAAATGTAAGTAAAATAATGGAGCTGACAGACATGCTTGAGTAAAAAGGTAACTATATAGAAACAAATGTAGTGTAACTATCTTGATGATCAAATTTTGAACTAGGCAACCTTGGGTACTGTTTATATAATACAATTCATGACACTCCAGCTGGGAATGAGAGCTTAACAGAAAGAACAATATTTACAAGTCATATAATGCTGCATCATTGGATCTATAAGTTGTCTGAAAACTTCTGTTGGTGTTCTGAGGAATTATGAGCTTAAAGCGGTAGTACTGGAATGAAAAGAAGTTATTTTGCTGATTAATTGACAACTGTGGTGCTAGACTGATGTGAATATTCTGACAGGTAAACTAAATGGTAGCATTTTGTGAGAATTTAATTTTCTGTTTGAATGAGAGTAGTACTCAGAGTGGAGAAATAGGGCAATAATTTGGTACAACTTCCATCCCTTTAATTTTGATTTGAATAGTAATTAAGTTATGTGAGGGGGACTAATTTTTTTTCATAACGTAATGAGTAGTAAAGCTATACTACTGCACATCTTGAGTTTTAGTACAGGTAATGTACATACTTTAGGTGATATATTGCAAGTGGGAAAGAAACAAAAGTCTTTCAAGTTTAACCAGTTTCAGACAGTTATGATTTAGAGTAATGTTTTGTAGTGTGAATGTGTAATTGATTTTAAATTTGTACAAGTCCACACCTTTCATACTACAGTGAATTTTAGTGCTAATTACTGTAATTTTTAATAATCATTTTTAAGTGTTGTAGAGAAAATAGGATCCAGCTAATCTTTAGAAAATGTAAGGCAGTATATGGAAGAGGCTGTACCTATGGAATTTAATAAAATTGACATTCAACTTGCCTCTCCTACTGAAATTAGGAAAATAATAAATTCACTCTAAAGTAAAAGCTCATATGGAATTGATGGCATTGCCAACAGAGTACTTAAAGTATGTTCCCAACAAATCAGTAGGATTCTCAGCCACATATGTAGTAGCTCACTGAAACAGGGCATTTTTCCAGATAGACTGAAATACATTATTGTTAAACCATTGCATAAAAAAGGGCATAGATCTGTTGCTAAAAACTACCACCCAATCCCACTTCTGACAGCTTTATCCAAAATTCTTGAAAAAGTAATGTATTCAAGAGTAGCATCACGTGTTTGTAAAAATGAAGTACTAACAAAATGTCAATTTGGTTTTCAGAAAGGCTTTTTAATAGAAAATGCTATACATGCTTTCACTGATCAAATATTAAATGCACTGAATAACTGAACATCACCCATTGGGATATTTTATGATCTCTCAAATGCTTTTGATTGTGTGAATCATGAAATTCGTCTAGATAAGCTTTTGTATTGTGGTATGAGTGGGACAGTGGACAAATGGTTTAATACATACTTAACTGGAATAATGCAGAAGGTTGAAATTAACAGTACAGATAGTCTGCAAAAATCAGCAAAGCCCTCCAATTGGGAAGGTATCAAGAATGGTGTCCCACAGGGTTGTCTTGGGCCCCTTATTGTTCTTAATATATATTAACGACTTGCCTCTCTATATTCATGATGATGCAAAAGCTAGTCCTTTTTGCTGATGACACAAGTATAGTAATCACACCCAAGAAGCAATAATCAGCTGAGGAAATTGCAAATAATGTCTTTCAGAAAATTATTAAGATGTTCTCTGCAAATGGACTCTCACTAAATTTTGAGAAAACACAGTTTATACAATTCTGTACAGTAAATGGCATAACACAATTGATAAATATAGACTATGAACGGAAGTCTGTTGCTAAGGCAGAAAACTCAAAATTACTGGATGTGTGCATTGATGAGAAATTGAATTGGAAGAAACACATTGATGATCTGCTGAAATGATTACGCTCAGCTACTTATGCTATTAGGGTTATTGCAAATTTTGGTGATAAACATATCAGTAAATTAGCCTACTACGCCTATTTTCATTCACTGTTTTCAAATGGCATCATATCTTGGGGACAATTCATCATTAAGAGAGAAAGTTTTCATTGCACAAAAGCGTGTAATCAGAATAATAGCTGGAGCCCAACAAAGATCACCTTGCAGACCATTATTTAAGGAACTTGGGATATTCACAGTACCTTCACAATACATATATTCACTAATGAAATTTGTCATTAATAACACATCCCAATTAAAAAATAACAGCAAAATGCATAGCTACAACTCTAGAAGAAAGGATGATATTCACTATTATGGATTAAATCTCACTTTGGCATAGAAAGCGGTAAATTATGCTGCCACAAAAATCTTTGGTCATTTACCAAATAGTATTAAAAGTCTGACAGATAGCCGACCAACATTTAAAAGCAAATTAAAAGAATTTCTGAAAGACAGCTCCTTCTACTCAATAGATGAATTCTTAGATATGAACTAGTGACTGTAAAAATAAATAAATAAAATTAATTGATTAATTGATAAAGAAAATTTATGTTAAAGTGACACAACATTACAAAATGTCATATTCATGATCTATGGAACAAGGATTAATGTATGTATGTAATGTTATTAGAACTATGTAATGTATCTGTTTATCATGTAATGAGTATCATTTGCCATTAGTGTTAAACATTTTTTCCTTAGACTTAAGTTAGAAGAAAAATAAGCATACCAAAGTAGGATAGTTTGTTTAATTTTTTTCATGTACTGTGGCGGAGAAGAACCACCTTCAAGGGAACTGATAGCAGTGCATTTCCTTACTAACTGGCACTTGGACCTGTTGAAGGTGCAGACAGCTTAGTGAGAAAGGGCATAAAATCTCATTAAGTGTGAAAGTGTTTGTGAAACATATGAAACATAGAGCAAGTGAAATTTTCCCTCTATTGCAACCCACGAGGATTTATTATTTGAAGCAAGACAGGACTTGTATCAAATGATATGTATCTTTAAATGCAATCTTCGCTTACCCAAAAAGGACACCACTTATGATGAAGATGCAAAATTTTTGTTAAAAGTATAACTTGTATTGTACAATAAATACACTGTATTTAATTATTTAGTATGGGGATTTTTGTATGGCTAGTTCAATTTAGTATAAATGTGAAAAAACATATGTACTGTAGTTTTAGTAAGATTTCTTATGTAATATTTGTTTGTGTGTAGATTTTAAACCCAATTTCTAGGATCACTTGTGGTCATTGAATTGTCCAGCTAGCTATTTGCAATATCTATCTGGTCAATCCAATGAGGGGGTGATGTGACAAAGCAAGCTGGGATAGTTTTACTTCCCCTCTTGTTTTGCTATCTGCCTCCTTAAAATTTATTTTTTCAATTTTATCTGTTTGCCATCAACATACATGAATAGAATCTGCATTTTCATAAAAGAGAAAGGTTGGCCCTCAGTTTTAAAGAATATAACACCAGATATAATTTTGTGCTTAGTTTTCTGTATGTAATTGATTTTCTGATTTATTTTGACTATTACTAGTTAGTATCTTTCAATATAAGGCAAAATCAGTAATTGTTTGGTAACTTAAATTCTATTGTTGACATACAAACAAATATAAATTCTTCACTAATTATAAACATTTGGAAGACAAAATGCTAATAATCTTAAAGTATCCGTTTGGCTCTAGTCGAAAACATGTTAGCAAAACCAGCCCTTCATTAATTCCAAAGTAATTAACAGTTTTATCCAAAGTATTGTTTGTGTACTTATATTTGTTAATTTCATGATTTAAACAAATAATTCAGCCTAACTATTGTAGTAAAAGAAATGGTTAAAAAGATCGAATTTTTTGATGTATGCAGTTAATTTAACAAGTTAAGTCTTAATTGTAATTTCTGTAAATTTAACTTCTACACTGTGTAGTTTTGGCCCCTATTATTTTGAGGATATATAAGGGCCCAATTTTTGGTCACGAGGCAGTCAGTTCATGGCCGAGTTTCAGACGAGGAACCTGTGTTGGTTAGATCAACAACAATGCAGCCGTGAAATAAGTGTAACACAATTAGGCCATGTGTTAAAACAATGATAGTGTCTGTTCCATACATACCTTTCTATTCTTCAAGAACTGTGAACTTTGTGTTTAGGTTTTTACTGCTCGTTGATGTTCAACAGGAAACTCTTGTTGCAGTACATGGATGTTCGCCTGCAAACTATTAACGTGGCTTATGGAAAGTTAAAAAACAGTGCACTGGCCAAATAACTACGTATTATTGGGGGGGGGGGGGGGGAGGGGGGTGAAAAAGTGAAAGTAAAAGACCGTGAAACACAACCGTGCATCTGTTGGCTACATCATTTGCAGTAGACATCTAACCCTATTTTTCAGCTAGTACATCAACACTGAGGACAACAAACGATCAATGAAGAAACAAAGTAGGCAAACCGCTACCACATGAGGACAATCAGCCAGTGTCATGACGCAAAACATTGAAGATCCACCTCATATCAATTGTCTGCTGTCAGCAACACTAGCAGATGACACCTGCCTACAAATTAAGGCTCATAGGTAACTCAAGTAGAATGTAACAGCACTGCATCCTGACATTATGGAAATAATTGGATGCAGTATGAATGGAGATGGGGCGCAGACAGTATGCAGCGATTTCCACTTTCCACATCATCAATTTGACTTCTAACCATCCAAACAACAGTACAACCCCTCTCTCCCCCCACCCCTCAACCTCCATTCTGCTTGAAGAATGTAGGTGAAGAGGAGCACCTGGAATATTACCTGGCTTAATAGTGTTCAGCTTTCATCACAAAAAGAATGCAGGCTTGCCATGTACACCTCTCTTTATCATCAAGAATTATTTGTAGATATGAGCAATATTTGGAGAGGATCCTCCAGCAAAATGTTCAGCCTTACATTCAACATTTCAGCAATGGGCACATCTTTCGTGACTGTATAATATGAGCACACTGCCTGCATGAGATATGAAACAACCAAATGGAATGCTTGTAGTATGTGTTGCTGCTATTGTACTATGATTTATAATAATCTACAAATGATAATGTTTATAGTACACAAGTTCATGTAAAATTAACATGGAAATAACTACCATATTTGACATTGCTGTCAGTCACATTTTTGCTGTAGTGGAATGTTGGTCTGCTTTCACAAACTAGCATAGTAAAATAATGCACTCTTAGGAGTAGCACACCATATTGATGAGAAAATCTGAGTTTGGGAACACGATATCCTGTGAGTATTTTTCTGTCAGTGACAGGCACAATAAAAATGATAAGTTTAGAATTAAAATTATTTGAAATTGAAGCCTAATTTAATTTTTCATCCTGTAATCCACACTCTTTTGCTTCTAATATTATATGCCAAATAAATGTGGCTACTTACCCATTTCTCATAAAGTTGATCCACATATCAAGTAAGAAATTTGACATGTCTTTTTCTTCTTGATTTTCAAATCTTGGTATGTATGACGTATTAAGAATATATCCAACATCATCAGCATGGGCTACACCTAAAGATATCAAAAGACAGTAATATTGCATCAAATACAACATTATCACTAATGGTCCTAGGTATAAGTGAGACACAGCACAAATCAAAGTATCAGACAAATACAATGATGCATACGTTGAAATACACAATACATGCTTCTAAATTTCTAAGTTACAAGAAAATGCCTAACTGTATACTAACTTCAGATTTCTTGCCATGAAGATGTTTCACAATTTGATGTATAGAAATTCCTTAGAAATATCATCAGCCAGACCCACAACATATAGTGTATATACGCGTGATATAGATGGCAAGAACCAAGAATGATGTTATAGGATCCATTATGTGTCCCACTCAAACAAGTTGTCAGACAATTTGGTTTGTATGCCTACTAGAAACTTACTTAGTCTGTGAACCTCAAACACATATTGCAAAAAAGTGAAGAAGCAGTGAAATTAAAGGAAGTTGGTAAAATGCTGATAAAATGGTATGCATCACTCTTTATCACATGTTAATCCTGCCATAGGTTGGTTGGTTGTTTGGGGAAGGAGACCAGACAGCGTGGTCATCGGTCTCATCGGATTAGGGAAGGATGGGGAAGGAAGTCGGCCGTGCCCTTTCAGAGGAACCATCCCGGCATTTGTCTGGAGTGATTTAGGGAAATCACGGAAAACCTAAATCAGGATGGCCGGACGCGGGATTGAACCGTCGTCCTCCCGAATGCGAGTCCAGTGTCTAACCAATGCGCCACCTTGCTTCTGCCATATTTTGACAACAGTTGCCTCTGTTGTTATTTGGCTGCTGACCCTGTACCACAAAATTTGACAAATAGTTACAGGCTGCATGGATGCACTGCAACCGCCTTCTATTAATGTTCTTCTTGTCACTGCCAAAACCCTGCAATTGACTTGAGAAGACAATAAATATGCTCCAAATATCAACTAAAATGATGAGAATTTAAGTGAGACTCCTTTGCTTGAGAATTCAGCAGCTAGCTGAGAAATGCTCTACAAGTAGATAACCAGTTTATAAAAAAGCTTTTTCTGCAGTATATTGTCTTTTATGATGGGTAATTACTAAATCATGGAACTGGAATGGTTTTTGACTATCTGTTTCATGACAGATTATAAAAATACAACAAGAGATTTGGACATTCATACATCATATTCAGTATTCAGTTTATTCACCATTGACCACTTACATCGGAATAGGTCTGAACATTAAATACACAATTAACAATAACTTTACAGTAAAGTTTTTACAATTTAATTCCTTTTCTTTTAGGAATATTCTTATATACTAATATCAATGATTACTTCAAAATATTCTGTTATCTTATAAAATGGGTGTTTGAGTAACCAGTCATAAACCTTACGTTTGAAAATATTACTGGTCAGTGACCGAGCAGATGCTGGAAGTTTGTTGAAGAGTTTTAAACTCATTATTTTGTGTGAGTTTGCAGTCTTTGTGAGTCTGTGTCTTGGTATGTCGAAGTCCAGTTTGCCTCTGGTGTTGTGGGGATGTATGTTCTCTCTCATCTCGAACTCATTTAAGTTGCTTTTGACATAAAGCAGTGCTGTGCAGATGTATAGATTCACAACAGTTAATATCATGTGCTTGATAAAGAGGGGGCGGCAGTGTTCCTTGGGCTTAACTTTGCTCATTATTCTGATTACTTTTTTTTGAATTTTCAGAATTTCACTGACAAAGCAAGAATGTCCCCATAACAATATGCCATAGGAAATGTTTGACTGAAAGAGGCCAAAATATACCACCTTTAGATACTCATCAGTGACTACATCTGTCAGTCTCCCATCATACATGGAATCTGATGTGAATATGGAACTGTTAAAGGGCTTTCCAGGTGAATTGAAATCTGTGCATCACTCTATAGGGATGAGTCATATACTTTAGACGTCACTGACAGTGCATTTTATAAAGAAGAGGCACACCGTAATGGTAAATTCCAACTGTATACATTCATACTAGCCATTGCAGTACCACTTTGTGGAAGAGCGATGAATATCACATAGGAACAGTGAAGCAGAATATATTGCTTTGGTGTATGAAATGAATTTATATTGGAAAAATCTGACATTTTACTTGATACAGAATAGATTTTATACAGTCTTGAAATATCTTCATCACAAAACTGCAACAGTATTTTACATCTCTCTGCATTTGCTATACTATGAAATATTCCATTTTAAAACAATAATGGAAATTCCTGGATGGAAAAATATATAAAATAAGGGAAAGGCAAACACTTACCTATAGAGGATTGGTGGGTGGCACATAGAAACATGTAGTGGAGAGCAGTTGACACCCAAACTTAAATCCTTGCAGTAGCAACAAGACTGATTATTAAATATTAATTACTGAAAGTCTTTGCCTGGGGCAATGGAGGTAGGAACGGGGTAGAAAAGGACGCAAAAGGCAAGGAGAAGGGATATAGGGTAGTGTGAGGCAGGTCTCTGCCAGATGGCTCTGTGAAAGGAGTCCACAGGTAGAGCATTTAAGGGATAGAGACAGGGAGAAGGGGTGGGCGAGATGAGAGGAAAGAAGAGAAAGGTGGTGGTGAAGACAAAGACAGGGAGGGGAGAGAATAAGGGAGAGGGCTGGAAAAAAAGGGCAGAATGACAGCAAACAATGAGAGAGAGAGAGAGAGAGAGAGAGAGAGAGAGAGAGAGAGAGAGAGAGATGGATAGAGAGACTAATTGGGAGGTGGGATGGGGGAGAAGAGCAATGGGAGAAGGCAGTACATGATCTGGATGGAGAAGGAATGGTGTGAACAAAAGAAAGAAGGGAAAAGGTCAGGTCAGGAAGTGAGAAACAAGTTAGCGGAGTTCTAGGCCAGGGTGATTGTGAGAGCACAGGACATACAGTAGAGAGAATGCCCACCTATGTAATATAGAGAAACTTGTGCTGGAAGGGAATATTCAAATGGCTCTTGTAGTGAAGCAGTTGCTGAATTCATTAATACTGTGGTGTGCAGTATGTTCAGCAATTGGACTCTCAAGTTTGTGGTTTACCACAGTTTGGTGGTGGCCTTCAAGCTAGTGGACAGATGGTTACTTATCATGCACACATAGAATGCTGTTCAGTAATTGAGAACTATTTTAATAAAATTCAGCAAACTCCATTTACAAAATTTTACAGGAGAGCTATTTTTTTTAATTGTACTCAATATAAATGATTCAAAAAATGTCATAAATATAGTACTGGTCATCCATGTAGGTAGGGATGGATGGAGGAGTAACGAGTTCATCAATAACAGCCTTTATTCAGGAAAACAGTTACAAATTACAAATTTTTACAGAAGTCCACATATCTACTTTTTCATGCATGTTTCTTCTTTATTTTATAATCTTTGTGTTATAACAAAGATTCTAAGCATTTAAATTCAGTGGGCTATTAAGCATGTTATATTTTCTATGTAATATAAAAATAAGAGGTTAACCATGTATTAGTAAATTTATATTTTACTTCCAAGTTAACACATGAACAGAAGCTTCAACAGTAACAAAATATGTTTCTCACATTTTAAACCTATTATGAAACTCATAATTGCATGTTTAAATGACAGCTAAAGTAATAACATATATTTTAATACAGTGCCAAGATTTACAGCTGTATGACATCTAAAACAATACTGAAACACAGTCCCATTTAATGTAAAGGTTCTTCATAACACAGAATTTTGTCTTCAGTCTCATTATCATTAGCATTCCCTTGTGGAACTTTTGAACAGACTATTTACTTTAAAAGGATCATTTTAAAATATATAACATCAACTTCTTCACTTCACTATCTTCGTTTCTACTTATGTGATTCAGTGATGAAGTCAAAATGCTTTAAAAATTACTGCAGCACTTCTCTTTCCAGGTTTCAACACCTCAACAGAACCAGTGATCCAAAGTAAGTACTTTGAAAAAGGCATTGTACCCTGGTTTTAGGTCATCTTAAATAATGCAGTACTGCTGCCTCAGATATCTTAAAAGGCAATTTCACTTTCATTATATGTTTGGAGACTGATTTCTTATTGTTAATATACCAGTCCCAAAAGTCATAAATTCTGAGGCCAGAAGGTTTATTTCATATTGTCTTAGGTCTTTTTCAATAACACCAAAACTCCAGTCAGGAGTCAAATAGCTATCAGTGTGGAGTTTTTGTTTTTGGAGCCACAAGAATCAGAAAATAATCTGAGACTAAGATTTTCTGCACCTTCTTTCAATAGATATTGCTCTAAAGAATCTAAACAGTCTCTCACAGCACATGCAATTTCATTTGACCAACCCCCCCTCCCACGTCCTTTGGCTCAACTGTGCTATCCCCACCTGTCCTGAGTCAGACTCAAGCCTTGCATATTTAACTACTTTGTGTGCTTTCTTTTGAGAATATTTTAAGATCATACAGTTATACAATCAGACCTGCCTGGAGTAAAAATACTTCTTCAACAGACAGTTTGGATAAGGGTCTAGTCTACTGATAATTACGTCGAACTGTCACAGTAATGTTTCTATTTTCATTTAAAATGATGAAAAATCTTTTTGCCTTTACTTTGTGCAGCCTATAATCTATTCTTATATTATTCTTTAATTACCAATCTTGAGGTGATTTTAATTCCAAATCTTGAGGTGACTTTAACCCTACTGACAAAGGATGTACAAGTTATCAGTATGGCGATTTCCAAAGCCCAGATTGATTCACCTGCAGAATACTTTTTTGTGCTTTGAAGGAGAGCAGCCTAATAACTCTTGTTTTACTCAAGAAGCAGCAATGTGCCTATCAAACATTTTTTTTAAAATTTAGCCCTGGTGCAAGATATGTTCACTTAACTTTATTTCAAGAGCAATGAGAATATCTGCATTTATATTCAAATATATTGTTCTTAATTATCTGGGTCTGCTTTTTGTCCATTTCCTGTAGCTTGCTAGGTTACCCACCTCAGTTCTCCTTAGGTGAGTGGTTACCAACCTTCTAAGAGCCTTATCCCTGAGTTCAATTAGATATTAGGATAGTAAACCCTCAACCACCCTCCGGCCCTCCGCCGTTATCAACATATTGATGTTAGTACCTAACTAAACTTGAGAATGAAAAAGAATTTTCTCTGAACAGTTTCATTTTTCAAAATGAAAAAAGATAGATAATACTTAATGTTTGTAGGTGTTTTCTTAAACCACGAACTAATGAGTCATTGGGACAGTTGGTACCGAATAGTTATAACAACCTTTTTTTTTACAGACTGGTGAAGCAATTGCTACCTGCAACTCCTCACAAAAGACAGCTAACTATACACATTGAGAGTAGACACTTGTTACAAAAGATGCTTCCCCTGCACCACTCCTTTCTCTAGTGACACTTGCTTCACCCACGAACTGCAGCTCAATATAAAACTAAGTACATAACAATATGTGCACTATACTTTCACCTGTTCTTCATAAATCACCTGATTACTGGATTCTTTACCTCTGAACTGGCAGAAATAGGAAGACTTCAAGCTGCCAATGCTTTGTGTCTGGTTGCTGCCACTAGTTATTATTATTATTATTATTATTATTACACCATTTTGCCCAAAATCTTTTCATTCTTCAGCTGTGTTTCTGTTTCCTTTGCTCTGTCCATATTTTCCGTGTTTTCTTCCTTTCTTTTACTTAAAATTTCATGTTTATAATTTTGTTTCTGAATCTGTCTGTTTCAATTGTCATTTCCCCGCCAATGCCAATGCATTGGCCTTCTTATATTTCTTGAAAGCAATTGGTTTTTAATTGAGCTTCATACCCGGAAATTATTAGAAGAAGAAATACGCCGGGAAAATTTCAGAAGTCACATAATAAATCTTCTTTGTGAGTCTGTTGTTGTTCATTCCAGGTATGTGTCCATAGAATGTTAGTCGGCATTTTCTGATCGTTTCTGCGAGTCTGTGTGTTGGTGTAATTCTTTGGTTGGTCTCGTCATCCATATATCACTACAAAAACATTTCTGGGGATTTTACTTTTTTTTTTGTCTCTGTATGCCTATGCCTGATGCTCTGATTGTGATCCTTTCTGATGCATGAAGTGCAACTGGATTGTAATATCTGAGTTTGGTCTGCCTTGAAATGTTTCTTTCATTGTTGTGCATCCATGTCAGTTTATACGATTTCTGAAGTTTATCAGCTCATTCTGTGTTGGAAGCCTCGTTTGATCCTCTTATTTGTATATATTCCACTAAATATTTGAAATCTTACATGCTGGTAACCTTTCTGTACCATGTGTTCATGGCTCTTGTGTTGTTCTTTCTTTCCATGTACTGTGTTTTTCCATATATCGTCTGTACACCTGTTTTGTCAAAGACTTTGTTTAAGTATCCCAGTGCTTCTTGTCTATTGTTGCTGAGTATTTCCTGGTTATTTTTTAAATGCCAGGCATTTTATGATTTTCTTGTTTGCACTTGTTATTCCTAACCAAAAGCCTTTTATTTTATCTTCCCATTGTTCTACAGTTTTTCCAAGAACATGTTGAATAAAAGCAGGAGATACCATCTCCGTGTCTGACATCTGTATGTATCTCAAATGGTTCTGAGATTCCTGCCATAAATTTTATTTTGGATGTGGTGTCTCTTGAATGTCTGCCATATGAGTGCCCTAGTTTTTCTGTCTATATTCTTCTATTGTGTCAAAGAAAGGCTACCTGTGTATGGAGTCATAGGCCTTCTTAGTTTTCATGAACTTGACTACAGTGTTCTTTGACTGTCTGTCCTTCAGGAGTGTTCACAGGTTCCAAATCTGTTCAATACAGATCTTCATTATCTGAATACTGCTTTACACTCACCTGTCTTCATATCAGCTTGTTGTTCCAGTCTGCTGAGCTATGCCTTGGAGAGAATTTTGTATGTTATCAGGCCTGTGTTGTCACCCTTTTTGTGGAGTGAGTGAATCAATGCACATTTCCATTCTTGTGGAATGTTCTCTGTCATCGATATTTCTGTAAGAATTTTATGATTTTCTTTTTGGTTTTCTGATCTTTGAGTTTTCAGATCTTGGAGATAACACTAACTCCTCCTGGCACTCTGTTGTTTTTCAATTTTTTCATACAATCCTCCACCTTTTTGCTTGCAGGTGGTTTTGAATCTGGATTTGGCATTGCCTTTGTGAAGTGTAATTGTTCTTTACGGTTCTTGCAGTTGAGGAGTTCATCAAAGTATTTTTTAAGAATTGTTGAAGTTTTCATTAGTATATGTTTCTAGAGATCAGTCTGTTCTTTTGAACCAGAACTAAATGTGTTACATGAGATTTACTGTGATATAAATGCAGCTATAAAATATGTAGAATTTGTGGATAATTTACAGCACCTACGTGTAGAGCAGACCTAGGCCTAAAAAACTACCGAACAATTTTGCCATTCTAGATGGTGGAAAAGCAAATGAGGAAGACCTTAATGATACTGATTGCCATCTAATAGATGCTGCTGATCTATGAAAATATAGCAATATCATTGCTCCAAAAGGCAGTAATGGTAGAAATATGTATCTTTTGAAATCCAAGTTAGTTGTTTACTCAGACAGTCACAGTTGCGACCTCACAAAAACTGTGCAAAATGAACACAATCTTAGAGCTACCAGTTACGTAAAGCCTGGGGCCCCTATGAACGAAGTTGTAAGAAACTTACAGTGTGATAACACTACACAAGAGCCTTGGCTTTTGGTTATAATTGTTGGTGCAAACAAAGTCTATTGCAATCAGCTAAAAAGTGCCGTCTTGTGATTTAATTCATAAAATATTCAAAGCATACAGGAACACAAACTTCCTACATGTGCAATTCCTGGAAAGAAAACGCTTCACCAGGCATGGTATGCATTTAAATATTCATGGAAAAAAGTTAATAGGTTATAGAATAAATGATATGAACATAAACACAGTTAAAACAGATGACACCAGCAACACATTTCTGAATATCCTATGTAATTTTGGCATGTCATCACTAGTCAACTGTCCAGCAAGAATAACCACACATTCATCATCTACTATTGAATGTGTAGCTACAGATGTAGAGACAGAAATCTGTTAAAAATCTGGGACTGTCAGACAATCTATGTCAGGTAATGAAAGTAAAGGCTTGTGTAGAAAAAGAATCCAAACTGCTTGTATATAAAAGAGTCTACTCTCCATCAGCTTTGCAAGAATTTCCCTTACAGTTAACAAGTGAAAGTTGGGAAGAAGTTTATACAGAAACTGAAGTGAATAGGAAATTCTTCAATTTCGCATCTGCGTTTAAACTAAAATTTGAAGAAACATTCCCAAAAGCATTAATTCCTATTGGAACACTCACCAAAAACAAATGGATTTCTAAAGAAATTAGAAAATCTGCTCAAACATGTAAAATACCTAAACTCCATTAGAAAGGACAATAGCTCCAGATTTTTTGCACTACTATAAAAACTACAAAAGGATCTACAGGAAGGCACTTAAAGCCACAAAAAAATCAGCCAATGATAGATTGATAAATTTAGTCAATAACAAAAGTAAAGCTACATGGGCTGTAGTGAAACAAGAAACAGGAACTGTGAAGCAGGGGTGTACAAACACACAAATCAAGAAAAAGGAAAACTTAGCAAGTAACCCGAAAGAATTAAAAAATTATGTGAATACCTACTTTAGCAGCATTACAACAAAGTTACAGAAAAAAATGTACAAAAAGTGTAAATCAACCAACACAGAAGCATATAGCTAACCCAATGGTATTGCTTCCAATTACTGAGGAGAAAGTGTGGAATGTTGTAAGGCAATTAAAGAACAAAAACTTGGCAGGTTTAGATGAAATCCCAAATGTTTGTACTGAAAAAAATGCATAAATGGTATCAAAGCTCTACTAACAGAAATCATAAATGAATTCTTCGAAACTGGTTGCTTCCCTGACTACCTGAAGCAAGCAAGAATTTTACCAATTCACAAGAAAGGTTTTGTAGAAAACATTGAGAACTACTGACCAATAACCCTACTGTCATCCTTTTCCAAACTGATAGAGGTAATAATGAAAAACAGACTTATGAGCTACCTAAGCAAATTCAACCTCCTCTGCAATGACCAGTACGGTTTAAAGCCTGTCAGAGGCACAGAATCTGCAGTAGCACAATTCACAAAAACAGTTTTAGAAGCACTAGATGAGAAAATCTATGTCACTGGCCTTTTCCTAGACCTATCTAAGGCATTTGATACTGCTGACCACCAGAAACTGTTGCATAAGTTAGATACACTAGGAGTAAGGGGAGTGGTTAACAGATGGTTTTGTGGCGCTGATGAGGTCAACACCAGCATCGATATGCGTTCGTCTTTGGACTCTGAGCATCGTCTTTGGACTCTGAGCATTGTCTTTGGGCTTTTCCGCCATGTTCAGTTCTCTGTGAGCCTTGCATGTGTTTAGGTGAATAAATGAACTACTGCTAAATGGGTGTTGTTTGGTGTAACCAATCCGAACTCTCCCCTCACTGGTGACCCCGAGTTGTAATGTCTTCCGTTTTCGCCGTTTTACTGTGTCCGCAACCTCCGCGTCAGTTATTTTCACGTGTATTACATCGACACAGCATTCGAACAATGACTTCGGCCCAGCACCGGATTTTGTGATCGACATGCATCATGTTGTGGGCGATGTACACCCGCCAGGACTGCAACACAATGCCTCTGACTTGATGATTCCGCTGATTTTATCAGACGTTTTCGAGCCTGCAACAATAAGTGAGTTTAGGAGTGCGCATAACTCTGGCTATCAAACGCCTTTGTTCCTGCCACATGTGCCCTCCCTCATCGACTGTGCAGTTATCTCTTACAGATCTCCGTGCAGTGCAGAATCAATGCCGATTTCTGCAAATGCTTCGATGGACAACCTACCACCGCCAGGACAATGATTTGCCACGCTACAATCCGTGCAGTACCACGCGGATACCTGCCACGTGGCCGGAACTGCTTCGTTCACAGGTCTACGTCCTCAGCATCTGACCACGCCTGCAAATGCCTCGGTTCAGCATCAGCACATGCCTTGCTACTTCGATACCTTAGCCTGCAACAGGATCAATAACTTGTTATCTGTGCCTGACCTCCACCTCCATCCCACTGCTACGCCTCAGTGTTTTGTGCTATGATATTCACCTTATCCGCACACCATTTTGAGTGGAGTGACTATGAACAGTGAACATTCACACATTCAGTCCCACGTTTGACATCGTTTCCCACACTGTGCTTCTGGACAGCCCCTACCACTCCCCGCACTCCCACCATCTACATGCTTCCTAAAGTCCATAAACCCAACCACCCAGGACGCCCCATTGTGGACGGTTACTGTGTCCCTACTGAGAGAATCTCTGCTCTTGTAGACCAACACCTTCAACCTATTACCCGGAACCTATCCTCCTATATAAAAGGTACCAACCACTTCCTCGACTGACTCTCCACAGTTCCTTTCCCTTTACCACACGGTGCCCTGCTCGCCACTATTGATGCCACCTCCCTGTACACTAACATTCCTAATGCCCATGGTCTTACTGCTATTGAACACTACCAGATGCCCCATGGATTCCAAACCAACAGCCTCCTTCCTAGTCTCCATGACCAACTATATCCTCACCCACAATTACTTCTCCTTTGAAGGCATTACCTACAAATAAATCTGCGGTAGAGCTATGGGCACCTGCATGGCACCATCCTATGCTAACCTATTCATGGGCTGTCTAGAGGAATCCTTCCTAAAAACCCAGAATCCTAAAACCTTCCCCTGGTTCAGATTCATTGATGACATCTTTGTTATCTGGATTGAAGGTTAGGACACCTTATTCACATTCCTCCAGAACCTCAACAACTTCTCCCCCATTTGCTTCACCTGGTCCTACTCAGCCCAACAAGCCACCTTCCTAGATGTTGACCTCCACCTCAGAGATGGCTACACCAGTACCTCCATCCATATCAAACCTACAAACCACCAGCAATACCTCCACTTCGACAAAATTACATGATGTAAAGATTAGGGGAAGTGCAGTAACAAGATATCTATGGGTATTTTTGGATGAACTTCATAACTTCACATACAGAGGAAGCAGGCAGAAAAGGTAAGAACATAATGCATAAAATTATAACCATTGCAAATAGGCAATTTCAGCTTCTCTTGAAAATAGTTAGATTATACCACCAATCTATATTAGCATTGGCCACAAGATATGGTGTGAGCATCTTGGGCTCATAGATTGCAGCTCGTGAAGTCAGCCTCGTTATTAAGAAGAGTTCAAGTAGGAGTGTTACTAAGATTAACAGGCAAGTATCACACTACCCCCAAGTAATGCTTTGTTAGTAATTCTAGGAATATGCCCACTGGGCTTGGAAATTAGAAAAAGGGAAGCCTTTTACTGATTAAAAAAGGCAATCAAATGGAAATAAGGAAGATGCATAGAACTGAGGCCAATTCAAAAAAGGTAATAACTGTGGCAAAATGGATGAGACCCCTCAGACAAAGGCAGGAGAACATATAAATTTCTTCCTAACATCAGCGAGACATTAAGAGAGAGATTTCTTAGCCTGTTGAGTAAACTGATACATTACCTCACTGGCCATGGCCTGTAGGCTACATATCACTACAAAATCAGAAGACACATTTATGATAGCTGTGCATGTGACAATGTGGGCATTCTATGAAGATGAAGCATGTAATGGACATCAGGTATTCCCAAAACAGCATTAAGGAGTGAGTTGACATGGTGCATCTTGGATGATACTGCAGCTGCAGTATCCAGTAAGGCCAAGGAAAATGAGGCATTCAACCATAAGTTAGCATGCTGCCATCCAGGCCAGACAACATATTCTGCAGACAGTCAGCAACCACCAAATGAAAGTCTCCCAAGAATCTACATTGTGTTGGTGCAAGTGATCATGGAAATGTGGACGGTTAAGACTTAACAATGATGGGTGGTATTGCTCACTAAAATGGAAATGCTGCTGATGTGATGCCCAATGCCAAAGGAATCCTGCAAACAACGGCTGCTGACAGGGGTCATATGAGGTCAGATCCAGTAGTGGAAACAATCATCTTCAAGTTAAATGTACCAAAATAAACAAACAAAAAGAAAACAGATTCTATAAGGCTTATAGTAGTGTTAGTAGTAGGGTAACTGGTTAAAACTTGTATTGTAGTATTAAAAAAAAATTAGTATTAGAAATAAATAGATAATATATAAATTTATTACTAGCAAAGGATTTGTGATTTGTATGGCCTATCTCAGCTTTTCAGTTAATAGGCTGTGATTATAAGACTAAATAAATGAAAATAAAATCCCTAATGATTCCTGAAATGGAATTTACCATGCATCTAGCTGCAACTACCATTCTACAGTCAAAGACTGTTAATTCCAGTCGTGCGCCCATAATCACACCAGAAACCTTTCCACATGAATCACCTAAGTAGAAACGACAGCTCCACCACTGCACTGCTCTGCCCATTTATACCTTGTGTACGTGATACTGCCACCGTCTGTAAATGAGCGTATCGCTACCCAAGACTTTTGTCACCTTAGCGTAGTTCATTCAATAATGTTTCTTGATAACTTAAGTATGTATGCCTTTACAACCATTTCTTCACACACACACACACTTCTTGTTTTCTTAACTTTATTTCTCATAATGATTTTTCTTCAATAATAACTATAACAATGCAACAATAGTGGCCACTGCTCTGTTTTTAGCCACGATACTGTAAACTTCCACCTGCCCATCTCATGACATGACTGTAGTGGAAACATTTCTGCAAGTACTTCAATAAGTTCCAGAAATTAACTTGGCAAAGTGACTTGCTAAAGTACTCTTGTGCAAGTTTTTGTTCTAATATAAACCCTTAGGAAGTGCTTGTTATTGAACACACATCTTTAGCTCTTTAACAATGGTTACAAGTCACCACTGAATGACACCATGATCTGGTGGAAGAAAAATAAAACAATCTAAGACACTAAAGTGCCCAAAAATAGTATTCCAATTCCAGATAAGAAAATATGTGTTTGTCCACCAGAATAGCCTACTTTTGGGAAAGTAAGAAGCTAGTAAGTGTCCTAGTACACCAAGAAGACAGTAGGCAAGAGTCTATTCTACTGCATTAAATTCTTCATTAATAAAAGTGCAGTGTATAAGATCACTTTCCAGGAATATGGCTTCTTTTACATAAGAAAAATACAGTTGCCTATTTGCACCAGACAGAAAGAACATCACATATGCTCGTAACTGGAAAGAACAGACTCTATCCTGATGCAACATTGTTTAGAAGCAAACCATAAATACCCTGTAAATGTTGAAATAACCACACAAGATAGATATTTTCAGGACTTGAAACATTAGAAATTATATCATCAGCTGTGCCAACCACAAGACCTATCAAAAAACCAAAGGATTTTGCTTCCTCTTCATTTCTGGAAACAGTCAGAATTGTGAAAGAAAGATCTGGTTGTTATCTCTCCTGTTCCTGTACCCACGCTGTAGCACTTAGTTATTTAATTTTTACCTAAAACTTGATCCTTGAATACAATAAAAAATTTTGAAACAACTTTTCCTGTTAAATATAAACGTAGGCTTCTGTGGCCACTGTCACAGTCAACACAATTTTCCTGGGTTTGCGAGCACATTGTCAAAATGTAAAACTACAAATGTTTCAGTCATTGTTGCAAGTGACCGAAGCATCGGTAAGTGTTACATATTGACGACGCAGTCACAAAACTAGAAAAATTTTATTCACTGGGACTTTTCCTGTTGTATAGTAAACAGTACTGAAATATCAATTTGTTGTAGTGAGAAATAATATGCTTAATATGTAATAAAAGTTAGGTATCAGGCTGCCACTGCCTCATATTGTCATTTAATTGTTGGATCAAATCCCAGCTGGATCACAGAAATGTTCACCCTACCTTTAATCTATATTTCACCTCAAAAATGATGTGAACAGTCACAAGGACTGACACGTGGTTTGCATTCCACATTAAACTGTATTTCCCCTTTCCCCATGTGGGGAAATGGGGTAGATTAGGGACATGCAAGTCTCAGACGTGGCTTGCAATTGAAAGACTTGCACTTGATGACTGAACCACACAAAATCATCATAACTGTTATTATTATTATTATTATTTAACTGTTTTTTTTTTTTTTTTTTTTTTTTTTTTTTTTTTTTTTTTTTTTTGTAGTGTGAGATCTTGGTGTATTCTCACCAATCACTCAGTTTCTTTGGTGGTTATAGAGTCTTTACTTCCAAATACACCAGAGGGCATACATTACACCTTTGGAGCAGTCAGAGTAGAAAATATGCCTTGAAACAAAAAAATTAGGTCAAGTGAAGTAAAAAGTTGTGTTTTCTTGTGTAAAAAACGCGGTCGTACTTATGAATCAGTTTACATAATGCTTTCCTTTTCCTTTTAAAGTGGAAGAGTAACTAATTAAACTATAGACTGCATAATAAACTGGTCTGCTTGACTCACCAAAATTAATATATGTATGTGACAGCCTGTCTGACAAGCTGTAAGTTCCCCTATAGTTGAATTTATAGAGATACACTGGAGATTTATTTTTGCGAGCCTGCAGCTCTACAGCTCTTGCAGCTGGTACTTGGAACAGGCGATCACCAATCATCTGAATAAATTAAGCAGAATAAGTCAGTATTATAAAGATAATACTAATTTAACAATCAATGCCACACATAACTAACACTTGAACACTCAGAATATTGCACAGAATTTAACAAAATTTATGTATGAAAAATTAGAAAATAAAAACCACACTTACATAATTTTTTCATACATACATAAATTCTGTTGAAAGATAATAATGAAATTACTAATTTCTATTTAGTCAGTGATCCAGTGCCAAAGTACCTTCTCTTACCTTTCATGAAATGTGCATGTTATTGAATTGTGAGTTTTAATTAATGCATTATTCATCTGCTGTCTTTATTTTACAAAGAATGTACCAAACTCAACAAGAAAGCTCTTGAGGGTATACAGTGACACACATAATTCAGTAAAAAATCATTTGACTCAGCAGTACAACACTGTTTACTATTAAAACTTCAGTCATATGATGATCAAATGAAATTTGTGATTGAATAGGGGACTTTTTGATGGGGAGGATGTCACATGTTATCTTGGATAGAGAGACATTAATAGAACTTGAAGCTTCAGGCATGCTCCAAGAAAGTTGTGATTATAACAATTTGTTGTTGTGGTCTTCAATCTGAAAATTGGTCTGATGCAGACCTTCACATTAACTCTATGCTGCATGAGCCTCTTCATTCCAGAATAACTACTGCAACCTACATCCTTCTGCTTACTCTTGGTCTCCCTCTATGATTTTTCCTGCCACACTTTCCTCCAATACTGTGTGGTGATCCCTTGATGTCTCAGAATCTGTCTTATCAACTGATCCCTTCTTTGGTCAAGTTGTGCCACGCATTTCTTGTCTCCCCATTTCTATTCAGTACCCCCACATTAGCTACGTGATCTACCCAACTGATCTTCAGCATTAACAATGTAGGAAAAAGACAAGATTGCTACTTACCATAAAGAAGACACATCAAGTTGCAGACAGACATGATTAAAAGACATATAAAGCTTTCAGCCACAGCCTTTATCAGTAAAAGAGAAACACACGCCATTCACACACACAAGCAAGCACATCTCACATACACACAACCACCAACTCCAACATCTTCAAATTTTTCTTTGGTGTCCTTTACTGTTTGGTTAATGTACTGATTGAATAACATCAGGGGTAGGGTACAGCCCTGTCTCATTCCCTTCTCAATCACTGCTCCCCTTTCATGCCCCTCAGCTCATAACCACCATCAGGTTTCTGTACAAGTTGTACATGGCCTTTTGCTCCCTGTATTTTAATTCTGCTATCTTCAGAATTTCAAAAAGATTTTTCCTTTTAACATTATCAAAAGCTTCCTCTATCTACAAATGCTATAAACGTAGATTTGCCTTCCCCTAACCAGTCTTCTAAGATATGTCATATGGCCTGTATTACCTTGTGTGTTACTACATTTCTCCGGAATCCAAACTGCTCTTCCCTGAGGTTGGCTTCTCCCAGTTTTTCCATTCTTCTGTAAAGAATTCATGTTAGTATTTTGCAACTATGATTTGTTAACCCCTTAATAACTGAATAAATTTCTAGATGAAAGATAAAAATCAAAACTTGTGGCACTTTTAGAGGTACTCAAAACACAGAGGAGGATGCAGAACTTGTCAGAAGCATTAGTAGCTTCACACAGAATCAGCACTTACCAGCACTGTCACTCAAAAACAATTAACCTTCCAATTACTAGCACAGCATTGGTATCATGAGAATTTCTGACACTTGGCATTAAGGAATTACACTGATAGTTAGGTAATTTACACACCTGCCAGCAACTGCTTTCTTTGAAATTGGGATTATTACATTATTCTTGAAGTATGAGGGCATTTCACCTGTCTCAAACATCTTGCACACCAGACAAGAGAATCTGGTCATGACTGGCTCTCCCAAGGCTATCAGTAATTCTGATGAAATACCGTCTACTCCAGGGGCCTTGTTTTGACTTAGATCTTCCAGAGCTCTGTCAAATTCTCCACACAATATCAAATCCCCCACCTCATCTTCGTCTGCATCCTATTCCATTTATATATTATTGCCATCAAGTTCATATCCCTTGTATAGACCCTCTATATATTCCTTCCACCTTTTAGCTTTCCCTTGTTTGCTTAGAACTGGTTTTCCATCTGAGGTCTTGATAATCATATAGCTGCTTCTCTTTTCCTCAAAGGCCTCTCTAATTTTCCTTTAGATGGTATCTATCTTTCCCCTAGTGAAATATGCTTCTAAATCCTTACATTTGTCCTCTAGCCATTCCTGCTTAACCATCTTGCCCTTTCTGTCATCTGATTTTTTAAACGTTTCTTTTCACTACACCTTGTCTTTTAACCTATTTGGTGCTCTGCTGCCTTATACTGTTTCATCTCTTAAAGCTACCCATTCATCTTCCACTGTATTCCTTTCTCCTGTTCTAGTCAACCATTGCCTAATGTTACCTCTGAAACTGTCAGCAATCTCTCGTTCTTTCAACTTACCCACATCCCATCTCCTTAATTTCCTATTTTTTCAATTTTTTTCAATTTTAATCTACAGTTCATAGCCAATAGATTATGGTCAGAGCCCACATCTGCCCTGGAAATGTCTTGAAATTTAAAATTTGGTGTCTAAATCTCTGTCTTACCATTATGTAATCAATCTGAACCTTCCAGTGTCTCCAGGTCTCTTCCATGTAAACAACTTTCTTTTATGATTCTTAACCCAAGTGTTAGTGATGATTAAATTATGCTCTGTGCAAAATTCTAGCAGGCAGTTTTCTCTTTCATTCCTTTCCCCCAACCCACATTCACCTACTATTTTTCCTTCTCTTTCTTTTCCTACTATCAAATTTCAGTCCCCCATCACAATTAAATTTTCACCTCCTTTAACCATCTAAATAATTTCTTTTACCTCATCCTGCATTTCTTCAGTTTCTTCATCATCTGTGGAGCTATTTGGCATATAAACATGTACTGCTGTTATGGGCATGGGCTTCATGTTTATCTTGGCTACAATAATGCATTCACTATGCTGTTCACACCTACTCCTGCATTACCCCTATTTGATTTTGTATTTACAACCCTGTATTCACTTGGCCGGAAGTCCTGCTCCTCTTGCCACCAAACTTCACTAATTCCCACTATACCTACTTTCAGCCTATTCATTTCCCTTTTTAAATTTTCTAACCTATCTGCCCGATTAAGGGATCTAACATTCCACACTCTGATCCTTAGAAGGCCAGTTTTGTTTCTCCTGACAACATCTTTCTGAGTAGTCCTGAACCAAAGATCCAAGTGAGGGCACTATTTTACCTCCAAAATACTTTACCAGATTGGATGCCATCATCATTTAACCATAAAGTAGAGCCGCATAGCCTTGGGAGAAATTATGGCTGTAGTTTTCCCTTGCTTTCAGCCGTTCACAGTACCAGCACAGCAACACCATTTTGATTTATGTTACAAGGCCAGATCAATCAATCATCCCAATTGTTGCTCCTGCATCTACTGAAAAGTCTGCTGCCCCTCTTCAGGAACCATACATTTGTCTGGCCTCTCAACAGATACCCCTCCATTATGGTTGAACCTTTGGTACGGCTATCTGAATCACAGAGGCATGCAAGCCACCTCACCAACAGTAAGGTCCATGGGGAGGGGGGATATGAAATGGGATGATCCCATAGGTCCATTTGTAGGTAAAGTAAATGGCAGACTTCAGGTCATACTGGGAAAATGTGGTCGACATATAAAGCACACTATTTACAAAGCACTTGTGTGTCTCATCTTAGAATATTGCTAAGTGTGGGACACATACCAAAAAGAACTAAGGGGGATATTGAACATATTCAAAGAAGGGCAGCCTGAAAGTTCACAGGTTTATCTGACTCTCAGGACAGAGTACAGAAATTCTGTAAAATTTTATTTGACAAACTCTTCAAGATTGAGAACTATCACCACATGAAAGTCTACTTACGTAACGTCTAGAGCCTGATTATAGGAGTATACTGCAACCACTATCTATCACTCACTTACAGGCTGCAAAGACAATATTAGACTAATGACAGACTACCTAGAGGTATTTAAACAGTCATTTCTTCACAATCCACACACTAATGGAATGGGAAGGAAATATGTGTGGTACAATAGTAAATAGCCTTTGTCATGCACTTCACAGTGATTTGTTGAGTACATATGTAGATAGCTGAGTCAGTCCACTACTCCATTTTGTACTCAGGAATAGGTAGACAGAAAATTTGGACTTGGTATGTTAAATTTATAATCCAGATAATAGCATTTCTACAATTATTCAGGAATATAATATTTGGAAGTGAATATATAACAAAATAGGCATATTTCCTAAAATGGATAAATTTCTACGTGTAATCATCAATCTACTGTCTTGTTTGATGTGGCCTGCCACAAATTCTTCTCCTGTGCCAACATTTTGTCACAATTCCTCTCATTTATTTTTTGGGTATATTACAATCTCCATCTTCCCCTACAGTTTTTACCCTCTATAGATCCCTCATGTACAATGGAAGTTATTCCTCAGTGATTCAACATGTGACCTAATACCTGCCCCTTCATTTTTCCAGCCGGCCGCGGTGGTCTCGCGGTTCTAGGCGCACAGTCAGGAACCGTGCGACTGCTATGGTCGCAGGTTCGAATCCTGCCTCGGGCATGGATGTGTGTGATGTCCTTAGGTTAGTTAGGTTTAAGTAGTTCTAAGTTATAGGGGACTGATGACCACAGCAGTTGAGTCCCATAGTGCTCAGAGCCATTTGAACCATTTTTTTTTTCATTTTTCCAATTTTTTCCTCTTCTCACCAATTCTGCAGAGAACATCCTCATTTCTTATCTTATCAGTCCACCTAATTTTCAACATCACATGCCAAATGCTTCAACTCTCTTCTTTCCCAGTTTTGAAAAATTGCATGGTGTTACTAGAGTTCATCAAATTCTGACACAAATGGATATCTGGAGTAGATGTACATAAAACAGGAAATAAGTACCAGGTATAATCAAACATCTGCTGCATCACGTATTATAAATAATTTGTTACACAAATAACATCCACCATGCATTGCTACTGCTGACGTATAAGCACACATACTTAAAGTACAATTTGATATAAATGTTGTCAGTTATATATTTATGCTGAGCAAAATATCTGTTTTATTTATTTTGTGCACCATACAATACCAATGTGCTAAATGTGGTGCTACAGAATAATGCCAAAGATTAGATGAGTAGATCATGTAACTAAGGAGGAGGTACTGAATAGAACTGGGGAGAAAAGGAATTTGTGGCACAATTTGACTAGAAGAGGAGATCGGTTGGTAGGACACATTCTGAGGCATCAAGGGATCACCAATTTGGCACTGGAGGGAAGTGTGGAGGGTAAAAATCGTAGAGGGAGACCAAGAGATGAATGCACTTAGCAGATCCAGAAGGATGTAGGTTGCAGTAGTTACTCGGAGATGAAGAAGCTTGCACAGGATAGAGTGGCATGGAGAGCTGAATCAAACCAGTCGCTGGACTGAAGACCACAACAAGATACCAATGCATATTTCTGTTGGAAATTGGTATTGGGTTTTTTGAAAGTTGGGCTGCTATCTGTCACTATAGGTAACTATAAAAAGCATTCAGATCTGTTTATTTACAGAATAAGATGTGAAATAATTCTGTGAAAATATACCTAAAGCTAATTTAGGTATTGCACTACACCTCTTACTTCCAGTTGCACTAGACCTTGTTTTTGTCTATTTCACGGCAGTTCCTATATTCAAAGATAATAACCATCACCACATCATCATCATAATCATCATCATCATCTTGTACAGTTCCAGCCTCTGGACAAGTCTGTTTGGATCACAAACCTCTCCATTGTCTTCTGTCTTCTCAGCATCTCTCTGCCTCCAACTTGATCCAGTCTTATCCTTTCTTTCACAGACAGCCCTTCACTCCTTCCAGCCACCTGTCTCTTGGTCATCCTCTTGGTCTTTTCCCCTTCCCTTTCATCTCGCGCATATCTTCCTCAGTATCATCTTCTCCTCCACTTGCTTAGCATGTCCATACCATCTAAACCTTGACTCCTCTATCCTATCCCATAATAGTTGCTCCTTCACTAATTCCCTGATGGTCCCATTTCTTAACGAATCTATCCTTGTCACTCCAATACTATTTATGAAAAATTTCATCTCACTAGCTTATATTTTGTTTCTCTCTCTCCTTTTAGTTAGACAGTTCTCCTACCCATATATCATGATCTGAACATAGCATGCCCAATGTATAACCCTTTTACTGTTTTGAGGGACACCCTTGTTCCACATCTGGCTTGTGACATTCTTCCAGAATGTTTCTGACTGTCCCTTCTGCTTCTTAATTTCTCTGCCGTTTCTTTCATTCTCCAGTGTTACATCTCCCAGGCACTTGGAACTCTCCACCTTTCTCTGTTGTACCCCACCAACTGTTATTACAGTTGTGTCTCCTTCTTCCTGGTTGTGATCATCATTTCACACATAGTTACGCTAAATTTCATCCCATTCTTCATTGTCCCTGGACTTGACTTGCATTTATCATGAATCTCTCACCGAATGAAAGTCTCAAGTGACTGAAAACTGTTTAGGTGACTCTCAAAAGTAAGAAAGGTAAAAGAACAGATCCAAAAAATTACTGACCAGTATCCTTAACATTGGTTTGCAGCAAAATTCCTGAGCACACTCTAAGTTTGAATGAACTCAACTTCCTTGAGAGAGAAAAACTTCTATCCACAGATCAACAAGGATTGAGAAGGCATTGCCCATGCAAAACTCAGCTTGCCCTTTCCTCATATGATACCTTGTGGACCAAAGATGAAGGGCAACACACAGATTCTGCATCCTTAAGGTTGCTGAAAGTCTTTCGCTCAATGCCACAGTGCAGACTGTTAATGAATTTCAAGTGTATAGAAGAGGTTCTCAGATATGTGAATGGCTTGAAGACTTTTTAAGTAATGCAACCTAGTACACTGACCTAGATGGCAGATAGCAGGTGTTCATCAGAGACAAAGGTGTCATAAGAAGCATCCCATGGAAGTGTGGTAGTCTCTCTTTTGTATTCTACATGCATAAACAATCTGAAGTATAGTGTCGGCAGCTATCTGCCACTGCTGATGATGCTATAGAGCATGGAAACAGCTATCTGCTATTGTTTGTTGCCAACGTTATAGTGCATGGGAAAGTGTCATCACTGAGTGACTTTAGGAGGATAGGGGATGACTAGGATAGAATTTCTATTTAGTGCAGTGAATGGCAGCTTGCCCTAAATGTGGAAAAGTGTAAGTTAGTGCTGATATGTAGAAAAAAAAATCTTGTAATGCTTGAATACAGTGTTGGTGGTGTGCTGCTTGACACGATCATGTCAGTTAAATATTTAGGTGTAATGAGGCAAAGTGGAAAGAAATGGAATGAGCACAAATGGTCAGTTGTAGAGCAGGAAAATGAAACCATGTGCAGAACGCTTGAGCTACTCATTCCTGAGTATTACTTGAATGTCTGTGATCCCAACAATATCAAATTAAAGGAAGACATCAAGACAATTCAGAGGTGATCCATTAGATTTGTTACCAGTAGGTCTGACCAACATATGAATATTTGTGAACTCAAATGGGGATACCTGGTGGGGAGAAATCATTCTTTTCGCAGAACACTATTGAGAAAATTTCGAGATCCAGCATTTGTAACAGACTGCAGAAGGATCTTACAATGCTAACACACATCTTGCATAAGAACCATGAAGAAAAGATTAGAGAAATCAGGACTCGTATGGAAACATATAGCTAGTCATTTTTCCCTAGCTCTATTCCCACGAAAGGGGATTGCAAACAACACTGCGAACTTTGCCAGCTTTCAAACAAATCCTTTTCCAGAGATATAGAATACACACACACACAAACACACACACACACACACACACACACACACACACACACACACACACAAACGTGTGCATGCACCTATGTATGCCACCTTACATTTTGCTGGCTAATTAAACTGTGTCGGCACTTCACCTACACTGATGTGAGGGATTGTGTTGGGTAAAATAGGCAATGAGAGAAAGGACGTGGAGAGTGGGAGGAAGGGTCTGTAAATGGTGGCTGATAGCTGGGAGAGGGAGGTGGTAGGTGCATAGTATTGGGATGCAGGAGGGAGAGGCTGCTTTCCATTTATTTCAGTGTATTAAATAAGCACTGAAACTGTGAACTCAGTTAATTTATTGCACAACAGAAAGAATAAGATAATGCTAAATAATCAGAAACAAATATTTCTTCAGAAGTTAATAACAAAAATAAGAGGATGAAAGGAAGTTAGAAGACGTGTACAAAAGACAAAACACTCAGAATCTCATATTAAGAGAGAGAGAGAGAGAGAGAGAGAGAGAGAGAGAGAGAGAGAGAGAGACATGAAGTTTGGAAGGGGTCAAAATAAAGGCATTAAAGAACAGTAGTTATGGCTCGTATTCTGAGAGTGTGTGATATGTTTAAGAAATAACCAGAATCAGAAAATTAAAATTAAATACAAGCATGATAGACAAGAAGTAGAAAACAAGTATATTGTAGGGTAGAATGAGGAATGAAGGAAACGGGATGCAAAACAGAAGACAGGTAAAAGAAAGCTGAAGGAGTTTTTCTTACAAATAAGATGCAGAAAATATCCATGCAATAAGAAGGGCAGTAAAAAGAGTTATATTTTACAATATGTTTAAACACAGTTAAAACTAACATGTTGTGGTGTTTAACATACCCACCTGTGTGACTTCTTTGGTTGTGTTTTTGGAAATAGTTTTGCTACCAAGATAGAAATTTCGTATCATTTTGTTTACCTTGGGCAAGTCATTTAGTTTGATTGTATAATTGTAATGCATTACCAATGGTGCTATTTCGTTGAACTTGGTGTCTAATTCATGTAACTGTTCCTCATCATTAAGGAAGCCTGTATTATGAAGATAAAATGTTATTAATAATGGTACATGTCTTAGCACAAAATGGTAGTATTTTTTACAAACACAGAAAGATGGAAAAAAATCTGCTTACCAGATGAACAGCAGACATACAGACAACACAAGCTTACAAATTTTCAGAATCAGGGCCTTCTACAACCACAAAATGACATAAAAGTACACAAAAGATGAGGATTATTTAACAGATTGGACAAGAAGTTCCTAAAAGATTCCTGGTCAGAGGGCACAAGATCAAACAGAGTGCTATGGGACATCACAATGAAATGTGATAGATAACTATAGCAAAGATACATATGTAAGGCACAGTGGAACCTCACATAGTGAACATAATTTGTTCCAGAATCTTACTCGTATTGCAAAACACTCGTTAAGCAAAACAACTTATCTCACATAAATTAATGTAAAATATGATAATGCATTCTTTGCAGAAAAAGTATTAAAAGTTTTATCTTATTCATGCCATTTATTCAAAGTAAATTATACCTTCAGTATTATGTGATTTATTATTCCCGATACATAAATAATTCTTTTTTTCCCAGAAGCTATCCATAGTCATTTGTTTCTGCTGATGCTTCAACACATGGCAAAAATTCAACACAGCATTATCGTCAAATAAAGTTGTACCACGTGCAGCCACTGCTTTATTGGGGTGGTGATTTTCAATGTTTGATGCAATTGATTCCCATGCTTTCAGCATTTCTCTTACTGCACCAGAAGATTGCTGCTTTGCTGTTACTGCCTCCTCCTTCTCCTCTGAAGAACGTTTTTCCACAGGTTCCTGCAATGAAACACACTGCAACTCAATAAGCTCTTTGGTGGTTATTTCTTAGCTGTGATCTTCCACAAGCTCATTGATATCATCAGGGCCGGCCTTAGCCATCCAGGTGCCCCGGGCGAGTCATCCAGTTGGCGCCCTTTATTGTATAAATAGCGAACCTGGCAGTGCTTTGCAACACGGTATTTGACTGTTTTCTAGAAATCGTCTTAAGTGGTTAATGGCGTCATCTTATGATCGTAACATGGTTTTTTCCATCGTAAATTTGAGTATTTTATTTTTTTAAATGGAAATGAAATCCAAATAATCTGAAAGCCCGCTAAGACGCTCCATGTGAGTCTTGTGTAGCCTGTGACGTCAGTCCAGCATGCTGCTGTCGCTGCCGTAACAGTCAGTATAGCAGTGATATATTGTTTGGGCATTCACGTTTTGGAAAATTGTCTAAAAATATTGCGTAGTACTGCACTGTACATCTACAACAACTCCAGAAAATTGTTTTTGCGTGTTCCAAACACAGAAAAGATGCGTAAAATGTGGTTGAAACAGGCTCGTATATCCCAGATATTTCTTTTCTTTTCTGAAGCACCCCTGTACTAAAGCAAACAAAACAAAACAAAAATTATTCAAATTGGTCAAGCCATTTCTTTGTTTTGGTGAGACTAACACACAACAATTGATTTTTATATATAGGAGGTAATATGTATAACGAAAAAACACTAATTTTGAATTGGGTACCATATTTTTATTGAATTTAATATAACTGTAAGCCATAAACCTACATTTTCTGTCAGTCATCTGAACACAAAACATATTACGCCTAATGAAAAACAATTATAAACGACTAAAATTTTACTTTTCTCGCTTTTCTGTCGGCAAAGTCTCTGATCAGATTAGCAAAGTCCAGGTTTTCTGCAACTTCATTTTCAATGGACAGTGAGGCCAAACTGGTTAGTCTTGTTTGAGACATTGTAGACCGCAAGTACGTTTTTATCAACTTCAGTTTGGAAAAACTGCGTTCGCCGCTTGCGACAGTCACTGGTATTGTTAGCAAAATACGTAACGTTATCCAGATGTTGGGATATAACTCTTGAATATTATGCTTTTTTATGAAGTTTAAGGCTTCAATAGGCGTTGCCTGGCTGTCTTCGAGATAGTGTTGCAGGCCTAAAATTTCGTTGCACAGCAAATTTCCATCAATATCTGACTTCATGTTGACAGTTAACTTTTCTTGTAATTTAGAACAGCATTGTATTAGTTCTTCTTTATTTTGATTTTTTTTAATGTCAAACAAGAAACTCCACGTCGCAGAAAATTCTTGCATCTGTTCAAATCTTTCTTTCATGGATATGTGCACGGTGTCCAACAGCGCATTGAAAAACTCTACTTTAAACTTCTTTTTTGGGTCAGTTATTTGATCACCCGGCCTGTGTTTAATACATCTTAATCGCATTTGTGGTTTAAATAATGGCTGCGTATCAAGATCCGAAGCCAGTTCAGTTGCTGTTACAATAGCTTGTTCAAAACCTGTTTGTCTATATGTTTCCAAATAAGAGCAACATTTGTCAAGGATTCCCATAAACTCGACAAAGTTGATTGTGGGTGACTGACTTGCTTTACTCACAACGTTAATTTGAAACAGAACATCATACCAAGTCACGAGAGAAACAATGAAGCTGAAGTCTTTTAATTGTCCACCTAGTGTTGTCGCTTCGTGTGACACCGCAGCATCGCTTTGTTCAGTAGCATCGGCCAAGGAAACCAAAGCGTCATGCATTTCGCATAATTGATAACCAACCGCTTTGACGCTATCAATTCGAGCTTCCCAGCGTGTGTCACTTACATTTTTCAGGGTGTATATCTTCAAATGGTCGGTCAAAATTTTCCATCTATTTACCGATCCAGCAAATAGATTAAACATTTTTTGTAACATTCTGAACAGTGTCACGGATTTTACTGATGATTTTGCCGCATCACACAATACCAAATTATAACTATGGCATCCACATGGCACAAAAAAAGCTAGTGGATTTAACTTCTTAATTCTGTTCTGGACGCCTTTATTTTTCCCCTTCATGTTCGCGCCGTTATCGTAGCCCTGTCCTCTGCAGTCATTAATGTTAAGGTCAAGATCACTCAATGTTTTTAAAATGCTTTCTGTGAGGCCTTCACCGGTTGTATCATCTATTTGCAGAAATGAGATGAAATGTTCTTTTACACTTACGCCATCCTCTGTTATGTCGGCGCATCTTAAAGTTATCGAAAGTTGTTCTTTGTGGCTTATATCTGGAGTACAGTCAGCTATGATTGCATAATACTTTGAACCCTTTATGCGGGATACGATTGTAGACATAACGTGTGATGCCATGAGTTCTATTAATTCATTTTGTATATTTTTGCCGCAATAATGGTCAGCCAAATCACCATTCAATGCCAGTCTGACGTGCTCTTCCATGATTGGATCAAACTTTGCCAATAACTGTACAAGACCTAAGAATTTTCCATTATTTGGGGTAAATAATTTATCTGATAACCCTCTGAATGCCATATTATTTTCAGCCAAATACAAAGTAATGTGCATCAATCTTTGAAGCACATTGCTCCATCGTAAACTTTCTTTAGAAATTAGCTTTTGTTCTTCCTTGTCAATAGTTAATCCAGCTTTAAACCTGATTTCAGCTTCAGTCCATTGAGTAAATGCTTTTTTGTGGTTAGGACTATTTTCATGCAGTTTCAGAGCTTCACTTAAATGTTTCCAATTTCTGAAACCCACAGTGGTAGTCAAATTAGTAGTTGACTTTAAATCAAACAGTTGACAACAAAAGCAAAAGACACTGTCGTTTGATACAGAATAAACTAGCCACCGTCGTCTGATAGTTTCTTCGTTTGATAGTTTTCTTGTGTAATGAGTTGAAGAGAAATGACGCCCATTTTCATCTTTTGGAAAGTTATTTAGACATACTTGTGAGGGTCCACATATTATAATGCGATCTATATCTCTAGCATTAAGTACTTTTGGCCACGTACCTACATCAGAAACATTGTATTCTTTTATTGCAAGAACGTTGATACTTTCATCGACCACAGATGTCATGTGTTGATTTTGACTTGGAGAAATATCAGAGGATTCATGCAAAGATGTACTGCGCTGGTCAATTTGATCACCTTCAATAGGTGATTGTATATTTTTTGTGTATAATTGCTCACAGTCTGAAGAAATATTTGCTGATACATGGATTTTTGATTCAATATCTGAAGTATTTGCCTTAGAATTTCCTTTAAGGTACTTATAAATATTCATGTGCTTTTTAGTTTCTTCAAGAACTTTTTCTTTTTCAGCTTTTCTTTTCCGATTTTCTGAACCAGAAAGCTTTTTTTTTAATCATTTCCTTCTCTTCTGGCATGATTTAATAATTTGACAAATTATTGCTTGGACACTGCTCTATTTCGCGACCACAATATTCGATCTATAACAAATAAAGAAATTCACCTATCAGTAGACGTAACTAGAAAAAAACCTGAACTGAAAGATAAAAATGTTTTTCGCACCTACCAGAAAATTAAAATGTTGACACAGTCACGACACTCGTTTCACTCACAATTATTCAGCCACGAAAACATGACCGCTGCCTCCGACTCTTACTGACAATTACTGACATGCGGGTGCAAATCGTAGCGCTGCCAACATATGCAGTCTAACAAACATTGTGTGGCGCTGTATTATTTCAGTAAGTTAGGGGAGAATTCTCTATGAATGCAGTGCATGCATTGCATGATCTATTAATTAATGTACATGAGTCATTAAGTCACAAATATTCGATATAAATACATTCGTATTAATTAAATCATAAAGTAATGTATATTTCACAGTCTGTATTTTCTTTTATTTGGAGCGACCGGTAGTTTCTGTTGTAAACGACAGATGGTGCGGCTGCATGGGCTCTTCCTTGTTGCAGTTCTTGAAACAAATAAGAGAGGCGCTTTGGTAGAGCCCGTGCTAGCCCGCGTCAAACATGGATGGTTGCAGACAATACAAAGATTGCATTCAGCATGATTTCTCTTCTGCTACCCCGAATTCATCGCGCATTCGTGAGATTAGCGACGTATGTTGAATGAGACTGAATAATATTTTAGTTTCGCGAAATGGGTGATTGTAAATTGTAATTTTTTTTTTACATGCGTTTAGTACATGGCGCCCCTTGGGCCCCGGCGCCCTGGGCGACCGCCCGAGTCGCCCCACCCTAAAGCCGGCGCTGGATATCATCATTATCCACTTCCAGTCCCATCCTCTTGACCAAAGACACAATCCTGTTGACTACAGGCTCCACAGATACTGACTCAAATGCCTCAGGGTCACATTTGACAATGCAGTCTAGCCAAAGCTTCTTCCAAGCAGAAATGAGAGTTCTTTTGGTAACCCCTTCCCAAACCTTTTCAATTATCTTGATGCAGGCAATGATGTTGAAATGATATTTCCAAAACCATCTAAGAGTGAGATTGGTAGCTTCAGTTAACTCAAAGCAATGCTCAAAGAGTGCTTCAGTGTACAGTTTCTTAAAGTTAAAAAAACATCTGCTTATCCACAGGTGGGAATAACAGAGTAGTGTTGGGAGGCAGAAAGTGATTCTTGCTGAATTGAAATTCTTCAAGGATGTGATCTTGTAGGCCTGGAGAATGGGCAGGAACGTTGTCCATAACAAGCGAGTCTTGAAGTGGCAGATTCTCAAGCAAATATTTTTTCATTTTATTGAAGGACCAAACATTTCATTGATCCAATCACAAAAAGATCATGTGTCATCCAAGCCTTGTTGTTGGACCTCCACATTACATTTAACCTGCTCTTCTGGAATTTACACTTCTCAAAAGCTCATGGAGTTTCTGAATGGTAAACAAGCAGCAATTTAATTTTCAAATCACCACTTGCATTGGCACGGAATGGCAGTTTGAGACAGTCTTTCATTGGCTTGTGAATTGTCAATGCATTCTCCTCTACCATTATAAAGTTATACATTGACATTTTTTTCCAGAGTAGACGCATCTTGTCACAATTAAAAACCTTTGCAGCAGACAACCCTCAGAATCTACAAGCATCCTGAAGTTGCTGATGAAGTCCTCTGCTGCCTTTATGTTGGAGATGGCTGCTTCACCATGCCTCACAATGCTGTGGATCTGGTTCTTCACTTAAACTTACTGAATGACCCACAGCTTCCCTTAAACACTTTGGCCACTGATGATCCTGGCATCTTCTTAATGAGGTTGGCAAAAATCATTCTCGTCTTTTCACATATGATGTTCTCGTTAATAATGTCACCTTGCAATTGCTTTTCATTTATCCATATAAGGAGCAACCCTTCCACATCACCCAGAATGCAAAACCATTGTTTACATACTCTTTGTCACTCCATTTGAAGCGTCTGTCTCCTTAATCTTGTCCTGGTTTTGAGGATGGTGCAAATAGTTGATGTAGACTGATCACACTACCTTCATGTTTTTCAATGATTTTATGTTTCATTTCTAAGATCATTTTCTTTCTCTTATGGTCATCTTCTTGTGGCTTTATCTTCAGGGACATTTCTATGAAGGTTATTAAAATTTGCACACAAAAAAACATTGTGTGAACACAAGTTTAGAAAAATGTGCAATCACAAGCTGTACTAATATGGTAGCAGAAAGAGCACTAAACTTATACTGCAGTACATACTAAAGACGTTGTTCATATGTTACAGCTGACAATGAAAAGCATTCAAATTGTTGTACATTTCCCCCATTGCACTTGAATGGCTGGTGAAGTTGCCTAAATCATTGTTGCACATTATGCGAAACATCGCTCACTAAGCAAGTCTTTTTTTTTTTTTACAGTTTGTTTTGCTCATTATGAAAATTGCAGATTATGGGAGGTGCTCTTTAAGTGAGGTTCCACTGCAATAGGAAAACTGGAGCAGATCAATCAAACCAAGAACTGGAACCTGAAGAAAAGTACATGAAAAAAATTAGAAAGGAAGCTTCAAACAAATGGGAAAATATAATAAATAAAGAAGTAAAAGTGAAAGAAATGGGAGAAGAAGAAGTGAGTTTCAAAAGAATTAGTCAATTCTGGAATTTAGGGAGGACTTGGGAAGTGAAACTTTTTGAACAGAAAATAAGCAGTGAAGGCTCATTATTACGTCTTATTGTATTAGCTGTGTTTGTGTACATGGATGATATTAGCTCATATTTTAGCCTATGTGGGAATCTGCCATTAATCATTTGCTGATTCCACGGTTCTATCATGTCAGTACAGTATTTTAACTTCCTCCTAGAAGTATTATAACCATCCAATCTGACCCTCTCTCTTAGGTGGCCACACACTGCTTGTTGCAAGTCAGGACAAGGGGGGAATGTTGGAGAAGTACAATCTCCTTGGTTTGACTGGCCCTGCTGGTAGCACCTTGACAGATCCTCTTCCAAGGGTTGTTGTGAGGACTACAGTAGTCAGTGAGGCGAATAGGATCAGCCAATCACTGATACATTACAAGAAGTGGAAGAAGCAGCCCTCTCTGTCATGGATGGTACACAGGGAAGATTCATGCTAGAGGAAGGCATCAGTCCCACAGTAGCCACAGTCAGCAGAATCAAGGAGATTAGTACAGAAACCACAGCACTATCGCAGAAAATAGGACGAATATTGAGGAAACACTGAGTAGGAACTGTCTTTTGCCCACTAAATCAAACATGAGCATTATTGGGAAGTGTCAAAGATGATCTTGGTTTGCGAAAGGCCGGCATATACCAGATTCTGAGTCAATGTGGGAAGACTTATATTGGACAGACAGTGCGCACCATCGAAGATCGTTGCCAAGAACATCAGAGGCACACTCAACTTGGATACCCCAAAAAGTTTGCGGTCGCAGAGCACCGTTTGTCCAAAAATCATGAAATGGACTACCAACATACCAGGGTCCTGGCACAGACATCTAAATACTGGGACAGCGGCGTTAGAGAGGCTATTGAAATTCATACCAGGGATGGACTCATCAACCGAGATTGTGGCTACAATGTCAGCAGGGCATGGGAACCAGCACTGATTCTAATTAAAAAGATGCTCAGCAAAGGAAACAAAAGGGTGACTAGGGCGTACGAGGTAATCACACCGACACCACCACAGATGCTGACACCAGCGTCTCACCGACTGCTGACGCGCGGGCATGGACCATGGAGAGGGGATTTAAGGCAGCCGCCCACCCTCAGGAGCTCAATTCATCAGTGCACCTGATGATGGTGACATGTCTCATCACTGAAATATTGTGCCCATTGGACACTATGGACCAGCAGTACACCCATGGACTGTTCGAGCAAGAAATATGCTGGGAGAAACAGAAGAATCACAATATAATCACTGCCATCATTGTTATTTCTATTATTTTTGTTTCTCAATAATTTGAATGCATTTTTAAAAGTAATAATTAATCATATATAATTTCTTCAGGATGCAAAAATCATTTCTCTGTAAATTGCTGTGTTGCGAGTTTATACATCTCTGTTCTTCCTGGCCTAACATGTTTAGGCATACATTAAGAAGGAGTCCACTCTGTTCTCAACAGTAGTTCATAGGCTACTTGGTGCAAAGTGATGCTTGTTGGTTGAGTCTATTTTGATGACTTGTGAGAACGTGATTGAAAATATTAGGCAACAGTACAGAGGAATAAATATATGCAGAACACCTGTGACATTTATTATAAATATTAATCACAAAAAGTGAACCTGTTTATGTTAAAGCAACCAGTACTAAAGAGTAAAATCTTCTTGACAAGTAAGCCTACTTGAAGAAAAAACTACAATGGATTTATTATCCCATTTTTATGTAAACAGGAATTCTTCCACTTTATAATCCACTGGTTTACAATACTGGAGAAAAGTAAAACAAATCAAATCATTGTCCAACCAAGGTTTAAGAAGACACTTTTAAAGGTTGTTGAAAATCAGTCAGACATTAGAAATCGTGCTGTGAGGCATGATATTAATACTATGTAGATTAATCTTTTAAAATTTGCAGGAATCAAACTGACAACAAAATAAATATTGCGGAACTGTAGAACATGATTCAAAACAAATGCCACAGAACATACTGATGGGAGCAGCAATAAAGCAACTGGCCTGATCAATGTCGGCAGCATATATGGATGTGTAATGAGAAATAGAAAAGACTTTTTCTTTAAATTCAGTCTTTTTATTCAACTTCTACTCTGTGAAAGTGTAGGAATAATGACTATCACTGAACAAGAGACATATGAAAAAGGAGAAATGGGTGGGTGTGAGAATTTAGAATTGAGTGACTCAGAATTGAAAAGTCTTTTGTTGGAACTATTTGAGCAGTCATAATTACAAAAGCGGGAAACATTCTGCAATGTGGAACAATAAATCATGATTATTAATCAGTCAGTCAATAATCTTGAACAGTCTATGGAATCGTTATCCAGTGACATTCAGAATTTTGAGAAGAAAATAAAGAATATTGCTTTGAAAAATGACAGTGTTGATGGAAAAGATAAGACAAAAATGTAGACGAAATTAACATGGGAAAAGTGCATACTGAAAATAAAATCATACATGAATTGTCAGTAACTGAGAGCTCGGAGATTTTGTCAAAGGGGCATTGACAGTTGACAGTTACGAAGTAAAAGTTCACATGGAGAATGTTGAAGACAAAAGTTGAAAATATAGATGAATATGTGACTGAACTAGAATATACACTCCTGGAAATTGAAATAAGAACACCGTGAATTCATTGTCCCAGGAAGGGGAAACTTTATTGACACATTCCTGGGGTCAGATACATCACATGATCACACTGACAGAACCACAGGCACATAGACACAGGCAACAGAGCATGCACAATGTCGGCACTAGTACAGTGTATATCCACCTTTTGCAGCAATGCAGGCTGCTATTCTCCCATGGAGACGATCGTAGAGATGCTGGATGTAGTCCTGTGGAACGGCTTGCCATGCCATTTCCACCTGGCGCCTCAGTTGGACCAGCGTTCGTGCTGGACGTGCAGACCGCGTGAGACGACGCTTCATCCAGTCCCAAACATGCTCAATGGGGGACAGATCCGGAGATCTTGCTGGCCAGGGTAGTTGACTTACACCTTCTAGAGCACATTGGGTGGCACAGGATACATGCGGACGTGCATTGTCCTGTTGGAACAGCAAGTTCCCTTGCCGGTCTAGGAATGGTAGAACGATGGGTTCGATGACGGTTTGGATGTACCGTGCACTATTCAGTGTCCCCTCGACGATCACCAGTGGTGTACGGCCAGTGTAGGAGATCGCTCCCCACACCATGATGCCGGGTGTTGGCCCTGTGTGCCTCGGTCGTATGCAGTCCTGATTGTGGCGCTCACCTGCATGGCGCCAAACACGCATACGACCATCATTGGCACCAAGGCAGAAGCGACTCTCATCGCTGAAGACGACACGTCTCCATTCGTCCCTCCATTCACGCCTGTCGCGACACCACTGGAGACGGGCTGCACGATGTTGGGGCGTGAGCGGAAGACGGCCTAACGGTGTGCGGGACCGTAGCCCAGCTTCATGGAGACGGTTGCGAATGGTCCTCGCCGATACCCCAGGAGCAACAGTGTCCCTAATTTGCTGGGAAGTGGCGGTGCAGTCCCCTACGGCACTGCGTAGGATCCTACGGTCTTGGCGTGCATCTGTGCATCGCTACGGTCCGGTCCCAGGTCGACGGGCACGTGCACCTTCCGCCGACCACTGGCGACAACATCGATGTACTGTGGAGACCTCACGCCCCACGTGTTGAGCAATTCGGCGGTACGTCCACCCGGCCTCCCGCATGCCCACTATACACCCTCGCTCAAAGTCCGTCAACTGTACATACGGTTCACGTCCACGCTGTCGCGGCATGCTACCAGTGTTAAAGACTGCGATGGAGCTCCGTATGCCACGGTAAACTGGCTGACACTGACGGCGGCGGTGCACAAATGCTGCGCAGCTAGCGCCATTCGACGGCCAACACCGCGGTTCCTGGTGTGTCCGCTGTGCCGTGCGTGTGATCATTGCTTGTACAGCCCTCTCGCAGTGTCCGGAGCAAGTATGGTGGGTCTGACACACCGGTGTCAATGTGTTCTTTTTTCCATTTCCAGGAGTGTATTTTGCTAGCTCTGTGATGTGTTTGAAATACCTCTCAAAGAGAAACACATAAATAACTAATTTAAGAATGGAGAAGTTGTTGTTGATGGTGAAGTGGACAATTTGTATGAAGATGCTGTAAATACAGTATATGATCTCAGTGTAGAGATAAATGTTTTTCTGGCTGAAAAAGATGAATCCTTGTATGAACTGTCAAAAGAGAGGAACTTCCAACATTGGTTACAGAGAAATGTTTGAAACTGGTCATTTGCAGATTATTAATATGGAAAAAGTTATCTGAAATTCTCAAAACTGTATTTCTTTCAGAAAGGTTCTTTGTAGTCAACTACAGCTTAACTTGTGGTTGAAGCACTTGAATGATTTTTGTAGACAGTTTAGAAATAGTTGCATACAAGTTTGTAGTAACACTGCGAACAATGTGAATTTGTGCGTAACACTCAACTCTGATGCAAAATTTTGTAATTTAATTCACATATTTCAGCACCTGATTGGAAATTACACAAAATTATTCTCAAACAACAATGTAAAAATGCTAATAATGTGCCTAATTTGCAAGGAATATTTGATTTTGGTGAATTCTAATGATTAACAGAAGAATATGGAAGAACACAAAAGTTACTAAAGGTAGTACTGGAGGCAGAGATCTGAAAGAAAGCCTTAATCATGAGTAATAGCTATTTGAACCATTATACATATAATGTGAAGTATTTCTTGAACACTAGGAAAATGGCTTTATGAAAAGCCAGAGTATTTAATTTAATATAAATCTAACAAGGAAGAAACCAATATTATATGCTCTTATTCGTAGCCGGGCACAAGACCATTAATCCACTAATTCATGAAGTCAACTTTTCAAGTAACTGTTAACTTTTAAGTTAATTTTAAAAAATGTTAACTGATTGTTTAATTTCCATTAACTTTCTCTGATTCCATTACTCATTGATTACATACCTACTATTTATGCTAAAATTGATACTTCACTGGCCACAGAAATTATGTTCTGACAAGTTTAGACCAGTCAGGTGTGTGGCTATGCCGTGGTTTGCACAACTGATGTAAGCAATCCAGTGTAAGCAAGAATAACAAGGTGTTAGCTGTTTATTGTTGTTCATTTATTGAGTTTGCCTTAAGTACTAATTTTTGTTATTGGACTGACTGCTGAAACTTAGTCTTGGAATCAGATTCTAGCCCTATAACAGATGAAAGTCCATAGCTGCATTTAAGTGATTATGTCAATTTTGAATCTACATCTGCATCTACATTTATACTCCATAAGCCTCCCAACGGTGTGTGGCAGAGGGCACTTTACGTGCCACTGTCATTACCTCCCTTTCCTGTTCCAGTAGCATATGGTTTGCGAGAAGAACGACTGCCAGAAAGCCTCCGTGCGCGCTCAAATCTCTCCAATTTTACATTTGTGATCTCCTCGGGAGGTATAAGTAGGGGGAAGCAATATATTCGATACCTCATCCAGAAACGCACCCTCTCAAAACCTGGACAGCAAGCTACACCGTGATGCAGAGCACCTCTCTTGCAGAGTCTGCCACTTGAGTTTGCCAAACATCTCCAAAACGCTGTCACACTTACCAAATAACCCTGTGACAAAATGTGCCGCCCTTCTTTGGATCTTCTCTACCTCCTCTGTCAACCCGACCTGGTACGGATCCCACACTGATGAGTAATACTCAAGTATAGGTCGAACAAGTGTTTTGTAAGCCACCTCCTATGTTGATGGACTACATTTTCTAAGGACTCTCCCAATGAATCTCAACCTGGCACCTGCCTTACCAACAATTAATTTTATATGATCATTCCAGTTCAAATCGTTCCGTACGCATACTCCCAGATATTTTACAGAAGTAACTGCTACCAGTGTTAAGTTCTGCTATCATATAATCATACAATAAAGGATCCTTCTTTCTATGTATTTGCAATACATTACATTTATCTATGTTAAGGGTCAGTTGCTACTCCCTGCACCAAGTGCCTATCCACAACAGCTCTTCTTGCATTTCGCTACAATTTTCTGATGCTGCAACTTCTCTGTATACTACAGCATCATCTGCGAAAAGCCGCATGGAACTTCCAACACTATCCACTAGGTCATTTATATGTATTGTGAAAAGCAATGGTCCCATAACACTCCCCTGTGGCACACCAGAGGTTACTTTAACGTCTGTAGACGTCTCTCTATTGAGAACACTACGCTGTGTTCTGTTTGCTAAAAACTCTTCAATCCAGCCACACAGCTGGTCTGATATTCCATAGGCTCTTACTTTGTTTATCAGGTGACAGTGCGGAACTGTATCAAACGCCTTCTGGAAGTCAAGGGAAATGGCATCTACCTGGGAGCCTGTATCTAATATTTTCTGGATTTCATGAACAAATAAAGCGAGTTGGGTCTCACATGATCGCTGTTTCTGGAATCCATGTTGATTCCTACAGAGTAGATTCTGGGTTTCCAGAAATGACATGATACGCGAGCAAAAAACATGTTCTAAAATTCTACAACAGATCGATGTCAGATATAGGCCATTAGTTTTGCGCATCTACTCGATGACCCTTCTTGAAAACTGGAACTACCTGTGCTCTTTTCCAATTATTTGGAACCTTCTGTTCCTCTAGAGACTTGCGGTACATGGCTGTTAGAAGGGGAGCAAGTTCTTTCGCGCACTCTGTGTAGAATCGAATTGGTATCCCGTCAGGTCCAGTGGACTTCCCTCTGTTGAGTGATTTCGGTTTCTTTTCTATTCCTTGGACACTTATTTTGACGTCAGCCTTTTTTTGATCCAATTGAGAGAACAAATACTTTTTGATTGTAAACCATGCTTGCCTAAAAATGAACTATTAGGGCTCTCAATTCAATCCGATATTGACAGTGGAGCCAATAGCAGTAACAGAATATGACAGAAAAACATTGAAGAGTCTTTTGGCATTGCTGTAATTGTCATTGGTGTGTCTCAAGCTAGTGTGGACCAACATTTTTTGTTAAGAATATGATTCCTTCACGTGTTGCTGAATTGAAGGTTCTTGAGAAGCTGATGAAAACTTTAAACCCCAGCAGAAGATCAATTTTGAAGAGAATATTGGGCAGACATATCACTGATGAGCACATTTTATCAAAGCAACACCTTTCTTAGTAAGTAGACACTTTTTCATTGAAATTCAAAGTGACCTATCTATGTGTGTTTGATGAGTACAAGTCAATACTTAAAAAAAAAATTGACAACAAAGATAATCTTATCTTCTATTTCTATGACGAGTGCTGTAGTCTTTCTTGCACAAGGCCTTTAAAACCTAATGTACCAATTGACATCATCTTAGCAGTATAGATATTACTTTTATTTTGCTCAGGCTACATTTTGTGATCTTAGCAAAGCCTTCGATTGTGTCAAGCATATTTCACTCCTCAACAAACCAGTTTATTACGGAATCACAAACAGTGAAGTTGACAACATTTTCGAATCTTTCCTCAGCAAATGTAAACAAATTGTTTGTATTGGTAAACAGAGATCACAGCTAGCTGAAGTTAAGTGTGGTGTGCCACAAGGCTCAGTATTAGGACCTCTGCTATTTATCCTAATCACAAATGATCTACCATCTTACATAAATACTCCATTCTCTATGCAGATGATACCACTTTTTTTCAATATCAGCTCAGACATGGATATGCTCCAAACTGTGGCAAATGACACAATATCACAGGCATCAGTCTGGTTTCGAGCTAATGGATTCCTGCTTAATGAGGGTAAAACTCAAAATATTGTATTTAGTTTGAGATCTGCCAGTAGAAGAGTTCATGGATAGTGTTAAGTTTTTAGGAATTGTTATAGATAGTAAATTTACTTGGGAGCCACATATTAACTAAATTAGTGCTAGGCTGTCTAGAGTGGTATATTTGTTAAGGAATTTAAAAAGCCGTGTACCTGCGGCCTATGTAAGATCAGCCTACTTTGCTTTTTTTCAAAGTATTATATCTTATGGGTTTTTAATATGGTGCAATAACACACACCTTCAGGAAATTTTCGTACTTCAGAAGAAAGTAATTCGAACTATCACAAACAGTGATAAACTGGCCCACTGCAAACCACTGTTTATCAACTTAAAAATATTAACTGTTATAAACATGTATATTTACACTGACCTACTGCATATAAAGAGCAACTTATCAGAATACCAGCGTAGAAGAGATGTACACTCTCATGGAACCAGAAATAGTAGCCATCTTGACATACCTTACTACAGATTATCCACGTCACTGAACAGCTACGAAGTGGTGGGTATGAAGATGTTTAACAAACTGCCACTAGAATGGGTAGAAGCTCCATTTGATTTATTTAAAGACAAATTATTCAGCTGGTTAGCTGCAAATCCTTGCTACTCACTTCAGGAATGTTATGACTGTAAAATATCATAGTGGTACCGGCCGGTTTGGAGAGTGCAGCATAATTTCTTTAACTGGGTAATTTATGATGAAATGTTTTCATATTACTTCATTTTAAATATTGTTTTTTTATGGAAAACCAGTAGTGACATATTGATCTTCAACCCATGTATATGTGCTGTATAACTTGTACGAGGCATGTTTTTTAAGTAAGTACCGTTTTGAAATTAAAAAAAGACGTGCTAAGATATCTCAATAATTTTATTTTTACATGAAAGCCTGTACCTTAATCTACTTTTCTAAATAATTTCCGTCAATATTGAGGCACTTGTCATAATGTTGTACCAGTTTTTGAATACCCTCCTCATAGAAGTCTGCCACCTGACTTGTTAACCACTGCATCACCACTGTTTTGACTTCATCATTGTCTTGAAGATGCTGACCGCCCAGGTGTTTCTTCACGTGCAGGAACAGATGTTAGTCACTGGGCGCAAGATTGGGGCTGTACGGAGGATGATCTAGAGTTCCCCATCGAAAAGATGTGATGAGATCTTTGGTCTGATTCATCACATGCGGATGAGCATTGTCTTGCAGCAGAACCATGCCCTTACTCAACTTCCATAGATTGCTGCTTTGATTCTGGTGTGACGTAGGCCACCCATGTTGTATCGCCCATAACAATTTGGCTTAATAAATCATCACTGTCATTGTGGTACCGCTCAAGGTAAGTCAATGCACTGTCTAAACATTTGATTTTGTGCACATTCGTCAACATTTTCGATACCCAACATACACACAGTTTTCTGTAATTCAACTGCTCGGTCACAATTCCATACAAAACACTATGAGAAACATTAGGAAACTCATACCACAAGAAGGAAATCATAAAGCATCTGTTTTCTCTCACCTTATTGTCCACTTCCTGCAACAAACTTTCATTAACCACCAAAGGACACCCACTCCGTTCTTCATCATGCACATTTGTGCGGCCATCTTATATGCTTTCACACACTTTCTTACCATTCCATCACTCATAATGTTTTCTCCATAAACTGCACTGATCTCATGATGAATATTGGTCACTTTTAGGCTTTTAGCACTAAGAAATCTTATAACAGCCCGTACTTCACAGTCGGCGGGACTCACGATTATCGGAGGCATCTTAAACACTCAGTACGCAACGTAAACGAGGAAGAATCAGACTGTAATGGCGTCAGTGCACAGATTAAGGTACAGGCTTTCATGTAAAAATAAAATTATTGAGATATCTTAGCACATCTTTTCTTAATTTCAATTTTACTTAAAAAACATGCCTCGTATTTTGACTTTGTCAATTGCTGTAAGAGCTAAACGACAATAAAATTTCATTCATTCATTCATTCATTATTATTTGGTTGCATTGGAAGCATAAAACTACATAATTTTAGATCTTGTTGTGATAGTTGTGTGGATTATAAAATGTAATATTTGATTTATCCCTAAATCTTGAGTTCTTTGCAGCTCTTGTGATCTTGAAGTGGTTTAATGACTCTTACATTATTTCCATTTACTTGGTGAAATCAATTAGCTGGTAACTATGGCTGAGTGCTGGTCAGCTCACAAGTGCAGTTATTTGGGCATCACTGTTCACTCGTTATATCATGACACAAGAGCCAGAATGCATGCAGTGGCGTACCATTCATATGACGTACTGGCACAGGCAATGATTGATGAGTATCATATAGATAAAAAAAACCACATTAGTTAAGGACATAATTCCATTTACTTGATTAAGTTAAAAGTATAAAGAAATTTGAAAATTAATACAATAATACATATAAAAATTTAATTGTTAGTATTTTTCTATTTTATAAAAAGATTATGTAACGTCCTTTTGTTTCGACTTTTCCAATGATGTAAACAAACACGACTGATGTTGATAAAAAATAATATCTTTTGCTGTCAGTTTATTATAATACATTATAGAAGATGAACCATAAAACTTATCCACCCTGTGAATGGTTGTGCTTTTAAACACATTCCTGCACTTTAGAAAATGAAACTCAGAGAAAATACACGTTTTGGTAAAATCTTTGATTTGCAGCAACTCCATGGGTTATTCTGAGCTTAGGACATGTGATGTAGTCAGCCAATAGCAAGATCACTGTTATGTAGTGCAAACACACAAACAGGAATAGTTACTGGATTAAATTAACATACATAGTGGTAGTACAAAAAAGCAAAGCTTTCACATACAATATAGATCTCTAAGGTTAATAAGCTGCAATAAAAGCTAAGTTTTCACATATAATGTTGATCTTTTTATGAGTGTTACACTTTAGGATATATCTCACACATGTGTCAGTAAAATGTTTAATGACAGAAATGTCTGGTATTCTGGACTCGAAATTCTCCTAAATGGCATGTCATCAAGGAGTTGATTTTTAAATGAGAGTCAAAGACCCTGTGATTTAAGAAATCATCGGACATTCTCACACATAGTTCAACTTGTGTAAAAAAAAATTTACTTCGAAAGTAACGCTTTTCAAACCACCATTCACAATATTTTCCCGCAAGCTGTTAGAAACTGGTTTGTTTCAGTAGTTGCCAGAGAGTTCCAGATAACAGGCACCACCGCGCTTGCACAGCTACGATGACGTAGGAAGCCCGTATGTTTGTTAAGTGTAAAACATTAAAAGATCTTACATTGTGTCATAAAAGAAACAAGACATTAGAGGATACTCCAAGAGCATCAGAATTTTATGAACCATGTTATGTTATGTTATGTTAACCGGGGACCTAGAAATGACGGGGAGGCTCCGTACCCACCACAGCCGCAGTGGTCCGCAACCCCACGACGACTACCGCAGTCCACTTCATCCCTCTGCCACCCCACACCGACCCCAGGGTTATTGTGTGGTTCGGCTCCCGTGGACCTCCCTAGGGAACGTCTCACACCAGACGAGTGTAACCCCTATGTTTGCGTGGTAGAGTAATGGTGGTGTACGCGTACATGGAGAACTTGTTTGCACAGCAATAGCCGACATAGTGTAGCTGAGGTGGAATAAGGGGAACCAGCCCGCATTCGCCGAGCCAGATGGAAAACCACCTAAAAACCATCCACAGATTGGCTGGCTCACCGGACCTCGACACAAATCCGTTGGGCGGATTTGTGCCAGGGACTGGCACTCCTTCCCGCGCGGAAAGCCATGTGTTAGACCGCACGGCCAACCAGGAGGGCTTTCGTGAACCATACTAAAATGTGCACATTTAAAGTGCATATTTAAAGTGCACATTCATATATCCAGATTAACAATGAAGTAGGCCTCAACCTGATATTAAGTTTTTCGGTGTGGTTTTCGGGATGTAAATTATCTTGGAGTGCCAGTACTGTATTAGCCTATGTTTGGTTCTTTATTGTCGCATAATGCCATACGTGCTAGAACATGAAAATGTGCACTTGAAATGGAGCAAACAGTTCAAAATAGCCAATAGTGAGGAATTAAACACTTCATTAGGTTTATAGAAGTCAAATTTCTATAGCAAATCAACAAAAATAATTTTACTGTTCTGCAAGGTGATTAATGCTTGACTGGCAGAAAGATGGAAATAAAATAAAATCTGAAACTAATGACACACAATTTTAGGTTTACGTAATTGTGTGAATGTATTTTAATTCACTTGATATTTCCCGGCCACAGAAATTTGTTTTGTTTTCATTTGACGTGAGAGCCGTAAGCAAAGAGGAAACAGCAAAATCACTAAATGTAAACATGGGTCACGTGGAGGGTACCCACTTTCCCCATTATAACTCAAGACTGCTCTGCGCATCAACCCCAGATCCACGATATTTCTGAACCGGGGCAGTACTAGATAGTGGCCTCCTCCACCCTAGAGCATTTGAGTTAAGACGTAAAAAAATTTTAAAAAATCGAATTTTCTAAAATTTGTTCATTTTGCAGTGCACATCTTTCTGAAGAGTCTGATACATAAAACGTATGTGGTCAAGGAAATGTAAAATATATTATATTGTCTTAAAACCTAGTTTACATGACGACATTGGGTTGCGCCACTCGTTGCATGGAATGAGTTGCACACAAACGGTTTCATATTTGACTGTAGACATGGCGAAACCAGTATACACTTCAGTTTTGTTGTTTTGTGGGTTCCTGAGTTGTGTTTGGAATGAAAGTTTTGGTAGCTGCATGTCGTACGAGTTGTGTGGAGTTGAAGCTTGTTGCGTGGAATCGCTTCTTAAGGGAAAAAAAAGAAAAATAAGAAACGTGTTTTTGATTCATGACTGGATGAAGAAAAGATGTCAGCTCAGTTGCTCAGCATCCTTGCTGAAATAATTTGTAATGGAAGACCCAAGAAGTTCTTTTAATCATCTTAGAATGTCACCAGAACAGTTAACGTTTCTTCTAAATAGAGTTAATTATGCGATAAGGAATAAAGATATTGCAGTGCATGAAGCACTGTTGCCAGAACTGAAATTACATATCACATTGCTTGCATTACAATCGAGAATACTCGGCGTCCTATAAGATGTGGTTTTAGTTGGTGATGACACTTTTTCAGTAACACCAATACTTATTAGCACTAATAAGTATCAATATTAACAGCAGTAATTATTCAAAGCAGGCCGCATTAAGAAGAGATAGGTTTGCAAACTACTCTCTTGAAGATAGATCTGTACAGTGGAAAATTTTAAAATTCAAACATATGTAAATGAGGAGCACTGCTGCAACGTTTTAAAAAGGTGAATATTGAATAAAGAAAGTCGCTTCTTGATTTGTGTAGCCTTCCCTCCTATCAACAATGTTCCTTAAAAATAAATAAATAAATAAATAAATAAATAAATAAATAAACAAAACAATAATAATAATAATAATAATAATAATAATGGGACGTGGCCAACTCGAATGCTAGAATTACATTTGCTTGTATCTTTCTTAATTCTGTTGTATATGTGCTCCTAATTTAATAAATTTTGTCCTGCAGCTCAGTTATTGTCAAACTATCTACGTTCTGATCGCACATGATGGTCTCAGGAGCAGCAATATGTTGCTTATTTTTGTTATCAGCATCACTGAAATCCCACAGACACCTATGCGAAGCATAGATATCCAAAAAGCGAACATTATTCTCCGTTCCCCACTTCATATTTCAGATTGTCTACACTCTACAAACACACATAATCTCAAAACTAATGCAACAAGTGTCCTTGCTGAAATAATTTAAATAATTTGTAATGGAAGACCCAAGAAGTTCTTTTAATCATCTTAGAATGTCACCAGAACAGTTAACGGTTCTTCTAAATAGAGTTAATTATGTGATATGGAATAAAGTTGAAACATGCCGAAAGTGTTTAGCTTCACCGACAAGTTGCGCAAATGCAGTGGCCGGTAGCGCAGTTGCATGCAACCTAGTGTCATCGTGCAAACTAGGCTTAAGTGTGCCAAAGTGCAGTGCCACACCTTTTCACACAGTGTACTTCTATCAAACATCACTGTATTTTGCTCTGTGAAATTGAAACGTGTATATTTTGTAATGGATGCCATCAAGCTGCATTCAGGACAGTGGAAATTAAAATATCCTGTGATGCCTCTCCTGCTCCCAGTCGGCAGGTTGGACATGCAACCCCTCTTATTTATTTTTTTAACACAAAAGCCTCACAATTAATACTAGATGGGATTATTTGTAATTGGGAGAACAAGAACTCTTCAGAAAATTTGCACTTTTTATTGCTTATTGTTGTTTTTTGTGATATAGAATTAAATATAGGATATATAAAACCAGTAAAGACAAGAGACAAGCAAGACAGTACACATTCATTCAATCCTTAGCTCCCAGCATTTTTTCTCTCTAATCTTGCTACAGCTTTACATGGCGTGCATTCTTTTCTGTGAAAGAATTTATTGCCTCATGAAAGTTTGCCAAATGCTTTGCTACGTGAAAAATGGAAATGTCGTTGTATGATACTGGGAAAGCTGTTAATACAAATAGTACCTAAGACTGGTGTCGTTTCTTTATCTGATTACATCTATATTGTCACTGCCTGCTAGATAAAACAAATTAGACCTTCCTAATATAGCAGCAATTATAACACACATCAAATAACCGAGACTGTTTTGGCACAAATGGTCATTTTTATAACAAGATAGAATATAATTAGATCTACTACAAGCAAAAAGCTTAATGTTAGGAAATAGTTTCACATTTCACTCATATGTTCCAGTTTCTCAAGCATGGCATTGAAAAGTAGTACTGGTGGTACGGAATTTTTATATTAAATTTGGAATCCTTGAATTCTTCGATAATTAGTGGGATATCCCCATTTCTTCTCTTTCCTCGTTCTAACAAGTAAACTTGTCATCATCAATTCTGTAACTATTACTGCCATTGTCAAAACTTATCCGCCGGTTAACTTCACTAACCCTGCCAGAATCACAGGTTTAGTTATCTCGCGATTATTCTCCGATTAGGCATTGTTACATGTTTGTGTCTCTGACAGAATTACAATGTCATTGGCGAACCTCAAAGTTTTTATTTCTTCTCCATGGATTTTAATACCTACTCCAAATTCTTCTTTTTTTCCTTCACTGCTTGCTCAATATACAGATTGAATAACATCGGGGAGAGGCTACAACCCTGTCTCACTCTCTTCCCAACCACTGCTTCCCTTTCATGCCTCTCAACTCTTATAACTGCAATTTGGTTTCTATACAAATTGTAAATAGCCTTTCGCTCCCTGTATTTTACCCCTGCCACCTTCAGAATTTGAAAGAGAGTATTCCAGTCAACATTGTCAAAACCTTTCTCTAAGTCTACAAATGCTAGAAATAAAGGTTTGCCTTTCCTTAATCTAGCTTCTAAGATAAGCTGTAGGGTCAGTATTGCCTCACATGTTCCAATATTTCTACGGAATCCAAACTGATCTTCCCCAAGATCGGCTTCTGCTAATTTTTCCATTCTACTGTAAAGAATTTGCATTAGTATTTTGCAGCCATGACTTATTAAACTGATAGTTCGGTAATTTTCACATCTGTCAACACCTGCTTTCTTTGGGATTTGAATTATTATATTCTTCTTGAAGTCTGAGGGTATTTCACCAGTCTCATACATCTTGCTCACCAGATGGTAGAGTTTTGTCAGGACTGGCTCTCCCAAGACTGTCAGTAGTTCTAATGGAATGTTGTCTACTCCCGGGGCCTTGTTTCTACTCCGGTCTTTCAGTGCTCTGTCAAACTCTTCACACAGTATCATATCTCCCGTTTCATCTTCATCTACATCCTCTTCCATTTCCATAATATTGTCCTCAAGTACATCGCCCTTGTATAGACCCTCTATATACTCCTTCCACCTTTCTGCTTTCCCTTCTTTGCTTAGAACTGGGTTTCCATCTGAGCTCTTGGTATTCATACAAGTGGTTCTCTTTTCTCCAAAGGTCTGTTTAATTTTCCTGTAGGCAGTATATATCTTACCCCTAGTGACATAAGCCTCTACATCCTTACATTTGTCCTCTAGCCAGTCCTGCTTAGCCATTTTGCACTTCCTGTTCATCTCATTTTTGAGATGTTTGTATTCCTTTTTCCCTGCTTCTTTTACTGCATTTTTATATTTTCCTTTCATCAATTAAATTCAATATTTCTTCTGTTGCCCAAGGATTTCTACCAGCCCTCGTCTTTTTACCTACTTGATCCTCTGCTGCCTTCACTACTTCATCCCTCAGAGTTACCCATTCTTCTTACACTGTATTTCTTTCCCCCATTCCTGTCAATTGTTTCCGTATGCTCTCCCTGAAACTCTGTACAACCTCTGGTTTAGTCAGTTTATCCAGGTCCCATCACCTTAAATTCCCACCTTTTTGCAGTTTCTTCAGTTTTAATCTACAGTTCATAACCAATAGATTATGGTCAGAGTCCACATCTGCCCCTAGAATTTCTTACAATTTAAAACCTGGTTCCTAAATCTCTGTCTTACCATTATATAATCTATGTGATACCTTCTAGTATCTCCAGAGTTCCTCCATGTATACAACTTTCTTTCATGATTCTGGAACCAAGTGTTAGCTATGATTAAGTTATGCTCTGTGCAAAATTCTACCAGGCAGCTTGCTCTTTCATTTCTTAGCCCCAATCCATATTCACCTACTACGTTTCCTTCTCTCCCTTTTCCTACTACCGAATTCCAGTCACCCAGTTCTTACCAGTCAAAATTACAAAAAATTTACTGAAAAATAAAACAATGAAAAATTCCTGGAATTCTAAACAATTCCTGGGTTCTTCCTGGTTTTCTCCCAGGTAAATAAATTCCCAGGTTTTTTCTGGATCTCCTGGTTGTCCCAGGTTGTATACACCCAGTACTACGTTACTGTCATGATGTCTCTGTAAGGTGGGAGTTTACTGCTGTTGATGAGGTTTTGAAGTATCTTATACTGAGAATATATTGTGGGATTGGCAGTGTGCTAAGGTTTCATTATGATACTGTGTGAGTGTAATTAATTTTGGTGATGAATATGATGTAGATTGAGAAAGCAATCGGTCAGGAACTCTGTGTCATGCATGGTAGTAAATTATGTTCATAAAATCATGCAGTATGAAACAATGGTAAAGTATTTGTAATTAGAGTAAAGAGTTAATGAAAAATCTGAGAGAAGAGTTGAAGTAGATTCATAAATTAGATGACTTTGTAAATAAGAAAGAGCAGAGGTATGTAGAATAATATTAATTTAATCAATCTACCAAACCACAGTTGCCACAAGTTTTCCCAAGTGAAATTCCCTAATATATCCCTGACTTACAGACAAGTTTTACGATTTTCTCCTGACAAATTTTGATATCTCAAGGATAAGTTAAGACGTACACTGAGAATCTGTCTTTGCATAAGAAACAATAGTGCAAACGAGGAAAAATCTAAAAAAACTTGGAAGCAGACGGCGTTCCCTGATGCAAGCAAAAATCTTAAGTACTAACATCAACATCTTTTGTAACAAACTGTTTTTTGTTCGAGATAGAAAGCCAAATGGTATATGTGTTTCATTAAAACCACTGATGTTATTTTATTTCAATAAAACGAAACACATTTGGTCACAAAACTAAGCATTTCCTGGGAGTAGCAAGACAGACTTATAATACCTTCCTGATTGCAGAAATAACCCCATAAAAAAGAAGGCCTGTTGAAAGAAGTATATAAGGCAGGGAGTAATTGTGTAAACCAACACTGTAGGTGACCGCCAATAAAATGCTGATTCGACTATGTTCGTTATGGTCAGTTATTACCCACTGTGTTATATCTAATATTTTACAGGTATTGTGTGATTTTTCTTTTGAGAAATATATGAGTACATAGGGTACAAACCAGCAGTGAGTGACATAATTTTCTTTTTCTTATTGTCCAACTTTCTAAAATATAAACTGCTTCAGAAGTGCCGAAATGTACTAAAACAAATAACACGTCTATAAAATGCCACACTGTACACCATACTTGCGGTGAGGCAGTCGCAGTTCCTGAAATCCATCACTCATGGCCTCTGGCCTGCTGAGGAGCAGCGCACTCCTTGCTCCATTGATGAGCCATGAAAATCTGCTGCATTACACCACACACAAATAGACCCAGCATGTGGGCAGATTGGTGAGACTAGTTCCAACGGGCATGGCCTACACATTATTGGGAAACAAAAGGATTCAATTTGGCAGGCCCGATTCATTGCAGATACCTGCCAAAACAGCCTGCGGTTTTAGTTCGTTCTGGAAATCCACTTGGGTGGCCAGCTGTTCATAAGCCACAGACAACATCTTGATGAAATGAGACTGCAGTGATCAATCCGTGCAACAGTTAACTTGTTTAAATACTCTGAGAATTAGTAATAATGAGGATTGGTAGCAACTCACCATAAAGATGATTAGATGATTGCTGAGGCACAGACAGGCATGTAGAAAAGACAATCATCCTCTCTCAACTAAATTTTCAGCCATAGCTATTGTCAGAAAACGAGAGCACAATCTCTCAGACACAACTCATGCACACAGGACCACTGACTAAGGCCACTGCAGCAACAGTCTCTGAGAACCAGATCAAAACAAACTGCTCCTCATGCCTCCCGACAGCAGCTGCTAGGCTAGCGACAAGAAGTGGTGCAGCACTGACTGCAAGCTGAGGGGAGTTGTAGGAAGGGGAGAAGCATTAGTAAAGAGGGAGTAGGGAAGCAGTGCACGTTCTCACTTGCACCCAGCCAATGATGATCCATGACACCTCAGTAATCAAACCATTTCATCTACTGAGGAAAAAAAAAAAGAGATTTTTCCAGTGCTTTTTTTAAAATTTCCCTGATGTGTTTGAAATTCCCTGATTTCCAAAACCTGTGGCAACACTGCAAATGAAAAGAAAGGTAGTATGATTTTTTATTATTTTGTCTAGAAAATCTGAATTTTGTCTGAAAATTAACTGCGCAACAGAATTAAAGGATCACTTTTTGAAATACTTGCAGTTCCCATTGTGTTGCTTCAGATAGCGAGGTGTTGACACAAGCAAAAATAGGCCATAGCTCAGAAGTCCATGTGATGTGTAAGGTGTCTTAATGATGTCACGTTGGCATGAAACTTCACCAGAATTCTGTCCATCACAGTTGTTCTTACCCAAATTTCACCCATTCTTTTGACACCTCTGTGATGGAGGTTGGAACCATGATGCCCAGCATTGACGTCCTGTGATTTCCTTATGAGTGGCCAACAAAAACAATCCAGGCACACTAACATTCAGAATCAGCACGAAAATGCCTCAGGGGATCACAATTCAACCAAATTTTACCCCGTGGCATTGATTCCAACACATTTTATGGTCAGAAATGACTGTCTGCAGTGTGTTGAACAACAGGAAGATGCTCTTCACAACCTTAGACACTGCTAACACTCTTGGACATTTAAATCCTTCTGTAAGGACATTGTGGTGCTGCATCCCCATCAAACACGATCTGACCCATTTGGAGAGAACTGAAACCTCAGTTTTTGCTCTCGTGTACAGTTTAGAACCACTACAAACCATTCAAAAAATCACATAGGGGTAATGCAGGAGTAGGTTTAATAATGAAGAAAAAAATAGGAGTGCGAGTAAGCTACTACAAACAGCATAGTGAACGCATTATTGTGGCCAAGATAGACACGAAGCCCACATCTACTACATTAGTACAAGTTTTATTGCCAACTAGCTCTGCAGATGATGAAGAAATTGATGAAATGTATGATGAGATAAAATAAATTATTCAGGTAGTGAAGGGAGAGGAAAATTTAATAGTCGTGGGTGACTGGAATTCAAGAGTAGGAAAAGTTAGAGAAGGAAACATAGTAGGTGAATATGGATTGGGGGTAAGAAATGAAAGAGGAAGCTGCCTGGTAGAATTTTGCACAGAGCATAACTTAATCATAGCTAACACTTGGTTCCAGAATCATGAAAGAAAGTTGTATACATGGAGGAACTCTGGAGATACTAGAAGGTATCAAATAGATTATATAATGGTAAGACAGAGATTTAGGAACCAGGTTTTAAATTGTAAGACATTTCTAGGGGCAGATGTGGACTCTGACCATAATCTATTGGTTATGAACTGTAGATTAAAACTGAAGAAACTGCAAAAAGGTGGGAATTTAAGGTGATGGGACCTGGATAAACTGACTAAACCAGAGGTTGTACAGAGTTTCAGGGAGAGCATACGGAAACAATTGACAGGAATGGGGGAAAGAAATACAGTGTAAGAAGAATGGGTAACTCTGAGGGATGAAGTAGTGAAGGCAGCAGAGGATCAAGTAGGTAAAAAGACGAGGGCTAGTAGAAATCCTTGGGCAACAGAAGAAGTATTGAATTTAATTGATGAAAGGAAAATATAAAAATGCAGTAAAAGAAGCAGGGAAAAAGGAATACAAACATCTCAAAAATGAGATGAACAGGAAGTGCAAAATGGCTAAGCAGGACTGGCTAGAGGACAAATGTAAGGATGTAGAGGCTTATGTCACTAGGGGTAAGATATATACTGCCTACAGGAAAATTAAACAGACCTTTGGAGAAAAGAGAACCACTTGTATGAATATCAAGAGCTCAGATGGAAACCCAGTCCTAACCAAAGAAGGGAAAGCAGAAAAGTGGAAGGAGTATATAGAGGGTCTATACAAGGGCGATGTACTTGAGGACAATATTATAGAAATGGAAGAGAATGTAGATGAAGATGAAATGGGAGACATGATATTGCGTGAAGAGTTTGACAGAGCACTGAAAGACCTGAGCCAAAACAAGGCCCCGGGAGTAGACAACATTCCATTAGAACTACTGATGGCCTTGGGAGAGCAAGTCCTGACAAGACAGGCGAAATACCCTCAGACTTCATGAAGAATATAATAATTCCAATACCAAAGAAAGCAGGTGTTGACAGATGTGAAAATTACCGAACTATCAGTTTAATAAGTCACAGCTGCAAAATACTTACACGAATTCTTTACAGACGAATGGAAAAACTGTTAGAAGCTGACCTCAGGGAAGATCAGTTTGGATTCTGTAGAAATATTGGAACACGTGAGGCAATACTGACCTTACGACTTATCTTAGAATAAACATTAAGGAAAGGCAAACCTACATTTCTAGCATTTGTAGACTTAGAGAAAGCTTTTGACAATGTTGACTGGAATACTCTCTTTCAAATTCTAAAGGTGTCAGGGGTAAAATACAGGGAGCGAAAGGCTATTTACAATTTGTATAGAACCAGATGGCAGTTATAAGAGTCGAGGGGCATGAAAGGGAAGCAGTGGTTGGGAAGGGAGTGAGACATGGTTGTAGCCTCTCCCCGATGTTATTCAATCTGTATATTGAGCAAGCAGTAAAGGAAACAAAAGAAAAATTCGGAGTAGGTATTAAAATCCATGGAGAAGAAATAAAAACTTTGAGGTTTGCCGATGACATTGTAATTCTGTCAGAGACAGCAAAGGACTTGGAAGAGCAGTTGATCAGAATGGACAGTGTCTTGAAAGGAGGATATAAGATGAACATCAACAAAAGGAAAACGAGGATAATGGAATGTAGTCTCTTCAACTCGGGTGATGCTGAGGGAATTAGATTAGGAAATGAGACACTTAAAGTAGTAAAGGAGTTTTGGTATTTGGGGAGCAAAATAACAGATGATGGTCAATGTTGAGAAGATATAAAATGTAGACTGGCAATGGCAAGGAAAGCGTTTCTAAAGAAGAGAAATTTGTTAACATCAAGTATAGATTTAAGTGTCAGGAAGTCGTTTCTGAAAGTATTTGTATGGAGTGTAGCCATGTATGGAAGTGAAACATGGACGATAAATAGTTTGGACAAGAAGAGAATAGAAAAATGTGGTGCTACAAAAGAATGCTGAAGATTAGATGGGTAGATCACATAACTAATGAGGAGGTATTGAATAGAATTGGGGAGAAGAGGAGTTTGTGGCACAACTTGACAAGAAGAAGGGACCAGTTGGTAGGACATGTTCTGAGGCATCAAGGGATCACAAATTTAGCATTGGAGGGCAGCGTGGAGGGTAAAAATCGTAGAGGGAGACCAAGAGATGAATACACTAAGCAGATTCAGAAGGATGTAGGTTACAGTAAGTACTGGGAGATGAAGAAGCTTGCACAGGAAGGGTAGCATGGAGAGCTGCATCAAACCAGTCTCAGGACTGAAGACCACAAGAACAACAACAACAACAACAACGAACCATTCAATACCATTTGATGAAATTTGAACGTGGTCCAAAGCAGAAAAGGATACTTATGCTTTTTTATCCTCCTGTGGCTTGATTATGGGGAGTGTGGGGACTGGGAAATGTCATATGTGTGAATACAATGGCAAAGACCCACTAAGACCTTCCCAGTTTGCCAAAACCCTCAGTGTCACCCACATGCCTATGCTGAGCACCTTACAAATGTACCTTACAGACAGAACCCCTGACAAGACCAGATACCTGCAGGCAGGCTCTGCTGCTGCTGCTCTTTTGCCACTGCCATGCGGGGTAGCCACGCGGTCTAGGGCACCTTGCCATGGTTCACATGACTCCCACCATCAGAGGTTCAAGTCCTCTCTCGGGCATGGGTACATGTGTTATCCTTAGTGTACGTTAGATTACGTAGTGTGTAAGCCTAGGGATCGATGACCTCAGCAGTTTGGTCCCATAGGAACTTACCACAAATTTCCAATTTTCCTTTTGCCACTTCACTAATGCTCGTGTGTCTGGTAGTAGGCTATACCAAATCAGAGAGTGTCAAAAAGTTGCTTGGTCTGCAAGTGCCTAGGCTTTTGTCTCAGGTTCTGTCTATACAGGCACATTTTTAAAATTTTCAATAAAGGTGGAGGGTGCTACTGAGGGTTTTTCCTAACTGGGGGGATCTTAGAGGGACCTTTTTGCCATTTTATTCACACATGTGTCAATGTCATATCCTTCCACGATGATGCCACAACAGGATACAAAATAGGAGTGCTGAAAAAGTATAAGTACCCTTAACTCTTTCAGATCACATTCAAATTTCATCAAATGATTTTGTAGAGCCTGTAGTGGTTCCAACCTGTATACGAGAGCAAAAATTGCAGGCTCCAAAGAGGTGCAATCATGTTCTATGTCGATGCACCCTCACAATGTACTTAGAGAAGGGTTGCAACACGGGAGGGTGTTAGCAGCATCAAAGGTTGTAAAGAATGTCTCATAGTTGCTTATCAGACTGCAGACTGTTATTTTTGACTGATCTTCCCATGAAGACCCACTTAAAATGAACGTTTTCTAGTCTAATTCAGGATCGCACATGTAAACAAAATATGTAACTCGTCATGAAAAAATTATAAGTGAAAAAATAACTGTTTAATCTCATTCACTTCAAAGTGTAGAAGGTCTGTAAATGAAGGGAACAATTCCCATGAAGGGAGTCTCTAGTAATTAATAAAAATGTAAATGTGTTATTGTAATTACATATTCAAGAAGTTATTCTCGAATAAAATAACAGACATGTACTAATATTGTAGTGTACTAGCTGTTCTGGAGTAAACATACGTTTATATATGTATTTTCAGTTTTTCTATGTCAATTTTAACTGTTAATTAATCAAAAAATCATTCTAAACAATGCCGAGGATTGTTCGAGATTGTTAAGAAAGTATAAATAGTTACAGCAATGTTGGCGAAGGGGATCAGTACTTTGAGTGTATTTCAACAGGGAGCATGTAGCTTTTTGACCATGATTTATTTCATTATTGTAAGTATGTTCCAACTTATTTCAGATTTGTCAAGATGCTTTTATTTACTTTGAGATTGTAATAAATATTCAGATGAAACACTATACTGGATTAAATATTGTTTTTACTTTATAGTAAAAACCTGTAGCTGCTGTTTTCCAGGACTTCTGCTGCAACAGATTGCCAGCTACAATGAGTAAATTAACGCATAGTAACATTTTATGCTATTGTTTCCACTGTTGTTGACTACACTTAAAAAACTGGTATTTAGTTTATTGACTTATCTCTACTCAACTTTCTACTTTTAAAGAGTGTTTTACATTGTTATCCACAATGTTAAGAATAATATTAGTCAAGACACTGTTCTCAACATAAAATTCAAAAAATTAAAACAGAAAATAAGTAATGTAGACTTACGTGCTGCAGGATATAATCCCTCAGATGTAGTAACACCTGTCAACCATGGTAGATTTCTAAGTTTACCACCAATCAAAGCTTGAAGAGGATCCTCTGTGATAAATGCACCTTCGTGTGGCTTCTCAGTGACTGGTGCAAATGGGGAAAATGGATTGAAATTCCATGGCTGAAATATTAATGCTCAATTATTTTCATGTACAGTAAATATCTAACATTTCACTGTGTAAATTGTGTTTCTACCCCTAAATTATTTTATTTTACAGCCATGCAGTATTTTGTAAGACAGTGACACTATTTACCGTATTTACTCGAATCTAAGCTGCACTCGAATCTAAGCCGCACCTGAAAAATGAGACTCGAAATCAAGGAAAAAAATTTCCCGAATCTTAGCCGCACCTGAAATTTGAGACTCGAAATTCAAGGGGAGAGAAAAGTTTAGGCCGCACCTCCAAATAGAAACAAAGTTGGTCATTGTAACATGAGACACAATTTAGGTCGAATGAATGATGATACAGCTACAGTAGTTTGGTTCAAGACGTAAGCTTAGCATTTAAGCTTTACCAGGTAGCCATTGCTATGTGTCCATCCGTATTTACACGGGTTCCCTTCCTTTTTCACGTGCTTTGACCAGTTTGAATTGATTGCTTGTTTTTCTTTGATCTGATAAGTGCCGTTCTCTTTGTTATAGACGTATACATCACTCTAAGCTGAAGATGCATTACTGTACTGTGTCATGCATTGTTTGTCGCATTCTGATAATAAGTGTTTACGGCCTGTCGCCGCTCACGGCATGGCTTGCTTTTGTGCGTGCTACTGCCGCTTACAAGAGACTGCTATTTGTTGTTTCTTACACTGCTGCTTTCTTTGATAATGATCAACAAGAACCAAATAATACACTGCGTATGATAGAAGATGTTCTGAATGAGAGTTTAGCGAAAATTTTTCTCCATTTGAAAATCTTTGCAGACGCCTCTTTAGTACATTACATTCTGCACAGAAATTAGAGTAATCTTAGATTTAAAAATCTAGTCAATTGCCGTGCTTCATTTTTGACTGTATCACTATTACACATAAGAATAATACGAATATAAACACGACATGATATGTATATTCTTCCGCGTTTGCTGTTGTCTCACTCTAGTTTCGTAGTTTATTAGGCAGACAGAATTTAAATGAGATAGCAGCAAACAGGAAAGAATACGTGGCAAAATGTTTATATTCATATTATTCTTATGGTGAAGATAATACTGCATGTGATTCACAATTCTTAAAAGTTCCTATTAGCAACCATCTCTTCTCACTGGTAGGAAAAAATTCAGAACGTAGAGTTGGCCATATTGACACAAACATCCCTAACAGTCTTGCCAGTCGGATTTTCGTAGTACATTGAAACACTGCAACATTCAAAGATGAACAATATGGAATTTGTATTTAATTCGATGGATAATGTATGAAAATGCAGTGGTTGAAACTCGGGGCTGAGGAAAAAAAGCTCGTCTTCCACCTTTTATTTTTTTAATTTATTTACCGCAGAGGTTTTGGCGCCAGTATTTATCTTTGTGCCTGCAAAGCATGCCTGTGTAGTGCTACATATATTCGACGGCAGAAGTTAGTTGTGGCGGCACCTACCAACATTTCTCAGACTTTCCGCTTACTTTGCACTCGATTCTAAGCCGCAGGTGGTTTTTTGGATTACAAAAACCGGAAAAAAAGTGCGGCTTAGATTCGAGTAAATACGATATATAAAGGGCTCCACAATAAAGCTGTACAAAACACAGAAGAGACCCAAATCAAAAGTATTATCATCACAAGGTGCTCATTGCACTGACAGAAAGAATGACAATTTGTTCATCCCAAGTGAGACACTGCTCCTTCTGAATTTGAATATCCTCAACACACACCATGCAAAAATAATTTCTGGTTGATTGTGATGACAGGAAATTTATTTAAATAATCATTGAAAATAAGGAAATAAATTTATAAATTAAAATAGAAATGATAAAGCATTACGTAAGGCCTTTCATGATTGCTGTCAGTTACAATGAACTCTTTTGGTTACTCAAATTATTTCACATATTGTCGTATGTCTTCTGTCGTGGCAGCTATCAAGTAGCCAACAAAGAAGTGTTTTAACAAAGAAATATGGGATTCTCATCCAACACAATGGACAGTATTGACACAGTAGAACAGTGGGCAAGGGCACGGCCACTGAAGGGCAGGGGAAGGGAGCTGAACCTGTAGAAAAAAAATCTTTGTAAAACCAAGTCACATCCTGCACAACTATACTTCAATCTCAGTGTGGAGAAAGGCTGAATACGTAATGGATATTTAATAGTAGCATATTTGCCCTGAGCCATTTGTTATGAAGTCTCAAAACAATTTCATCATTCATTGTTAAACTAAATCGAGACACTCCCTGCTTTCTCTCCTTCAGATCGCGTCTGGGTACCCTTTTGTCAATGGAGCCAAATAAGTGAAAGTGAGAAGGTGTCAGTATGATGTTTGCATATACTGACAGACAATTACAGACAGAGAAATAATATAAGCTTCCAAAGACATCTTCGGTAAAATCAAAACAGAGAATTTGTGCCATGTTTCATAGATGAAATATTTATAGTGAAAGTTGGTGATGTCAAAAGAATCATAAAACACTGTTTTCTCACACTTATAATTATGTACAAAACATTAAGTGTCTGTGTTAATTTATGTACTAAACACATCACTCCCTCCCCCCCCCCCACCCTCCTCTCTCTCTCTCTCTCTCTCTCTCTCTCTCTCTCTCTCTCTCTCTCTCTCTCTCTCTCTCGTGGCACTGATATAAACATCTACTCGCAAGCACAGACTCTCTCTCCGCTCATGAGTTCTTTTGGATGAAACTTTGAGATGATTCAGTCTGTTTATGTGACTTGTTGTATATACATGTGTAGATGCTTGTACTTAAATTATATTTAATTTATATCTGTATTGAAATATAAAGTGGAAGTGTTTAAGTAAAAACGTATTTACAAAACTATGAATGCCTATTCTACTAGATGCAGTGCTGCACAGGTTTTTAGAATCCAAGATTCTGGAAATCCTTATAAGGTAACTGATGTGATAAGTCTTCAGATTATCTTTAAATATATGTGTCTTTCAAAACACCTTTTTTATACCTGTCAGTAGGGTGTTACTGCCTGCAGTGTCAGAACTTCAGAGTCTTCTATAATTTTCAGAAAAGCATAATGAAACTCCTTGAGAGATTAAAATTGTGGGTTAAGCAAAGTGAACATCTTATGAACACATATGGTAAAGCAATCAGTCACAGTTAGTACAAAAAGCTTAAGTCTGTGCAAGACAGTTTTGATCACATCTTACATAATCATCACTGTTGACACAATACACTTAGGTCAACATTAGACTAACTGCTATTTTATAAGTGACATATTAGTCACAAAAATTCTTTACATCAGTGATAGATCCTAGAAAGCATTAGGGACATATGTGAGAGTTACAAAACTCTGAGTAACTAAACAAACACTTTTTTGCCTTATTTTACAATTTTATTATGTTTCTGCACAACCTAGGTTTCAGGTTATGAACCCATTTTCAAGTACAAGTACATTACTGATTCCAAAGATGATAATGTGAAGATAAACATGATGATAAAGCAAACATAGTCACCTCAACTTCTTAATGTAAAATTACTTCAGTGATATTGACAAATTACATATGAAATTATACAATTCACCAATTACACTAAAGTGACTAAACATACCTAGGAATAAAGTTATGCATCAGTGTAGAACTTTTTACCTACTGATGGATTGAGGCCCAAAGTTTTATTTCTATCCCAGATGTGTGATACTATCTAAAAGAGGTGAATAATTGAATTGGGTTTGCTCATTTAATAATAGGTGTGGGGAGGTACACATCTGTATTTTTTTTCTAGAATTTCTAACTGGCTGAGTTTAGCCCCATTTTCCTCTGTGTGTAAGACTTGCTTCTTCAGTCCCCATCTTCTATGATGTTGTTTGAGCCTTGTGCAGATTGACCTCCCTGTCTATCCAGTGTAGCAAGACTGACACTCCCGGTATATGATCTCATAAACCCCACTTTTTGTGATGGCTGGTTGTTTGTCTTTTGCATTGAACAAGCAACTGCATGTTGTCTGAGGGACACAGAAAAGCACAGAGGAACCCTTTGCCTTCAAAATATTACCTATCCTGTTTGATGTTTTCCTTATTAAAGTCTGCATCATTTCTTTTCCCATTTGTCTGTGTTTTTCATTGGGGACAGTATGCACCTGGCTTGCTTCTTCTTGTGACAACCATGACTCCATCCTTGCTACCCTCCCTGTTTTCCTTTCCCTGTTGCTTCATAACCTGGGTTGTGAGTAACTGAATCCACTTTCCCTTCTTCCCTTTCTTTCCCCTCTCTCCTCCCTGATGAAGGAACTAAGTTCTGAAAGCTTGGAACATAAATTTTCTGTTGTGTTTTATGTACTGAGGTAAGTACTGCCCAGCCCCTCTATCTCTTTGTTAGTATTTGTTTCACGTTATGATCTACCGCTCAAGTTTCGAGGGTGTGCATTCCTAGAAGGGTCAGCGTACATTCCTAGAAGGGTCACTAATATATTTCTTCCTCCTATGTATATCTCATAAAAAGACCATGAAGATAAAATCAGAGATATTCAAGCCCACATGGAGGCTTACCAGCAATCATTCTTCCCTCAAAACATAGGTGACTGGAACAGGGGAAATGAGAGTGGTACACAAAGTACCCTCTGTCTCACACCATAAGGTGGCTTGTGGAGTATAAATTTAGATGTAGGTAAAGAAGTTTGAAAGCATCACAGTCTGTTGAGATAGATTGCTGTGCTGCTTATAAAATCTCAAAGACTTTGATGATTATAGTCATCTGCAAGGGAAGAATCTGACTTGGTGTAATATTGAAGCTGTTCGTCCAGTGAGACAAGCATGTGCTCTCTCTCCGCTTATATTCAATGCTCACATCTAGGAATTTATAGAACAAATTCACAAAACTAGTGAGGTGGGGATCAGAATTAATGGGCAGAAGACAGACAAGCTGCATCATTACACAGACAATATTGCTGTGGTCATGGAGACAAAAGATGATTTAACGAAGGTCCTCATTTGTCTGTGTTTTTCATTGGGGACAGTATGCACCTGGCTTGCTTCTTCTTGTGACAACCATGACTCCATCCTTGCTACCCTCCCTGTTTTCCTTTCCCTGTTGCTTCATAACCTGGGTTGTGAGTAACTGAATCCACTTTCCCTTCTTCCCTTTCTTTCCCCTCTCTCCTCCCTGATGAAGGAACTAAGTTCTGAAAGCTTGGAACATAAATTTTCTGTTGTGTTTTATGTACTGAGGTAAGTACTGCCCAGCCCCTCTATCTCTTTGTTAGTATTTGTTTCACGTTATGATCTACCGCTCAAGTTTCGAGGGTGTGCATTCCTAGAAGGGTCAGCGTACATTCCTAGAAGGGTCACTAATATATTTCTTCCTCCTATGTATATCTCATAAAAAGACCATGAAGATAAAATCAGAGATATTCAAGCCCACATGGAGGCTTACCAGCAATCATTCTTCCCTCAAAACATAGGTGACTGGAACAGGGGAAATGAGAGTGGTACACAAAGTACCCTCTGTCTCACACCATAAGGTGGCTTGTGGAGTATAAATTTAGATGTAGGTAAAGAAGTTTGAAAGCATCACAGTCTGTTGAGATAGATTGCTGTGCTGCTTATAAAATCTCAAAGACTTTGATGATTATAGTCATCTGCAAGGGAAGAATCTGACTTGGTGTAATATTGAAGCTGTTCGTCCAGTGAGACAAGCATGTGCTCTCTCTCCGCTTATATTCAATGCTCACATCTAGGAAGTTATAGAACAAATTCACAAAACTAGTGAGGTGGGGATCAGAATTAATGGGCAGAAGACAGACAAGCTGCATCATTACACAGACAATATTGCTGTGGTCATGGAGACAAAAGATGATTTAACGAAGGTCCTCAGCACGTTGGAAAAGATTCAACAGACTAAAGTGAAGGTGAATTGTAATGAAAAAGAGTATGAACATCTGAGAATAAGAATTGAAACTGAGAAGCTAGAAGTAACAGAGCAACTTACTTATTTGGCAAACAGGACCACAAGAGATGGTAGAAGCTGGAAAGAAATTGTTAGCAGAATACAGACAGCCAAAGCTGCACTGAATATGAGGAAGAACTTACTTACCAACAAGAACATCAGTCTGGAAATAAGGAAACAAAGAGGAAGGCAAAAGAGGGGAATGGCTTACTGCTGCAAACAAACCTCAGGATTGAACACTAGAGAGAGAGAGAGAGGGGGGGGGGGGGGATGGGGACGGGGGAAGAGAGCTCTGCTGGTAAATGATTTACATTTCCAACTAAAGATTTGGTGATGATGATGTTTGGTTTGTGGAGTGCTCAACTGCACAGTCATGAGTGCCCTTACAATGTCCCGATCTTTACACAGTACAATTTTAGCCACATTCACGAATGCTGATGATGATTAATTGATGGAGACAACACAAACAGCCAGTCCCCGGGCAGAGAAAATCCCCAACCTGGCCAGGAATCGAACCCGGGACCCTGTGATCCAGAGGTGACAACACTAGCCACTAGACCATGAGCTGTGGACTGAAGATTTGGTGTACGCTTGCAACATGTGTACTTTGCGTTATATGTACTGCAACCCACACTGCATACAGTTTCATATCTCCTTTCCAATGCTTTAAGAATTCCAGTTTAACAACTATGACATGCACTTTTTATGTAAAATTTTCAGATATCAGTGTACTGGAACTGTTCAATCAAAGGGTGTATGGTTCTGACAATAGCTCTAGTTTCTGCATTAAATGATACAAATGTAGATTTGTTGACAGCAAAAATGCCTCAGTTGCTATAAGTTGGTGATTTAATTTACCAGGAAAAGAACTATTAAGAACATGTAATAGATATATGAAGCCTTCTTCTATTCATCAAAAATTGAAACCACTGGGATGCCTGGAGTTGAAGCCACTGCCAAAGTTGATCCTGACTGATTTCAGGATGTGCAGTACTGATGCTGTCTGCTGCTGTTGTAGTTCCACTAACTGTAGAATGACCTCCATGTTTCCAGGACAAAAATTCACTTTATGTTGTTTGTCACTATTCTGTCATATTACACTAAAGATGCTTGATATAAAGAGTGTTTACACAGTTCATGTTACACACTTCTAGAGATTGAAGAGGAAACTTAGTAGATAAAGTTTTGCGTAAGAATTCATGTCCAGAAACAGTTTGTTTCCATGTTATGAGGAAAACATGAGCTACTCAATCGTGTGCTAGATGTTTCATATGCAGTGTGCCTATTACGGTAGGCGACTCACATTCATGAATGGTATGATGATGTGATATCACGTGATGTTCTTTGTTTCCATCTGCCTTGTTTTCAAGCTTCCTGGTAATGTGTCAGTTGACATTGTGATGATTAGTACTGCAGAAACAGGATGCCTGAGTACACATTCACAGAGTACATCAATTTGTTGTTAGATTATGGTGAAGCTTACCATGATGGAAGAGGAGCTCAATATCTGTAGTACAAGTACTTTGCAGTATGACTCTATCCCATTCCATGTTTGCCAGAGCAGAATAACAACTGTGAGAAAGTGGGAAATTCACAACCAATAGAGCAAACTGTGGTGCTCCAAGAAGGGGGCGCACTATTTTATTGGAAGAGGAAGCACTTCATCAAGTTGAAGAGAACCCGTCAACGAATATTCGATCCATTGCACATGATATATGTGTCTCCCTCATCTGTCTGACATGTTCTGCATGAACAGCAAATCCACTCATATCACATTCAGAAGGTACACACCTTGCTCCTGGTGGATTTTGTGCTATTTGTCAATTTCTGTACTTGGTTTGTACACTGTTGTGCAGATTTTCCTTGATTTCCAAAGTGAATTTTATTCACCGACAAAGCACATTTCAAAAGCAATATGTTTTGAACACTTGAAACAGCCACATTTGGAATCAAGAGAACCCAAAACCAATGTGTACATGAAGACTTCAGCATGCCTTTAGCATTAGTGTCTGGGAAAGTATCTGCAAAGGTCATGTGAGTGGGCTGTACATCCTTCCTCCCCACCTGAAGAGTGCCATGTACTTAATATTCCTGAAACAAATGTTGGTGGAGTTTTTGGAAGATGCCCCATCGGACATTTGGCATGAATTATGCTTCCAGAATGATGACATGGCAGTACCTTTTGCAATTCATTCCCGACATCATCTGAACATAGTCTATGGGTACAGGTGGATCAGTCGAGGTGGACCACATGCTTAGCCACAAAGATCCCCCGATTTAACCTTCTTAGACTTTTACTTGCGGGGCCAAATGAAGAGTCTTGTTTACAAGACCCCTGTCCAGTTGGAGGGAGATATGGTTACATGGATCTTGGCTGTAGCAGAAGTGATTAACCATACACCACTCATGTTGGACAGAGTTTAGAACTTAGCTCACAGATATTCTGTGTGCCCCAAACTTCGTGGTCAACACGTCACACAGCTGTTGTAATATCAAAGTAAACAGGACTGAAATCTGTACATTTTGTCTTCCTTGTAAAATGGAAATGAACCATTTCTGGACATGGGTTCCCAAGTAAAACTTGACCTACTAAGTCCCCTCTACAACCTCTAGAAGTGTGCAACATGAATTGTGAAACATCCAGTATGGACTCATATCTCACAAGTCTCTAAGTTCCATTATTGTAGACAGCGCTCTACATTTATTTCCATGTAAAACTCAGTACAAAGAGACGTAATAAATATGGAATCATTTTCTAACTAAAATTACACAATGCAAGGATTACAAGTGGTACAAAACCATTCACTAAACATAAATTATAACTTTAATAAAAGGCTCCACAACTGTTGTTATGAACCACAAGGATTACCTGACAGAATGACTCTGGTAGCTGTCAGATACTTCCACGTGCAAACCTTGCCACAGTGACCCCATTTTAGAAATCCAGCAGGATCTCCAGTCACTCCTAAAATTCTTAGGCCCATCCCATAATCTCTCCCCAGAGTCCATCTCTCTGCTCATCCTTACCACTCACCGCATTCCTACCTTCTACATGCTTCCTAAAGTCTATAAACGCAACTACCCAGGATGCTCCGTTGTGGCTGGTTACAGTGTCCCCCACTGAGAGAATCTCTTGATCTCATAGACCAACATCTTCAAACTATTGCCCGGAACTTACCCTCCTATATAAAAGATACCAACCATTTCCTCCATTGACTCTCCACAGTTCCTGTACCTTTATCACACAGTGCCCTGCTTTACACTAACTTCCCTAATGCCCACAGGGTTACCACTATTGAACACTAATTTTCCCAATGTCCAATGGATTCCAAACCAACAACCTCCTTCCTAGTCACAATGACTAACTATATCCTCACCCACAATTACTTCTCCTTTGAAGGCAACTACAAACAAATCGTGGGTATGGTTATGTGCACACACATGGCACCACCCTATGCCAACCTATTCATGGGCCATCTAGAGAAATATTTCCTAAACACCCAGAATCCTAAACCCCTCACCTGGTTCAGATTCATTGATGACATCTTTGCTGACAGCAAGGACGTGCTATCCACATTCCTCTAGAACCTCAACAACTCCTCCCCCCATTTGCTTCAACTAGGCCTACTCCACTCAACAAGCCACCTTCCTTGATGTCTACATGCACCTCAAAGATGGCTACATCAGCACCTCCATCCATTTCAAACCTACTAACCACCAGCAATACCTCCAATTTGACAGCTGCCACCCGTTCCATACCAAGAAGTCCCTTCCCTACAGCCCAGCCACCCATGGTTGTCGCAGCAGGAGTGACAAGTGGTCCCTCTCTAAATATACTGAGGGTCTCACTGAAGCCTTCAAAGACTGTAATTATCCTCCCAACCTTGTACAAAAACAAATCTTTCCAGACTAGCATTACCTCCCAAAGTCCCACCGTCCGGCCACGATCTACCCATGAGTGGAGCAACTGAATTACATTCTCCATCAGGGTTTCGACTACCTCTCATCATGGCCTGAAATGAGAAATCTCCTGCCCACCATCCTTCTCACCCCTCCCACAGTGGTATTCCACCATCCACAGAATTTACACAATATACTCATCCATTCCTACCCAACCCCTGCTCCCAATCCCTTACTTCACACCCCTGTAATAGACCTAGATGCAAGACCTGTCACACACATCCTCCCACCATCATATACCCAGTCAGGTCACAAACATCGCCTATCCCATCAAAGGGTCTCAAACATCACCTATCCCATCAAAGGCAGGGCTATGTGTGAAACCAGTCATGTGATCTACAAGTGAAGCTGAAATCACTGTGCTGCATTCTTTGTGGGCATAACAACCAACAAGATGTCTGTCTGCATGAATGACCACTGACAAACTGAGACCAAGAAACAAGTGGACCATCCTGTTGCTGAGCATGCTGCCAAACATGACATCCTTCATTTCAGTGACTACTTCACAGCCTGTACCATATGGATCCTCCCCAACAACACCAGCTTTTCTGAATTGTACAGGTGGGAATTTTCCCTGCAATACATCTGACATTCCTGTAACCCTCCTGGCCTCAACTTTTTGTCCTCACCCATCCAGCCTCTTCCCTGTTCCCATTCCAGCACTACACAGCCCTCATTCCACCATCACATCGCACCCAGTCTTTTTATTTCTCTCCTTTTCTGCTACCCCTCCCTCCCCCTCCACAGCCTAGCCTCCTCTTTACCCCCATTTAGTCACCACTCCCATCATGCACTGGTGCTGCTGCTCACAGTGTGGTTTTAATTGCCTGAGACTAGTCAAATGTGTGTGTGTGTGTGTGTGTGTGTGTGTGTGTCATCTATTTTTGACGAAGGCCTTACTGGCTGAAAGCTATTTCTGTGACAGTCTTTTTGTTGTGCCTGTCTGTGACTCAGAATCTCCGCTATATGGTGAGTAGCAACTTTCCTTTTCATAATGTTGCTGTAACTTAAATAACATTCATATCTACCACAAAAATGTGAATTTGCCTATATTATATAATTTATCTATTGAACTGTGATTAAAAAAAGAAGTGTGCAGAATTCAATATTTAATCAAATGTAATATAATGGCCAAACAACTACTGCACCTGAAATAGGAGCACCTTCTCAACCAGTTGACCTGCAGGTCGACTCCTTAGGCATCTAATAAGCATAGTAGATGAATCAGTATCACAACCTACTGCTGCTCCAAGTCGGAATGCTTTTTCTCTCATTCCCTCTGCATTTGCCCAAGCGCACAATGCTGTGCCACTTGTTGATATGCCTCTGACAAACAAACCTATGCAAAGTACATAATTCTTGTAAATAGATTGAAGTGTACACACAATGCTTCATATACTTGAAATAACAAATAAAACACAAATGTGTAGCTGACAAACAATTTCTCACCGCAGCTGCAACCCCCAAGTAAACAGTTACGGTATGGTGACCATATTTTTTTGACCCAAATACTCAAGCACATTAAAAATTATGATATTTAAAAAAAGAAAATAATAACAAAAAACTTAATGAAATGTAGTAAATACAAAATATCAGTTTAATGTGTTACAAACGTACATTAATGTATTCTTTATTAGTATCTTCTAAGCTGAAGGAATGCGAATAGACCAACTGTACGTATCAGTGCGGTTTATTTTCTTCAGAATTTCTGTATTCTTCAACAGCGTTTGAAAAAATTAAACATAATTTTGATCATAATTTACTCTGCGCACTGGTACTGCTTCCACAGTGTCTACAGCAAGCTCTGTTTCGTCACTGGTCCACATATTTTTCCACAGTGCTAGTGGCAGGAATGCAGAAGAGGAACTCTGCACAGTCCGATATAGTTTCATGTATGCATATAGGGGAAACCAGCTCTGCACCTTGTGCACATCATGAGGCATAACATGCTGAACACCTTCATCTGTTAAATTTTCCACTCCTATGAATACTAAATTCTTTTCTGATTTTTCATTCTGTTTTCAACACAGTTGCAAACATAATGTGTAAAATGTGCATTTATATGCCAGAGTGTTATTTAATCAAAGTCTCACATAAATTCATTGGCCTGTTGATTCTGCTGACCTTCTTGATGTCAATATTGCCATTAATTTTATGAGAGAACCACTTAATCAAAAGCTGTAGCCAACAGTAAATTCTAATATAGTACCCAATGGAAAACCTTTTTGAGCTGAAAGGAAAAATATGAAGTGCTGTTGACATTCACTCAAAAGCAGACATTTCACTCTTTCTGAGAACATACTTTAAAATATCTGAAACCAATTAATTTATGAAATAACTGAAACTGAAAGTTCAGGCCCTCATCATTTCAGTTGCCTATTTTGCCTCAGTGCTTGCAAGATTCTGATTTGTAACACTGTACTTCTGTTGTTACATTTTTTCTGATTCAGATGATACCTCACGTTAATTATTTCACTAACTGAGAGTTGGAACAATTTGTCATTACATAAAATTATCTTCATTCCCAATGCAAAAACGTAACAGGGTTCTGTATACTTTTATAATTTACTAACTGCCAACATTTTTCATAAACTGAACAACAACTAAGTCTTATGCTTCACTAAAGGTAACTAAATCTAACCTAGCTAATTTTCAAAACATTATGAGTTGCCAAAATCATAATATGTTCTTATGCCAGTCTTTAACTAGAATACCCCTCCCCAGAATCACCATTCTATGGTTGGGAAGTAAAAGTTTATCATCTATGTGTAACTAATCTGTAAAGATACATTTGTTCCAGTAGAGACAGTGTTAACTAGTGCAAATCTTCTTCACTACTCAATTGTATTATTAATTATGATGTTTTCTGCTCAACATAAAAAATGTGTTATTCTGTTGAAATTATTCTGCCACGAGATAGAGATTAATTATCTTGTGACTGTTATGTTGATATACTTTGTTCACAATAAATGATTGCTAATCATTTTGTCAACTTTAGGCAAACTTAAATTGAATCAAAAGAGCTATAACCATGTGCAGACACGAAGCCCATGCCTACTACAGTAGTACAAGTTTATATGCCAACTAGCTCTGCAGATGATGAAGAAATTGATGAAATGTATGATGAGATAAAAGAAATTATTCAGATAGTGAAGGGAGAGGAAAATTTAATAGTCATGGGTGACTGGAATTCAAGTGTAGGAAAAGGGAGAGGAGGAAACATAGTAGGTGAATATGGATTGGGGGTAAGAAATGAAAGAGGAAGCCGTCTGGTAGAATTTTGCACAGAGCATAACTTAATCATGGCTAACACTTGGTTCAAGAATCATAAAAGAGGTTGTATACATGGAAGAATCCCAGAGATATTAAAAGGTATCAGATAGATTATATAATGGTAAGACAGAGATTTAGGAACCAGGTTTTAAATTGTAAGACACTTCCAGGGGCAGATGTGGACTCTGACGACAATCTATTGGTTATGAACTGCAGATTAAAGTTGAAGAAGCTGCAAAAAGGTGGGAATTTAAGGAGATGAGACCTGGATAAACTGACTAAACCAGAGGTTGTGCAGAGTTTCAGGGAGAGCATAAGGGAACAATTGACAGCAGTGGGGGAAAGAAGTATAGTAGAAGAAGAATGGGTAGCTCTGAGGGATGAAGTAGTGAAGGCAGCAGAGGATCAAGTAGGTAAAAAGACGAGTGCTAGTAGAAATCCTTAGGTAACAGAAGAAATATTGAATTTAATTGATGAAAGGAGGAAACATAAAAACGCAGTAAATGAAGCAGGCAAAAAGGAATACAAATGTCTCAAAAAGGAGCTCGACAGGAAGTGCAAAATGGCTAAGCAGGACTGGCTAGAGGACAAATGTAAGGATGTAGAGGCTTATCTCACTAAGGGTAGGATAGATACTGCCTACAGGAAAATTAAAGAGACCTTTGGAGAAAAGAGAACCACTTGTATGAATATCAAGAGCTCAGATGGAAACCCAGTCCTAACCAAAGAAGGGAAAGCAGAAAGGTGGAAGGAGTATATAGAGGGTCTATACAAGGGCGATGTACTTGAGGACAATATTATAGAAATGGAAGAGAATGTAGATGAAGATGAAATGGGAGACATGATATTGCGTGAAGAGTTTGACAGAGCACTGAAAGACCTGAGCCGAAACAAGGCCCCGGGAGTAGACAACATTCCATTAGAACTACTGACGGCCTTGGGAGAGCCAGTCCTGACAAAACTCTACCATCTGGTGAGCAAGATGTATGAGACAGGCAAAGTACCCTCAGACTTCAAGAAGAATGTAATAATTCCAATACCAAAGAAAGCACGTATTGACAGATGTGAAAATTACCGAACTATCAGTTTAATAAGTCACAGCTGCAAAATACTAACGCGAATTCTTTACAGATGAATGGAAAAGTTGGTAGAAGCCAACCTCGGGGAAGATCAGTTTGGATTCCATAGAAATATTGGAACACGTGAGGCAATACTGACCTTACGACTTATCTTAGAAGAGAGATTAAGGAAAGGCAAACCTACATTTCTAGCATTTGTAGACTTAGAGAAAGCTTTTGAAAATGTGACTGGAATACTCTCTTTCAAATTCTAAAGGTGTCAGGGGTAAAATACAGGGAGCGAAAGGCTATTTACAATTTGTACAGAAACCAGATGGCAGTTATAAGAGTTGAGGGGCATGAAAGGGAAGCAGTGGTTGGGAAGGGAGTGAGACATGGTTGTAGCCTCTCCCCGATGTTATTCAATCTGTATATTGAGCAAGCAGTAAAGGAAACAAAAGAAAAATTCGGAGTAGGTATTAAAATCCATGGAGAAGAAATAAAAACTTTGAGGTTTGCCGATGACATTGTAATTCTGTCAGAGACAGCAAAGGACTTGGAAGAGCAGTTGAACGGAATGGACAGTGTCTTGAAAGGAGGATATAAGATGAACATCAACAAAAGCAAAACGAGAATAATGGAATGTAGTCGAATTAAGTCGGTGATGCTGAGGGAATTAGATTAGGAAATGAGACACTTAAAGTAGTAAATGAGTATTGCTATTTGGGGAGCAAAATAACTGATGATGGTCAAAGTAGAGAAGATATAAAATGTAGACTGGCAATGGCAAGGAAAGCGTTTCTAAAGAAGAGAAATTTGTTAACATCAAGTATAGATTTAAGTGTCAGGAAGTCGTTTCTGAAAGTATTTGTATGGAGTGTAGCCATGTATGGAAGTGAAACATGGACAATAAATAGTTTGGACAGGAAGAGAATAGAAGCTTTCAATATGTGGTGCTACAGAAGAATGCTTAAGATTAGATGGGTAGATCACATAACTAATGAGGAGGTATTGAATAGAATTGGGGAGAAGAGGAGTTTGTGGCACAACTTGATGAGAAGAGGGGACCGGTTGGTAGGACATGTTCTGAGGCATCAAGGGATCACAAATTTAGCATTGGAGGGCAGCGTGGAGGGTAAAAATCATAGAGGGAGACCAAGAGATGAATACACTAAGCAGATTCAGAAGGATGTAGGTTGCAGTAGGTACTGGGAGATGAAGAAACTTGCACAGGATACGGTAGCATGGAGAACTGCATCAAACCAGTCTCAGGACTGAAGACCACAACAACAACAACAACAACCATGTGCAGTATCAATGTGACTTTACCTGCATGCAAAACAAACTGGTGAAACCTTAACTGGCATTAAACCTTTAATATTTCTTAAAGTGGCATTAAAAGTGATTAATTTGAACATTACATAATGTGTGGGCCACATTGTTGGAGCTATCCTCCTTTCTTGACTGTGTTCAGCATGTTACAATGGCTTAGAGAAGAGATACCAGTTATGGAGAGCACCAAAGCAAGTATAGTGAATTTGTTACGAAAAGTGTAAATGAGTACACTTTGGTAAGAGTTGAATTTCTTTGTCAAACAGTTTCACCAATTTAGCTAAAACTAACAATAAAATGAACCAAAGAGGTGCAATAAATATTCAATTCAACATAAATCATTTCATAAATGTCAAATCCAGGACAAACAGTGTCAGGAATTACCTTTTGAAACAGATTTTATATGTGTAATGCCCAGTGATCAGTCTGATGTTACATTCTCATAGTTGAATGACTGCTTCTCCATAATTGTGACATATCGTTTTCATAGTTACAATGTATGCCAAAAGATGGAATTATAGAACACCAAAACCAGTCATCAGAAATAAAATATTGTTGAGTCAACAATGGTAACAGTTTTCTTCATTTTGTGAAAAAGCCCCTGTATACAATTTCAAATATGATATTCTCATAATCTGGCTCCCAAAATAAGGACACATTCTTGCTATTTTTCCTTTCAAGATCTTAAGACCTTCTCTGAATGCCATTTCACATAATGTTCTTCAGTTCAACAAGCCACTTACCTTGACGTTGACCACCACATTTCCAATAGATTCATAATAAGGTTTGTTTGCTGAGGATTCCAATAACTGTCATGTACTCTTCACCAAAATAAGTCTTCTTTATGTTCTGGGTACATTAATTAATTCATATATCTTACTTCTAAATCCCAACATAGAAAAGAGGAAAATTACTTCTCTCTCTCTCTCTCTCTCTCTCTCTCTCCCCTCCCCTCCCCTCCCACCCTATCCCACCTTCCCTCCCCTACTGCTTCCTCTCTCCAGCCCCCTTCTAAGAATCATCAAGTGTATTATCTCATGTTTTGGCAGATGTTTGCAATTTTGTCTCATGTGTTGTCCCATATTGTGCTGTCTGTCTGCTATCATCAACAGCAACACTATTCAGTCACTAATGGAGTATTGGTTCTTCTCTGTGTTTTGTTGTTTCTATGAACACATTTTGTTAAGCCAAATACCTCATTAGGCTATTATGAGGCTGTTATATCAAATGGACATTGTAATGTAACAGACTGAGAATTGTTAATGAGCAATATGATACGCTTGTTTAATAAGCACTGTAATACATGTATATTTCATTTTTCATAGTTAATCTTTAATTTCCTATGTTTCTTCATAGTATTACATCAGTGCTATGCAATTATGTTCATATTTCTATCATTTTTCCTTTATTTACACCCGCGTCCGGCCATCCTGATTTAGGTTTTCCGTGATTTCCCTAAATCGCTCCAGGCAAATGCCGGGATGGTTCCTTTCAAAGGGCACGGCCGACTTCCTTCCCTAATCCGATGAGACCGATGACCTCGCTGTCTGGTCTCCTTCCCCAAACAACCAACCAACCTTTATTTACATTCATTATTCTACAATTGAAATAATCGACCAGACGATATGTAAGACATTTAATTGTTAACATTACACAATTGTTCCAATAGTCCATTAAATTTTGGGCATGCAGCCATACAAATAAAATTTCCTCCACTGATATTTTGGCCGTGTATCATCCAGCCATCCTCAGAGTGAGTCACAAGACTGATGACAAGATGCCAAGCTTGGCCTTATATGCTCCACCATGGCGGTACTGCGCATGCGGGTCACACATGCTGGTCGGCAGCAGAGAAATACGTTTACACATGCGCTGCCTGTGACGAAGGCATACAGACATTCAATTCACTTATCAATGTATGATCAGCGGCAGTGACACCATGACGATTTCTCTGCAATTTAATTACCCCAAGAGCCGAATTCCATGCTTTGTCCAAATTAAAACCATTATCTATATTTATTAAATTATTAGCTACTCTAATCTCTATAGCTTCCTTGAAGACAGATTCCCATAAAGAAAAGGTGGATGTTAAAATCTTCACATCACTGTAATTCATGGAATGCCCTGTATCAATACAATGTTCGGCCACAGCTGACTTGTCTGGCTGTAATAAGTGTGTGTCTCTTCGATGCTCCACACACCTCTCATGAACGGTGTGTGTTGTTTGACCTATATATGACTTCTCAAAATTTCTACAAGGAATCTGATACACACCAGCTTTACGAAGCTGTAATTCATCCTTCACAGAGCCGAGTAAAGCTGCAATCTTTGTGGGGGGCCGTAATATCACCTTAACACAGTGTTTCTCAAGAATACGGCATATCTTCGAGGAAAGAGCACCCACATAGGGCAAAAATGCACTACATCTGAAGGAATTACTATCTTCTTCCCCATCACGTACCTTCATTTTAGGTTTTGCATCGAATGCTCTACAAATTTATTGCAGAGAAAATCCATTTGAGGTATGTGAGCTCTTCTTGCAAATTGTCTTTATCGGTTATACAGTGCTCCTGATGCACTAAGGTCTTAAGGACACCTCTGGTCTGTGAAGGGTGATGGCAGCTACTGACATGAAGATATAGATTTGTGTGTGTTGGTTTCTGATATACGGCATATCCTAATGTGCCATCACCTTTACGGTGAACAGCAGCAACCAAAAAAGGGAGGCAGCCGTATTTTTCTATTTCCATAGTAAATTTAACACTAGCATGGATGGAATTCAAATGCTCAAGAAATCAATGTAATTCATCCATCCCATGGGGCCATACCACGAATGTGTCATCCAGAAGACCATTGGTTTAAAACTTGGTGAGTCCAGTGCCTTGTCCTCACAGTCTTCCATGAATAAATTAGCTACCAAAGGGGAGAGGGGACTTCCCATAAAAATACCATCAATTTGCTCATAAAGTTCACCATTCAACTCAAAATAAAATAATAAAAGCACATGTTCAAATAAGGCCATAATGTTCTTATCAAAATGTTGGCCGATAAAGGATAAAGAGTCCTTTAAAGGTACCTTGGTGTATAATGATACTACGTCAAAACTAACAAGCACATCCATACTATTTAGCCCGACATTGCTAAGTCTCTGAATAAAATCCATAGAATTACAAATGTGGTGACTACATTTTTCTACCAATGGTTTTAATAAGGAAGCTAAATATTTGGCAGAAAAATATGTTGGTGAACCGATAGTGCTCATTATAGGTCTCATGGACAAGTCCTCTAAACGCTCATCCTTACCCATCTTGTGAACTTTAGGAGGACCATAAAATCTCAGTGGTACTGCACCTCGTACTTTTAAACTTCTTATGACTTCCTTCGGTAGTGATGTAGCGTTCAGCAAGGCAGCAGTCCTTATTGTCACCTTGTTAGTAGGATCTTTGTTAATCTTCTGGTAAGCACAAGAACTAAGTAGACCACATATCTTTTCTTTGGAGACTTGTAAACTGCAGAGAAGTCATCATGGTGTTACCGCCACCGATCATACGTTGATAAGTGAATTGAATGTCTGTACGCCTTTTCCACAGGCGGTGCATGTGTTAATGTATTTCTCTGCTGCCGACCAGCATCTGTGACCCGCATGCGCAGTACCTCCATGGTGGAGCATATGAGACTGTGCTTGGCATCTTGTCGTCAGGCTTGTGACTCACTCTGAGCATGGCCAGATGATACACGGCCGAAATATAAGTGGAGGAAATTTTATTTGAATGGCTACTTGCCTGAAATTTAATGGACTATACATTATGCTGCAAGAAGTTGAAAATGCACAATAGTGATTTTCATAAAAAGACATTGATTTAGAAAAAGTTGTGATTATTAGAATAATATTAATACTCCGGAATGAGATTTTCACTCTGCAGCGGAGTGTGCACTGATATGAAACTTCCTGGCAGATTAAAACTGTGTGTCCGACCGAGACTCGAACTTGGGACCTTTGCCTTTCGCGGGCAAGTGCTCTACCATCTGAGCTACCGAAGCACGACTCATGCCCGGTACTCACAGCTTTACTTCTGCCAGTATCTCGTCTCCTACCTTCCAAACTTTACGGAAGCTCTTCTGCGAACCTAGCAGCTGTAAGTACCGGGCGTGAGTCGTGCTTCGGTAGCTCAGATGGTAGAGCACTTGCCCGCGAAAGGCAAAGGTCCCGAGTTTGAGTCTCGGTCGGGCACACAGTTTTAATCTGCCAGGAAGTTTCATATCAGCGCACACTCCGCTGCAGAGTGAAAATCTCATTCAGGAAACATCCCCCAGGCTGTGGCTAAGCCATGTCTCCGCTATATCCTTTCTTTCAGGAGTGCTAGTTCTGCTAGGTTTGCAGAAGAGCTTCTGTAAAGTTTGGAAGGTATGAGACGAGATACTGGCAGAAGTAAAGCTGTGAGTACTGGGCATGAGTCGTGCTTCAGTAGCTCAGATGGTAGAGAACTTGCCCGCGAAAGGCAAAGGTCCCGAGTTCGAGTCTCGGTTGGGCACACAGTTTTAATCTGCCAGGAAGTTTAATATGAATACTAGTTGTTATTTTGGTCCTTGTGACTGGGAGTCAAAACGTAACTGAGTGTCAAAATCATAATAAATAGACAAAACTGGTCAAATAAGTTATATGTGGTAATTCTAGTAATGCTATCAAAATAGGAGAAAGTTAATTAAAAATCATGATCATAGTAATATTAATTTAAAATGTTAAGTACATTTAATGTGCATCTCAAAGCAAAATCACCTGGATTATGAAATTATAAATCTTGGCAAAGGAATAAACAGCTGGCGCACTGGATAACAAGTTCTTGGTTAACTTGTCGTGTCAAATTCAGATAAAATCCGAAGCTCCTGGATAACTTCCTCCATCATCATTGTCAGGGTCTACATATGACTTAGACCTTAGCAAAATCCAACAAAATTCGATATACCCATAATAATTTGTGAAACCTATTTTTATTGCTGATGTTGTTAGGCATATGAAACATTATCATGTCTCAACCTTCACAGAAAAATCACAACTTAATTACACATCGTAGCTGCACATTGACCATACCATATGAATCTACTTCATAAATTCTACCTCCAATGTGACCTCACTCTCCACTCTACCGGTAGAAAGAAAAGGTACACCATCCAAGCTAAGTGTGAGCATAAGCAGTGTGCTTATAAGTGGTTTGTATGAAAAACATAATAGTAATTACCATAACTGCTATGAAATTGTTCTTTATTACTGTGACTTTATGGAATCTCGGATTGCTTTCATGAAACACAAAACCATATCAGTGAATAATATTGTTGTATGTAAACAGACTGCACATATGAAGTCATACCATGTAGTAGACCAATATATTAGCATTCATTATGTAATAGTATAAAGACAAATAACTTAAACAGTTCATCACTGTCTTAGAGTGAGGTATTCAGTTATAAAAATCTTTCTTGTAGACAAAAAAATGGATTTCAAACTCAAATCATATCTACTTGACCACTCCTTCTACACCACAGAATCATTTGTGAATGTGTGAAACTGTAATGTGTGTGTGTGTGTGAGGGAGGGAGGGAGGGAGGGTGGGTGGGTGGGGGGCAGAGGGAGAGAGCGCAAGAATTATAGATAACTGTGTTAAAAATATGCTGTAGCTTAAAATAAATGGAAATGATCACCATGTTGCAATATTTCTCACTAAGAATATGTATTACAACAGTAAACTAAATAAATTGTACCACATCACCATAGAAAGAAAGATAGAAATTATGATCCATGGAATATGCAAATTTTACTGTAAGTGAGAGTAAAATAAAACTAATTTTGTCCTCGTTACCTTTTGAAAGTGGTGACAGGAAATGATATTGCACACTTGATGCACCTGCTGATGTCCCTGCAATTGTTACACTGTCAGGATTTCCTCCAAATGTTGCTATATTCTTCTTAACCCACTTCAATGCCAATACCTGATCTTTCAACCCATTGTTGCCAGGAAGCACTTCATCTAAAGTACTTAAAAACCCTGTTAAAGAAAATTATGTCTCCATTAATGCATCATACTTTTTAGAAACTACTATGAAGAAGAAACTTCAGAAAAAGTAACAAGTTAACACATGTATTATGGAATATATTTAAAAATAATTTACTATTTCAAACAATGGAAAATCCAGGGCGGAATGCAACAATATTAGAGAAGGAAAGTTGCTACTCACCATAGAGTGGAGATGCTGAGTCGTGATAGGCACAACCAATAGATTCACACAATTACAGCTTTCAGCCATTAAGACCGTTCTCAACAACAGACACTCATACACACATGCACACACACACTCATGCAAACGCAACATGCACACACATCTGCAGTCTCAGGCAACTGAAACCATACTATTTCTGCAATTAACAACAAAAACTATTATTATTAGTGAAGGCATGTAGAGATTCCCTTTTTCAGACTTAAATCTGTGAATGACTTGCTAACAGTTCTTATTGCAATATGAAAAAACTCCAATTTCTACCCAAAATCCATATGGAGTATATTCTAATTGAGGTTATGTGTATCACTGTAGACTGGAACAGATAATGTTTGTCATGAAGAACACTGAAGAAAAAAAACATAATGACATGTAAGTTTAAGAATTTGAAGATACTTGAAGATATCTATATAGGATATCTGTTTATCGCTGAATTGCCCAAAGGCATTTATTGTGTAAAGTATTTGGAAGAGAAAGTACACTAGTGTTTTTTCCTGTAGGTTAAGACAATGAGAGATATATTTTAGAGCAAAGTTTTTACTAATTTTTTTTTCAAAGTTTTGACAGATGTAGACCATTATACTCTCTTCGTAGTCATGTGACATGGGAATAAATAAGTAACTGAACAAATTGCAACTAATAAAGATGATAATGAAATTCCTTTTTCTCAGTAGACATTACAGCTAATCTTTCATTTTTACACTGGTATTTCAGTCTAAATGCCATACATTCATTAAAATAATAAAAATTTAGGTCCTCTTCATATTTGTATAATAAATCATAAATTAAAAACAAAGACATGTTATGTCTGTTATAACACTAAATTTCACCTTTTTTTAAACTCGCTGTCCATTTCCTTACAAATGACTGGTTATAACAATTTGGCCTCGAGAGCCACAGACTGTGTGTGTGTGTGTGTGTGTGTGTGCGTGTGTGAGAGAGAGAGAGAGAGAGAGAGAGAGAGAGAGAGAGAGAGTGTTGTATAATTCAGAAAAAGGCTTTTTTGCCAAATTCTCACATTTAGCAGTCTTTTAGTTGTGCCCATATGCGACTCAGCATCTCTAGACGGTAAGTAGAAATCTACCCTTTTCATAAAATTGTCTATCAAAGAGGTTTTCAGAATATGGCTTCACACTCTGAATTTTGGAAAAATATACAAGCTGCTAATGAGGATTATTTTTATATTTAGTGGTTATTTTTATATTTAGAAAGCTATAATTATCAGAAAGCAAAACAGAAAATTTTCATCAATATGTCAACATTCTTTAATGCCTATTGGCTTGATAAAATATACTAAGAAGAAAGGAAGATCAACTTTTTTAAATATAGTATTACATGCTCTATTGATCTACTTTTACTTTTGAGAAGTCTTAACACTAAGAAATTTCATGCATTTTGATTAATGTCACATAAATTTCTAAGAAGTGTAATAATGTTTCCTCATATAAAAGTAAACCTAGTTGGAATTATATGATTTTTGGTTACTACCAACAGTGGATTGACTATAAAAGGTGTGCTTACTGCTGTGAAACCCAGAGATATCATCTCTGACACAAGTCTCAGGTGACACACCACATCCTCTGCCTACCTCATCTGCTACTCTACCCTGTTCCATTGTAGCACATTCCTGCAGCCAGATGCTCCAGTTGCAGAAAAAGAACCCAAAAACATGGTTTGCCTTGGTGGACAACATCTTGGACATTCATGGAATAATTAACGAAGATGTTCATTTTATTTGACTTATCAGCCATTTCCGTGATCATACAGATGTTATTAGTTATTTGATTCTTAACCCATCTACTCAACCTAAACACATCACATTGGGCTCTTCTTACTGAATGCCTGTTGCGCCTTCTTCAGAGGTGATAGATAACATCATCCATGAGGTACAGCTTTGAGACATAACACCTCCACAGCTGCGGAAGAACATTTGAGTGTGTGTTCGTTTGGACAACATGCCTGATGTCATCTTGTGGGCACTGTGGCTTATCAAACTTCGAGCTGACCTACAACTGGTGGCTCACGTGTATAGTATCATCCACCACCAACAGCTTTTCCCTATGGCTGGCTCATTGCCTTTGCTCCAAAGTTGGTAACAGCTCTCCTGCTTCCTGCCCGTCACCTCTATACCTGGCTGGTAAAGGTCATGCGTGACCTGTTGCAGTTCAACAAGTTACCTCTCTGCTACCTGGTGGATTGCTGCTGGCACCTCCTGCTCCCCCCTTCATCCTCCTGGCTGACCTGAAATGCAGCTTGTCTGGAGGCACACATCACAGTCCACTCTGGATCCTGCAAATCCCATGTGCTGGTACCATGTGACAGCTCCTGACAGTGGCAGACTCAATGTCTCAGACTCCACCAGCAACCTCACATTTCTGGTTGACACTGGAGCAGATGCCAGTGTCATTCCCCCTCCTGCACTCCTTTGAGACTTCTCCCTATGATGTTAGTTCTTCATGCTGCCAAAAACTTTGACATTACTGTCTATAATGCTGCTGACCTCCAGCTATAGTTTAGGTCCAAGCTACAATTCCTTTAGTTCTTCCATTTTGCTAATGTGGAAAGCCTGGTCCTTCAGATCAAGTTCCATACACATTTTGGTCTCTCTCCCAAACTGCATTTGGTCATCTTACTCCATATGCAACCAGCACACACTTTCCTGGCTCCTTCACACCCCCCCCCCCCCTCCCACCACCACCTCCCACCTCTGGTTCAGTACAATCCTCTTCTTTGTACAACCTCTGAATGCTCCTGTTAGACAGCTAACCTTGTCAACTCACTAGCTGAGCTTGTGACTCAGTGCTGTGAGATTGACATCCTCTGTTTCAACAACATCCTACATCAGATGGTGTCCAATCTGTCAGCCAACATGACAGATGCTCTTCGCATGGTCAACAACATCATTGCTTCGATGCTGTTTCGTGTTTCCATGCCCTCCACTCCCTCTCTCCCAACCATGCTTCATACAACTCAGGTCAGTGACACACAAAATATCAATGTTTTGTGTGATCAGGCACTTCCATCTCAAGTAAATATGCTTGGTGCCCCCCACATACTCAAACTGCAATCACAAATGGTATCTGCGATAGGTTATCAATTACAGAAGACTGTCTGGCCCATTACAAGGCCCAAAACCTAAATTCTAAGAAGCTTCATCATGTGAAGGAATGCTGGATTCATACGTCCATCGAATAGCAACTGATTGTCATCCGTCACCTAGTTCCTAAGAAAGATTGTGATGGTCATGCATGGACTATCACAAGCTCAACACAATTATAGACTACTAATCTATTCCTCACAGTCAAGACATTGCTCAGCTGTTCATTGGTACAGGATTTTTAGCGTGATTGACAAGTGTATCGTCATTTAGTATCATAGATCGATACCACCCTCACTGGCATCTCACAGTTGGTAACAGAAATGCACATTTCCAGCAGATGCTGCTAGTGGTCGCAAGGGTGCCTGTGGTCGCATGGGTCCATGTGAATCCAATGATGCACACCTGCTCAGCCACACTTTCAGTGGCTCCAACTATGAGTACCCTCTGCTATCGTGATATAGGATGGCTGGTGGCAGCTACACAGCCCAGTCTTAGTCACATCCTTCTGTCTTACTTACCAAGTTGACAGTTTGCTTATGCATTTGTAGCGGGAGTATCACTCTGCATGACACTCTTCAGTTTGATTTTTGTAGTAGCTTCAGTTTATTACTGTGTTCTTTTGTAAAGTTTCTTTTCAAGGCTTCTAAAAAGCTACAAGTTAAGTAAAACTTCTATTTACAGTGTTTACATGTTCACTAATCATTTCTTCACCTGTCCAGTTTTCCTACCATGACAGCTGCTGCACCACTCTGAAGCCCACCTCTCCTTACCATTGTGTACGAAGTTGTACACAATACATCAGATCCCTAAGTACAAAGATGACATACCATAAACAGCTATCATTACACAATTAGGCTTGTTTGAATGCTCCTTTTTACCATGTGATCTCAAGAAAGCTGCTCGGATGTGGCAATGATTTACTGACTCTGTACCTTTTTCCATACCTTTTTGCTATGCCTACCTTGATGACATTCTCATCTAGTCCACCATTGCTGAGAAGAATGAGCAACACTTAATGCATGCCTTTAAAGGCCTCCCCAACCATGGTGTGGAGATTGACCACAACAAATCATGATTGTTGCACAGTAGTGTTAACTTCCTTGGACACACCATGTCCACTGAGGAAAACCATCTGACATCAGACTGTGTTGCATTTATCAATTATCATCACAGACCTACTGCATTCTGCAATGATTCCTCAGAATGCTAAATTTTTTATGGTCCCATATACCTCAAGCTACTTCTCTCCAAGTCTCATTGATGAATGCCTTGGCAGGCAAGAACACTTCTGTGGCGTGCAAAGTGAAATGGTTCGACAAAATGATCCGCCCATTCGATGCTCTCAAGACTGCCCCCACGAATGCCATTACACTCAGGCATCCACTTACTGGTGCTTGCATCTCTATCATGACCAACACAAGTGAATCATTGACTGGTACCATTCTTCAGCAGCATGTTGGCAATACAACCAACCTCTCCATTTTTTCTCAAAGTAACTCTCCCCTTCCCAACACAACTGGTCAGGGTTCGATGGGGAATGTCTCATGATCTATGAGGCTGCGTGATATTTCTGTGCGGACATCAAAGGTCATGAAGTCACAATCTACACCAATCACAAATTGCTCAAAGATGCACTCTGCAACCCTGCCAATGATCTTCCCTACTGATGTTTTCATCTTATGGACTTCATTAGTCAATGAAACACAAATGTCCACTACATCAGGGGGGTGATAATATTGTCACAGGTTACATGCCATGTGAGCATGCCACATCTTCTACCTTGGACTTGGATGTATTAGTGTGGCTGGGCACAGAAGACTTGCACATTCAAAATCTGCAACAAAGCACCACTTTCCATTGGCAGTGGAATCCCAATGTCTTCCTGGTTCTTCACGTCCAGTGATGTGCAATACCTCTATAGGCATTCTCCGTTCCTTGGTCATGGACTCCCTCTAACATAAGGATTTTTTGGACATTTGAGACCTGGAACACTGAGTAATTAAGGCTACCGCATGCCTCATGACAGAATGTTTCATCTGCCCTGGAGTAAAAAATACCTATTGCCCTTGGACACACATCTGCTCACCTTGACAGTACAGCAAGGTTGGTTGTCACGCTCAACTCTCTCTAGCACAATTCAGACTACTGAAAGGATGGTTCTGTCACATACACCTTGACCTTGTGGGTCCCTTGGAACGTTTTAGGTACATACTATCATTCATCGATCATACCAGCAGGTGGGTGGTGGCTGTTCCCCTCTCAGAATATCTGCCAGTTGGGTCGCATGAGCCCTTATCATTACATGGCTCTTCTGCTTCAGCTGTCCCTCTTATATCACGGCCTAACAAGGGAGACAGTTTGAGTCATTCTTCTTTACCAGATTATCTGCCCTGTACAGTGTCAACAAGTTCCACATGACTGTGCTCCACTCACACAGCAATTAGAATGGTCAAACATTGGCACTGCATATTTAAAGTGGTTCTCACATATCTATCACGATCCTGGTCAGAGGCCCTTTTGAGGATGTTACTCGGCATCCACACTGCCTTTAAAGATGACCTTGACTCTTTCTTAGCCAAAATATTGTCGAAGATTCCTAGCCCTCACTCCCCTCCTGAGCTCTCTGTCTTAGTTGAGTGCTTTTGCCCATACGTTACCAACATCCGCACTCTGGCTCTGTGCACACACACTGTAGTGCAAGTGGTCATACACAAAGATGTAGAACACTGCAAGTTCATTATGTTCCGAGATGACACTGTCTGGGCAGCATTATAACTTCATCACTCTGGCCTGCACAGTGCACTTCAGTGCGGAAATTAAAGTTTAGACATTTATCTCAATGGGAAACAACAGACCTTGTCACTTAATGAAGTTAAACCCAATTGGGCCCTTGACAAGGACCCTCTATTGATTTCGATTCTGAGATGTCACCCCAGAATGTTTGTTCCCCCATGTGCACTGACCAGTTGCCTTTCGAGTTCTCCTTTCCCTACAAATGCAGCAATGTCAGTGCTCCAAGTGATGACTCCTGCAGGATCACATGCCCTCTCCCTGTCTGACTTCTTTACAATTGTCACCCCACTCTTCTCCCAGTTTTGCCAACTTCATGGTTGATATCTCTGCATTTTGCTTTGAGGATCACTCTCTCCAACACCAAGACAGCACTCTTTTCATTCTCGATGCTCCTCCAAATCTGCTCAACAATTCAGTAACTGCCCACATCACTCTTCCCCATTCCTTCCAGCTTCCACATGATGTGACGAGGCCAACATTACAGCTTCCGTTGACAATGGCCCACTCTCTATTACTATCCTGCTCTTCATGCACTCTGCCTCTACAGCACAGGACCTGATGATCCCTCTCTCTTGGGCAGGCCAACCTTTGCATCTTCCTCACTAGCTATGAGACTAAGTGATGTCCAGAATCTGTGGCTTCACCCTGCCTCTGGTCTTAAGAAATGGTCCAGCCGCATCTCCCTCATGGGCCTGCCATGACATGACTGGTGATGCACTCTTACACAGCTCCTAGCCCAACACTGACCAGCCACCACTCCATCCTATTGACCACAGTGCCTGTCCTTTGTTTCCTTCCCCATGCTTCCTAGTGCCACATGGATGGTGGCTGGGGCAGGGGGGGGGGGGGGGGGGGGGTGGAGCGATCTGCGATCTCTGTGGTGACTATCAATAGCAGATTGCCTACCAAGAGTCTGCCTAAACTCCCACAAAGCTGACAGATATCATCTTTGACTCAGTCCATTGAGAACTTTAGTGGATTATGACTTGTATCAGTGTATCATAATAAGTACGTTTTGTTACATGCAGTGGTTGTATGTCATTATATTCGCCAAGTATAATGTCTCATTTAGACAGATTTTAAGAGTTATTCTACATGCAGTGAGTCTTTTTTGTCTTTTCAGTTTCTGTCTTATACATGTCTGAGTGATTTTGGTCCTAGGTGCATAATGGATGGCTGTTATGCTGTGAAAACAGTGGCCAGGTTCCTTTCAATGCTAAATATTTTTGTACTCTGGATTTATTCTTGTGACTGTTTGTTAGGAAAGGATGAAGTTCAGAGTTTAATTTTCTGTTGATGTAGACTTGATAGAGATGGGAACATACGCTCATATGGGAGAAGGATGGCACAAGAAACAGGCTGTGACCTTGTCCTAGGAATCATCCTGGCCTCCACCTTAAATTCTAAATCTGGATGGCCAGATAGGTATTTAGACCTTACCTCTCATGAATGTTAGACCACTGTTGTAATAACTGTGACACCATGCCCAGTATGACTAGCTGAGACTAATTAAACTGGTCCCACTTAGATAAAAGGCAATGATGCAACAGGGATGCTTGTTGTATTGAACAAAATCCAGTAAACTTTCAGCTGATTTGTTTTTAGAGACACTTCATTTAACATTCATTAAATATGAATTATTATTCTGTATTTTGAAAAGGTTTTATTATTACCATTATTATTATATCATACTTGCCAAGTACATTAAGCCTGTAATTTACTGTCACTAACACTACACTGCGGTCCATTATGTAGTGTGGTCCATACCAGTCACCACCTCCAAACATGAATGCACCTGGGTGGAAAAAGATAACTACATCCAATTTTGGATGTATAGAATTTACTGATGGCAGCTGAAACGAGAAAAGATAATTTTTACCAACTTATAATATGAAATACAAATTTTGCTCAATTTTACTGCTTCAGATGACACAACAAATATAATACATTCATTTGAATAGCCAACTGTAAAACAAAAAGGAGAGTTACTTAATGTAAAAAAAAAATGGAGACCCAAGTCCTACAAGTTAGCAAATATTGTGCTGAACAACTCTTTGGATTGCATGTTTTGGTAGTGGGTCTGTAAACATGCAAATTTATAGTACTGAACATTAAGAGGCCATCAGTAGGAAATATATTTACTTTCACCAGCTAATTGGAGAGAGTATTAATAAGTTCATGCCAGCTTAACTGGAGATTAATTGTGAGGTCTTGTATGTTTATTTTCTGTCAGGCTGTACTAATCTAGCATACCTAAAGTTGTCAATGTGCACCTATGGATTGTTTCCCACAGAAATATTACAAACAAGGTTTCCATGTCATACTGCAGCAGCCACTGTCAACTTGTTTTTAGATGCAAGGACCTTCAGAGATTTAGATATAAAATGTATAGTACAAGTAAATGATTTATCTGGGAATGAATAAAACATATTGATTAGTTATGTTCAGATCATAAAAGAAAAATGATATATAAGTGAATCATGAAACAAAATTATGGTATGCCATTTTTGGCCAGGAGGCCCCATCTGGGGCCATTCAGCCACCTGCTGCAAGTCTTTCTATTTGACACTATTTCAGCAACTTGCACATTAATGGTGATGAAATGATGATGAGTACAATACAATAGCCAATTCCCAAGCAGATGTATCTAACCCAGCAGTGAATCAAAGCCATGTTTGCAGCATTGCAGTCAGCTGCACTGACTACTCGTCTAAAGGAGGGGGGGACAAAGATCCATAAGCACTGGGAATATTCTCTCAAATGTTTCCTAATGAATCAGAATCTGAATTTTTACTGTATCATGACATACAAAGTTAAATCATTGATTTAATGTACAGGGGACTTGTGAACACTGCAATTACAATTTCAATGCATTACAGAAACAACACATAACAATAGCACTAATATAAAAAACATAATTATTACAGTCATTTATCTGACATAAAACTACTAAGTTTAATTAACAACCATTTGTTTTATTGTTCAGATTTTCATATTATCGATCCATAATTCTTCTAAGGAACTATTGATTTCCTGTACTAACAACTTTTGTACCTTTTGTTTCAGTTACCCTATCTATCATGAGTGGGAAACATGATATTCCCCTCATTCCTAGTGCTGCATTGATGTTTAAAATTATTATCTATGAATAAGTTAGGGTTACTGTACACAAAGATAATGTTTACAACCGTACAAACAGGGGCACTTAACGTTTTTATATTTATAACAGTGGGCAACATGATTTTCTTGCTTTTGTGTTACACATCTTTTGAACAACAGGCTTTTGTAATTTTAATATTCTAATCATTTTGCTTGTGTTACCCCAAAAAATAAGGCCATACTTGACAACCAACTCAAACCAGCTGTGGTAAACTACTTTTCTTGCCTCCATGCTAGTTGAATATGACAGAATCTTCATTGCACAGGTCAGACTGCTTGATTTATTTGCTAATTACTTCATATGTGAAGTCCTGGATAAATTTGGGTCCAGAGGCATTCCTAAAAACTTAACACAGCCTGCTTTTTTCAGTTCTTGGTTTCTATGATTAATGTGGGTTTCATTTGCCTCAGAAGTTTTAGTTTTAAACAACAGTAAACGTGTTTTTCCAAAATTCAGTTTCAATCTGTGGCAGCATGCAATTGGTCGAGTGACCTATCTTCGGACTGCCATCTTTGAGGTTGGTGACAGATAGCACATGAGCCTTCAGTCCATTGCAAACTTTTGAACTGGAGTGACTGTGTGTTTACGTATAATGATATCAAGCTGATCATTAAAGTGCTTATCTCTACAAGTGGAATCCTAGTGTATTCATTTAAGTCATCATACTCTGACAAATCCATTTAGTTAGTACTTGATTTCTAAGCTATTCAATAGATTTGTGACAGTTGAGGGAATTTGTTCCAAGTCACTGCTTTCAACAAGGGCAGAAGTATCATCCACAAATAAAACTGAGTGTGAATTAATGTTGAGGGGAAAGTCATTTAAGAAACCAAACTACTGAACATACACTGTGACCCTTGACTACAATAGAATCACCAAGAAGACTGCCACAGTGATATGACATCAGATATTTAGTAGCTGAGTTGGCACAAAAGTCAAAGAAGCTGCAGATAATGGAATTTGTATAGTACTTCACATCTGGATCTTAGTCAAGCACACAGTTTTCTCATGAATGATTCAATATTAAATTACTTCTATATATATGTTTACATATAAAAAGCTTAAAACAAAAGTATACATCATTATTCAAATAATAGTTTACATTATATGTTATACATTAGTAAAGTGAGAAATTCTGCTTTTATTTATTTGCTGAGACCATGTTCAGTGAGCTTTAGGAGTCTTTTGCACAGACATCAAACAGTAAAGTACACTGTTGGCCACTAAAAACTTCAGCACTATGGAGATGGCAATATCATATTTCACAGGATTATTTTTGTGGATGTGTTCAGTGACCACAAAGGTGGCATGCAACCAACAGTCAGGTTGGCAAAAGTATACAGTAAGCTTAGAAATTAAAATGATTTGCATTCCTGCTGCACAAAGTAGGTAGGAATAATACCATCAACATTCTGTGTTTGACGAAAGTTTACATAATGGCTTCTCACTCAGAAATTGCATTTGAATGTTGGTTGTTTGTGGGAAGATCATGTTATGCCTCATGTAAAAAGTAGAATCAATTACATCTACATCTACATACTCCGCAATCCACCATACGGTGCGTGGCGGAGGGTACCTTGTACCACAACTAGCATCTTCTCTCCTTGTTCCACTCCCAAACAGAACAAGGGAAAAATGACTGCCTATATGCCTCTGCATGAGCCCTAATCTCTCTTATCTTATCTTTGTGGTCTTTCCGCGAAATATAAGTTGGCGGCAGTAAAATTGTACTGCAGTCAGCCTCAAATGCTGGTTCTCTAAATTTCCTAAGTAGCGATTCACGAAAAGAATGCCTCCTTTCCTCCAGAGACTCCCACCTGAGTTCCTCAAGCATTTCTGTAACACTCGCGTGATGATCAAACCTACCAGTAACAAATCTAGCAGTCCACCTCTGAATTGCTTCTATGTCCTTCCTCAATCTGACCTGATAGGGATCTCAAACGCTCGAGCAGTGCTCAAGAATAGGTCGTATTAGTGTTTTATAAGCGGTCTCCTTTACAGATGAACCACCTCTTCCCAAAATTCTACCAATGAACCGAAGACGACTATCTGCCTTCCCCACAACTGCCATTACATGCTTGTCCCACTTCATATTGCTCTGCAATGTTACGCCCAAATATTTAATCGACGTGACGTGACTACTAATGGAGTATTCAAACATTACGGGATTCTTTTCCCTATTCATCTGCATTAATTTACATTTATCTATATTTAGAGTTAGCTGCCATTCTTTACACCAATCACAAATCCTCTCCAAGTCATCTTGTATCCTCCTACAGTCACTCAACGATGACACCTTCCCGTACATCACAGCATCACCAGCAAACAGAAAGAAGTCTTCGAGCCACTCACATACTTGAGAACCTATCCCATATGCTCGTACCTTAGTTAGGAGTCTGCAGTGGGGCACCGAGTCAAACGCTTTCCAGAAGTCAAGGAATATGGCATCCGTCTGATACCCTTCATCCACGGTTCGCAAGATATCATGTGAAAAAAGGGTGAGTTGCGTTTCACAGGAGCGATGCTTCCTAAAGCATGGACAGAAACTTCTCTGTCTCAAGGAAATTCATTATATTCGAACTGAGAATATGTTCGAGAATCCTGCAACAAACCGAAGTTAAGGATATTAGTCTGTAATTTTGAGGATCTGTCCTTCTACCCTTCTTATATACAGGTGTCACCTGCGCTTTTTTCCAGTCGCTCAGGACTTTACGTTGGGCAAGAGATTCGCAATAAATGCAAGCTAAGTAAGGAGCCAATGCAGTAGAGTACTCTCTGTAAAACCAAATTGGAATCCCATCAGGACCTGGCAATTTATTTATTTTCAACCCATTCAGCTGCTTCACAACCGCAGGGATGTCTATCACAAGTCCTCCATATGGGAATCTGTACGAGACTCCAATGGTGGTATGTTTGTACGATCCTCCTGCGTTAAAGATTTCTCAAATGCTAAATTTAAAATTTCAGCTTTTGTTTTTCTGTCTTCCATTGCCAGGCCAGACTGATCAGTGAGTGAATGGATGGAAGCCTTCGACCCGCTTACTGATTTTACGTAAGACCAGAATTTCCTTGGGTTTTCAGCAAGATCTTTTGCTAAGGTATGACGGTGGAAGTGGTTGAATGCTTCACGCATCATTCTTTTTACAGCAGCACGAATCTCTACTAACTTTTGCCTGTCCTCATTCTCCCGATCTTTCTTGTACCGTGAGTTCATCTGCCTTTGCTTCCTGAGCATTCTCCGAATTGCGCTGTTAAACCACAGTGGGTCTTTTCCATCCATAACCCACTTTTTCGGCACATACTTGTCCAGTGTGTGATTTACAATGTGTTTAAAATTTGCCCATAATTCTTCCACGTCCATCGTACCGGAAGTAAATGAAGTCGATTCATTTACTAAGTGGGGTGCTAACAACTGCTTATCTGCTCTTTCTAGTAAGAATACTCTCCTAGCCTTCTTGACCGACTTTTTAACTTTCGTAATCATAGTCGTAATGACTAAATCATGATCACTAATCCCTGTCTCAACACTGACACCGTCAATGAGGTCTGATCTGTTCGATTTAGCTGCTCAAGACAGTTTTCGGATAATGTGTTCAAAAGTAATTCACACGACAGCTTGTCTGTACCACCTGTAATGAATCCATAGACATCCCAGTCTATACTAGGTAGGTTGAAGTCGCCTCCGACTAATATAGCATAATCCGGGTACTTCTGCAATACAGAATGTAGACTCCTTTGAATAATTCCAGAGCTGTCATGGTGGAACCTGGTGGCCGGTAACAATGCCCCACAATTAACTTTATTTCCCCTAGTCCTGTTAAACGTGTCCAGATAACTTCACAATCACACTCTTCTTCGACCTCAGTAGACACAATATTTTTGTCAACTGTAATAAACAGACCACCTCCTAAGGTGTCTAATCTGTCTTTCCAATACACGTTCCAACCCTCACTAAATATCTCAGAACTTCCTATCTCAGGGTTCAGCCAGGTCTCAGTCCCGAGAATAATTTGTGTGTCACACGCTTCCTGGAGGGCAGTAAATTCAGGAACTTTATTCCGAACACTCTTAAAATTTACTGCTAATATCCTGATAGCCGAAGTGTCTTTACACTGAGCATGTCCTGATTTCCCTGCCTGCATGTCGACTGGCGAGTGTTCATCAGGACACCTCGCACTACTGCCTAGCCTAAAAAATCCCCATGTGCACGCCACAAGTACTCTGCTACCCGAGTAACCACTTCCTTTGTGTAGTGCACCCCTGACCTATCTAGGGGCGTCTTACAATTCCCCACACAATAGCGCAAGTCTAGAAATCTGCAGCCAAGACCGTCACAGCGTTGACGAAGCCTCTGGTTGAGACCCTCCACTCAGCTCCAAACCAAAGGACGCCGATCCACTCTGGGAACGATGCTGCAAATAGAGAGCTCTGCTTGCACCCTGCGTTCGAGGCCAGCGGTCTTCACCAAATCCGCCAGCCACCCATACGAACTGAGGATCGCCTCAGAACCCAAGCAGCAGGCATCATTGGTGCCGATGTGAGCAACTACTTGCAGATGACTGCATCCCGTACGCTCGATAGCGACAGGCAAGGACACCTCCACATCTTGGCTGAGGCCCCCCGGCAGACAAACCGAGTGCACGTTGGACTTATTTGCAGCCCTGTACACTATTTCCCTAAGGGGCTCCATCACCCACCTAACGTTGGAGCTCCCAATAACCAGCAAGCCTTTGCCCCTGTGTGCCTGCTCGGGCCCTGCTGAAGGAGCGGCCACCTGCCCACTGACAGGATGAACAGCCGAGGCCAGCCGGCCAGCCTCCACATTGGCCCTCCGCCTTGAGCGACGAGAACGCATTGCAGTCCGCCACTCACCCTGAGGTGAGGGCAGCCCCAAAGCGCCAGGTACACTAGAAGGTGTCTCAGCGGCTGAGTCAGCAGTCGCAGCAAGCGACACCTGGGGTGTCTCAAGCGACGCGCCAGACCCTCCGCCGTCGCTGCACCTCGAGGCAGCAGCCTGAAGGTGGCTGACCATAGCCAACAGCACGCTCAGCTGCTCACGAACCACAGCCAGTTCCTCCTGCACGCGCACACAGCACGCACACACCCTATCCATCCTGTGGCTAGCAATAAGCAATATTACTCCTCTCAAATACGAGAATATGCAAGGATTTTATGTAATTAAATATGCAAGTGCACAAACACTTGGAATAAATTAAGAATCAATCTACAAAACAAATATGAAAGCTAAATATGTGACTCACTACTGCATTGCTGCTGCACTGGTACTTCACCAGCGGCTGCTCAAGGCTCACTGAGCTGTGTCAAAAGCACACTGACTGTCCAAAACAAACAACTGACTAACGACTCCGCGAATTTATACTCTACAGCTATCAATAAGCAATATTACTCCTCTCAAATACGAGAATACGCAAGGATTTTATGTAATTAAATATGCAAGTGCACAAACACTTGGAAGAAATTAAGAATCAATCTACAAAACAAATATGAAAGCTAAATATGCGACTCACTACTGCACTGCTGCTGCACTAATACTTCACCAGTGGCTGCTCAAGGCTCACTGAGCTGTGTCAAAAGTGCTCTGGCTGTCCAAAACAAACAACTGACAAACAACTCCACGAATTTATACTCTACAGCTATCAATAAGCAATATTACTCCTCTCAAATATGAGAATACGCTTGGATTTTATGTAATTAAATATGCAAGCGCACAAACACTTGGAAATAAATTAAGAATCAAACTACAAAACAAATATGAAAGCTAAATATGCGACTCGCTACTGCACTGCTACTTCACCAGTGGCTGCTCAAGGCTCACTCAATCATCTGCCAGTATACAGCAACGTTTGATAGTAGCAGGATTGTGGGATATAAAGACTGCGGTTTATCATTCCCCAATACTGCTGCTGGCATTGGTTCGGATGCCCTGGCTATCATGGAAATATGGAATTGATGGGCTAACCATGCAGGTTCTCAAAGGCCCCATGTGACCTGTCAGTATTGGTACCATCCTTGTGGCTTTCCTGATGCTGCAGCAGAGAGAAGAGCACTAACAGTGGTGTGGTCAACGACAACACTGGATGCATTGTAACAAAGCAGGTACATCCTTTCCATTAGTTGTTACATTTTTTCCTCCCCCCAATACCTTCAATAATGTTATTTTATGACAATGTGCACAGTATCTAAAATTCCAAAGATTTACCCAGGGCTTAACCAACACAAGTTTATAATGTATTACATTCTTTTGGTTATCAGGAGTTAATGAACCAGCTACTTTGCCTAACACTCACACTAATTAAAAAAAGATCATTAATTTCACATTTTTTTGTCATTGTTCATATGCAAACTTATACCCAATTGCCAATTTCCTGATAAAGCAGATGAAGAAGATATAGAAATACGTAAAATATTTATACACTCACTGATGAAAATATGTGCACCTATTTAATTCTGGGATAATGAAATTTATTGTGAAAACATTGTTACTGAAACATAATCCCATATTTTGGCAACCTAACCAGCATAATGCAATAAATATTATCACTGTATCTAAAAGTCCTATTTAAACACAACTTGCCCTCTACTATTGAGTTACTTAGATACATACCGTATTTACTCGAATCTAAGCCGCACTTTTTTTCCGGTTTTTGTAATCCAAAAACCCGTCTGCGGCTTAGTATCGAGTGCAAAGCAAGCGGAAGTTCTTAAAAATGTCGGTGGGTGCCGCCACAACTTAGTTCTGCCGTCGAATATATGTAGCGCTACACAGGCATGCTTTGTAGGCACAAAGATAAATAGTGGCAGCAAAACCTCTGCGTCAGTAAATAATTTTTTTTTAAAAAAAGGTGGAAGACAAGCTTTTTTTCTCTGCACCGAGTTTCGACCACTGCATTTTCATACATTATCCAACGAAGTAAATACAAATTCCGTATTGTTCATCTTCGAATATAGCAGCATTTCAATGTACTACGAAAACCCGACTGGCAAGAATGTTTAGGATGTTTGTCAATATGGCCAACTCTACGTTCTGATTTTTTTCCTGTCTGTGAGAAGAGATGGTTGCTAATAGGAACTTTTATAAATTGTGAATCACATGCAGTATTCTCGTCACCATAAGAATAATACGAATATAAGCATTTTGCCATGTATTGTTTCGTGTTTGCTGCTATCTCATTTAAATCCTGTCTGCGTAATAAACCACAAAACTGGAGTGAGACAACAGCAAATGCGGAAGAATATACATATCGTGTCATGTTTATATTCGTATTATTCTTATGCTAAATAGTGATACAGTCAGAAATGAAGCGAGGCAATTGACTAGATTTTTAAATCTAAGATGACTCTAATTTCTGTGCAGAATGTAATGTACTAAAGAGGTGCCTGCAAAGATTTTCAAACGGAGAAAAATTTTCGCTAAACTCTCATTCAGAACATCTTCTATCATACGCAGTCTATTATTTGGTTCTTGTTAATCATTATCAAAGAAAGCAGCAGTGTAAGTAACAACAAGTAGCAGTCTCTTGCCATTGTTTTGCTAATGAGACGATTCCTCTCTCTCTCTTTTTTTTTTTATTTGTAAGCGGCAGTAGCGCGCACAAAAGCAAGCCATGCCGTGATTGGCGACAGGCCGTAAACACGCAGTATCAGAGTATGACAAACAATGCATGACCCAGTACAGTAATGCATTTTCAGCGTAGAGTGACGTAAACACCTATAACAAAGAAAACTGCGCTTATCAGATCAAAGAAAAATAAGCAATCAATTCAAACCAGACAAAGCACGTGAAAAAGGATGGGTACCCGTATAAATATGGACTGAGCGCCTGACGCATAGCAATGGCTACCTGGTAAAGCTTAACTGCTAAGCTTACGACTCGAACCAAACTACTGTAGCTGTATCGTCATTCATTCGACCTAAATTGTCTCATATTACAGTGGACCAACTTTGTTTCGATTTGGAGATGCTGCCTAAAACTTTTCTCTCCCCTTGAATTTCGAATCTCAAATTTCAGGTGCGGCTTAGTTTCGGGAAATTATTTTTCCTTGATTTCGAGTCTCATTTTTTAGGTGCGGCTTAGATTCGAGTGCAGCTTAGACTCGAGTAAATACGGTACAGCTTTAATTAAAATTTGTGAAAATCTATGAAACAACAGCTAAAGTCAGGTCAAATTATTGTTTAAGTCTATATAAAAATGATATTGAAAGCCATTTTAAGTCAGTCTGCAGTAAGTTGTGAAATGAGTACAATCTGTATCTGAAAATGTGGGATAACATATTGCAGACAATGTAGTGCAAAGTACAACATTGAAAATGTAATGAGTTTAATTAGTGATTCAATGACTGTTTGTTAAGGAATGACTGTGAACTTGCAATTAATTTTATGAACTATGTTGATCTTCGGAAAATATTGCAACAATATGATTAGAATAGGAACAGTGTTTACTTCCAATAGTTATTTGTTGTGCACATCATCTTTGTATTGCTATGACCATTAGACTTAAAGGACAGGGTTTTAAGAGTAGAAGTCTGTGACAGTGTTCCTATATATGTTTGCCACATATGAGCTTTAGTGGCTAATTATGTTTATGTTAGGTTACTGCACTCCAACAATATTCAGGATATTAGTGCAGTATATGGCTAGCCATTTATCTGTGTGTAATTTAAACAGATGAGACACCAAACTAGTGCTAAACAGTACTTTAGTCAACATCTAAGTTCAAATAAGATGTTTGAACTGCAAATTTCTCATGTGGGCAAAATAATTATTACCCATTTCATAATGACTGACCTCTGACTTTGAGCTCATATTCTGATCACATTGTATGATGAACATCAATGTGCTATACCCTGCTGGAATTGTGGAAATGTCTAATTTTATTTGGTGTATGAATATTTTAGTTGAACAGGAGGCAGTGTATTTGATAATATTTAAAAGGAAGCGTGCTTTTTCGATCATTTTTTGGTGAGCATCAAATTTGAAGAGTCTTAAAAGTCAGACCACAATATGGAGAAAAATTTCCTTTGCAAGTTTAAAGATACAGCCATACTCAACTTCCAGATGAATTGTCATTGCTTTCCAATTAGTAGTTTTGTCCTAATAATGATGGGTGTAGTTTGCTGCAATTAGCATAATTGCGATACGTATTAACAAGACAAAAAGTGTAAATGCAAGCTCTATTGTTGCCTTTCACAGCTATTATGTTTTTATGCATGTAAATCTACATAAAGCACTAATATCATATCTTTAATTTATTTGCTTTTGTGTTTCTGTGTGTCACATGCTCAAGTTCGCTATATTGCCAGACCTCTGAACAGTATTTCCATTTATTGTTCATTGTTGCAGTGTTTACATCACAGCTTCCCATCCAATATGAAACAATCGAACTCCCATTTGTTGTTGTGTAATCATGTGAGACAGTGCTTGTAACATGATTAGCTGCCTTGTACTTGTGTAAAACCATGCATTATTTATGGAGTTGTGAAAATTCTATAGCAATCATTGCACATGCTTACTTTGAGACCAAAAAAGAAAAGGGTGTGAGGAGTTCTTTATCATAGCCAGTTAAGAGAAATTCTAAAAGTCTCGATGTTACTGAAAGTACAGTGAAGCAAATTTCGAGAGAATGTAGAGAAGCTTCATGTCTTGTATCATCAAAAAAGAGTTCTGGCATGTGACAGAAGTTTGTATTGGACGAGTTTACACAGGGAGTCATAAAAAGAAAAACCAATGACTTCTATGTAAAAAAAGCAGTTTCCAGCAGTGGCAGCCATGGTAAAAGTTGAAGACTGAAGTAGAAGATTTTCCTGATACGAGTGAAACAACAATTTTGCACACTTTTCGAAAATTGGGCTTCAGATACAAAAAGTTTAACAAAAAACTATATATGATGGTAGTATCTGTTCCCGAAAGAACAGTTACCGTGGATGACCATGCAGCTTTGCTAGAAATGAAATGATAATTAAATGGACACCCTAGCTGCAAACAGGCGTTGATGTACTTCATTGGGGACATGTTGAAAATGTGCGCCCCAACCGGGACTCGAACCCGGGATCTCCTGCTTACATGGCAGACACACTATCCATCTGAGCCACTGCGGGCACAGAGGATAGTGCGTCTGCAGGGACTTATCCCTTGCACGCTCCCCGTGAGATCCACATTCCCAACATGTCCATGTTCTTTCGGGAACAGATACTACCGTCATATATAGTTAAAATATATGGCTTCCCGGCCATTGACCATCTTGTGCGAATGCACACGCTATGCCCAAACTCGTACGGGACTTGGTAGATTAATCTGCCACGAGTAATGAGTATGATGGGCAAACATCTATTAGGCGCACTATGAATGTAGTGGTGTGGGCATGTTGCAGCTAGGGTGTCCATTTAATTATCATTTCATTTAACAAAAAACCTATGGTGATGGAAAATAGCCAAGTAGCAAGAAAAAGAGATGAATTCTTGCAGGAAATAAGACACCTATGCAACACTGGATGAACTATTTATTACAACGATGAGAGTTGGTCTGGGGCACATCATTCCAGAAAGTTTGGTTGACAGGAACAAAAAAAAAATCACTTACACACCACAAAATGTAAACAGTTATTGCAGAGGAAGTGTTCACGAGTGGAATGGCTAGAAAGAAGGAATTCAAACATGGTCCAGTTCTGGAAAAAGGACTGTAATGTGCCAAATATGGAACAAAGATGGATTCATGCAAAACCCTGGCTTATGTTTTATTGGTCAAAAAGGAGGTGCAGACTATTATTCTGAAATGAATGCCAGACACTGCTAAGAGTGGTTTAGGATTGTTCTCAAAAAATTACCAAACAAATTTGCGATTGTTTTAGATAAAAAAAAATAAAATAAAATAAAAAAGTTTCAAATGGCTGTGAGCACTATGGGACTTAACATCTGTGGTAATCAGTCCCTTAGAACTTAGAACTAATTAAACCTAACTAACCTAAGGACATCACACACATCCATGCCCGAGGCAGGATTCGAACCTGCGACCGTAGCGGTCACGCGGTTCCAGACTGAAGCGCCTAGAGCCGCACGGCCACACCGGCCGGCTGTTTTAGATCAAGCTCCATATCATATGGTGATAAATCCAGTATCACAAAATCCATTTATGAAATTGGAGAAGAATTCTATTATTGAATGGATGGAAAGCAATAATGTAGAGCTTCCATCTAATGCTGAACCATATGAGGAATTTACTAAAGCTGGCCTACTGGAACATGAACGACCGTACTCCTGGGCGCAGGAATACCTTTTGGAAAGTATATTGCAATCAGTGAACAAGGAAATTAAACTTCTGTGATTTCCTGTTGCTCACCGCAAACTGAACGCCATTGAACTTATTTGGTCACTTGTCGAGAACACTGTAGAAAATAGAACAAGAATTTCAAAACAAATAATACTTTACAGTTGTGTCTCTCCGCTCTCGAGAGTGTTACCCAACGTATCTGGAAGAATTCAGTAAGTCATGTAAACAAACTTGTAAACAGTTATGCACAAAGAATCCACTGTCTTAACAAAGAAATAGAAGCATATCTGATTCAAGTAGATGAGTGCAATGGCAGCAGCGAGACCTCAGCCAGCAGCAAAAGCAATTACGATAGGTTTTATTTCAGACATCATTCTTTAATGCAAAATCTATTCAAACTAATCAAGTTTTCCATCTACTGCTGAAATGTGCTATCCAGATCTTCATTTATTGTGAGCTGCTTGCATATCAAGCATTTATTTGCAATTTCCCATATTATTTCTCTCTGCTCGCAACAAAAACTGAAGATGGCAATGCTGTACTGGAATGTGACTATGAAGTTGTTGTTCTTCACTGCTGAATAGGTGCTTATGGCACATTAGAAAAATGGAAGTGCAATGGTGTGAAAACTACACTCCACCATGGCCTCACATATACTGCATCTACTGACACAATTGCTTTACAGACTCTTAAATAACAAACATGAGGAATATTCATTAGGAGAGGTGTATAATGCACCCAACAAAAGTTCAAGCTTCACAATAATACCTTCTCCATCGCAATAGCTAAAATGGTAAGCTAAATCACAGCATCTTGTATCTGACACTATAGCAATGACACGAGTAATCAGAAAATAATGAAAATCCACCTGAAAAGAACAAGGCTGTATCATTAAACTGTGCAAAGGAAATTTTTCTATTAATTTCAGTCTGATTGTTATGCATTCTTAGAGTTGACACTCACCGAAAAAGCTATAGAAATTATGGTTTCTCTTGAATATTACCACGTATGTCGCCCCTATTTCTACTAAGATGTAATATTCATACATTAAACGAAAGTAGATATTTACATGGTTCTGGAAAGGTATAACATATCAATGTTTGTAATGCATTGTAATTAGAATATGAGCTCAAAATCAGGGGTCAATCATTATGAAATGAATAACAGTAGTATATCGTCCTTATCACAAACTTTTCAGCCAGATTCAACAGAAGCACAACCACTGAGGTTGTACTTGTACAGATAACGGCTATGCTACAACAGGGGTGGTACAACATCATCTTTTCAGGTGAGTCCTGGTTCTTAGTACAGCTATGTATCAGACTGCATTTCTCATTGTCATATGGGTACATCACCTGGCATGATGGTATGGCACACCACTTGGTACACAATATGATCACCCCTGATTCTCGCAGCTGGTAATTTGGACAATAGGCCTTACATTTTTGACATGTTAAGGCAGTAGCTGTGCCCAATCTTTGAGGTCTCCATGATGTTATCTTTCAATAAGGTAACGCAAGACTACATGCTGTCTGTTCTGTCCTGCCATTGGCCTCCACATTTTCCAGATCTCTCACCCAACACAAACATCTGATCAAAGGTCGCCAACAGAGTGACACACCATCACTTGCCAGTTGCTATGACTGATGAACTCTGACACAGAGGTGGAGCGATATGGAACAACATACCCAAATCTGTCATCAGAGCTCATTCTGACTCGACACCCAGCTAACAATACAACTTCTATCACTGCCAAAGGTGGCATACCTGTATCATAAACTTTCCACCTTGTATACCTCCAAATCACCTACACACAGTAAAATTCCCTTTCTATACTTCTCCACAGACTGTCCCAAAAACGTGTAAAATGCAGGAAAGTGTAATGTGGGAAAGCATAGGAAACACAACAAGCAAAAATGAATAAATTACTATTACTTCCATTCTCTTTATATTATTCAGAATATGAAATTCTGTCTATTTAAAAAAAAATTGTCTATTTAAATTTTGTCTATTTAAAAAAATCTGAAATAATTGTTTTGGTTTCCTCCACAGTGTACAAAGCAACAATTACAAAGGCAGTAGGTGAGTGCTGACATACACAAATGCATGCGCAGGTTTCCCTCTTCATTCCAATCCTGTCAAACGGTGTAAATAAAACATGGAAGCAAAAGTCTTTCATGAAACCACATTAAAAAGATATTCATGTTCTAATGTGACACTTATTATTGATAATGATTATAAAATTGCAGTAAATAAAACTTTCAACAAAATACTGGTTAAAAGATTGAAGTTAGTAATCTTCACAAACAGAGAACCACAGGCACACAATTTATAGCTTGTTGCTGACAAGAATGTTACGTGGTTCAGGGACATCCTGGGTGAGAAACAGGACAGAAATTGTTTCCATGTTATGGAGCACTTCAAGGAGGAATGTTTATGTCTAACATCATGTCGTATGAACCTAAGACAGCAAGCCTAGTACGGATTAGCGTATGTCACGCGGAAGTACCAATGACTCATGAAACCCAGTTATAGACACGACTATCTTCAGAAATGGTGTTTATTTGCATAAATGACTATGAAATTATAGTAAAGCTGTTGTAATACAATGCTATGAGCAGAAGAAAAGTTGCTACTAGAGTCACTATAATAAGATCATTAAGGCAGTGACTCAGCATACTTTCCTACCCTTCCAAACACTGCAAATTCATAATAAAGGTGGCTGTGGCACAACACAGCGACAATGAAAATTTTTCTTCCTTTGCTAACTCTTTGTTATGTGATCAGTAACATTGTGTGCAGTCTCCATTTTCTGCTTTGCTCCAAAACTAACTTTGAGCAGGAATATGATGCACTTTTGGCAGAAATCTATATGAAAATCAAAGTTAAAGGTTATGATAACATCAAAGTAAACTTAAAACATGAGAAATGTTACAACACAGAATTTATAATGGTGGGAAAGCATTGTTTTGAGAGAACAGGACTTATTTTTAGAGCCAAAAAAGAGAATGTAAAAAGTAGGAAAAACATAAACTGTGGGAACATAAAAAATGTAGTTTTACTGTATAATCAAGTGCTCTTCCTGCTACATTACTAACATAGTATAAATAAAATGCTGTTATTTGCTACACTTTGTTGTGTTTCAGTTTTTATGGACAGCAGTGTATTTGTAAAGTTAAGTTTTAAATGACTACAAGGAAGGTCTAAAACTTGAGACCTAGTGGATTCATCTTGACATTATTCTCTGCTGGTACAGTTTTGTAAATATCTGTCAGCCTGTTAGAATGCTGAGTGTCAAAGTGGTTGGTTCTATCTGAGAAATGAGATAAACCTGTGGTCATTACTGGACAAAAGAGGTAATTTTGCACATCATTTCAGATGAATGCTTTGCTATCTTCTTATCTTCGGTTCAAAAATTCATGGTGAAAATATGGAAAACAGATGAAAATACATAATGAAAATTATGTTTAACAAAGAAATTTGATGAAAGTACATAATGAAAATTATGTTTTAACAAAGAAATTTGAGTTCATGAATCCAGTGAGTTGTTAGAATCAAATACAGCAAACTAAATGTAAAATCAAACTAACAAACTGTTTTAGCATGAAGGGTATATGTGTAACTTGCTGCTCAGTGGTTAAGGACAAGACTATGAGTCCTTTGATCCTTCATCAGTTCCAATATATCTTATTGCTACCAATGTGAATTTTACTTCTTGCTGTACTCTGTATGAAATTTATCGAGTTGTATCACGATACAGATTTTGTGTTGAGCTTGATGTGATGTTACAATTTTCCTGAATGAACTTGTTGTCATTTCAACCCTATCTTGCAGGGTTTAGTAAAGTGCTGTAGTGTTCAAAGAAAGCTTCAGGTTGGCAACTAAGCTACATACAGAACAAACACAACATTCCATCAGTAAAGGGATGTTTGGTTTCCTGCTATAGGCTATGATTTTATGTCAGATTAGCAATGATATGCTCTACATTAACAAATACAACTTATTAGTTCCTAGTTAACTGAAATGTTTACCTGAGATGTAAAAACATTAAGATATAAGCAGTCTTCTTCTCCAACAACTTTCTGCCTATCATCATCAAGCTGCAGACAGTTAATCTTCAACCGTGATGCATCCCATATCCCTTGCCATGGTTTCACTGGTACAGGTTCCTTCAAGAATAAAAGAACATTAGAGATTTTTTATATAAATTAATTGTGTATCTTGACCATGTCCTCGAGTAGCTTCAGTGTTTTGGGGACAATAGAAAGGGAAGGGTAAACAGATAAGATGTTGCTAGGTGTCAGTCATGTGAAGGAAAAGCCATAACGGTGATTATCAGGTAACTGGTATTTTAAAGTCAAGTGCTGGTCTCAGCATTCCCACCTGTGATTTAGAGTCTTTTTGGAAGTTCATAGCATAAATAAAGAGGTTTAACTTCTATCACTGATAGAAGGAGATGACAGAGTAATTGCAACATCAACATACTTTATCGTTTTAAGAACATCATTTAGGAATCTTTGGAAACAGATACACACATCTAGATAAACACATGCAAATAGTCAACAAGGAGCAGTCATTATTAATGCAAAAATTGGAGTTAAATACTCGGCTTGCTAGATGATTGAACATTGTGATGAACAGCTCTCAGAATGCTGTGTGACATTAGTCAGTCTGGAAATACACAACTTTAGTACTCTTCACAACTTATATGCCACAAATAGGAAATGTCTTAAGCTTCATTAAACAGCTAACATAAGGTTATGCAGACTCAACTGGAGACTAATGGATACTATACTGTTGACTTTCAGTCTGATAATTGTAGTCAAGGACATCTAACGTTGTTGGTGTGTCATAATTTGGATTATTTCCTATATTAAAGTTCCAAGAACCCATTGGATGTCATAATGCAACAGCATCATTTGTGGACCAAACTACCTTTCATCATTCAAATATGAAACTAATAGCAAATGGTTTATATGAATAGACTGATCAAATGTTGAAAATTAAATATACTGAGTGGGTATGTTCACAAGAGAGGTTCCAATTAGTCACACATTCAAAATATTTAGAGAGAACTTTAAAAAAAACACAGAATGCACATCATACACAAAAAATTAAATTATTTGTTAAACACTTTCCGACAGCACTTTTATCCCTAATGTTGTAAAAAAAATCAAAACCAATGCAACAGTTTAGACTGCCATACCAAGAATAAAGCAAAAGTAATATGGTGTGTTACTAAACTGGAAAAAAATAAAACAATGACAAAAGTCAAACTGAGTTTTTGGACTACAGCTATGAACAAATATTTACACACAGAAAAAATTAACTATCAAATACAATGACAACTTGCTCACACAATGGGAGCAAACATTGAGCCTACTAATAAACATGTAAAAACAAATGCTCCCTGTGGAAGTATCTTTTGATGTTCCTTCTTCAGTGCAGCATGCCTGGTGCTCTGTCTAGTGTCCAATGCACATTTTCACAGACTCAGTACTTGTTCACAGACTTAGTACTTCTTTTTGTGTGGTTCTGCTGCTGCCCCTGTTGCATTTTCAGTAACTCCATTGCAGAAAGTCAGGCTCTGCTGAGTTGGTACCCACTGTGACGACTCTATAGACTCTCTTATAATACTGTCACCAATATGTGCGGGTCTATGCCAGAACCCTTGTTTCAACATAGTTCATGGAGTAATTAAGTTCCAGACAGTGCCTGGGAATGGCTGATTTAGTTACCAGTCTTAGTTAGATGTGCCACTAATGTTCTTTGCATCTTATGGCCACTGTTCTAGTTGTTTGGCCAATGTACAACCTGTCACCTAGGTGAAGTATATTATAAATTCCTGGTTTTCATAGTCCCAGGTCATCTTTCACATTTTCCAGCAATCCTCTTATTTTCGTAGATGAACAGAACACACATTTGATGTTATGCTTCCTGAGAATCAGTGTGTGTAGAATTATACTACAAGACTGTGATCAAATAACCCATCTGCTTTCCTTTTGACAAGTACATTCAGAAATGACAACTGGCCATCCTTTTCCAGTTCCATAGAGTATGTAATATTTGGGATGTGTGCATTAAGATGTTCCAGAAACTCACTGAGCCACTCACTGCCATGAGGCCACATCACAAAGTTGAAATTCACATACCTTAAGAAGCATGTTGGTTTGAATCTAGCCATCACTAATGCCTCCTTTTCAAAACTCTCCAAGAACATATTGGCAACCAGTGGAGACAGAGGGCTGCCCATGGCTGCACCTTCTGCCTGCTCATAATCTTGAGCCCATCCAGAAACTAAGTTGAGGTCAATATATTCAAGTCTAATAGAGCATCGCTGAATTTCTCTGCAATCTGTTCCAATGAGATTCTCAGTGGCATTCTAGTGAACAGGTAAGCAACATCAAAACTGACTATTACTGTGTATCAGATTCTGTGATATGCAGTTGCTAGTTGCTCTGTATGCTGCAAGAAGTCCTCTGAGTTGCAGATGTGGTGATTAAACTTCCCCACTTATGGGGACAGGTGTTCCAGATTGGTGATTACACATCCTCACATATAGGAACAGCAGCTTCTTCAAGTACTTAACTGTTGAGTGCATTGTTGAACCAAAGCTGCTGACAACTGAGTGCAGTGGCATGCCCTCTTTCTGTAATTTCTGCAGGCTGTCTTGTCTCAGTAGAACTGATGCTCTCAATCAAAGTTGTCTGATGACATTGTCAGGCATATCAGTTTCCTTCAAGAGAGCCCTGAATGTCTTGCCCACTTTGTCCATAGGATCACTTTCCAAAAGTCTGTTTTCAGGATACTCCAGAAGTTGATGCACTTACTCATTAGAATCAGCCTCCTGCAAATTGGCTGTGATGTTCCCTTTTCTGCTGGCAACACTATGATGCTGCTGTCTTCCTGGAGCCTCTTAAGTCCAAGCCTCGCATCACCTGAGACATTCAATTTTGGAGGCTTTACCTTGCTGAGCACTCTGTAGGCCTCCCAGCAAAATTCTTCTGCCACATTTGGTGGTAGTGTATGGGCTACTTGCTCCACTGCACTGATGAAACCTGGAAAGGGCACATCTCTAGGAGTTGATGCGAAGTTCTGACACCTGCTGAGTACCTTGAAAGTGGTGTCATCACACTGCTTGCCACTTAGGTTAATTACAGTGTGAGTGTCCTCCATCTTTCTTACTCATAAGGTCAAATTTTGCAGACTGATATGCTGAGGCATTATTCTTGGTGTATTCCACTAGAGTCCAAGAGCCACTGTCTACATTGTCCCAATTTTCACCTGTTAAGGAGGCTGCCATATACAGGTGACTGTCTACCTTGTCCCATTTTTCATCTGCCACATACAAGTGAAGGTGTAAAAGCTCCCTGTCAACAACATTTAGCCTACACCATCAATCTCGAATCCTCTCTCTCACAAGTGTCTCACTCACCCGATGTTTTATCTTGTCCTCCACTCTGGAGCTGATTTGGTTCTTAATCCTGGAGAAAACTGGTACTACCTTGCCATCTATATGCCTGAGAAGGAAACTGAGAGAACTCAGCAGTCTCCCTTTCCTCCGTCGAAGCTTGTCCTGCTTATAGATATTTCAGTACATCTCCTTCCCTTAAAGTATCTAGATATCATTCTTCAGACTTTCCCTGTAATCTATTGACATTTCGAGGTGTCAGGTGTTCTGTCAGGTATCAGTGCCATTCATGCATGATATTTTGACAACGCAACTTGTTATCTTAATCAGTGACTGCCCACCAAGTGGAACAGGCCCAGCACTTATATATATGGCCTTTATCCTGTGTGGTCAGTTCCAGGCATTCCGTCTGTAGTCTGCTCCCACTAGCAGAAGCCTTAGGCATTTCCTCTTCAGTCTGGTACACCAGCTTGAGCTCTGGCATTTCGTTTGGGGTCCTGTGTGATTAACTGCATGCTGGCAGTTCATTTTAGGGCTAGTGTAGTTCCATATGTTCCCTCTGCTGGAGCGGACTGCAGGCACGATACCTGGAACCGACCAAGGAGGTGTAAGGCTGTAGGTATAAGTACTGGACAAATTTCCCTCAACAAGCCCATCTCAGGTTGCAACTGGTGAAGAAAAAAAGTCATGTTGTCAAAATACTGTGAATGAATGACACTGATATCCAGTAGAATATCTGACATTTAAAGACATCATCATATCACTGGGAAAGTGTGAAGAATTACATCAAGAAACTCAACTGGGAGGAGATGTACTGAAATACCAAGAAACTGGACAAACTTTGACAGAGGAGAGGAAGGGTGCTGAATTCTTTCAGCTTCCTACTCAGATGCCAAGATGGTGACATAGTGTCAGTTTGCACCAGCATTAAGCATCACATCAACCCCAGAGTGGTGTACAACATCAAATGTTGTGTCTGCATGACATTTATGAGAGAGAGGATTAAAGATATGCACCATAGGCTAGATGTTGGAAGTAGGGAGCTTTTATATCTTCACCCATACATGGCAGCCTGCTTAACAGGGGAAGACTGGCACAGGGTAGGCAGTGCCTCTCCATCTCTAGTGGAGCGCAGAAAGAAGAATTCCCTAGCACGCCAGTGAGTGAAGTTTGACTGCATGAGTAAGAAAGCACAGCAGATGGAGGACATTCTCTCACTGTGATTAACCTAAGTGGCAAGCAGTTTGATGAGACCACTTTCAAGGTACTCGGCAGGGAGCTCAACTTCACAATGACTCCTAGAAATTTGCCCATTTCAGGCTTCATCAGTGCACTGTAACAATTAACCCAAGATTTCTGTCATATACAGGAGAAGAAATTTGCACTAAGACCTACAGGGTGCTCACCAGTGCAAAACCTCCAAAATTGAACATATCAAATAATGGGAAGCTTGCACTCAAGAGACTCTAGAAAGACAGCAACATCACAGTGTTTCCAGTGGACAAAGGCAGCTCCAGAGTTGTTTTGCAGCAGTCTGACTATGGAGTCCCCTGCATACAGACTTTTGGAATGTGACCTTATGGACAATGTGGACAAGAAGATCAGGGATCTCTTGTAGGAAACTGGTATGCCTGCCAAGGTCATCACACAACTATGATCAAGAGTGGCAATTCCAATGAGACAACATGAGCTGCCAAAAGTACACAAAGAGGGTGTGCCACTGTGCCCAAATGTAATTTAAACTAGCACATAAATGTACTCGGAAGCCAAGTAATTGAAGAAACTGCTGTTACCATATGAGGGGAAGTGTATTCACTGCATCCACACTTCAGAGGACTTCTTGCACCACCTCAAGCAACTACATATCACAGAATTTGATATAATGGTCAGTTTTGATGTCTCTCTGTCCACCAGGGCACCACTGAAGGACACATTGGATCTGTTTGCAAAGGTATAAACTGATCTCAACTTATATTCTGTGTCTCCACTGGCTGCCAGTATAATGAGGTGAGAAAAGTCAATGGATAGTGATATGCATATATACAGATGATGGTAGTATTGTGTACACAAGGTATAAAAGGGCAGTGCATTGGTGGAGCTGTCATTTGTATTCAGGTGATTCATGTGAGAATTTCTGACATAATTGTGGCTGCACAATGGGAATTAACAGACTTTGGATGCTGAATGGTAGTTGGAGCTAGACGCATGGGACACTTTGTTTCAGAAGTCATTACAGAATTCAATTTTCTGAGATCCATAGTGTCAATGGCGTGCCAAGAATACCAAATTTCAGGTGCTACCTCTCATCGAGAACAATGCAGTGGTTGACAGCTTTCACTTAATGCTGTGGCATTTGCGTAGATTTGTTAGTGCTAATACACAACCAACCCTGTGTGATATAACCACATAAACCCATGTGGGATATACGATGAACATAAACATTAAGAAAGCACAGAAAATTTGGCATTATTGTACTGTGGTAGCAGATGACCGAACTGAGTACCTTCGCTAACAGCACGACATTGCCTTCAGCGACTCTCCTGGGTCTGTGACCATATCAGTTGGACCCTAGATGGCTGTAAAACTGTGGCTTGGTCAGATGAATCCTTATTTCAGTTGGTAAGAAGTGGGTTCAAGTGTGGCACAGACCGCAAGAAGCCATGGACCCAAGTTGTCAACGAGACACTGTGCAAGCTGGTGGTGGCTCCATAATGGCGTGGGCTGTATTTACATGCAGTGGACTGGGTCCTCTAGTGCAACTGAACTGATCATTGACTGTAAATCATTATGTTCAGATACTTGGAGACCACTTGCATTTCATGTTTCCAAACAATGATAGAATTTTTATGGATGACAATGCGCCACGTCACCAGGGCACAATTGTTCGCAACTAGTTTGAACAACATTCTGGACAATTTGAGCAAATGTTCTGGCCACCCAGGTCACTGACATGAATCCCATTGAACATTTTTGGGACATAATCAAGGGCTCAGTTTGTGCACAAAATCCTGCACCAGCAACACTATCACAACTACCAGGCATAGAAGTATGGAACCAGAATTTGGTTGCAATAATTACACATCTGTTATTTGTAACTGATAAACAATATTTTATTCAAAATAATCTCCATTGCTATTTATGCATTTCTCCCACCTCTCTGGCAGGCTATGAATACCATGCCAAAAAAACAGTTATTCTTTTGAAGTGAACCAGTCAGCGATTCTTTTTGTGCATTTTCATATGAACTGAAGCATTGTTCAGCAAGAGTGTGTCCCAGTGATGCAAATAGATGATAATCAGATGGAGCCAAGTCTAGACAATAAGTTGCATGCCCTAGTGTTTCCCAACTGAATGTCTTTATCATTTCCCTGACCCATTTTGTTGTGTGTGATGGGGGCGTTATCATGGAGCAACACGACATTGTGTTGCCTTTTTCCGTATTCCGGTCATTTTTCACATAATTCTCAATTTAAATCAATCATTAGCTGTTAATAGTGATCAGTGTTAACGCTTTCACCAGGTTTTAGCAGCTCATAATAGATGACACTATAACAGAACATAAAATGATGTATGTCTGTAATTTCTTTATGTGTAATATTTTATGTAAATATTGCCTTTGACTGCGAGTTTAACAACTAAGAGACTGTTATCTTTGGTCATGCAGGAAGGAAGTGGATCTTTGGGAGAGGTGGTTGGTGGTCTTTTTATCTGGAGCGTGGGTTGGAGGAGGTGGTGATACAGATGTGGTGGAAAACAATGTCTCATTTTATATTTCTATAAAAGTGTTACATGTGAATAAATGAATTAAATAATGATGTGCAAAACTAATGTAACGCTTGCTCTCTAAAAATCAAAATACCACGTCGCCCTACAAGCCAGTTAGCCTCATCCAAACACAAAGAAAACTGCGGTAACCTCGCAGTGGAATCACCTCTAGATTTTACGAAGACAACAACACAGCCATCAATATAAGAGTTAAGTACCAGACTGTTCGTACTTGTTAATGACCTCTGACTATAAATTTGAATCTTCTGTAGTTCCTGAAGTCACCATGTAGACAAAGGAGTAGGACAACTTACAGACTGTGGAAATTTTAGGAAGAGGTCTGTTAAACTTGGGGGCTCATCTGGGATATTACAGTTAAGTGTGACGAGACTAATTGTGCTTTGTTTGCAGAACAGTATAAACTTTATAATTTATAAAACATGAATAACACTGTACACGTTTCCTGGTGCAGAAAAAGTAGTGTGAGAGCCAACAAAGTACTGGCTTACTGGAGAGGTGGACCTGTGATCGACGTCATGGCGTGAAAAGATAAGTACAATTCTTCTTGGTTTTAAACTTTTCATCAAGACTGTGTCTAGACACATGGTGTCATAATGACGCTATCAGAAGAAATTAAAAAAGAAGTGGGAGAAATGTTTGACTAGAATTCGTGTGGTGTAAGTGACGATCCAGATGACTTACAAACCAAAAGAAAACTGGATCAACAGTACTACTGGGTAAGGTTACTCTTTGCCAGAATGGGACAAATACAGTCTGAATTAACAATGGTAATGAATTAAAATAGTGAATTCCTAGAATAAAAAATAAATGCATTCAGTGAAACGCTAGAAGCGAAATTAAACTTAACTAGTGAATCGCTGGAAGCAAAAATGAAAAGCAATGTACTGAAAGAAGAGATCTCAAATTTAAAACTTCAATTAGGAGAAAGTTTGAACTCCAAAATTGAGGCTGTAGAAAATAAGTTTGTGATCTTAGAAAATAAACTGGACACAGTTAGCTCAACTCAAGGGAAAGAGATTAAAAGGTTAACCTCGGCTCAAAGAACTGTGGAGGAGAGGGTAGACAAATTAAGTCTAGATACAGAATCAAAAGTTAATTCCTTAGATTCTGAATTAAATAAGATACAAGAGTCTGTAAAATGTAATTTAAGTGTAATAGTCAAGAGATTCACTGAAATGCAAGATAATTTTGTGTCTAGAAATTTATGTATGAATGGTGGAAACGTGTGGAGTAATTCACCTGTAAAAAGTTTTCCTTGTGATAATTTACACCCTATAGACTTCTTACAACACTGCTCTGACAATCTTGTCCATGGTATGTCTGATAATCTAAAGATTAAATTTGTCAAAAAAGACTGAACAGGGTAGGATAAAAAGTGAATTTTTAAATGGGCCTAGTTTCAGGGGCAGAAACCACTCAATGAAAGACTTTTGCAGGGATCAACTTAGGAAATTGGTGCTTCTAGATAAACCCTCTGATGAAAGGGCACAAATAGATGCCCTTAAAAGAAGGTTACCTGAAAGAATACAGTGGGAATTAGTGCATGGACCTGACGACTGTTTAGACCAGTTTCTAAAATATATAGACAAATTAGACAGGGCAATGGAGAGAAATGTGCAACAGTTTAGTAATGGAAACCATTACAGAGGGAGGTGGAATTCTGATTACCGTGGGGAGAATCCTAGAAGGGACGATAGAGATTTTCGCAATGAACATCAATATGATAGAACAAGAGAGTACACTGGTAATGGGAGAGGGATAAACTGGGAAAACAATGGTGTAACTAGGAACAACAGATGGGAAGGTAACAACAGAATGAATACAAATTGGAGGAGTGACAATAGAGGTCGCCATCCGGAAAACTCCGGACCGCTTCAGTGAGGGTCCACAGCTTTGGGGCGAACAGATTTAAACATAATAGGACCACTAACTTTCACACAAAACCAAACAGTGTAAATAACTGTACCATTAACAAACAGGTTAAAAATCAAGAATACCAAGTGAATTATATAAGTTTTGATAAAAAATTTTGGGATGCTATGTGGCACAGTAGACCACCACAAAATAAACATAGGCGAGATCAAAGTTCTGATTCGATTCTGGATGAGGAGATGTTAAATGATTTTCACAGCTGGGAAAAAAAGGGGAGAGCAAGCTAATAATGAAGAGAGTAATAAATGTTTTAGTTCAGAATTGCGGGGGGAGGGGGGGGGGTAGGTTGTTCACACAAGAAGGTAATAGTGAGTCAGCTGATGATAAACCTAAGCAACAGGAAAAAGAATCAACCAGAGAGAAATAGATGAAACTGGTAGTAAAGTATACCATAGTAGTGATGGTGTTAGTATCATTGATGTGAAAAGTATGGTAAGCAAACCAGAAGGTGGGTACAATGTTTTTATTGAAATAAATAATGAAGTGTTGAAACTTGATGATAGTTGTGGTGACGAAGCAAAGGAATATGATAAGAATAGTGAAGTGACAGCTGAAAATCAATGGTTACATTTGTTACACGTCTGTCCTGATCAGTTCATGGTTCATGGTTAATCAAAGTGGTGATAACAAAAGTGAAAATAGTGTGAAAGAATTAGATTTGTGTGAGATTATTGAAAGTAAAGGAAGCCAATTTTTAGAAATTCTGTGGAACCAGTATAATGAAAGTTTTACTAGCAAAGTGTTTTGGTATCATCTAGGTGTAACTAGTAGAATTGTATGCCCAAGCTGGTGGGAGAGTAAAAGAAAGAGTCTGAGTGAAAGGTACATAAACAGTAGTGAGTTATTTTGTGTGCAGCCAAAGTGTAAACTTGATACTAGTAACTTAGAATCTGACACTCAGGTAAACTTGATGAAGACTGAAAGGGAGGAAGTAGACGAAAATTATAATAAATTGAAAAAGATTTATTATATGAAGTTCCCAAGGGGAAGGCAGATGAAAAGGAATTAGGCTGTCCATACATTAAAATAAGAGTAAATCAGTGGGAAGGAAATTGTCTTATTGATACAGGAAGCCCCATATGTGCAATATCATAAAAATTTAGAGATAAAATTAGGGATGGTAAGAACTTTGTAGAAATGCCGGTTGTAGGGGTAAAAGTCAGAGGTGCCATTGATAAGCAAAGTAAGGTAGTTAAGAGTCAAATATTGTTAACATTTGAAATTGAAAATGTGGAATTTGAACAGGGTTGCCTTGTGGTCCCAAGGTTGGAAGAAAATATCGTTTTAGGCATGGATTGGGTCTTAAAAGTGGGTGTAAGCTTCTCTTGGGAAGATAAGAGTGTTATACAGATATGTTCATCCTTAGCTGTAGTAATTCTTGTAACCATATCAAAACTGTTGTAAGCAAGGTAGATAACAAAGCCATAAGTGGTAACACATCCTTTGAACATATAAATGAACAAAATTTCGAAGAATTAGTCAGAGTCAAATTGAAGGAAGCTGTAAATCTAAGCAAAAGTCAGAAAAATCAGTTAAGAGAAGTGTTATGGGAATTTCAGGATACATTTAGTGAGAGACCAGGGAAGGTAAAAAACTATCAGTGCAGAGATCATCATACTTTCTTCCTAAAACCATATGGCATTCCATTCTCAAAAAAAAAAAAAAAAAAAAAAAAAGAAAGATGTAGAAAGGGAAATCCAAAAAATGGAAACTTGGGGGATTATAGAAAGAAGTAGAAGTTCATACCCATTAGTAGTTGTGTCTAAGAGAAATGGAGGGGTTAGACTTGTACTTGATTCTAGGCACCTTAATAAGTTTTTGATTAGAGAAAATGACCATCCTGACAATATGAATGAACTTCTGCACAAATTTGATAATGTAAAATTTATGAGTAGTCTAGACTTGACATCTGATTTTCACCAAATACCACTTGAGCTTGATTCTAGGAAGTATACTGCCTTTTCGTATGGTGGCAAAAGGTACCAATAATGTGTTGTCCCTTTTGGATTGAATGTATCTGTTGCTGAATTTATCAGAGCATTGGATTTTGTATTAAGTGATGAATTGTCTTAAAAATTAATAGTATATGTAGATGACATTCTTGTAACTGGAAAAACCTGGGAAGATCATTTAAACCTTCTGAGACAAGTCTGTTCAAAATTGAGGGAAGGGGGAATGACTGTAAAATTGGAAAAATATAGTTTTGGAGTTAATGAACAGAAATTTTTGGGGCTTAATATTTCAGAAAAGGGAATCTTACCTGATAAGAATAAACTTGAGGCCATTGTAAACTTTCCTACTTGCAAGAACAAAAAACAAATCAAGTCCTTTTTTGGTCTCACTGGATTCTATAGAAAATTTCTTAGTACCCAAACTTGAAATGCAAATTGCTTATGTAACTTACTAAAAAAGAATACTGTTTGGGATTGGACACAAGAATGTCAGGATGCATTCGTAGAAATAAAACAACAACTGTGCGAAAGTCAGATGTTGTATAGACCTGTTATGTCGTTACCATTCTACACTCCTGGAAATTGAAATAAGAACACCGTGAATTCATTGTCCCAGAAAGGGGAAACTTTATTGACACATTCCTGAGGTCAGATACATCACATGATCACACTGACAGAACCACAGGCACATAGACACATGCAACAGAGCATGCACAATGTCGGCACTAGTACAGTGTATATCCACCTTTCGCAGCAATGCAGGCTGCTATTCTCCCATGGAGACGATCGTAGAGATGCTGGATGTAGTCCTGTGGAACGGCTTGCCATGTCATTTCCACCTGGCGCCTCAGTTGGACCAGCGTTCCTGCTGGACGTGCAGACCGCGTGAGACGATGCTTCATCCAGTCCCAAACATGCTCAATGGGGGACAGATCCGGAGATCTTGCTGGCCAGGGTAGTTGACTTACACCTTCTAGAGCACGTTGGGTGGCACGGGATACATGCGGACGTGCATTGTCCTGTTGGAACAGCAAGTTCCCTTGCCGGTCTAGGAATGGTAGAACGATGGGTTCGATGACGGTTTGGATGTACCGTGCACTATTCAGTGTCCCCTCGACGATCACCAGTGGTGTACGGCCAGTGTAGGAGATCGCTCCCCACACCATGATGCCGGGTGTTGGCCCTGTGTGCCTCAGTCGTATGCAGTCCTGATTGTGGCGCTCACCTGCACGGCGCCAAACACGCATACGACCATCATTGGCACCAAGGCAGAAGCGACTCTCATCGCTGAAGACGACACGTCTCCATTCGTCCCTCCATTCACGCCTGTCGCGACACTACTGGAAGCGGGCTGCATGATGTTGGGGCGTGAGCGGAAGACGGCCTAACAGTGTGTGGGACCGTAGCCCAGCTTCATGGAGACGGTTGCGAATGGTCCTCGCCGATACCCCAGGAGCAACAGTGTCCCTAATTTGCTGGGAAGTGGCGGTGCGGTCCCCTACGGCACTGCGTAGGATCCTACGGTCTTGGCGTGCATCCGTGCGTCGCTGCGGTCCGGTCCCAGGTCGACGGGCACGTGCACCTTCCGCCGACCACTGGCGACAACATCGATGTACTGTGGAGACCTCACGCCCCACGTGTTGAGCAATTCGGCGGTACGTCCACCCGGCCTCCCGCATGCCCACTATATGCCCTCGCTCAAAGTCCGTCAACTGCACATACGGTTCACGTCCACGCTGTCGCGGCATGCTACCAGTGTTAAAGACTGCGATGGAGCTCTGTATGCCACGGCAAACTGGCTGACACTGACGGCGGTGGTGCCATTCGACGGCCAACACCGCGGTTCCTGGTGTGTCCGCTGTGCCGTGCGTGTGATCATTGCTTGTACAGCCCTCTCGCAGTGTCCGGAGCAAGTATGGTGGGTCTGACACACCGGTGTCAATGTGTTCTTTTTTCCATTTCCAGGAGTGTATATAATGATAGATAGTAGTGAGACAGGTTTAGGGGCACACTTGTTTCAAAACATAGAAATAGAAGGAAAATTAGAACACCATTCGATTGCTTTTGATAGCCGTGTCTTACAAAAGTATGAAAAATCATATACAGTCACAGAGAAGGAACTACTTGCCATCCACTGGGCATTCAATAAGTTTAAAAATTATCTGTTAGGGCACAAGGTAATTGTCTTCTCTGACCATAAAGCTCTATCTTTCATTCAGGAGTGCAGACTCTATCATGACTGTATAACAAGGTGGGTTTTATTCCTTCAACAGTTTGACTATGAGATCAAATTTATTCAGGGTAAACATTATGTCATTGCAGATGCCTTTTCTGGACTACCAATAGGTGCAGATTTTGAAAATACTGATGGAAAAGAGGAGAAAGAGTTCAAACTTATGTACTTAAAGGGTGTAAAAGATGAAGCTGAAATACTAAAAATCTGTAATAATATTCGTAGACCAAAATCATGATGAAAATTGGAAATTGGTTAAAAGTTACTTAGGGAAAAAGGGAGGAGAAAAGGTAGATCAGTATTAAAAAGTACAAAAGGGATTTTGTTTAGGAGACCTAGACCTGACTTAGACAATTGGAAACTAGGCTGGCCTGAGCAATGTATTGACATGTTAATCAGTTACATACATGAAAGCTTTGGACACTGTGGAGAAACAAAATGTATATAGAAAATACAAGAAAATGTATACTTCTATAATATCAGTAGGAGAGTGAAGAAAAAACTTGAAACCTGTGATCGTTGTCAGAGAGTAAAAGTGAGTAACCAAACATCTAAAGGATTGATGCAAAACGTTTTACCAAATAAAAACCTTGAGTTGACAGCTATCGATTTATATGGACCACTACCAAAATCAAGGGAAGGGTACAGTTACATCTTCATTATAGTTGATGTTTTCTCTAAATTTATAAAATTGTATCATTAAAGAAAGTAACCAGTAAACAAATTATCATCAAGCTGACGAATCATTATTTCACAAATGTTGGTATACCCCAGGTATACCCCAGGTCATCATGTCTGATAATGGGTCACAGTTTACATCTAAATTATGGAAAAATTTTATTGAAGATACAAGAATAATACATATTTTGATTTTACTGATTTGATGTTACTGACTTCGAGGATATGATGAACAGCCTACAGCACTCATCCACTGGTTTTGCACCTTATGAGGTAATGTTTAATAGAAGACCTGCAAACTTGATTTCTTAGAATGTTGATTTCCCACCTTGTCAAACTATGACACCCCAGGAAAGGCAGACAGCTGTTAGGAACACTATCAAAACACAAGGAGAGGTAAGAAAATGGAGACATGATGCAAGAAGTAAAGGAGCACAGTTCCGGACAGGAGATCTGGTTTTAGTAAAAACACAGGAAATAAAGAAATTTTTTGACATCTATATAAGCCCCTTTGAAATCAGGGAAAACCCGCACCCTAATGCCTATAGGCTAATCTACCCCAAATCCAAGAAGTTATTTGGACAGCGCAATGTTACAGAGTTAAAACTCTACAAACATGACCCACAAAATAGTCATTAATAAGTAAAATTCTGCTCGTAAAGAACTAGTTGACTGGCCCAACTATATCCTTTATTGTTCTATCATTCGAAGAAAACTTCCTGTCAAAATGTGGTACTATGTCAGCTAAAAGTATGAAGTAGATTTTGTGTTAATGTGAATTATGTTTGTACTGATTTCTCTTTGTTCTGTAATATACCCATTTATTAAATTTGGTATGAGATCAGTGTGTCAGACTATGAACCATTCTACTGTTTCATAGTAATGTTTCTTAACAGCAGCCAAAGTTAATGATGTGCATACTTTTAAATAGTAAGGTATGAATAATGATTAATTGTGTGTAAGAAAACAAAACCTCATCATTTGTAAGCTACGTCAGATGGAACATTATTTAATGGATAAAGCAAACTGGTGGTACTTGTCAGATTATGAGAGTGTGCATTGAAAGACCAGGTATGTTGTAGTGTGTTAAAAATATGGAGGGTAGTCATGATATTTAATTATGTGAATTAAGAATGTGTTGAGGTTTAGAGCATTATGGAGACAGTTGTTGATGTGTTATATTTGAAACTCTTGTGATGGATTGAAGGTTATGTGATACTAATTTTGAGGTTTATATTGTGGGAGAATATTTTGTAATAGTTTAGGTAATTTAATGTTAAAGTGAATGAAGAGATGTTAGGAATTTATCCCATGCTCTGTTACACAATTTGAAATAATTTCTATTCATGACAGTATGCTATTTGAGCACAGGAGAGTAAATCAAAATGAAACACTGTTTAATAATGATGCGCAGTTGAGATATAAATACTAACAATCTTACACAATGTAAGTGTAGAGTTTGTCATAATTTGACCTATAAAGCTGACATAGATGTACAATGTGAGGATATTTCAATGATAGAAACACAATCATATAAGGAATGTCTCAGCTACCTTATTATAAAGGAAACATTAAATCATAAATATGTAAACCAGTCTGACTCAGAAAATACAGTACTGAGCACATATAATTGAATTTTCACTGGATTCACCATGTGATTACATTCATCACATATACATGAATTTTCCCTTAGAGACAACCATTTAAAATTGTGTATAAGTATTGCATTATTTTGAACTATGTCTATTTTATGTATGTGGTTAAAAGACCCTGTTTATAATATAATAATGATTTCTTTAGATTTAATGGTTGTTTTGGGCAAAAGCCATGCCTTAAGGTATTTTATCGAAACACGTATGTTAAAAGGTTGTGAGAGATGCCTTCATTCCACAGTTCACTTAATATATTCTAAAGAAACCACTGACAATGTTTTCTGCTATCAGAAGAGTGAGTTTAACTAAGAAGCATTAAGTCAGTATTGAAGTAAACTTGAGTTTATACATATACTATTTAAGTCCATTGCAATTCTCACTCAATACAGCCAATGTAACCTTCAAATTGTGTATATATATATATATATATATATATATATATATATATATATATATATATATATATATATATATATATATATATATATATATATATATATATAAACTAAGATCCCTTGGATAACCAATTTTATAACTAACTTTCAGAACTGGAAATTTTATTATGATGTGTGTATTAGATATATTTTGTTCCATGTCTATACTATAGTTAGGGATACAGTCAGACTCACACCCCTCTTAAAAAACTTTGTCTATACATGACAAAACTCCCTCCAAAAATTAATGCTATAATGGACATTTCAGATAAGAGATGAAGACAGCATAATACTGAAGGCTGAGAAGGAAATGTGAAAATACGTTTACAAATTACCATGGACAGCCAGTATTGGGACACTGTGTGAGCAAGGTGGTGATCGTCCAATGGACATTTATCAAGAGACGAGAAGGCATTGATAAGTACCATATGTGAACTACTGCAATGAAAATTGAATACTGTGTAATCAAAGACTCAAATGGAGAAAAAAATCCTCCAGCGATAACTGTTTAAGATGGCATCAGTAACAGCATTGTGTGATAGTTTCTCTAAAGAAAACAGTAATTCTAAAGTAATCATGTGTGTAATCTGTAATTCAAATGTGCAAAATGGTTTCAGACTTTGCTTAGATTCACAAGTATGGATACATTCTACGTGTGTAGATGCAAAAACTGTGTTTTCATGTAAATGTGATCAGGGAAGTTGTAACGGATTTAACGCCATGTTAGTCGCTTACGCTACCGGATGTGAAATTAATGTGTTACAAAGTGTGTTGTATGAATTGCAAAGTGCTAAAAAAACAATAAAAGTCCTAAAAGCAAAGCTTCGTGAATGTGAATTGAATGGAGTATCATCACTTAACACAAACTTCGAAATCTACAGCACATCTATTCTTCCAAAAACGAGTGTAAATTTTAAAAAATACAAACTACAAGCAACTAAAAAGATCGCTGTACAAAACAGATACAATGCTCGGGAAATATGTGGCGAAATAAAATCTTGCGGAGAGAGAGTGGAAGCAGTAAGTGTCGTGAGAACTAAAAGTAAACAAGCCTCCGAAAAGTTCGTTACACCTAACATACAAGCAACTGTTAACAGAAACCTCGAGCGAAAACTTAACAACTCAGCCCATAATGTGCTCAAAACGTTAAAATCTGTTAATAATATAATACATAGAGGCTGTGAAAAGAAAGAAGATCGTATAATAGACTGCAAAACTTCGGAAGACTTGAGCACAACAAATAATGCTTTTACTGTACATATACTTGCCGACAGTCTCGGAAAAAGACTGGCAGAAACCCTATATCACTCAGGATGCAGTGTTACTTGTGTAATAAAACCTGATGCTCCACTGAAAGAGATCGTCAACAACTGTGAAAATCTGAGTATCAAGATAAAAGAAAAATGATTGTGTTCTAATCCTAGGGGACGGAGTAGACGTCCGCTGCAATGATGTATTATCAGCAAGACGAGCGCTAAGAGAGACGCTCGAAAAGCTCAAAAATGTACATGTGATGGTAACCAGCATTCCATACGATTTTTTTAAGAAATCTCGTGTTAACGAAGAAATAAAAAAAACTAACAGACTGCTTTACAAAATAACAAAGTGCTACCCAAATTCAACATTTGTCCAGTTAGAGTTCAGAAAACAACATTTCATAAACAGTGGAGATCTCCTAAATAGAGCAGGACAACTGTATGTCTGTGCTCAAATTATGAAAACAATAAATAATTTCAATGATCAACACAAACTGCCTGGTATCCTCACCATAGCAGCAACTGAGCAAATGGAAATTTGCAAGGAAACGTCTAAGAGGAGAGAGATACCTAACATACCGGTACCAGTATCTGAAGGAGTGGTAGAATATGGGGTACCAGCAGAAATGTCAGGAACATCCAGCAGAGTTGAGGAAACAATTTCTTCAGATGAGAAAGCCTACAAACCTAGTGTAAACTCATGTGCACATGAAACCTCCAAGGATGAAGCTGTCAGCACATTTGACACACTTAATGCTTCATGCTCACTTGTAACTAGGACTGCAACCACACCAACAGCCAAGAACCATTCAATTAGATCCAGAAACTCATCAGCTGCTCTGCAGACATCTCAAAGGAAGAGCCTCAGGATAAGAAGAGCTGCTGTGCATAGTGACTATTTTTTATGGGACCTTCGCAATTTGAAGAAGAAGAAAAGGCAGAATTTTTACAGTGTCAGCAACAAGAAAGTACAAAGGTAAATAGTGCAGCAAATCCACTACATGAAACTTTAACAGTTGTATACCAAAATGTGCAAGGACTAGAAAGTAAATTAGCTGAAATAGAAGTTCTATTAACTGACTATCTAAAAGACATTAACATACTATGCATAAGTGAGTACTGGGTAAAAGAAATGCAAGCGTCTAGCATAATTATTCCAAATTTTGAAATGATTAGCAAATTTTGTAGAATCAACCATAAAGGGGGTGGGACATGTATTTATGTTAGGACAGGGGTAGAATCAAAAGAAATTAAATGTAACCTAAAATGCATAGAAAAAGATTTTGAATACAGTATATGTGAGCTAACCAAATTAAAAATTACTATTGTGTGTTTGTACCGATCACCACTGGGCAACTTTGCCATTTTTATAGAAAACCTTGAGAGACTGCTGAATGAACTTAAACATAATGTAATTGTTCTTGGTGATTTTAATGTTAACTTTAAGAATGATTGTAGTAAACAACAGCAACTGTGCAATCTGTTTTTGTGACATAATATGATGGCAACTGTAAATGAAGTTACCAGATGCGGAAATATGTCTGAAACTATAATAGATCAAGTATTTATAAACAAGGACAAGTGTGAATATAACACTGAAGTAATTGACACTGGTTTCTCGGATCACAAGGGTATCAAATTGAGTTTAAATGTCACATCTTACAAGGACCCTGTTATCAATAACAATTACAGAGAAAGGAGATTTATAAATGATGACAGCATAAGAATTTTTAATTACATTCTGGAAAATAACAACTGGGGTAGTGAATCAAGTGGTGATGTCAACAGAAAGTTTGACTCATTCCTTGAAAGCTACAAACACTGCTTCGATGTTGCCTTTCCTATAAAAAGAGTCAAAACTAAACATAAAACCAAAACATGGGTTACACAGGGGATTAGAAAGTCATCAGACACTCTCAGAAAGTTAAATAAATCAGCCAGGAAGAATGTAGTACTGAAAGCACATGTGAAACATTATAGAAGCCTGTACAAGAAAGAAATAATTGCAGCTAAGAAGCTTGATAATGATACCTATATTGAGAAAGGTAACAACAAAATGAAGTCAACTTGGGAGGTAATAAATAAAAATATAGGTAGACACAAAAGAGAAGATAACAGCTTTGTCATTAAAAGTGGGGGTAAAACTGTTAAGGACCCACTTCAGATTGCCAACATATTTAATGAACATTTCACAAATATAGCCATAAATTTAATTAAAACTAAATGCAATTCCAATAGCAAGGTAAAAATCCCCATGAATGACATGACAATGTTCCTTTAACCAGTAACTGATTCAGAGGTACTAAATGCTATAAATAAGTTAAAAAATAAAATGTCATGTGGGTGTGATGGGATTCCTGACAAAGTCATTAAGCAAAGTGCAAGAAACATAGCCTTGCATCTCACTGAAATTATAAATGAATCTTTTAAGACAGGGGTGTTTCCATCAAAACTTAAAATGTCTACTATAAAGCCACTTTACAAGAATGGTGATAAATATGATGTTAGTAACTTTAGGCCTTTATCAATGTTGTCAGGTTTCTCAAAAATAATAGAAAGGATAATGTATCAGAGACTATACAAATTTCTTACTAAGAATAGAATATTGGTTAATGCGCAAAATTGTTTCCGTAAAAATAAATCAACTGAAACAGCTATCTTCAATTTTTTGCAACTTGTTCTAAATTCCATAAACAGAAAGGAATTAAATTGTGGATTGTTTTTAGACTTATCAAAGGCCTTTGATGTCATCGACCATAAGTTACTGCTTAGGAAGTTATATGCCTATGGGATACGTGGAGTTGCCCACAAATGGTTTGAATCATATCTGTCAGACAGGTATCAGAAGTTGGAGATAAGCCAGGCAGATAGGACATATTCATCAAGATTCGAGAGAGTTTCATATGGAGTACCCCAGGGATCTGTATTAGGGCCATTACTGTTTTTTAATATTTATCAATGACCTACCAAGTCAACTATCTGAAGCGGAGGCAGTACTGTTTGCTGATGATACAAGTTTGTTTGTTAAAGCAAACAGTGAAGCTGACTTACAGGAAAAAGTCACATTAGCAACAGACGAAGCAGACAGATGGTTTAATGAAAACAGACTCATTGTGAATGCCAAAAAAACGATGTGGATCAACTTCAGACATATTACAAATAAAATAAAAACTAACCTTACAGTAGAACTGGGTAAGTGTAAGATTGAACAAGCATCATACACTAAATTCTTGGGAGTATGGTTTGACGAACACTTAAGATGGGAAAAGCATGTAATATCATTGAACAAAAAATTAAATCAAACATGTTATATACTTAGAATGCTTAAAAGCTCATGTAATATTAAAACAGTGTTATGTGTTTATTTCTCATTCATGCACAGTTTATTAAGATACGGCGTACAGTTTTGGGGGAACATCAGTCTAACAAAACACTCATTTAGACTACAAAAGAAGGCAGTCAGAATAATAAAAGGTATAGGATATAGAGACTCTTGTAGGCAAGCTTTCAAAGAATTAAAAATCATGACACTGCCATCTTTATACATATATGAAAGCATATGTTTCTTAAAAGAACACGAGGAATTTTCTACATTAAACAGAGACTTTCACAACTACGAAACAAGGAATAGGAATGATTTCCACAGAGAAATTCATAAAACAGCTATGTATCACAAAAGCGTACTATACCAACCCAAAATCCTCTACAGTACTCTCCCCAAAGAACTAAAAATAATAGCAAAACTGTACATACAGTATTTAAAAGAGAATTAAAAAACATGTTATTGAGCAATAGTTTTTACAGTATTGAAGAGTTTATGAATCGTTGACAATAAAAGCGCAGTTAATATTTCCCTGACATAATAAATATGTGTAATTGCTCACATTTAAATACTTGCTGTTTCTATGAAAGTGTGAAACAGTGTTAATGTAAGAATGTAAATAATCTTTGATGTGAGAATCACTAACTTTTTTTTTGTACGTTGTTATCCTACTTGTATATTTTTATGTTAATGTTCTAAAAGTTCTATTAAAATTGTAATGTCTAAGTGACAAGTAAATTCAATTACAAATTTTCATGTATATGTATTTTAAATTGTAATGTTTATTGATAAGTCCTATATCATTTCGATGATGTACTACAAGGACGCTAATAAATTGAATTGAATTGAATTTAAATTTGTGAGTTTGAAGAGCCTTAAACCACATGTTAAAACTTCTGCATGAGTTCAATTGTAAAAGTTTGGGGCTTATCTGACCTATTGCGCAGCCTTTTGATCATGATACAATTTAATTAAGAAATATTTAAAAAGACTAATTTGTGTGGAATAATTTTAAGTAATATCCTTGTTATATTGTACTCCACCAGATCTTTACTGGAGGAAACAGTTTTGCAGGTCTTAGGACATATTAATCAATGGGGAAGTTAAGGTTTTCACGAAGTGCTTATGTTCCATAGTGACACACAATCCCATGCATGGCAGGCATGGATCTATGTGTGTGTGTGTGTGGGGGGGGATTATAGCAGAACGTAAAATGAAGTATGTCTGTAATTTCTTTATGTGTAATATTTTATGTAAATATTGCCTTTGACTGCGAGTTTAATAACTAGAGACTGTTATCTTTGGTCATGCGGGAAGGAAGTGGATCTTTGGGAGAGGTGGTTGGCGGTCTTTTTATCTGGAGCGTGCGTTTTAGGAGGTGGTGATACAGATGTGGTGGAAAACAATGTCTCATTTTATATTAGTGTAAAAGTGTTAAATGTGAATAAATGAATTAAATAATGACGTGCAAAACTAATGTAACGCTTGCTCTCTAGAAATCAAAATACCACGTTGCCCTACAAACCAGTTAGTCTCATCCAAACACAAAGGAAACCATGGGAACCTCGCAGTGGAATCACCTCCAGACTTTACAAAGACAACAACGCAGCCATCAATACAAGAGTTAAGTACTAGACTGTTCATACATGTTAATGACCTCTGACTATAAATTTGAATCTCCTGTCATTCCTGAAGTCACCGTGTGGACAAAAGAGTAGGACAACTTACAGACTGTGGAAATTTTAGGAAGAGGTCTGTTATAACACCCTTCTGATCCCGCCAAACACAGAGCATTGTGTTCTTTCCAAAGTGATTTGGTCTTTCAGTGGATGTCGATGGTTTGCCTGGATTCACCCGTGATTTACAATGCTTAGGATTCTCAAAACATATCCATTTTTCATTACCTGTCACTATTCGATGAAGAAACGACTTTCTTTTGTATCTAGTGAGCAGCATTTCAAAGTGGTCTTTCAATTTGCTTGCTGTCTTTCATTCAGTTCGTTTTCCCTTTTTCTGCACCTATCCCATAGCTTTCAAACGAAGAGAAATGGCTTTCTGAATCACATTCAATTGTTCCGCAAGTTCCTGTTGAGTCTGAGTATCATCTTCATCCAATAAGGTCTGCAAATCATTGTCTTCAAACTTTTTCAGTGGTTTCCAGCACTCGTCATTTCTCACATCAAAATCAACAATTTTGAGTTTTTGAACCACTCAAAACACTGTGTTTTCCCAAGAGCATGTTTGCTGAAAACTTCGACAAGCATTCAATGTGATTCTGCAGCAGTTTTCTTCAAATGATAACAGAAAACCAATGCTGTCCACAAACTGTAGTTCATAGGCACAAAACTCGACATGTTTACAGGTTTGAATCAGATACTGATGTATGTAACTTGGGTTGTGTTGACTTTCATCATCAGCCATTACAGGAAGCAGATGATGCTGAAGACATGGTCTCACAGACCCTACACTGATGGCTAGCACCATCTACAGGGAAATTCCAATTTTACACTTCTACACCTGGTATGTACAGCTAGAGAGGCATCATGGCTCCATATTTCTGCAGGGGACTTCCAGGAACTTGCTGAGTCCATGTCATGTCAAGTTGCTGCCCTATGCCAGGTAAAAGGAGGTCTGACACAATGTTAGTTGGTATCACATTTTTTTGCCAACTCAGTGTTTGTTCATAGAGAGAGTTGACAAGGATTTGTTAGAGATGGCTAGGTACAAACCCACATGCTTCTTCAGGTAGGTGGACAATGCCTTTATGATCTGGCCTCATGGTAGGGAAGGGCTTGATGAGTTTCTGGAACATCTTACTGAAGACCAGCCAATTATTACGTTCAGCATAAAACTGAGAAAGGATGGTCAGTTTCCATTTCTGGATGTACTCATCAAAAGGTGAGCAGACGGGCTGTTTGGCCACAGTGTATATTGTGATCCTGTACACTGATGTATACACTGATTTATATGTGCAAGCCAGCAGCTGTCAACCATCCAGTTCAGAAGAAAGAAGTTATGAAGACATTAGTCCATAGGACACACACTTAGTCAGACCCAGATACTTTGGAAGTAGAAACAGAGTATCTAAAATGGGTTCTGCAAGAATGGATACACAGCCAGACAGATTCAGAAAGCCTTAGGACAAGCCTCTCTGCCATCTAGAGGAAGAGCAAGATGAGGCAAAGACGGTGGTGTACCTGCCTTATGCGGGATCTGTTTATGACAAAATCAGCAGGATTATAAAGAAGCATATTATCATGTGTGTGTTCTGTCCATGTATCAAAATAAGAGGACTACTGAGAAATGAGAAAGATGACCTGGGACTACAAAAACCAAGAATTTATAATATAACTTGCCCATGAGGCATGCTGTACATTGGCCAAATAGCTAGGACAGTGGACATCAAATGCAAAGAACATCAGAGGTACACATAACTAAGACGGAAAATAAATAAGCCATTGCCAAGTACCATCTGGAACTCTATCATTCTATGAACTATGATGAAACAAAGGTTCTTGAATAGGCCCCAAGATACTGGTGGAGTGCTATAAGAGTGTCTACAGAAATTAAGGTGAAGGAAAATCTCATCACTTGTCATACTGGGTACCAGCTCAGTTGAGACTGGCATGCTGCATTGGAGTTACTGAAAATGCAGCAGGGGCATCAGCACACACCACAACAAGAAGAACTGAGTGTGTGGTCATGGGGAATGAACCACAGACAGAACATTATGTGCACTAGACTGAAGATGGAATGTCATAGGATGCTTCAAGTAGGAGCAGACCACACAGGGAACACCTAGAACTGCACTAGACTGAAACCAGAACACCACCATGGGTACAGGTACAATGGACCGAAGGCAAAACACCACCTCTTGAGCTGGCACATTGGACCAAAGAGGGAATGCCTAAGAACATTTCTCATGGGAGCAAACTGCAGAGGGAACACCTGGAACTACACTGAACCAAAAATGGAATGCCTGTGCGTGGACAGATGCACTGGATCAAAGACGGAATGCCAGCACTCAGTCTGGTGCACTGGACCAAAGAGGGAATGCCTTAGGCAGTTGCTAGCGGGAGCAGACTGCAAATGAAATACCTGAAACTGGCCGTGGAGGGGGAAGGACATGTAAGTTCTAGACCAATTCCACTCAATGAACAGTTGCAGGTGGCACCTGATGAAGATAATGATTCATGTGAAATATTGTGCTTGAACAATGCTGTTATATGGTAGACGTCATAAGGCACCGTACAGTGCATGGTGGAGAATACACTGCACCACTACTAGTCATTTCCTTTCCTGTTCCACTTGTAAACAGAATGAAGAAAAAACGACTGTCAATATGCTTCCATATGAGCCATAATTTCTCTATCTGATCATCATGGTCCTTATGTGAATGTGCATTAGCAGCAGTAGAATTTTCCTATAGTCACTTCTCTAAACTTTCTCAATAGTGTTCCTTGAAAAGAACATTGCCTTCCTTTCATTGAATTCCCATTTGAGTTCCTGATGCATCTCTATAATACTAGTGTGTTATTCAAACCTACTGGTAACAAATCTAGCAGACCGCCTGTGAATTGCTTTGATGTCTTCCTTCAATCCAACCTGGTGTGGATCCCTAACACTCATGTACTACTCTAGAAGTGGTTGCACTAGTGTCCTATACATAGTACCCTTTACAGATGAATCATACTTTTCTAAAATTCTCCTGATATACTGAAGTCAACCATCCACCTTCCCTACTACAATCCTTAATTGCTTACTCCATTTCATATCGCTCTGCAACATTACACCTAGATATTTAATTAATATGACTGTATCCAGCAGCACACTGGTACTGCTGTATTTTATCACTGTGGGCCTGTTTTCCCTACTAATTTGCATTAAATTACATTTTTCTACATTAGAGCTAGCAACCATTCAACCCACCTATTAGAAATTTTGTCTAAGTCATCTTGTATCCTTCCACAGTGACTCAATGACAACATCTTCAAGTACACCACAGCATCGTAGCAAACCACTGCAGAGTCTCACCATGTCTGCCAGATCATTTATGTATACAGAAAATAACAGTGGTCCTCACACACTTCTCCAGAGCACTCCTGATGATACCCTTGTCTTTGATGAACACTTGCCATCAAGGACAATGCACTGTGTTCTGTTACTTATGAAGTCTTCAAGCCAATCACATATCTGGGAATCTATTCCATACACTCATTACTTCATTAACAGTCAGCAGTTGGGCACTGTGTTACATGTTTTCAGAAAACTAGAAACATGGAATCTGCTTGTTGCCTTGTTCAGGGTTGGGCACGAAAGCTGCTCGCATGGTTGCCCTTGGGCACCGTGAGCCGCAAGGGCAATGTTAAGCAGCTGTAAGGGCATGTAGTGCAGGTCGCAGAGCTGTGCAATGTGGCTGCCCGCTTGGGTATGCACACAATACTGGGGGCAACCGTGCCGAATATTGACAAACTAATGTACATAGTGCAGATGGAGTACACATATGTCCGAGGTTGTTTCATGCGTATGTGGTGTCCATGAACTTGGCACCGGTAGACAGTTTTTGGGAGGCCAGTCATATGTGGCACAACATGCGTGTATGGGATGTATGTGTAAATCGTGCTTATCCGAAATTCATGTATCCTGTGCCATGCAATGGTTGGCCATATACGTACGAAACACAGTTTCAAACCATTTAACATGTTCTACTTTCATGGCCACAAATAGGATGTAGACGTAAACAATTAAGAAATTAACACATTTGTATTGTAAATGCTATGTTATATTCACACAGACCTGTGTAGTTAGGAGGAGGGGTACTACATATGAATAGGACAGAGGCATTAATTTACATCATCCTGGATGTTTTTAATATGATTTTGAACTAGCATCTCTATATTTTGTGTGAAATTACTAGTCATTGTGCGCAATGCACCAGTTAGATGAACATCAGTAAGACTGCTCCTAAGCTTCGATTTTGTCAGTTTCATTATGGAGAAAACACTTTGGCACAAGTACACTCCTGGAAATGGAAAAAAGAACACATTGACACCGGTGTGTCAGACCCACCATACTTACTCCGGACACTGCGAGAGGGCTGTACAAGCAATGATCACACGCACGGCACAGCGGACACACCAGGAACCGCGGTGTTGGCCGTCGAATGGCGCTAGCTGCGCAGCATTTGTGCACCGCCGCCGTCAGTGTCAGCCAGTTTGCCGTGGCATACGGAGCTCCATCGCAGGCTTTAACACTGGTAGCATGCCGCGACAGCGTGGACGTGAACCGTATGTGCAGTTGACGGACTTTGAGCAAGGGCGTATAGTGGGCATGCGGGAGACCGGGTGGACGTACCGCCGAATTGCTCAACACGTGGGGCATTAGGTCTCCACAGTACATCGATGTTGTCGCCAGTGGTTGGCGGAAGGTGAACGTGCCCGTCGACCTGGGACCGGCGCAGCGACGCACGGATGCACGCCAAGACCGTAGGATCCTACGCAGTGCCGTAGGGGACCGCACCGCCACTTCCCAGCAAATTAGGGACACTGTTGCTCCTGGGGTATCGGCGAGGACCATTCGCAACCATCTCCATGAAGCTGGGCTACGGTCCCGCACACCGTTAGGCCATCTTCCGCTCACGCCCCAACATCGTGCAGCCCGCCTCCAGTGGTGTCGCGACAGGCGTGAATGGAGGGACGAATGGAGACGTGTCGTCTTCAGCGATGAGAGTCGCTTCTGCCTTGGTGCCAATGATGGTCGTATGCGTGTTTGGCGCCATGCAGGTGAGCGCCACAGTCAGGACTGCATACGACCGAGGCACACAGGGCCAACACCCGGCATCATGGTGTGGGGAGCGATCTCCTACACTGGCCGTACACCACTGGTGATCGTCGAGGGGACACTGAATAGTGCACGGTACATCCAAACCGTCATCGAACCCATCGTTCTACCATTCCTAGACCGGCAAGGGAACTTGCTGTTCCAACAGGACAATGCACGTCCGCATGTATCCCGTGCCACCCAACATGCTCTAGAAGGTGTAAGTCAACTACCCTGGCCAGCAAGATCTCCGGATCTGTCCCCCATTGAGCATGTTTGGGACTGGATGAAGCGTCGTCTCACGCGGTCTGCACGTCCAGCACGAACGCTGGTCCAACTGAGGCGCCAGGTGGAAATGGCATGGCAAGCCATTCCACAGGACTACATCCAGCATCTCTACGATCGTCTCCATGGGAGAATAGCAGCCGGCATTGCTGCGAAAGGTGGATATACACTGTACTAGTGCCGACATTGTGCATGCTCTGTTGCCTGTGTCTATGTGCCTGTGGTTCTGTCAGTGTGATCATGTGATGTATCTGACCCCAGGAATGTGTCAATAAAGTTTCCCCTTCCTGGGACAATGAATTCACGGTGTTCTTATTTCAATTTCCAGGAGTGTATATTGTTCCAAAAAAACTATACACACAAGCAGCTATTTTAAATAACAATGGAAAGTGTTCACGTGGGAAATATTTGTAGAAGCTTTCCAAGGTTTCTGCAGTGTGAAACTTCTCCTTCAGCACATGATTGCACTGAAAGTCAATGAGTTCCAACTGAATTTAAGAAGGCACATTTTCAATGTTAACTGCAAAAGCAGTCGCAAAATGGTTGACATCACATTCCAGTCAATTTAAGTCCTCGAAGCTACTATCAAAAATGCCTTCAAGAGTCTGTAGCACCATTACAAACCCATCAAAACTTTCTTTGAGCCTCTCCTGTTCCAAATGGTTTTCAGTAACAACTAGTGCAATGCTTTCTGGGCACACAACTGTTGTGGCAGCAACAAAACATTCTTTCACAAATTCTCCATTGCTGAAGGGCTGATCTGTTTTAGCTATTTTAAGAGCTACATCATAGCTTACTGTCATCACTGCATCATTGTGGATGATGAGGTTTTTGTCTTGTAAATACATACAGATGAAGGTAAAAGTGACAGTAATAATGTGAATCAGTGTCATAATTATTAACATGTATACATATGTCTTTCTCCTTTTTCTGCTTCAGTTCGATAAGTTTGGCTTTTCTTTCTTCATTATTCAAACCGACTCTGTCCTTCTTGTGAAGCAGTTGATAATGTCACTTCACATTGTACTTCTTCTGTGAAGACAATGTTGCATTGCAAATGAAACACTGAGGCCTGCTTTATTGTTCTAAGAAAAATGTACTCTTCTTCCCACTGTGAATTAACGACTATGGGTTCAAAGGACTTTTGTTTCAACAATCTTAGCTCCTCTTCAGCTATTTTCCATTCACTAGTTCTGTTTTATCACAAACACCAAATGCAATGTCTACACAGACAATAGAAACGACGGGGAGTAAATGGAGCGTGTGGCTCCGTGCAGAGCAGTGACGTACTTGACTAGGTGAGTAGATGGTGGGAGTACTGCTGGCCGGCAGAGTGGATGAGAGCCATGGACAGGCCACGTGGGCATTTGCAAGTGCCCACACTCATGAAACGTTATTTACACAGCCCTGCCTTATATCCACAGTTCACAGGATACCATGTGAGGAAAGGACAAACTGAGATTCACATGAGCTATTCTTTCTAAAACCACGCTGATTTATGGACAGAAGCTTTTCTGTGCCAAGGAAATTTACTATCTTTGAACTGAAAATATTTTCAAGAATTTTGCAGCAGACCAATGTTAAGGATACTGGTCTGTAATTTTGAAGGCCCGTTCTTTCAGCCTTCTTATATACAGGAGTTATCTGTGATTTTTTCCAGCCACTTGGAACTTTGTGCTGGGAGAGAGAGACTCCCGATAAAGCAAGCTAAGTAAGGAGCCAATGCCATAGGGTACTCTTTGTAAAACCAAATTGGGATTCCATTCAGACATGACAGCTTATCTTCTTTCAATCTTTCAGTTGTTTCTCTATGTCAGGAATGCTTATTACAATGACCTCCATACAGGAGTCTGCACAATGCTTAAAATACAGCATGTTTATATGATTCCACTGTGTGAATGATTTATTAAATGCAAATTTTAAAACTTTCATTTTCTTTTTGCTATCTTCAACTGCCACACCAGACTCATCAATGAATGATTGGACAGAAACCTCAGACCTGCTAAATGATTTTCAGTAGGATCAGAATTTTCTTGGGTTCTCAGGAAGATATTTTGCTAAGGTATAAAGATGGTAGTTGTTTTATGCTTCATGTACTGACTTTTTTACAGCCACACAAAATTCTACAACTTTTCCCTGTAGTCATTTGCACTTTATATTCTGAACTGAGTTCTTCCTCAGCATTTTCTAAATTTCATTACTAAACCATGGTGCTTCTTTTCCATCCTTTATCCACTTACACAGTACATACTCCTACAGAGTATTATTTACAATCCATTTAAACACAGTCAATATGATGACATCATGGCCACTAATCACCATCCCTCAACTGAAGTCATTGATAAGGTCAGGCTTGTTTTTAGCTATGCATTCCCCATATGTGTGGGCTGTCTAACTAGCTACTCAAGACGGTGATTGGATAATGTGTTCACAAGTACTTTGCAAGACTGTCTCTACCCTCTACAATGAATCCATAGATTTCCCAGTCTACACTCAGCAGGTTAAAGTCACCTCCAACTAATATTGCATGATATGGATATTTCTGCATGACTGACCATACTCTTTCTTTGAATGTTTCTAAAACTGTCACAAGCAGAATCAGGTGGCCAGTAAAAAAATCTAACAATTAACTCAATTTTGTCTAGATCTGTTACACCTAACTAGATAACATCACTGTCACACTCAAATTCAACCTCAATAGAGATAATATTTTAGTGAACTGCAATGATCACTCCCCCTCCTATGGCATGTAATCTGCCTCTCTGATACACATTTGATGAATTGCTAAATGTATGTGAGCTTTCTACTTTGTGTTTCAGCTAGCTCTCAGTCTCAAGAATAATTTGAGGGTGAAAGATTTCCTAGAGTGCAGTAAATTCAGGAACTATGCTACGAACATGTCAACAATTCACTGATAAAAGTTTGACAGTAAAAGTGTTATAATTCTGAGCACAGTCTGATTACATTATATGTGTGTCATATGCCAAGTGTTCATCAGAGTACATCAAACTACCACCTAGCCTAAAAAGGCCCCATGTATACTCCACATGTACTCTGCTACCCGAGTAGCTGTGTAGTGCACCACTGACCTATCCAATTCCCCATAGCACTCAGAAAAACACCAAGTGGTGTGAGTAGACACATCTGTAGCACTGTGGGAAAGACATGCCAGCATGCTTAAACACACCCATAACATACAGCTGGTCCTATGATATGCAGAACTACTAGGGGTAAACCAAATAAAAAATGATTCACCACAGAAAGTAAAAAAGCAAGAGATGAACTGACTGAATTCTTTGAAACATATCAGAATGGAAAAGGTCTGGTCAATCATGAGGCTTACAAGTATAAGAAGAAAGCATACACTAGGATGATAAGAGAAGCAAAGGCCAGCCACCAAAAATTTGAAATACAATATTCTTTTAACATGTATAAAACAGTCTGGAAAACAGAAAAGAATCACATGCCTTGAAAGATATAAATATAGCACTGAAAAGAGAAGGGAATGAAGTGACTGATCCACAATAAGTGTGCAATACTTTCAACCAGCACTATATAGCTATAGTGTAGAAACTTCTCAAAAGAACATATCAGTACCAAAAAGAATGGAGAGTCCCAAAAAGGTAGTGAAGGGTTTATACCTCCTTCCTACAGATGAATTGGAAATTCTTAAAAGAATTGGAGCAGTAGAAATAAAAATACAGGTCTGGATGGCATCTCAGTGAACACTGTGCTAGATATCTTGCTAAACCTCTAGCATTACTGATAAATTTAGTAATGAAGCAAGGAGTATTTCCAAAATGTTTAAAGATGAGTAAAGTTGTGTCAGTATTCAAAGGAGGGGATAAAGGAGACCCCAGAAACTATAGGCCCATAATGATTACACCTGTTCTGCCTAAAATGATAGAAACCATGATTAAAGATAGATTTATAAACTTCATAAACAAGCATAACATCTTAAATGAGGCACAACAGATTTAGAAAGGGTAGATCCACCAAGACTGCAGCAACAAACTTCATAACACACATCAGTGAGGCATTGGATCATCAAAAGAAAATACCTAGTGTCTATGTAGACTTTTCAAAAGCTTCTGACAGTGGCTCTTCTACAGAAACTGGCATGTTATGGCATAAGAAGGAAAGCTGCTGATATTATAAAAACTTGTTGAAAACAGACAACAGTTTGTGGAAATAAAACATAAATCTGGAAATACAGAGAGAAATGTCTACTCTGATTTTCTGCAGGCAAAATATGGAGTAGCTCAGGGTTCAATACTACAACCTCTGCTCTTTATATTAAATATAAATGATATGTTCACTGCTGTAAATGAAAAAGTGATCATGTATGCCAATGACACAACTTTACCAATATGGAGTGCCTCAGTGAAGGAGTTGGAAAAAAGAGCCAGAGTGAACTTGTAAATGGCAGAAAGGCATTTTACAGAAAATAACTTATTAATCAACAGGAAGAAGACTATGTGTACAAATTCCAAAACAAACAGAACAAGTTTCTGGGTATAGATGTGGAAAAATTTCTGATATGGGAAAAACACATTGACAGGATCTGTTCCAAAATAAGTACAAACATATTTTTAATGAAAAAAATATGCTACACAGTGGACATAGGAAACCTTGCTTAAAATGTACTATGGACTTATTTTCCCATACATATTGTACTGCATTCCAATATGGAGTGGTGGAGCAGATGTACATATCCAAAGAATCCTAAAACTTCAAAAGAAAGCCATTACATGCATAGCTAAACTGTCACCTCAGGAAAAAATTTCAAGCCCTTTTTTGTACGTTTGCATGATCACACAAATACCCAAAAGGATCTTGAAATGTTGTGTGATGTGGTTGGTGTTTGTGAGGGTATTTGCTTTGATATAGCCATGCTCCCTCTTTACCATTTCCATGTGCTTGGCCGCACACAAACACCATCTCAGATTGTTCCTGACATGAATACCAGGCCATCCTGCTGCTTACTGTATGCTGCATCAGTCACACAGCCTGAAACACACAAGGAATGCATGGCATGTGGCCAGAAGAATTGTCATTCATCAGCGCCATCTATTGTGGCAACGATGCATTTCCAGAGACATGTTCATAGGACCTTCTTTCCTCCATTTTCAGTCAGGAACCTGTCCCTGCAGTTTGTCAGTTTTATTAATGTTCGCACTGTATTGCACAATTTTCATAAATTCTGTGATGGTGTTTTCAAGTAAATAATTTGTAAAAATAATAAAAATGTGCTTTTTAAAAATTTTTAGTGATAATACAGATAGCTCGAGCAGAGAAGATATTACCTATGATTATATCAGCTGTGTCTGGTAATATAACAAGGAAGTTAGCATTCTGTGACTTTCCAAATTAGAAAAAAAATTTTAAGCAAAAAAATCAAAATTTTTGTATTTTCTTCTTAAATTCGTAAGTTAAAAGAGAGTTCATAAGAGTGTGTGTCAACTAAATTTCAACATATAAAGAGGAGCTTTAAAGCAAAACATGTCAGGTGTCTAGTACTTTTGGTTTATTAGTTATATTTTTTTAGTTCTCTGCTTACAAAATACACTTTTTAAAGGACTATACCATTAACAAAAACCAAGAGAAAATGAAAATATTTTAATTATTACACATATATGATATAGTGGTCTATGATATATTTTTACCAGAGAAATTCATGATCATGAATCGACATGTCCTGTATGATGTGAGATGTAATTGCCCAGATGCAATCGCGTTGCACATTATGACACAGTTTGAGTTTTGTTAGTGGCAGCTGCTTCAGGGAAGGTGTGTTGATACAGTTTGGTGTGAAGATGACCTTCTGAATGGAATACTTCAAGATTAAGTGTATACAAACAACCAGAAGGCTTTGAAGATAATACGCACAGAGTATGTCTCTTGGAATGGAGTCATTAAGGACTCAGAGAAGCACTGTGCTCCTGGAACTAATGTTTTATGGGAGTCATGAATAAAGCAGTGCTGCACATCCTTGTTTATCATAAATACAATGAAAATAGACTTTATGTAGCAATTTACATTGATGAAGATATAATTGTTGGCAATGACAAAGAAGAAATTACTGCTTCTCTGAGCACCTTAAAATATGAATTCGATATAACAGCGGGAACCCTTGACAATTTCCTTGGCTTAAAAATAAAGCAAAATGAATATGGAGTGACTATGTTAAGTCAAGAAAGATACATGAAAAATATTGGAAAGATTTTCAATGGCAGATTCCAACACGGTTTCAACTCAAGTTGGATATGAAGAAAATGATCATGATGAAGCATTTTCGTCCTCTATCCCCTACCATGAGGCAACTGGATGTCTTATGTGCTTTAAAATTGGCAAAGACCCTGAATATCATCATCAATCAAAACATATAGAGGTCTGACATTTTTATGTTTATGAAAGATTTCTGAATGGTGAAATCATATTGGAATATATAGATGGAAAGAACCAGTTAAGTGATCTTCTGACAAAGCCACTTAAGTGGATTTGATTTAATTTGCTGTGAGCATAGACTGGCATGCTCTTTATTTGTTTATTTGACTGATATTTTATTTTTCCTTTTGGAAGAAAAATGTTTTTGCATTCATTGCAAAACATTTGCCTATGCTTTGGTATTTTTTTGAAATATTCTTGTTTTTATACAATTTCTTTGTATCCTGAAAAAATATACCATTCATGAATAAAATGTGTTGTTCAGTCTTAGTAATTTACAATGTTATTTACTTCAGATCCAACCTAAGAATCTAATTTCATGGACAAATGAGGAGTGTAAACATCCAACATAATTTAGCACCTTTTTTACAAAAATTAAAATAAATACAACAAAAGTGGTTTAGTATTGAATTTCTGTAACAAATAACACTATCTGCATATTTTGAAGAAAGTCTGTGATGGGCAGTTGATGTCAGCATGGCAATAAATATTACATAAGTTTTCCAAACATGTACATTTACTCTCCTAAGTCTTACGCTAAAACTGCTGCTCTGCTTCTGATATAACATTTTTCTGTTGACAACTTTGACAATCTATACACAAGTGAGTTTTATGGTGTGGGTTGCACAAGAACAAAAAATGCACCTGTAGATATACTTGAATAAAACATAAAGAAACCATTTTCACTGATACCTTGAATCGAAGTTGACCAAGTGGAGGTTCAGCGTAAGGAATACCAATGAAGCCTGCAAACTGCCTTCCATAATAGGCAAAGTCATAAATTCCTCTTATTTTTCCATCAGATATTTGGACCATGGGTCGTTGACCAAACACAGATTTTCCTATGCATAAAATACAGATAAATAGTAACAGTAACATAATCACAAGTATTGGTTTATCACTGTGTCATACAATAGGGGAACACATATATATAGACAGAGAAGACATTAGTCCCACCAGATTGTGACATCAGCTGATAAGTGATCAGGCAGAAGGTGCCCCAAATGTGTTTCTAATTAGTTTGATAATGGCCTCCACATTACAGCACAGGAGTGACACAATGGCAGCAACTGTGTGGTTAAAACTGTGCCCCTATAATTCAACATTCTATGCTGCATCACATTAACAGCAATTTATACTCATTCATACAGGGTTTTAGGAGAATGTTCTTGCCAGTCTTAATTTTCAGTAGTGGTAAAAGACATTTGGTTAGGGAGGGGAGGGGGTTTACAAAGGAAATTAAATGACTGTACAGCAATAATTATTATGCATATAACAGATACAAATACAGAAATGAGATGCAGCAAATATTCAGATATGCTTGCCAGTGGTCCAGTTTTAGCTTTGGGTGGCAATGAAAAAGGTAAATATTTCAGAAGTTTATATCAAGTGAGTCCACACTGATGGCTCAAAAGAGTTGTAGACCAACACACAGTTTTCCATGTACAAGGGTCACTACAAAAGAAATCCACATCATTTCAACAAGGGACTGAAAAAGGAGTATGGAGATAACACTCTTGATTGAAATACTGATAGTCACTGTGCAAATAGATTGTCTGGTGAAACTGGGAACACAGCAGACTAAGTACAGACTGGGTACACATCAGTAGACTAAGTCCAGTTCAAGCTCACACTGCTACTGGTGCCAGAGTGCATAAGTAATTTTTTTTTGTTTAAAACATGGGAGAAATAAGGAAAGGAGATAATGAATTTTTATTGTCTATAATAGAACATACAGTCACCAGTAATCTTTATTTTACAATTGTTGTTCCCCACTTTGGCCCATAAAAATAGATACTCATCTGCATTCGGCTTTTTCTTTCTTCTTGTAGACAAAGTAAATGGCTTGTCTGGCACCAAAGTCCCGTATGTAACCTTAGCAAGCAGTCCTGTACTCTCAGCTATACTCCATGTCTTCCAAGCCAAACTGCCTCCAAATACAGCAGAAACATCACATGTGAACTGCATTCATAGTCCACGAAAAACATTTGGACCACCCATTAATTACTGTTTATTAAAATGTCCAGCCAGGTCAATCTCTATTGCTCTCAGTCACATACACAGGAACACTGTGATGCCAACAATGATGATACCCATGTCGCAAAGGCATTGCTGAGGGACATTTACAGCAATGCCTTTGCGACGTGGGTATCATCGTTGTTGGCGTCGCAGTGTTCCTGTGTATAAGTCATTGAGACAATAAAAATTCCTTATCTCCTTTCCTTATCTCTCCCATGTTCATTCCTGACACTATGTAACCTTAAAAAAACTTCATGTTCGAATGTGCCACATTTGACAAATTTGACAGAAGCATGATGTTTCACTCTTGCATAATAACATCAGGCCACATGTTGGTGATAAAACCACAACCTAGATCACAAAACTAGGGTGGACAACACTGAAACACTCATTCTAAAGTGCTGATCTGGCACCAAGTGATTGCCACATCTTCAGTAAACTGAAGGAATCCCTTCAAAGTATGAGATTTGAAGACAATGACTCCCTTGTGAAGGCTGCTAAATGGTGGGCCATACATGCTGATCCTGATGTCTGCCACACAAGTATAAAGGCCTTAGTTCCATGGTGCCACAAGGCAGCTTAAAGAAATGGAGTTTGTGTAGAAAAATGAAATTCTATCTCTCAAAAATATAATAACACACTGTGAAATATCAAACGTGTAGAAATTAATTAGATGTTAAAAAAAAAAAAAATCGTGAATTTTTTTTTGGAAGTGATCTTCACATTTCTCTTTCTTATTGCGATCCACCCAACATGTTAAGCTTCAGCGTAAAGCTATCTAATTGGTATAGCAATAACAAAGCATTATTCTGCTACAACAGAATGGGAATAAAAAGTTATTGTTGTTGTTGTGGTTATTGTAATTGTTAAGGGATGACTTATCTCATCAGAGAATTAATCAATGTGGAAATTATATGTTCTATTTGGGGGCATTTCATTATACTGGCAGGGCGAACTCATCCTGTCTATGACACATGATAAAACATGAGCTAAGCAAGTATTGCACTAAAGTTGTGATTAGATTCTGGAATTCCTAACAGATAGAACTCAACATATTGTTCTTAATGGGAGGAAATAGACAGGGGTACCAAGTAAAAGTAACTTTGGGAGTGCCCCAAGGAAGTTTTATAGTGGAGTTACTTACAATATGTGTAGTGACATGCAGCAGACCACAGCGATGTCAGGTAGACAGCTAAGCTGTTGACAGGGTCCATGCATTAGCTGCCAGGAGCACTGTAATCGGGTTATCCTTGCTACAGTGCAAAGTTCTATGGCTATTAATTACTGTGTTTTAATTCTCATTTGTGTTAGTATGTAACAGATTCTCTGTGAATTGTTCTACATATGAATGTGTAAGATTGTTCTGAATAAAACACTGTCTCAGGATGCTGCATTATGTTTCATATCTGTTCTCACTGTATAGAATTCATCATACATGTTAAGTTCACAAATCAATCAACAGCTTGGGTAGCAGTGACCCCAGCATGACACAGTTAGAGAAAATAAAATCAGCAATACAGAAGCATCATAATGAATTTCCAAGAAGCAGGAAATTGCGAAATGGATGGCACACCCACAGTATCCAGACCTGCAGTGGGGCTACCGCCATTTTGCCCACACACCCCAGCATTATGGTATGTGCAGACAGAGGCAAGTTTTCTCTGCACTGGAGTGATAAAAGATTTCACCAAATTTACACTGGGATTGGCTCATTAGATTATTGTTATGCAGCAAAGGAGTAAATGTAAAACTCTCACCTCCAGATATGGAGGAATATGGAAAGCTTGAGGTCAAGTTAATTTGTAGAGAGGCCGCTTCACAAGAAGAACAAAATGGTTCAAATGGCTCTGAGCACTATGGGACTCAACTGCTGAGGTCATTAGTCCCCTAGAACTTAGAACTAGTTAAACCTAACTAACCTAATGACATCACACACATCCATGCCCGAGGCAGGATTCGAACCTGCGACCGTAGTGGTTTTGCGGTTCCAGATTGCAGCGCCTTTAACCGCACGGCCACTTCGGCCGGCCAAGAAGAACAAGACAAGTACTGATACAGAAGGACTCTGGAGGCAAAAAACCATCCCAGTACCTCTGTCATTTATTAATCAAGGTTGATATGCGCATGGTGCCAGATAACTTATTACACACATTATGGAGAAGACACCTGGCAGCACAAGTAAAAGCCATTATAGGTTCCCAAACAGAAATGTTGCTAGATGTCATAGCAGACCTGGCAAACAGGATTCAGGATGCACCTGTGCTGACCTCCTGCACTGCAAGCACGATGGCAGGCCACAGCACATCAAGAGTGACACGTGCAGATCACGACAGCCTCAAAACCCAGGTCGACACATTGAGAAAACAGATCAGTGAACTACTCTCTGACCAGTACACTGAGGAGCGTTTCCATAATTGACTGACAAGCCATTCCTCTGCAGACTGCTCAGCAGCATATGACTCTACTCAACCTGACACTTGCTGATATCACTGAAAGTTGAGAGATCAGGAACACAAGTGTATGTCTTTGTGCTCATTCTTCAATCAAAAATGACAGCCTGAAGAAGGGGAACCCAATTGTCATTCACTGTCTCTGCACCTCTTCATAACAGACCACAAGATAGGACAAAAATTTTTAGTGGACACTGGTTCTGATGCATGTATTTTGTGGTGAACCCTGTTACACAAGTATCAGCAAGCAATCTTGTTACATCTTTCTGTGGCTAACAACTCATCCATCACTACTTATGTAATGCAACATATGGAATTACATCTGGCTCTACAATGTGAATTTATGAGGAATTTTACTGTGGCATTGTGATGGACCTGATCATCAAAAGCCCACGTTTTAGCTCACTATCGCCTGCTGCCATTTGCTAATGCACATCTCATCAAGAGCATCACCAAGCTGATCTGGTCAACAGCCAGAATACTATATGCTCAGCTACTGGGGCAGTTCCAGCATATCACGCATCTTCCAGGTACCCCAAAAGAGGTATGTCACAGCACCATACATTATATTAATATTACCGCAGGCCCACCAATATCATCCAGACCATTATACCATTGCGAAGGCTGAATTTAATTTCATGTCGAAAGAAGGCATCATTCATCCATCGAGCATCCCATAGTCATCACCTCTACATCTGCTCCCACAGAAGAGTGGGGCATGGTGCCCTTGTAGGGATTATCGTGCCCTTAAAGCTCAGACAATACCAGATCACTATTGCCTACTGCTATTGAGAGATTATAACTACGCATTATGTGCACAACAGTCTTTAGCTTGTTAGATTGTGCAGAAGCATATATTCACATTCCTATCATTGAGAAAGACATACTGAAGATGACTATCAACTCATCATTTGGCCTCTTTGAAAGCTGATTCATGATGTCTGGATTAGGACATGCTGCTCAGACATTGCAAAGATTCATAGATTCACTGCAACAAGGGTTGTCGTATTGTTGTTCTTGTGCTGATGATTTATCATCATTTATTTGGCAACAAAACAGCAATTGACAGTTTTACTTGATGGCCAGAGGCCATCCCAGTAGACAACATTCAGCTGTGATACTGGCCACTACCTTAGTGTTGCATTGGGTACTGAGCGTTGGTTGTCCACTTCACATTACAACAGACCAAGGAGTTTGAGTCTAAACTATTTGCCCAGCAGAATAAATTTTGTGGCACAGTGCACCACAGAAGAAACTACCACCCTGCAAGTAATGGTACGGTTGGACACTGGCACTTGTCATTAAGGCCCCACTAATGAATCAAATTGGGCATCTGGATTATCATTAGTCTTGCTTGGCCTGCATAACAGTTGCAGTCCTGACCTAGACTCTTCACTGGATAAGTTAGTTTATGGAGAAGTTCTGCGGCTACCTGTTGGATTTATTGACTCACGTGCAATCACGACTGATATCTCAAATGAATCAGATTTCATTACTTAAGGGAACAAACGTCACAAATCCAGCCACATCAAACATCATGTCATGGAACTCCACATACCTTTGTGCATTGAAAGTTGTAATTCTGCGCTCATGTAATGTTGCACAGGTATGAGGTGAAACCTGCGTTGATGCCTCAATATGCTGGTCCATATTGTATCCTTAACAGAAGTGGAAGAACAATAGATATTCTCATTAACATCAAGCATATTACTGTCTCAATAGAGTGGTGCCAGCTTTCATTTTGTAAGAAACATCACAACCAAATGCTCAATGCAAACAGTTGCATCCTACACCAGAATTTCAACAACCTCAATTGTAATCATATTTGGCTCAACTGCCATGACATATGTATTCTGGGTGGTGCATACACTTCCTGAGACAATTCCTGGATGATGCTCCCAGCATACATCGAGAATGATGCTCTGCTTTCACCAAGGGAGCTGATGTAGTGACATACGGCAGACCACAGCAATGTTAGGTGGACAGCTGATCCGATGAGGTGTCAACAGTGTTCATGCACTGGCCACCAGGAGCACCTTGATTGGTTTCTCCTAGCTGCAGAGTGCAAAGTTCTGTGGCTATTAATTTATGTGTTTTAATTCCCACTTGACAGTACACAATCATGTGTAATTAGTTATGCAACAGCTTCTCTGTGAATTTTTCTAATTGTGCTACATATTAGCATGAGTGACTGCTCTGAATAAAATACTGTCTCAAAATACTGCATTATGTTTCATATCTTTTCTTGCTGTATAGAACTCAGCACACATATTACATTTTTAAGTCCAGCAATAGACTGTGACATACATATAAATAATCTAGTAAATAATGTCAGAAGCTCTTTGAGGTTATTCATGAACAATGGTGTTTTCTATGGACAATTTTTGAAGCCAGAAAATTGTAGTGAAAAGTAGGATGATCTGTAGAGAATCAACAATTAGAGCAGGGACTAGCAAGGACTAAGATGAAAAAATAAAATATTGCTCATAAATATGAAGGAAGATTCACATCTAGGAGTACCTACTCAACTTCATATACATGATGCAGACAAGTGGTTATTCCTAGATCTGAAACTTTCTCAGACTGACCTCAAGTGAAATGACTACACAAATCAAGTTGAATGAAAAGCAGATGCCAGGCTGAGATTCACTGGAAGAATCCTAAGGAAATGTATTGGTTTAAAGAAATAATCATTTGACCAATTCTTGAATATTGCTTATCAGTCTGGGATGCCTACCACATAGATTTAATAGCAGATATAGGGAAAAAGAAAAGTAGGATATTCTGTGAGGGGATTGTAAAAGAGAGAGTGTTATGGAGATGTTCATTAAACTCCAGTGACAAAAATCTACAAGAGAAGTTTTGTGCACCATGGAGAGGCTTACTGTTTCTGAGAACATCCAGTCCAAGAAGAGTTAGACAACTTATTACTTCCTTCCACATAAATCTTACAAAATGACCAGAAAGGGGAAATCAGGGAAATTCATGATCATATGGAAATTTACTGACATTTTTTCTTCCTACACACAATCCATGAATGGAACAAGAAAGGATAGAAATGATGACAGCAGAAATACCATCCACCACAATGTGTTAGGTGGCTAGCACAGTGAAGATGAAAATACAGACCATATGCCTCAGACGCGAGGTCGCTAACCTCAGAGGGATGACATAATGTGTCACAGTAGGAATTTTAAACAACTCCTAGCCTGTTTCGTCTGTCGGTTTATTGGCTGAAGTTCTCACATGCTTGGCACAATGTCATCTAATTTCCCAACCTCTGTAGGCAGAGAAGGAAATCCTGTATGCTCTATACTACTTTCTGTGCTAGTTATTTTCACTGGATGGCTTACAGTTGACTTGTAAGGACTTTTTCTTTTTTTTATTTACTCTTGTTTTTAAATGTAACAAAACTATAACATTTACAATGATGGTACATGACTCAAAACACTGGTAAGCTAGACACAATCAATGTATTAATATTTTTCTCTTCCTGAATTTAAAATAGGATTCAGTTCCAGTAAGCTATATTTCAGTTTCCTTGATCTCTACTACTAACATAAAACATAATGCAAATGATTCAGCTATTTATAATTTTGTTTTTATACACAATGAAGTAAAATTCTGAAGCTGAAAGAAATAAAATACAGAGATCAAGAAATTTGGAAAAGGAATTATTTATAAAATTTACTTATCTTGAGTGTGTATTTATAAAATGATGACTGGTTTTCATGGCTGATATATAGCAGATATATTGTTCATAAATAATTTCTACCTACTTACAATATGTTCTGTGTAAAAAGACAAGAAACTGATAGAAAAATACCATTAAAATTTTGTTACAAAGATTAACTCATCACAGGTAGTAAAAACACATACTGTGTCATTAAAACTACTGTGTGTTCTGTGACGCTACTATTTAAAATAGATGCAAACACACACCTGCCGGAGAGCACAACAATGTGCATAGTAACATGATTAAATTTAATGTATAAAAACAAAATTAAACAACAGAATTTTAATTATGGGTAATAAAAGAATTCCCTAAATATTTATCATAAAACATGAAGTAATTTAAACAATTAAGATGCAAGGTACAAAAGGATAGAGCGCAAAGACCCTGTCAATGAGTTCTTTGCTGCCAGGAAAGGTCACTGTCTTCTGGCATACACTAACTTCTTGTTGTATTCAGTCGCTGATATGTGTGTGCAGATTAGGGTTGCCATAATCTCGGAATCCAAAACCAGGACAAACCTTACGGTCACCATACCCGATTGAAAGAGATAAGAGGAATAAGGAGTCCTCATGCCCATAAGCTAAGGGAAATGTGCATTTAATTAATGATCCAGAGTTTGGGAAGGACTGCTTCATTAAGAAAGCATTTATTACAAAAAATAAGAATATGCATTACATTATTCAGTACACGAAGTTCTATTGTCATCATTTGAGCTTTTCTTATACCAATCGTATTTCTCAGAACCTTGAATAGAGCCTGACTGCCCATTGTTTCCATATCTCGAAAGCTGTTCTGTTCTGTTTGCATTTTATATAATGTGAAGGCAAAGAGATAAGATGCTTCTTTGACAGCAATTTTTGAAATTACCGGAAGTTGACTTCAAATCCAGCAAATATCGCGGACATTTGCCTTTTCGGCCCGGACGTTTTCATTTACCCTAAAATCGCGGACTGTCCGTGAAATCCGTGGCGTATGGCAACCCTAGTGCAGATGGACTATTCAGATGGACTTTGGTTTCACATGAGGCAGTCAGTGTCAGAATCTCTCTTGTTTCTGTATACTAATGCACCACATTTTAATATTTAGTATCTTGGTTCCTAATTCAGTTCGTCTAACATCAGTGCTGCAATGTTTCGTCTCTGTCCTTTTGTTCCTTTATTTTTATTTTTTTAAATTACTTCACATTTTATGATTCCTTTAGTACCCCAAACTAAACTTTACTAACCCAATTAATCTTCCACAACTTTTTTCCATTGTTTAATTTTGTTTTATACAGTAAGTTTATTCATGTAACTGTGCACACTGTTGCACCCTCTGGCAGAGTGTGTTTGCCCCTATTTTGAGTAGTAGCATTGTACAATGCACAGTAAGGTTAATGACACAGTACGTATTTGTACTACATGTGATGAGTTACTGACTGTCACAAAATTTTGAGATGTTCTCTATCATTTTATTTTTACACAGTAGGTAATTTAAGTAGTTGGAAACATTTTTATGTACAATATTTTTCTGTCTCTTTTAGATCTGAAGATGACTGGGTGAGAAATTGAAACTGATCATGTTATAAATCTGTGATCAAGACATACAAATTTTATGTTGAAAACAAGATTGCATAGCATACTCTACAAACTTGACTGTATCAAGTGCTGTAAAAGGAATTATTATTTACAGAGAAACAACAAAACTTTATAATGTTTTATGACATTTTAATACTATCAGAGATGGAAAAGGACTTGGAAGATCAGTTGTCATTAACAAAAGTAATCACATTGCTAATGGAGTGTAGTAGCACAACAGTGGTCCAGTTTCACAAATTTGTGGGTCCCAGAAAGAACCTTGCGACTTCAATAGAATCCTTAGCTACGCATTCATTGAGATATTGCACTATCAGAACACCAACACTTGAAATCAACGAAACCATTATGGTAACCAGTAACATCCCTTATTGGGGTCTCTTTCAGAGTCAGTCATTCCTGGAGAATCACTGGGAGCAGTTATCAGTAGCCAACAAACATCTAGTTGAGTACCCTTTCATGCAGGTGCAAGGATTCATTTTCCCATGACATCAATGGAGGATCATGAATTGGATGTGAACCGGGTAAGGCAGATGTAGTTATCTGCTACACAAATGGGGATGGATTAGTTTCGAAACTTGTGACTGTGGTGTCTCCTAACAGTCATTTCACGATATTGTTGTTCACAGTGCTCTTTTAGTGTACAAAGGGACAACAATGGGCATTCACTATGCATTACGTGAAGCAATCGAATGGATCACAGGATTGGACGAGCTTGTGATTACGCACATTTTTCCAGGAATGTGGTGTATTTGTATTTGTTTTCTTCATATGATAAATAAATAAAAATAGATGGAGTGTAGACAAACTAAAGCAGGTTATGCTAAAGGAACTGAATTCAGAATCAAAGTAGCAGATGAGTTTGCTGTTTAAGCAGAAAAATAACTGGTGATTGTTAAAATATACAGGATGTAAAGTGCACACAGGTAATCAGAAGAAAAGCATACCTGAAAAGAGGAATTTGTAAACATTGAACTTTAAATTAAGTTTTAGGAAGTCTTTCCTGAAGGTATTTGTCTGGAGTATAGCCTTGTATGGATTTGGAATGTGGACAATAAACTGTACAGACAAAATGAGAACAGTAGCTTTTGAAGTGGGTGCTGCAGAAGAATGCTAAAGATAAGATGGGTAAATCGAAAACAGGTGAAGAAGTACTGTTAAAGTAAATTCTTTTAATAACATACTTTTAAAAAAAGTTGGCTAGTGTGGTCCAATGAAGGCCATAAAATTTAAATAAATAAAGTATAAATCAAAAAGTAATCATGCTTGGAGTTATTCTGTTTAAGTAAGTTTGGTTTCTATGGACATATTTTTGTTCAACTTTATCTTTTACTTTGAGTTGCAACACTTGCACTTATACTCTCTTGTGCTTTACATGCCCTTTTGTCAAGTGTATACATTGTCATGGAGCAACAACAAAACATGCCATGTTAGACTCATAAGTTTGTCAATGCAGTAGATTTTATAGTCTGATTAAAATTACATTATATTTGACACGTCACACTCTGGAGCTGGTTTTCTCTGACCAAAGTGCTCAACATTATGCCTGAAATATTCATCGTTGCCCAACTGCCACAACAATTGGTTAGTTCACTTCCAAATCCTTCTCTACCATTCTTGCCTGGTGTGTTTGAATCCTGAATAATGGATCTGGCAGTTTTATTTCACATTTCATCATACATGATAACATACCACAAACAACACACAAACATAATGATGTCAATGAAATATGCTCATTTCATACACAGCACTAACTACACATTACTGGAAACTTCCGCACAAGATGTGATTCAGAATCACAATTACGGTTATCATAATCACAGAGATCAGCTTACCTTAGATAAGCTTTGCATGAGATTGCATGAAACTGAGTTTTTGAAGGCTGCAACTCATCATTGCAACAGGGTGATTACAAACTAACACATAACAACATAATTTGTGCTGAACTTTAGTGGAATGGTTAGCATATTAACCTGCTATGCTGAAGGTTGTAAATCTGATCAAAAGAGCCTGATTGTCCAGAATGAGATTTTCACTCTGCAGTGGAGTGTGCGCTGATATTAAACTTCCTGGCAGGTTAAAACTGTGTGCCGGACCGAGACTCGAACTTGGGACCTTTGCCTATCGTGGGCAAGTTCTCTACCAACTGAGCTACTCAAGCATGACTCACGCCCCATCCTCACAGCTTCACTGGCAGAAGTGAAGCTGGCAGAAGCTTCACTAGCAGAAGTGAAGCTGTGAAGACGGGGCGTGAGTCGTGCTTGGGTAGCTCAGTTGGTAGAGCACTTGCCCACAATAGGCAAAGGTTCCGATTTCGAGTCTCGGTCCAGCACACAGTTTTAATCTGCCAGGAAGTTTCATATCAATGCACATTCCACTGCAGAGTGAAAATCTCATTCTGGAAACATCCCCCAGGCTGTGCCTAAGCCATGTCTCCACAATATCCTTTCTTTCAGGAAAGCTAGTTCTGCAAGGTTCACAGGAGAACTTCTGTGAAGTTTGAAAGGCAGGAGTCGAGGTACTGGCAGAAGTGAAGCTGTGAGGACAGCGCATGAGTCATGCTTGGGTAGCTCTGTTGGTAGAGCACTTCCCCACGATAGGCAAAGGTCCCGAGTTCAAGTCTCGGTCCGGCACACAGTTTTAATCTGCCAGGAAGTTTCAGTCTGATTGTCATTTTTATCCAGTTAATTGGTGTAAATGTATTTTTTTTTTTAATTTCTAATTCTTTGCTATGTCATTTCCGTCATCTTACTGACTTTTTTATTTGCTCTTACTTTTGTACCTATCAATCTTTTTTTATCTGGAATCTGCCTGTGTTGCCTATAATCTTCAGTCAAGTGCCAACAGGCACTGCCCATTAGTTAGTAATGCAGCAGTTCATGAAAGGATAGTTTCAGATAACCAATGATAGCAAGAAATTAGTTTGCTTTTAGCGCTGTAAAGGAACTTTTTCTGTTTTTAGTTTGTTTGTGAAGATTAGCTTTAATATCTGTGAACAAAGTGATCATGATTTTATTTCTGCCTCAGATTGTTGACCTCCAGTTTCTCAGATACATTACACATCATGAGGTTAGCTTAAGATAACAGTTTAAATTCAGGGCTACAATGCACATCAACTGCCACATTTCAGTCACTGATCACTTCAATTTAGGTGTTGATAGAGCATCTCACATTTCCAACATACCTTGTAGCAGGCACTTCCAACATTGCTCTGTGTTACACATTAACAGCATTTGTGAAGTGACTTGCCATGTTTGTGTGTTATCTGTAACTGAGAGTGGTAGCCGGTAGCCGATGTGGCATCACCATTGTGCAATTGACGGACTTCAACCATCAAATAATTTTGAACAGACTATAGAATAAAACACGTTGTGTTAAAACCAGATTCATAAATAATTCAAAGTATTAGAAAACAAAACTAAATGCTTTTTTTTAACTCATTGTGTTTATTGAAACTTCAATAGACTATGGGTGCCAGCTACATATGTGTGCAAAAGGTAAACAGACACAGTTTTTTTAAACTAGTATTTAGAGTGTGTCTAATTTTTAAAGGTGAAATGGATTGGATAAAACACAGCAAGACATTGACTAGTGAAACTGATTGGCCTATGTGGAAGAGAAAAAACATGAGATCTAATGGACTATCATGAAGTAACTTTAGATGTAATTGATGGCAAGATGGTGAAACCAGACCAACTTTCTGAAGGTGTTAATGATGCAGCAATAAAGGATCACAGAGCTAAGTCACATTTATACTGTAAGGTGAACAGTTACACCAAGTCAATCATTTTTACTGCAGTTACAGATACTGTGCATCAGAAGATCATGGACAAAGAAATGGCTCATGAAGCAGGGGAGGCATTGAAGCAGAATTTTGAAGCAACATCAAAGGATCAGCTGTTCAAGATTTATTCTGAATTCTTGGCATTTAACTGGACTCGGGAGAGGACATTTCCACACACACAGCAAAGTTAAAATGTCAGTGGAACAAGCTGAACACCGGCCTTAAAGCAAAAGGAGAAAATGGTGTACCTGATTTTATACTGGCATGTAAAGTTTTACGTATTTCACCTGCAAGTTTCGATTCTTTTAAATTGAGCTGGATGTTATTAATGAAAGATAATAAGAAACCATTTCATGAATTGAAGAAACAATTGTGCATGTTTGAGAGAAATTTCAAAAAATGTCGTGACAAAACTGGATAAGACGCATTAGTAGCCAAATCAAGTACACAAAAATAAAAAAAAATAAAAAACCACACACACACACACACACAAATTCAAAATTAAAGAAAAACACAACTATTGAAAAGGACTGGGCCATCAGATCAAATATTGCAAGAAGTGGAGTGCTGATGGAAGACTGGCTAAAACTGCAACAGAGTAGAAGAATGTGGTAAAAATTGTGATTGCAAATGTAGCACTGCTCATCACATGTGGGGAGATATGTTCATGTGCACATGTGCACAACTGGTGAATTGAAAGTGGTGCAACAACACATATGACAAATAGTCATGATTGTTTTGTCAGCTTCAAAGCATTCAACAATCCCTGCTGTATTAAGGCCACTGGACACAAGTCTCTAGAAGCAATAGGAAAGGATCAGTTCAGATTCTGTTAACAGTTGGAAGTACACTTGAAGAAATGACCCTGATTCATACCTGGTATGAACCAAAATTTTCCTAAAGTCTTCTTTCTGTTTTTGCTGCCCAAGATTATAACAAAAATAGCACATTTCAGTCAAGTTCTACATATTGTTCTTTGGCAATTGCTGGTAAAGTGAGACTGTGTGGAACACATGAAGTTGGTGGCACTTTGCAAAAAGCGGTCATTAAGCACTTAATACCAGAGAAGGATGCAAATGTGAATCTTAAATTTGATGTGCTTCAACTGTGTTACGAAAGATGGGGTCATCAAGACAAATATCAGGTTAAAACAAAACTCAAAAAGGAATTTAACATTGATGTCAAGGAATGAGCAGAGACTTCTGAATCGTGCAAATTTGTGAAGGCACATCATCTACCATTCTGAACAAGAGAAAAGTCAACATGGCCTGCTGAGTTGATATCAGATGACCTGTGTGGACCTTTTGATCAGTCATTCCAGAAGAAATGTTACCTCATTTTGTTTAAACACAATTACACTAAGTTTCACTATGGTTATTTCGTTGCAGAAAAATGAGAGTTGAGGAAAAGTTCTCAGAGATTTTCTCTCACTCCCAAAGGCATTGGATTACTTCGTTAAACTTCAATAGTCAAATTCACATGTCATTTATCCAGAACAAAGAAGGGCTAAGCTGGTTAACACAGCAATTTACATCTTGAACAGAACAGGGAAATCATGCACAAGATTATAGTCCCTATGAGTTGTGGGAACAGAAGAAGCCTCAAACTACACATCTAAGGGTAATTGGCTCAACATGTTATGCGCAAATTCCAAATAAAAAATGAAGAAAACGCACAAAAAAGCAGTGAAAGAACTTCTTATTGGTTATGATGGTGATAGATGCTTCAAGATTGGGATAAAAGTAAGTAATTTGGTTGTGCTGTCAAGAGATGTGCAGCTTGAAAAAACACCAAGACGCTGTATTGAAGAAGTTACACTACCATTTCAATGTGAAAAACTAGCTGCAGATTCATATTATATTGAATATTAATCAGAGAGTGAGGAAAAAACACTCTCAGAAGACAGCTTGGAGTAGAAAGCTAGCACATACACAGACCTACAAAGAGAGAATAGGAGTGAAATTAAGAGATTATTCATCATTAAAGAGGCCAAATTACCTCAAGAATTATGCAATGATGTCAGAAGATTTCCTCAATCACAACAGACACAACAGAGATCCTGACACCTATGAGGATGCACTTAGACAAGAAGATATCTTCAAATGGAAAGCAGCAATGGACAGAGAAATGGAATCTCTTATGGAACATGAAACCTGAGAACTTGAAGACATGCTGAGGAGTGCCATGGCAATACTGTGTAAATGGTTGTTTTGACTGAGAACAAATAGTGAGGGTCAGATAAAAAAATTTAAGGCTTCACTGGTTGCCAAAGGTGTAGATTACAGTCAAAGGTTTAGTCCAGTTGCAAAAATGACAACAATATGATCCATTCTGAGTGTTGCTGCAACAAAAAGTATGTATCTCAGATAGTTTGATGTATCAATGGCCTTCCTGTATTAAAAACTTGAGGAACCCATTTATATGACACAACCAGTGAGTTGTGAAGATGGTACCAACAGAGTGTGCAGGTTGATGAATAGCTTGCATGGTTTAAAACAAGTGCCAAGATGCTGGAATAAAGAATTCAGGCCAAGTGGTTCTAGGCACTTCAGTCCGGAAGCGCGTGGCTCCTGTGGTCGCAGGTTTGAATCCTGCTTCGGGCATGGATGTGTGTGATATCCTTAGGTTAGTTAGGTTTAAGTAGTTCTAAGTTCTAGGGGACTGATGACCTCAGATGTTAAGTCCCATAGTGCTCAGAGCCATTTGAACCATTTTTTAAGCAATTCAGAGACTTTTTGTTCAGTCTAGATTTCAGGGTAAGCCAAGCAGACCCGTGCTTGTACATTCAAAATAAAGATGGCAAAGAAGTTCTGATACTTCTGTATGTTGATGATGGTTGATAGCTGCCACTGATTAAAATTACTTGAATTTTTTTCAAGAATTACAAAAGGAGTTCAGGATCTCAACATCAGTTGCAAACTGTTTTTTAGGTCTGCAAACTGAGCATGACAAGGATGGCAATATCAAGATTCATCAGAAGGCTTATACACAAAGCATTTTAAAATGCTTCAACTTTTCAGAATGTAAAGCAGTTTCTACCCAAATGTTGAAAGTTACAGAAGTTCACAGTCAGGGAAAGATGAAAAGGTAAAGCAGTGCTTCCCATATAGAGAAACAGTTGGAGCATTAACATATCTTATGTTCAGCAGAAGCCCTGATCTAGCTTTCAGTGCAAGTATTCTGCAAGATCTCTTGATAATCCCACCAAAGAAGACATATTAAAAGTAAAAATAGTTTTGCATTATGTAGCAGGAACAACTGACTATGGAATCATATACAAATCAAGAGGTAAGGGTACGACTTTGGAATGCTATAATGATGCAGATTTTGGAGAAAGTTAAAAAACAAGCTTATCAAAATCTGGAGTAGTCATCAAGCATGGATGATCTCATGGCTAAGTCAGCGACTTGCCTTGGTAGCAACATCTACAACTGAAGCTGAAATAGTTGACGCAAATGAAGCTGTCAAGGAGATTATTCGGTTAACTCAGCTGTTTGGAGAAATAACAAGACTATGTGAAATTCCAATTATACAAATTGACAATTCAGCAGCAGTTAAGTTGGCAGAGAATCCTGAATTTCATTACCGATGCAAACATACAGGCATCAAGCATTTATTTATTCATGAAAAACTGTCTGAAGGAAGATTTAGAGTTCTAAAAATCTCAATTGAAGAGCAGATAGCAGACATCATGATCAAAGCTCTACCGAAGACATACACGAAGACTTTCTGACATCAAACGGGATTATTGTTAAAAAAATTGTAATTAACAAGGGAAAGTGTTAAAGAAAATTCTTTGAATAATATATTTAAAAGAAACATTGTGTTAAAGTACAAATCAAAAAGCAACTGTGCATCATGCATAGAGATATTTTGTTTAACTTAGTTTGGTTTTTATGACATAATGCTTTTGTTCATCTTCGTCTTTTATTTTGAGTCACAATACTCACACTTATACTCTTTCATGCTTTACAAGCTCTTTGGTGAAGTGTATAGACTCACTTATCTTAGACTCATATGTTTGTCAATACAGTGGATTTTAGAATTAAACGTATGTCTTAAAATCAGATTCATAAGTAAATCAAAGTATTATAAAACAAAACTCAACACCATTTGTTTACTTATTGTGTTTATTGAAATTTCAATAAGTACTAAATGAAATCAGAGAGAAAAATATAATGGCACAATTTGAATTATGCAACTGAAGAAACAAACAGCAAACATGGTCAAGTGTCTTCTTAGATGCATTAGTGTAAAAAGGTATATAGCTGCACTGCTTGAATAAAATGTAAATAAAAAATTAAAGCTGCCATCAAACTGAAGATGCTTTATTAGGCATGGTCTTACTGAAGGTGGTATGCCCTTGTCTTCTTTCAACCTGTGGTCTGAATTACAGCAATTCTAGGTTAAATTACAATTTCATGTGTACTCAAAACCATGGTACAGCTAAGCATTTTTCACATCAAGAAACAGTACCAGATCTGAAACAAGTGATACATAAAAATCCTAGGACTGACCAGGGATCAAATTTGTGACCTTTTGATGCATAGTCTGGTATTTTATCACTGAGCCACAAAGAACAGTACTTAGGTAGGTTTCAAACAATTCTAGCCTTCTTCCTGGATAACAACTGAAATTTGGCCCATACCAAGAGCTAGTAGATCTGCTTTTGTGTCAATTCAAAATGGCACTGCCACTTGTAAGCAATTTGTGAATGCCATTTCCATGGGTCAGCAGTATCTGTGGACCGGATGAGCTTATATGCTTGAATTGCTCCTAGGTGGGCGGCAGCGGGTCACTAGAACCAACGCAGAAGCTGGATATGAAGCTGTTCCTATAGGTGCCTATCAGCCTTATTCTTCAAGGTTGATAGCATCTTTGATCTTCAAATGGATAGATCTTGTTGACACATACACATACACATAACTATAATATGCCACGGCACTAGCACCAGTGGACGCGACACTCGGTGACCAAAGTGGTGCGATGAGCAAGGACATGGAACGATGTACTGTGTGTGTGTGTGTGTGTGTCCAGGTCCAGTATACCCAAGATAAGTTGAGCTTTGCTTCAAAGTTGTGATCTGTACATATCACCTTTATTTACGATGGCCAGCAAACTCAGTGATCTAGTAGCATGCTGATGTCTCAAGTTATGTTTGTCAACGAGAGAAAAAAAAAGCATACCGCAAGGAGCCATGAGATGAGGAGGATGGAGAGGGGGGGATGGTTTTCTCTTTATCTTGCATTGCTACCAAATCAGGCTCCATGCAACGATCAGCTGCTATGGTACAAATGGCACATTGAACTAAAGTTTCTTGAAGACTTATTATAGGAATGTTCATATGCAAATGTGTTGCTTATTTTGAGTAATGAATATGAACTTCAATCAATCCTGTTGTAATACAAGTCAGTGAGTACAAAACAAATGACATTTAAAGCAGTTACTAAACATCTAACTCTGTGTCTCACGTCATATCATGTTTTTTTTTTCCCTAACTATAAGGCAAGTCGGAACTGTAAGTCACCCTGATGGGCCATCGCTAAATGCTTTATTAATTAATGCTCGACACATGTTCACCGAGCAACTGCGCTTTGTATTTGACCGCTATCACTAATAATAATAATACCGTGTAACTCCTACATCACTGTAGTAGCCATTACATATTTACAGTTCAGTTGTGCTGTCAATTAGCTTGTTACCTGTCGCGAAGTCAATAATGAAGCAATTTGTGGTGCATTGCGAGAACTACCCACAAGACAGAGAAGGCTTTGCCATGAGATATTTAAACATATATGTCTCAGTTTTACTGCCACTGACACATGGCACCAAGTTCAAACTAAGTATGTAGTATGCGGACTACACTATGTGATCAAAAGAATTCGGACACCTGGCTGAAAATGACATACAAGTTCATGGCACCCTCCATCAGTAATACTGGAATTCAATATGGTGTTGGCCCACCCTTTGCCTTGATGACAGCTTCCACTCTCACACGCATATGTTGTCAGGTGCTGGAAGGTTTGTTGGGGAATGGCAGCCCATTCTTCAAGGATGCTGCAGTGAGGAGGGATATCAATGTCGGCATTCCAATACATCCCAAAGGTGTACTATAGGATTCGGGTCAGGACTTTGTGCAGGCCAGTCCATTAGAGGGATGTTATTGTCGTGTAACCATTCCGACACATCAGTGCATTATGAACAGGTGCTCGATCATGTTGAAAGATGCATTCGCCATCCCCAAACTTTTCTTCAACAGCTGGAAGCAAGAAGGTGCTTACAACATCAGTGTAGGCCTGTGCTGTGATACTGCCACGCTAAACAACAAGGGGTGCAAGCCCCCTCCATGAAAAACACGACCACACCATAATTTTACTGTTAGCACTACACACGCTGGAAGATGACGTTCACGGGGCATTCACCATACCCACACCATGCCATCGGATCGCCACATTGTGTGCCGTGATTCGTCACTCCACACAACGTTTTTCCACTGTTCAATCATCCAATGTTTACGCTCCTCACACCAAGCGAGGCGTCGTTTGGCATTTACCGGCGTGATATGTGGCTTATGAGCAGCTGCTCGACCATGAAATCCAAGTTTTCTCACCTCCCACCTAAATGTCGTAGTATTTGCAGTGGATCCTGATGCAGTCTGGAATTCCTGTGTGATTGTCTGGCTAGATGTCTGCCTATTACACATTACAACTCTCTTCAACTGTCGGCTGTCTATGTCAGTCAACAGACGAGGTCGACCTGTATGCTTTTGTGCTGTATGTGTCCCTCCACGTTTCCACTTCACTATCACATCTGAAACAGTGACCTAGGGATGTTTGGGAGTGTCGAAATCTTGCGTACAGACGTATGACACAAGTGACACCCTCAGCTGACCACGTTCGAAGTCCATAAGTTCATCGGAGCCCCCCATTCTGCTCTCTCACGATGTCCAATGACTACAGAGGTCGCTGACATGGAGTACTTGGCAGTAGGTGGCAGCACAATGCAGGTTATATGAAAAACATATGATTTTGGGGGTGTCCAGATACTTTTGATCACATGGTGTATGCAAGGAATAAGGAAGATGTTCGTATGTTTGTTTTGCAAGCTCTTACGTCCACTCCATTCTTAATGGTAACGTTTTTATTTTTATTTTATTTATTTATTTATTTTTTGACAAAAGTAATTATTGGTTACTCAGGAGCTATGACGAAAAAGCTACGGGATTTATTAAATTCGGTTGTTTTATGCATCGGATTTTCAGATGTTGTTTTCTTTTTTTTTCTTGGTAGGCATACACATGTTCCTGATATATGTTTGCACTTTCAGCTGTTTTCAACATTTAGTTTATTACTGACAGTCGAAAAGGTGATACATGTTTTCGAGTGCTCGGCGAATTTTTACTTTCGATAAAGAAAGAATTTGCATTGAATTTTGCTTGAAAAATGGAGTTAAGCGCAGCACCGCATTCGAAAAGTTGATCGTGGCTTTGGGCGAATCTACTATGAGTAGACAAGAATTTACGACTGTTATGAACGCTTCGAAGAGGATTGAGAAGACTGAAGACGATGACCTCTCTGACGCCAATGTGGAACAAGTAAAGAAAATGGTTCTGGAAAATCTCCATCAGAAAGATTGCCGATGATATCGGCTTATCCTTTGGCTCATGCCAAGCTATGTTTTCTGATGCTTTGGGAATGAAACGTGTAGCAGCGAAGTTTGAAATTGTTGAATTTCAACCAAAAACGACGTTTCATAAACATCGCTCAGGAATTACTGAATGAAGTCGACAAAGATCCAGAACTTCTAATAAAGGTTTCCGTTGCAACAGTTGACAAAACATGGATATACAGGTATGACGTCGAAACCAGGGCTCAATCGTCCGAATGGACACTGCCTGAAGAGCGAAGACCGAAAGCAAGTCCGATCACATATGAAGGTTCTTCACACTGTTTTCTTCTATTATAATTGGATAATGCATCATGAATTCCTGTCCAATGGTCGTGTGGTCAATAAGGAGTACTACCTGGAAGTTATGCGCCGATTGTGAAGCACTCTGAAGAATACGGCCAGAATTGTGCCAAAACCAGTCGTGGCAGTTGCATCACGATAATGCTCCCGCTCACACCTCAATGCTGGATGTCGTCTTGCCGTCATTGATGAGATAAAACAGAATCGCTGAATGAGCTGAACACCATAATGAAAAGTGAGTTTCAGAAGTGCTTCCAAGATTGGAAAAAGCGCTGACACGATTTTATTATACCTGCGACCGTAGCGGTCGCTCGGCTCCAGACTGTAGCGCCTAGAACCGCACGGCCACTCCGGCCGGTCAGCCACATTACGCTAATTTTGTGTCTGACGGTTGTTTCACTATTCTTTGTTTTGTGTTGTATGTTTTGGTAATTGCATATTACAGAATTTTTCACTTTTATGAAGGCATTTTCACCGAAAAAAGGCTATTGAGATAACATACCAGAAGAATCATTATGATATATTTGTCAGGGCTCATTTTAAATTTGAGGTAGGAAGACGACAAAAGGTGGTCGCACACATCATGTAATAAATAGAGTAACAGATACACAAAAAATGAAGCATTTAGCAAATATTACAACTGTAAAAAATTGTCCTGTACTTTGCTTTTCACAGCAGAAAGCGCGTCGATCGGCTACATTTTTTCAAGTCTATTTTATAAATAAATTTCCGCCGACTGGCTGTATTTCGATTTGCAAGTTTTATTTCCTATACCCGTCGGAAATGAAATCTAAAATGTAATCTGTCGGTATTTCGGTTTCTTGATTTCATTTACGATAAATCTAAAATCTAATACGTCTCTATATCGGTTTTTAGATTTCATTCCCGACAAGCAACGGAGATAGAAACCTAAAAATCGAAATGCAGGCAGTAGAGGCACTTTTATGCATAAAATATGTATCTTGTCCTGTCTCAGTACGTCACATGAAAATTTGCTTCTCTATTGCCCTTGCACAACGTGTCCCATGACCAAATGCAGTCTTTAACCGTGTCCAGGATCTCTGTCATCAAAGTTTCGTCCACCTCGCACGCTGTGATAGTAGCCAAGTTTGAAAAGCGTTTATTCCCTGCACAGTGCCAGCAGATGTACAGGGTGTACATAAAGTCTGGGAACACTTTCAACTACTTATTGCATAAGGACTAAACATAGTACAGACGTCATACATATTGCATTTTGAAGAGAAACTCTGAAAGTTTTTTTAACAAACATTCGATATGCCAACCACGAGTGACCCGGCAGACGTCAATACGGTAATCGAATTCTTGCCATATCCGTCCCAGCATGGCATCCTCGACTGTGGCAGTTGCTTCCCATATTCTCTCCCGGAGCTCTGCTACATCACGTGGTAGAGGCGGTACATCACCAGATCTTTAATGTGTCCCCACAAAAAAAAAAGTCACACAGAGTGAGATCCGGTGATCGGACAGGCCATTTCATGAAACAGCTGTCCCCTTCTGCATCAAGACCGATCCATCGATGTGGCAGCTCCGTGTAGCCACGAACTTCACGATGAAAATGGGATGGAGCCCCATCCTGCTAAAAGATGAACAGAGAATCCGAGTGGATTTGAGGCATCAGCCATTGATGCAACATGTACAAGTAGGAATATCCGGTGATAGTGCTCTCGGCGAAGAAGAGTGGCCCATACAGTTTTCGGCACGACAAGGCAAAAAAAACAACAACAACAAAATTTACCTTTGGGGAATCACGCTCAAATTAAATGCATTCGTGTGGATGCTTTGTACCCCACATACGACAATTATGCCTGTTCACTTTCCCATTAGTGTGAAAAGTGGCTTCGTCGCTAAAAATTAAGCGATCAACAATGCCATCCCCATCCTCATTCAATTGGTGCAACTGCGAACAAAACTCAAAACGATTGTCTTTGTCGTCGTCATTGAGCTTCTGCACTAGCTCCTTCTGTCGCAGGACTTTCCACGCTGTCAATGGAGCCATTTCGAGTTCACGGGATGCACTACGCACTGATTTCCTTCTTATGAATGTCTCTCTTACGTGCTCCACATTCACTTCACTCGAACTGGGACATTCTGTTCTCTTTGCCAGACACAATCAACCCGTCATAACGAATTTGTTGTGCCAGTGGTAAATGGCCTTCCCTGTTGGTGGTTTCTTACCGTACTTGGTTCTAAACATCCGTTGAACAGCTGTAGCACACTTGTTTTTGTCGAATTCCAACACACAGAAAGCTCACTCTGCATCTTAACTCGCCATGTTTGCGATTAGTGCCGTCTATTGGCAAATTACCGAACTACGCTGTGGGGTTATACATGAAAAAAAAAAGCTTCAGGGTTTCTCTTCAAAATGACATATGTATGATATCTGTACAATGTTTGGTTCTTGTGCAACAAATAATTGAAAGTATTCCCGGACTTTATGTACACCCTGTAGTTTTCTCGTGCCGTTGGCAAGACAGCACTATGCACTTTTTTGAGTGAAATACAGCGAGGGGGAGGGGGTTTCTGTCAAGTGGCAACAGCCGGTCGACAGCCCCACCCCACAAGGAAAATCGGTCGGTCGGCCGGCCAATAAGGCTTGACATGTACAATCTGTCGGTCGGCCTACCGATGAAATTGTGCATGTGTTGCGTCCTTAAGAACCAATTTACAGAGACAAATTTTGTTTAGTCTGCAGGTCTGTTATGTTCTACATTCTAATGTAAATACGAACCTTTAAGAAAGTTCATCAAAATTTTTAAAAAAAATTAAGAAACATGGAAAACGTCTCGATGACCTATACTAAAATCTGATGAAGTAGAAGTATTCGCTTACCTAAGAAGTCCGATGAAGGAACGGTAACAGATCTTCGGTTGCTGATTAACAAAATAAGTATGAAAGTACACAGTAAAAAAGTTCGGAAGCAAAATTTTAGTTTTTCCTTCGGTCTCCTGTTTACCATCTTTCGTTTCGGTGCTGGTAGGTTCAACGTAAATTCGTTCATATCCTTATTCCTTACTTTAAAACGTCACAAATGCCTGGTGCACCGTTGAGACTCTCGAGAAGAAGTGTGTTGTATGTGTGAGGTTGAGACTTAGAAGTGTGGTGTATGTGTGAGGCGTCTTAACAAAATACAAGGGTCAGAAAGATGTTTACGATTCTGTCTTGGAGATTTCGACGTCAGCGCTACGCTGTAAGGCGCTCGTTCTGTCTCTAGTGATTGGTATGTTGTCTACGACTGGGTGGTAACGAATACGGTGAGATATTGCAACCACAAGAAGGTACAGAACAACACTTCCACTGCCGCATGGCAAGGCGTCCTAGACCGCAAGACTACCCCGCGTGGCGACTTGAATAATGGCTAATTCGTCTGCGACGATAGAACGGGAGACTACGAACACAATGACCCATTTGTGAAACGGCTGCTTTCCGCAAAAGCACAATGGATAGTTTAGAATAACTGCTGAGTAAAGGCAGGACGAGCAGAGGGAAGCGACAATGAATCGGGATTGCTTTCGGCACGGTTTATATTCCCCGTTTGCCTGACTAATCATTACAGTGCGTCGCCGTCAAGCAGGACAATGCAAACGTACGCAGTCTATGGTATGCCTTCGATTGAAGGAAAATGGCTCACTTGTGAAGAATGTTTTAAAATCCTCCTGGAATGATTTCCTATACTGTACTGCACAGAAAATGACAACGATCAATTTATATGATCATTTATGATTTTTTGTGTTTGAAGACGCTATACGCCGTGTTGCCGGAGGAATCGTTAAATACACTCATGTTCAGAAAAAAAAAAAGAAAACCTTGAACGGCTAGAAACAGAAATTTCATATTCACAGGGCATGTACATTAGTATGTTATGCAGAAATGATTAACATTTCAGCCACCTCGGTTCAGCATGTGTCCTGTTGCTCAGATGGCACTGCGTCCGCCATGGGCCCTTATAACTCGCTCCATGCGTGATGGCATCGACGCGTATAATGCGGGAATGGTGCCCTGTGGTACAGCCATCCACGCTACACTGGGTGGCATTGAGTCACAGCGGTGCATCCGTTTTACACCAAATGGCACACATTTTCGATTGGCGACAAGTCTGGTATTCTGTCGGGCCAAGGAAAAGCCTGACATCCTGTAATGCCAAGAAGGCTCGTGTTCGTGCAGCAACATGAGGTCGTGTATTGTCTTGCTGAAAAATGGCGTATGGGGTGTTATGCAGAAATAGTATGAATACAGATCGCAGGATGTCATTCGCGTAGCTCACACTTGTCACAGTGCCATGGACACACACCAACTGTGATTTGTGGCTGCATCCAATAGCACAACACACCATAAGGCCTCGAGTTGGCGCTGTATGCCTTGTGCGAATGCAGGCACTATGATGCAGCTCCCCCTGTCTACGGCGAGCCAAATTTCGGCCATCGTTTTCAAACAAATAGAATCTGGATTCGTCCGTTAACACTACCTGATGCCATTCCTGTCCTCAGTGACGTCGTTCCATACACCATTGCCGCCTAGCATGTTTCTGCGCATTCGCTAAAGGTAGGCAGACAAGTGGACGACACGCACGTAATCCATGCCGCAACAAACGGTCATGGACTGTCACTCCTGATAATGTACGATGTGTTGCACTGTTGTGCCAGAGCCGAGGAGGACGCAGATCTGTCCTGCAATGACATTCGAATGAGGTGTCGATCTTCTCGAGGGATGGTCTTATAGTGCAACCTGATCCATCTCATTGTGTTCTACGGTCTTCTGTGAACCACTCCGCAGACACCCGTTGCACTGCCGAAACACTTCGTCCCACACAACCAGCAATTTCCTGAATGGTTGCATCACATTCTCTCACACGAATAATACGCCCAATTTGCAACTCACTGTTTTGACGGTACGGTTCGCGCATACGTGTGTGAGGCATCCAGCATATCTGTTCAAGTCACTCCAATCCATTACCTTCGGTTTATAGCGACAACGAGAGCCACAGGCACATTTTACGGGTAGGTGGTGTTGCGCCGTGATATCGATGTTGACCTTGAACCCACGGGCCGACATGGTTCAATGCTAATCATTTCTGAAGAACATACTAATATACATATCCTGCGAATATGAATGCCCTATCTCTAGTCGTTCAAGGTGATCTGTTTCTTCTCAACATGAGTGTACTGTATATCTGGAGGCGGTTCCATGCCTAAGTTATAGTCACCAAGTTCATCGTAGTATGTGTACAAAAGCATTGCACTAAGCTGAAGTGCGCAGTTGTGACATATGCAATGGAAAGTCTCTAGATGCACGTGAATGCTACCGCAGATGACTTCACAATTGCAGAATACCTGGTTCGATAGCGATATGTATATTCATGTTTTTATAAATCTTTGTGTTACTGGAACTCAATGTAGATGAAGAATTTTGAGGTGCAACAAGCATCTGAACAAGCTGAATCGGTTTTAGGTACGGAGCGGTTTCTCAGAATCGGAGCTTCCGCACCATTTCATCGGTAGCTATCTCAATTTCAACGGTAGCCATCTGCCAAGACGCACTACGACCATAATGACATCGAAACGGAGTATGACAGAGAGAACGTCAAAATACTTCACGTCTTGTTGTAAAACTCTTTCACGTAGTGCAGTTCCGCCTTCAAATAGTCACAAGAACGTCGAAATTATATATATCGAAATAAGTGACGGGATAGAAAATCAACTGAAATCGCTCAACAGTGGACCTATGCGATTCTATATACAGTTTATCAAAACTAGACATTATTGTCTCAATGGGAATTCCGCGATCGTTCATTAAATAAAATATGCCGTTTCAGTCGTCGATCGCTATTCTTTATTTTCAATTACCGGTTTCGGGCTAGCTGCCCATCTTCAGATCTGTTAGACAAAGTTGAAACTGTAATTAATAAGAGAGATACAGTTAGTGATTGAAATATCTTAGTTTACAAAAAGAAATTTTTGAGCGTATTAAATGCCAACATACCATATATTGTAGTTACAGAGTAACTTGTCCGTACAGAACACTCGGTTCGCTGTCATAAGTAAAGTAAATTTCAATCTGTTAAAACCTTATATCGCAGTTTTTAAGGGTAACCTGATTGGTAACAGTAAAAAGTGCCCTCTACCTATAACAATTGTGCATCTGTTAGTATTTCACCGTATATATTGATGGCGAATATTCTTTTTAATAAAATAATTTTTAAGGTAATAGCATATGAATAATCTTTTTTGAGTGGACCATGAAACGAAAAATTTTTACGTTAATTTAAAATTTCTTTATAAAGAAACATAAAATATAATTAAAATGTAGATATTCCTCCGAAAATGTGCGTTTCCACTTCCTTGTTTTGATTGGTGATGGAGTGGATTTCCCTACGTCAGAACTTATACAACGCAACGCCGAGTCCTCTTCCGCAGCGCCCAATTCACCTCGCCGCCAGTACGCTGGGGGCCGTTCCGCTGCAGCTGTTTCTTACTGGGCCGTGCTGTTGCATTCTTTATAAAGAAATTTTAAATTAATCTAAAAATTTTTCGTTTCATGGTACACTCAAAAAAGATTATTCATATGTTGTTGTTGTTGTTGTTGTGGTCTTCAGTCCTGAGACTGGATTGATGCAGCTCTCCATGCTACTCTATCCTGTGCAAGCTTCTTCATCTCCCAGTACCTACTGCAACCTGCATCCTTCTGAACCTGCTTAGTGTATTCATCTCTTGGTCTCCCTCTACGATTTTTACCCTCCACGCTGCTCTCCAATACTAAACTGGTGATCCCTTGATGCCTCAGAACATGTCCTACCAACCGATCCCTTCTTCTGGCCAAGTTGTGTCACAAACTTCTCTTCTCCCCAATCCTATTCAATACTTCCTCATTAGTTATGTGATCTACTCATCTAATCTTCACCATTCTTCTGTAGCACCACATTTCGAAAGCTTCTATTCTCTTCTTGTCCAAACTATTTATCGTCCATGTTTAACTTCCATACATGGCTACACTCCATACAAATACTTTCAGAAATGACTTCCTGACACTTAAATCTACACTCGATGTTAACAAATTTCTCTTCTTCAGAAACGCTTTCCTTGCCATTGCCAGTCTACATTTTATATCCTCTCTACTTCGACCATCATCAGTTATTTTGCTCCCCAGATAGCAAAACTCCTTTACTACTTTAAGTGTCTCATTTCCTAATCTAATTCCCTCAGCATCACCCGACTTCATTAGACTACATTCCATTATCCTTGTTTTGCTTTTGTTGATGTTCATCTTATATCCTCCTTTCAAGACACTGTCCATTCCATTCAACTGCTCTTCCAAGTCCTTTGCTGTCTCTGACAGAATTACAATGTCATCGGCGAACCTCAAAGTTTTTATTTCTTCTCCATGAATTTTAATACCTACTCCGAATTTTTCTTTTGTTTCCTTTACTGCTTGCTCAATATACAGATTGAACAACATCGGGGAGAGGCTACAACCCTGTCTTACTCCCTTCCCAACCACTGCTTCCCTTTCATGTCCCTCGACTCTTATAACTGCCATCTGGTTTCTGTACAAATTGTAAATAGCCTTTCGCTCCCTGTATTTTACCCCTGCCACCTTTAGAATTTGAAAGAGAGTATTCCAGTCAACATTGGCAAAAGCTTTCTCTAAGTCTACAAATGCTAGAAACGTAGGTTTGCCTTTCCTTAATCTTTCTTCTAAGATAAGTCGTAAGGTCAGTATTGCCTCATGTGTTCCAATATTTCTACGGAATTCAAACTGATCTTCCCCGAGGTTGGCTTCTACTAGTTTTTCCATTCGTCTGTAAAGAATTCGTGTTAGTATTTTGCAGCTGTGACTTATTAAACTGATAGTTCGGTAATTTTCACATCTGTCAACACCTGCTTTCTTTGGGATTGGAATTATTATATTCTTCTTGAAGTCTGAGGGTATTTCGCCTGTTTCATACATCTTGGTCACCAGATGGTAGAGTTTTGTCAGGACTGGCTCTCCCAAGGCCGTCAGTAGTTCCAATGGAATGTTGTCTACTCCGGGGGTCTTGTTTCGACTCAGGTCTTTCAGTGCTCATGTTATTACCTTAAAAATTGTTTTATTAAAAAGAATATTCGCCATCAATATATACGGTGAAATACTAACAGATGCACAATTGTTATTGGTAGAGGGCACTTTTTACTGCTACCAATCAGGTTACCCTTAAAAACTGCGATATAAGGTTTTAACAGATTGAAATTTACTTTACTTATGACAGCGAACCGAGTGTTCTGTACGGACAAGTTACTCTGTAACTACAATATATGGTATGTTGGCATTTAATACGCTCAAAAATTTCTTTTTGTAAACTAAGATATTTCAATCACTAACTGTATCTCTCTTATTAATTACATTTTCAACTTTGTCTAACAGATCTGAAGATGGGCAGCTAGCCCGAAACCGGTAATTGAAAATAAAGAATAGCGATCGACGACTGAAACGCCATATTTTATTTATATACAGTATCAGAAAGAATTAACTCCTCTTCTTTCAGCAATGTACCGTAGGTCTCTGGAGGAGGGAAGTGCTCCTAGTGACTGGGAAAAACGCAGGTCAGCCCTGTTTTCAAGAACGGCGTCGAATAGAAGCACAAAACAGTAGGCCTGTGTCACTGACGTCTGTCTGTTGTAGAATTCTGTAACATGTTTAATGCTCGTGCATTGTAACATTTCTGAAGACCGAAAATCTTCTTAGTCGGAACCAGCATCGGATCCAAAAACAACGATCGTGTCAAACCCAGATCGTTTTCTTCGCCCACGAGATCCATATAGTGGTGGATAGCAGCACCCAGCGTGATGCCATGTTCCTTGACTTCCGGAACGCATTCAGTACAGTTACGTATAGCCGCCTAATGATGAAAATACGAGTGTGCGCAATATCAGACCCACTGTGTGGCTGGACTGAAGTGTTTCTAGCAAACAGAACACAACATGTCATTCTCTACGGAGAGAAGTCGTCAGATGTAAAAGTGACTCCGGGGTACAAGCCAAGGGGGTATTACGGGCAAGGGAGTCTGCAGAAATTTTTTCAGGGTGGATAAGAATCTACGAGGGTGGTCCGCAAAGTAAGTTCTGTTTCTATTTCTACCCGTGGCAGCGCTACGATTGCAGTTCAGAGCATGCGCGGCAGTTTCTCTGACTCAAGGAGAAGACATGTACGCCATTTTTAGATCGCTGCAGCCGAAGTGTGCTTTGTAGCGCTTCTTTATAATGTCAGCCGTAATTGAAAGTGCCACCGCGCGTGAAATCAGATATGTGATTCATTTTCTAAATGCAAAGAAAGTTAAACCAAAGGAAATGCATCGGCAAATCTGCGAGGTTTACAGACAAAATGCTACGAGTGATTCAATGGTTAGAAGATGGGTCAGACTGTTCAATGAAGGACGTGATCAAGTGCACGATGAAGAACGAAGTGGACGCCCGTCTGTGGTTACTGATGAACTGGTTCACACAACTGAAGAGAAGATAAAGCACAACCGTAAGTTTACACTTAGTGCCTTTGCTATAGAGGTTCCGCAAATCTCACGAGCACTAATTCATGAAATTTCGAAAACTTTGCTCACGTTGGATACCCAAAATTCTTACTGAACAACACAAAAAACAACGGATGGGCAGTGCACGTCAGTTTTTGACACGCTACAGTGAAGAAGGCGATGGTTTTCTTTCTCGGATAGTCACGGGGGATGAAACTTGGGTATCGTACGACAAGCCTGAAACAAAAGGGCAATCAATGGAATGGAGACATACTTCATCCCCAACGAAGGTTAAGCTTAAGCAAATTTTGACACCTCGAAAAGTCATGTGCACCGTTTTTTGGGACAGAAAAGGCACTTTGCTGATTGATTTCTTACCACAAGGCCAAACAATCAATATACATGGTTACTGCAAAACCATCAAGAAATTGCGCCGCGCAATACAGAACAAGTGCCGAGGATTACTGTCAAAAGGTGTTGTTTTTTTCCACGATAATGTCAGACCTCACACGGTGAATGTGACCAAACAACTCTTACGGGAATTACACTGGGACGCATTTGATCATCCTCCATGCAGCCCGGTCCTCACTCCTAGCGACTTCCATCTCTTCTTGCACCTAAAATCTGTCCTTGGTGGTCAACACTTCAACGATGATAACGAGCTGAAAGAACATGTTACCACATGGTTGAATACACAGGCGGCAACCTTCTATGAAGAAGGCATACAAAAACTTGTGCCACGCTATGACAAGAGCCTACAATATTTCGGAAGCTATGTAGAAAAGTAGTTTAACAGTTGTAGATTTTTGTGCAATAAATATTTTTTCTGTATCTGTACACGTTTGTTTTATATAACCAGGCGGAACTTATTTTGTGGACACAACTCGTAAAATTGTTATTTTTTATATAAATGAGTTGATCAGTTTCGAGACATGTCATGCCACAAGAACTAACTTTTATAGGTGACACAAAAACTTATTATAATATATCCTAGAGAACTGGTGGTTATCCATTCAGTCTATGAATGAAATCTCTGTACTCCAAATTTCAGAAGGCGGGGGTGGGGGAGGGGCAGGTGCCCCCTCTTGCCACCCGTTTGCGGACGCCTATGGTTATAGGACCATTACTTTTCCCAATAAATATAAATAACCTAATGGATAATGCCAGAAATTCCATGAACCTTTTCGCAGATGAAGCTGCTGTATACAGAGAAGTCGCGATGCTGAAATATTGTAGCGAATGCAGGAAGACCTGCAGAGGATCAACGCTTGGTGCACAGATCGGTTGTTGGCCCTCGACATAAAGAAATATAACGAACTGCACATAAACAGACAGAAAGACCTGTAAGTGTGTGATTAAACGACCGCGAATCAATCGCTGGAAGCAGTCACACCCATAAAATATCTAGGAGTAGGCGTACGGAACGATTTAAAGTGGAACGATCACACAAAACTATCTGCAGATAGGACAGATGCCAGACTGAGATACAATGGGAGAATCCTCAGGAAGCGCAGTCCACCCTCAAGAGAGGCAACTTACAAAACTCTCATTCGATCGATACTCGAATATTGCTAGTCAGTCTGGGATCTGTACCAGATATTATAGATAGAGGATTTTGCGAAGTTCCATAGAAGAGCACCGTGTTTCGTTATAGCTTCGTTAGTTAGCGTGAAAGTGTCTCTGAGATACTCAGCCAACGGCAATGACAAGCGCTGTAAGAGAGGCACTGTCCATCCCGGTGTTCTTTAATGTTAAAAGTCCCGAGGGCGTACGTTTCTACAACAGCGATCCAATATATTGCTTCCTCCTACGCATATCCCGAGCACAAACCATGAACGTAAAACTGGAAGGATTCGAGCTCATACTGAAGCTTACCAACAATCGCTCTTCCCTCGAATGTTTCATGGCTGGGAGAGGAAAAGGGGAGAAGTGACAGTGGTACACAGTGCCACTCACCATAAGGTGGCTTGCCGAGTATAGATGTAGATGTAGATGGGGCCACAGAGTTGCTTTGGTTGAGTGTGTGTACTTTTGTGAGAATTTAAAACAATGGACCTCGGTAGTCTCAAGGTATCGTTGCTTGCTCGATCCTGTTTATAGGTTTCTGATCGCCTCCTTCTGTCAATCTCCGCCTGAGGTTAATTAATTGCTCGTGGTGCACTGATTACTTAGACCTACCGTGTCTGTACAGCTAGCTGAAGTACGAGGGTCATTCCAAAAGAAATGCACACTATTTTTGTAAAAATACAGTTTTCATTGTGCATGTGTGAAAGTTCTATAGTGTGTAGATACATCCTTCCCGCTTATTTTCAAACTTAGTTCAACCTGTTCCCGTGAGTGGCGGCGTCACAGCATGTCTTCAAGATAGCTGCTACACTTGACGTTCGTCAGAAGCAACTTGCTGTCATAGAATTCCTGTTCTGTGAACATGAGACAGTGGGAAACATCCACAAGAGGTTGAAAAAGGTGTATGGAGATACGGCTGTTGATCGCAGTACAGTTAGTCGGTGGGCAAGCAGGTTACGTGATGAAAGCCGGCATGGCAATATTGAGGATTTTCCTCGCAGCGGCAGGCCTCGTATTGCAAACACTCTAGACAATGTGCAGAGAGTTAACGAATTGGTGACTGCTGACAGACGCATCACAGTGAACGAATTGTCACACTACGTTGGGATAGGGGAAGGAAGTGTTTGCAGAACACTGAAAGTGTTGGCGTTAAAAATGTTTGTGCCAGGTGGGTTTCCAGGATGCTGACAGTGGCTCACAAGGAAACAAGAAAAACGGTATGCAGCGAACTGACCTGGCTCCATGTGACTATCATCTCTTTGGGAAACTGAAACTGTTGAAGATGATGACTCCCTTGTGTGCGCTGCCAAACAGTGGCTCCAACAGGTTAGTTCAAATACGTAGCTCTGAGCACTATGGGACTTCACTGCTGAGATCATCAGTCCCCTAGAACTTAGAACTACTTAAACCCAACTAACCTAAGGACATCACAGACATCCATGCCTGAGGCAGGATTCAAACCTGCGACCATAGCGGTCGCGTGGTTCCAGACTGTAGCGCCTAGAACCGCTCGGCCATCCCGGCCGGCCCAACAGGTTTGTCCAGAATTTTACCATGCGGGTATATAGGCGCTGGTTCCAAGATGCCATAAGGCAGTTGAGAGGGATGGAAATTATGTGGAGAAATGAAAATGCCCGCACGGTACCACTTTACTGGTCGACGTCAGAGCCAACGTCTTATTGCATCATCCACGTAAGGCTTCCTGTGGAGCGCAACCCTCATTGGGCCAAACAGATGGAAGTCGGAAAGTGCAAGATACGAACTGTAGGGTGGATGAGGAAGGACGGTCCAATGAAGTTTTGTGAGCTCCTTTCGAGTGCGCAGACTTCTGTGAGGCCTTACATCGTTATGGAGAAGTTCGTTTGGGTTTTTGTGGCGACGAACACGCTACAGTTGTTTCTTTAATTTCCTGAGGGTAGTACAAGACACTTCAGAGTTGATCGTTGCACCTTGCAGGAGGACACCAAACAGAACAACCCCTTAAGAGTCCGAGAACACCGTCGCCATGTCGTTAACGGCTGAGGGTGCGCCTTTGAACTTTTTCCTCAGAGAAAAGATGGTGTGGGGCCACTCGATGGATTGCCGTTTTGTTTCCGTTTCCAAGTGATGAGCCTATGTATCATCGCATGTGACAATCATCATAACGCGCATGTAACTCCGCACAGATGGTCCTTCGTTGCTATTTATGGCCTTCTGTTAGGTAGAGACACAGCGGGTGCGCAACTTTGAGTACCCCAACTGGTGGACGAGTGTGTCAGAACTACTAACAGAGAATTTCAGATGAGCAGCGAGTGTTTCCTTGTGATCCATTGACCACCTTGAAGTCCGCCCCTGGTAGCTGAGTGGTCAGCGCGACGGAATCTCATACCTAACGGCCTGGGTTCGATTCCCGGCTATGTCGGAAATCTTCTCCGCTCAGGGAGTGGGTGTTGTGTTGGCCTTATCATCATAATTTCATCTCCATCGACACGCAAGTCACCGAAGTGGCGTCAGCTCGAAAGACTTGCACCATGCGAACGGTCTACCCGACGGGAGGCCCTAGCCGCACGGCATTTCCATTTTCTATCACCTTGAATAAGAGTGTCTGCACGTTCCAACACTGCATGGGTCGTAGCTTTGTACGGCCGTCCCGCACGCGGGAGATAAAACAGGTCTCCATAACCTTGCTGTGGTGATGGCGGACGCCACGCCCAACGACTTAATTGTTCGCTTCCAGACAGTGGGCTCTGTGTGCATAACTGTTTTCAAGTTTGTGTATGTGACTCACTGAATTCCTCCAGACAATTTGGGAACCACTTTCCAGAGAGGAGCGATACAAGTGTAACGTATCATTTATTTTAAAATTCTTGTTCTCCTTTGCTACCTAGTTCTTGACAAATTCCCAAATAAGTTCAGTGGCCTTCAGTTCGCAGTGTGTTGCAGGCAACCGCAGAAGTTTAATTTCCTTGTCGACTGATTGCAATATACTTTCCAAAAGGTATTCCTGTGCTCCGAAGTGCGGCCGCGCTAGTTCCAATTTAGTAAATTCCTCATATGACGTGGCATTAGATGGCAGCTCTGCACTATTTCTTTCCTTCCGTTCAATAATAGAATCCATTCTCTATTTCATAGATGGATTTCGTGATAGTGGATTTATCATTGTGTGGTATGGAGCCTGATCTAAAACAATCGCAGATCTGTTTGGTAATTTTTCGAGAACGGTCCTAAACCACTCTTTGTAGTGTCAAGCATTCATTTCAGAATTTACATCTACATGGATACTCTACAAATCACATTTAAGTGCCTGGCAGAGGGTATATCGAACCACCTTCACTATTCTCTATTATTCCAATCTCGTATAGCGCGCGGAAAGAACGAACACCTTTATCTTTCCGTACGAGCTCTGATTTCCCTTATTTTTTATCGTGGTGATCGTTCCTCCCTATGTAGGTCGGTGTCAATAAAATATTTTCGCATTCAGAGGAGAAAGTTGGTGATTGGAATTTCGTGAGAAGATTCCGTCGCAATGAAAAATGCCTTTCTTTTAATGATGTCCAGCCCAAATCCTGTATCATTTCTGTGACACTCCCATATTTCGCGATAATACAAAATGTGCTGCCCTTCTTTCAACTTTTTCCATGTACTCCATCAGTCCTATCTGGTAAAGATCCCACACCGCGCAGCAGTATTCTGAAAGAAGACGGACAAGCGTAGTATAGGCAGTCTCCTTAGTACACTCCTGGAAATGGAAAAAAGAACACATTGACACCGGTGTGTCAGACCCACCATACTTGCTCCGGACACTGCGAGAGGGCTGTACAAGCAATGATCACACGCACGGCACAGCGGACACACCAGGAACCGCGGTGTTGGCCGTCGAATGGCGCTAGCTGCGCAGCATTTGTGCACCGCCGCCGTCAGTGTCAGCCAGTTTGCCGTGGCATACGGAGCTCCATCGCAGTCTTTAACACTGGTAGCATGCCGCGACAGCGTGGACGTGAACCGTATGTGCAGTTGACGGACTTTGAGCGAGGGCGTATAGTGTGCATGCGGGAGGCCGGGTGGACGTACCGCAGAATTGCTCAACACGTGGGGCGTGAGGTCTCCACAGTACATCGATGTTGTCGCCAGTGGTCGGCGGAAGGTGCACGTGCCCGTCGACCTGGGACCGGACCGCAGCGACGCACGGATGCACGCCAAGACCGTAGGATCCTACGCAGTGCCGTAGGGGACCGCACCGCCACTTCCCAGCAAATTAGGGACACTGTTGCTCCTGGGGTATCGGCGAGGACCATTCGCAACCGTCTCCAGGAAGCTGGGCTACGGTCCCGCACACCGTTAGGCCGTCTTCCGCTCACGCCCCAACATCGTGCAGCCCGCCTCCAGTGGTGTCGCGACAGGCGTGAGTGGAGGGACGAATGGAGACGTGTCGTCTTCAGCGATGAGAGTCGCTTCTGCCTTGGTGCCAATGATGGTCGTATGCGTGTTTGGCGCCGTGCAGGTGAGCGCCACAATCAGGACTGCATACGACCGAGGCACACAGGGCCAACACCCGGCATCATGGTGTGGGGAGCGATCTCCTACACTGGCCGTACACCACTGGTGATCGTCGATGGGACACTGAATAGTGCACGGTACATCCAAACCGTCATCGAACCCATCGTTCTACCATTCCTAGACCGGCAAGGGAACTTGCTGTTCCAACAGGACAATGCACGTCCGCATGTATCCCGTGCCACCCAACGTGCTCTAGAAGGTGTAAGTCAACTACCCTGGCCAGCAAGATCTCCGGATCTGTCCCCCATTGAGCATGTTTGGGACTGGATGAAGCGTCGTCTCACGCGGTCTGCACGTCCAGCACGAATGCTGGTCCAACTGAGGCGCCAGGTGGAAATGGCATGGCAAGCCGTTCCACAGGACTACATCCAGCATCTCTACGATCGTCTCCATGGGAGAATAGCAGCCTGCATTGCTGCGAAAGGTGGAAATACACTGTACTAGTGCCGACATTGTGCATGCTCTGTTGCCTGTGTCTATGTGCCTGTGGTTCTGTCAGTGTGATCATGTGATGTATCTGACCCCAGTAATGTGTCAATAAAGTTTCCCCTTCCTGCGACAATGAATTCACGGTGTTCTTATTTCAATTTCCAGGAGTGTAGATCTGTTACATTTTCTAAGTATCCCGCCAATAAAACGCAGTCTTTGTTTAGCCTTCCCCACAACATTTTCTATCTGTTACTTCCAATTTGAGTTGTTCGTAATTGTAATACCTAGGTATTTAGTTGAATTTACGGGCTTTAGACTAGACTGATTTATCGTGTAGCCCAAGTTTAACGGATTCCTTTTAGCACTCATGTGGATGACCTCACACTTTTCGTTATTTAGCGTTAACTGCCATTTTCGCACCATTCAGATATCTTTTCTAAATCGTTTTGCAATTTTTTTATCTTCTGATGACGATAATCTGCACTTCCTTTTTGTCCAAGAAAACATAAGCCAGCGTATTGGACGAACCCATCTTCATAGCCAATGTGGCACATTATAATCCTTTTTCCAGAACCTGACGGTGTTTGGATTCCTCCTTTCCAGCCATTCCACTCTTGAACACTTCTGTGATAATCGTACACATTCTGCGGTGCATAAGGGTTTTTTTGTTCCTGCCAAACACACTTTCTGGAATGATTTGCACCACACCAACTCTCATCACTCTCATAAATGGTACATCCAGTGTTGCACAAGTGTCTTATTTCCGCAAGAACTCACTTCTTTTTCGTACTACTTGGTTATTTTCCATCAGCACAGGTTTTTTGCTGAACTTTTTGTATCTGAAGTCCAATTTTCGAACGGCACACCAAAAGGTTGTTTTACTCATATCAGGAAAATCTTCCGCTTCAGTCTTCAACTTTTCCAACATGGCTGCCACTGTTAGAAACTGATTTTCCACATAGGAGTCGTGGATTTTTGTTCTTATGACTCCCTCTGTAAACTCGCCCAATGCAAACATCGTCACCTGCCAGAATTGTTTTTTGGTGATACAAGACATGAAGTTTATCTATACTCTCTCGAAATTCGCTTCACGATACTTTCACTAATACCGAGACATTCAGAAATAATCTTTATTGATTGTGATACGGAACTGTAGTTCTTTTTCGGCCTCGAAGTAAGCACACGCAGTGATCACGAAGACTCTTCGTAACTCCATAAATGATGCAAGTTTTCACCTAAGTATATACAAGGCAACTAATTATGTTAGGAGCACTTTTTTACAAGAATACAAAACAACGAATGGGAGCACGATCGTTTCCTATCCGACAGGAGCCTTGATGCAAACACTGCAACAATAAACAATGAATCGTAAATACTGTTCACAGGTCCGGCAACATAGCACGCGCGCTCACGAGACGCATAGAAACCCAAAAGCAAATAAATTAAACACGTGATATTAGCGCTTTATGTAGATTTACGTGCATAAAGATATAACAGCTGTGAAAGGCAACAATGGAGCTTGCATTTACGCTTTTTAATACGTACCACCGTTAGGGAAATTGCAGAAATCAGCGCCCATCATTATTAGGATAAAACGACTAATTGGAAGGCAACGCAAATTCGTGTGGAAGTTGAGTATGGTTGTATCTTCAATTGCAGTCTGATTTCTATGACTTCTCAAATTGACACTTGCCAAACATTGGTGGAAAAAGGCCACAAATCTCAGAATTTTGGTTTCACACTGATGTCTGAAGGCCACTAATTGCCTTACTGCATAACGCAGTTTACTTTCTACCTTGAGCCAGGTATCTTGATTGTATTGATACGTGGATGGCATTATTTGTGTGGTAGATGAGCCAAATGAAAAGTAGATGAACACCACTCTGAAATCAACAAAGCACACCGGAACATAAAATTCACACTTGAAAAAGAAAAAGAAGACTCAACAATTTTTTTCACATAATCATAATAATAGAACGTGGCAAACATACATTTCACATTTTCAGAAAACCAGCGGCTACAGATGCAACAAAACATTCCACATCTAATCATCCCCACAACCAGAAGCTTGCAGCACTAAGGCATGTGTTATATACATTAAACAGTATTCTGCTCAACAAGAGGAACAATGAAAAAGAAATTAGTACAATCACACAATTAGCTAGGAAAAAGAGATGAGACACACATGTAACACACAGACTCAGTAAAAAAAATAACAGAAAGACAGAACAAACTCGTTCTTATAATAGTAATACAGCTAAAACCATCACACAGTGTAGATATATAAGACATACTATTGTGATTTACTTTCCGATCCTAGCTCATGATATATACAGCTTAATCAGTTGTTGGTGGCCCAAATAACTCATTTCCTTGGCATACGATCCTCGTCCTCGTATACAGTCTACAATTCACACCGTTACCTCAGTTCCAAGCTGTATTACATTTATACTTAGTCCACCTTTTATCTTTATAAATTAAACCAAAAAAATCCATAAGTTTCTCGGGGCATTGCTTCCAATATCCTGGTTTCTCCAGACTAATGTGTCGTTCCAAATTCACCTGTATCTCGTTAGCTTCCCTATATTTTAAAGCTTTATTCACTTGGATCTGACCCTGGTACTCAACATTTCTTCTGCTACCTTCACAACATTCTTTATCTATGCTTACTTCGCATTTTCTGTTGAATTTCTGCAACTTATCTACCAACTACTCCATGAAAAATTCTCCGATGCCTAGAAATACAAACAACTAGACACCAAACAAGAGGAGAAGAAAATAGATCATAAAAACGAAGAATTGTTCTACGGTGCTCGAGTGCGCACATTTGCTCCACTGTGAAGTTTCCTAAAGCATAGGAAATCCTGTACGCTTCTCCAGTAGAATAATTTTTTCTTAAGTCCAGAGAACTTATTAATCCAAAAACTGTTTCCGATTTTGGGTAGACCAAGTGATACACTTTAGGATGTGGTGAACTCTCCACAGGAACGATCTGTGATATACGAGTAGAAACTTTTTAATTCCTTGTGATACTTTCTTCGACCTCTCTTTCGTGATTACTAAGACCAAGTACCCCGACTGAAAAACTGTCGTCTTTGCCTTCTCATCATGCCTCTTCTGCCTCTGCTTGAGTCTCTTTTACACTTCCTCCTTCGTCGACATCTCGATCTTGTGTGCTCTGTGAGTATCTGGCTCACCAGAAAAGAGACTTCTTCCCCAGTGACGTTTGCAGGTTTCCTACCAAACATTAGTTCACATATTTCGAAACCCCTAGTTTCATGCCATAGATTGACTATTGCTTCTTCAAACGCCAAAATAAAATTTTTCCATGATAGTTTGTCTATGACAGAAAGACTGACACACCGATTTAATTCTTTCATAACCCTCTCACTTAGGTTATATTTATAAAGATATTAGCCATAAATTGTGGACCACCGTCTGACAGTAACACATTTCACTCTCCCACTTGTGCAAAATAATCTTTTCCCAGTTTCTCAATTAAGACTTTTGCTTTCACCCATGTTACTAGACAGAATTTCACATGCCGTATTTAGAGAACACTTCTAATAACAAAAAAAATATTAGTGTGATCCCCTCTATACACAGGTAATGGATCAAAAATATTCACAGCGATTATGCAGTGATCCATTTCTTCACCCACCACCACATCTTCTCAGAACTAATTGTCTCTTGTAATTTGGGTATATAACTGCAGGCACTATAATGGCCACAACTTTTGTGAATCGGGTCAGTTAGAGCTTCTACATATTTACTCGAAAAACACATCCTCCATTCTTCTTCATCTTTCTTGCTTCTTCTAAACAGTATCTGTAGTGTTGGCAGAAGAGCCAACACCGTGTTGCTAGAGGAGGCCGAAATACACGCGTTTAAGCTCACGCAGACTGGCGTGAGGTCTGGAACAATTAAAGGAGTTGAGTCTAATAAATAAAGAACGTAGTGGCTTGAATACTTAACTTTAATCCATAATTGGTGTACATCGCTCTTGACGGTACTCTAATAACAATCTCAATATAAACTGGTAATGGCGCCTTGCTAGGTCGTAGCAAATGACGTAGCTGAAGGCTATGCTAACTATCGTCTCGGCAAATGAGAGCGTATTTGTCAGTGAACCTTTCCTAGCAAAGTCGGCTGTACAATAGGGGCGAGTGCTAGGACGTCTCTCTAGACCTGCCGTGTGGCGGCGCTCGGTCTGCAATCACTGACAGTGGCGACACGCGGGTCCGACGTATACTACCGGACCGCGGCCGATTTAAAGGCTACCACCTAGCAAGTGTGGTGCCTGGCGGTGACACCACAGTATCACTTGATGGATTTTGTAATATAGCTTCACCTTCGAATCCCAAAATCTGTTTCACGTATTTCAAGTGATCATCCCTATTGCGTTCCCTTCAAATATCGCGATATATTCGCCGAATTGCTGCTTCGTTTCATGTTCCTTTCATTATCGATACTTGTAGCCCCACAATATGCACTTGCTCATGCTTATCCTTCTCTGGAGATAACGTGGATAACGCATAAGCTATGACATTACCTTGGCCATTTATGTAGCTAACTTCATGTTAAATTGCTGCAGGCTCATAGCTCATTTTACTAAACGTGGACGTCTAAAACGGCAACTTTTCATAAAACCAAGCTTCTTACAGTCAGTCAAAACTATGGTACAGTTTCCCAGTAAACAACCCTCAAATTTCTGGAAACCAAACACTAAAGAGCTAGCAGTTCGTGCTCAGCCACACAGTTATTTCATATTAAAAAAACTAAAAACCCGCCTCGATTGCGAAAGCCGGCCGTAGTGGCCGAGCGGTTCTAGGCGCTTCAGTCTGGTTCGAATCCTGCCTCGGGCATGAACGTATGTGATGTCCTTAGGTTAGTTAGGTTTAAGTAGTTCTAAGTTCTAGGGGACTGATGACCTCAGCTGTTAAGTCCCATAGTGCTCAGAGCCATTTGAACCATTTTTTCGATTGCGAAAAAAGCACTTAGTGTTAAGTGTTAACCCAGGTTTCGGCGTAGATAACTACACCTTCTTCAGAACAACCATAAAACCCACAAGTGCCTAAGAAGACCTTTGTCAATGATTAAAAGAACACCATAGCTATACATTTATAAACGAAAAAGAAAACGAAAACACAAACAGTACATATGTACAAAGTCAAAGCCACTACTTAACGATGTACGCTCCACCTCACACCGGCTTATGTTCGATGGGCCATGAGCCGCCATAAACTGCAGCTACAAATGGTCGCTCACTTACAAGCCTGACCCGCTACCTATGCACATGCAAGATATTGGGATAAAACGTGAGGAGCTCAACGGGCTAAAATCACCTACATTTACAAGTATGAAGAACAAATTAAAGATGCGAAACCTTCAAAAAATTTTCTGTTTCTTAGTAGGAGTTCGTCGTTAAGGATATTGTCTTTAGCATGTTGCAGATGCTTAAAGATCTGCATTTCTTCCAAAATATCCAGTTTTAAGCCCTTAACCTTGGCATGAAGTAACTCGATATTAACTGGAGGGCTGATGATCTGGGGATTTTCACATGTGCGCGCTGATTGGCGGTCCCGGTTGGGCAAGCTGTTCATCTTCTTTCTTTTTATCCTCATTTTCCTTTTACGATGAAGGTGATTTTAGCCCGTTGAACACCTCACGTTTTATCCCTATATCTTTATTACCACGACGTCTTTAGGTTACGTCCCCTCACTTCCCCTCACCGCCCCCGCTCCTGGCTTTAGGTATAGTTTTTGAGAGTTCCTCCTGTTGTCATAGGTAGCTTCATACATAAGTTTCTTTTCCAGCATAAGCAACCATGTGCGGCTATTTTTAGGTTTCATCTCCTATTTAGCTCATCACTTATTCTATCCATTCCATTTTTTGATATACGTTGATCCAGGGTTGGGATTATATGGGCTATTTAGCCCCGACCCATGTATAAACTTTCTCGTATTCGTATGTGCATGTGCATTCAAGTAACTTCCCTTGTCTTAAGCATGTGCATAGGTAGCGGGTCGGGCTTGTAAGTGAGCGACCATTTGTAGCTGCAGTTTATGGCGGGTCATGGCCCATCAAACATGGGCCGGTGTGAGGTGGAGTGTACACCATTAAGTTAAGTAGTGGTTTTGACTTTGTACATATGTACTGTTTGTGTTTTCGTTTACTTTTTCGTTTATAAATGTATAGCTATGGTGTTCTTTTAATCATTGACAAAGGTCTTCTTAGGCACTTGTGAGTTTTATTGTTGTTCTGAAGAAGGTGTAGTTATCTACGCCGAAACCTGGGTTAACACTTAACACTATGTGCTTTTTTCGCAATCGAGGCGGGTTTTTAGTTTTTTTAAATATATTAACCAACGATTGCTGACGCGCTGCGATGTTGAAGATTCTTACATTTATATCACTCTGCTGCTGTGAGCATCCTACCCGCGAAGGACACCATATGCTGTTGAGTTACACCCTCGTCACCTTCCATTTGGAGGAGCTCTACGCCAATTCCAAACTCGGTGTTAAAAGCCTGTGTACACGCCACCAGTCCATCAAAGCTAAAAAGACTGAACGTACTCGTCAGCTGCTTTTTATTTTTTAAACTAGGATATTCCTCCTTTGCTCTAAGCTTTCCTTCTTCAGGTGCTATGCCTTAGACATGAATGACACGCACTAAGAATATTATCTCACTTTCAACCAGTTCGGCTTTGATAAATTTCACCTTCATTCCTCCTTTGTGCACGGCCACCCGTACTCATTCCAACAAGCAACAATGCTCTCCCGAGGTGGGTGAAGCTAGCAATACATCATCAATGCATTGCACCAGTTGCTCAATCAACTTCGGCCCTAGGACTTTACGAATTGCTCGCGCAAACCATGAAACGAAATGTTCAGACCAAATGGCACCACACAAAACTTGTAACAGAAGACTCCATGTACGAATGGTGTGTACTTTTTGAACTCCTGTGCTAATCTGAGATTTCCAGACACACAAACACACACAGGTCCGCAGATGACAAAAATTTTGTCCAATGAACCCTCTGTAACAGTTCATCAACAGTTCCAGGCCTATCATTTTCTCTTTCCACGGTATCATTTAATTTATAAGCATCTAACACAAGACAAATACTCTCATCCTTTTTCGGGATCACAAATAATGGACTGAAGTATTCATTACCGGTTCGTTCAATAATCCCCCCCCCCCCCCCCCCCCCCCATGAAAACATCCAATTTATTTCCGTCTGCACACATTCTCTTCATACAAAAGGCACAGTATATATCTTGACCGCAAAGATTTTGAGAGGCTTTATTTTAAGTGACATTCAAATTCCTTCACCACCAAGGAAAATCTGAAAACTTACCACTATTGGTAGCAATAGCTCATTCATTGTTTCTTTCTGTGTATTGAATGAGATCTTCAGATTATCAGCTGTCTACCTTAACTCATCCATAACCTACTGTTGGTCTTTAACCATCAGATTCTCTTTCTGATTCTCTCTCCAAATTCTCTGTATGGGACTTACTCGATCCACTTGCTCTCCATCCTCCACCTCTGGATATTCAGCTTCTACAGCCTTATTACCCTCGCCCTCTTGTTGCATAAAAGGTACCACAACTGACTTCACTTCAAGATACATTTTCATATTACACAATTCAATATTTACATCACAAAAATACAAATTCAAAAAAATCTTCACCGGTAATCAAGTTGACGCTTGAGACATGGCAGTGGTATGCCTGTCCACTGTGCACGATCATCACACTCCTTGTCAATAAATTAATAAATTAAAATAACGAAGGAGAGAAATAATCAGATGTAATCACATCCAAATGTATCGAAAAGTTTATTAGAACAAGTTTGGTGTAAACAGCATTGTGATCTGAGTGAAGACTCAAGAGTTATTTAAATTTTAATTCAAACTGTTGATATGAATTCATGCAATCCAGAGACCAGTGCGAACTGTCATAATTGTGTAGCAGGCAGTGTTTGCCACAAAAACGCAAGTCACCCGTGACGTGAACTCAGCCCACGGCATGAGGAATGCTCAAAAGCTAGCAGAGGTCTACTAAACGTGTCCTAAGCAAAAATACTGCATAGTATGCAGAAGTGAAGGAAGAGTCCAAGATCGCATAACAGGACAAAGGAAGAACAGTACATAAAGAAGTTATGCAGTGTCAAAGTTAAGACATATGAGAAACTGTGTCAGATGTAAGTCAGAGAGTGTTTCTTATGGAGTAATCAATTTAAGTTATTATAGCATTAAAAGAATTAACAATTGTTAAAGTGCATGGTGTGACGTCACTGACGCCTAGGACAGGGAGCAGTGGGGAGTGATGCATCATTTTTAGGGGAATGGAGCTGGAGTGGTCAGATGTGCGGCGAACTTCATCTCCATAGCTGTGGCATAAAAACTTTGTTTTTAGGTACATCAAGTCAGTAATGTCTTAGCAAGTAAAGTCACGCAGGAAATGAATTTGTTTGGTGTTCCCAAAGTACATTTTCTTCTGTGACAACTTAGGCAGATTCAGACGATGTCAGGCAATGTGCAAAACACGATGCCATCCAATTCTCGTCTGTAAGTTGGATGCTTTGACTAGTCCAGTGTTTAATGCCTCACTATCGCGATTTTATCGTCGCTGATGACCACTTGGTAACGACAGGGAGATTATTTTATAATTTTTGTTTTGAGAGAATATCAGATTATTACGTGCCAGATTTTCATAAGCTGTCCTGACATTGTGGTAAGCGGTCCCACGCGACACCTAGCAAAATCATGTGCTGCAAAGGATATTAGAGATGTTCCAGATCATCTCTGACATGCTTCCTTCCGGGAACTAATCAACCTTTGTACCACTTTTGTACCTATCTTCGCATCTGGTGTGGGGTTGCATCTGTATCTACATCTACATCTACATCCATACTCCGCAAGCCACCTGATGATGTGTGGCGGAGGGTACTTTGAGTACCTCTATTGGTTTTCCCTTCTATTACAGTCTCATATTGTTCGTGGAAATAAAGATTGTCGGTATGCCTCTGTGTGGGCTCTAATTTCTCTGATTTTATCTTCATGGTCTCTTCGCGAGATATACGCAGGAGGGAGCAATATACTGCTTGACTCCTCGGTGAAGGTATGTTCTCGAAACTTCAACAAAAGCCCGTACCGAGCTACTGAGCGTCTCTCTTGCAGAGTCTTCCACTGGAGTTTATCTATCATCTCCGTAACGCTTTCGCGATTACTAAATGATCCTGCAACGAAGCGTGTTGTTCTCCGTTGGATCTTCTCTATCTCTTCTATCAACCCTATTTGGTATGGATCCCCACCGGTGAGCAATATTCAAGCAGTGGGCGAACAAATGTACTGTAACCTACTTCCTTTGTTTTCGGATTGCATTTCCTTAGGATTCTTCCAGTGAATTGCAGTCTGGCATCTGCTTTACCGACGATCAACTTTATATGGTCATTCCATTTGAAATCACTCCTAATGCCTACTCCCAGATAATTTATGGAATTTACTACTTCCAGTTGCTAACCTGCTATATTGTAGCTAAATGATAAAGGATCTTTCTTTCTATATATTCGCAGCACATTACACTCGTCTACATTGAGATTCAATTGCCATTCCCTGCACTATGCGTCAATCCGTTGCAGATCCTCCTGCATTTCAGTACAATTTTCCATTGTTACAACCACTCGATATACTACAGCGTCATCCGCAAAAAGCCTCAGTGAACTTCCGATGTTATCCACAGGGTCATTTATGTATATTGTAAATACGACACTCCCATGCAGCACACCTGAAATCACTCTTACTTCGGAAGACTTCTTTCCATTGAGAATGACATGCTGCGTTCTGTTATCTAGGAACTCTTCAATCCAATCACACAATTGGTCTGATAGTTCATATGCTCTTACTTTGTTCATTAAACGACTTTGTTCATTAAACGCCTTTCGGAAGTCAAGAAACACGGCATCTACCTGGGAACCGTGTCTATGGCCCTCTGAGTCTCGTGGAAGAATAGCGCGAGCTGGGTTTCACACGACCGTCTTTTTCGGAACCCATGCTGATTCCTAGCGAGTAGATTTCTAGTCTCCAGAAAAATCATTATACTCGAACATAATACGTGTTCCAAAATTCTACAACTGATCGACGTTGGAGATATAGGTCTATAGTTCTGCACATCTGTTCGACGTCCCTTCTTGAAAACGGAGATGACCTGTGCCCTTTTCCAATCCTTTGGAACGCTACGCTCTTCTAGAGACCTACGGTACACCGCTGCAAGAAGGGGGGCAAGTTCCTTCGCGTACTCTGTGTAAAATCGAACTAGTATCCCATCAGGTCCAGCGGCCTTCCCTCTTTTGAGCGATTTTAATTGCTTTTCTATCCCTCTGTCATCTATTTCGATATCTACCATTTTGCCATCTGAGCGACAATCTAGAGAAAGAACTACAGTGCCGTCTTCCTCTGTGAAGCAGCTTTGGAAAAAGACATTTAGTATTTCGGCCTTTAGTCTGTCTGTTTCAGTACCATATTGGTCACAGAGTGTCTGGACATTTTGTTTTGATCCACCTACCGCTTTGACATAAGGCCAAAATTTCTTAGGATTTTCTGCCAAGTCAGTACATAGAACTTTACTTTCGAATTCATTGAACGCCTCTCGCATAGCCCTCCTCACACTACATTGCGTAATTTTTTTTTGCCTGCAAGGCTTTGGCTATGTTTATGTTTGCTGTGAAGTTCCCTTTGCTTCCGCAGCAGTTTTCTAACTCGGTTGTTTTACCATCTGGACACCGTGTCCTGTTTCTGTCAGGCATGAATAATTTCAGCCTTCTTGTGGGTGGCCTTTCCATAGGAACGTGACTGTCTTCATGAGTCTAGGGTGCTTGAATCTTTTAAAGCCAGTGCATAGGTCATGTTCCTGGTCGTTGTCAAGAAAACCAGCCCCTGCCTCCAGCTATGCAGTCTTTCAGACCAATCCAAACTACTGCTGGAAATGTTCAAGAACCGGTAGGTTGTATTAGAGAGACCACCTTGGGTGGAGCACATTATTGTGCTACTTACCTGGATAATCACTCAAGATATTTAGTAGTGAAAGAGTTGAAGCAAACAAATGGCACGTCTGAGTCTTTTGTGGAGTTTAAGGGATGTGCAGAGTGTGAGAAAGGAAGGAAACTGCAACGTTTCCAATTGGACAGTCAGAATTACTACATCAGGAGCAAATTTGAAGACGGCATATTGTATTGAAAAAGCACAGTTTTCTCTCCTCCATCTAACAGAAAAATCAAACACTTATATCCATAGTTAGGTGTCTACCATTGTAAAGTGGTTTGCCCAACACCTTTATTTTTGGGAGAGGGGACTCTGATTTTGGCCTGCTACATCCAGAACAGATGGACTCTGATTTTGGCCTGCTACATCCAGAACAGATGCCCAACAAGATCTCTTGGAGGAAAAATCCCGTATGATATCTGGAAGCAGAAAGAAGTGATTAAAGACTATTTGAAAATGCTCAATGTATTTGGCTGCAAAGCTTAGCCAAGCACATTGACATCTGACAAACTCGTGGAATGAGCAGAAGAGTGTGTTTTTCTTGGAGTGGAAGTAGGATCAAAAGGATATCATCTGTGGAGTCTTGTACAGAGAAAAATCCTCTTGAGAAGAGATGTCATCTTTGATGAGAAAGTAACTCTCTGAAGGCTACAGTAAATAAATGTGTCTTTCTGTGGAAGTAGACACGAACGAGACTACAACAGCTCGTTCACACAGCAACAAGGTGACAGCAAATGACATCAATATGGTGTGGTTGAGCTTTCTTGATCGATCAACAGGTGGTGAGAATACATCACTGAGGAACGCAGAACCAGCAGCTGATGATGCAGCTGCGTCAACAGCTGTTCGAGGAGGTGGGGGGCAATCAAGGTCTTCACATCTGGCAAAACCGCAAAAGTGTGGTTTGTGTCTCTTTGCATGTTTTTAGGTACCATGTATCTAGTGAATCTGTCTGGTCCACCATCAATAAAATAGGCTTTAGCCTCAGTTCACATAGCGGAATGGCCTGCAGCCATGGAGTTCGAGATGTGTAGCCTAAAATTCTACAATACTTAGCAACTTGTCAATAGATCAAAAACTGATCACATTATAGGAAGTAAGTGACCATTTATGACAAAGCGATACAGAGAAGGTGATATTACTAAATTTAAGCAAGGTAGTAGCTCTGAGCTATAGCCAGATTTTTGGAGTATATTATTGGAAAAGATAGAGTCCAATGATGAGATGAAGTAACTTCAGGATTCTGACAGCAATAACAATACTAAGAGGATAAAACAATCAAATGCTTTGATATAGAAACTACTTATCTGAATATCCCCATAAGAGGCATCATTTTCACCGTCAGCTTAGCAGTGTAAATTCCTGCAGGAGTGGCTTTTTCTCGAGTATCTGTATTGTTGGATCGATAGTGAGAATTTACGGTCGCTTGAGCTCCGCAAATTCTTATCGAAGCATTTGTCGCGCTCAGCTTCTACTCAGCAGACATACAGACCGTAGCAACAAGGCCACATAACAAACAGCGACAGTGCATGGGGACTGTCACTAAAAAGGAGAGCCTGGAACATGTGAACCGAGAAACCATGATTTCAAATGACCTGCAAAGTTATAACTTAACAATCCCAGGAAGATTAGACAAAAGTCTCGAGAAGGTGCACAAAAACCAAGACTTTTTCCTCTACCTCCAAAATGTATAATGCTTAAGGGGAGCTGGAACGATGAAAATTGCAAAATTAACGTTTTTTGGTTGTTTTCATTATAAAATTATTTGGAGTTTTCTGAATAAAACAAATCAAGTTTCACCCTTCTAAGTGAATTCTAAGTGTGTTTTTTATCGCTGCAAAGTTGACGCGCCGCGTAAATGGTTGCAGCGACTTGGTGTGTCACCTCTGATGGGGCCGCTCGCTGGCTGCAAGCACGGTATCGTTGCGGAATTAGACAGTGTTTTGTTTTCCAACGTTGTATGGCTTTATCCCTGTGACAAGTGACTGTTCATATCGGTAAATATAAGCGCTATGCCGTGTGTATTAACTTGTGGAGTTTGCTTTGTGTTTTTTAGCTGTTCAATTTTGCGTATTTGACGAATTTTGTTTCTACCTGTTTTACGTATTTGGTTTGTGGATATCAATATGCCCCGTTTCAGCAGTCAAGTGTTTAAGAATACGCACAATGAGTGGAAGAAGAAATATTTTGTTGTTTCGAAGGGAGATACTGCTCAGACTGCTTCACCGACTACTCCAAATGAATGTGATAGAACTTCTTCCAGCAAGAAATTGTGACAACAAAGAAAAATTTGAAAACTATGAAAGTGACAGTAATGATGTGAACGAAATAATTAACATTTCCTTGTTCTCTAATATTTTGAAACATAGCGTATTATGCCAAGTTTGCAAAGAAAGAGGACTGGAATTGAAAATAACTTCACACATTGGTTTGGCATGTAAAATGTTATTGAAGTGTAACAAATGTGCTGCAGAAGTTTCGTTTTCTAATTCTAACAGTAATTCTTGTAGTGGTAATAGTGGGAAGAAGGTGTATGATATAAATGTTAGGCTAGTGTATGGCTTGCGTTGCATTGGCAAGGGCTGTGCTGCAGGGACAATGTTATGTGTAATTATGAACTTGCCAAAACCACCAACCAAGTTTGGATTTTATAATGAATTTGTGGGATCTTCTGCTGAAGATACTGCTGAAGCAACAATGAAGAAAGCAGTTGAAGAAGCTGTGACAGATAACGGGAATCATAGAGATTTAACTGTTGCTTTAGATGGATCATAGCAACGTAGAGGTCATAAATCTCTAAATGGAGTTGTGACAGCCACCAATGGAGACAGTTGCAAAGTAATTGATGTTGCTATTCTCTCAAAACATTGTAGATGTAAGGGCAGTACCTAGAACGAACATAGTGAAAGTTGTGAAGCAAATTTTCACGGCACGAGTGGAGCGATGGAAGTAGAGGGAGTGAAAGCAATTTTTTCCAGATCACAGGGGTGGTATAATGTACACTACACTATTTAGGAGATGGTGATTCTAAGGGATATAAAGCTGTAGAGGAACTCAAACCTTATGGCATGAAATTCACATTAAAAAACAGGAGTGCATTGGATATGTGCAGAAGCGCATGGGGGCTCACTTGCGCAAACAAAAGCAGACATTAGGATCTCAGAAGCTTAGTGATGGTAAGACCCTTGGAGGAGGAGGAAGATTGACAGATAAAGTAATTGATAGATTGCAGAGGTATTATGGGTGTGCAGTTAGGCAAAATACAAGAAGGATTGGTCATATGAGGAGAGCAGAATGGGCATTATTTTTTCATACTGCATCGACAAATGAGCACCCACAACATGCACTGTGCCCCAGAGGTGATGACTCATGGTGTAAGTATCAATCAGGAAAGGAATATGCCCATAAAAACATTTGCAAAGTGCTGTAATTGATGTAATTAAGCCCATATTCAGAGATTTATCACAACCAAGTTTATTGGAAAAATATTTACATGGGAAAACACAAAATCCAAATGAAAGTGTAAATAATTTACTTTGGATTAGGATTCCCAAAAGAGTGTTTGTACAGATAAAAACATAGCATTTTGGAATGTATGATGCAGTGGTAACGTACAATGAAGGAAACATTATCAAATCTGATATGCTGAAACGTTCAGGTTTCCAACCAGGACACAACACCATTTCCACAATGCGCCTAATTGATGAAGAAAGACTAAGAAGTGCAGGAAGAAGAGACAAAAGCCTACAACATGCAGCAAAAGGGAAGAAAAGACCAATGAAAAGGAAACTAACACTGGAAAAAGAAGAGGATGCTGATAATCCATCATAAGGGTCAGGAATGTATTAAAAAACTTTGGAAGCCATTTCCTGTAGCTTTAAAATTTTCAATTTGAGGAAAATTTTCTCAAAAACCGCAAACAGTATACAATGAAATTTATATACAATATTGTTTACTTCTTTTCCTTCATTTTTATAACAAATTGTAAAAAAATATTGTATAATTCAAGGGTTATACAAGAAAAAGTGCAAAACTTTAGACAAAAAAAATAAGCATCTGTTTAAAAAAATTGTAAAACAAAAACCAATAAATATTCCTTAACATGGCATTATAACTTTGTCCAAATTTCAGAACAATATGTTTAATGATTTTAGAAGAAATATTCCTTCTATTTGCTAAAATTAACATGGAGGAGATAGATCGTTCTGGTTCCCCTTAAGTATTACTGTTCTACTCACCAGTAAACTAGTCTCGACACTGGGTAATAAGGTTAGTCTGCTACCATCTGCAACTTGGATTTCTTGCAAAGTTCCTTCCTGCAGTTGCCTATAACAAAAAGGCTGTATCAGCATGTTGACAAGAAGCAACAACGTGCAGCTATTCTGAAAGGTTGCTGTCTTTGCAACCATGATGGCCCTAATTCTAAATTATGTGGCCCTGAATCATAAGAAAATACATTGACCCTTATATTAAATATACAGCCTTTGGTTTGTTCATTAATCAGGCCATACAAAGCAAATGCCAAGTAGCCTATGCCGGGATGTTGCATATTTAATAAGACAGGTGTTTCATCTATCCCTGTGTAACAGGAAAATGTGCTTCTTGGGCACTTTCAGCTTCCTCAAAATCAGTTTTTTCAGTGTCTCGACTGTGTCCATTTTTGAGGCCTGCAAATCAAACTGTCGGCCCATTCTCAGGTTGACCCTGGCAGTCAGGCTTGATGAGGACAATGGGAAGACATAAATGGCAATGCAGCACAGCCATATGCCAGGGCCGGAGAGGTTGCCGTCGTTGCAGCAGTCTCCGGGTTTGCACTGCCACTATTAATTGTCTGCGTGTGCCTGCATGCACTCTCGCACAAGGGAATGCAAGCACACTCACCTTAGTAGCTGCGAGTAGATGGCTTATTTACTGCCCTGACCCACAATTTTCAGTGAGTGTCTGGTAGAAAAATTCAAAATTATCACAAAGTACACGCATAAAAGTAACCGCACTAACTACACTACTTCCTAGGGCTTGTACTGCACCCCACCATCTTCTGCCTGCGACTGAGTCACGATGCAATGTCGTATACCTCCGCCATCCAGATTGGAGAGAGGCACGACAGTCGCACTGCTGTTGTTGCTTCGTCTTTTTTTTTTCTTTCCCTCGCCCTCTATGGGTAGGGGTTAGGTTGTTAGTGGTACAATATTCCTCTCCTGAGCCAAGTGACTTAAAAAAATGGAATGAGAAATAAAATTCATGCCATTTTTCTTTTTTAAATTAAAAATCAGCCAAAAACGAAAATGTGCACAGTTTAGAAACTCATCACTGAAAGATGAAATTCTTCTGATAAAAAACAGTGAATCATTGCACATTCACTTAAAATCTGAAGGACCATCACTGGGGGGGGGGGGGGGGGGGGGGAATATTGTTCCCTCACCTACTAACCATCCAACAGAAAGTCCACAACAGACTGAAACTACTAAACCTACTAACAGGCCGAACTTAGGGATTACATCCCTCCAATATTTTCTGTACCTGTAAAACTCTCACCTGATCCATCCTTTGTTATGCAAAAGTTACATAGTTTCTCCAAAGTTCTATAAATCGCTCTCACTTTCCGCATCTGATTACCTTCCCCCAAATAGATCCTCTACATCTTATCAATTTCCCACCCTCCTCGCCCACATTGAACACCTGTGCACCTCTGATACTGTCTGCTAACTAGTTTCCAATAACCCCATTGTCTCCCCTCTGATCACCAACCCTGGTGCCGCACTTCACAAACACATCCCTCCATCCCTGCACCTCCACACACACCATATCCTGTTCCAACGCAACTTCAACCAACTCTCTCTCCCAGACAATGAGACCCACACTGATATTCATCCCTCCTACCAACTTTAACCCTTCCTCACCAACCTACTCCACATTAGAATTCCTCTCTCTTCTTCCCTCTGTACATATCCATATCCCTTTCTTCTCGTGTCACTACTGTCTACACATACCATTACTCCTCCTCACTCTCTGTCCTTCCCAATCTCTGTCTTTCCACTATCTGCTTCACCTCTTACCTCTCATCGCCATAGTTTCTCCACCTAACAGACCCCTATCTCCTTGCCCACACCCTCTTCCTGAGTGTCTGTGGAACATATTTCTCTTCTCTGAGAATACTTTTGCACCCAGTACAGGTACGTCAGATGGTAAGTGTAAGTGCAGTGCTCCAGTGTTTTTTCATCGCAACTGTCTTTTTAAATTGTATATTTTCTTTGTCCTTTTAGCTGTCCATCATTAATCTTTTTAACGTCTAATGTAAACAGTCGTCATATTTTTATATTCCTATCACATTCTTTTACCTTTTTATGAGCATGCTTGGCTGAAGGGCTGACAGCCCCCCCCCCCCATGTGACATGGGGTGATGAAATAAAAAAAAAGAAGAAGTTTTGTTGAAGGAAGTTTCGTAGGTTTGAGGGTGTAGGTAGAGATGGAAGGACTGTTAGGTAGGGAAACTATGGAGATCCTAGGTAGTAGATAAGGTGGATAGGGGGAATACAGACAGTGGGAAAGACAGAGGGTGAGGAGCAGTGTGTGGTGTGGAGAGAGTAGTGGCTACAAGAGGAAAGGGATAGGAATGGATGGAGAAGGAAAAGATGAGAAGGGGCCTGATCTGGAGTGGGATAGGTGGAGAAGAATTGAAGATGGTAGGAGGGATAGACATCAGGGCAGATCTCATTTTTTATTTATATTTCATCCATCCTCACCCCATGTGGGCAGGGGAGGGGGGGGGGAGCTGTCAGCAGTACAAACAACCCGTTCTTCAGGCAGTAGACATTAGTCTCTAACTTAGACGCTACAACAAAAGACACGGAGATATATAGACCATGAATTGAAAATTATTTTAATAGGTGATGTTAATGGGAGAATGTAAGCAAATGAAGCTGTCATCATGAATTATTTAAAAACATTGACAACAATATGGACAGACAGCACAATCAAAAACACTTAAAGTACACTAATTATGTGAAAAAACAGTTGTTAACACTAAACACTTGAAATAACTCTTGAAACACGCAGAACATGGCAGAAGATATACTGGCCTTTAAAAACAGAGCACTGTCTGCTTTCGCTAAAACTGGAAAAGGACTGCCCTGGCATGACAGATTGTTGTTGAAACGAAAGGTGGTATGGAGGGCTGTGGAGAATGGTGGTTATGAGACAGAGGTGGCTGCGGGGAACAAGGAGAGTGGGGTAGGTGATATGTCTAGAGATTTGAGAGGAAAAAGGGGTGGTGTGGTCTAGGGAGAGGATGAGGATGACAATGAAGATGTGGAACAGGATGATGAGGGATGGGAGGGGGAGGACGGGGTGGGGTTGGACAGGCTGGGGTGAATTCAAAGTTGGTGCAGATATCATTGTCTGGGAAAGGTTTTTTTTTTCTTTATTGTGATTTCATTCCCATGCCCCATATGGGCAGGAGAGGGCTGGAAGTGGCACAATCTGCCACTCTTCCGAGGACACTAGACATAAAATAAGGGCGGAAAAGGGGGGATATAAAAACCTACTAAATGGAGATAATGGAAGTTAAAATACATACTGACATGGAGACACTCTATTGGGGGACAGTTAAAAAAGTCGACATAAAATTAAGAAAACAGTTGGCGATTTGTGGGGCACTTACAATACACTGGAGTCACACACATGAGTTACAAGTCGGCCACAGTATAAAAACACACAGAACGAGAGACACTTAAAAAACACTGTAAGCTGTGGAGCACACATGAAGAATAAAAATTGCCAGGAGGGACCTGCCAAGGGATGGGAGGCCTAAGAGGAGGGAAAAAAAGGAGTGGAAGGTGCAGTGGGGGAGGGGACTGGAGGGGGTGGGAGGAAAAGAAAAAATTGATTCGGGGGTTCACCAGGAGGCAGTAGAGAGGCAGAGCAGGAGATAGAAGGCAATCCAGGAGGGAGCACTGAGACACAGAAGGGGGGCATGGGAAAGGGAGGGGGGTGTAGGAGGGAGGAAAACCGCTCAGCGGAAGGGAAGAAGAGGGGAGAGGGAGCCCTGAAGAGTAGGAGGGAGAAAGTGGGGTTAGAGTTGGTAGGAGCGGTAGAGATCAGGATTAAGCTCATCATCTGGGAGGGGTAAGTGTTGGAAGTTGCGTTGGGAAAGAAGGTGGAGGGTGGGGATGATGGTGAGAGGGTGGGACACAATGGCAAAGCCGTGCCAACAAAATCAAATGGCTCCAAGCACTATGGGACTTAACATCTGAGGTCATCAGTACCCTAGACTTACAACTACTTAACCCTAACTAATCTAAGGACATCACACACATACATGCCTGAGGCAGGATTCGAACCTGTGAGCATAAAGGCAGCTTGGTTCCAGCCTGAAGTGCCTAGAACCGCATGGTCACGGCATGGCAACAGACTGGGTAAAGAGAGGATAGAAGACACTAGGGGGTGGGGAGATCGAGTCGGTGTGTGATGTACAGGGTGCAGATGTGTTTTATGTTTGATGATGATGATGACTTTGGTTTGTGTGGTGCTCAACTGCATAGTTATCAGTGCCCGGATGTGTTTGAGGAAAATAAGAAGATGTCGGAAGTGGATGAGGTCATAGAGGACTTGTGTGGGGGACACAAGGTGGATACAGAAGGAGAGGCAGAGGGCATGGCACTCTAGGATTTGGAGGGCTCTATAAAATCTGGGAGGATTGGAAATGCAAGTGACACTGGCATAACAAAGGATGGGACAGATCAAGGATATGTAGGTGTGAAGGATGGTGGAAGGATGCAGTCCCCATTTCCAGCTGGAGTTTCAGGAGGTGGGATCTATTGTGGGCTTTGTGTTGGATCGTAAGGAGATGGGGGTCCAGGTGAGGTGACGGTCGAGGGTGAGGCCAAGGTATTTCAGGGTAGGAGTGAAGTGGATAGGGTAACCATAAATGGTAAGGTAAAATCGTGGAGCTGGAAGGAGCAGGTGGTATGACCTATGATGATTACCTGAGTCTTGGAAGGATTGATGTGAAGGAGACACTGGTTGCACCAGGCTGTGAACTGGTTGAGGTGGGTTTGAAGGATACATTGGGACTGTTGTAGGGTAGGATAAAGAGCCAGTAAGGCGGTTTCATCAACAAACTGGAGGAGGTGAACAGCCAGGGAAGGTTTGGGCATATCGGCAGTATACAGTAGGCAGAGGAGAGAGGAAAGATGGAGCCTTGGGGCATGCTGGCAGTGGGATGGAAAGTACAGGAACTGTTATTGTGGATAGTGACATAGCAGGGACGATGAGAGATGAAGGAAGCAACGAGATGGACGAAATTGATGGAGTTTAAAGAGGAGCCCGGGATGCCAGATATGGCCATAGGCATTCTGGAGGTCGCGGTAAAGAAAGATAGCAGAGTGACGGGAATTAAGTTGGAGGGAAAGAAGATTGGTAGGGTTAAGGAGCTGGTTGTTAGCTGAGAAAGAGGGCCAGAAGCCATACTGGTTAAGGTGGTGATGAAAACGGCGGGAGAGGACGGAGTCAAAGACCTTACTGAACATGGAGGTGAGGCAGATGAGGTAAAAGGAAGAGGTGTCAGAGGGGGGTTTGTTGTATTTAGGGAACAGCAGGACACAGGAACTCTTCCACAGATCAAGGTAAAAGCCAGTGGAGAGGAGGATACTGTACAGGGTAGCAAGGGCAGCCAGGAAGGAGGAGGGGATTCCTTGAGGTGGTGGTACGTGACACAATCATGAACAGGGGCAGTGTTGCATTAGAGGCAGAGGACAAGTTCGATGTTGTGTGCAGTGATGCGAGTGTTTATGTCTGAGGGGGGATAACTGATCCAAGTACCGGAAACTAGAGGCAAGTAGCAGGACAGAGGTATCAGTGCATTCAAGGATGGTAGGGAAGAGGGAGTAATGAAAATGGGGATCGTCGGGAATGGAGAAGAAAGGTGGGAAGCAAAATGGTTAGCCTTATTGAGGTTGTTAGAGAAGGGGCGATTGTCATGGAGAAGAGGGTAATGTGGAGTAGGATGACTACCAATAAGATGATAGAAGGCAAACCAGGACTTGGAGGAGTTGACAGGGAGGGCACAGTTGAAGTGTGTAAATGTCTGGCGCCAGTCCCGCCGTTTCTTTGGTGTGGGGAGGTTACAGATGTGTCGTTGTAATTGCCAGTGGTGGAGGAGTGTATCCCAGTCACAAGTGTGGAGAAACGAGCCGTTGACCCTGAAGGATTCACGGAGAAGAAGGACGGCCCATGGAAGAAGCCTAGGGTGGTGAGGATGGATGAGTTTGGTAGGAATGTCAGCCTCCACAGCATCAGTGATGGTCTTGTTGAGGAAGGAAGAGGCATGGGTGACATCAGCAGGATGGTGAAATATAATAGGGTGCTTTCGACCTGTGAGACAATGGATTCCCAGTAGGCATCCCAGTCAGTGCGGCGGTAGTTGTGTATGGGTGTCAGAGGGGCAGCAGGGTGGGGGACTGGAGTTTTTTTTTCCTTTATTGAATTTCGAATCTCCCCCCCCCCCCGCCCCCCAGAGGGAGGAGGCAGGCTGACAGCAGCTTAATACGCCGCTCTACAGCCTATAGAAGAGTTAAAAAACATAGTGGGAAGATAACAAGCAATATGAAAAAGGGCTCCAAAATGGTGACGTTGTTAAAGACAGTAAATGGCCGAAAGTTGTGGAATTTAAAATATAAAAACACGGCATTGATGATGCTAATGAAGACACACAGTAAGGACACGGGCACAATTAAAAGAACACAGCAACAGTCTGGTTTCTGTTCGCACAAGATAAAAACCACAACTAGCGACAGTATGATTGCTGTTTGCAACAGTGACAGGGGACGCACAACACTGAACATTCACTTAAAACAGCACTATAGGGGCGATACGGTGGTAGATGGGGGCGGGGTGAGGACCATGACCGATGAAGGGGAAAAAAAGGGGGCAGGCGAGGAAAAGAAGAAAAAAGGGGGAGCTGATGGAGGGAGAGGACATAGAAGAAAGGGGGCAGGGCGGTTGTGAGAAGGACTGGGGAAGGCAGTGAAGGGGAAAGCAAAAGGACTCGAGGGGGGGAGAGAAGGGAGTCAGAGAGAGGGTAGGCAGGGAAAAAACAGGATGGACGGGGGGGGGGGGGAGAGGTAGACTGGGAAAAGGACAGAGGAGGATGGGGGGAAGGTGAGGAGCAGAGTTGATACCAGGGATAAATGGAGGGAGAGAGGGCATTATCCGGGAGGGGGAGTTGATGGAAGCCACCTTGGGAAAGGAGATGAAGGGTGCAGAGGTGGAAGTTAGAGGGACACAATGGTGAAGGTGCAGCAAAGGGCAGGGGTTGGAGACGAGAGGAGCAACCAGGGGATGCGGGGGATCAAGTCAGCAGGAGGTGTAGACGGCGCAGATATGTTTGTGGAAAAGGAGCAGATGGGGGAAAGGAATCAGCTCATAGGGACTGGATTTTTATTTTGTGGCAGTTTACTATAACACAGCGTCACTGGTTCAGATTTGGCCCAACTGTCTCAGTGGACAAGTGAGAGGAGACTTGATGCAATGGCTGAATAACAGCCAAGCATAGCACTTTGAAGGAATGGCAGTGGAACTTTAGGTTCTGTGCCACCCTACGAAGGTGGAAGTATAGAGGAGGGGTGCAGTAATTCTCCAAAGCTACGATGAAGGAAAAAAGTGGCTGGATGAGAACAAGCCACTGCTAGTGATTGTATGAAACAGACATAGAAATGTGGTTGTATTGGGCCCATCGTCAGTCATAGACCGAATCCGAGTCCTCCAGGATGGTGAGTGGAACTAGGAGTCGGTGCCAGCGCCATGGAACTGTGGTGCCGATGGGTTGTAGTCGAGCGACTGTCTCACAGAGGGCTTCCACTTTACTGTATAGTTGTCGAGCATTATGGCAGTTGGTCGTTTGAGAAGGGCCATATTTGTCTCCTCACACAGAGTGACAATTCTGGTGAGCGGAGGGGCGTGAAGACTCCACCGGAGAACTTTATTCTGTAGGCGCTGCAGCGTCAGAATCTGGAACTTACTAATCGTGGCCCATGCACAGGAACCATATGTTAGTGAGGGTAGTAATATGGAGTGATACAGCCAGAGCCTGGTATCTAAAATCAGCTCTCGGCTGGAGAGGAGTGGGTACAAGGCCCTAGTTAACTTTAATCCTTTATGGGCGATGTATTCTGTGTAGTGGTGAAAGAAAAGTTTCTTGTCCAAGCAGACCCGGAGATACTTGGTATCTCGGGCGCAGGGGACCCGTTCACCCCCAAATGAGATGTTGTGGTGGAGTATAGGGTGCCATTTAGTGAAATACACAGCTGTAGTTTTGGCGGCATTGAGGGCAATCTTATTGGAGCGACGCCAGGTGAGAGTTGCGTACACTTGCCTTTGGAGGTGAGCAATGAGTTGATCAGGATTGTGGCTAGTCGTATAAAGCGCTGTGTCATCGGATATTGTGCCAAATGGCAGTGGTAATTGATGGGCATGTCATTAACAAAGACATTAAAAAGAAGAGGGGACAGCTAGAGCCTTGAGGGGTAGCCATCGACATGTGGCATACACTGGAGTGCTTTCCCCACTGAGCTACGGGGAAGGTCCTCTGGTGGAGGAAATCATACACAATCTTAACGTAGATGTTAGGGATGCTCGTTTGCGTCAGCATGTTATACACCAGATTGTCACGCCAAATCTTATCATAAGCATTCTGCACATCCAGGAAGACCACTGCAGTCGACATGCTGGAGTTAAAACCCTTGCTGGTGTGCTCCGTGATCCAGAGAACTTGTAGTTCAGTAGACAGGTGTGAGGTAAACCCAAACTGCTCGAGAGGGATCGTCTCGGCTGCTGCCAGAGGCTGGGAAATGTGGTAGAGTGTGAGAGACTCCAGGACTTTCGCCACAGTGTTCAAAAGGCTGATGGGCCTGTTGTTTTAGGGGTCTTAGAGTCCTTAGAAGGCTTTGCGATCACAATAAGCTTTTCCTTTTTCCACTGTGGAGGGAAAAGGCCACTCTGAAGACAACAGTTCAAGATCCTGGTGAATAGGACCAGGGATTTACGTGGTAGCCAACAGAGATGTTCGTTGACAATCCCATCCAGGCCGGGGGCTGAATTACCATGTTTCCTCTGGAGGATTTGGAACACTTCCACCGTGGACATAAGGCGAGGGGCTATGAGCTGTGGTCTGTTTTGGAAGGCAGCCACAGCCCTCAAAATATCTTGGTCATCCTGGAGTTCTCCAGGCGTGGAGTCCAGAATGAGCAGTTGGTTTTGGGCCTCAAATGCATCAGCCAGAGTTTCCACCACTTGGAGGGTTTCATACATGAGACCAGCACCTGTGTGGATGGGGTGGTGGGTCCACAAGGTGGTACGACACAGGACTCAGACAACAGCCCAGTCTGATTTATGCTGGAGGAGAAATGTGGACATCCTATCCTCCCACTGTTCCAACTTCCAATTCGCTAGGTGGCGACCAAACTCCCATGGAGATGCTTCATTGTGTGCCTGTCCCAAGGGTCACAATATTGTTTCCACTGGCAGTGGCAGCGGTTCTTCTGGATATTCAGTTCACATAAAAGGGAGGTAAATCATCCAGTGGGGTTAGAGCCCTAGGAAAGTGGGAAGTGGAGACTTTTACCGTTCGTTGGATTGTTGCGGGAAGGTAGTCAACCGCACCAACAAGATTGGCAGGGGTCATCAGGTCTGGGTCCAGCCGGGTGCTGTTTTTGAGGATCCTTGCAAATTTGTCCCAGTCAGTAACTGTGACAGAAGGACAGACATCAAAGGATAACGTAACATCAGTAAGGTGTAGAAGTACTGGGTCATGGTCAGAAGTTAAGTAATGTACTGTTTCCAAGGAAAACATGTAATGCAACGTTTTTAAAAATGGCCACATGCAAAGTGCCCGGTTGACGGTTGGAGTGGACTGGCATGTGTGTAGGAGTGTGTGTACCATAGACGGACATTGCCAAGATATCTTCCAGCTCAAGGAGGAGGAGACTTTGGGAATGGCGACACGAGAATGCCACGCTCAATGTTTGACATTGAGATCAGCCCAAATGATGAGCTCGTCAAATGACGTCAGCTTGTGGAGATCGACCTCAAGGAGGGGTTGGATACGGCTAAAATAAGCTGCAGCAAAAGTGATGGCCCCAAGGCAAGTGGAGACAGTGACAGCTGTGGCCTCTATGCAGTCCAGTGGCTGAAGAGCCTCTTGGTTGTGGACCAATGCATTGCAGAGGAACACTGCTGTGCCTTCACCATGGTGATTGAGCTGGTCTGTCTGACAGTAGACCATGTTGCATAGGCGAAACTTGATGGTTGGCTTAAGTTGTGTTTCAGTAACAAGGAGAATATCGAGATAGTAGTCATGAATGAAGCCGTTCAGTTCAGTCTTCATCCTTTTGATACCATTGGCATTAAGGATGCAGACTACGAGGTCCGTAGGGGGATGATGGTCATCTGGTGGGTGATTCGTCATTATATTAAGATCTGACTGAGTCCTTGAACCAGGGTGATGACCTACATGAGCCCCTCCTCCAAACGAAGGATTTTTTAAGCCATTCCACGAATAACCGCCCCCGTCCTCCAAACGACGGATTTTTAAGCCATTCCACGAATAACCGTCATGATGTGGGGTTTCATGAAAAAGGAGACGACCTGTAGGATTTCTCGCAAGTCGTCCCGAAAGGATGTGTCGGTTTCCACAGCTAGGGATACATCCTGGGTGGGTTGCTGGACCCTGCGACGAGCAGGTGCGGGAGTTGACGCAGGCAGAGGAGTTACCACCCTGACAGGTTTAGCCACTTCAGCAGGTGTTCGTGAGGATGCTGCAGCTGGTCTTTTCGTTTGGTGATCATTAGCGGCCACCACAGGAGACGGAGACTGCGCCACATCAGCAAAGGAAGGCACGTGGGACTGAACCGAAGGGGCTCCTGTGTTGCAATTGCAGCTGGAGTCTGAACGCCCACTGTCAGAGAAACCTCAGGTTGGCCCCAGATGAGGGGGAAATGACGAGGTCTTGCGAGGGTGGAGGCGGTTGATTCAACTGAAGTTTCTTCCTGGGTGGGCAGGAAGACTTTAACGCCTTTTGATACATAGGGCAACCTGTCCAGGAGGCAGGAGGTGGGGGTCATGAGAAGTGCCCTGACATCTGGCACACATGGGCTTCTCCAAGGCTGGGAGGGTGCACACCTCCGACGCATGTGGTCCAGGGCACTTGAGACACTGCTGTGGCAAAGGACAGTAATTAGCAGTGTGGCGCAAGTGCTGACACCTATGGCAAATGGAGGGCCCAGCGCAGCCTTCATAGGATTCAATGCGCACTTTAGTGCTCAGAAGATACAGGATTTGGTAGATCCTTTCAACATCATCTCTTCTAAAGAGGGAGACCACATGTGTGGACAATGGGGTTAATCACTGGGTCTCAGGTTCTCTCTTGCTGTATTGATGGACCAAGGTCCACAGAATTGAGATGGAGCAGTTCGCTCCTGAATCCACTTCCGTAACTACAGGTGTCAAGTCTTTAATGACAATTTTCATCTTCCTGTCACCAGAAACTTGATGAGTGTAGTAAGGCATTTCCTGTGGTTTGATGAAATCAAGGACAGCAAGGTAATCTTCTCGGCTATCAAGGAGGTACTGGACATGGTCCTTCTGAAAGACAGCCCACAAATGGCCACCAATGAGGTGTCGCAGTTCAGCATTCAACTTCATGTAATTCTTTGGAGAAGTGGGACCAGGAGCGCGACACATGTCCATGGCATCATCAAGCGTGGCTTCCCGTTTAGCAAGCATGTCAGATATGGAACCACCGTCACCGCAACGAGCACGTTTGGATGTTCTGTGATGGTGTGGACTGACAGGAGTGAAGTCCTCAGAAGGCCTGTCAGGTCAGGTAGACAGAGTAGACGCATCTGCACTCGGTAGGGCTGCAAATTGGTGGTGCTTTGGTGGGGATGACGACGCAGCCTGAGAGGAGAGATCAGCAGGGGGACCCACGTCCACGACTGCAGCAGGTGCGGCTTCCCCAGGAAGAGAGGCATCTGAGGCAGAGCCATCCCACTGCAACGAGCATGAGCGGACGAGCGGTAGGACGTCTGGTGATGGTGTGATCGGTCAGGGGTGACAGCTTCAGAAGGCCCATCCAGTTGGTGAGAGGAGGCGGACGGAGCAACCCAAAGAGGTGTGTCCAAGTAGAGATGAGTTACAGCAGGTGTCTGATTCGACAGGGAAGGACAGCTGGCAGGCGAGAGGTCACCACCAGGCGAGCAGGTGAACTGTCAGACGAGGACGACGATGAGCCTTCCCGCATTCGGGGGTGCAGGAGAGGCACACTTCGATTGGTGTCAGTGCTGGAGGTGACCAGAGACTTTTGGCGGTCGGCCCGCCACACACGGTCCTTAGTCCATTGGGAGGTGGTAGTATGGGCGCCACCGGAAGCACGACACTGCCACGCAAGGTGGTGGAGGAGTCGTCTTGCTGCGGCTTTGAGGGCCAGGCGTTATCCACAAGAAACCCTGGCTGTAACGGTGTAGTCAGGGTGGTATCTACAACAACGCCGAAAAAACGTACACCAAAAATAATGTCTAAGAAGGCAGTAACAAATCACGTGGTATGAAACGACAACACAACGCTGTAGAGGATACTCATGAACGTAACGAAAGATCTATGCGCACAATCGCAAGGAAACATGCAGTGAACACTACCGGACTCCGACCTGTTCTTGAGGGACTGGAGTTTGGTAGAGGGAGTTGGTTGAATGTCACTCCATTTACTTGTTCAGTAACAACTCTGCACTCTAGCGTCTTGTAAACGACCATACATCCTGCCTAAATACGAAAACATCAATGCCTACATTCTTTAGATATATATCTGTTAAGTAACATAATCGTGGATATGCGCCCATAAAATTTCTCTGTAAGAAAACAACTCCACCAATAACTCTGGTAAAGCATTTGTGTGTGTGTGTGTGGTGGTGCTGAAGTCTGATCAACTTCGTTAATTTTTACTTCTATAGGGAATGGAAAGGGTAAAAATTTGCGCTTTAATTATTTATTCTTCTATCATCTTTAGTTTGGGCACACACAGGGGTTCTTTAATTTGCTGCATTTGGAGTGTGTTTGAAAACAGTGTGTAGAAGTGCTAAAGGACTTTATGTTCGTAAATTATGTAGAATTATGTAGGGATAACATTTACGGGGGCTCAAATACTATGCCTTCGGTACTTTATATTTGTGGTTGCTTGAGTATTCTACCATACCTACTGTGCTGAGTTGTGGTGTACTGTCGTGTATCATGTCCAACTTCTGACATAAGGTTCGTGCCTTCTCCTTGACCTCGTCTGAGAGATCCACCATTGGCCTCCAGTGATCCGTAGTAGGCATCTGCTTTGCATAACCTGTAACTTCTTGTAGTTAGTGGCACACATAGTACCCCAGGAGGTCGATCCATACAAAATAGATGGTTCGACTGTGGCACGGTACATCTGGAGTTTCGTGTGTTGGCTGAGGTACGAGCTCTTCAGAAATGGGAGGAGAGCTCCCAGAATTTTGAGGCCAGATGTCTTCTTCTCTGTAATGTGATTACTATACCGCAGGTTGGCGTCCAGATGCACTGCAACGCATTTTACAGTTGTCTGATACCCAGAGGCGTTCATTGACAATGGGTCTCCGACGTGTGAAGACAAGAACTTTGGTTTTCTCTGCATTGAACGTTATTTTGTTCCTGTGAATCCAGTGGTCCACTAAATCTAGTTGGCGCTGCATCCATGGGATGAGGTGTTCCATTCTGGTTCCTGCAGTCAGGAGTGCTGTGTCGTCGGCATAGAAACTGGCAGTAACATGTCGCACTGTCGGGAGGTTGTTAATGTATAAATTAAACAGCAGTGGAGATATGACTTATCCTTATGGAAGTCCTTCAAGGACAGGCCATGTTGTTGAATTATTGTCATCAATGCGGACCTATAATCTGCGATCCTGGAGAAAATTGTCGAGAAGTTTTAAATAGCAGTTCAGCAAGGGCGTAGTACGTCGGAGTTTGAAAATCAAGTTGCGTCATCATACTTTATCGTAAGCCTTCTCTATATCGAGAAAGATTCCAGTGGTACGTTTTTTCTTGTTCAAATTGTCTTGGATAGATTCTGTGATGTGTAGTAGTTGTAACTCAGTCGATAGCTGCACCTGGAAGCCAAACTGCTCCGGTCGGATGATGTTGTGTGCAACAAGGATGTCCAGCATGCGTTTCAGTAGGACACTTTCCCAGCATCGGCAGTAAGCTTATGGGTCTGTAGCTGTCAGGGTGTGAGAGATCCTTACCCAGTTTTGGTATTGGCACTATTCTGGCAATCTTCCATGCCTCGGGGAAGTATCCAGTCCTGAGGCAGCTGTTCACTATCCGGGTGAAAAGCATGAGAGGCTTTCTCGGTAGGTGTTTCAATTCCTTATTGCCGATTTGTTCTGGGTGATATGTGTTTGGTATACCTGATAAACCTCCGAATTTCCTCCGGCGTTGTCAGCTGGGGCATAATATTAGTCGGGGCGTCCCGAAAAGCTTCCCATTCCGCCACTGTGTCCTCTGCACGGTGCAGTGCATCATGTCCATCCTCCGTGGGGGGCGTAGTCAGCTGTTGTTGGTATGTATCCACATACAGCTCCGCCTGCGCCAATGAGTGGTACAATAGGCCATGGGGTCCTTTAATTGCCCTTTTTTTTGGGGGGGGGCTGTTTGCTGTCTGAGACTTTTAATTATTCACCATTCATCTTTGGTGCGTAATAGAAAGTTCTCCATTCGGAGTTCCCACGTGTGTTGCTTCCAGTCCTGAACTTTCCGCCAGAGTTCTTGGGTTAGTATGTGAGTCTCCTGTCTATCATACGGATGGCGGTAACGGACCTATCGTTTCCGAAATCGACTGCACCTTGTCTTAAGTTCCTGCAGTGGTGGTGGAAACACGTCATAATTGACTTCTGGTTGCAGGCACTGCATCAGTGCTCGTTGTTTCTCACTGTTAATCTTCTTCATGAGTACTTCGACTGCCATATCAATCGCTGCTCTGGCAGTAACAATCTGGGTTGGTCACACAATTTTGTTGAGGTACGTTTGCAACTGCTGCCAGTCGTAAGTTCTTGTTGTCAGCGGTGGGAGTTGCAAAGTGGCCCTCTCAATGAATCCTAACACTGGTCTGTGGTCTGACAAAAGATCATCCAGCGTCTGCAGATGGAGATTTGGGTTGATGTTCTTGATTATGGCGATGTCCAGAACATGGGGGCTTGTGTCTGGATGTAAGTTATCCTCGTCAGTTCCCGCGGGCCATGGACGGAAACATGTAAATCCTCAACCAGTGCAAACAACATTTGTCCTTTTGGATTAGTCTTATGGGAATTCCAGGCAACATGTTTACTATTAAGATCCCCTCCAAGGAGGATCTTGTCGTAACACTCTGTAACTGCGTAAAGATCTTCTGGGTGGAGAGGCTTCTTTGGGCTAAGATAAGCTGCAATACAGGTGATGTTTTCAAGCCTCGTGTGGATTGTTACTGCTGTGGACTCTAAAGTCTGGAGTTGGCGTAAATGTTCTTGGTGGTGACAAACGCATTTTTTGACGAGAACTGCCGTCCTTCCACCATGTTGGTCCCATCTGTCCGTCCAGTAGATGTGCATGTTCCTCAACAGGAGGTCGGTTGACTCATGGAGATATGTTTCAGAGACAAATGCTATGTCTATCCTGTGTCGATATGAGAACGTGAATTCTGTTTTCTTCAGTTTCAGGCCGTTGGATTTCCAGAAGCAGAATTTGAGATTCCTCGTGTGATGCCATCTAGTCATTTAGGGTGTTTGAAAAGCTGTCAGTACGCTTTCTACAAGCGAGAGGATAGACGTCAGCTTCTGCTGGAGGGCGGTGAGTAGTTGAACAAAATCTGTTAACGCTGGTGTAATGGTGGTCGACCAGGCAGGTGATGTCTCCCCTGGTGTTGGCGTCAGTGGATGGACATATATTGCTTCGGGATAAGAGCGCTGTTGTCTTGTCTGTCGCGGAGTCACTCTGGGTGCCGGTTGTGGTCGAGAGGCGATTGTTTCCACAAGGAGAGGTGCCGCTTGTTGTTGGGTGACCTGAATCGCCACCATGGCCGAGTTCTTGACAATTATAGACCGTTGTGGGGTCGACTTCTTGAATTTGCTTCTAGTATATTTCCGTAGGAGCTCTTGAAATTTGGGGCAGTCACGGTAGGTCGTTGGATGTTCTTGTTCAAAGCTGGTGAGCTTTTGGGGCGCCGTCCTAGGATGGGCACAATTCGATGATTTGTGGGAGCCACCGCAGCAGACTCAGCGGGCTGGCATGCTGCAGTAGTTCGCCGTATGCTCGAAACGTTGACAATGTCGACACTGAACTGGTCCTTCTCTACTATTAAAGGTTTCGATTACAACTAGTGTGTAGAGCAGGTACTTGGCATCATATATCTTGTCACTGTCTTTCCCGGATGGGAGGGTGACTCGGTACACAGGTTGCGGTTTCAGTTGTTTCGTCTTATCGTCGCGTTCCTTGAATTGGTAGACTTGTAGCACTTTGAAGCCTTTTTCCTTGAGGGCATAGTAAAGTTGTTCTTCGGTAACTTCCGCCGGGAGGCGTTTGACAACTACTTTCAAATCTCTGTTGTCTGGTGCTTGGTGCGTAAAATATGAGAAGCTACGGTCGCAGGTTCGAATCCTGCCTCGGGCATGGATGTGTGTGATGTCCTTAGGTTAGTTAGGTTTAAGTAGTGGTAAGTGTAGGGGACTGATGACCTCAGATGTTAAGTCCCATAGTGCTCAGAGACATTTGAACCAAAATATGAGAAGCTGTGGGTCTTGAAGAATTTATTGCACGTCTTTGGTCTTTGAAGGACTCAAAGTGGTATTTGATGCGTGCCTTTTGGAATATAGCTTTAAGGTTGCCCTCTAGAAGGCCGTTGAGCGGTTCGTTGAGGTGAACGTAATCCTTCGTGTAATAAATAGTGACTGGGGGCACCATGAGAAGCACATTCTGGTCTCTGTCCACCGCTTCTGCGGACTAGAAGTTTGTGTCTGTGGTTTGTTGGTGGGTGATGGAGGCGTCAGTGGGGCGAATTCGTTCGTTGTGGGGATGGCTTCTGTTCGCCTCTTAGCCGGGTTGGCTAGATCCTTGGCTATTGTGTTGCTTCTGCGCCGTTTGTTGTGTACGAGCGTAAAGTTCCCCTCTGCATGTGGGGAGTCCTTGTCGTTTCCTGCTGCAAAGGCCGCTGCCATCTTTGCGTCGTCCTCCGTTTGGTGGGAGTGCTGTGATTCGACATCTGAGTCCATAGCTGGAGATTCAAGACAGGTGTCGTTATCCTGCTCTTGCGTTTCCTGTGAATAGCGGATAAGGCGTTGTATGTCCTTCAGCGTTTCTTTGTCCTTCTCCCGACATATATCGTGTATTAGACCTGGCGGTCGTCTTCATTGGTGCGTCCATCGTGATGTGACGTATGGCCGACGTCCGAATACGGTTTCGTCGTGTGGTGTGTAGTCTTCTGCGGTCGAATAGCGCCTGTCCATCGTCGTTCTTGACGTTCTGTCCTGTCATCAACCGGTGCCGTAGCCTGGGTCGTCAACCTGGGTTCCGCCCTGGTTGGAGCGGCCGCTGGGGCGTCCGGCGGGCCAGGCCCAACCGACCGACCAGCGGCCAACTCAGGCGCGTCCGAGGCGGCGGCACCGGCCGCGGCGCATCATCCTCACTCGTTGGCATCGCACGCTCAAACTGTCCGGCAAAGCATTCGAGAACACCAGGTGTAGCTCAAGTAGTTCATGCAAAACTCTGTAGATGGCGAGCTGAATGCACGAGAGTATGCGTTCATTAAATATTTAACTTTATTTTTCACGGTATAAGAGTCCACTGCATATTTTGCAAACATGTAGAGTTAAAATTCTAAAGGATAATGATGAATGACATGTCAGTTGTTACGACTAAGAGAAACTGTGTCGACCTGATGCATTCTTGATATCAGTAGGCCTTGAATTCTACTATAAATAAAAGACTTTACACGTACCCATTGACACGACAATTTTGCCTTTTTACTATTTTCTCGAGATAGGGTTAATTTTAATTAATTAACCCCCCACAAATATAATGCAAACGTAATATACCTACTATTCTCTGTGTTGATTTTCATATTATCCACACATTCACGTTGTAAGTCTTATGAGAATTTAACAAAACTGGTAGGATATACTTGTGGAAGTGTAGAGTTAGCTGGCTACGAACATATCCGTTCGGGTCTTTGAACAGTTGTAATCTCAGCTGTGCGCTAGAGAAGGCACTATCTTGTGCAGGCCCGTTCAGCCAAGTTAGTGAATTCATGGCGAGCCAGTGGCTGCTGCGCTGACATCGGCTACCCTGCGGCCTTCCTGACACGAGTTTAAAGGAACTACTCGGTAGTGGGAGTCAACGGGGGTGGCGTTCCTGGCCCTAACCGAATTCGTCAGTCCTGTGAACGACACCAACTCGCTAACATCTGTGCAGAATCACATAGTATTTCGTTATGTAATTGAACTTAGTCATCGAAGCGAAAAACTCACGTTTTGCAACCTGTTTTTAGTGATTGTTGTAATACACACTTAACCTGCGATGGCTACAAATTCAATGAAACCGTGCAGAAGAGGTCTAGTAATTGAAGAACATGGATGGCGATGCTGTGGTAAAACTTCGCGGTGTTCTGTGAAATTAACTTCAGCAGGAAAAGAAAGCTTATTTTCGGGTTTGGAAGGCACTTATGACCACACAGCAGTTCAAAAACATTTATTAAACAGGAAAATGTTATCGAATTCTGTTAAAACAAAAAGTGAAGCTTTCGATGAAAGACGATCAAGGCTACCATGCAAAGAAGTAGATGACAATTCAACAACAATGAACACATGAGCGAGGTAGGATGTAAGATACATTCGCTATAATATTACTCACACCACTTTGAAGAAACTAACGATACCACCAAAAATTCTGGATGGAAATTCAGGTTGCCTTATAGCAGATGGAGGTGATAACTACAAAAGTGAAAGCCTTTGTCCTTAATAATGATCTGGAAAATGGTCATCTTGTTTTTTCAACCAACTCCAAACTAAAATAACTGTGCGAGCAGGAAACTATATTAATCAGTGGTACTTCTCAATATGCAGCAAAACACTTTCTCCAGCTACTCACGATCCACAGTTACTCTGGAGGTTCTTTCATACCATTAATGTTCAGCCTTATAAAAGATAAGAAGAAGAAAATACATTTGAAACTTGAACAGTGAGTTCAAGACGATTGTTGGAAGAGGTATCTATCTTTTTACTAAAAAAGGTATTAATTAACTTCGAGCAGTCCATTCATTAGAGAATCAAGGTTGTCTTCTCATCTATCAAGATTACTGGTTGTATAATTAGTACAGAATATTATTTGCCTTAAAAAAACACAGTAGAATACAGTTATTCCTAAAATTACATTATTGCTCAAAATTAGTTATGTATTATTCATTCTACATTGCTTAAGCAGCAAGCGTTAAAAACATTTGCATTTTAAATTTCCACAAACATTATTTTTTGTACATAGTTCAGGTGGCGAAAATATAAACACTTGGTTTAGCATCAATGTACAAAGACCACAACAATGATACATTACTGGCCATTAAAATTGCTACACCAAGAAGAAATGCAGATGATAAACGTGTATTCACTGGACTAAAAAAAATATACTAGAAATGACATGTGATTACATTTTCACGCAATTTGGGTGCATAGATCCTGAGAAATCAGTACCCAGAACAAAAACCTCTGGCCATAATAACGGCCTCGATATGCCTGGGCATTGAGTCAAACAGAGCTCGGATGGTGTGTACAGGTACAGCTGCCCATGCAGCTTCAACACGATACCATAGTTCATCAAGAGTAGTGACTGGCGTATTGTGACGAGTCAGTTGCTCAGCCACTATTGACCAGACGTTTTCAATTGGTGACAGATCTGGAGAATGTGCTGGCCAGGGCAGCAGTCGAACATTTTCTGTATCCAGAAAGGCCAGTACAGGACCTGCAACATGCGGTCGTGCATTATCTGCTGAAATGTAGGGTTTCGCAGGGATCGAATGAGGGTAGAGCCATGGGTCGTAAAACATCTGAAATGTAACGTCCACTGATCAAAGTGCCGTCAATGCGAACAAGGGGTTGTAACGCCGGAAATGCATATCCTCATATTTCCATCTATTGTACTATAATTTTTTTTCCTTATTTTGTTACCTGAAGATATGACATTTCTGTGTCTTTATATATTGTAATTGTTTTTCTATTTATGCATTTATGTCGTTGTATAATTGGTTTGTTTTGTAAATATTATTTGTATTTTTACGCTGGGTCTGGCCTAGGGAAAACTATGCTAGTGAACGATTACATCGATAGTTAGGTGGAGAACCAAAGTGTTTAGGATCTTTGGTAGTGTTAACTCTGCCGCATGGAGCGCGGGCAGAGGGAGTCTGGCTGGAGTAGGGCGGTGGAGCAGGTGTGTTGTGTGACGTTCCCGCAAGTTGCCGCGCTTTCGGGGTTTGGCACCATGTAATTGCACTCGACTGGCTATGATAGTTTCTGACATGGTGTCGCGGACGGGAAGCATTAGCTGGCACACATCAAGAGCCCGTTTCGCCTGGTGACCGTGTAGAGAAGGAGGCGCGCCAACATCCAGCTTCTGCAACAGCGACGGCCGACAATGAGTGACTGTCGCCACCTCCTCGATCGACGACTTCAAACCTTCAATCAACCAACAAGGAAGACTGGAAGCACGTAAAGTTTTAGAACTGTATGGCAGACCTCAGCTTTTAAAACTGTCCCATTTGCCTCACAAAATTACAGCAACTTAGCATGAACCTTCGTTGCTCATTGTCCCAATTGCATTACCAAGCAGGGTCCCTTCCTTTTCCGGAACGAACCCGAGTGTCGTTGAAATTCAAATGCCAGCATTAAAGTAATATCATTCCATTTCACTGCTTTAATTTCAAAGTTCAGTTAAGGTATTCATAGCTGCCTACGATATTTAGATTACACATGCACAAATTAAGAGTGCGAGTTTTGTTACCATATTGTAGCTTACCTGGTACTGCAGCTCAGCTTGGTACGCACTAAATTTTACTATTGTTAATTGTTCAGAATCATTTAATTCAAGTTCAAAGTTAAATCTCTTATTTGTAAATTGCGCAGATTGAAGTAGCTTTTGAAATGATTGTTGAGGTAGCCCAAGACTAACCTTATTTTATTGAATTTCGTAGTGCTTCACAAACAAAGTTCACTATTAATTTCAGTCACTAAATTAACTTTTAATTTTCTGGTTTTATTAATTCTTTTGCTAAATTAAGTCAGAGTGTAGCGAAATTTATTACTTCTGACAAACATTAAGTTTTCACACAACACGTGTCAACCTTTAGTTGCCACACTTTTAGTGCTACATATATGTGCATTAATCTTTCATTTTCAGTTATTATAGTAGTTGTCCATGGGACTGGCGACTGTAATTTCCCCCAAATCTCAAATATCTAATTAACGCCAATTAATTGTTAACGTAACGAGCGCACATTTACTTTCTTTATTGACTTTACCCCTTTTCAAAATTAATTTCCACCAATTTCATTTGCATTTTTCCTTTCATTTAGATGTAACCCTTTCCTCCCTCTTTACCAACAGATTAACTTCAGTGACGATTGCTTTTCCAAAATTTCCATTAGGTACACGCGGTTTAATTTTTCACTGTCATTAAGGTCGATAAGTGAGGGGGAGGTTACACGTGGCGACCGTGACTGGACAATCTTCGGATTTGAGGTTGTTCTGGACACGAATTTTGCATTGTGCAAATCTCGTAACAAAGTACTGGTTACGAACAGGTCGTTACGTCAGCGAGAATAAGTAGTGGGAGGAATCCTAATTAGATTTGAGATCTGGTATTTATATTGAAAATTAGTAAAATGAGTGAAGGCAACAATTACCAAAATTTGGTAGACTTGGGTTCGAAACAATCGGTCGAACAGTTGGAAACGCGCACCGCGGAACTCATTGTTCAGGGGAGGCGGCTAGCATGAAAGACGCGACCGCCGAAACGCAACAAAGAGCAGAAATGGAATTCCAGACTTTAGAAAATGTTTCGGAATCGGAAGTGAAAATCAAATCTGAACCCCTTGATGACGAATACGGGGGGACAATTAAAGAGGCACCCGCTACGGAAGTAAAACCACTGGTTTCCGGGAATTTAACTGATTTATTGATGTTTTGACTAACGAAATCCAGGCTCAGTCTAGCAAGATAGAAACTCAATCGGCAGAAATTAAAGCTCAGTCTGCCAAGCAAGAGGCTCAGTCTGAAAAAATTGACAGAAAGCTAGACAATCAGAACAAAGCTATTAATGTTGTTAACAACAATGTTGGAGTTGTTAACACAAAAGTTGATAAAATCAAAGAAGATATTGTTGTGATTAATACCGAAATCGGTAATCTTAAACAGGTATTGGTAGGAGTTCAGGCGGAAATTGCGAGCATAAATACTCGTTTTATACCGAAATTAGCAGAATCGAGAAAAGTGTAGGAGAAGCAGTTGCTCCGATCATTGAGAATAAGGTGACGAAATAAATTCAATTAGTGAAAAACGAGGATCAACAGAAGGTGGAAACTTTAAAGGCTTTAGTATCCGAAGTAGATACTAAAGTGAGGAAGCAGGCTAATACCTGCGAAGAGAAAAAGAGGGAAGTGGAACCGCTTGCGACAACCACTTGCCAAGTAATTACGAGAGTTTCGGAATTAGAAACTTGACGAAAACCAGAGCTATGTGCCAATCTGTGCACATAGTTCGGAATTGTTGACGAAAGAGGAGCGGTTCGACCCCTTGAAAAAAGGCGGTATACATGCGACGGATTTCATTAAAAATTGTGAAAGAGTTTTACCCAGATCATGGACTAATGAGAGAAAAATTAATGCGGTTATTGACGTGTTGGCTGGTGATGCCAAGCGTTGGGGCTTAAACCTCAACATCACGAACCTGACTTTTGACGAGTTTAAAGATTTGTTTCTGGCTGAATACTGGTCAGAGCAAAAACAACAAAGTGTCTGGCGCGAATTTGTCGTGTCGAGGATTTTCGATGCGAATTCGCGTGGCTCGATGAAGGAGTTTTGTGAAGGCTGGATCCGCAAGTTGGAATATTTGCGTGATCGCCGCACGGAATCCGAAATAGTCTGGGAACTCTACAACAAGCTTCCAGATGATAGAAAACGCTACGTAGAAAGCAATTACAAGACAATTAATGATTTCCTGGAAAGAGTTGAGGACGAGGACAATTGGCGCAATAGTCGCGACAGTGGTAGAGGCCGTGGTAACAACAACGGGTACCACAACAACCACAACAACGATAACCATGGGAATAGTGCATACCGCAACCATGGCAGCAATAACAATAATGGTTCGGACCGTAATAACAATCGGTACAATGCAAATAATAACAGGAATGACGGAAACCAGTATCATACTAAAGTGATACGGGCTTCACAGAATAGTAATAAAGCCAGGGGGTGTGATAAGCCGCCTCAGCAGCATCCGGGGAGCAGATATGCTGGGACGAGACAGGGAAAGCATTAGCCGCGCCGGTGAGGGGCCAACCGGACGTGGAGAAATTTTGGTGGCCCAATAACAGGAGAAAACCGAGGTGTAGTCGTTATGAAAATTCCGTATGGAATAATCAACGGCGAGAGAGTGTGCCAGTGTTAGGAGAAAGGAGTGCGCCCACAAGTAGTAGATCAGCTGTAAACACGGCAGCAGAAAATACATTCACTGTCAGTGAGAACAATTTAAGTAGTGTTCCGGGAATCAGTTATAAAGTGGCAGCTGTAACACCCACAGCGGAATCGGAGATTAAGAATGATTCGCAAGTGTTTAGAGAAGATCAGATGTCGGATAACACGTCCGTCATCGAGCGAGGGGATGCAGAGAAGGATGAGGTCTGGTTAAGGCAGTTCGGTCGCTTATACGATGAACTAAGAGATTATAGGGGCCTGTTAGGGAGAAGTGTTTATGGGGAGCGCGTGCAGGATTTGCCGCGTCTCGTCCCGCAGGAAGGTAGTGTTTGTGAAGTGATAGAAAGTTCTGGCCATAACCGGCAGACTTTACCAGAAATAGTTGATGCTAATGAGGAGCACGAGCAAGATTCGTCGTGTTTCGTTCCGCAGGAGTTGGATGTTGAAGTAGTAACGGAAAGTTCTGGCCCTGACAGGCAGACTTTACCGAAAGTTATAGTGGTAGAAGTGGCCGACTCATCCGACGCAAAACTCCAGTTTAAACATTGTGAAAGTATTAAGGAGAAAGATTACGAGAATTTTAGTGATAGCCGGACACTATTGGTAGAAAAGCACGTAGATTATAGCGTGTATGAGGTTAGAGCTGACGTTATACGGTCGGACGGTAGCAGTGTGGGTTGCGCAGATCCAGAGGAAGTAATTGCAGATACTACTGGGCACATTCCTCCAGGTAGATTGGCAGATGAGATCACTCTGACCAAAGAGGAATCAACGAAGGTGACAATTAGTGAATTGATAGCAAAGCAACACTCACTAGTTGACGAGTTACAGGAAAAGGTTTCGGTATTGGAGGCGAAGCTACAGACTAAGCCTCAGGACAAACGTGTTTAAATTAAAACTGTATGTGAACAGAGGCTGAAAAAGCCGCCAGATAAGCCGGATTTAGGATCAAAGCCGGATTGTTTTTTTCTGGAATGACCTGGATATAGATGAGGATTTATTGTGGGAAAATAAAGAAACAGTTGAGGATAAGTGTAGACAGATAGTAGTGTCTGTTAATATGCACGGCCTACAACTAAACGTGTTGATTGACACCGGTGCAGAAATGAGTGCTGTATCTGGGAAAATATTTGAGTTACTGAAAGACAGACCTGGTATCGTAGTTATGCCAGTAACAGGAGTGAAAATTATCGGTGCTACTGGGAAGGCCAGTAAACCGGTCACAAAACAGATTTTTGTCAACTTCGAGATATGTGGGGCACGATTTGAACAAGAATTTGTTGTCGTGCCAGACTTAACTACGGAAGTAATTATCGGGTTAGATTGGCTATTAAAGTACCGTGCAGTGATTAATTGCGAAAGCAAAACTTTGGCATGTACGTCACTAGATAAAACAATAGTAGTTACTTTTGATGAGGCAGGAGATGGTGTGCATAGGCAATACCAGCCTATACACATTGTTAACTGGCCGGATGCCATTGACTTAGGTATGAATTCGAACTACTGTAACGTGAGGAATCTCGGCATTGACAATAGTGTAGAAAGTTGATTGGAAAGTATTGTAGACGGTGTGTCAAACGTAACACGAACAAAGACGAGGCCTGTATGAAGTAATAATGAGGAATAAGAGTGTGTTTCAGACAAACCGGGACTTGTGGAAGGATATAAATGCAAGCTGCATGTAATTCCGCACGAACCATTCTTCGTGAGACCGTATGCTATACCGCTGTCCAAAAAGGAAGCAGTGCAACGGGAGATAGATAAGATGATCCAGTGGGGAGTGATGAAAGAAGTACGAGTCCATACAATAACGGTTTGGTCATTGTAGCAAAACGGGATGGTAGTGCGCGTATTGTGATTGATGCACGCACATTGAATAGGGTCGTTCAACGCGAAACAGACAGACCAGAGAGTATGGAGGAGATTTTGCAGCAGTTTCATGACGTTAAGTTCATGACTAGCCTCGATCTGACGGCTAGTTACTGGAAAATAGAACTCGAAGAAGAATCTAGGCCAGGGGTCTCCAAACTTTTTAGTCCGCGGGCCACATTGACTCCTGCACGAAGTCATAAGGGCCAAGATCTACCTAGTGGGATTAAAGCACCCTAGCACTCCATGACCACCGTAATGTAAGGCTAAAGGAAAGATGAAATCGCAAAAATCTAAGGTTGTGGGAATAGCTAGCACTGAAAAGAACTACGATTTTTATTTAATTACATAATTTTGATTGGTGGACGTACCTGACCGAAATTCTGGCGTATTTTATTCTGGCGAATTTCACCGACAAAAAAGTATGTCACTGGACATTCTTCACGAAAGCGTCCTGCAAAGTTAACGAAATCTCAAAATCATTATTAGCAACACTATTACTGCAAGACGTAACAGAGGTTGAGTATGTCAACGCATTGTCATTTCAAGCGGTGCAACAATAAGTTTGGTTATGTAGTCTTGTAATGAGTAGCAGAGCCAATGTCGCGGTGTATTGGTCGCGATAGACCTCGAAACTCAATTGTTGGCAGTATAGGTACCACCTCAAATATTTGGCGGGCGGGATACTCGGGATGTCCGGCCAGCTAACGCGGGCCGGTTTGCCGGCTCTCGCGGGCCGGTTTCGGCCCGCGGGCCGTAGTTTGGAGACCCCTGATCTAGGCCATACACCGCCTTATTGTTTGCGGGCAGGTGTTATCAGTATAGAGTACTGCCGTTTGGACTTAATATATCTGTGTCTGTATTCATCAGGGCCCTAGATAAAGTGCTAGGCCCGGTTTTGCATTCAAGATTGACTGTACATGTTGACGACCTATTGTTGGCCAATGCCACTTGGCATGACCATTGTGACCTGTTAGATGAAGTTTTTAGAGCATTGCGCCGTGGCGGAATGACTCTAAAGCTAAAAAAATGCGAATTTGTGAAGCAGGAACTGAAATTTTTAGGGCATGTAATTACCAATGCTGGTATTACGAAAGACCCAGAGAAACTAGAGGCAATAAGGAATTGTCCTCCACCCAAGTCTAGGAAACAGTTAAAAAGTTTTCTAGGGCTCACAGGATTTTACCGTAAATTTGTGAAAGGACAGGTGTTTAATGATGAAAATTTGAATAACCTCTTACGCAAAAATGTTCCGTTTGTGTGGACTGACGGGTGTCAGACCGCTTTCGAGAGATTAAAAGACGAGTTGTTAAGATCTAACATACTATTTCATCCTGATTTATCGCTACCCTTCCATCTGGGGACGGATTCGACGAATTACAGGGTGGGGGTAGAACTGTCCCAAGAAGTTGGTGAAGGAGAGGATAAGGAACACCGGACGATAGCGTTCGCGAGTCGGACTTTATCAAAAAGTGAGCGAAATTACACGATTTCAGAGAAGGAGTGTCTCGCTATCGTGTGGGGATTCAAGAAGTTCAAGGGTTACCGATGGGACCGTAAGGTGATTATTCATACGGACCATAAGGCGCTCACTTATCTGAAAGATTGTAAACTACTTCACGAAATACTGACTAGGTGGTCGCTGTATTTACAGCAATTTAACTATGACATCTGTTACGTAAAAGGGACCGACAATTGCGTAGCGGATGCGTATCGCGGTTGCCCGAGACTGATCGAGATGTATTTAAAGATGAGTCAGATGGAGTAGTCAAATTATACTGTTTTAAAGAAGTTGAGGGACGTAAATTAATAGTGAACATCTGTAAGAATCTACGTCGTCAACAGAACGAGGACGGTTGTTTAAATGTGGTGAAAACCCGATATGACGAAAGGAGTCCAGAAGGAGAGAAATTAAGGATGTATTACAAGATATACGATCATATTTTGTACATACGTAAGGGTGAAGATAGTAAAATTTGGCGGGTATGCTGGCCCACCAAATACGTCGCGGAAATAATAGACTACTACCATTTGGCGTATGGTCACTGTGGACCAAAGAAATGTAAGGAAAAGCTGAGTGAAGTAGTGCACTTTAACAACATGTTAAAACGCGTTACTGACAGAGTGAAAACTTGCAATTTATGTCAGAAGGTGAAGGTTACCAACTGTATGAGTCGTGGTCCTATGCAAAGTATTAGGCCTAAGGACACCTTTGAATTACTGTGCGTGGACTTGTACGGACCTTTCACCAAGTCATCAGGAATCTTTGCCTACATTTTAGTAGTGCTAGAAGCTTTTTCCAAGTTCATCAAACTATACCCGATTAAGAAAGCTACAGCCAAAGCGGTCTATAGCAAGCTTGTGAACGACTATTTTGTTCATATTGGTAAGCCCAAGGCGATTCTATCAGACAATGGGGCACAATTTACTTCTAAGTTGTGGAATGAAGGCATGGCAAGTAATGGGGTCGAAGTGATCCATATTTCAGCTTACTGTCCGGCTGGAAATCCCGCTGAGAGGTATATGCGCGAGCTAGGCCGACTTTGCCGTACCTATTGCCACGACAACCATAGGGCATGGGGCAAATGTGTAGCAGAATTTGAGAGAATTATGAACACCTTGAGACATGAATCTACAGGATTTTCTCCAGAGGAAATCCTGTTAGTTGACAGAAGCAAAAGTTTAGTGGAAGAGATAATCAAATTCCCTCCACAGATTGACTTCAGTACTGGTGTGAAAAAAGATCGTTTGCGAGAAATAATGAAGCTAAAAGCCGATGCTCGCATACGTCGTCATGACGCTAAAGCGCGTTTTGCTAAGCTTGCAATCGGAGACTTAGCACTTGTGAAAGCTCATGAGAAATCGAGCGAGATAGACAATGAAATCACTAAATTTAAGTTTGTTTATAATGGACCATACAAAGTCATTGGTATACCTCACACAAATGCTTATTGCTTAGAGTATCCAAGCTCTGGAAAACTATTAGGTATACGGAACATTGTAGACTTGAAACTGTACCAACCTGGGATTGATTAATACCACAGAATGGGTAATTTGTACAGTATGTAAATATAGTGTGTAAGATTTAACGATCTGCTAGATTGCCATGCTTTTGCCTGACCAAGAGGACATTAAAGAAGTTGTAATTAATAAGTAATTAATTTTGACTAAATGATTTAACAGTAACTTATTATTAATCAATTGAAAAATCCAAGCTGCTAGTTTAATTTTTCAGCTGAGTCACAGTAGATTAAGGTATGTAAATATGATTTTGTTACTAGCTGTAAGATTTCATAAATATGTGATGTACTAGTCACTGCCGATGTACTTAGACGCTGTTTTAAGTTTCAGGCTAGTAAATGCGTGTGATGATGGACAGTGTTGAGTTATCCACTGTGATAGTGTTAATGGACTCCTTGAGATTACTCGGGAGTGAGTTTTTCCGAAAGAATTCAGTGAAACGGACGTTCTGGAAATGCCGTTACACAGGCGAGTGAGATCAAGCGTGCCGCACAGGCGGGCGCAACAATACTAGCGAGGCGGAGCCGCTGTCGGCTCTTGTGCCAGTCGGCATTCTTTGTACTTGCGGGTACGGAAGGCGGAGTTGTTTTTCTTCCCGGAGAGCTGATGTGAAAAAATTCTGCTGTCAATATTTATGTTTTTTTTCGATCTGATGTATATTATTTTCTTATTTAGCGTTAAGTGGACTCTCATGACGAGAATATTAATTATGAAAAGGTTATATAAAATGTGTATTCTATGTAATTAATTATTAATTTGCGTATTTTGATATACCTGTTTTTTATGACCATGTACTCTGGTTAATTTTGTATATAGTATTCCATTTGTTGATACTGTTAGGAATTTTGCTGATTTAGAATAGCTGAACCGTTTTCTATGTTTTCTATGGATTTTAATATGTTGTCAACCTGTTTCCTTTTGTGTAAGATAACAGAGTGGAATAAGGTTAGGAGTGTCTCCACTCAATTATTATGGTCTAAAAATTGGTTTATGGTTAATTAGCCTCATGCTAAATTTTCTTGATGTTTTGAACATATGCATTCCCCCTGTTTTTTTTTTTTTTTTTTTTGGACATTTTCTGAGTCTGTTTAGGTTACACGAACATCCTCAGACAATGTGGGGCACGTGTAGCGCCGGAAATGCATATCCTCCTATTTCCATCTATTGTACTATAATTTTTTTTCCTTATTTTGTTACCTGAAGATATGACATTTCTGTGTCTTTATATATTGTAATTGTTTTACTATATATATATATATATATATATATATATATATATATGTGTGTGTGTGTGTGTGTGTGTGTGTGTGTGTGTGTGTCGATGTATAATTGGTTTGTTTTGTAAATTTTAATTGTATTTTTACGCTGGGTCTGGCTTAGGGAAAACTATGCTATTGGACGATTACATCGATAGTTAGGTGGAGAACCAAAGTGTTTAGGATCTTTGGTAGTGTTAACTCTGCCACATGGAGCGCGGGCAGAGGGAGTCTGGCTGGAGTAGGACGGTGGAGTAGGTGTGTTGTGTGACGTTCCCGCAAGTTGCCGCGCTTTCGGGGTAAGGCACCATGTAATTGCGCTCGACTGGCTATGATAGTTTCTGACATGGTGTCGCGGACGGGAAGCATTAGCTGGCACACATCTAGAGCCCGATTCGCCTGGTGAACTTGTCGAGAAGAAGGCGCGCCAACATCCAGCTTCTGCAACAGCGACGGCCGACAATGAGTGACTGTCGCCACCTCCTCGATCGACGACTTCAAACCTTCAATCAACCAACAAGGAAGACTGAAAGCACGTAAAGTTTTAGAACTGTATGGCAGACCTCAGCTTTTAAAACTGTCCCATTTGCCTCACAAAATTACAGCAACGTAGCATGAACCTTTGTTGCTCACTGTCCCAATCGCATTACCAAGCAGGGTCCCTTCCTTTTCTGGAACGAACCCGAGTGTCGTTGAAATTCAAATGCCAGCATTAAAGTAATATCATTCCATTTCACTGCTTTAATTTCAAAGTTCAGTTAAGGTACTCATAGCTGGCTACGATATTTAGATTACACAAGCACAAATTAAGAGTGTGAGTTTTGTTACCATATTTTAGCTTACCTGTGACTGCAGCTCAGCTTGGTACGTACTAAATTTTACTATTGTTAATTGTTCAGAATCATTTAATTCAAGTTCAAAGTTAAATCTCTTATTTCTAAATTGCGCAGATTCAAGTAGCTTTTGAAATGATTGTTGAGGTAGCCCAAGACTAACCTTATTTTATTGAATTTCGTAGTGCTTCACAAACAAAGTTCACTATTAATTTCAGTCACTAAATTAACTTTCAATTTTCTGGTTTTATTAATTCTTTTGCTAAATTAAGTCAGAGTGTAGCGAAATTTATTACTTGTGACAAACATTCAGTTTTCACACAACACGTGTCAACCTTCAGTTGCCACGCCTTTAGTGCTAAATATATGTGCATTCATCTTTCATTTTCAGTTATCATAGTAGTTGTCCATGGGACTGGCGACCGTAATTTTCCCCAAATCTCAAATATCTAATTAACGCCGCCAATCAATTGTTAACGTAACGACCGCACATTTACTTTCTTTGTTAACTTTACCCCTTTTCAAAATTAATTTCCACCAATTTCATTTGCATTTTTCCTTTCATTTAGATGTAACCCTTTCCTCCCTCTTTACCGACAGATTAACTTCGGTGACGATTGCGTTTCCCAAATTTCCATTAGGTATACGCGGTTTAAATTTTTACTGTCATTAAGGTCGATAACTGAGGGGGGGGGGGGGGGTTACAGGGTGACTGAGACGTGTAACCAATGTCACCCCATATCATAACGCCGGGTGATACACTAGTATGGCGAAGACGAATACATGCTTCCAATGTGCGTTCACCGCGATGTCGCCAAACACGAGACTGTAAACAGAACCTGGAGTCATCCGAAAATATGACGTTTTGCCATTCGTGCACCCACGTTCGTCATTGTACACCATTGCAGGCGCTCCTGTCTGTGATGCAGCGTCAAGGGTAACCGCAGCCATGGTCTCCCATGTGATAGTCCATGCTGCTGCAAACGTCGTCCAACTGTACGTGCAGATGGTTGTTGTCTTGCAAACGTCCCCATCTGTTGACTCGGGGATCGAGACGTGGCTGTACGATCCGTTACAGCCATGCGGATAAGATGCCTGTCATTTCGACTGCTAGTGATACGACGCCTTTGGGATCCAGAACGGCGTTCCGTGTTACCCTCCTGAACCCACCGATTCCATATTCTGCTAACAGTCATTGGATCTCGACCAACGCGAGCAGCAATGTCGCGATACGATAAACCGCAATCGCGATAGGCTTCAATTCGACCTTTATCAAAGTCGGAAAAGTGATGGTACGCATTTCTCCTCCCTACACGAGGCATCACAACAACGTTTCATCAGGCAACACCGGTCAACTGACCGAGCGAGGTGGCGCAGTGGTAAGACACTGGACTCGCATTCGGGAGGACGACGGTTCAATCCCGCGTCCGGCCATCCTGATTTAGGTTTTCCGTGATTTCCCTAAATCACTCCAGGCAAATGCCGGGATGGTTCCTCTGAAAGGGCACGGCCGACTTCCTTCCCCATCCTTCCCTAATCCGATGAGACCGATGACCACGCTGTCTGGTCTCCTTCCCCAAAACCAACCAACCAACCGGTCAACTGCTGTTTGTGTATGAGAAATCAGTTGGAAACTTTCCTCATGTCAACACGTTGAAGGTGTCGCCACCGGCGCCAACCTTGTGTGAATGCTCTGAAAAGCTAATCATTTGTATATCACAGCATCTTCTTCCTGCCGGCTAAATTTCGCGTCTTTAGAACGTCATCTTCGTGGTGTAGCAATTTTAATGGCCAGTAGTGTATATTTCAGTGACTGTACTACATCTTTGGGCTTACTTACTTACATACTGAAGAAATTCCTGGCGTTTTTGCTGTTCTGATCAGCATATAGCGCCTTGTCAAAGCTTTCATTCCCGTTCCAATACATGTGTGCATCTCCTCACTCAAACATCTTCACCTACGACCGTAATTTTTCCCTGGTTTTTCTTCTAGACAGCCTGCTTCTCGCTATTTCAGAGCTAATTTGTAATGAGTGACTGCTTCCCTTGGTTTTCACCCTCTTTACTGGAGATCGATATATTCGTGTTCTTGAGTTACAGCACTAAAACTAACTGTTGGATTAAACCAGTTGGTCAGTGACTTATACTACAATAACTTGTACATTAATACACTACTATACTTTTTCCGTACAATTTTCGAATATATATTTTATCGTCTTCTAAAATGAAGCTAATGAGATGTTCACGACGTTATTTTTTTCCACGAAAACCTGGACGATGGAAGAAACAGTGTCCCAAAACTTCGATAAAACCCATTACATTAACGCATCCTTCGCGTATGAGATTTAGACAGTAAGTTAAAGTCTTCAAAAATTTTAGCTGCGCGGACTGATAGGAATTTAATTTACGATGTTCATACGACAGGGCTTCTTAAATGTGTAAGTCTAGTATCTTTTACACTTTGTATCACTACCAGCCTTGATATGAAACAAATCAACGTGTTGCCATGTTTTTCGCTATCTCCACCCGTTGCTCTCTTGTGGCCTTCTGTTAGACATGAACGTCAGTTACATGCTCCAAAAGGTTATAAAGCCTGTCGGCAATGTAGTTACTGTCACACACAATGCAAATCATCACTTATAAAAATTATCACAAATTAACACGTCCCAATCTAAAAGACGTCCAAAAACAAAAAATCTGAGCGAAAAATCTTCCTCGCTCTTCGGCAGATCTATGATAAAAAGTCTTTTAACAATGTCTTTATAACTTTGTCACTGTTCTATATAACCGTCTAAAATAATCATCATTCGGATGAACCATGTGTGTATAACTTCTTTAATTTGGAAGGTATCACGCAGTTAACAAATACTAGAATTATTCGTAAAGAGAGTTTCACTGGGGCCGAAAACAGAAACACGATTCCCTGGAAATTTATTGGAACAGCTCCAGTTATTGTTGGGATACTTATCAAAAACTTTCGACGCCTAATTGGGACACTTTTTAAACCGTAGGATCAACTCTCGTATTTCCTACCGAGTGGCGTCAGTTTTTTTTCCTCTGCTTGGTTGAAATTATATATCAAAGTCTCTGCACCTCACACAATCGGCTGATTTCACCCTCTTCGCCGTTTTCAAGTGAATATTGCGTGTAGATAAATCGGAAAAACCCATATAACTTCAGTGTTACGTATCCATCCGTACTAAACTGTACCAGTTGGCTGCTCATGTTCTGAAGTTGATTTAGCAATACACGCTGCATCTGACGTCACAAATACGTGTTGCTGAGGCAGCGTTCAAATAACGACTCTTTGTATTCCTTGGATATCAGTAACCTGGGAATGGTACTAGTCTGCTGACAACCATTTATTCACTTTCGTTGATCCATCAGAAAATATGGACACGGGTTGAAGCGAGATCAGTATTATGGGTCATGTGATCAAACACATCTCAGCAGAGCCGCCTACAGATTTCATGGGCCTCTATGCGGACAAACTTTTGTAAGGGTCCACAAGCCTTCTCAGACCACTGGAGTTAATTATCACAAACACTGATTCTTCAAAGCGTTGTTTTACACTTGAGCAGTAAATAAATGCTACTTGCGCACTACACTGCCAATAAATTATTTATCAGTAGTATTCTCCGTATTTGAATAGATACAAATATGAGTACACACAATAATAATAATTACAGTTACTAAAAGAAACAAACCCAACATTCAGTGAAAAACCTTTCCGTTCGAATCCTGCCTGGGGCATGGATGTGTGTGATGTCCTTAGGTTTAAGTAGTTCTAACTTCTAGGGGACTGATGACCTCAGATGTTAAGTCCCATAGTGCTCAGAGCCATTTGAACCATGTTTGAAAAACCTTTCCAAACGTAGATCGTTACCTTGATTTAAGAAGTAAGGTTAAAAGTGCCATTGTCAGCTGAAAAATTTCGGACAGCTGTAGCTGGAACTTTGAATCTTCTATTCTTACACCTACACCATGTAAGCTCATTTTAGAAGCACGTTCATGCTCTGTTTATAACAATGCTACATGATTATGTTCCTTTTGCTTAAAGTTTATCTTAAATGATTTCTGATTAATGTTAATTCACTAAACCCTTTCTCACCTGAAGCAACAGTCACTAGTAACGTAATGATAATCCTGAGTGCAATTCAAAGTTCAGGAAACACAAAGTATAGGCTCAACTTATTAATTTAATTTAGAAGACAAATGGAAGCCTTTTGTTTTTTGTTGTCTTTGCCAAATACAGTAAAGTAGCTGCATTCACTGACTTAAACATTTGTATTTTTTTGATAACATTATCGCTCAGATTATCAGGATAAGTTCTAATTTCTTCATTGTATCTTTATCACCGAAAGTGGTTCTCATTCTGAGAATGGTTTCAAAAGTTGCACAAATGTGTCTCATGTCTTAATACCAATAATCTGACTGAGAAACAACAGTGTCTATGAATACGTCAAAAAACCTCTTTTTGAAATTGTTGCTCTTCAGTTTCACCTAGGAGTGTGACATGTGCTCCACTAATGCTGCAGTTAGATTCATCAAACAATACCTTCCTTTCACTTTCTCTCATTTTTGAAAAATATGTCTCATTCTCAATTTCAGTAGCCATTTTTTTTATCTTTGCTTAAGAATTCGAGCCAGAGAGCTCTTTCATCCATTTCTATGCCAACTGTAAGAGCTTTAATACGTTTTAATCAGTGTCAAGGGGAGATATCTTTCGACTGAAGAATCCAACTTCTTACATTTATTTGATCTCAACTCTAAAATAACCATCCAAATGTTCAAGAGATTAAATGTTCAGCACTTGGAGAAACAATTGGTGAGCTCGTTTACCTCTGCTATCCCATCACTATGTAAACTGTGTTGACTTGTTACTATTACTTCTACTAATTTTCCTTGTGTAGGGTTCACATCCTCAGTTCTTGTGCTCCATCTTGTTTCAAACAGACCATGAAGAGATCGACTGCCAATGCATTTAATAATCCTTCCCATCTTTGTGGGCTTGCAGTCAAGAAATTGGACAGCTGAATAATATATCCACTGCTTCATTACTACCTGTAGCATGTAACTGCACGAAGTTCAGAGTTTGAACAGCACAAGGAGAATATGTTGCCAGCAGATAAATGTCTCTAAACTTTGATTGTATACCTTTTATTTCCCCAGCCATATGTGATCTATCATCAAAGCACTGACCACAACAGTGCTGTAAATCAATTTCATGCTTGTTAAATACATATATGACAGTGTTACTAATTGCACGGCCTGTCTTTTTCTGCAAATCAATCATACTTTTAACATAAACTGTTTATTCTCTTAAGATGGGTCGTATTTAGCCAATAATTCACTTAAGCCCAAGAAGTTACCATTATCTTGTTCCTCTTTCTGGTGGCTACTTCCTCTGAAAGGCAAATTTCGCAAAGCTAAGAAGGTAGTAACTGTTCCGGCGTATCGCAACAGCAAAGAAGGCGGCGAGACGACGTCAGCCAATAGCCCACTGACAAGGACTGCACCACGACAGGGGTGCCCTCTAGCCGAAGAGAATACAAGCGCCGCTCCTTCCAGCCTCGGGCCGACAGTATTAGGGCAGTACCAGACCCAGCCTAGCACAGAGTGCTGCCATAGCAGTTACGTGTGGTCCATATCAATTGCTTACATAGACCTTGTCTACAGCAAAGGACTGATTGTTTGCATTTCTTGATGCAATAATTTACCAACAGCCGTATGTATTGTAGAAATTTATTTTATGAACTTCTTACGTTCTACCAGTTTCGGCGCTACATTGATACCATCTTCAGGACCCACACGTCATAGTCGTAAAATCGCTATACATGGAAGGAGCCACATAATTGGATCCATGAATCAAATCGTTATGCAACAGCTCTTGGTGGCCAGGCATAACGATTTGATTCACGGATCCAGTTATATGGCTCCTTCCGTGTATAGCGATTTTACGACTATGACGAGTGGGGCCTGAAGATGGCATCAATGTAATGCCGAAACTGGTAGCACATAAGAAGTTCATAAAATAAATTTATACAATACATACGGATGTTAGTAAATTATGGCTTCAAGAAATACTTGCCAGCCGTATTCCCATGGTCCATAATGGATCAACGAAGATGATCGTTGAATGTCGCCCATCACTTGCGACACCATTGTAAATTTAAAAAAAAGTATTGTCAATCTGCTTATTTGTAATAAAAACTATTAATGTGATTTGCTTGAGTGGTTGAATAGCATTCTGAGAATGCAGCATCCTTTAGGCACTCCATACGAGACGAATGGGCAGGATCCCGCATTTGGCGACGGGTATCCGCAGAATCCGGTGTCAGATGGCCACGGAATTTTCTGTTTTTGTTGCTGGCGTCTTAATTCTCTCTTGTCTTTCCTTTGTAGGGGCGTTTATTTGCTTTAACAGTTTCTTGTCGCTTTTGCTAATCAGTGTTGCGTTGCAGAAAATTTCTTTGCTTGCTTGCCTTGTCTGTTTGTTGCAATTGTGTCTTCCAAAACGCCTCTCTCGCCCCCTGCCTAGGCGCCACAGCCGCAAGCGTTAGATGCCAGACAGCTAATGCAGATGTTTCAGTTCCAGACGCGACAGATCTTCACGTTACTCAACACGGTGCAGCAGCTACTGGCCAACGCTGCGCGCCCGATGGGACAAACACCGCCTACTACTGCTGCTATACCACCTTTTCGACAGTTTAGTGAACAAGAAGAGGAATGGCTTGAGTTGTTCTCCCAATATGAAGCCCACGTCATCGCCCACAATGTACCAGGTACTGTGAAACTTCCCAATCTATTATCAACAGTAGGAAGTGCAGTGTTCAGATTAATTCAAAAACTCTTTGCTAATGCCACTCCGAGTGAACTTGCGTTTGACAATGGTATCGACTCGCTAACAAACTATTATGACCAACAAGTGAATGTGCCAAATTGTTTTTGTGTTGTAAAATCGTTCATCCAATTTAGCTAACCTAGATGTAACAGCCTATTGGTATCATTGTGAAATACTAACCAGTCTCTTTTTACTTCAGACGTTTGTTAGAGTTACTGGAATAAAAGCGATACTTGGTAATTTGTCTATATTTGAAATGTCCTTTCTAATATTTCTATCTCTGTCACTGTTGTTAAATGGACACGTCCATTGCCCAGGATCACTTGGATTCCAGACAGTCACTACATCCATCAGATTCAGACTTTTGTTTGCTAAGTTCTCCTTCATCTTCACGCAGCAAAATGCCTAGATCAGATGCAGTTAGTTTAGGTTTTTGCTCAGAAGTTTCTGTTTCTGCTGACATTAAAGGGTCACTTACATTCAATACTGGATTATCTTTTGGCACAAACTAGTTACCTATCTTTTTTTGTTTTCTCTAGTTCTTCCACAAATGTTTCATCACATTTATGATCGCTTCTGTGCAACAGATTTATGTGCATAACCTTACAGTATTCTGGAATCAAATAATTAAAATACCTACTAAAATATGTTTACAAGAAAAAGGGAAGCTTTAAATAACAGTGAAAGTAGGAGTACTAAATTATTTTCAAAATCTTGTAACATACCACAGATTGAAAACTATATATAGAAAATTGTGTGATAAATTCACAGATAACTGTAGTACCAACACAAACAAAGAAGCGCAATTTTCACGAAAACAATAACTAACACACTGCCATAACTCCCATAGCTCACCTAAAGCTAAAACACAGCGCTTGCAGAACACCAGCACGCTGATAATAGAGCAAAGCCCAAAGAACGGTTGTCAGCATTCTTACTAAGGCTGTTTTTGTGCTGGCATAAGCTGTCGCCAGCACACCGATCGGCAAAGATGGGGCAAAGAATGATAGCAGGCACTGTATCAAGCGCATCTATCACGACAGAGGCCAGAGACACACTAACAAGCAACGAGCCGCCAACGACCCCTTGACAGCAAGTATTTAGGCCGCACTCACTGACTCATGCTAGTTCAGCGTCTGTCAGTTATTCGAAGACTGACTCCCTCAGGCTACAATAGCACATACGACCAGGTTAGTGCCTATAGCAGGAGTAGTTACCAGCAGTGAGACTAAAGACTGTAATAGCAAGATTACCGATATTGTTTGCAGGAGGACTATTACTGATGAGCTTGTACCACAAACATGGACTCTATTCAAGTAGCGGCTTCATGTAAATAAATGGCTCTGAGCACTATGGGACTTAACATCTATGGTCATCAGTCCCCTAGAACTTAGAACTACTTAAACCTAACTATCCTAAGGTCATCACACAACACCCAGTCATCACGAGGCAGAGAAAATCCCTGACCCCGCCGGGAATCGAACCCGGGAACCCGGGCGCGGGAAGCGAGAACGCTACCGCACGACCACGAGCTGCGGACCATGTAAATTAAGAACCGTATTAATCCACATGTACATTTGTGTTCTGGAAAGGGGATACTAGCCACCCATAACCCAACATCCTCTCCCTTAAAGTACACGACTGTGCAGTTTTTATGAAAACAGCAAAGTCACAATGCCAGAATCTCTAAATTCACGTAAGACTAATATTAATGGAATAAACGCTAGCCTTGTCAACAAAGGAGTGTCAGAATGTCTCTGAATCCAAATTTAAATATGTTTAATCTCCAGAAAATTTTTGATTATTTTTTGCTGACGAACGTGTTGAACTCTGGCTCGGGGGATTTATCGTTTAATTTAGCGATAGTGGTGGTCAGTCATCGCTGCAGTCAATTGTCAGTATGTGTTGTATAACTGATTTCGACAATTAGAATGCTATAGCGTTTACAATTTTTCTTGAGTCGTGTCAGTGGCTGAGTCTTAGGCTCAATTCACACTGAAATGGCGTGGCGCTGACGCGTGGCAGGGGTGTGACGCTGTTTCGCGTCACCTCGATGTTAACAAACCAGGCAATCCACACGGACGCCTCACCTTCGTGGTCCGCGCCACGTTCGTTTGTCGCCACGAGTGGCACGCCGAAGGGACATGAGACGGAGACCTCTAAATGGCGTGCTCCGGTTTTCATTACTTTCAAGTTTTAAAATGCGGAATGACCTACAGCTTAACGTTTTGTGAAATAATAGAAAACTATCCTGTTTTATGATCATAATCGTGCAGACTATTGCAATCGCAGAGTGCAAGACAAAGCATGGCAGAATATCGCTGGAGAACTGAGTGAAACAGGTCAGCGACAAAATCTCATTATGAATTAAATTGTACACGATAGTGCATAACTGAATCGTTCATCCCAACAACGTAGCAACAAAATTAAGCAACTTTTACAGGAGAAAGAAAAAAAACTGTTTTATGTTTACCTGTTTGGGCTTTCTCGATGCGGGCAGTGTACATGAGGTAAAAAGTCATTCTGCGTCTTTTTGTAAATAATAATTATCACACAATTACTTACGTTATCGTTGAAAAAATAACAATTTGATAAGACACGCGTGGCGCTGACGCGTGGCAGGGGTGTGACGCTGTTTCGCGTCACCTCGATGTTAACAAACCAGGCAATCCACACGGACGCCTCACCTTCGTGGTCCGCGCCACGTTCGTTTGTCGCCACGAGTGGCACGCCGAAGGGACATGAGACGGAGACCTCTAAATGGCGTGCTCCGGTTTTCATTACTTTCAAGTTTTAAAATGCGGAATGACCTACAGCTTAACGTTTTGTGAAATAATAGAAAACTATCCTGTTTTATGATCATAATCGTGCAGACTATTGCAATCGCAGAGTGCAAGACAAAGCATGGCAGAATATCGCTGGAGAACTGAGTGAAACAGGTCAGCGACAAAATCTCATTATGAATTAAATTGTACACGATAGTGCATAACTGAATCGTTCATCCCAACAACGTAGCAACAAAATTAAGCAACTTTTACAGGAGAAAGAAAAAAAACTGTTTTATGTTTACCTGTTTGGGCTTTCTCGATGCGGGCAGTGTACATGAGGTAAAAAGTCATTCTGCGTCTTTTTGTAAATAATAATTATCACACAATTACTTACGTTATCGTTGAAAAAATAACAATTTGATAAGACACGCGTGGCGCTGACGCGTGGCAGGGGTGTGACGCTGTTTCGCGTCACCTCGATGTTAACAAACCAGGCAATCCACACGGACGCCTCACCTTCGTGGTCCGCGCCACGTTCGTTTGTCGCCACGAGTGGCACGCCGAAGGGACATGAGACGGAGACCTCTAAATGGCGTGCTCCGGTTTTCATTACTTTCAAGTTTTAAAATGCGGAATGACCTACAGCTTAACGTTTTGTGAAATAATAGAAAACTATCCTGTTTTATGATCATAATCGTGCAGACTATTGCAATCGCAGAGTGCAAGACAAAGCATGGCAGAATATCGCTGGAGAACTGAGTGAAACAGGTCAGCGACAAAATCTCATTATGAATTAAATTGTACACGATAGTGCATAACTGAATCGTTCATCCCAACAACGTAGCAACAAAATTAAGCAACTTTTACAGGAGAAAGAAAAAAAACTGTTTTATGTTTACCTGTTTGGGCTTTCTCGATGCGGGCAGTGTACATGAGGTAAAAAGTCATTCTGCGTCTTTTTGTAAATAATAATTATCACACAATTACTTACGTTATCGTTGAAAAAATAACAATTTGATAATATTTTTCTTGATGAACGACGCTGTGCTGCTGAAACACACTGTGTTACTTATTGCAGAAATATAAAGTTTATTTTGAGAAAGTACAGCAGCACAGGTCAAAATACATAATGTTTGTTGCAGTACAGATATGCACAAACAGCAGTAGATGATATCCAAAAATTTCACAGTATTCACGTTGCAGATATACTAAAGATGTACAATCAGCATCACATTTCTGATCTCAGCCAATGGATTTTCCGAAACAGATGTACTAATCCTCTGTTCACTTAGTATTTGCTCATAGAAATTCTGTTTTTTGGCTGGTATACACTGTCACATGTCACTCCTTGGCACTATTTATTGGCAGAAGTTGATTACACAAGGTAGGGAAAATTGACATGTTGTCTGGTGGCAGATTTCTTTTCCCAGTACCTCTCCGTTTCTTTGCAATGTTTTTACAAACCCACGGTAGCAGGATGTTTCGACTCGTTCGTTCCCTTTAGTGTATTAGGGCCGTGACACGAAGTTTGTAGCCAGACACACTCTATTTTGAATGAGCCACAATGCAACACCTAGTCTAGTGCGTTAAGAACACTGAAATCCTCTAGTTCAGTGGTCGTCAACTATTTTTTTTTTCTGAGTTCCTGTAGTGGCATTGCGTAGCGGCACCTCAGGTCACAAATGTACCAATCTTATTATTAATAGGTAACCTACATAAATTAGTATATTATGATCCTCCAACAGACTAGCTATAGGAAGGGAGAAATACGTTTGCCGCTGATGTCCAAGTACTTGTCGTTAAAAGTCGATACCATTCAGAACACTTCGCGTTGATTGTCCTGTTTTAGATTACTGCTTGCCCAGCGGCTCCAAAATTGACACTGTCACTGCCTGACGAAATGTTGTTGCATTGCCTTTGTGTGCGAATGATTAATTGATTAATAACAGTAACTGTACTTACATTTAAACACATTATGCAGCATGAGACAGGATCATAGATGTTTACTAAATGTTTTGAATGTAATTTTTCTTCTACTAACTGCATTGTACAACAGTCTTAATTTTGATAGAATGAAGACTTTCTAGACCGGTTGACACTGCTACTGGTAAACCTATCGCGGTAAAAGGTCGTGGTCCCCGAAACTCTTCTGTACCTAACGTTTCTCCCAGAACTGAACTGGACATCTTCAGAGGCATTGGTCCTCCGTTGTGTCTTGCCGTCTGACAGGTCGGACTTCTGGGATCATATCGGTAAGAGTTTACGGAAACATGACATTAGACTGGTTTTTAGATCAACAAAGAAAATTGGTCAAGCACTCCTGTCAATGTTGGATAAATGCCCTCCTCTGTCAAAACTGTGTGTGAAATCTTATGAGACTTAACTGCTAAGGTCATCAGTCCCTAAGCTTACACACTACTTAACCTAAATTATCCTAAGGACTTTTGCATTTCATACATACGGCGACGAATAATGATTATTCATTCATGCTTTTAAAAAACATTTTAAACAAACATTGATTGAATTCCTGAAGTTTGTGATTGATTACCTGCAGTTTATGAATAATCTCTCTTCTGAACAAATAGGCTGCTTTCAGTTCGTTGCTTTTCTTTGAATGCTGTCCTTCACTTCGTCTGGAAATAGCCGGGATATATAATGCGTTTTTTCATCACATCGACTATGCCATATTTCCTCCTAGTTTTCAGCCATAATGGATGTCCCCAATTCGGTTTTACAGAGAGTATTCTACAGCGTTGGCCCCTTACTTAGCTTGCATTTATAGCAAATCTCTCGCCAAGCGCAGAGTACCAAAGGACTGGAAAAGGCGTCTTAACTAGCATGTACCCATTTGGTGTCAAGTGATTAGCATGTTTTGGGATAGCAGCACAACATGCTGTTTGTTTTAACTGTGTGGTATTTTATTTATGACATGCTGGTTTAACCAGTCACTCTTTATTACAATTTGATGCAACATCACTAAGTGACTTTCAGTGTTGTAAAAAGAATGTACATCTAATAATGTTACATGATCCTATGATGACAGCAGAGATCTGTCGAAGCCGGTAATAGTAATAAAGAGAATTAGTAGCGATCTTGGCAAACTTGATTCTTCAAGATTAATATAACTTCAGATCGCCCCCAACGACTGACGCAATGCAAAACACATGTCAACAAGACAGTGCAGAGATAAAATTTACATGTCGATCGATACCATGACTGATGAAAATTAAACTGTAAATTTCCCTACTGAATCTTTAAATTCGTTGAATGGTGTAGGATGCTATTACACTGTCTCAAATCGGATGTTGGTTCGCTAGTCATTTTATGAGCATCAACAAAGCACAAGGCCAAACATTCCGATATTGTGATTTTAACTTAAGGATTTACGTCTTCACACGACCAATTGTACGTAGCATGCTAACGAGCTGGATCATCTCAAATTTTTTTCGTTTATAGTCCTGTCAATAAAACTACGAATATAGGGTATAAGCAATTGTGAAAAATGAAAATATAAATATGTACATACAATAAAAATTAAATTTCTTTTTAAATTAATTACATTTGATTCTAACCTGTTTTATTTAAATAATAATGTTTTAGCGTATCACTCATTAATTAATTTAGTATACATTTACACATCATATGTTTAATGGAATATACATCCACATATATCTAATAGGGAGAATGATCCTCATGCCATTCATCGTTCGATATATTGCAGCAATTTGAAAATATGGATGAAACGACGTAAAAATGATATAAAACATATGTAAAGTTATGAAATGAGTTAGAACAATGACTATAGAAAATTCGAAATGAAATCAGAAAAAGAATTTTTTTTTATTTTTTTTTTACTGTAATCTCGTTCTTTAAGATGTATGAACATTATTATCAGAGCTCTTACTGTGAAGCATCATAGCGTGTAGAGATTCTTGAAAGTGAGGGGACGTCTGTTCTTCTGTTGTCGGACAACGCATGTTTCTCGTGTGAAAATTTTCAACGTTTGCTGAAACAAATGGAGTTTGCACGTTGATATTTTCATTTAGTTCAAACGCAGTACTACAATTTAGCGATGCTAGTTCTATTTGTCGATATGTTCCTTTGTTAGTCTGCTGCATCTAAACTCTTGTTTTTAAATGCGTACCAAGTACGGGCAACAGGATATGGTATGGTTTCCACATACTTGAGCAGTATCCTGTGATGGCTCACATAGAACTTTTGTAAACAGTCTCCTTTGCAGACAGATTACATTTTGCCGGTATCCCAACCATGAATTGAAACCTGCCATCTAATTTATCTACAAGGGAGCCAACTAGATCATTCCAATTCATCCCACAAACTGCACTCCCTAGGTGAAGACAAGGTGGCGGCATGTATACACGTTGTAGAAAATTGCTCCGTAAACAACGAATTCTTATCGTCAGTGAAGTGTCGCACGTTTGGTGAAAAAATGAAAACCGGTGTTAGAACGTGCCCACCAAAACATATATGGTATCATTCAAGCTGCTTCGCGAAAGTAAATCGCAATAATGTATTTTCGTGTGACTGTAATCATCCGTGTAACGGCCAAGAAGCTGCCACTCTGAACTTGAACTATATGAGAAAAATGAACTATTCAAAGACTTAACAGCCGCTAGAAATTACATTAAATTATTAGAGAACATGATTCAGCTTCTTACTGAACCCGCTCAAACATCAGTATGTACGCCAAAAACATCGTACTCTACCAACAGCACAGAAAATGAGATAGGCCTAAATATTTACTCTGATAGCCATGGACGCGGTCTTGCGGAAATTCTCAATAATCATCATGACTTAAAAGCCTACAGTTGTGTAAAATCAGGTGCTCCAATGCAGGAAATTATAAAGGACGACATAAAAAACAACAAAAAAGCAGAAATCGTTATATTTTATTAATTGGAGGTGCCAATGATGTGTACAGGAATGAGTTACTGAATGCTGTGCACAACTTAAGGAAATTTCTGGACGGTACTAAGAAGCAGAACGTTATTGTCACTTTAGCATTCCTTGTAGACGTGACCTTATCCGCACTTCGAGTGTAAACGCTGAAATTAGGGAAGCCAACTCACAATTTCAGGAAATATGCAAAATGTTTCCAAATACAAACTTTCTTTGTACAGATTTTCTTAAGAGAGACTGCTTCACGAAACATGGGATGTATCTGAACAAAAAGGGCAAGAAACTTTTGTGTTTGAGAAAATCAGTGAAATGTTAGAGAGACCGAACAAACATATTGACAGCATGTCATTACCATTATCTCCAACAGTCTATTCTTCCAAGCATAAATTCTCAGCAAATACTCCTTCCATTAAAGACACAAAAGAAGCAGAGCCAGAAATCCTGTGTGAAGAAGGGCATACTGTGATGAGCACCCTACCTCCATCAGTTTTAAAACAAGCACCAGCAGAAGCATTTCCACAAAAAATGCTAAAAGCATCAGCAACAACAACAACAACAACAACAAAAGCAGCAACAGCAGCTACATCAACAGCAGAGCCACCTCTGATACCAGCAGCGGCAACAGAATCAATGGTAGCGGGACCAACTCCACAAAAAGTAGTAAAAACATCAAGAACAGTTAACCCTAACAACAACAAATGCAGTAACAGCTCCATGAACTGCAGAGCCAGCCACAATACCAGCAGGAAAATCAACAGCTAAAGCAACTGAACCATCATTAGCAACAGCAAAACCATCCACAACAGCAGCAGAATCAACTCCAACATTAGCAGAACCAGTACTGTCAACTAAAAAAACTTCAGACAGCAGACTGAAGCCAGGGCCTCCATCCCATCTAAATGATTTTGTAGTGGAAATCAGAAAGAGGAGGAAGCCCACAAGAGAAACAGTGATATGACCTTGGTAATGCAGAGAAATCTACAACACAGTATTTACAACTTTAAAATAATACACCAGAATGTACAGGGCTTGAATAGTTAGACGTGTTTGTAAATGAAACTATACCTGATGTTCTTGGTATTAGTGAACACTGGCTGTCTGATGCCAAATTAGAACTTTTTAAACCTCTAAACGTGGTACTACGGCGAGTGTTATACTTATAACACAGAAAACACCATTTACTTTCACTACGTAATATTTTATTGGCACACGATAAATCAAAACACAAAGAAATAGATTTCGACAATCACGGTAACAGTCATGGCGAATGTCTCACACCAACTAGTCAACAACCAAAGTAAGTAAAAACGAAGTACAAAAAAGCAAAGATATTAATATTTTATATTTTCTGGCAGTTCTGCCACAGAGCGCCCCCCCCCCCCCCCCCCGAGGAGCGCGGAGCGCATAAGAGGAGTGATGAGGAGTAAGTGATAAAGGGAAGGTACACATTTAAGGCATGACGTAATCTTGAAGTCTGAGATGTGGCCGTACGGTGCGGCCAGCACGGGTGATGGCAATAGGGGTAGGAGGATTCGGGGAAGATGGAGAAGGGGGGGTTACTCTTATAAATAAAACATTATTGGAGTCTACATAGGCTGAAATGTCATTTTGTGAAGTACCAGGAGCCACATTGAAGCACTGTAATAGCTTAATGTCTTTCCAGTCAGAGGGCACAGAATTGTTTTGAATTTCAAATAAATAAAGAAAAGTGTCCACAAGTTGTATTTTTATAGAGTCCACATCATAGTCACTCAAGTTCACTTGAAACACTAGTTCATTACTGCTGGCACTCGGCGGCGTGAAGTACAGAAGAGGGGGGCTTGATTGCAGAAAGTGTTTGATTAGCTTGTGGAGGAGGGTTAGGAAAGGCCTCTGAAGTTTCTTGCAAAACAGATTCATTATCGTGTATGTCGGTGTCGTTAAGGATCCATGCTGGTTTCAATCGCTCAATGGACACGACAGATGGTTCGTTCTTAAAGAGGATCGTATAAGTATTTTCAGAGCGTGACAGGACCCGGTATGGGCCAGTGTAGGGTGGAGCAAGGGGTGGACGCACGGCGTCTTCTCTAAGCATCACATAGTTACAAGAACTGAGGTGTGGGTGAATGAAAACTGGAGGGGTAGCATGCGATCGAGGTTGCGGAAAACGTAACTTGGTGATATGCTGTTAAACCTGTCGTACCAACTCGGGAAGTTGAGCCTCGGGAAGTAGAGGAGGATCATCAAGAAAATCCGCCGGAAGTGCGAGGTTTTCTCCGTATACCATCTCAGCAACTGACGCTTTAAGGTCTTCTTTGAAAACCGTCCTCAACCCTAAGAGCTAAAAGGACCCAGGGGAGTGCCTCAGTCCAAGAGGAAGAATGACACACGAGAGCGACCTTCAGGGTACGGTGCCATCGTTCTATCAGGCCGTTAGATTGCGGGTGATAGGCTGTAGTTCTGAATTTGTTGATGCCACACAGTTGACAGAGGCGATTAAACAGATTAGATTCAAATTGTCTCCCCTGGTCTGTGGTAAGTGAAGTAGGGCAACCAAAAAGAGACGGCCAATGGTGGACAAAAGCGTTAGCTACAGTGTCGGCCGTAATGTCCGCGATGGGGATAGCCTCGGCCCAACGTGTGGTACGATCTATCATGGTCAGTAAGTAACGGAAATTGTTAGATATCGGTAACGGACCGACAATGTCCAAGTGGACATGACGGAATCTACCTGAGGGCACAGTAAATTTGCCTAATGGTGGCTTAGTATGTTTGTGTATCTTGGCTCTCTGGCAAGGTATGCATGCTCTCGCCCACCGAGTACAATCTCTTTTTACATTAGGCCAAACGTATCTCTCTGTAATGAGGTGCGTAGTCGCGCGAATGCTCGGGTGAGCGAGATTGTGGATTGTGTCGAAAACGTCTTTCCTAAGAGCTTTAGGGACTATAGGACGAGGATGACCTGTTTTAATGTCACAATACGAAGAGCAATCATCATTAGGGAAGTAGAGCAATTTGTAAGGAAGTATCAGAGTCAGAGAGAAGGTGCTGTATCTCTGGGTCAGATAGCTGGAGCTCGTGTAAGTGGTAAGGATCAAGAGCTGTCTTCAGGGAGGACAGGCGTGACAGGTAGTCTGCTGCAACATTGTCGTTACCCCTGATATATTGAAAGTCTGAAACATATTGTAATACTAAATCCATATGGCGGAACCTTCTGGGTAGTACATCTAATGCTGGTTTGCGGAGAGCCTCGACAAGGGGCTTGTGATCTGTGTAAACTGTCACAAGTCGGGCTTCAATATCTGTACGAAAGTACTTTACGGCCTCATAAATGGCGTAAAGTTCACGATCAAATGCGGACCACTTTCTTTGCGTTTCGGTGAGCTTTTTTGAAAAGAAACGCAGGGGTGTAGTACCTGTTGGTAGGGTCTGTTGCAAAACTGCACCAATGGCATTATCGCTAGCGTCTGTGCTTACTGTCAGGGTGAGGATGAGACAGGGTAATAGCGTTCACTAAGGCGTACTTAAGCGAGTCGAAGGCTAGCTGCATGGTCTGATCCCATTCTATGTGTCTGTCGCCTGTGGTATTCTTTCCCTTTAAGGCCTCAGTGAGAGGGGCTTGAAGAGATGCCGCATGTGGAATGTGGAGTCGAAAAAAATTTACCTTTCCGAGGTATCTACGTAACTCTTTATAGGTTTGAGGTAGGAGAAGGTAAAATACACTCCTGGAAATGGAAAAAAGAACACATTGACACCGGTGTGTCAGACCCACCATACTTGCTCCGGACACTGCGAGAGGGCTGTACAAGCAATGATCACACGCACGGCACAGCGGACACACCAGGAACCGCGGTGTTGGCCATCGAATGGCGCTAGCTGCGCAGCATTTGTGCACCGCCGCCGTCAGTGTCAGCCAGTTTGCCGTGGCATACGGAGCTCCATCGCAGTCTTTAACACTGGTAGCATGCCGCGACAGTGTGGACGTGAACCGTATGCGCAGTTGACGGACTTTGAGCGAGGGCGTATAGTGGGCATGCGGGAGGCCGGGTGGACGTACCGCCGAATTGCTCAACACGTGGGGCGTGAGGTCTCCACAGTACATCGATGTTGTCGCCAGTGGTCGGCGGAAGGTGCACGTGCCCGTCGACCTGGGACCGGACCGCAGCGACGCACGGATGCACGCCAAGACCGTAGGATCCTACGCAGTGCCGTAGGGGACCGCACCGCCACTTCCCAGCAAATTAGGGACACTGTTGCTCCTGGGGTATCGGCGAGGACCATTCGCAACCATCTCCATGAAGCTGGGCTACAGTCCCGCACATCGTTAGGCCGTCTTCCGCTCACGCCCCAACATCGTGCAGCCCGCCTCCAATGGTGACGCGACAGGCGTGAATGGAGGGACGAATGGAGACGTGTCGTCTTCAGCGATGAGAGTCGCTTCTGCCTTGGTGCCAATGATGGTCGTATGCGTGTTTGGCGCCGTGCAGGTGAGCGCCACAATCAGGACTGCATACGACCGAGGCACACAGGGCCAACACCCGGCATCATGGTGTGGGGAGCGATCTCCTACACTGGCCGTACACCACTGGTGATCGTCGAGGGGACACTGAATAGTGCACGGTACATCCAAACCGTCATCGAACCCATCGTTCTACCATTCCTAGACCGGCAAGGGAACTTGCTGTTCCAACAGGACAATGCACGTCCGCATGTATCCCGTGCCACCCAACGTGCTCTAGAAGGTGTAAGTCAACTACCCTGGCCAGCAAGATCTCCGGATCTGTCCCCCATTGAGCATGTTTGGGACTGGATGAAGCGTCGTCTCACGCGGTCTGCACGTCCAGCACGAACGCTGGTCCAACTGAGGCGCCAGGTGGAAATGGCATGGCAAGCCGTTCCACAGGACTACATCCAGCATCTCTACGATCGTCTCCATGGGAGAATAGCAGCCTGCATTGCTGCGAAAGGTGGATATACACTGTACTAGTGCCGACATTGTGCATGCTCTGTTGCCTGTGTCTATGTGCCTGTGGTTCTGTCAGTGTGATCATGTGATGTATCTGACCCCAGGAATGTGTCAATAAAGTTTCCCCTTCCTGGGACAATGAATTCACGGTGTTCTTATTTCAATTTCCAGGAGTGTATTTGTTGTACTCTATCTGAGGTGGGACGAATGCCCTCATTATTGACCAAATGTCCCAGGAAAATAACCTCTGGCTTCTCCAGTTGGGATTTGTCATGATTAATCTCAACTCCACATAGTGCCAATCTATCAAAAACCTGTTGGAGGTGTTGTTTGTGTTCCTCTGCAGTTGTGGAGAAAATAATAATGTCGTCTAGGTAGGCATAGCAAAAATTAAGGCCACGTAGAATGGTGTCAATGAATCTTTGCCAGGTCTGAGCGGCATTCTTCAATCCATGAGGCATAAACAAATATTCATATAGTCCAAATGGGGTGATGATAGCGGTTTTGGGGATATCTTCTGCGTGCATCGGAATCTGATGGTATCCCTTTTTGCAATCTAACACAGAGAAAAAGTTGGCACCGAACATGGATTGTGAAAAGTCGTGGAGGTGTGGGACAGGGTAGTTATCAAGTATTGTTCTGGCGTTCAAACGCCTATAGTCTCCACAGAGTCGAAAGGAATTGTCCTTTTTGGGAACGACATGAATTGGGGAAGACCACGCACTGTCCGAGGGGCGGACTATACCCAAGTGTAAAAGTTCATTAATACATTCTTTGGCAGCGGTAAGTTTTTTTGCATTGAGGCGACGGGGGCGAGAACGGACAGGCGGTCCCTCAGTTGTGTTAAGCCGGTGACAGACGCCCATAGTAATGGCCTTGATTTTGTGAATAGGTGTGGCCGAAATACGTGGAGGGACGCAGGAAGGCACGACGTTATCGTCGGTGCGTGGTAAGTATGAAAGGGAACTAACCTGAAACACGTTATCATTGAACGGTAGTTCAGTGAAAGCTGCACTGTTCTCCGCAGAGCTGCGCTGTGCAACATCCGGCGGGGTTCCATTGACTATGGTGTCACCACAGTCTAATATAACAGTCGCGACACTCACTGCTGTAAAAGTTGTTACCGTTTGACAGGTGGAGCGACACTAGCGTTCCAAGCGGCAGGTAAGGTGAACGTCAGATGCGTCGTAAGCATAATGTTTGTTTGCATCCATTTCCTACGTTATTTCCGAATTATTCGAGTTAGTTTCTTGCCTCCAAGAGTTTGTGTAGTATCAGAAGGCATATATGTTTCTAAAAATGATTCTAAAATAAGCGCAAGTATGGACAAAAACCATGAATATAGTGGCAAGCTACAACACATTCGTGAAGAAACACTTGTGACATTGGACAGAATTGCAGCTTACCACGTCGATATCAAAAGAATATAAACACACAGAATCACATGTAAGAAGCACAAACATGTACCTCTACATGCAAAAGCGATGGACAGCTCGTTTATCGTTCTGTAGGCCTACTATTGTCGCCTGTTGCCACAAGTACGACCTTCATCTTTATATTATTCTAAGTGGGACAAGCAACTAACAAATAGTGGGAGAAATATGCTGAAAACATTATAATGAGCTGATTATATTACATTTCACGCAAAACCAAATATTTGAATAATTTTCAAACAGTCTGTCTGTAGGCACTTTCCTTGTCCCATAATATTTTCGCTCGAAGTCTAGCGATCTGCACATTTTGACACTACACACGCTTTTGTAAGACACGAACAGCTGCACTTAATCTAACCACTTCATCGTCAAAGCAGGTCTGTGTTGATGATTCTCACGAATCTGGCACTAATACATGGAGAGTTGAACTGGCTGCTTCTGTGTCATAGGACTGTTTGACAGCTTTAGATTGACTGTCGAACCTTTGTGGCAGTTTCCTCTTCATCGTCAGTTGAGGTGCCTTATTTGGAATGTCAAATAGTGTGAGTACTGCATTCCACACGGGTTTGTTATTGTCTGCGTTCATGAACTGGTTTTGTTCGAAATGTAGCGAACAAAACCTAATATTATTATACAGGTAAACCGGGTCTTTCTTCATAAGGTCTTCTCGTCTGCTATTAACTAGCCATTTTTTGCTCCTAAAACGAAACATTCATCATTTATACACATACAGTTTGCAAGTGAATCCTGACGATACACTTTAGTAACATGATGGCATATACCTCTTAGGAAACCTGAAAAAGACAGCTGTGGTGTCTTCTTCCTATTGCTGCTGCAATTTATTGCGCTACAAACGCTCCCGATGGTAGAAACCATTGTGTAAATCAAAATAAACAGTCACTATTCGATTTCACGATCGCGCCGAACTCACAGTTCAACCTACCGGCCGCTTGGGGCGCTGCTGGCGCTGAAGGCAACAAAATCTAGGCGAAGTGTCGCGACTGTTATGTTAGACTGTGGTGTCACTGCACGAAGGAATCGTTGCGCGCGCATGCGCGGCGTCGCCTGTAACAGCTGTCGCCTCTGTGTTTTGATGAAAGGCGGAAGGTGAAGCGCAGGGTGGGGGGTTGCTGGGCGGGTTGCAGGCTTCGCTGTCCGGGTCGTGGCAGGCGCTGCTGTGGCTGCGTATAAACAGCGGTGCGGTATGCAGGTCCCCTGTAGTTTCGTGCGTGTTATTACTTTTAATCTTGATCTCCTCTCTAAACCCGCGCAATTCATCAGTCAGGGTATCACAACGTTGAAGTAGCATTGCATTGTCTTCAGACAATTGGTCGATTTCAAGGCGTTGCGTAACTGAGTTCACTACGGCAGCTTTGACCTCCTCAGATAGAATAGAAACTGTCTCTTTGTCTTGTTGACAGGACGTATTCGAGCTGCATTCAGTCGGCTTGGATGGGAAAAATCTCGCCGAAAATTTTTGTTTAAAATCCACTGAGCAGAGGGCAGGTGTAATTAAGTCCGAAGAAAAGTTATGAGCAGTTAAGAAGTCCAATCCTAATACTGGCTCGTCGATTTCTACTACCGAAAATGTCCATTCATAATTATGCGTATCATCGAAGTGAATGCGAAGTTGCGTTACACCATAAACCTTTAATGAGGAATTGTTGGCTGCTCTGATTTGGTGAGGCGAATGCTTGATTGTAGAAGTGACCATTGAACGTGGAATAACGCTCTCATCGGCACCAGTGTCCACTAAAAACCATTTCTGAGAAGCTATATCCTGGATATACAAACGTCCGAGAGAATAATTCGGAAGTACCAGCCTGTGATCTGTTAGGCGACTTGACGTCACAGTGCGCCTATAGCGGCCCGCCGTGCGTGTTTGGGCGCATTGCACAAGGTGAGCGGCAATTCCTGACTGTATTACCGTAAACGGAGTGATACCAGCAGAGAGGATAAACTTGCTGATCCTGTGCTGTTACCGTTTGAAGGACGTCACTTGAGGCTGTGGTATGGGATGGTGAAGGACAGTGTGGAATCTGGTGCTCAGCCAGTGTACTCTGTCTGTTGTTTTGGAAAGATCGGCCTCTGCCACGCGGGGGAGGCGTAATATAGAGGGGGACACACGTAGATAACTTTCTTCTGTTGATTATCTTATATGCGGCGTCGGCCAGCAATAATTTCGCTTGTAGAGGTTCCCGGTCGTGTGATAGGAGCTGCAGTTAGATAGCTTGCGGCAGCTTTGCAACCCAGAAAGAAAGTAAAGCTTCATCTGGCATAGCTTTGCTATCGACGACTGCTCTGATACGTTGTGGAGTCGAGTCTTTGAGATGTACATCTCGCAGTATGTATAAAACAGACTCTTGCGTAGTCTTAGCTAGACGTTCGCAGATCTGTCGTTTTGCCAGTGCGTAACGATTTGCGGGGGCCGCCGACAGCACTAAGTCCTGTACCCATTCAGCGTGGTCCTCTAGGGCATTAATAAGCGCAATAAATTTAGCACTGTCTGAATCAATGTTTAGGGCGGTGAATATAGTCTCTGCCAAAATAAACCACGTATGCGGATTGTCCATCGTGAACCTTGGTAATTTAGTAATTTTCTCACTCTTGTGTTGTGGATGTAACAGATTTGATAGCACAGCGGACGGGAGTGGCGGAGTGTTTATGAAGCTGTCACTCGCGGCTGGTTCAAACACGGCTGGCGCGGGAGGCGCGGCAGGCGCGGCAGGCGCAGCAGCGGCTGCGGAAACAACCGGGCGGGACAACTGTCCAACCAGTAATTGTTGTCACTGAAATTTGTACCCACCTGTTTTTGTAGTGAGAATGTGTCCAAAACCGATTTATCAGCAATATATGGGGAGCTCCAAGTGATCTGTGGGCTCGAAAAGTCTGTGAGGTTCATAGTGTTGGGGCACTGTTGCACACTACATGTCACAGGGGGTTGTAAATACGACGCACTGTGAGTCACAAATTTAGGCACAGCACTCATGATTGGTTTGTTATAGACGAACGTAGAAAAAGTCAACAACCAAAGTAAGTAAAAACGAAGTACAAAAAAACAAAGATATTAATATTTTCTGGCAGTTCTGCCACAGTACTAGCTAATAAGTTTTGCAGATCTTCTATCAGAGGTGGGGGTGTGTCAATGTATGTGAAAAGCACATTTGATTTTAATTCTGTAAATGTAAGTAAATATTCATTACAAGGAACGATTGAATTATGTGTAGCATGTATAAAGGTACCAAATGATGAAATTTATGTTATATGTTTATATACACCACCATGTGGAAACTTCAAAGTTTTCTTAACAAAGTTTTGTGACATGATAGAAATGTTTTTATATCACACCTGAACAAGTTAGTAATTATAGGAGATTTCAACATAAATGTGTTAGCAGATAAGCTACACACTAGACTATTCAACAATACTCTGCTTGAGTATAATGTAAGATACCTGATAAACACTGGAACCAGGGAGACTGAAACATGCCAGTCTGCAATAGATAACATAATCACTGGTATTCATCTTAACGATCTTACATCTTCTGTTATTATAAGTGCTTTGTCAGATCACCATGCAGTAGAACTAAGTGTGCACATAAAAAAGGTTCCTACACACAGTTGCTATAGATATATTAGGATGAATACAGGCCAAAATTTAACTCATTTGAATAATATGCTAAGGAATGTGGATTGGAACAGTATTCTAACAACACATCATAGTTATGGCAGATTTTCAAGCGAACTATTCTACATTCTCAACCAAGCCTGCCCATTAATAAAAAAGAGAACTCAGTCACATGCTGTAACCCAAAACTGGATATCAAGTTCAGTCACTGAGGCTAGAGAAAAACTAAGATGGTTTGAGTATGCTATGTTAAATGACTTGAGCAATAAAAAATTAAAAGAAGAGTTCAAAAAGTATCAGAAATACTAGGTAGATCTCCTAATTTCGGAAAAACTGAAACATTTTGAAAGTGTTATTCAGAACTCAAATAATATCTCCAAAACATTATGGTCACTAGTAAATAGAGAAATAGGTAAATCTGGGAAACATACAATTGAAAATCACTTGCTGATAAACGGCACAATAGAAACTGATTAGAATAAGATAGCAGATCTGTTTAACAATTACTTTGCTTGTATTGGCTCCAGCACAAACAATGAGCTTAAAAATCATAAATACAAATTCAGAGGTAAGCCAGTGTCAGGAAGTAGATTTTTTATGCCAACAAGTAAAGAAGAAATAATTAAAATAGTGAGTAGCTTAAAGAATTCCCATGCAGCAGGATATGATGGTCAAAGTCTGGACACTCTTAAGAAATGTGTACACAAAATTGCTTCACCTGTATCAACAGTTATCAACTCTCATATGGAAGATGGTCTATTTCTGGATGAGTTGAAAATTGCTCGAGTTGTGCCTATTTTTAAAAAAGGAAACAGAAATCTAGTAGAAAACTTTTGAACCATTTCTATTCTTCCAATAATATCCAAAATCTTTGAGAAAGTAATATACATACGAATCTGGAACTTCCTGGTATGCAAAAAAGTAATTTCTAAGGGGCAGTATGGGTTTGTCAAGGGGTAATCCACCATTACAGCAGCATCCAACTTAATCAAAGGTGTCACTCAAGCAATAGATAATAAATAACATGTATGTGGCATCTTTCTAGACTTACAAAAACAATTTGACTGTGTTGATATGACCATATTGCTGGACAAACTGTGAAACTATGGCATTTGAGGCACAGCCCATAATCTGATGAGATCCTACTTGACAAACAGGAAGCAGTTTGTGTCTATTAACACGACAGAGGGGGAATATAAATCAAACACCACTGACATAAATTTTGCTATTCCACAGGGGTCAATATTAGGACCACTTCTTTTTATTATTTATTTAAAATTTCTGCTACCAGTCACTTTTTATTTTATGCTTGGTGACAGGTAGCAGAAACTTGAAATAAATAATTATCCCACACAGTCACAGTTCACAAACATAGCCATTATGGCTGAAAAGAATTACTTCTTTTTATTATTTATGTTAATGATATTCAGTCCACAACAAACCATGCAACAGCTATCTTATATGCAGATGATACCACGTTAATATGCCACAATGCAAGCTATTCACAGCTCGAAGTGGAATCCAATACTGCTGCAGGCTTAATTCTGCAGTATTTTAATGAAAACAAACTAAAATTAAACACAAATCTATCTATATTGAATTTGATCTTGGGAGGCAAAAAACTCATGAAAACCAAATTTTAATGGGTGATGAATAAATTAAAAATATAATACTCCACCAAATTTCTTGGCCTGACACTTGATGCAGAGTTAATCTGGTCTGATCATGTGAATGATATTTGTAAAAAGCTATGTACTACCATATATGTCCTAAGAAAACTGACACCTTTTTATAACATCACCACTCTGAGGTAAATATATTTTGCACTATTTGAATCCCATCTAAGCTATAGGATAGAGGTATGGGGATCCAGCAGTAAAAGTAATATGAAAACTGTACTTATCTTACAGAAGAAGGCACTTAGAATTATGGGAAAGAAATGTGCCAGGGAGTCCTGCAGAAATTTGTTTAAAGAATTTAAAATACTAATTGTTCATGACTTGTATGTGCTGAAGATTATCATTATGGCAGTAAACAGCAACAAAACATTTAATTAAGAAATACACAATCACAACACTTGAGGTAGAGAGAGGCCTCACATCATCTTTCATAAAACAACACTTTATGAGAAAAGGCCTCACTATGCAGGCATAAAACGACTGAATTGCTTCCATACTAATATCTCCAAATTGCCCATTACAAAACTAAAAACGAAATTAAAATTATGGCTCCTAAACAATCCCGTATATTCAATAGATGAGTTTCTAGATTTAATACACTCGTATGATGGAAGACCATCTACCTAAAAATATATGTAATCTCAGATCTTAGACTGTGTACACAAACTGTAAATATTTTAATCTCATATCTGAATACTGTGTCACAAACTGTAGATTCCTTTATCTAAGTATTGCAGTAACAAATTGTTTTTATGTATAGTTCATGTATGTAACATTGTTGTCTCAACTGAATATAGAAAAATTTGTGTAGATAAAAGTACCAGGCAATAATATGTAACTCTAGTAAGTAAGGCTCTGACTTATCCAGAAAATTCGAACAAAAAAAGCGTTTCTTTTTGTAATCAGTTGATGTTGGATCAAAATAAAATAAATAAATAGGTTTTTGTGTGAAGTGACTGATTCCAATTGTGTCTCATTGATGATGAAGTCATAGGAAATAGGATAGATGTTGGACTGACTCCATCTACACATTGAAAAAATGAAATTGCAAATATCTGCCCAAAAATACCAGAGAGCATGTGACTGATGACCCTTAGGACTTCTCTTGCAATTACAAAATCGGTCTATGGTGGCTTAAGATTGGTAATTATTTTGTGAATGTGGGATATGCACTTTTCTTTTTCCACAGAAATCCTAATTCTAAAGAACACAATTTTGGCTGGGAACCAGTAGGCTCAACCTGAAAACAGATAGACTTCCTGGAAATTAATAGTCCTACAAACTACAAAATGAAGAGGATTCAGACCTTGTCAATCTTAACGTTTTGGAATTAATCTCCAGACCGGAGAGCTAAATATTATTCAGCTCCTTAATGACAATATAAAATGTGACAAGAAATGTGTTACAAGTCACTTATCCTAAGTCAGTACAGAAGCGATTTAATATTATTGTTGACAATACTGTGACGTGACTACTTATGTCACTTACTCATAGTAGCTGAAAAATTGTGGATAGGGCAGAAGATTTGTTATTTCTTAATATATGTGAACGGTAATGAAGAACAGGAAAGTTTTATTCCATGAAAATGGGTGGCAGATGTGTAGCTTGGATTCTGATGATTAAAAAAATAATCCCCTGTGAAAGGTAAACTCAGTTACATGGTGTTTAATTCGATTTGGAATTAAATAATGATTCTTAAGTTTCCATAAACAAGGATTGCTTCACCTATAATAGAAGGGAATGCAAACAGCAAAGAGAACAGCTATGACTGTCCAGATTTTCTAGTCAGCACATACTTGATAGTTACCCTCTGAGCCACATATTTATAGCAATATTTGTATATGAACTCTCAGAAATAATCCTGTGATCACAGTACCTGTTATTGAGGACATAAAAGAGTAAAATTACGCTATCTCTTTCAACAGCATACATACACTGATGATCAAAAACATTTTATCACTGCCTATTATGAGACTGAATGCTGCCTGGTGGCATTACAGGCATGGGGTAGGGTAAGGAAAGCATGTAAGCAGAGCAGAAACAAATAGGGAATCATTCTACCGACAATACGAATCGCAAATGGGGGATCCATTGACGAACACAAATTCTACAAAGCACATATTATTATGGCCTGCAGCCTGGAAACAACAATCTCAAGATGGTGAAGCTGGTTGGCTATCTGCATACTACTACTGAGAGTATCTATGGAAAATGGTTGAACTATGGTGAGTCAACAAGTAGGTGACAAAGTGTTGGACACTCACACCCCATCATAGAATGTGGAGCTCAGAGGCTTGTCTGCTTTACAGAAAGCAGGATAAGAGATGATCTGTGGCAGATCAGATGACAGAGTGCAATGCTGGTGCAGTCATAACTGTTTTGGAGCATACCATTCAACACACATTGTTGAACATCAGGCTCCACGGTAGATGACCTCTACATGTTCCCAAGTTGACCTAGTGACATTGTCGTTACGGTTGCAGTGTGCAATATCATTGAGATTTGACAAGGACCAATGGAAATGCATCATGTGGTCAGATGAAAAACAGTTCTTGTTACACCAGCTTCATGGTGGATACACAGTCATCTAGGTGAATGGATGCTGGAAACGTGCATTGCACCATGGGCACAAGCCAGCGAGGCATTCACCTGGCTTACTGTGTGACATGTGGTAGTAATCAAAGGCACTGTGACAGCAGGATCCAGCAGGATAACTGGCTGTGGCACAAAGCCAAGATTATGCTACAGTGGTTTGAGAACCATGATAGTGATCTCACATTCAAGTCTTGGCCACCAAATTTACCTACTCTCAGTCTGATGGAGCACTACTATGATGCTGTCAGACAACAGCTCCAAATCCATAAATCACCAGCCCACAATTTACGGGAACTGTATGTCCTGTGCAAAGAAATCAAGCACAGCATATTTATTTATTTACTAATTTATTACTAAACTAAACTCCTCCTGCACAGGCCATGGAGGCCCAAAGGTACCGACTGGCCTTTGTGTCATCCTCAGCCCACCGGCATCACGGGATGCGGAAATGGAGGGGCACGTGGTCAGCACACCGATCTCCTGGCCATATGCCAGTTTCCGAGACTGGAGCCGCTACTTCTCAATCGTGTAGCTCCTCAGTTGGCCTCACGAGGGACGAGTGCACCTCACTTGCAGCAGCGCTCAGCAGACCGGATGGTCACCCGTGCAAGTGCTAGCCCAGCCGGACAGCACTTAATTTTGGTCACCTGACGGGAACTGGTGTTACCACTGCAGCAAGGCTGTTGGCTATTTATTTATTACATATTCCATTAATCTTTATTGTGATAAATCACGAGGATGTGGAACGAGTCATGATTACGTAACACAGATATAATACATGTATATAAAATGACAAATGATGAGTAAGCTTGATGGTTAAAAACAAATCAAAGGTATAGCTTAAGCAACATAAAACAATTACTGAAAAAGAAAATATAGTACATGGTCCAGCTTAAACAGTTAAGATGAGTTATAGCAAAACACATTAAAACAAAGCTTTAAGAATATAAATATCAATGGCAATAAAATTTACAAAAATACAATCATTGATTTAACTGCAGGTACTCATCAAGAGAGTAGAAGGAATTTCCTGTTAGATATTCTCTTAATTTATATTTAAAAGTAGGTAAGATATTAATGTGAACTTTAGTACCTGAAGGAAGAAAACTAAAAATTTTTGTGGCAGAATAATTAATACCTTTTTGCACAAGACTTAAATGTTTCAGATCCCTATATAAATCATTTTTTGACCTAGTATCATGTTTCTGACATTCACTATTAGTTTTAAAAATAGACTGGTTATTAGAAACAAAAATGATCAAATAGAATATGTGTTGAGAGGTGACGGTTAATATTTGTACCTTACGGAACAGATTTCCACAAGAATATCTTGGATTAACACCACTCATGATTCTCACAGCTCTCTTCTGTCCAGTAAATATTTTTTTTTTGGATAAAGGCTGGTTATCCCAAAATAGGCCACTTTGATAGTGTCCACGTCACCAATGGGGATGATTACATGCAAAGCATAAGTTGCCACACTGGGCCTTCTATGTAGGTCTAGGATATGCACAGACCAGTTCAACTTGCCATCAATTAGAATGCCCAAGAACTTAGATGATTCACAGCGTAGTACATTTTGTTTACCACAGTTTAAGTGGCATACTTCATTTTCTTGATAAAATGTATTAAATTGCATAAACTGAATTTTTTTTTTCAATATTTAGAGTTAGTGCATTGCACTTAAACCAGTGCAGGATGTCACAAGTACAGCATTACATTTATTTTCTAGGTCATTTTTGGTTCGACTTTCAACCAGAATAGTTGTATCATCAGCAAAAAGAGTAAAATTTATGCTTTGTGTCTGTACAAAGTGGGAGATCATTGATGAAGATAAAAAGAGCAAAGGTCCCAACCAGATGAGATGGGGCTATCATCGGGACCATTAATTATCACCTTCTGTTTTGTAGATATGATTTAATCCACTACCAATGCTACCTCTCAAGCCAGAAGAATTAGCCTTCTGTAGGAAAATGATGTGGTCTAAGCAGTCAAAGGCCTTTGACAAGTCACAGAAGATTCCAATAGGCGACATTTTATTATTTACAGACTCTAAAATTTCATTTGTGAGAGGAAACATAGCCTGCTCAGTTGATCTACGTTTTTGGAAACCAAGCTGGGTTCTGTTGAGTATGTTGCAGTTATTAAGATGTTCTACAATTCTTTTATACAATAGTTTCTCCAGTACCTTTGAGAAACTACTTGTAGTGATATTGGATGGTAGTTAGATAAATTGGTTTTGTCACCCTTCTTGAAAAGTGGTTTCACAATGCAAGCTTTAATCTCTCTGGGACAACAGCTTGCTGCATAGACTTATTAAAAATGTGACACAGGACTTGACATATGTGGTCACTACAGTGCTTTAGAATGTTAGGTGAATTTTTGTCAAAACCTGTGGAATTTTTATTTTTAAGGCCTTGAATGCATGTTTAACTTCAGTAATAGTGACAGGGGCAATAAAAATTCAGTTATATGTGTTGGGATTAGCTCTTCATAATAAACATATAGCAGCATTTAAGGAACCTCTACCACCTACATGTTTTGCTGCAGATAAGAAGTAATTTGTAAATATGTTGGATACTGTTACAGGATTATGAATAACCTCACCATTACAGCTGATCTCTATGGTATTAACATTCTTGTTACTCTTGCCTCACTCTCTCTTTATAACTTTCAAAAGTACTTTTATTTTGTTCTTGGATTTATCAATTTCATACTTAATATACAAGCTCCTGGATTTGTTTATCGCCCTTTTTAAAATTTCACAATATAGTTTATAATGAGATGTTTCAAGTGGATCATTTGATACTCTTAGGCATGTAGCTCCCTCTTTGTCCTACAAGAAATGTTAATACCTTCAGTAATCCAAGGTTTACTGGAAGAAACCTCATTGTTCTTTCTGACAGTCTTCTTCTTCTTCTTCTTCTTCTTCTTTTTTTTTTTTTTTGGGGGGGGGGGGGGAGGCCATTTCAAATACAGAAGTAAATTAATTTAAAAAAAAGGTTAAGTTTAATATTAACATCTGATGTACTATACACTGGATCAAAATCTACACTCCTGCAAATGGAAAAAAGAACACATTGACACCGGTGTGTCAGACCCACCATACTTGCTCCGGACACTGCGAGAGGGCTGTACAAGCAATGATCACACGCACGGCACAGCGGACACACCAGGAACTGCGGTGTTGGCCGTCGAATGGCGCTAGCTGCGCAGCATTTGTGCACCGCCGCCGTCAGTGTCAGCCACTTTGCCGTGGCATACGGAGCTCCATCGCAGTCTTTAACACTGGTAGCATGCCGCGACAGCGTGGACGTGAACCGTATGTGCAGTTGACGGACTTTGAGCGAGGGCGTATAGTGGGCATGCGGGAGGCCGGGTGGACGTACCGCCGAATTGCTCAACACGTGGGGCGTGAGGTCTCCACAGTACATCGATGTTGTCGCCAGTGGTCGGCGGAAGGTGCACGTGCCCGTCGACCTGGGACCGGACCGCAGTGACGCACGGATGCACGCCAAGACCGTAGGATCCTACGCAGTGCCGTAGGGGACCGCACCGCCACTTCCCAGCAAATTAGGGACACTGTTGCTCCTGGGGTATCGGCGAGGACCATTCGCAACCGTCTCCATGAAGCTGGGCTACGGTCCCGCACGCCGTTAGGCCGTCTTCCGCTCACGCCCCAACATCGTGCAGCCCGCCTCCAGTGGTGTCGCGACAGGCGTGAATGGAGGGACGAATGGAGACGTGTCGTCTTCAGCGATGAGAGTCGCTTCTGCCTTGGTGCCAATGATGGTCGTATGCGTGTTTGGCGCCGTGCAGGTGAGCGCCACAATCAGGACTGCATACGACCGAGGCACACAGGGCCAACACCCGGCATCATGGTGTGGGGAGCGATCTCCTACACTGGCCGTACACCACTGGTGATCGTCGAGGGGACACTGAATAGTGCACGGTACATCCAAACCGTCATCGAACCCATCGTTCTACCATTCCTAGACCGGCAAGGGAACTTGCTGTTCCAACAGGACAATGCACGTCCGCATGTATCCCGTGCCACCCAACGTGCTCTAGAAGGTGTAAGTCAACTACCCTGGCCAGCAAGATCTCCGGATCTGTCCCCCATTGAGCATGTTTGGGACTGGATGAAGCGTCGTCTCACGCGGTCTGCACGTCCAGCACGAACGCTGGTCCAACTGAGGCGCCAGGTGGAAATGGCATGGCAAGCGGTTCCACAGGACTACATCCAGCATCTCTACGATCGTCTCCATGGGAGAATAGCAGCCTGCATTGCTGCGAAAGGTGGATATACACTGTACTAGTGCCGACATTGTGCATGCTCTGTTGCCTGTGTCTATGTGCCTGTGGTTCTGTCAGTGTGATCATGTGATGTATCTGACCCCAGGAATGTGTCAATAAAGTTTCCCCTTCCTGGGACAATGAATTCACGGTGTTCTTATTTCAATTTCCAGGAGTGTATATGTGCCAAACGGTAATTAAAGGCAGATATAGTTTCAGTGTTCATAAGACAGGCCATAAATTACTTTGTGTACACTACCACTGTTGACTCTATTCTTGTCAATGAAAATATTATCGAAAGGCTCTCTCAATTTTGTGTAACTCTAGTGGGCCAGTTAACCATAGCAAACAAGTTGTAAGAATTCATTATATGGTCCAACTCAGTCTTAAGGTGGTTAGCAGTTAAGAAGTTGACATTAAAGTCACCTGCAACTATTAAATTTCTGGTTTTGGAGATCAGTTTGGCCAACAGAGATTCTAACTTGTTCACAAAGATGCAAAACTTCCCTGCTGGAGCTCTGTAAATTGGAAGCACAGTAAGTAACATGTCTCTGCAGTAATTTCATGTAACACAAACTTCAAAATGTTGATCTACACAACACTTACTTAAATCCAAAGGTTTATAAATGATTTTACTGTCTATATAAATTATGGCACCACCTTTCTCTTTACTTGTTCTGCAATAATGAGTAGCTTGATCATACCCACCAAGCTGCAACCCATCAGCTGCAACTGTCATGTGATGCTCAGTAAGACATAAAACATGAGGATGGTCAACAATGTTCATATTCCCCAGATTTACAGATAAAAATCTAACTTACTTTTGAGACTTTTGACATTCTGATCCTCTCATGACCTATGGACCTTGCCATTGGTGGGGAGGTTTGTGTGCCTCAGCGATACGTGCAACCACAATGGAGGGGTATCTGTTGAGAGGCCAGACAAACGTGTGGCTCTGGAAGAGGTGCAGCAGCCTTTTCATTAGTTACACGGGCAATAGTGTAGATGATTGACTGATCTGGCCTTGTAACATTAACTAAAACGGCCTTGCTGTGTAGACACTGCAAATGGCTGAAAGCGAGGGGAAACTACAGCCGTAATTTTTCCCAAGAGCATGCAGCTTTACTGTATGGTTAAATGATGATGGCGTCCTCTTCGGTAAAATATTACAGAGCTAAAATAGTCCCCCATTTGGATCTCTGGGTGGGGACTACTCAGGAGGACGTCATTATAAGGAGAAACAAAACTGACGTTCTGTGGATCGAAGTGTGGAATGTCAGATCCCTTAATCTTGCAGGTAGGATAGAAAATTTAAAAAGGGAAAGGGATAGATTAAAGTTATATATAGTGGGAATTAGTGAAGTTCAGTGGCAGGAGGAACAGGGCTTCTGGACACGTGAATACAGGTTATAAATACAAAATCAAATAGGGGTAATGCAGGAGTAAGTTTAATAATGAATAAAAAAATAGGAGCACGGGTTAGCTACTACGAACAGCATAGTGAACACATTACTGTAACCAAGATAGACACGAAGCCCACCCCTACCACAGTACTACAAGTAGATATGCCAACTAGCTCCGCAGATGATGAAGAGATTGAAGAAATGTATGATGAGATAAAAGAAATTACTCAGATAGTGAAGGGCGATGAAAATTTAATAGTCATGGGGGACAGGAATTTGACAGTAGGAAAAGGAAGAGAAGTAAAAGTAGTATGTGAAATGGAATGGGAATAAGGAATGAGAGAAGAATTCGCCTGGCAGAATTTTGCTGAGATCATAACTTAATCATAGCTAACACTTGGTTTAAGAATCATGAAAGAAGGTTGTATACATGGAAGAGGCCTGAAGACACTGGAAGGTTTCAAATAGATTATATAATGGTAAGACAGAGATTTAGGAACCAGGTTTTAAATTGTAAGACATTCTGATCACAATCTATTGGTTATGAACCGTAGATTAAAACTGAAGAAATTGCAAAAAGGTGGGAATTTAAGGAGATGGGATAAACTGAAAGAACCAGAGGTTGTAGAGAGTTTCAGGGAGAGCATTAGGGAACGATTGACAAGAATGGGGGACAGAAATACAGTAGAAGAGAATGTGTAGCTTTGAGAGATGACATAGTGAAGCAGAGGATCAAGTAGGTAAAAAGACTTGGGCTACCAGAAATCCTTGGGTAACAGAAGATATATTGAATTTAACTGATGGAAGGAGAAAATATAAAAATGCAGTAAATGAAGCAGGCAAAAAGGAATACAAACGTGTCAATGAGATCGACAGGAAGTGCAAAATCGCTAAGCAGGTTGGTTGGTTGGGTGAGGAAGCAGACCAGACAACGAGGTCATCGGTCTCATCAGATTAAGGATGGACGGGGAAGGAAGTCGGTCGTGCCCTTTCACAGGAACCATCCCGGCATTTGCCTGGAGCGATTTAGGGAAATCACGGAAAATCTAAATCAGAATGGCCGGACGCGGGATTGAAGCGTCGTCCTCCCGAATGTGAGTCCAGTGTGCTAGCCACTGCGCCACCGCTAAGCAGGGATGGCTAGAGGACAAATGTAAGGATGTAAAGGCATATATCACTAGGGTAAGATAGATACTTTCCCGAGGGCATGCAGCTTTACTGTATGGTTAAATGATGATGGCGTCCTCTTGGGTAAAATATTCCGGAGGTAAAATAGTCCCCCATTCAGGTCTCCGGGCGGGGACTACTCAGGAGGACGTCGTTATCAGGAGAAAGAAAACTGGCATTCTACGGATCGGAGCGTGGAACGTGAGGTCCCTTAATCGAGCAGGTAGGTTAGAAAATTTAAAAAGGGAAATGGATAGGTTAAAGTTAGATATAGTAGGAATTAGTGAAGTTCGGTGGCAGGAGGAACAAGACTTTTGGTCGGGCGAATACAGGGTTATAAATACCAAATCAAATAGGAGTAATGCAGGAGTCGGTTTAATAATGAATAAAAAAATAGGAGTGCAGGTAAGCTACTACAAACAACATAGTGAGCACATTATTGTGGCCAAGATAGACACGAAGCCCATGCCTACTACAGTAGTACAAGTTTATATGCCAACTAGCTCTGCAGATGACGAAGAAATTGAAGAAATGTATGATGAAATAAAAGAAATTGTTCAGATAGTGAAGGGAGACGAAAATTTAATAGTCATGGGTGACTGGAATTCGGTAGTAGGAAAAGGGAGAGAAGGAAACGTAGTAGGTGAATATGGATTGGGGCTAAGAAATGAAAGAGGAAGCCGCCTGATAGAATTTTGCACAGAGCACAACTTAATCATAGCTAACACTTGGTTCAAGAATCATAAAAGAAGGTTGTATACATGGAAGAAGCCTGGAGATACTAAAAGGTTTCAGATATATTATATAATGGTAAGACAGAGATTTAGGAACCAGGTTTTAAATTGTAAGACATTTCCAGGGGCAGATGTGGATTCTGACTACAATCTATTTGTTATGAACTGTAGATTAAAACTGAAGAAACTGCAAAAAGGTGGGAATTTAAGGAGATGGAACCTGGATAAACTGACTAAACCAGAGATTGTACAGAGTTTCAGGGAGAGCATAAGCGAACAATTGACAGGAATGGGGGAAAGAAATACAGTAGAAGAAGAATGGGATGAGGGATGAAGTAGTGAAGGCAGCAGAGTGTTTAGTAGGTAAAAAGACGAGGGCTAGTAGAAGTCCTTGGGTAACAGAAGAAATATTGAATTTAATTGATGAAAGGAGAAAATATAAAAATGCAGTAAATGAAGCAGGCAAAAAGGAATACAAACGTCTCAAAAATGACATCAACAGGAAGTGCAAATTGACTAAGCAGGGATGGCTAAAGGACAAATGTAAGGATGTAGAGGCTTATCTCACTAGGGGTAAGATAGATACTGCCTACACGAAAATTAAAGAGAACTACTTGTATGAATATCAAGAGCTTAGATGGAAACCCAGTTCTAAGCAAAGAAGGGAAAGCAGAAAGGTGGAAGGAGTATATAGAGGGTCTATACAAGGGCGATGTACTTGAGGACAATATTATGGAAATGGAAGAGGATGTAGATGAAGATGAAATGGGAGATACGATACTGCGTGAAGAGTTTGACAGAGCACCGAAAGACCTGAGTTGAAACAAGGGCCGGGGAGTAGACAACATTCCATTAGAACTACTGACGGCCTTGGGAGAGCCAGTCCTGACAAAAGTCTACCATCTGGTGAGCAAGATGTATGAGACAGGCAAAATACCCTCAGACTTCAAGAAGAATATAATAATTCCAATTCCAAAGAAAGAAGGTGCTGACAGATGTGAAAATTACCGAACTATCAGTTTAATAATGCACGGATGCAAAATACTAACGCGAATTCTTTACAGACGAATGGAAAAACTGGTAGAAGCCGACCTCGGGGAAGATCTGTTTGGATTCCGTAGAAATGTTGGAACACGTGAGGCAATACTGACCCTATGACTTATCTTAGAAGCTAGATTAAGGAAAGGCAAACCTACGTTCCTAGCATTTGTAGACTTAGAAAATTCTGAAGGTGGCAGGGGTAAAATACAGGGAGCGAAAGGCTATTTACAATTTGTACAGAAACCAGATGGCAGTTATAAGAGTTGAGGGGCATGAAAGGGAAGCAATGATTGGGAAGGAAGTGAGACAGGGTTGTAGCCTCTCACCGATGTTATTCAATCTGTATATTGAGCAAGCAGTGAAGGAAACAAAAGAAAAATTTGGTGTAGGTATTAAAATCCATGGAGAAGAAATAAAAACTTTGAGGTTCGCCGATGACATTTTAATTCTGTCAGAGACAGCAAAGGACTTGGAAGAGCAGTTGAACGGAATGGACAGTGTCTTGAAAGGAGGGTATAAGATGAACATCAACAAAAGCAAAACAAGGATAATGGAATGTAGTCAAAATAAGTCAGGTGATGCTAAGGGAATTAGATTAGGAAATGAGACACTTAAAGTAATAAAGGAGTTTTGCTATTTGGGGAGCAAAATGACTGATGGTGGTCGAAGTAGAGAGGATATAAAATGTAGACTGGCAATGGCAAGGAAAGCGTTTCTGAAGAAGAGAAGTTTGTTAACATCGAGTATATATTTCAGTGTGAGGAAGTCTTTTCTGAAAGTATTTGTATGGAGTGTAGCTATGTATGGAAGGGAAACATGGATGATAAATAGTTCAGACAAGAAGAGAATAGAAGCTTTCGAAATGTGATGCTACAGAAGAATGCTGAAGATTAGATGGGTAGATCATGTAACTAATGAGGAGGTACTGAATAGAACTGGAAAGAGGAGGAATTTGTGGCACAACTTGACTAGAAGAAGGGATCAGTTAGTATGACATGTTCTGAAGCATCAAGGGATCACCAATTTAGTATTGGAGGGCAATGTGGAGGGTAAAAATTGTGGAGGGAGACCAAGAGATGAATACACTAAGCAGATTCAGAAGGATGTAGGTTGCAGTAGGTACTTGGAGATGACGAAGCTTGCACAGGATAGAGTAGCTTGGAGAGCTGCATCAAACCAGTCTTTGGACTGAAGACCATAACAACAAATGATATTTTGATGGGAAATAATAAGATTTGTACAGCTACCATCACTGTCTGTTTGTCCATTCACACAATTTTTCCCTGTTGCACTCAAGAGTGCAGTGTGTACATTTTGATCTATGTCACAGCTGGAGGTTTGTTCACTAGTTGTCATTGGTGAGGTCGAGTTTCTCTTTGGCAGTCTTCTTTCTCTTGTAGAAAATTGTGGAACGCCCTTTTTCCTTTAAGATACTGCATCATAATTACTTTCCAGTCCTTGAGGTTCTTTGGGTGGAACTTTATCATGTGGTATTGATTTATCTTGGGAAGGTGTTTGTGATGAAATTACATCACTGCTGCTGGTTTTAGAAGAAGGACCAGTCATGTATCTAGATAATATAGTATCTTCTTTACATTTGGCAATGGCAGGGTGAGACACAGCTATACATCTGTTCCTTTCATTCACATGGTTTCCCTGGATATCTTGGCATGTCTTGGCTTCTACAGCACAACATCTGGCTTTTCTTGCCGAGCTGTTTGTAAGTGTGTTAACTACTTCACACTGTTTCCATGGGTTTGATACTGATGAAGAAATATTTCTGCATGTCTTGAGTTTTCCTGCCTTGTTCAGGTGTAGACCATGATTAGTGTAATCACGCCTTTGCAAGAATAGGCATCAATTACTTTCACATTAGCAAACTTAAATGAGAAGTTCATTATATATTCATTAAATCTGTACACTGTTTTGTTAACTTCTGTCTTGTCTTAACAGTAACGAGTGGTACATAACAATAGGTTCGTATGATCAAGTGCTGCAGTCCACTTTTCTAAGCCTGGAATAAGGTTGTTTTTCTTATGAATGTCATTTGTTCCTGCAAGGATAATAGCTGCATTGTCCCATTTGAAATTACTAGTAAGTTCTGATGCCCCTTCAGTTACACCACTGAGGTATGTATTTGATTTAACAACTGATGTTGCATAGTACCTGGGCTTCAAAAAGCCATTTAGCAAAGATGCACAGTTTCACCAATGACAGTCTGATAGTAATAAGATTTTTGTCATTGGCTGACACTCAGGTGGTCCCTTTGACAGATTTTTTGGGACATTGTCTCTTTTTACCACTCAAGAAGATTTCTCTGTTTCATTAATTTTATCATCTAAGGCACTCAAATGGTTGCTTGTATTCAGATGACATAACTGCTGAGAGACAAGATGTTTTGTTGTCTTCCTGGGCTGGTACCTAACTGTCCTGTTGTCTTGGGTTTCACATTTACTCCTTTGATTTTTGGTAGACAATTTGATATTTTCAGCTTTCAGTATTTGCAGCTCATCTAACAACATGGAAATTATTTCTTCCTTGCTGTCTTCAGTGGACACTTTTATGCAGTTATCAGATATCCAGATCTTTTGTTTTGGATCTTCATTTGCACAGTTGTAATGATAAAAAGTTTTACACTCAAAACACATGATACCTTTAATGACTTTCTTCCTGCAAGAGCAAAGCTTACTGTTTGTTTCTTCTTGAAGTGCAGTTTCATGGCTGTATGATGAAATTGGAGCTACACAAGCAATGTGTTTCGTGTTTCTTTCGACAACCTTCACAATTAATTAATTAGAGATGCACTTCCCAGCACTAAACACATTGAACTTCTTACATTTCACAGATACTTCCAATTGTTTGTTTTTGTTTGCGGAACTCATACTGATACTCATACCCATTGTCAACATGGTTTCTTGTCACATTTTATAGAAGTATCACTGTTTTTTTCAGATACTTTTAAAGCAAAATAACATGTAATACATGCCTAATTGTTTTGACTTCATTTAAAATTTAAGCCGGTTGGAACTTAAAGTACAGTTATCAGTAAAATATGTTCTTGTAGTTCAGTTCATCTGAATTTAAAACCATTGATATTTGTGAGGAGTGCATAAGACAAGTTATTGCAAAAGCTTGTTTACAAAATTTTATGGTGCTTATTTATTGCCCTCATGTTTCACATTGTAAAACACTTCAGATACAAAGTGTTATCAATCTAAATCACTGAGCTTATCATGTTAACTTGCCATTATCTCTGCACCCTAAAAAGAACATCACTCGAAAACATGGCTCTGACACTTCTGCTGTTTGGTCCTTTTGTTACAATGTGGTCAGCTTAATAAGGTTCATATACTTCTCCTGACAAGTCTTTTTTTTTCTCTCTGTTAATACCAAAGGTTTTTATAGTGCTTCACCAACTGATCATTGAGTATTATATTGATTCTAATTGCACACTTCTCACTGTTGTCATGTTTTAGAATTTTATAGGTAAAATTCTGCATAGCATGAAAATAACGTTCTACTTCACTTATGAATTTGTGACAAGACACTTATTACACTTGTGTGATTACTCTCATAGCACAGTTACTATCATCTTTATATTCTTCTTTACAGTCTTATGAACTTTGTTGGAGATGATTTATCTAAACAGTTAATTTTTTACAGCTTTGTAATGTATAAACAATATACAGTCAAAAAGTATGCCAGGGTAGAAGCGAGCTGAAACAGAGCCAATTGCAGGCAGGCAAGAGTGTTATGCATTGCAAAGCAAAACACTGCCGACAGGCATTGTGAAGCAGAGCCAGATGGGCATGGTATAGCATCAGCTGAAGCTGCAGTATGCTAGTGGAAGGATACAAGCCTTTCTTCACTTGCCATCATGGAAGTGTTTAGAATATGTTCCTTAAGCCCTAAATGAACATAGTCTGGAGCCTATAAGTACTCAGCCATTTGTGTACTACACTGCAGTGCCAAAGAAACTAATATAGGCATGCGTATTAAAATACAGAGACATGTAAACAGGTAGAATACGGCACTGCAGTCGGCAATGCCTATATAAGACAACAAGTGTCTGACACAGTTGTTAGATCAGTTATTGCTGCTAAAATGGCAGGTTATCAAGATTTAAGAGAGTTTGAATGTGGTGTTATAGTTGGCACATAGGAGATGGGACACAATATCTCTGAGGTAGTGATGAAGTAGTGATTTTCCCATATTACCATTTCACAAATGTACCATGAATATCAGGAATCCAGTAAAACATCAAATCTCCAACATCGCTTTGGCTGGGAAAAGATCCTGCAAGAACAGGACAAATGACGACTGACGAGAATCGTTCAACATGACACAAGTGCAACCCTTCCACAGACTGGTGCAGATTTCAATGCTGGGCCATCAACTAGTATTAGTGTGTGAACCATTCAGTGAAACATCATCGATGTGGGCTTTCGGAGCCAAAGGCCCACTTGTGGACCCTCGATGACTGCACAACACAAAGCTTTACGCCTCACCCAGGGCCATCAACGCCAACATTGGACTGTTGAAGACTGGAAACATGTTGCCTGGTCAGATGAGTCTCATTTCAAATTGTATTGAGTGGACAGATGTATATTGGTATGGAAACGACCTCATGAATCCACTGAACCTGCATATCAGTTAGGGACAGTTCAAGCTATTGGAGGCTCTGTAATGATGTGGGGTGTTTGCAGCTGGAGTGAGATGGAACCCCAGATACATCTAGATATGACTCTGACAGGTGACATGACATAAGCATCCTGTCTGACCACCTGTGTCCATTTGTGTCCATTGTGCATTCTGACAGACTTTGACAATTCCAGCAGTTGCGACACCCCATAGGTCCAGAATTGCTACAGAGTGGCTCCAGGAACACTCTTCTGAGTTTAAACACTTCCACTGGCCACCAAACTCCCCAGACATGAACATTACTGAGCATATCTGGGATGCCTTGCAACATGCTGTTCAGAAGAGATCTCCACTCCCTTGAACTCTTACAGATTTTTGGACAGCCCTGCAGTATTCATGATGTCAGTTCCCTCCAGCACTATTTCAGACATTAGTCGAGTTCATGGCTAGTTACGTTGTGGAACTTCTGCATGCTCATGGGGGCCCTACATCGTATTAGGCAGGTGTACCAGTTCTTTGGTTCTTCATTGTAAAATATTCTTGTTTCAGTATCACCAGCTACACCACAAGCCTGTGACACTCAGAGCAACATTCTGGAATGCTGTACAGGAGCTGCTGTTTGACTACAGGATAGGGCAGCCTGCCCCAAGTCAGGAGAGAGCTTAGTGGATACAGAAGACGAGGCAGAGGGCATGGCATTCTAGGACTTGGAGGGTTCTATAAAATCTGGGAGGAGTGGAAATGCAAGTGACACTGACATAACAAGGGATGGGGCAGATCAAGGATTTGTAGGTGTGAAGGATGGTGGAAGGATGCAGTCCCCATGTCTGGCTGGACAGGAGTTTCAGGAGGGGGAGTCTATTGTGGGCTTTGTGTTGGAACCTAAGGAGATGGGGATCCAGGTGAGGTGATGGTCGAGGGTGAGGCCAAGGTATTTCAGGGTAAGAGTATAGTGGATAGGACAACCATAAATGGTGAGGTAAAAATCGTGGAACTGGAAGGAGCAGGTGGTATGACCTATGATGATTGCCTGAGTCTCGGAAGGGTTGATGCGAAGGAGCCACTGGTTGCACCAGGTGGTGAACTGGTTGAGGTGGGTTTAAATGGTACATTGGGACCATTGAAGTGTAGCATAAAGAGCCAGGAAGGCGGTGTCATCAGCAAATTGGAGGAGGTGAACAGCCAGGGAAGGTTTGGGCATATCGGCAGTATACAGGAAGTAGAGGAGAGGGGGAAAGGGAGGAGCCTTGGGGCACGCCAGCAGTGAGATAGAAAGTACGGGAGTTGGTATTGTGGATAGTGACATACCAGAGATGATGAGAGATCAAGGAAGCAATGAGATGTACGAAATTGATGGGGAGAGCATAGGTCTAGAGTTTAAAGAGGAGCCCGGGATGCCAGACATGGTCGTAGGCATTCTGGAGGTAGAGGGAAAGAGAGAGTGATGGGAATTAAGTTGGAGGGGAAGAAGATTGGTAAGGTCAAGGAGCTGCTTGTCAGCTGAGAAGGAGGGCCAGAAGCCACAATGGTTAAGGTGGTGATGAAAACGGCAGGAGAGGACGGAGTCATAGACCTTACTGAACATGGAGGTGAGGTTGATGAGATGAAAGGAAGAGGTGTTAGAGGGGGTTTTTTGGATCTGGGGAACAGCAGGACACAGGAATTCTTTCACAGATCAGGGTAAAAGCCGGTGGAGAGGAGGACATTGTACAGGGTAACAAGGGCAGCCAGGAAGGAGCAGGGGATTCCTTGAGGTGGTGGTACGTGACACAATCATGAACAGGGGCAGTGTTGCATTAGAGGCAGAGGACAAGTTCGATGTTGTGTGCAGTGATGCGAGTGTTTATGTCTGTGGGGGGATAACTGATCCAAGTACCGGAAACTAGAGGCAAGTAGCAGGACAGAGGTATCAGTGCATTCAAGGATGGTGGGGAAGAGGGAGTAATGAAAACGGGGATCGTCAGGAATGGAGAAGAAAGGTGGGAAGCAAAATGGTTAGCCTTATTGAGGTTGTCAGAGAAGGGGCGATTGTCATGGAGAAGAGGGTAATGTGGAGTAGGATGACTACCAATAAGATGATAGAAGGCAAACCAGGACTTGGAGGAGTTGACAGGGAGGGGGGAGTGGAAGTGTGTACATGTCTGTCGCCAGTCCCGCCGTTTCTTTGCTGTGAGGAGGTTACAGATGTGTCGTCGTAATTGCCAGTGGTGGAGGAGTGTATCCCAGTTACGAGTGTGGAGAAAGGAGCGGTAGAGCCTGAAGGAATCACGGAGACGAAGGACAGCCCATGGAAGAAGCCTAGGGTGGTGAGGATGGATGAGTGTTGTGTGAACATCGGCCTCCACAGCGTGAGTGATGTTCTTCTGGAGGAAGGAAGCGGGATGGTGAAAGATAAGGCTGTAGCTTTCGACCTGTGAGACAGTGGATTCCCATTAGGCATCCCAGTCAGCGAGGTGGTAGTTGTTAACAGACGTCAGAGGGGCAGCAGGGCGGGGGACTGGAGGTTTTTTTTTTGCATTATTGAATTTCGATTTCCCTCCCCCCAGAAGGAGGGGGCAGGCTGACAGTTAATACGCTGCTCTACAGCCGACAGAAGAGTTAAAAAACGTAATCGGAAGATATAAATATAAAAAGAGCGATAAAACGATGGCGTTGTTAAAAACAGTATAGTGGCGGAAAGTTTTGGAATTTAAAATATAAAAACAGGGCATTGACGATGCTAATGAAGACACACAGTAAGAACACAGGCACAATTAAAAAAAACACAGCGACAGTCTGGTTTCTGTTCACAAGAGATAAAAAATACAACTAGTGACTGTATGGTGGCTGTTCGCAACACTGACAGGGGAAGCACAACAGTTAACATTCACTTAAAATAGCACTATAGAGGCGACAGGGCGGCAAATGGGGGCGGGGGAGGACCCACACCGATGAGGGGGAAAAAGGGGATGAGGCGAGGAAAATAAGAAAGAAAACGGGGGAGCCAATGGAGGGAGAGGACAGAGAACTTTACTCTGTAGGCGCTGTAGCGTCAGCATCTGGGACTTACTAATCGTGGCCCATGCAGAGGAACCATATGTTAGTGAGGGTAGTACAATGGAGTGATACAGCCGGAGCCTGGTATCTAACTAAAATCAGCTCTCGGCTGGAGAAGAGCGGGTACAAGGCACTAGTCAATTTCAATCCTTTATGGGCGATATATTCTGCGTGGCGGTGGAAAAAAAGTTTCTTATCCAACCAGACCCAGAGATACTTGGTATCTCGGGCTCACGGGACCTGGACACCCCCGATTGAGATGTTGTGGTGGAGTATAGGGCGCCGTTTAGTGAAATACAGTGTCGTAGTTTTGGCGGCATTTAGGGTGACTGTTGCCTTTGGAGGCGAGCAATGAGTTGATCAAGATTGCAGCCGATCGTACAAAGCACTGTGTCATCGGCATATTGTACCAAACGGCAGTGGCGGTTGATGGGCATGTCATTGACAAAGACATTAAAAAGAAGAGGGGACAGCTAGAGCCCTGAGGGGTATCCCTCGACATGTGGCGTACACTGGAGTGCTTTCCCCACTGAGCAATGAGGAAGGTCCTTTGGTGGAGCAGATCATCCACAATCTTAACGTAGATGTCAGGGATGGTACTTTGCATCAGCATCTTATACACCAGGTTGCCTTGCCAAATCTTATCATAAGCGTTCTGCACGTCCAAGAAGACCACTGCCGTCGACATGCTGGAGTTAAAACCCTTGCTGATGTGCTCCGTGATCCAGAGAATTGTAGTTCAGCAGACAGGTGTGAGGTAAACCCAAACTGTTTGGGATGGATCGTTCCTGTTGCTGCCAGAGGCTTGGAAATGCGGTAGAGTATGAGAGACTCCAGGACTTCCGCAACGGTGTTCAAAAGGCTGATGGACCTGTTGTTGGTAGGGATCTTAGGGTCCTTCAAAGGCTTTGGGATCACAATAAGCTTTACCTGTTTCCACTGTGGAGGGAATAGGCCACTCTGAAGACAACAGTTCAAGATAGATGGTGAATAGGACCAGGGGTTTACATGGTAGCCAACAGAGATGTTCGTTGACGATCCCATCCAGGCTGGGGGCCGAATTACCATGTTTCCTACGGAGGATTTGGAGCACTTCTGCCGTGGATGTAAGACGAGGGGCTATAAGCCGTGGTCTGTTTCGGAAGGCAGCCACAGCCCTCAGGATATCTTGGTCATCCTGGACTTCATCAGGCGTGGAGTCCAGAATGAGCAGTTGGTTTTGGGCCTCAAATGCATCAGCCAGAGTTTCCACCACATGGAGGGCATCATAGTGAGACCAGCGTCCGTCTGGATGGGGTGGTGGGTTCACAAGGTGATACGACAGAGGGCTCAGACGACTGTCCAGTCCGATTTATGATGGAGGAGAAAGGTGGACATCCTATCCTCCCACTGGCGATCAAACTCCCTTTGGAGATGCTTCATTCAGTGCTTGTCCTGAGGGTCACAGTATTGCTTCCACTGGTGGTGCTAGCAGTTCTTCTGGATTTTCAGTTCACAATAGAAAGTAGGTAAATCATCCAGTGAGGTTAGAGCCCCAGGAACGAGGGAAGTGGAGACTTTTACTGTACGCTGGATTTTCAAGGTGAGGTAGTCAACCACATGAACAAGACTGGCAGGAGTCATCAGGTCTAGGTCTGGCCAGGTGCTGTTTCTGAGGATCCTTGCAAATTTGTCCCAGTCAGTAACTGTGACAGTAGAACAGATGTCAAAGGACAATGCAACATCGGTAAGGTGACATGGTCAGAAGTTAGGTCATGTACTGTTTACAAGGAAAACTGTACCGCAACGTTTTTAAAATTGGCCACATCCAAAAAGTCTGGTTGGCAGTTGGAGCAGACTGGCATGTGTGTAGGAGTGTGAGGGGCATAGATGGGCATTGCCAAGGTACCTTCCAGATCAAGGAGGAGGAGACTTTGGGATTGGCGACATGAGAACGACACGCTGGATGTTTGGCATTGAGATCAGCTCCAATGATAAGCTCGTCAAATGACATCAGCTTGCAGAGATCTTCCTCAAGGAGGGGTTGGTTAGGGCTCAAATAAGCTGCAGCAAATGTGATGGCCCCAAGGCGGGTGGAGACAGCGATAGCTGTGGCCTCTATGCAGTCCAGTGGCTGAAGAGCCTCTTGGTTGTGGACCAATGCATTACAGAGGAACACGGCTATGCCTCCACCATGACGATTGAGCCAATCAGTCCGATAGCAGACCATGTTGCGTAGCGAAACTCGTCGGTTGGCTTGTGTTTCAGTAACAAGGAGAATATCGAGATGGTAGTCATGAATGAAGGCATTCAGTTCAGTCTTCGTCCTTTTGATACCACTGGCATTAAGGATGCAGATGACGAGATCCTTAGGGGGATGGTGGTCGTGTGGTGGGCGATCCACCATTATAATAGAATCTGACTGAGTACTTCAACCAGGGTGATGACCTTCATGAGCCCATCCTCCAACCGACGGATTTTTTGAGCCATGCCACGAATAACCGCGCAGATGCAGGGTTTCGTGAAAAAGGAGACTACCTGTAGGATTTCTCACAAGTTGTCCCGAAAGGATGTGTCGGCTTCCACAGCTGGGGGTACATCCCAGATGGGCTGCTGGACCCTGTGACAAGCAGGTGCAGGAGTTGGTGCCGGCGGAGGAGGTAGCACCCTGACAGGTTGAGCCAGTTCAGCAGGTGGTCGTGAGGATGCTGCAGCTGGTCTTTTCGTTTGGTAATCGTTATCGGCTGCCACAGGAGATGGAGACCGAGCCACATCAGCAAAGGCAGGCATATGGGACTGAACCGAAGGGGGCTCCTGTGTTGCAATTGCAGCTGGAGTATCAACATCAACCATCTGAAGTACCTCAGGTTGGCTACGGACGAGGGGGAAATGTATGAAGTCTTGCAGGGTGGAGGCAGTCTATTCGACTGAGGTTTCTTCCTGGGAGGGCAGGAACACTTTAACATCTTTTGATACATAGGGCAACCCTTCCAGGAGGCCAGGTGGTGGGGGTCATGAGAAGTGCTCTGACATCTGGCACACGTGGGCTTTTCCAAGGCTGGGAGGGTGTACGTCTCCGATGCATGCAGTCCAGCACTCTTGACACACAGCAATGGCAAGGAACAATAATTAGCAGTGTGGCACAAGCGCTGGTACCTATGGTAAATGGAGGGTCCGGCATGTCCTTCATAGGATTCAATGCGCACTTTAGTGCTCAGAAGATACCGGATTTGGTACATCCTTTCAGTATCACATCTTCTAGAGAAGGAGAGCACATGTGTGGAAAATGGGATTAATCTCCGGGTCTCAGAGTCCTTCTTGCTGTATTGATGGACCAAGGGGTCCATAAAATTGAGACAGAGCAGTTTGCTCCTGACATCCACTTCCGTAACTTCAGGTGGCAAGTCTTTAATGACAATTTTCATCTTCCTGTCACCAGAAACTCGATGAGTGTAATAAGGCATTGCCTGTGATTTGATGAAGTCAAGGACAGTAAGGTAATCTCTGTTATCAAGGAGGTACTGGACATGGTCGTTCTGAAAGACAGCCCGCAATTGGCCACGCATGAGGCATTGCAGTTCAGCGTTCAGCTTTAGGTCATTATTTGGATGGTACACCGCAATTGGAGGGATTTTCTCCTTCTTCGTTTGCACAGACACTGGAGCCTTAGAAGAAGAAGGAGCGCGATCTACGTCCATGGCATCATCAGGTGAGGGCTTCACTTTGAGCAGGTGTGTCAGATATGAAACCACCGCTGCCGCAAAAAGCGCGTTTGGATGTTCTGTGACGGCGTGGACTCACAGGAGTGAAGTCATCAGAAGGCCTGTCAGGCCGGGTAGATGGAGTGGATGCAGTAGCACTCGGTAAGGCTGCAAATTGTTGGTGCTTTGGTGGGGCTGACAGCGCAGCCTGAGAGGAGCGATTGCAGCAGGTGCGACTTTCCCTGGAAGGGAGGCATCCGAGGCAGAGCCATCGCCACTGCAACGAGCATGAGCGGACGAGCAGTAGGATATCTGGTGACGGTGTGATCGGTCAGGGGTTACGGCCTCAGAAGGCCCTTCCGGTTGGTGAGAGGAAGTGGACGGAGCAACCCAAAGAGGTGGGTCCAAGTGGAGGTGAGTTACAGCAGGTGTCTGATTCGACAGGAAATGACAGCTGGTAGGTGAGAGGTCAACCACCAGGCGAGCAGGTGGACTGTCGACGATGACGGTGATGGGCGTCCCCGCATTCGGGGGTGCGGGAGAGGCACACTTCGATTGGTGTCAGTGCCGGAGGTGACCAGAGACCTTTGGCGTTCGGCCCACCACGCACCGTCCTTAGCTCATTGGGAGGTGGTAGTATGGGTGCCACCGGCAGCACCACATTGCCACGCAGGGTGGTGGAGGAGTCGCCTTGCCGCAGCCTCGAGGGCCGGGCGTTATCCATAATAAACCCTGGATGTAACGGTGTAGTCAGGTTGGTATCTACAACAACGCCGAAAAAGACGCACACCACAAGTAACACCTAAGAACGCAGTAACAAATCATATCGTATGAAATGACAACACAATGCTGTAGAGAATACTCGTGAACGTAACGAAAGGTCTATACGCACAATCGCAAGGAATTGTGCAGTGAACACTACGGGACTCCGACCCGTTCTTGAGGGACTAGAATTTGGGAGAGGGAGTTGGTTGAATGTCACTCCGTTCACGTGTTCAGACATACATCCTACCTGAATACGAAAACTTCAATGCTTACATTTTTTCGATATACACTCCTGGAAATGGAAAAAAGAACACATTGACACTGGTGTGTCAGACCCATCATACTTGCTCCGGACACTGCGAGAGGGCTGTACAAGCAATGATCACACGCACGGCACAGCGGACAACCCAGGACCCGCGGTGTTGGCCGTCGAATGGCGCTAGCTGCGCAGCATTTGTGCACCGCCGCCGTCAGTGTCAGCCAGTTTGCCATGGCATACAGAGCTCCATCGCAGTCTTTAACACTGGTAGCATGCCGCGACAGCGTGGACGTGAACCGTATGTGCAGTTGACGGACTTTGAGCGAGGGCGTATAGTGGGCATGCGGGAGGCCGGGTGGACGTACCGCCGAATTGCTCAACACGTGGGGCGTGAGGTCTCCACAGTACATCGATGTTGTCGCCAGTGGTCGGCGGAAGGTGCACGTGCCCGTCGACCTGGGACCGGACCGCAGCGACGCACGGATGCACGCTAAGACCGTAGGATCCTACGCAGTGCCGTAGGGGACCGCACCGCCACTTCCCAGCAAATTAGGGACACTGTTGCTCCTGGGGTATCGGCGAGGACCATTCGCAACCGTCTCCATGAAGCTGGGCTACGGTCCCGCACACCGTTAGGCCGTCTTCCGCTCACGCCCCAACATCGTGCAGCCCGCCTCCAGTGGTGTCGCGACAGGCGTGAATGGAGGGACGAATGGAGACGTGTCGTCTTCAGCGATGAGAGTCGCTTCTGCCTTGGTGCCAATGATGGTCGTATGCGTGTTTGGCGCCATGCAGGTGAGCGCCACAATCAGGACTGCATACGACCGAGGCACACAGGGCCAACACCCGGCATCATGGTGTGGGGAGCGATCTCCTACACTGGCCGTACACCACTGGTGATCGTCGAGGGGACACTGAATAGTGCACGGTACATCCAAACCGTCATCGAACCCATCGTTCTACCATTCCTAGACCGGCAAGGGAACTTGCTGTTCCAACAGGACAATGCACGTCCGCATGTATCCCGTGCCACCCAACGTGCTCTAGAAGGTGTAAGTCAACTACCCTGGCCAGCAAGATCTCCGGATCTGTCCCCCATTGAGCATGTGTGGGACTGGATGAAGCGTCGTCTCACGCGGTCTGCACGTCCAGCACGAACGCTGGTCCAACTGAGGCGCCAGGTGGAAATGGCATGGCAAGCCGTTCCACAGGACTACATCAAGCATCTCTACGATCGTCTCCATGGGAGAATAGCAGCCTGCATTGCTGCGAAAGGTGGATATACACTGTACTAGTGCCGACATTGTGCATGCTCTGTTGCCTGTGTCTATGTGCCTGTGGTTCTGTCAGTGTGATCATGTGATGTATCTGACCCCAGGAATGTGTCAATAAAGTTTCCCCTTCCTGGGACAATGAATTCACGGTGTTCTTATTTCAATTTCCAGGAGTGTAAGATCTGTTAAGTAACAAATCGTGGATATGCGCTCATAAAATTTCTCTGTATGAAAACAACTCTACCAAAAACTCTGGCAAAGCATTTTGTGTGTGTGTGTGTGTGTGTGTGTGTGTGTGGTGCTGAAGTCTGATCAACTTCGTTGATTTTTACTTCTATAGGGAATGGAAAGAGTAAAAATTTGTGCTTTATTTATTTATTCTTCTTTCAGCTTTAGTTTGGGCACACAGAGGGGTCCTTTAAGTTGCTGCTTTTGGTGTGTGTTTGAAAACAGTGTGTAGAAGTGCTAAAGGACTTTATGTCCGTAAATTATGTAGAATTATGTATAATTATGTAGGGATAACATTTACGGGGGCTCAAATACTATGCCTTCGGTACTTTATATTTGTGGTTGCATGAGGATTCTACCATACCTACTGTGCTGAGTTGTGGTGTACTGTCGTGTATCATGTCCAGCTTCTGACATAAGGTTCGTGCCTTCTCCTTGACCTTGTCTGAGAGATCCACCATTGGGCTCCAGTGATCCGTAGTAGGCATCTGCTTTGCATAACCTGTAACTTCTTGTAGTTAGTGGCACACATAGTGCCCCATGAGGTCGATCCATACAAAATAAATGGTTCGACTGTGGCACGGTACAGCTGGAGTTTCGTGCAATGGCTGAGGTACGAATTCTAGGGTTAGTCTGTGAGGTATCCTCGTCAGTTCCCATGGGCGGTGGACAGAAACATGTAAATCCTCAGCCAGTGCAAACAATATATGTCCTTTTGGATTAGTCTTACAGGAATTCCAGGCAACATGTTTACTATTAAGATACCCTCCAAGGAGGATCTTGTCGTAACCCTCTGTAACTGCGTAAAGATCTACTGGGTGGAGAGGATTCTTTGCGCTACGGTAACCTGAAATATACGTGATGTTTTCAAGCGTCATGCGGATTGTTACTGCCGTGGCCTCTAAAGTCTGGAGTTGGGGTAATGTTCTTGGTGGTGACAAATGCATTTTTTGACGAGAGCTGCGGTCCCTCCACCCCGTTGGTCCCGTCTGTCAGGTCCGGTAGATGTGCATGATCCTCAAGGGGAGGTCAGCTGGCTCATGGAGATGTGTTCAGAGACAAACGCTATGTCTATCCTGTGTCGATGTAAGAAGGCCGTGAATACTGTTTTCTTCAGTTTCAGGCCGTTGGCATTCCAGAAGCAGAAGTTGAGATTCCTCGTGTGTTACTGTCTATCCGTTTAGGTGTTTGAAAAGCTGTCAGTACGCTTTCTACAAGCGAGAGAATAGACGTCAGCTTCTGCTGGGGGTCGGTGAGTAGTTGAACAATATCCGTTAACGCTCGTGTAAAGGTCGTCGACCAGGCAGGTGATGTCCCGCTGGTGTTGCCGTCAGTGTATGGACATATATTGCTTCGTAGTAAGAGCGCTGTTGTCTTTCCCAGTTGTGGTCCAGAGGCGATTGTTTCCACAGGGAGAAGTGCCGCTTGTTGTTGGATGGCCTGAATTGCCGCCATGGCCGAGTTCTTGACAATCATAGGCCGTTGTGGGGTCGACTTCTTTGATGTCCTTCTAGTATATTTCCGTAGGAGTTCTTGAAATTTGGGGCAGCCACGGTAGGTCGCTGGGTGTTCTTGTTCACAATTGGCGCACTTAAAGGGGGCGCCGTCCTAGGATGGGCACAATTCGATGATTTGTGGAAGCCTCCGCAGCGGGCTGGCATGCTGCAGTAGTCCGCCGTATGCTCGAAACGTTGACAATGTCGACACTGAACTGGTCCTTCTCTACTATTATAGGTTTCGATTATCACTAGTGTGTAGAGCAGGTACTTGGCATCATATATCTTGTCACTGTCTTTCCCGGATGGGAGGGTGACTCGGTACACAGGTTGCGGTTTCAGTTGTTTCGTCTTATCGTCGCGTTCCTTGAATTGATAGACTTGTAGCACTTTGAAACCTTTTTCCTTGAGGACATAGTAAAGTTGTTCTTCGGTAACTTCAGGCAGAAGGCCTTTGACAACTAATTTCAAGTCTCTGTCGTCAGGTGCTTGGTACGTAAAATATGAAAAGCTGTGGGTCGTGAAGAATTTTATTGCACGGCTTTGGTCTTCGAAGGACTCAAAGTTGTATTTGATGCGTGCTTTCTGGAATATAGTTTTAAGGTTGCCCTCTAGAAGGTCGTTGAGCTTTTCGTTGAGGTGAACATAATCCTTCGTGTAATAAATAGTGACTGGGGGCACTATGAGAAGCACATTCTGGTCTCTGTCCACCGCTTCTGCGGACTAGAAGTTTGTGTCTGTGGCTTGTTGGTGGATGATGGAGGCGTCAGTGGGGCGAATTCGTTCGTTGTGGGGATGGCTTCTGTTCGCCTCTTAGCCGGGTTGGCTAGATCCTTGGCTGTTGTGTTGCTTCTGCGCCGTTTGTTGTGTACAAGCGTAAAGTCCCCCTCTGCGTGTGTGGAGTCGATGTAGTTTTCTGCTGCAAAGGCCGCTGCCATCTCCGCGTCGTCGTCTGTTTGGTGGGAGTGCTGTGATTCGACATCTGAGTCCATAGCTGGAGATGCCAGATAGATGTCGTTATCCTGCTCTTGCGTTTCCCGTGAATAGCGGATAAGGCGTTGTATGTCCTTCAGCGTTTCTTTGTCTTCCTCCCGACATATATCGTGTCTTGTGGCGTAGACCTGGCGGTCGTCTTCATTGGTGCGTCCGTCGTGGTGTGACGTATGGCCGACCTCCGAATACGGTTTCGTCGTGTGGTGTGTAGTCTTCTGCGGTCGAATAGCGCCTGTCCATCGTCGTTCTTGACGTTCTGTCCTGTCATGAACCGGTGCCGTAGCCTGGGTCGTCAACCTGGGTTCCGTCCTGTGTGGAGCGGCCGCTGGGGCGTCCGGAGGGCCAGGCCCAACCGACCGATCAGCGGCCGACTCCGTCGCATCCGCGGCGGCTGCCCCTGCCGCGCGTGCATCATCCTCGCTCGTTGGTATCGCACACTCAACTGTCTGGCAAAGCATTCGACTTTTGTGTGTGTGTGTGTGTGTGTGTGTGTGTGTGTGTGTGTGTGTGTGTGTGTGTGTGTGTGGTGGTGCTGAAGTCTGATCAACTTTGTTGATTTTTACTTCTGTAGGGAATGGAAGGGGTAAAAATTTTCTCCTTATTTATTTATTCTTCTTTCAGCTTTAGTTTGGGCACACAGAAGGGTCCTTTAACTCGCTGCTTTTGGTGTGTGTTTGAAAACATGTGTGTAGAAGTGCTAAAGGACGATATGTTCTTAAATTATGGAGAATTACCTAGGGATATCATTTACGGAGGCTCAAATACTATCGCCTTCGGTACTTTATATTTGTGGTTGCGTAAAGGCTCTACCGCACCTACTGTGGTGAGTTGTGGTGTACTGTCACGTATCATGTCCAACTTCCGAAATAAGGTTCGTGCCTTCTCCTTGACCTTGTCTGAGAGGTAAGATTCGCTTAAGGCTCGATGAATGTCATGATTTCGGATCCACCATTGGGCTCCTGTGATCCATCGGAGGCATCTGCTTTGTACAACCTGTAACTTCTTGTAGTTAGTGGCACACGTAGTACCCCAAGAGGTCGATCCATACAAAATAGATGGTTCGACTGTGGCATGGTACAACTGGAGTTTCGTGCGTTGGCTGAGGTATGAGCTCTTCATAAATGGGAGGAGAGCTCCCAGCAGTTTGAGGCCAGACGTCTTCTTCTCCATAATGTGATGACTATACAACAATTTGGCGTCCAGATGCACTCCCAGGTATTTTACAGTTGTTGCCCAGGGGAGTGGCTGGTCTGATATCCGTAGGCGTTCATTGACGATGGGTCTCCGACGTGTGAAGACAATAACTTTCCCAGCGTCGGCAGTAAACTTATGGGTCTGTAGGTGTCAGGGTGTGAGAGATCCTTGCCCAGTTTTGGTATTGGCACTATTCTGGCAAACTTCCATGCCTCTGGGAAGTATCCAGTCCTGAGGCAGCTGTTCACTATCCTGGTGAGAAGCACAACAGGCTTTCTCGGGAGGTGTTTCAATTCCGTGTTGCTGATTCTATCTGCTCCAGGTGAGGTGTGTTTGCTATACTTGATAATCCTCCGAATTTCCTCCGGCGTTGTCAGCCGGGGCATAGTGTTAGTCGGGGCGTCAGGAATAGCTTCCCATTCCGCCGCTGTGTCCTCCTCTGCACGGTGGAGTGCATCATCTCCATCCTCCGTGGGGGGCGTAGTCATCTGTTGTTGGTAGGTATCCGCATACAGCTCCGCCTGCGCCAGTGAGTCGTACAAGAGGCCATGGGGTCCTCGAATTGCCCTTTTGGGGGGCTGTTTGCTGTCTGAGACTTTTAATTATTCGCCATTCATCTTTGGTGCGTAATAGAAAGTTGTCCATTTTGAGTTCCCACATGTGTTGCTTCCAGTCCTGAACCTTCCGCCGGAGTTCTCGGATTAGTCTGTGAGTCTCCCGTCTATCGTCCGGATGGCGGTAATGGACCCATCGTTTCCGAAATCGATTGCGTCTTGTCTTAAGTTCTTACAATGGTGGTGGAAACTCGTCATAATTGACTTCTGGTTGCAGGTGCTCCGTGAGTGCTCGTTGTTTCGCATTGTTAATCTTCTTCGTGAGTACTGCGACTGCCACATCAATCGCTTCTCTGGTAGTAACAACCTGGGTTGGTCGCACATTGTTGTTGAGGTACGCTTGGAACTGCTGCCAGTCATAAGTTCTTGTCGTCGGCAGTGGGAGTTGCAAAGTAGCCCTCTCTATGAGTCCTAACACCGGTGTGTGGTCCGACGAAAGATCATCCAGCGTCCGCAGATGGAGAGTCGGGTTGATGTTCTTGATTATGGTGATGTCTAGAACATCAGGGTCTTTTGTCTGGACGTAAGGTATCCTCGTCGGTTCCCGTGGTCTATGGACGGAAACATCTAATTTCTCAGCCAGTGCAAACAACATATGTCCTTTTGGGTTACTCTTACGGGAATTCCAGGCAACATGTTTACTATTAAGATCCCCTCCAAGGAGGATCTTGTCGGAACCCTCTGTAACGGCGTAAAGATCTTCTGGGTGGATAGGCTTCTTTGGGCTAAGGTAAGCCACAATACAGGTAATGTTTCCGAGCAGCGTGTGGATTGTTGCTGCCGTGGCCTCTAAAGTCTGGAGTTGGGGTAAACGTTCTTGGTGGTGACGAATACATTTTTTGTTCAGAACTGCGGTCCCTCCACCCCGTTGGTCCCGTCTGTCCGTCCGGTAGGTGTGCATGTTCCTCAAGCGGAGGTTGGTTGACTCGCGGAGATGTGTTTCGGAGACAAATGCTACGTCTATCTTGTGGTGATGTAAGAAGTCCGTGAATTCTATTTTCTTCAGTTTCAGGCCGTTGGCATTCCAAATGCAGAAGTTAAGATTACTCGTGTAATGCCGTCTATCCATTTAGGGTGTTTGAAAAGCTGTCAGTACGCTTTCAACAAGCGAGAGGATAGACGTCAGCTTCTGCTGGAGGGCGGTGAGTAGTTGAAGAATATCTGTTAACGCTGGTGTAAAGGTGGTCGACCAGGCAGATAATGTCTCCGCTGGTGTTGGCGTCTGTGGATGGGCATGTATTGCTTCGGAGTACGAGCGCTGTTGTCTTGTCTGTCGTAGAGTCACTCTGGGTGCCGGTTGTGGTCGAGAGGCGATTGTTTCCACAGGGAGAGGTGCCGCTTGTTGTTGGGTGGCCGGAATCGCTGCCATGGCCGAGTTCTTAACAATTATAGGCCGTTGTGGGGTCGACTTCTTTGGTGTCCTTCTAGTATATTTCCGTAGGAGTTCTTGAAATTTGGGGCAGCCACGGAAGGTCGCTGGATGTTCTTGTTCACAATTGGCGCACTTTGGGGGCGCCGTCCTAGGATGGGTACAATTCGATGATTTATGGGATCCACCTGTAACACCTCCGATTTATTGATCTCAACCCGACCTGATCTGATCGAATAGCAGCCCAAATAATTATAAATTAATGTGACCGTGTACCTAATGGGGTTGGCCTTCGGAATTGACTGCTGCGGAGTTGTTACTTCCTAGTTTGTCCTTCTCAAATGCTGTAATAATGAAATGTCTGGTAACAAGAAGAACACCAACACTGCTTCACTAATCAAGAACCTATATTCGTCTCAAAAACACAAAAAGAAGGAGACAGCCACTGCCTTCGTCATACATATTTAATTACGGCTAATCTCAGCACAGGCTTCTTCGTTATTCATTATCGTCACACGATAATACAATCACTGCAAATCCAACACTGCAATCCAAAATGATGCCGGCGCGGTAGACGCGAAACCAAAATATCGGCACAGAAATATCACTGATCACTCTCGTAATTATACTTCTTCACTTCCCCCGTATTATTCTAGCACAAAGGGGTTAAACCGCGGCGATGGCCACTCCCTTTGTCGGTAAAGCCTTGCATTATAGCAACTGGCCTCCACACAGCTCGGCCCGCAACATGGGACTGACTCAACTCTACACTCGCTCTCGCAACAGGGCACTATCGATTGTTTGCCCTATCGACCTGTGCCGAGTGCAAACTTATAGTAAGGGCCTACGGACCCCTTACACACCGCAGCGGACGCAGCATGCTGGCATGCTGCAGTAGTTCGCTGTATGCTCGAAACGTTGGCAATGTCGGCACTGGACTGGTCCTTCTTTACTATTATAGGTTTCTATTATCACTCGTGTGTAGAGCAGTTATTTGACATCATAGATCTTGTCACTGTCTTTTCCGGATGGGAGGGTGACTCGGTACACAGGTTGCGGTATCAATTGTTTCGTCTTCTCATCGCGTTCCTTAAATTGGTAGACTTGTAGCACTCTGACGCCTTTTTCCTTGAGGGCATAGTAAAGTTGTTCTTCGGTAACTTCCGCCGGAAGGCGTTTGACAACTACTTTCAGTTCCCTGTCGTCTGGTGCTTGATGCGTAAAATAGGAGAAGCTGTGGTTCGTGAAGAATTTTATTGCACGCCTTTGGTCTTCGAAGGACTCAAAGTGGTATTTGATGCGGTCCTTTTGGTATATAGCTTTAAGGTTGCCCTCTAGAAGTCCGTTGAGCGTTTCATTGAGGTGAACGTAATCCTCTGTGTAATAAATTGTGACTGGGGGCACTTTGCGAAGCACATGCTTGTCTCTGTCCACGGCTTCTGCGGCATTAGAAGTTTGTGCCTGCGGCTTGTTGGTGGTTGATGGAGGCGCAGCTTGAGGTGTCAGTGGGGCGAATCGGTTCGTTGTGGGGATGGTCTCCGTTCGTCTCTTAGCCGGGTTGGCTAAGTCCTTGGCTAATGCGTTGCTTCTGCGCCGTTTGTTGTGTACGAGCGTAAAGTCCCCCTCTGCGTGTGGGGAGTCGTTGTCGTTTTCTGCTGGAGAGGCCGCTGCCATCTCCGCGTCGTCGACCGTTTGGTGGGAGTGCTGTGATTCGACATCTGAGTCCACAGATGGAGATGCCAGACAGGTGTCGTTATCCTGCTCTTGCGTGTCCCGTGAATAGCAGATGAGGCGTTGTATGTCCTTCAGCGTTTCTTTGTCCTCCTCCCGACATATATCGAGTCTTCCGGCGTAGTCCTGGCGGTCGTCTTCATTGCTGCGTCCGTCGTGATGTTATGTATGGCCGACGTCCGAATACGGTTTCGTCGTGTGGTGTGTAGTCTTCTGCGGTCGAATAGCGCCTGTCCATCGTCGTTCTATCCTGTCATGAACCGGTGCCGTAGCCTGGGTCGTCAGCCTGGGATCCGTCCTGTGTGGAGCGGCCGCTGGAGCGTCCGGCGGGTCAGGCCCAACCGACCGACCAGCGGCCGACTCCGGCGCGTCCGAGGCGGCTGCCCCGGCCGCGCGCGCATCGTCCTCGCTCGTCGGCATCGCGAATTCGACTGTCGGTTCTGTGCATGGCGGACTCCCTGTGAAGCATTCGAGAACACCAGGTGTAGCTCAAGTAGTTCATGCAAAACTCTGTAGATGGCGAGCTGTATGCACGACAGTATGAGCTCATTAAATATTTAACTTTCTTTTTCACAGTATAAGAGTCCACTGCATATTTTGCAAACATTTAGAGTTAAAATTCTAAAGGATAATGATGGATGACATGTCAATTGTTACGACTAAGAGAAACTGTGACGAACTGATGCATTCTTGATATCAGTAGACCTTGAATTCTACTATAAATAATTGCTTTTACACACATCCACTGACACGACAATTTTGCCTTTTTACTATTTTCTCGAGTTAGGGTTAATTTTAATTAATTAACCCCCACAAATATAATGCGAACGTAATATACCTTCTGATCCCTGGGTGGAATTACCTATTATCCACACATTCAGGTTGTAAGTCGTATGAGAGACTAAAAAAAAAAATCTGGTAGGACATACTTGTAGAAGTGTAGAGCTAGCTGGCCGTGGCATATCCGATAGAGTCTTTGAACATTTGTAGTTTCAGCTGTGTGCTAGTGAAGGCACAATCTTGTGTCCGTTATCCACTGGTCTTGAAACGGCCGATCCGGCCTCTCAGTAGGTACGCAAACGGGCGGATTCCTGCAGCGGGCCCGTTCAGCCAAGTTAGTGAATTTTTGGCGAGCTAGTGGCTGCTGCGCTGACATCGGCTATCGGCTACCCTGCGGCCTTCCTCACACGAGTTTAAAGGAACTATTCGGTAGTGTGAGTCAACGGGGGTGGTGTTCCTGGCCCTAACCGAACTCGGCAGCAACTCGCTAACATCTGTGCAGACTCACATAGTATTCCGTTATGTAATTGAACTTAGTCATCGAAACGAAAAACTCACGTTTTGCAACCTGTTTTTAGTGATTGTTGTAATACACACTTAACCTGCGATGGCTATAAATTCAATGAAACCATGTAGAAGAGTTCTAGGAATTGAAGAACATGGATGACGATGCTGTGGTAAAATAGCGGCGTTCTGTGAAGTTATTTACAGCAGACAAAGAAAGCTTATTTTCGTGCTTGGAAGGCACTTATGACCACACAGCACTTCAAGAGCACTTATTAAACAAGAAAATGTTATCGAATTCTATTAAAACAAAAAGTGAAGCTTTGGATGAAAGACGATCAAGGCTAACATGCAAAGAAGTAGATGACAATTCAACAACTGTGAACACATGAACGAGGAAGGCTGTAAGATACATTCGCTCAATATTACTCACACCACTTTGAGGAGAATGACGAAACCACCAAAAATTCTGGATGGAAATTCAGTTTGCCTTATAGCAGATGGAGGAGACAACTACAAAATGCGAGGCCTTTGTCCTTAATAATGGTCTGGAAAATGGTCACCTTGTTTTTTTCAATCGACTCCAAACTAAAATAACTGTGCCAGCAGGAAACTATATTAATCAGTGGTACTTCTCAATGTGCAGCAAAACACTTTCTCCAGCTACTCACGATCCACAGTTACTCTGGAGGTTCTTTCTTTCATACCGTTAGTGTCCAGCTTTATAAAAGATAAGAAGAAGGAAATGCATTTGAAACTTGAAGAGTGAGTTCATGACGATTGTAGGAAGATGTAACTATCCTTTTACTCAAAAAAGGTGTTCATTAACTTCGAACAGTCCATCCATTAGAGAATCAAGGTTGTCTTTTCATCAATGAAGATTACTAGTTGTATAATTAGTACAGAACTTTATTTGCCTTATAAAACACAGTAGTATACAGTTATTCCTAAAATTACATTATTCCTGTCGATATCTTGGTTTCGTACACGATACTCTAGGTTTGTTTATGAATGATAAGTCTTTGATGCCTTGCTTGTCATCTGCGTGCAATGGAATTGGTAAGTCCAATCGCGACGCGGACGCACGTATACGTCCGCATATGTCGCGATTGCGGTTGCTGCTGCTGCTGTTGTCTTAGCAAGTTATCAGTGGTTTTTCCGGTTTAATGTATACTTAAGGGAGGTGTGGCGGAGCTAATTTACGGTCACTTCACGGACTCCACGCTGCACGAGACCACGCTGTTTGCTGTTCCAGTCGACGTCATCGTCATCTACGTTACAGCACAAGGTATGAGTGACAGCAGTGACAGTGATTCGGAAAGTTTTAGTGACATTTCAACTTTGAGTGAGTCAAATGATGAAGACTATATATTAGCTAACGTAACTCGTTACCTAATTCCAGCAGACTTAACTCCAAATCCAAATTGGATACGTTGTAGAAACTTAAACGACAAACACTTACTTGTTGAAGTGCTGTTTAGCGACTTATCAGTTCCATTGCACGCAGATGACAAGCAAGGCATCACAGACTTATAATTCATAAATAAACCTAGAGTATTGTGTACTAAACCAAGATATCGACAGTGGGTAGAAATACAACTTAGGGCCTAATACTTGTATTCACGCAGTAGATATACGCGAAAGTGAAATGATCAGAAATCATACAAATTCCTCACCTACACCACTTCACTATCCAGGTGTAACACAAACTATGATGAATCCTCCTCACGTAACAGCTACTAACATGAACAGAATGGAATTAGAATCTAATTTTGCATGTGATGTACCAACCTATAGAAATTTTGATGTATTCTTTAAATGTATTACAGAAGTAAACAACGATTTTGAAACTATTCCATGGGGCTGGTACGACCGACAAAATTTATGGAGAACAAGAATCATAATAATCAATGCAGGATATAAACTTGTACACTTTGATTCCATTATAAAATCATGTATAGGACATAGTGGACGTTGGTTACGACCACGTCAAATAACAGCTTTGTGGCAAAATTGTTATCTAAATGAAATATGCTCAAATGATTGTGCAAGTATTGCAATAGGATCTCATGCTCATATAAATCAATTTACAGCTGCAGCAATCAAATTTTTAGCACCACCTTTGCAACAAAAATATGATAATTTCTTTCAAGAATTAACAACCTTAACAAAAATACTTTTTTCAGAACTCTCTATTATTTGAAAGACAATATGTGGTGTAATATATGAATAAAACCAATGTTCTCATGGAGAATAGAAAATATATTAACTAAAGATATAACTCGAGCTACTCCACAAGGTTCTAAAATCTATACGTAAATATTTGCAGATGACTGAGTGTTCTCCAATCGATCCTGATTCACAAGATCTCTTCTCTGACAACGAGGAAGATATCAACGAACCAGGACCTTCTACTGCGATCACAAATGCTCCTAAGAAACGGAAGCCCGTCGCAGAAGAAATTGATTAGGAGAATATTCCATCTGCACAACAAGCTAAAAAGGTAAAATTCAATGAAAAATGGACAATCGAATTTAAAAATTTCATAATAAGCCTACTCATGGAAATATGTATAGGTCTTGATAAAAATGCATTTCAAGAAAAGTTCCAAACATTTTTTCTAACTTTACCAAAGAACTTGAAGTCAACATTCTGGTTCATTTATCGTGTTTTGATGACAGATTCAGACGAAAAATTAATGAATGCTGTAATGTGAAATCAAGCCTTGATTTTACGCACCATGTATTCGATGGAGATTCCTTCCAAAGAAATCAAACAAGCTTTATTAGCTTTACAAAATCACTTTTCAACAGCAGGTCAAGACGAGACAGATTATGGTATATCTGCTTTGAAGACGCCGCCAGGCCACATGTCCACATTGTCCACAACTGTAACAGAGCCTACGGAACATGTCGATGCCTCTATGGGCGACAATTCGTGGCTCAATTGGGAAGACCCAAATTTGTCACAGTTGCAAAAGGAAGTGACACCGAAAAAAGAACAAATCTCTTCCTCTATCTTAGTAATGAACACAAAGCAGAACACGCAATATACTTGGAGAGAGGAATTAACGACACCGTTTCACTTCACATTACAGCTTCACGATGCGACGAAAATGGCCAAACTAACCAAACAGAGACAGTCGACAGCAAAAATACGGGACATTCGGATGTATTGCGATCCGAACGACCCGACGGACACACTGGGCCAAGCAATCAAACAAATAGTCTCGCACTCCCAATCGACATTACAGCATTTATTAACCACGAACAAAGAGAACGTGGAAGTCGTACAAAAGTTTTCAAGAATTGGTACAGTTAATTTGTGAAAACTTATGTTGTCCATTGAATAAAATCCAATTTACCAATATATGGTTGAATGAACGTACTTTATGTACTCTTAGTGAACAATTATTATCAAATGTTATTACTAATATACAAATACTAACCATGAAAATGAATGTACAAGAAATTTATAATGTTATTTTAAAAGCTAAAACTGTATACTTTGAAGCTCATTCATGTGACTTTCTTGAATTTTACTTTACTAGAACTGAATCATATAATTTAATGTATGAACTACTTGAATATCAATTTAATGAAGATTATGATAGAATAGCTGAATTCATTGTAAACCTGTTTAATATACTAAACCGTACAAATGGTAAAAAGAATTGTTTGTCAATTGTTGGACCTCCAAACAGTTTCAAATCAACTTTTGTACCAGTGTGTTCTAGTGCAATGATAAACGCTGGTTGGTGTAACAAAAGTAACAAATTTGTAAATTTTGGATTACAAGAATGTGCTTATAGACGATTGATTGTAATGGATGATCCTAATTTTGATATTGGTAGCTATGAAATGTTAAAATGCTTATTTAGTGGAAATAACACTAATATTCAAGTTAAGTACAAATCCGACTTTGTATTAACAAAAACACCTGTACTTTTATGTGCAAATACTGAAATGTTCAGAGGACCTGTATGGGATGAACGTATTGTAAAATATAATTGGAAAAAATGGGATAAAAGGATAAAAAAGAAATGCATCCAATGACTTTGTCTGACATGTTTATTGATTTAGATTTAATTCACAAATAAAATACATTTTTATACAATAAAAATGATCTTTCATTTATGTTAACATATCCAATAATTCACCATCTTCATCTGTATCACCCATTTCCTCAACTTCCTTCATCATACTCCTCAATGGTTTCAAATCTTTTTGGTAAGGTCTTTGACCTGGACCAGACCCTGTTGTTGAGGTCCCTGTAGTACTTGAGGTATGAGTAGCTTTGCTTTTTCTGCTAACAGTCTCTCTTAAACGTTTACCAGCTTCAACAGCTAGATCAGGTTCAGTTACACTTTTATCAGGTTCAGGTACACTTTTCACGACTTCACTTTCACTTTTATTTTTTTTAGCTTCAATACTAACAAACCTATTGTCATTAGCTGGCATATTATAGTAATAGGAACCAACAACAGTACCTGCTCCTTGTATACCACCATCTTGTTGATATTCAAAACTATTAGGTGTAAGAGTACTATTCATAAAGCGAATTTTCTCATGAGCTGCAGTCTGAACTGGAGTACTCCAAGTCTCATAATTAAATACAACTTTAACCCTTGTTACAAGCAAACAAATCATTTTAACATTGACAAAAGAATTTTCACTACCAGGTGTATTATTAGGCACAGGATTAATACCAAGACAGCTTCTGTAACTTTACCTTTCCTAGACACAGAATGCAATGTAGCACTCTTTTCAACACACTGATGATAATCATTATGATTAACTTGATGAATAGGATTATAAGGTACAATAGTATTTTCAGCAGCACCAGTAGGACCACCATCACTTTCCACTTCATATGGAGTCAACAAAGTATTATTTACCCTCATCCACTGACAACGATTAGTCATAGGAGGATGTGGATACTCAACTTCAGTTTTCAAAACACCACATTGAGGCGTATAACGGTAAGTAAAAGGCCTTCTGGCATCTTCTATTCACTGTGCGACACCTTGGGCATAAATCTTATGCAACAAAGTACCTCCTATATCACGAGAAACACACATGTAATTTTTAGTAGTAGTAGATGTACCACTAGTAGATATGACCCAAGAATCATAATAAGGCAAATTATGAAGCAATGTTGTTGCACTATAATACTTAGTCAATCCTACATCACCCCACATTAAATTTTCAAAAGCAGTTGATATATTATCCATTTTACTAATTCTACTAATTGACATATCTGTACTTGAAGCATTTACCTTCACAGTTTCATGCGCATGTATAGCAGATCCTCCAATATTGTGAATAACAAAGGGTACATGCATCAACGAACCATTACCAGCCAAAGTAGAACCACTTGCAAATGAAGCTTCCAAACCAACAGGAATGACACACACTTCAGTATCTACTATATAACAATACCTAGGTAAAGCATCAAATTGTCCTCTAGACATAAAAAAAGGTACAGAATCTGACTAGCTGACGTAATAAATCTACTACAAATTGTACTTGTAGCTTCACCAAATTTATTATCATAAAACCACTTATATTGATAACCCCATGTTACAAACAAAGGGGTATTTGTAATTTCCAAAATACCATCAGTCACCTTTTCAACACTTTTCCACATCATCAAACCAGGATCAGCCATACCTCCACCGGCACTACCGGTATTAGCACCACTCGCCTGTTGCGTTTCTCCATCTTGCGTTTGAGCTGCCATGGCACGTTCTGATAGTCTACCCAAAAACTCAACTAAATCATAAATTTCAGCAGGTAAAGGACTTCTCAAATCTTGTACATTATTTGCAGCTTCACCAAAAAAGGTAGCTACAACATCACGATCACCTCTATTTTGAACAATTTCAGTAATCACAGCACATTGCACAAAACCACGAGCAGCATCTAAAGCAACAGCCCCAGCCTGAACAACTTGTTGAAATGCTTGTCCAGGATTATCCAAAAATGACAAATCAAATTCAAAATCAGGAAAATTATCGTCCTCTTCGTTCTGTTGTCGACGCTCTACTTCTTCGATTTCTCTAATAGCTGCGAGTTCTAGTTCTTGCGCCTCTCTAAATATACGACGATTAACCTGTGCATTCTGAATAGCATTTAAAGGTGCTATATGTTGACCAAAGTGATCACGTACATTTGGATTTTAAATTTCCACAAGCATTATTGTTTGTTCATAGTTCAGGTGGCGAAAACCATAAATGCTTGGTTTAGCTGCAAGTTACAAATACTACAACAGTGATTTATAGTTCAGGTGGCGAAAACCATAAATGCTTGGTTCAGCTGCAAGGTACAAATACTACAACAGTAATTTATTTCAGTGACTGCACTACATCCTTGGGCTTAGTTACTTACATCCTGAAGATATTCTTGGTGTTTTTTCTGAACCGGTCAGCATACAGCACCTTAAATGCTTGGTTTAGCTGCAAGATACAAATACCACAACAGTGATTTATTTCAGTGTCTGCACTACATTTTTGGGCTTAGTTACTTACGTCCTGAAGATATTCCTGGTGCTTTTGCTGACCCGGTCAACATACAGCACCTTGTGAAAGCCTTCATTCCCGTTCCAGTACATATGTGCATCTCCTCGTTCAAACATCTTCACCTATGACGCATGAACGAAGTGATATCTACACAAGAATCAATTAACGCTTCAAAAAACCCTCACACCATCAAAACAGACTCCACAACCAGGAAGAGGCAAGATTTCCTATAGCAGAATGTATAAAGTGCATTCCATAAAAAGCAACAGTGAACGGAACTAAGATACAAGAAATACTGTTGTTTTCAAGAAACATTTTTATATGCGAAATTTGTAATAAAATCTTTGTTTATAAATATATATATATATATATATATATATATATATATATATATATATATAGCATCCTCAAGAGCATTGTAAATAATGGTGGAGTTAGTACACATGTTCCGCTCATTTTGGGAGAGTTTCTCAAGTTCGTGCAGCTGGTCTGTCCGCGGGCAGGAGGAAGATACTGAGTTCGTGAGTAAACTTAGGAGGCGCTTTGGGAACAGTCACCGAATTCGGGTGTTTCGTTTTCCACCAGTACGTGGAAGTTGGCGAGTTGGAACAACCGTAATTTTTCCCTGGTTTGTTCTTCTAGACAGCTTGCTTCTCGCTACTTCAGAGCTAATTTGTAATGAATGACTGCTTCCCTTGGTTTTCACCCTCTTTTCTGGAGATCAGCTTATTCGTGTTCTCGAGTTACAGCAATAAAACTAGGTATGGATTATACTAGTTCGTCTGTGACTTATTTTTTAATAACTTGTACATTAATACACTACTATACTTTTTCCGTACAATTTTCGAATATATATTTTATCTTCTTATAAAACGAAGCTAACGAGATGTTCACGACGTTATTTTCTTTCCACTGAACCCTGGACAATGGAAGAAACAATGTCCCAAAACTTCGCTAAAACACAGTACATTACTGCATCCTATGTGGATGAGATATAAGACAGTATGTTAAAGTCTTCAAAAATTTTAGCTGTGCGGACTGATAGGAATTTAATTTACGAGATTCGAACTACAGGGCTTCTTAAAGTCAAGTATCTTTTACACTTTGTATCACTACCAGCCTTGATATGAAGCAAATCAACGTCTTGCCATGTTTTTCACTATCTCCACCCTTTGCTCTCTTGTGGCCTTCTGTAAGACATGAATGTCAGTTACGTGCTCTAATAAGTTATAAAGCCTGTTGGCAATATAGTTACTGTCACTCACAATACAAAACATCACTCATAAAACTATGACAAATAACACAGACCAATCTAAAAGACGCACACAAAAAAAAAATATGGGAAAAAAATCTTCCTCCCTCTTCCTCAAATCTATGATAAAAAGTCTGTTAATAATGTCTTTATAACTTTCTAACTGTTGTATAAAGCCATCTAAAATATTCATCATTCGGATGAATCATGTGTATATAACTTCTTTAATTTGGAAAGTTTCACACAGTTAACAAATACTAGAATTATTTGTAAGTATTGGGGCTAGGCTGGTGTGGCCCCAAGATAGCTGCGATGACGTCATCCAAGATGGCGGTGATGACGTCATTCAAGATGGCGGAATTTGACGGGAAGTTTGAATTTTGGTGGAAAGTGCCACGCCCCCCTTGCTCAGAAAAATGGTGCGAAGTTCAAATTCCAACATGATAATGCATCACACCCCAGTTATCTCTACTAAGGAAAAAAATGGAGGGGAAAAAAGTAATTGTCCTTATTATTTAACCAATTTCAAGCATATGTGTTCGTCACTAGGTCTGGCCCCCAACTGGCTTAGTTCATATTGGTGCCACCAGAGGGCGCTCTCCTGGTGTCAGATCATGGTGCAAGTACCGGTATTCAAGATGACGGCATCCAGTGTCTTCACCATGAGATACAGAGCCCAACTGGCTTAGTTCATATCGTGACCACCAGAGGAAGCTACCGTGACATCGGGTGATGACACAAGATCGTCCATTCTGTCTGGTGCCAGACATTGTCTTCTGTAAATATGCTAACCAATTTAAGTGAGACCAACATCGCTCATCTAACCTATCAATTACCTAGGTACTTAATTCAATTTCAATTTTAATCATATTCAATAAATCAATTTACAAGTTCAATATTCAATGACCAAATGAGAAGTTCCACATTTTCCCACTGTCAGCGAGGTGTTCATTCATGACCTAGCACCCCCCACCCATAGAATGATGCACTCCTATTGGCTACAGCATTAGTCACGCAATTCGACTTCATAGAATCTAGGACTTGGACTCAATTTTCACCAATGCCACATCCAACGGGATTTCAAATCAAATAGTTAAATTCTCCACCACGATCCTCAACCCAGAACCACGCCCCCTGACTGACCCCTGTTGGTGGGCTAACATGTACTAACATGCACACCACATGACGTCATCCAAGACGGTGGGGCGAAATGGCGGGAAAACAGATCTGAACACAGTCTTTATTTTGCAGGTGGTGTCTCCACCACAAGATTTACTGTCCAACTGACATAAGTACACATTACTGTCATCAGATCGTACTGTCATCCCTTCTATGACCTAATCCCAGATTTTGGTCTGTAGGGTCAGGAATTATGCTAAAATTACTCAGGCTGCGCTAGGCTGCTGGGGAGAGTAAGGAAGGAGTCAACTCTATTTACTTTCGAACATTTTATTTAGAGATCGAATATATTTATCACTCTGAGGCAAAACACTTTCCATCTTATGCCTGTGCTCAGACAGTCAAACAACTCCTAATTTAAGGAAATAATTTAATTACAGACATTCAGAGTCCTCCTAAATAATGCCTCACACTGATGTGTAGACACGCTCGGTACTCGTAAACTGTCCAAATAGCGCATAGCACGACCTACAGACCTGCTCGCGAAATAATGCAATCAACGGACGCAAGCACAGTCCGCCAAACCCTGTCCAGTAGAGTACACAGGAGGTAGCGGTAAGTGACGCATCAGTCAGATATCAAACCACGCACAGGCCCCCGCCCGGGTCCTGCAAGAGACAACATCCCTTTCATAAGACAAATCTACAGAGCGCAAACGCTAGAAGCTAGTCCGCGCACTAGAGGTCGGTGCAGCCGTTAGCTGTCAAAGTCGTCCGTTCAGGATGGCGCTCCGTCACAGACCCGAGGTGCGGACGCTGCACGCAGGTGAAAGTCGAGTCTATACAGTCATCGTTATACGGACGTCACAAAATACATACTATACTCAGAAGAATATTCGAATCCAGGAAGATATTTACCAGTATAACTAGAATTAAATATTAAAATTGTTGCTACAGTCTGACACCGATAGGGAAGCACTGTTAGCCTTTTCTGTCATTCTACAGACACAACATTCAGCGGTAATAAACTATTTTACACTGATCACCATATTGCACCGACATCAGTGAACCGAAGTCACTCTCAGAACTGATGTGCAAAGACAGACTCTTTTCCCCATCGATGCATGCGCCCTACTGTTTCTAGTCCGGACCTGTCTGCTTGCTTGCCTTGCTACACCAATCCGCAGTCTTGTCGATTACAAGAACACACTTATTTTCACGATAATATTGTTTCATTATCGCCGCACTTCTCGGTATCAAGCACACACCAGTAGCCTCCCGATCGCTCATGCAACACAATTCCCAAGATATAGACTCGAAATTATTTCTCTAGAAAGCTGAAACTTTAGCTATGTGGAGCGTCATCTAGACCACTGAGTAATTACAAACAAATAGAGGTAATGATATTTCCACTCTCGAATACCGAAGTCTGTCATGTAACAGATCCCAAATCATGCATATAATTTACAAGCCAACCAATATTTCCCCATGTCTAGAGAACAGGCAAACTTATCTTCCACACACCACATTTGATCTTGTCTCAACCAAATAAACGCGCTAAATGTTCAAAAGCAGTCAACCGAACAATTTACATGGGTGGGAATAACAGTCCTAGCTCAAACGCACCTCCATACACAATGTTCTCTAATTTCCACTTGATCACGAAAGCCTCCTATCTTACAAACGCGATCTCTATTGAACATCATTCAACAATGAGCGAAGTGCTGTACATACACCCTACTGAAGGCGGTTGCTATGGAAACTGAAATACCGGTATCTGTACCTGCCTTACGACTGGACATACTATTCCCTTTGATATCACAGTACTCCAAGTCAAATCCATATCTTCCCTACAACAGCGCATAGTCATCTCCTTTCCACAAACACATACTTTATAAACCTAATTCTCAAATACGTGCATATCACACACACACCGCTACAACTACGCATAAAAGTTTGGCAATAAATCATTGCCTATGATACTAAATAATACTGACCCAAAATCAGTGATGGGAGTGCATGTCCCTAAGTTCTTCTTGCGAGTCCTACCACAGTGTCATAGAAAGAGAGACGTAACCAACCACAAGTTAAAGAAGAAACTCATCCCATTGAGCAAAGTATTATAAATACACCCTACCGAAGGCGGTGGCTCTGAAAATTGAAATATCTGTACCTGCCTTACGACTGGACATACTATTCCCTTTGATATCACAGTACTCCATGTCAAATCCATACCTTCCCTACAACAGGGCATAGTTATCTCCTCTCCACAAACACATACTTTATAAACCTAATTCTCAAGTACGTACATATCACCCACTTACTGCCACTACTAAGTATAAAAATTCATCAGTAAATCATTGCCTGCGATACGAAATAATACTGATCCGAAATCAACGATGCGTGTGCATGTCCCTTAGGTTCTTCTTGCGAGTTCTACCACAGTGTCATAGAAAGTGAGACGTAATCGACCAAATGTTAAAGAAAAAAAAAAAAAACATCCCAACAACTACTGCATGTTACTCTCACAAGCGCTCTTTGTTCTACAGGTACACGCGAGTATCCTTGTTAAAAGCTATACCCGCTTTACAAATGGTGGTACGCCATTACCTCTGAATGAGGTAGTTTTCTTTTTTCGGGACAAGTACCATGACCATGATCGTAGGAATATGTAAGCCCATGATGCAACCTCGGGATAAGAACAATGAACTTTGAAAGTGATTCGGCTGAGGAACGTGGTGTGTAAACGATATTTGCGACTCCCTCACACCGACCCCAACTAGATAATTCTTTATTATTTGCAGCGCATTCTGTCTCGGACCATATCAGAGGTTCCAGGATATATCCGCAGAGTTATAGGCCATGACTCATTGAGAAGCAACACAAACAGTACTAGTAGATGATGTGCTGATTGAGATCGTTAGAAGAAAATTGTACACTAGCATCTCAGATCTCTAGTGTTACGCTATGTGTTAGAAATTATGTCCATCATTTGGAAACAGATCTTCCCATTCAAGCACATACTGGCACAGGATCACAGCCAGTAGTGAATCATATTTCAGGCACTCTCACATCTCTAAACGACTCACCTTTCCTCGAACATATCTGCTACAGCAAAATTAAAACATGTTTTTAGTCACACCCTACGCATCTTGCAACTGCTCCCATTTCTACAGCTTTCCGCATGTGATTGTTCCAATTTAAGTCGGAACTGAGCGAAGGTCGGAGAAAGATATATTCGCCACCTTCTGCAATCCATCTAGAAACAGAACTACCTTAGTTAGTGCAACAGGACCTTGTTTTCAACATTTGCCGGAAATGCGCGCCGTGTGGCGCGTCCCCAAACTACATACAAGTACTACAGATCCGCGCCCATTCAAATCAGTCAGCCCAACATGCTATATTCCTTATTCTCTACACCCCAACAGAGAAACATTACGAACTATAAAAGCTCATCGCATTTAGAAGTCAACTAGGCACCGATGCTGGTGCAATGACACACAGCTGCGCTGCGCTCCTGCCCGGAGGAAGAGATTTCACAATACTCCCCAGAATGGCGCAGCGTGCAGCCAGCCAAGCGCTCCTAGCGCTGTACACAGTCCCTCTGCGAATTTTCACCTCAAACTGCTGCTGCTACTGCCTCCTGCGTCTTACTGTGTGTAACCGTAACACGCCACACATCTGCTGATTTTAAATAAAAGACACTTACAACATAAGCAAACTGGAAGACTTTAATGGCGCTGGCATAGGTCTCCGAACTATAGTCCAAAGGTTATTCACGAGCTCTACGTTTAGTCTCGTCTCTCACACTAGCGGAATAGCTGAGGACTATGCGTTCCCTTTCGACTCATTCTTCATATTGCACGCATGTACGCGATCACTCTTTCGCTGTTAGCAACCCCCGGAAGTTGCTGGCCATCCACCAAAACTTTTTATCCAACTCAGACAAGCCATATCAGTCAAACTTTTTATCCAACTCAGATAAGCCATATCAGTCAATCATTATCTGCTAACCAATGCGGGGATGGGATGGAAAAGACACCATCCATGTACTCTAATAATAAAAATCACACTTTATAGCGCGAAGAATTTTACACTAAGTCCAATACCGGCCACTGATGCGACAGCATGTTTGCTCAGTTTCAATATCATAGCTAAACCATGCCCTCTCCACGTTGCGAGTATCATTGCAAACATGGATAGATGACTGGGCAGTACGTCCATTCAGTCCTAATTCTCGAACACATAAATTATCAAAGTATACCAGACAGTGCTCTATATATATCTACCACGAATGGCATAGTGTTCAATTTACGATCTATCTCTCGGCGTATGGGAGTCACAGAGCATTCTCGCAGTCGTTGGGTACAATTAGAGAGTGGAAGACCCTCATCACACTGTCACTGACCAACCAGCCCTGCAGCACAGTTAGCGAATTAATCTGCAACCGACCAGAAGAAGAACGCTACACTCCACGCCTCGTGAATGAATTGAGTTTTCCAGGTCCTAGCACATCCAAGTGCACGAGATTCCTCGAGATGTGACCATGTCGAGGAGCTTAGCACACCATATCGATATATACTAACAGATTTCAAAGTGCGGTCATATAATAGCAGACAGTTAAGAAGAGCAACAAACTAATCATTTTTATATGCAAAAATGGTTCAAATGGCTCTGAGCACTATGGGACTCAACTGCTGTGGTCATCAGTCGCCTAGAACTTAGAACTACTTAAACCTAACTATCCTGAGGACATCACACACATCCATGCCCGAGGCAGGATACGAACCTGCGACCGTAGTAGTCGCACGGTTCAGGACTGCGCGCCTAGAACCGCGAGACCATCGCGGCCGGCTTTTTATATGCCTTGCAGCTCCAAACGGATGGAGTTCGACGCATTTTCACGTAAATCAACCAAGCTATCAACTCTATTGTTCTAGAGTCTAGGATCAGCAACAGGAAGGTATTCGTAAGAGAAAGAACGTAAACAGACGCACTCCTAAGGATAGAATGTTCTGCACTTAAAACGGGCCCATAATATTAGATAGAATGCATTTGCGACCTTTAAGATCTGGTCGATTACGTCACTCTTTCTATGACACTCTGGTAGGACTCGGAAGAAGAACGTAAGGGACATGCACACCCATCGTTGATTTCGGATCAGTATTATTTAATATCGTAGGCAATGTTTTACTGACGAACTTTTATATTTAGTAGTAGCGGTGGGTGCGTGATATGTACGTATTTGAGAATTAGGTTTATAAAGTATGCGTTTGTGGAAAGGCGATGACTATGCGCTGTTGTAGGGAAGGTATGGATTTGACTTGCAGAATTGTGATATCAAAGAGAATAGTATGTCCAGTCATAAGACAGGTACAGTTATTTCAATTTCCAGAGCAACCGCCTTTGGCAGGGTGTATTTACGATATTTCACACATTGTTGAATCACGTTCAACTGAGATCACGATTGTAAGATTGGGGGGTTTTGTGATCAAGTGGAAAATTGAGAACATTGTGTATGGAGGTGCGTTTGAGCTAGGACTGTTATTCCCACCCATGTAAATTGTTTGGTTGATTGCGTCTGAACATTTAGCGCGTTTATTTAGTTGAGAAAAGATCGAATGTGGTGTGTGGAAGATAAGTTTGGCTGATCTCTAGACATGGGAAAGAACTTAGAAGGCTTGTAAATTGTATGCATGATTTAGGATCTGTTACATGACAGACTTCGGTATTCGAGAGTGGAAATATCATTACCTCTATTTCTTTGTAATTACTCAGTAATCTAGATGACGCTCCACATAGCTAAAGTTTCAGCTTTGCAGAGAAATAATTTCGAATCTATATCTTGGGAATTATGTTGCATGACCAATCGGAGGCTACTGGTGTGTCCTTGATATCGAGAAGTACGGCGATAATGAAATAATATTATCGTGAAAATAAGTGTGTTCTTGTAATCGACAAGACTGCGGATTGGTGTAGAAAGGCAAGCAAGCAGACAGGTCCGAACTAGAGACAGTAGGGCGTTTGTATCGATGGGGAAAAGAGTCTGTCTTTGCACATCAGTTCTGAGAGTGACTTCGGTTCACTGATGTCGGTGCAATATGGTGATCAGTGTAAAATAGTTTATTACCGCTGAATGTTGTGTCTGTAGAATAACAGAAAAGTCTAACAGTGCTTCCCTATCGGTGTCAGACTGTAGCAGCAATTTAAATACTTAATTCTAGTTACACTGGTAAATATCTTCCTGGATTCGAATATTCTTCTGAGTATAGTATGTACTGTATTTTGTGATCTGTAGACAACTTTGCGATTTTAACTGTCAATGCAATTTAGTGATGTGTGGAAAATAATTTTACCTCTGATAGGTCTCGAAAGAATAGGTGGATGGTCCTTCGATACCAGCTGCATCAGTAATTCGTCGGGTAAACTGTACAAGAACTAATCATAATGCTCCATCTTTTGTGCTGGGATATAGGAGCCTCTACACAGCTTAGGGAACATTTGCGTATGTTGAGAGCAGGAAGGGTAACACGTTAGGATCGCTGGGAAGAGTGCATTCGATGTTATTTTCGTAAACAGGTTCTGTTAGGCTAAGAAATACAAGCTGTGGCATGAAGAAAGAGAGGGTTAACTATTTCTGGAACATTTTACAATTCTCGAGAGGTTGACTTTGCTGTCATTTTTTTACAAAGAGATTTGATGTAATAATAACATTGGGAACGTTGTTAGATGCATTTGTAATTGTGTGCGTGCGCTTGGCGGTGTTGCGTCATTCACGCTCTGTAGTTAAGTATGGTTACGCGTGTGTCATGTCGCTCTAGGAGCAATGCGCCCTGTGATATTGTGTCATAGGTGGTAAAGACATCTGCTGCTGGGAGGTGTCTCGCGTATGGGGTCTGCGCCATGGAATTCTGCGACGTCCGTATAACGATGACTGTATAGACCCGACGTTCACCTGCGTTCAGCGCCCGCACCTCGGATTTGTGACGGAGCGCCATCCTGAACGGACGGCTGTGTGTGCTTTGACAGCTAACGATCGCATCGACCACAAGTGTGCGGATTAGCTTCTAGCGTTTGCGCTCTGTAGATTTGTCTTATGAAAGGGATGTAGTCGCTTGCAGGACCCGGGTGGGGGTCTGTGCGTGGTTTGATATCTGACTGATGCGTCACTTATCGCTGCCTCCTGTGTACTCTGCTGGACACGGGATGGCGGACTGTGCTTGCGTCCGTTGATTGCATTATTTCGCGAGCAGGTCTGTAGGTCGTGCTGTGCGCTATTTGGACAGTTTACGACTACTGAGCGTGTCTACACATCAGTGTGAGGCATTATTTAGGAGGACTCTGAATGTCTGTAATTAATTTCCGTAAATTAGGAGATGTTTGAGTGTCTGGAGACTGTGTATTGTGAGCACAAGCATAACATGGAGAGTAGTTTGCCTCAATGTGATAAATATATTCGATCTCTAAATAAAATGTTAGAAAGTAAATAGAGTGGACTCCTTCCTTACTCTCCCCAGCAGCCTAGCGCAGCCTGAGTAATTTTACCATAATTCCTGACCCTACAGACCACCATCTGGGATTAAGTCATAGGAGGGATGACAGTACGATCTGATGACAGTAATGTGTACTTATGTCAGTTGGACAGTGAATCTTGTGGCGGAGACACCACCTACAAAACAAAGACTGTGTTCAGATCTGTTTTCCCGCCATTTCGCCCCACCATCTTGGGTGACATGATGCAGTGTGCATGTTAGTACACTTTAGTATATGTTAGCCCGCCAACAGGGGTCAGTCAGGGGGCGTGGTGCTGGGTTGAGGATCGTGGTGGAGAATTTAACTATTTGATTTGAAATCCCGTTGGATGTGGCATTGGTGAAAATTGAGTCCAAGTCCTAGATTCTATGAAGTCGAATTGCGTGACTAATGCTGTAGCCAATAGGAGTGCATCATTCTATGGGTGGGGGGTGCTAGGTCATGAATGAACACCTCGCTGACAGTGGGAAAATGTGGAACTTCTCATTTGGTCATTGAATATTGAACTTGTAAATTGATTTATTGAATATGATTAAAATGGAAATTGAATTAAGTACTTAGGTAATTGATAGGTTAGACGAGCGATGCTGGTGTCACTTAAATTGGTTAGCATACACACAGAAGACAATGTCTGGCACCAGAGAGAATGGACGATCTTGTGTCATCACCCGATGTCACGGTAGCTTCCTCTGGTGGTCAGGAGAGCGCCCTCTGGTGGCACCAATATGAACTAAGCCAGTTGGGGGCCAGACCTAGTGACGAACACATATGCTTGAAATTGGTTAAATAATAAGGACAATTACTTTTTTCCCCTCCATTTTTTTCCTTAGTAGAGATAACTGGGGTGTGATGCATTATCATGTTGGAATTTGAACTTCGCACCATTTTTCTGAGCAAGGGGGGCGTGGCACTTTCCACCAAAATTCAAACTTCCCGTCAAATTCCGCCATCTTGAATGACGTCATCACCGCCATCTTGGATGACGTCATCGCAGCTATCTTGGGGCCACACCAGCCTAGCCCCAATACTTACAAATAATTCTAGTATTTGTTAACTGTGTGAAACTTTCCAAATTAAAGAAGTTATATACACATGATTCATCCGAATGATGAATATTTTAGATGGCTTTATACAACAGTTAGAAAGTTATAAAGACATTATTAACAGACTTTTTATCATAGATTTGAGGAAGAGGGAGGAAGATTTTTTTCCCATATTTTTTTTTTGTGTGCGTCTTTTAGATTGGTCTGTGTTATTTGTCATAGTTTTATGAGTGATGTTTTGTATTGTGAGTGACAGTAACTATATTGCCAACAGGCTTTATAACTTATTAGAGCACGTAACTGACATTCATGTCTTACAGAAGGCCACAAGAGAGCAAAGGGTGGAGATAGTGAAAAACATGGCAAGACGTTGATTTGCTTCATATCAAGGCTGGTAGTGATACAAAGTGTAAAAGATACTTGACTTTAAGAAGCCCTGTAGTTCGAATCTCGTAAATTAAATTCCTATCAGTCCGCACAGCTAAAATTTTTGAAGACTTTAACATACTGTCTTATATCTCATCCACATAGGATGCAGTAATGTACTGTGTTTTAGCGAAGTTTTGGGACATTGTTTCTTCCATTGTCCAGGGTTCAGTGGAAAGAAAATAACGTCGTGAACATCTCGTTAGCTTCGTTTTATAAGAAGATAAAATATATATTCGAAAATTGTACGGAAAAAGTATAGTAGTGTATTAATGTACAAGTTATTAAAAAATAAGTCACAGACGAACTAGTATAATCCATACCTAGTTTTATTGCTGTAACTCGAGAACACGAATAAGCTGATCTACAGAAAAGAGGGTGAAAACCAAGGGAAGCAGTCATTCATTACAAATTAGCTCTGAAGTAGCGAGAAGCAAGCTGTCTAGAAGAACAAACCAGGGAAAAATTACGGTTGTTCCAACTCGCCAACTTCCACGTACTGGTGGAAAACGAAACACCCGAATTCGGTGACTGTTCCCAAAGCGCCTCCTAAGTTTACTCACGAACTCAGTATCTTCCTCCTGCCCGCGGACAGACCAGCTGCACGAACTTGAGAAACTCTCCCAAAATGAGCGGAACATGTGTACTAACTCCACCATTATTTACAATGCTCTTGAGGATGCTATATATATATATATATATATATATATATATATATATATATATATATATATATATATATATATATATTTATAAACAAAGATTTTATTACAAATTTCGCATATAAAAATGTTTCTTGAAAACAACAGTATTTCTTGTATCTTAGTTCCGTTCACTGTTGCTTTTTATGGAATGCACTTTATACATTCTGCTATAGGAAATCTTGCCTCTTCCTGGTTGTGGAGTCTGTTTTGATGGTGTGAGGGTTTTTTGAAGCGTTAATTGATTCTTGTGTAGATATCACTTCGTTCATGCGTCATAGGTGAAGATATTTGAATGAGGAGATGCACACATGTACTGGAACGGGAATGAAGGCTTTCACAAGGTGCTGTATGTTGACCGGGTCAGCAAAAGCACCAGAAATATCTTCAGGACGTAAGTAACTAAGCCCAAAAATGTAGTGCAGACACTGAAATAAATCACTGTTGTGGTATTTGTATCTTGCAGCTAAACCAAGCATTTAAGGTGCTGTATGCTGACCGGTTCAGAAAAAACACCAAGAATATCTTCAGGATGTAAGTAACTAAGCCCAAGGATGTAGTGCAGTCACTGAAATAAATTACTGTTGTAGTATTTGTACCTTGCAGCTGAACCAAGCATTTATGGTTTTCGCCACCTGAACTATAAATCACTGTTGTAGTATTTGTAACTTGCAGCTAAACCAAGCATTTATGGTTTTCGCCACCTGAACTATGAACAAACAATAATGCTTGTGGAAATTTAAAATCCAAATGTACGTGATCACTTTGGTCAACATATAGCACCTTTAAATGCTATTCAGAATGCACAGGTTAATCGTCGTATATTTAGAGAGGCGCAAGAACTAGAACTCGCAGCTATTAGAGAAATCGAAGAAGTAGAGCGTCGACAACAGAACGAAGAGGACGATAATTTTCCTGATTTTGAATTTGATTTGTCATTTTTGGATAATCCTGGACAAGCATTTCAACAAGTTGTTCAGGCTGGGGCTGCTGCTTTAGATGCTGCTCGTGGTTTTGTGCAATGTGCTGTGATTACTGAAATTGTTCAAAATAGAGGTGATCGTGATGTTGTAGCTACCTTTTTTGGTGAAGCTGCAAATAATGTACAAGATTTGAGAAGTCCTTTACCTGCTGAAATTTATGATTTAGTTGAGTTTTTGGGTAGACTATCAGAACGTGCCATGGCAGCTCAAACGCAAGATGGAGAAACGCAACAGGCGAGTGGTGCTAATACCGGTAGTGCCGGTGGAGGTATGGCTGATCCTGGTTTGATGATGTGGAAAAGTGTTGAAAAGGTGACTGATGGTATTTTGGAAATTACAAATACCCCTTTGTTTGTAACATGGGGTTATCAATATAAGTGGTTTTATGATAATAAATTTGGTGAAGTTACAAGTACAATTTGTAGTAGATTTATTACGTCAGATAGTCAGATTCTGTACCTTTTTTTATGTCTAGAGGACAATTTGATGCTTTACCTAGGTATTGTTATATAGTAGATACTGAAGTGTGTGTCATTCCTGTTGGTTTGGAAGCTTCATTTGCAAGTGGTTCTACTTTGGCTGGTAATGGTTCGTTGATGCATGTACCCTTTGTTACTCACAATATTGGAGGATCTGCTATACATGTGCATGAAACTGTGAAGGTAAATGCTTCAAGTACAGATATGTCAATTAGTAGTATTAGTAAAATGGATAATATATCAACTGCTTTTGAAAATTTAATGTGGGGTGATGTAGGATTGACTAAGTATTATAGTGCAACAACATTGCTCCGTAATTTGCCTTATTTATGATTCTTGGGTCATATCTACTAGTGGTACATCTACTACTACTAAAAATTACATGTGTGTTTCTCGTGATATAGGAGGTCCTTTGTTGCATAAGATTTATGAGCAAGGTGTTGCACAGTGAATAGAAGATGCCAGAAGGTCTTTTACTTACCGTTATACTCCTCAATGTGGTGTTTTGAAAACTGAAGTTGAGTATCCACATCCTCCTATGACTAATCGTTGTCAGTGGATGAGGGTAAATAATACTTTGTTGACTCCATATGAAGTGGAAAGTGATGGTGGTCCTATTGGTGCTACTGAAAATACTATTATACCTTATAATCCTATTCATCAAGTTAATCATAATGATTATCATCAGTGTGTTGAAAAGAGTGCTACATTGCATTCTATGTCTAGGAAAGGTAAAGTTACAGAACCGGTCTTGGTATTAATCCTGTGCCTAATAATACACCTGGTAGTGAAAATTCTTTTGTCAATGTTAAAATGATTTGTTTGCTTGTAACAAGGGTTAAAGTTGTATTTAATTATGAGACTTGGAATACTCCAGTTCAGACTGCAGCTCATGAGAAAATTCGCTTTATGAATAGTACTCTTACACCTAATAGTTTTAAATATCAACAAGACGGTGGTATACAAGGAGCAGGTACTGTTGTTGGTTCCTATTATTATAATATGCCAGCTAATGACAATAGGTTTGTTAGTATTGAAGCTAAAAAAAATAAAAGTGAAAGTGAAGTCGTGAAAAGTGTACCTGAACCTGATAAAAGTGTAACTGAACATGATCTAGCTGTTGAAGCTGGTAAACGTTTAAGAGAGACTGTTAGCAAGAAACGCAAAGCTACTCATACCTCAAGTACTACAGGGACCTCAACAACAGGATCTGTTCCAGGTCAAAGACCTTACCAAAAAGATTTGAAACCATTGAGGAGTATGATGAAGGAAGTTGAGGAAATGGGTGATACTGATGAAGATGGTGAATTATTGGATATGTTAACATAAATGAAAGATCATTTTTATTGTATAAAAATGTATTTTATTTGTGAATTAAATCTAAATCAATAAACATGTCAGACAAAGTCATTGGATGCATTTCTTTTTTATCCTTTTATCCCATTTTTTCCAATTATATTTTACAATGGGTTCATCCCATATAGGTCCTCTGAACATTTCAGTATTTGCACATAAAAGTACAGGTGTTTTTGTTAATACAAAGTCGGATTTGTACTTAACTTGAATATTAGTGTTATTTCCACTAAATAAACATTTTAATGTTTCATAGCTACCAATATCAAAATTAGGATCATCCATTACAATCAATCGTCTATAAGCACATTCTTGTAATCCAAAATTTACAAATTTGTTATTTTTGCTACACCAACCAGCGTTTATCATTGCACTAGAACACACTGGTACAAAAGTTGATTTGAAACTGTTTGGAGGTCCAACAACTGACAAACAATTTTTTTTACCATTTGTACAGTTTAGTATATTAAACAGGTTTACAATGAATTCAGCTATTCTATCATAATCTTCATTAAATTGATATTCAAGTAGTTCATACATTAAATTATATGATTCAGTTCTAGTAAAGTAAAATTCAAGTAAGTCACATGAATGAGCTTCAAAGTATACAGTTTTAGCTTTTAAAATAAAATTATAAATTTCTTGTACATTCATTTTCATGGTTAGTATTTGTATATGAGTAATAACATTTGATAATAATTGTTCACTAAGAGTACACGAAGTAGGTTCATTCAACCATATATTGGTAAATTGGATTTTATTCAATGGACAACATAAGTTTTCACAAATTATCTGTACCAATTCTTGAAAACTTTTGTACGACTTCCATGTTCTCTTTGTTCGTGGTTAATTAATGCTGTAACGTCGATTGGGAGTGCGAGACTGTTTGTTTGATTGCTTGGCCCAGTGTGTCCGTCGGGTCGTTCGGATCGCAATACATCCGAATGTCCCGTATTTTTGCTGTCGACTGTCTCTGTTTGGTTAGTTTGGCCATTTTCGTCGCATCGTGAAGCTGTAATGTGAAGTGAAACGGTGTCGTTAATTCCTCTCTCCAAGTATATTGCGTGTTCTGCTTTGTGTTCATTACTAAGATAGAGGAAGAGATTTGTTCTTTTTTCGGTGTCACTTCCTTTTGCAACCGTGACAAATTTGGGTCTTCCCAATTGAGCCACGAATTGTCGCCCATAGAGGCATCGACATGTTCCGTAGGCTCTGTTACAGTTGTGGACAATGTGGACATGTGGCCTGGCGGCGTCTTCAAAGCAGATGTACCATAATATGTCTCGTCTTGACCTGCTGTTGAAAAGTGATTTTGTAAAGCTAATAAAGCTTGTTTGATTTCTTTGGAAGGAATCTCCATCGAATACATGGTGCGTAAAATCAAGGCTTGATTTCGCATTACAGCATTCATTAATTTTTCGTCTGAATCTGTCATCAAAACACGATAAATGAACCACAATGTTGACTTCAAGTTTTTTGGTAAAGTTAGAAAAAATGTTTGGAACTTTTCTTGAAATGCATTTTTATCAAGACCTATACATATTTCCATGAGTAGGCTTACTATGAAATTTTTAAATTCGGTTGTCCATTTTTCATTGAATTTTACCTTTTTAGCTTGTTGTGCAGATGGAATATTCTCCTAATCAATTTCTTCTGCGACGGGCTTCCGTTTTTTAGGAGCATTTGTGATCGCAGTAGAAGGTCCTGGTTCGTTGATATCTTCCTCGTTGTCAGAGAAGAGATCTTGTGAATCAGGATCGATTGGAGAACACTCAGTCATCTGCAAATATTTACATATAGATTTTAGAACCTTGTGGAGGAAGTGCAAAATGGCTAAGCAGGGATGGCTAGAGGACAAATGTAAGGATGTAGAGGCTTGTCTCACTAGGGGTAAGATAGATACTGCCTACAGGAAAATTAAAGAGACCTTTGGAGAGAAGAGAACCACTTGTATGAATATCAAGAGCTCAGATGGGAACCCAGTTCTAAGCAAAGAAGGGAAGGCAGAAAGGTGGAAGGAGTATATAGAGGGTTTATACAAGGGAGATGTACTCGAGGACAATATTATAGAAATGGAAGAGGATGTAGATGAAGACGAAATGGGAGATAAGATACTGCGTGAAGAGTTTGACAGAGCACTGAAAGACCTAAGTCGAAACAAGGCCCCGGGAGTAGACAACATTCCACTAGAACTACTGATGGCCTCGGGAGAGCCAGTCATGACAAAACTCTACCATCTAGTGAGCACGATGTATGAGACAGGTGAAGTACCCTCAGACTTCAAGAAGAATATAATAATTCCAATCCCAAAGAAAGCAGGTGTTGACAGATGTGAAAATTACCGAACTATCAGTTTAATAAGTCACAGCTGCAAAATACTAACGCGAATTCTTTACAGACGAATGGAAAAACTGGTAGAAGCCGACCTCGGGGAAGATCAGTTTGGATTCCGTAGAAATGTTGGAACACGTGAGGCAATACTGACCTTACGACTTATCTTGGAAGAAAGATTAAGAAAAGGCAAACCTACGTTTCTAGCATTTGTAGACTTAGAGAAAGCTTTTGACAATGTTGACTGGAATACTCTCTTTCAAATTCTGAAGGTGGCAGGGGTAAAATACAGGGAGCGAAAGGCTACTTACAATTTGTACAGAAACCAGATGGCAGTTATAAGAGTCGAGGGGCATGAAAGGGAAGCAGTGGTTGGGAAAGGAGTGAGACAGGGTTGTAGCCTCTCCCCGATGTTATTCAATCTGTATATTGAGCAAGCAGTAAAGGAAACAAAAGAAACGTTCGGAGTAGGTATTAAAATTCATGGAGAAGAAGTAAAAACTTTGAGGTTCGCCGATGACATTGTAATTCTGTTAGAGACAGCAAAGGACTTGGAAGAGCAGTTGAACGGAATGGACAGTGTCTTGAAAGGAGGATATAAGATGAACATCAACAAAAGCAAAACGAGGATAATGGAATGTAGTCAAATTAAGTCGGGTGATGCTGAGGGAATTAGATTAGGAAATGAGACACTTAAAGTAGTAAAGGAGTTTTGCTATTTAGGGAGTAAAATAACCGATGATGGTCGAAGTAGAGAGGATATAAAATGTAGACTGGCAATGGCAAGGAAAGCGTTTCTGAAGAAGAGAAATTTGTTAACATCGAGTATAGATTTAAGTGTCAGGAAGTCGTTTCTGAAAGTATTTGTATGGAGTGTAGCCATGTATGGAAGTGAGACATGGACGATAACTAGTTTGGACAAGAAGAGAATAGAAGCTTTCGAAATGTGGTGCTACAGAAGAATGCTGAAGATAAGGTGGGTAGATCACGTAACTAATGAGGAGGTATTGAATAGGATTGGGGAGAAGTTTGTGGCACAACTTGACTAAAAGGAGGGATCGGTTGGTAGGACATGTTTTGAGGCATCAAGGGATCACAAATTTAGCATTGGAGGGCAGCGTGGAGGGTAAAAATCGTAGAGGGAGACCAAGAGATCAATACACTAAGCAGATTCAGAAGGATGTAGGTTGCAGTAGGTACTGGGAGATGAAGAAGCTTGCACAGGATAGAGTAGCATGGAGAGCTGCATCAAACCAGTCTCAGGACTGAAGACCACAACAACAACAACGTGGAGTAGCTCGAGTTATATCTTTAGTTAATATATTTTCTATTCTCCATGAGAACGTTGGTTATAGGCATATATTACACCACATATTGTCTTTCAAATAATAGAGAGTTCTGAAAAAAGTATTTTTGTTAAGGTTGTTAATTCTTGAAAGAAATTATCATATTTTTGTTGCAAAGGTGGTGCTAAAAATTTGATTGCTGCAGCTGTAAATTGATTTATATGAGCATGAGATCCTATTGCAATACTTGCACAATCATTTGAGCATATTTCATTTAGATAACAATTTTGCCACAAAGCTGTTATTTGACGTGGTCGTAACCAACGTCCACTATGTCCTATACATGATTTTATAATGGAATCAAAGTGTACAAGTTTATATCCTGCATTGATTATTATGATTCTTGTTCTCCATAAATTTTGTCGGTCGTACCAGCCCCATGGAATAGTTTCAAAATCGTTGTTTACTTCTGTAATATATTTAAAGAATACATCAAAATTTCTATAGGTTGGTACATCACATGCAAAATTAGATTCTAATTCCATTCTGTTCATTTTAGTAGCTGTTACGTGAGGAGGATTCATCATAGTTTGTGTTACACCTGGATAGTGAAGTGGTGTAGGTGAGGAATTTGTATGATTTCTGATCATTTCACTTTCACGTATATCTACTGCGTGAATACAAGTATTAGGCCCTAAGTTGTATTTCTACCCACTGTCGATATCTTGGTTTAGTACACAATACTCTAGGTTTATTTATGAATGATAAGTCTGTGATGCCTTGCTTGTCATCTGCGTGCAATGGAACTGATAAGTCGCTAAACAGCACTTCAACAGGTAAGTGTTGTCGTTTAAGTTTCTACAACGTATGCAATTTGGATTTGGAGTTAAGTCTGCTGGAATTAGGTAACGAGTTACGTTAGCTAATATATAGTCTTCATCATTTGACTCACTCAAAGTTGAAATGTCACTAAAACTATCCGAATCACTTTCACTGCTGTCACTCATACCTTGTGCGGTAGCGTAGATGACGATGACGTCGACTGGAACAGCAAACAGCGTGGTCTCGTGCAGCGTGGAGTCCGTGAAGTGACTGTAAATTAGCTCCGCCACGCCTCCCTTAAGTATACATTAAACCGGAAAAACCACTGATAACTTGCTAAGACAACAGCAGCAGCAGCAACCGCAATCGCGACATATGCGGACGTATACGTGCGTCCGCGTCGCGATTGGACTTACCAATTCCATTGCACGCAGATGACAAGCAAGGCATCAAAGACTTATCATTCATAAACAAACCTAGAGTATCGTGTACGAAACCAAGATATCGACAGGAATAATGTAATTTTAGGAATAACTGTATACTACTGTGTTTTTTAAAGGCAAATAATATTCTGTACTAATTATACAACTAGTAATCTTAATTGATGAGAAGACAATCTTGATTCTCTAATGGATGGACTGTTCGAAGTTAATGAACACCTTTTTTGAGTAAAAGGATAGTTACCTCTTCCTACAATCGTCTTGAACTCAATCTTCAAGTTTCAAATGCATTTCCTTCTTCTTATCTTTTATAAAGCTGGACACTAACGGTATGAAAGAAAGAACCTCCAGAGTAACTGTGGATCGTGAGTAGCTGGAGAAAGTGTTTTGCTCCACATTGAGAAGTACCACTGATTAATATAGTTTTCCTGCTGGCACAGTTATTTTAGTTTGGAGTCGATTGAAAAAAACAAGGTGACCATTTTCCAGACCATTATTAAGGACAAAGGCCTCGCATTTTGTAGTTGTCTCCTCCATCTGCTATAAGGCAAATTGAATTTCCATGCAGAATTTTTGGTGGTTTCGTCATTCTCCTCAAAGCGGTGTGAGTAATATTGAGCGAATGTATCTTACAGCCTTCCTCGTTCATGTGTTCACAGTTGTTGAATTGTCATCTACTTCTTTGCATGTTAGCCTTGATCGTCTTTCATCCAAAGCTTCACTTTTTGTTTTAATAGAATTCGATAACATTTTCTTGTTTAATAAGTGCTCTTGAAGTGCTGTGTGGTCATAAGTGCCTTCCAAGCCCGAAAATAAGCTTTCTTTGCCTGCTGTAAATAACTTCACAGAACGCCGCTATTTTACCACAGCATCGTCATCCATGTTCTTCAATTCCTAGAACTCTTCTACATGGTTTCATTGAATTTATAGCCATCGCAGGTTAAGTGTGTATTACAACAATCACTAAAAACAGGTTGCAAAACGTGAGTTTTTCGTTTCGATGACTAAGTTCAATTACATAACGGAATACTATGTGAGTCTGCACAGATGTTAGCGAGTTGCTGCCGAGTTCGGTTAGGGCCAGGAACACCACCCCCGTTGACTCACACTACCGAATAGTTCCTTTAAACTCGTGTGAGGAAGGCCGCAGGATAGCCGATAGCCGATGTCAGCGCAGCAGCCACTAGCTCGCCAAAAATTCACTAACTTGGCTGAACGGGCCCGCTGCAGGAATCCGCCCGTTTGCGTACCTACTGAGAGGCCGGATCGGCCGTTTCAAGACCAGTTGATAACGGACACAAGATTGTGCCTTCACTAGCACACAGCTGAAACTACAAATGTTCAAAGACTCTAACGGATATGCCACGGCCAGCTAGCTCTACACTTCTACAAGTATGTCCTACCAGATTTTTTTTTTAGTCTCTCATACGACTTACATCTTGAATGTGTGGATAATAGGTAATTCAACCCACAGATTAAAAGGTATATTACGTTCGCATTATATTTGTGGGGGTTAATTAATTAAAATTAACCCTAACTCGAGAAAATAGTAAAAAGGCAAAATTGTCGTGTCAATGTGTGTGTGTGTTTTTTTTTTTCTTTATTGTAATTTTAACACCCCATACAAAGGTGGGCTGGCAGCGGAACAGTGTACCCCGCTCTTCAGCCATAGGCAGTACAATAAAAAAGAAAGGGAGACAGACAAGTAACAGAATGGCGGTTTAAAAAACAGGAGATACAATAGTTAAAAAACATGAAGCCGTTCACACTCTACGAAACAACAAGAAAAACGGCGGCACTGGGCACAAACACTGACGAGGTAGACGACGCACGTGAACGAAGGAGCGTGGACGGCGAAAAACACTGATGCACAGACACGACGGCACAAACACTAATCCGAGGGCGACGATCTCCGGCGCGCGAAAGTTCACGATGCGTGTGCGAGTCCGGGGACCTGCCAAGAGAGGAGGAGGAGGAGGAGGAGGAGGGGGAGGAGGAGGAGGGGGAGTGGGAAAGCGAGAGGGGAGAGCAGGGACGCCACGGGCAAGGGAAAGAGGGGGGGAGAGGAAGGGGGAGGGGAAGCCCGGAAGAAGAGGGATGGAGGGAGGGGACGGGGGAAAAGGAAAGAGAAGGGAAGGGAAGAGAAAGGAGGGAGGGTGCCTAAGGGAAAGGACACCAGGAGTGAGGGGGGGGGCAGGGTCAAAGTTGATAGGAGGGGTAGATGGAGGGGACGAGGACATCATCAGGGAGGGGGAGCTGGCGGAAGCCACCTTGGGAGAGGGTAAGGAGGAGAGGTTGGAGCCGAACGGGGATTTGGCGGTGGTGGCCAATGGCAACTCCGCCACGCGCAACTGGGAGGGGATTATCGGAGCGGTGGAGGAGATAGGGGGAGGTGTGGATGGAGTGGTGGGGTTGGAGGAAGGTTTCATTGAGGAGGAAGGCATCCACACGGTGGGTAGCAAGGGTGTGCAGGAAGAGGTTCTTGTTGGCGGGAAGGGAGCGGATATTGTTGAACAGGATACGATGCTGTCGCGCCATGATAAGGATTTAGACGAGGGTGTCAAGGCGGGAGAAGGTGAAATGGGCCTGGTTATGGGAATAGGTGGCGTACATTTTAAGGTGGAATATGGAACGGGCGGCGAGGGAGATCTGTTGGAGGGTGTGGGGGCGCTGAAAGGGATGGACGTTTTGGAGGACAATGGTAAGGAACCTGATGATGTCCTCAGCAGTGGGGGGGGGGACGAAGGGAATTGCCAGGAGGGGTGGGGGCGTCCAGGGGACGGACAGGTACGGTGAGTTCAGGGGAGGTGGGAGGGGGTCGCGCTTTTGGGAGTAAGTAGGGTGGGGGAGGCTGCAGGTATTACAGGAGGGAGGGGATTGGAGGTTGGGGCACTGCTGGAGGAAGTGCGCTTGTCGACAATGCGGGCAGGTGGGGGCCTCGCGGCACTCTCCTGTTGGATGTGCATTGTAGCGCAGACATCTGTGGCAGCGCAGGGATTGAGGGGGGGAACGGGAGGGGTCGACCTTGTACCGCTGATTGAAGAGGAGGGCACCCTCCTTCAGGAGACGGTCAATGGAGGGGGCGTCCTCAGAGAAAACCCGCATAAGGCGGGTGGGGCCGGTCGCGTTGAAAATGCGGCGGACTGCCCGCACCTCCAGGGTGGGATGGGCCTTCAGCTCCGCCAACACCTCCTCCTCCGTGATCGATGGACTAAGCCGAGTGATCACGGCGGTGAGGGTCGGCGGGCGACGCGGGGGTTGGGGTTGGCGGGTAGGAGATGGGGAGGGAGCAGGGGTGAGGGAGGCGTTAGGACCAAAACGGGTGATGGGGAGGCGGGAGAGGATGTCAGTATGGAGGGTTGGGCTGGGGGAGGAGATAAGAACAGAATCCCATCTGGGAGTAAGGAGAGTGATGGGGGCGCCAGGGAAATGTTGGCGGAGGAGGAGGAGGGAGAGATTCCGGGCCTCGAGGAAGGAAGGATTGGGACGGGACAGGAGATATTTGTAGAGACCGGGTGGGGAGGAGGAGGAGGAGGAGGAGGGAGCGGGGCCTGGTGGGGAGACGTCCATGGCATTTTGGGGTGGGGAAGGGGGGCGGGGTGGAGCCTTTTTAGGAGCAGAGGAAGTGGGGGCGCCACTAGGGCGTTTGACAGCGGCAGATGGGCGGGTGGTGATAAGAGGGACGGGAACGATGGGGAGGTGGTGGGAAGGGACAGGTCCCGGCACGGACGCAGCAGTCGGCGCCGGAGATAGTGACTGTGACAGTGCAGGCGAAGGTGTCAGTGATGGTGATGGTGACGATGATGACGGTGGTGGTGGTGGTGGCGGTGGCGGCGGTGATGGCGATGGCGACGGCGACGGGGAGAGCGGGGCATGGGCAGTGGCCCGACGGGCCACCACCCTAGCCGGAGCTGCAGTGACAGGCTGGGGGAGTGGGGGGAAAGGTTCAGAACGAGAGGAAGAAGCGGGAGAGGGGGCGACAAAGAGCGAGGGCGAAGGGATAGAGAGGAGGGGAGGGATGGAAGGAGGGGGGTGGGACTGGGCACACCAAGTGATAGTGGTGGAGGCGGCGGAAGGGGACGTATACACGATGGCGGTGGTGGTAGTAGTGACGGTGGTGGTGGGGGCGGACATGACGACAAGGAGAAGAAAGAAAAAAAACACAGCACTAAAAGGACAGGACACACACTGGGGGACGGCGGGCGGCGACGGCGGCGGGCGGCGGCGGCGACGGCGACGGCGACGGCGACGGCGAGAGGCAGGAACGCTGCTGCCGCGGACGGGGCCGTGGGGGCGGCGGCGCCGGCGGCGGCGGCGGCGGCGGCGGCGGCGGCGGCGGCGGCGGCGGCTGCTGCTGCTGCTGCTGCTGCTGCTGCTGCCTGGACTGCTGCTGCCACCGGAGGGCTGGCTGGCTGGCTGGCTGGCTGGCTGGCTGGCTGGCTGCGGGACCACTGCTGCAGGCCGGGACCGGGAACTGCTGCTGGGCTGGCTGGCACCTGGAACACCTAGCACTTCGATGAGCGCGAAAATTGCACTATCGAAGGGCGGTAACCTTTCGGTGTACCGCGGGAGATGAATGGGTGTCTTTTTCTTTTTTTTTTTTTTACTTTATTGTCATTTTAAAACCTATACAATAGGCAGGCTGGCAGCAGCACACTACGCCGCTCTTCAGCCAAAGAAGACATAAGCATAAAAAAACAGGAGAAAAACAGAAAAGTCACAAAATGGTGGGCGATAAAACAGGAGACACAGAGAGACAAACACGGAGCCGTTCACACTCGACGATAAACCACACTGCAAACTGTTGAGACGACGCACAAACACTGAAGAAGACGATGGCACTGGTGAACAACGGAGTGTGACGGTGAACACTGAACACTAAACACGACGGCACACACAAGACACTGATGGCGGCGATCTCCGGCGCGCGAAAGTCCACGTAGCGTGTGCGAGTCCGGGGACCTGCCAAGAGGGGAACGGGGGTGAGGTGGGGGAGAAGGGAGAAAAGGACGCCAATGGCGGAGGAGATGGGGGCAGGAGGGAGAGGGACAGGGGAGGGGAGGCCCGGGGGAGGAGGGGAGAGAAAAGGAGGGGGGAGGGAAAAAGGGAGAGAAGGGAGGGAGGGTGCCCTGAGGAGCATGCACAGGAGGAGGGTGGAAGGATCAAAGTTGGTAGGAGGGGTAGATGGAGGGGAGGAGGACATCATCAGGGAGGGGGAGCTGGCGGAAGCCACCTTGGGAGAGGGTAAGGAGGGTGGAGAGATGGAGACCGGGTGGGACATGGGAGTACAGGCGCGGCAGCGGGCGGGGGTGGGAGAGGATCGGGGAGACGAGCGGGTGAGGAGGATCGAGTTTACGGGAGGTGTAGAGGATGCGTATTCGTTCGAGGAAGAGGAGGAGGTGGGGGAAGGGGATAAGATCATACAGGATCCGCGTGGGGGAGGGGAGACGGATGCGATAGGCAAGGCGGAGAGCATGGCGTTCAAGGATTTGGAGGGATTTATAAAAGGAAGGGGGGGCGGAGATCCAGGCGGGATGGGCGTAACAGAGGATAGGGCGGATGAGGGACTTATAGGTGTGGAGGATGGTGGAGGGGTCTAGACCCCACGTACGGCCGGAAAGGAGCTTGAGGAGACGGAGTCGGGAACGTGCCTTGGCTTGGATTGTCTGGAGATGGGGAGTCCAGGAGAGGCGACGGTCGAGGGTGACGCCAAGGTACTTAAGGGTGGGGGTGAGAGCGATGGGACGGCCATAAACGGTGAGATAGAAATCAAGGAGGCGGAAGGAAGGGGTGGTTTTGCCTACAATGATCGCCTGGGTTTTGGAAGGATTGACCGTGAGCAACCACTGGTCGCACCAAGCGGTGAACCGGTCAAGATGGGATTGGAGAAGGTGTTGGGAGCGTTGCAGGGTGGGGGCAAGGGCAAGGAAGGCGGTGTCATCGGCAAATTGGAGAAGGTGGACGGGGGGTGACAGTGGCGGCATGTCCGCCGTGTACAACAAGTACAGAAGGGGGGAGAGGACGGAGCCTTGGGGCACACCGGCGGAGGGGAAAAAGGTGTAGGAATCGGTGTTATGGATGGTGACATGGGAAGGACGGCGGGAGAGGAAGGAACCGATCAGACGAACGTAGTTAATGGGAAGGGCGAAGGTTTGGAGCTTGAAGAGGAGACCGGAATGCCATACGCGGTCATATGCGCGTTCGAGGTCAAGAGAGAGGAAGATTGCGGAGCGACGGGAATTGAGCTGGTCGGAAAGGAGATGAGTGAGGTGAAGGAGGAGATCGTCGGAAGAGAAGGACGGCCGAAAGCCACACTGGGTAATAGGGAGGAGGCGGTGCTGGCGGAGATGCTGGTGGATGCGGCGGGTGAGGATAGATTCCAGGACCTTGCTGAAGACCGAGGTAAGGCTGATGGGACGGTAGGAGGAGACGGCGGACGGCGGTTTGCCAGGTTTGAGGAACATGAGGATACGGGAGGTTTTCCACAGGTCGGGGTAGTAACCGGTGGACAGGACTACATTGTAGAGCCTGGCCAGGGTGGAGAGGAAAGAGACAGGAGCTTCACGAAGGTGACGGTAGGTGACACGATCGTGACCAGGAGCGGTGTTGCGTTTGGTGCGGAGTGTAGTAATGAGATCCTGTGTAGTGATGGGGGCATTAAGTTCCGTGTGTGGAATGTTGTCCAAGTACTGGAAACCAGGAGCAAGGGGAGGGACAGAGGTGTCAGTTCGATCGCGGATATCTGGGAAGAGGGAGTAATCGAACTGGGGATCATCAGGGATGGAAAACACATCGGACAGGTAGGAGGCAAAGTGATTGGCCTTACTAAGGGCGTCAGGGAAGGGGTGATCATCGTGGAGAAGAGGATAGTAGGGGGAGGGCTTAGTTCCGGTAAGGCGACGGAAGGCGGTCCAGAACTTGGACGAGTTTATAGGGAGGGTAGCAGTTAAACGGGTGCATGTCTGTCGCCAGTCCCGGCGTTTCTTAGCCGCGAGCAAATTTCGAATGTGTCGCTGTAGTTGCCGGTGGCGTCGTAGGGTGTCCGGGTCACGCGTGTGGAGGAAGGCACGGTAGAGACGACGGGATTCACAGAGGAGGAGGACGGCCTGTGGTGGCAAGGTAGGACGGTGGGGGTGGATGGCAACAGTAGGGACGTGGGCCTCCACGGCCTCAGACAAGGTCTGCTGGAGAAAGGAGGCGGCATGGGAGACATCATCGGGACGGCGGTAGGCGAGAGGGTGGCTGTCGACCTGAGTGGAGAGGGTATCCCGGTAGGCATTCCAGTTGGCACGGGAATAGTCATGGATGTACTTGGGGGGAGGGTCATGACGAGGGTCGGGGCGGGGGCGACGACCGTCTGAAACGGTGAGGAGGACAGGGAGATGGTCACTACCAATAGGCTCCAGGACATCCACCGTAATGCGACCAAGGAGGTTGGGGGAGGAAAGAATAACATCGGGAGTGGAATCGGATTCGGGGCGGGTGTGCTGGGGGATGGGGATGAGGTCGCCTTGAAGGGAGGAGAGGAACCGATGCCACCGCCGTAACTGGGCAGCGGAGCGACTATGGATGTTGAGGTCTGCGGCGATCACATAGGAGGAGAAGGTACGGTCGATGTGGGAGAGGAAGTCGAAAGGAAGAGGGGCGTTGGGGCGGACATAGATGGTGGCACAGGTAATGGTAAGGCCGGGGAAGAAGAGACTAAGGATCAGGTGTTCGGTGGGGTCGGGAAGGAGAGGTTGGAGCCGAACGGGGATTTGGCGGTGGTGGCCAATGGCAACTCCGCCACGCGCAACTGGGAGGGGATTATCGGAGCGGTGGAGGAGATAGGGGGAGGTGTGGATGGAGTGGTGGGGTTGGAGGAAGGTTTCATTGAGGAGGAAGGCATCCACACGGTGGGTAGCAAGGGTGTGCAGGAAGAGGTTCTTGTTGGCGGGAAGGGAGCGGATATTGTTGAAAAGGATACGATGCTGTCGCGCCATGATAAGGATTTAGACGAGGGTGTCAAGGCGGGAGAAGGTGAAATGGGCCTGCTTATTGGAATAGGTGGCGTACATTTTAAGGTGGAATATGGAACGGGCGGCGAGGGAGATCTGTTGGAGGGTGTGGGGGCGCTGAAAGGGATGGACGTTTTGGAGGACAATCGTGAGGAACCTGATGATGTCCTCAGCAGTGGGGGGGGGGGGACGAAGGGAATTGCCAGGAGGGGTGGGGGCGTCCAGGGGACGGACAGGTACGGTGAGTTCAGGGGTGGTGGGAGGGGGTCGGGCTTTACACTTTTGGGAGTAGGTAGGGTGGGGGAGGCTGCAGGTATTACAGGAGGGAGGGGATTGGAGGTTGGGGCACTGCCGGAGGAAGTGCGCTTGTCGACAATGCGGGCAGGTGGGGGCCTCGCGGCACTCGGCTGTTGTATGTGCATTGTAGCGCAGACATCTCTGGCAGCGCAGGGATTGAGGGGGGGAACGGGAGGGGTCTACCTTGTACCGCTGATTGAAGAGGAGGGCACCCTCCTTCAGGAGACGGTCAATGGAGGGGGCGTCCTCAGAGAACACCCGCATAAGGCGGGTGGGGCCGGTCGCGTTAAAAATGCGGCGGACTGCCCGCACCTCCAGGGTGGGATGGGCCTTCAGCTCCGCCAACACCTCCTCCTCCGTGATCGACGGACTAAGCCGAGTGATCACGGCGGTGAGGGTCGGCGGGCGACGCGGGGGTTGGGGTTGGCGGGTAGGAGATGGGGAGGGAGCAGGGGTGAGGGAGGCGTTAGGACCAAAACGGGTGATGGGGAGGCGGGAGAGGATGTCAGTATGGAGGGTTGGGCTGGGGGAGGAGATAAGAACAGAGTCCCGTCTGGGAGTAAGGAGAGATATGGGGGCGCCAGGGAAATGTTGGCGGAGGAGGAGGGAGAGATTCCGGGCCTCGAGGAAGGAAGGATCGGGACGGGACAGGAGATATTTGTAGAGACCGGGTGGGGAGGAGGAGGAGGAGGAGGAGGGAGCGGGGCCTGGTGGGGAGACGTCCATGGCATTTTGGGGTGGGGATGGGGGGCGGGGTGGAGCCTTTTTAGGAGCAGAGGAAGTGGGGGCGCCACTAGGGCGTTTGACAGCGGCAGATGGGCGGGTGGTGATAAGAGGGACGGGAACGACGGGGAGGTGGCAGGAAGGGGCAGGTCCCGGCACGGACGCAACAGTCGGCGCTGGAGAGAATGACTGTGACGGTGCAGGCGAAGGTGTCAGTGATGGTGACGGCGACGATGATGGCGGTGGTGGTGGTGGTGGCGGCGGTGATGGCGATGGCGACGGGGAGAGCTGGGCGTGGGCAGCGGCCCGACGGGCCACCACCCGAGCCGGAGCTGCAGTGACAGGCTGGGGGAGTGGGGGGAAAGGTTCAGAACGAGAGGAAGAAGCGGGAGAGGGGGCGACAAAGAGCGAGGGCGAAGGGATAGAGAGGAGGGGAGGGATGGAAGGAGGGGGGTGGGACTGGGCACACCAAGTGATAGTGGTGGAGGCGGCGGAAGGGGATGTATAGACGATGGCGGTGGTGGGAGTAGTGACGGTGGTGGTGGGGGCGGACATGACGACAGGAAGAAAAAACGCACAGCACGAAAAGGAAAGGACACAAACTGGGAAACGGCGACGACGCAGATGGACGAAGACCGGCGAAGACGCAGACGGACGCAGAGGGACGAAGACTGGCGAAGACGCAGACGGACGCAGAGGGACGAAGACCGACGAAGACCGGCGAAGACGCAGACGGACGCAGACCAGGGCGGACGGCGGCGGCGACGGCGACGGCGGCGGCGGCGGCGGCGAGCACCGGCTGGCGGAGCGGCGGCGGCGAACAGACGGACGCACGGACGGACAGACGGACGGACGGACAGCAGGCGAGACGGACAGCGAGCAGGCAGGCAGGCAGGCAGGCAGGCAGGCAGGCAGGCAGGCACACGGACGGACGGACGGACGAACAGCTACAACAGTAAGCGGCGGGCTGACAGACAGACAGACAGACAGACAGATACAATCTTCGAAAGCGAAGATTCCAACCAGAGAGTAGCCCAGGCTTTGGAATCCGGCGCCTTCGAATGAGGGAATCCAACCCTCTGATCGTGAATGGGTGTCTGTAAAAGTAATTATTTATAGTAGAATTCAAGGTCTACTGATATCAAGAATGCATCAGGTCGACACAGTTTCTCTTAGTCGTAACAATTGACATGTCATCCATCATTATCCTTTAGAATTTTAACTCTAAATGTTTGCAAAATATGCAGTGGACTCTTATACTGTGAAAAAGAAAGTTAAATATTTAATGAGCTCATACTGACGTCATTCAGCTCGCCATCTACAGAGTTTTGCATGAACTACTTGAGCTACACCTGGTGTTCTCGAATGCTTCACAGGGAGTCCGCCATGCACAGAACCGACAGTCGAATTCGCGATGCCGACGAGCGAGGACGATGCGCGCGCGGCCGGGGCAGCCGCCTCGGACGCGCCGGAGTCGGCCGCTGGTCGGTCGGTTGGGCCTGACCCGCCGGACGCTCCAGCGGCCGCTCCACACAGGACGGATCCCAGGCTGACGACCCAGGCTACGGCACCGGTTCATGACAGGATAGAACGACGGTCGACAGGCGCTATTCGACCGCAGAAGATTACACACCGCACGACGAAACCGTATTCGGACGTCGGCCATACATAACATCACGACGGACGCAGCAATGAAGACGACCGCCAGGACTACGCCGGAAGACTCGATATATGTCGGGAGGAGGACAAAGAAACGCTGAAGGACATACAACGCCTCATCCGCTATTCACGGGACACGCAAGAGCAGGATAACGACACCTGTCTGGCATCTCCATCTGTGGAATCAGATGTCGAATCACAGCACTCCCACCAAACGGTCGACGACGCGGAGATGGCAGCGGCCTCTCCAGCAGGAAACGACAACGACTCCCCACACGCAGAGGGGGACTTTACGCTCGTACACAACAAACGGCGCAGAAGCAACGCATTAGCCAAGGACTTAGCCAACCCGGCTAAGAGACGAACGGAGACCATCCCCACAACGAACCGATTCGCCCCACTGACACCTCAAGCTGCGCCTCCATCAACCACCAACAAGCCGCAGGCACAAACTTCTAATGCCGCAGAAGCCGTGGACAGAGAGAAGAATGTGCTTCGCAAAGTGCCCCCAGTCACAATTTATTACACAAAGGAGTACGTTCACCTCAATGAAACGCTCAACGGACTTCTAGAGGGCAACCTTAAAGCTATATACCAAAAGGACCGCGTCAAATACCACTTTGAGTCCTTCGAAGACCAAAGGCGTGCAATAAAATTCTTCACGAACCACAGCTTCTCCTATTTTACGCATCAAGCACCAGACGACAGGGAACTGAAAGTAGTTGTCAAACGCCTTCCGGCGGAAGTTACCGAAGAACAACTTTACTATGCCCTCAAGGAAAAAGGCTTCAGAGTGCTACAAGTCTACCAATTTAAGGAACGCGACGAGAAGACGAAACAATTGATGCCGCAACCTGTGTACCGAGTCACCCTCCCATCCGGAAAAGACAGTGACAAGATCTATGATGTCAAATACCTGCTCTACACACGAGTGATAATAGAAACCTATAATAGTAAAGAAGGACCAGTCCAGTGCCGACATTGCCAACGTTTCGAGCATACAGCGAACTACTGCAGCATGCCAGCACGCTGCGTCCGCTGCGGTGGATCCCATAAATCATCGAATTGTACCCATCCTATGACGGCGCCCCCAAAGTGCGCCAATTGTGAACAAGAACATCCAGCTACCTTCCGTGGCTGCCCCAAATTTCAAGAACTCCTACGGAAATATACTAGAAGTACACCAAAGAAGTCGACCCCACAACGGCCTATAATTGTTAAGAACTCGGCCATGGCAGCGATTCCGGCCACCCAACAACAAGCGGCACCTCTCCCTGTGGAAACAATCGCCTCTCGACCACAACCGGCACCCCGAGTGACTCTACGACAGACAAGACAACAGCGCTCGTACTCCGAAGCACTACATGCCCATCCGCCGACTCCAACACCAGCGGAGACGTCATCTGCCTGGTCGACCACCTTTACACCAGCGTTAACAGATATTCTTCAACTACTCACCGCCCTCCAGCAGAAGCTGACGTCTATCCTCTCGCTTGTAGAAAGCGTACTGACAGCTTTTCAAACACCCTAAATGGATAGACGGTATCACGCGAGGAATCTTAACTTCTGCATTTGGAATGCCAACGGCCTGAAACTGAAGAAAATAGAATTCACGGACTTCTTACATCGCCACAAGATAGACGTAGCATTTGTCTCCGAAACACATCTCCGCGAGTCAACCGACCTCCGCTTGAGGAACATGCACATCTACCGGACGGACAGACGGGACCAACGGGGTGGAGGGACCGCAGTTCTGATCAAAAAATGTATTCGTCACCACCAAGAACGTTTACCCCAACTCCAGACTTTAGAGGCCACGGCAGTAACAATCCACACGACGCTCGGAAACATTACCTGTATTGCGGCTTACCTTAGCCCAAAGAAGACTCAACCCAGAAGATCTTTACTCCGTTACAGAGGGTTACGACAAGATCCTCCTTGGAGGGGATCTTAATAGTAAACATGTTGCCTGGAATTCCCGTAAGACTAATCCAAAAGGACATATGTTGTTTGCACTGGCCGAGAATTTACATGTTACCGTCCATGGACCACGGGAACCGACGAGGATACCTTACGTCCAGACACAAGACGCTGATGTTCTAGACATCGCCATAATCAAGAACATCAACCCGAATCTCCATCTGTGGACGTTGCATGATCTTTCGTCAGACCACAGACCGGTGTTAGGACTCATAGAGAGGGCTACCTTGCAACTCCCACTGCCGACGACAAGAACTTACGACTGGCAGCAGTTCCAAGCGTACCTCAACAACAATGTGCGACCAACCCAGGTTGTTACTACCAGAGAAGCGATTGATGTGGCAGTCGCAGTACTCACGAAGAAGATTACCAGTGCGAAACAACGAGCACTCACGGAGCACCTGCTACCAGAAGTCAATTATGACGAGTTTCCACCACCACTGCAGGAGCTTAAGACAAGGCGCAATCGCTGTCGGAAACGATGGGTCCGTTACCGCCATCCGGACGATAGACGGGAAACTCACAGACTAACCCGAGAACTCCGGCGGAAGGTTCAGGACTGGAAGCAACACACGTGGGAACTCAAAATGGACAACTTTCTATTACGCACCAAAGATGAATGGCGAATAGTTAAAAGTCTCAGACAGCAACAGCCCCCCAAAAGGGCAATTCGAGGACCCCATGGCCTCTTGTACGACTCACTGGCGCAGGCGGAGCTGTATGCGGATACATACCAACAACAGATGACTACGCCCCCACGGAGGATGGAGATGATGCACTCCACCGTGCAGAGGAGGACACAGCGGCGGAATGGGAAGCTATTCGGGACGCCCCGACTAACACTATGCCCCGGCTGACAACGCCGGAGGAAATTCGGAGGATTATCAAGTATAGCAAACACACCTCACCTGGAGCAGATAGAATCAGCAATACGGAATTGAAACACCTCCGAAGAAAGCCTGTTGTGCTTCTCACCCGGATAGTGAACAGCTGCCTCAGGACTGGATACTTCCCAGAGGCATGGAAGATTGCCAGAATAATGCCAATACCAAAACCGGGCAAGGATCTCTCACACCCTGACAGCTACAGACCCATAAGTTTACTGCCAATGCTGGGAAAGGTACTGGAACGTGTCCTACTGAAACGCATGCTGGACATCCTTGTGGCACACAACATCATCCGACCGGAGCAGTTTGGCTTCCAGGCGAAGCTATCGGCTGAGTTACAACTACTGCGCATCACGGAATCCATCCAAGACAATTTCAACAAGAAACGACATACTATTGGAGTCTTTCTCGATATAGAGAAGGCTTACGATAAAGTATGGCGACGCAACTTGATCGTCAAGCTCCGACGTACCACTCCCCTACCAGACTGCTATTTAAAACTTCTTGACAATTTTCTTCAGGATCGCAGATTATATGTTCGCATTGAAGACAAGAATTCAACAACACGGCCTGTCCTTGAAGGACTTCCACAAGGATCGGTCATCTCTCCACTGCTGTTTAATTTATATATTAACGACCTCCCGACGGTGCCACATGTTACTGCCAGTTTCTATGCCGACGACACAGCGCTCCTGACTGCAGGCACCAGAATGGACCACCTCGTCACACGGATGCAGCGCCAACTAGATTTAGTGGACCACTGGACCCACATGAACAAAATAACGGTCAATGCAGAAAAAACCAAAGTTATTGTCTTCACACGTCGGAGACCCATCGTCAATGACCGCCTGCGGATATCAGACCAGCCACTCCCCTGGGCAACAACTGTAAAATACCTGGGAGTGCATCTAGACGCCAAACTGTTGTATAGTCATCACATTATGGAGAAGAAGACGTCTGGCCTCAAAATGCTGGGAGCTCTCCTCCCCTTTCTGAAGAGCTCATACCTCAGCCAATGCACATTTCTTGACCTGCACCACATTTAGTCACTGAGGTCAATCAAATTTTGTTTGTGTATTTTGTGCAATAATATAAGTCAACAAGACCTGTGGACTTGTTTTGTTGATAAATTTTTCTAATGTAGTCCTGTTGTGTAAGTTTCGTAAACTGGAATACCATGGCATCATACAATTCTTTGTTTTTGAAGAGCTAGTGTCAATGAGAGTTTATCTAATGTTGTTAAAGATTTGTGAAGAGGCTACTCCTTAATTTTCAACAGTTACAAAATGTACAACTGACTTCAAATGAAGCTGTATTTGAAGATGATCTTTGTGGACGGTTTGATAACAATATCTACCACATGAAGCATAAAAAATGTAATTACTATTAGAAGACAGAAAATACAGCTGTATGAGGAGCCTGATGGAATATGTGAAATGAGATGTCAAGATGACAGAAGATCTGTTCAATTCACTTCTTTATTGTAGCCCTTGGCCATAGTAGACCAAGAACAGCTTGGTGGAGGTTTTCAGTTGCCTCTTATGTGAAGTAACAGACATCTGGCACTGCTGACGACAGAGCAAATAGTGGGGCTAAGTGTGGTGTCACTCGAATGCTGCTATCCATGATGTCTCCAGCTGTGATCACGATGACAGCATGACTGCTCAGCTGACAGTACTGGGAGGCAGCTGTGACCTCCAGCCGTGACCCCCCTCCTATGAGAGTACTGCTCTCTGTTCTGGCGATGGCTCTCTCATGACTCAGGGCACGCTGCCCTATCCTGTGGTTGAACAGCAGACCCTGTACTGCATTCCAGGATGTTCCTCTTAGTGTCACAGGCTCTTGGTGTGGCTGTGATACTGAGATGAGAATATTGTAGTACATGAATGGCTGAGTGCTTATAAGTTCCAGACTATGTTTATTTAGGGCGTAAACACTTCCATGGTGGCAAGTGAGGAAAGGCTTCCATCCTTCCATGAGTTTACTGCAGCATCAGCTGTTGCTGTACCGAATCTAGCTGACTCTGCTTCACAATGCCTGTCATCTGTGATTTGCTTCACAATGCATAACACTCTTGCCTGCATGTAGCTGGCTCTGTTGCAACTCACTTCCACTCTGGCATATTTCTTGACTGAATATGGTTGATACGCTACATTGTTCTCTTTTTTATCAAGATCTGGTACCTTAGGTTGCTCTCCTCCCATTTCTGAAGAGCTCATACCTCAGCCAACGCACGAAACTCCAGTTGTACCATGCCACAGTCGAACCATCTATTTTGTATGGATCGACCTCTTGGGGTACTACGTGTGCCACTAACTACAAGAAGTTACAGGTTGTACAAAGCAGATGCCTCCGATGGATCACAGGAGCCCAATGGTGGATCCGAAATCATGACATTCATCGAGCCTTAAGCGAATCTTACCTCTCAGACAAGGTCAAGGAGAAGGCACGAACCTTATTTCGGAAGTTGGACATGATACGTGACAGTACACCACAACTCACCACAGTAGGTACGGTAGAACCCTTACGCAACCACAAATATAAAGTACCGAAGGCGATAGTATTTGAGCCTCCGTAAATGATATCCCTACGTAATTCTCCATGATTTAAGGACATATCGTCCTTTAGCACTTCTACACACATGTATAAGGAGAAAATTTTTACCCCTTCCATTCCCTACAGAAGTAAAAATCAACGAAGTTGATCAGACTTCAGCACTACCACACACAATAAAAAAAAAAAAAAACTCCGACTGACACGACAATTTTGCCTTTTTACTATTTCTCGAGTAAGGGTTAATTTTAATTAATTAACCCCCACAAATATAATGCGAACGTAATATACCTTCTAATCTCTGGGTGGAATTACCTATTATCCACACATTCAGGTTGTAAGTCGTATGAGAGACTAAAAAAAAAATCTGGTAGGACATACTTGTAGAAGCGTAGAGCTAGCTGGCCGTGGCATATCCGATAGAGTCTTTGAACATTTGTAGTTTCAGCTGTGTGCTAGTGAAGGCACAATCTTGTGTCCGTTATCAACTGGTCTTGAAACGGCCGATCCGGCCTCTCAGTAGGTACGCAAACGGGCGGATTCCTGCAGTGGGCCCGTTCAGCCAAGTTAGTGAATTTTTGGCGAGCTAGTGGCTGCTGCGCTGACATCGGCTATCGGCTATCCTGCGGCCTTCCTCACACGAGTTTAAAGGAACTATTCGGTAGTGTGAGTCAACGGGGGTGGTGTTCCTGGCCCTAACCGAACTCGGCAGCAACTCGCTAACATCTGTGCAGACTCACATAGTATTCCGTTATGTAATTGAACTTAGTCATCGAAACGAAAAACTCACGTTTTGCAACCTGTTTTTAGTGATTGTTGTAATACACACTTAACCTGCGATGGCTATAAATTCAATGAAACCATGTAGAAGAGTTCTAGGAATTGAAGAACATGGATGACGATGCTGTGGTAAAATAGCGGCGTTCTGTGAAGTTATTTACAGCAGGCAAAGAAAGCTTATTTTCGGGCTTGGAAGGCACTTATGACCACACAGCACTTCAAGAACACTTATTAAACAAGAAAATGTTATCGAATTCTATTAAAACAAAAAGTGAAGCTTTGGATGAAAGACGATCAAGGCTAACATGCAAAGAAGTAGATGACAATTCAACAACTGTGAACACATGAACGAGGAAGGCTGTAAGATACATTCGCTCAATATTACCCACACCACTTTGAGGAGAATGACGAAACCACCAAAAATTCTGGATGGAAATTCAGTTTGCCTTATTGTAGGAAGAGGTAACTATCCTTTTACTAAAAAAAGGTGTTAACTTCGAACAGTCCATCCATTAGAGAATCAAGGTTGTCTTTTCGTCAATGAAGATTACTAGTTGTATAATTAGTACAGAATTTTATTTGCCTTTAAAAAACACAGTAGCCGGCCGAAGTGGCCGTGCGGTTAAACGCGCTACAGTCTGGAACCGCATGGCCGCTACGGTCGCAGGTTCGAATCCTGCCTCGGGCATGGATGTTTGTGATGTCCTTAGGTTAGTTAGGTTTAACTAGTTCTAAGTTCTAGGGGACTAATGACCTCAGCAGTTGAGTCCCATAGTGCTCAGAGCCATTTGAACCATTTTTGAAAAAACACAGTAGTATACAGTTATTCCTAAAATTACATTATTCCTGTCGATATCTTGGTTTCGTACACGATACTCTAGGTTTGTTTATGAATGATAAGTCTTTGATGCCTTGCTTGTCATCTGCGTGCAATGGAATTGGTAAGTCCAATCGCGACGCGGACGCGCGTATACGTCCGCATATGTCGCGATTGCGGTTGCTGCTGCTGCTGTTGTCTTAGCAAGTTATCAGTGGTTTTTCCGGTTTAATGTATACTTAAGGGAGGTGTGGCGGAGCTAATTTACAGTCACTTCACGGACTCCACGCTGCACGAGACCACGCTGTTTGCTGTTCCAGTCGACGTCATCGTCATCTACGCTACCGCACAAGGTATGAGTGACAGCAGTGACAGTGATTCGGAAAGTTTTAGTGACATTTCAACTTTGAGTGAGTCAAATGATGAAGACTATATATTAGCTAACGTAACTCGTTACCTAATTCCAGCAGACTTAACTCCAAATCCAAATTGGATACGTTGTAGAAACTTAAACAACACTTACCTGTAGAAGTGCTGTTTAGCGACTTATCAGTTCCATTGCACGCAGATGACAAGCAAGGCATCACAGACTTATCATTCATAAATAAACCTAGAGTATTGTGTACTAAACCAAGATATCGACAGTGGGTAGAAATACTACTTAGGGCCTAATACTTGTATTCACGCAGTAGATATACGCGAAAGTGAAATGATCAGAAATCATACAAATTCCTCACCTACACCACTTCACTATCCAGGTGTAACACAAACTATGATGAATCCTCCTCACGTAACAGCTACTAAAATGAACAGAATGGAATTAGAATCTAATTTTGCATGTGATGTACCAACCTATAGAAATTTTGATGTATTCTTTAAATATATTACAGAAGTAAACAACGATTTTGAAACTATTCCATGGGGCTGGTACGACCGACAAAATTTATGGAGAACAAGAATCATAATAATCAATGCAGGATATAAACTTGTACACTTTGATTCCATTATAAAATCATGTATAGGACATAGTGGACGTTGGTTACGACCACGTCAAATAACAGCTTTGTGGCAAAATTGTTATCTAAATGAAATATGCTCAAATGATTGTGCAAGTATTGCAATAGGATCTCATGCTCATATAAATCAATTTACAGCTGCAGCAAACAAATTTTTAGCACCACCTTTGCAACAAAAATATGATAATTTCTTTCAAGAATTAACAACCTTAACAAAAATACTTTTTTCAGAACTCTGTATTATTTGAAAGACAATATGTGGTGTAATATATGCCTAAAACCAATGTTCTCATGGAGAATAGAAAATATATTAACTAAAGATATAACTCGAGCTACTCCACAAGGTTCTAAAATCTATAAGTAAATATTTGCAGATGACTGAGTGTTCTCCAATCGATCCTGATTCACAAGATCTCTTCTCTGACAATGAGGAAGATATCAACGAACCAGGACCTTCTACTGCGATCACAAATGCTCCTAAAAAACGGAAGCCCGTCGCAGAAGAAATTGATTAGGAGAATATTCCATCTGCACAACAAGCTAAAAAGGTAAAATTCAATGAAAAATGGACAACCGAATTTAAAAATTTCATAATAAGCCTACTCATGGAAATATGTATAGGTCTTGATAAAAATGCATTTCAAGAAAAGTTCCAAACATTTTTTCTAACTTTACCAAAAAACTTGAAGTCAACATTCTGGTTCATTTATCGTGTTTTGATGACAGATTCAGACGAAAAATTAATGAATGCTGTAATGCGAAATCAAGCCTTGATTTTACGCACCATGTATTCGATGGAGATTCCTTCCAAAGAAATCAAACAAGCTTTATTAGCTTTACAAAATCACTTTTCAACAGCAGGTCAAGACGAGACATATTATGGTACATCTGTTTTGAAGACGCCGCCAGGCCACATGTCCACATTGTCCACAACTGTAACAGAGCCTACGGAACATGTCGATGCCTCTATGGGCGACAATTCGTGGCTCAATTGGGAAGACCCAAATTTGTCACGGTTGCAAAAGGAAGTGACACCGAAAAAAGAACAAATCTCTTCCTCTATCTTAGTAATGAACACAAAGCAGAACATGCAATATACTTGGAGAGAGGAATTAACGACACCGTTTCACTTCACATTACAGCTTCACGATGCGACGAAAATGGCCAAACTAACCAAACAGAGACAGTCGACAGCAAAAATACGGGACATTCGGATGTATTGCGATCCGAACGACCCGACGGACACACTGGGCCAAGTAATCAAACAAATAGTCTCGCACTCCCAATCGACATTACAGCATTTATTAACCACGAACAAAGAGAACGTGGAAGTCGTACAAAAGTTTTCAAGAATTGGTACAGTTAATTTGTGAAAACTTATGTTGTTCACTGAATAAAATCCAATTTACCAATATATGGTTGAATGAACCTACTTTGTGTACTCTTAGTGAACAATTATTATCAAATGTTATTACTCATATACAAATACTAACCATGAAAATGAATGTACAAGAAATTTATAATTTTATTTTAAAAGCTAAAACTGTATACTTTGAAGCTCATTCATGTGACTTACTTGAATTTTACTTTACTAGAACTGAATCATATAATTTAATGTATGAACAACTTGAATATCAATTTAATGAAGATTATGATAGAATAGCTGAATTCATTGTAAACCTGTTTAATATACTAAACCGTACAAATGGTAAAAAAAATTGTTTGTCAATTGTTGGACCTCCAAACAGTTTCAAATCAACTTTTGTACGAGTGTGTTCTAGTGCAATGATTAACGCTGGTTGGTGTAACAAAAGTAACAAATTTGTAAATTTTGGATTACAAGAATGTGCTTATAGACGATTGATTGTAATGGATGATCCTAATTTTGATATTGGTAGCTATGAAACGTTAAAATGCTTATTTAGTGGAAATAACACTAATATTCAAGTTAAGTACAAATCCGACTTTGTATTAACAAAAACACCTGTACTTTTATGTGCAAATACTGAAATGTTCAGAGGACCTGTATGGGATGAATGTATTGTAAAATATAATTGGAAAAAATGGGATAAAAGGATAAAAAACAAATGCATCCAATGACTTTGTCTGACATGTTTATTGATTTAGATTTAATTCACAAATAAAATACATTTTTATACAATAAAAATGATCTTTCATTTATGTTAACATATCCAATAATTCACCATCTTCATCAGTATCACCCATTTCCTCAACTTCCTTCATCATACTCTTCAATGGTTTCAAATCTTTTTGGTAAGGTCTTTGACCTGGAACAGATCCTGTTGTTGAGGTCCCTGTAGTACTTGAGGTATGAATAGCTTTGCGTTTCTTGCTAACAGTCTCTCTTAAACGTTTACCAGCTTCAACAGCTAGATCAGGTTCAGTTACACTTTTATCAGGTTCAGGTACACTTTTCACGGCTTCTCTTTCACTTTTCTTTTTTTTTTTAGCTTCAATACTAACAAACCTATTGTCATTAGCTGGCATATTATAATAATAGGAACCAACAACAGTACCTGCTCCTTGTATACCACCATCTTGTTGATATTCAAAACTATTAGGTGTAAGAGTACTATTCATAAAGCGAAATTTCTCATGAGCTGCAGTCTGAACTGGAGTACTCCAAGTCTCATAATTAAATCCAACTTTAACCCTTGTTACAAGCAAACAAATCATTTTAACATTGACAAAAGAATTTTCACTACCAGGTGTATTATTAGGCACAGGATTAATACCAAGACAGCTTCTGTAACTTTACCTTTCCTAGACATAGAATGCAATGTAGCACTCTTTTCAACACACTGATGATAATCATTATGATTAACTTGATGAATAGGATTATAAGGTACAATAGTATTTTCAGTAGCACCAATAGGACCCCCATCACTTTCCACTTCATATGGAGTCAACAAAGTATTATTTACCCTCATCCACTGACAACGATTAGTCATAGGAGGATGTGGATACTCAACTTCAGTTTTCAAAACACCACATTGAGGCGTATAACGGTAAGTAAAAGGCCTTATGGCATCTTCTATTGACTGTGCAACACCTTGCGCATAAATCTTATGCAACAAAGGACCTCCTATATCACGAGAAACACACATGTAATTTTTAGTAGTAGTAGATGTACCACTAGTAGATATGACCCAAGAATCATAATAAGGCAAATTACGGATCAATGTTGTTGCACTATAATACTTAGTCAATCCTACATCACCCCACATTAAATTTTCAAAAGCAGTTGATATATTATCCATTTTACTAATACTACTAATTGACATATCTGTACTTGAAGCATTTACCTTCACAGTTTCATACGCATGTATAGCAGATCCTCCAATATTGTGAATAACAAAGGGTACATGCATCAACGAACCATTACCAGCCAAAGTAGAACCACTTGCAAATGAACCTTCCAAACCAACAGGAATGACACACACTTCAGTATCTACTATATAACAATACCTAGGTAAAGCATCAAATTGTCCTCTAGACATAAAAAAAGGTACACAGAATCTGACTAGCTGACGTAATAAATCTACTACAAATTGTACTTGTAGCTTCACCAAATTTATTATCATAAAACCACTTATATTGATAACCCCATGTTACAAACAAAGGGGTATTTGTAATTTCCAAAATACCATCAGTCACCTTTTCAACACTTTTCCACATCATCAAACCAGGATCAGCCATACCTCCACCGGCACTACCGGTAGCAGCACCACTCGCCTGTTGCGTTTCTCCATCTTGCGTTTGAGCTGCCATGGCACATTCAGATAGTCTACCCAACAACTCAACTAAATCATAAATTTCAGCAGGTAAATGACTTCTCAAATCTTGTACATTATTTGCAGCTTCACCAAAAAAGGTAGCTACAACATCACGACCACCTCTATTTTGAACAATTTCAGCAATCACAGCACATTGCACAAAACCACGAGCAGCATCTAAAGCAACAGCCCCAGCCTGAACAACTTGTTGAAATGCTTGTCCAGGATTATCCAAAAATGACAAATCAAATTCAAAATCAGGAAAATTATCGTCCTCTTTGTTCCAGTACATGTGTGCATCTCCTCATTCAAACATGTTCACCTATGACGCATGAACGAAGTGATATCTACACAAGAATCAATTAACGCTTCAAAAAACCCTCACACCATCAAAACAGACTCCACAACCAGGAAGAGGCAAGATTTCCTATAGCAGAATGTATAAAGTGCATTCCATACAAAGCAACAGTGAACGGAACTAAGATACAAGAAATACTGTTGTTTTCAAGAAACATTTTTATATGCGAAATTTGTATATATATATATATATATATATATATATATATATATATATATATATATCATCCTCAAGAGCATTGTAAATAATGGTGGAGTTAGTGCACATGTTCCGCTCATTTTGGGAGAGTTTCTCAAGTTCGTGCAGCTGGTCTGTCCGCGGGCAGGTGGAAGATACTTATCAGCTTATTCGTGTTCTCGAGTTACAGCAATAAAACTAGGTATGGATTATACTAGTTGGTCTGTGACTTATTTTTCAATAACTTGTACATTAATACACTACTATACTTTTTCCGTACAATTTTCGAATATATATATTTTATCGTCTTATAAAACGAAGCTAACGAGATGTTCACGACGTTATTTTCTTTCCACTGAACCCTGGACAATGCAAGAAACAATGTCCCAAAACTTCGCTAAAACACAGTACATTACTGCATCCTATGTGGATGAGATTTAGACAGTATGTTAAAGTCTTCAAAAATTTTAGCTGTGCGGACTGATAGGAATTTAATTTACGAGATTCGAACTAGAGGGCTTCTTAAAGCCAAGTATCTTTTACACTTTGTATCACTACCAGCCTTGATATGAAGCAAATCAACGTCTTGCCATGTTTTTCACTATCTCCACCCTTTGCTCTATTGTGGCCTTCTGTAAGACATGAATGTCAGTTACGTGCTCTAATAAGTTATAAAGCCTGTTGGCAATATAGTTACTGTCACTCACAATACAAAACATCACTCATAAAACTATGACAAATAACACTGACCAATCTAAAAGACGGGAAAAAAATCTTCCTCCCTCTTCCTCAAATCTATGATAAAAAGTCTGTTAATAATGTCTTTATAACTTTCTAATTGTTGTATAAAGCCATCTAAAATATTCATCATTCGGATGAATCATGTGTATATAACTTCTTTAATTTGGAAAGTTTCACGCAGTTTACAAATACTAGAATTATTTGTAAGTATTGGGGCTAGGCTGGTATGGCCCCAAGATGGCTGCGATGACGTCATCCAAGATGGCGGTGATGACGTCAATCAAGATGACGAAATTTGGCGGGAAGTTTGAATTTTGGTAGAAAGTGCCACGCCCCCCTTGCTCAGAAAAATGGTGCGAAGTTCAAATTCCAACATGATAATGCATCACACCCCAGTTATCACTACTAAGCAAAAAAATGGAGGGGGAAAAAAGTAATTGTTCTTATTATTTAACCAATTTCAAGCATATGTGTTCGTCACTAGGTCTGGCCTCCAACTGGCTTAGTTCATATTGGTGCCACCAGAGGGCGCTCTCCTGGTGTCAGATCATGGCGCAAGTACCGGTATTCAAGATGACGGCACCCAGTGTCTTCACCATGAGATACAGAGCCCAACTGGCTTAGTTCATATCGTGACCACCAGAGGAAGCTACCGTGACATCGGGTGATGACACAAGATCGTCCATTCTGTCTGGTGCCAGACATTGTCTTCTGTAAATATGCTAACCAATTTAAGTGACACCAACATCGCTCATATAACCTATCAATTACCTAAGTACTTAATTCAATTTCAATTTTAATCATATTCAATAAATCTATTTACAAGTTCAATATTCAATGACCAAATGAGAAGTTCCACATTTTCCCACTGTCAGCGAGGTGTTCATTCATGACCTAGCACCCCCCCACCCATAGAATGATGCACTCCTATTGAAACTGCATTAGTAACGCGATTCGACTTCATAGAATCTAGGACTTGGACTCAATTTTCACCAATGCCACATCCACCTCGACTTCAAATCAAATAGTTAAATTCTCCACCACGATCCTCAACCCAGAACCACGCCCCCTGACTGACCCCTGTTGGTGGGCTAACATGTACTAACATGCACACCACATGACGTCATCCAAGACGGTGGGGCGAAATGGCGGGAAAACAGATCTGAACACAGTCTTTATTTTGCAGGTGGTGTCTCCACCACAAGATTTACTGTCCAACTGACATAAGTACACATTACTGTCATCAGATCGTACTGTCATCCCTTCTATGACCTAATCCCAGATTTTGGTCTGTAGGGTCAGGAATTATGCTAAAATTACTCAGGCTGCGCTAGGCTGCTGGGGAGAGTAAGGAAGGAGTCAACTCTATTTACTTTCGAACATTTTATTTAGAGATCGAATATATTTATCACATTGAGGCAAAACACTCTCCATCTTATGCTTGTGCTCACAATACACAGTCTCCAGACACTCAAACAACTGCTAATTTACGGAAATTAATTACAGACATTCAGAGTCCTCCTAAATAATGCCTCACACTGATGTATAGACACGCTCAGTACTCGTAAACTGTCCAAATAGCGCATAGCACGACCTACAGACCTGCTCGCGAAATAATGCAATCAATGCACGCAAGCACAGTCCGCCATCCCGTGTCCAGCAGAGTACACAGGAGGTAGCGGTAAGTGACGCATCAGTCAGATATCAAACCACGCACAGGCCCCCGCCCGGGTCCTGCAAGCGACTACATCCCTTTCATAAGACAAATCTACAGAGCGCAAACGCTAGAAGCTAGTCCGCGCACTAGAGGTCGGTGCAGCCGTTAGCTGTCAAAGTCGTCCGTTCAGGATGGCGCTCCGTCACAGACCCGAGGTGCGGACGCTGCACGCAGGTGAAAGTCGAGTCTATACAGTCATCGTTATACGGACGTCACAAAATACATACTATACTCAGAAGAATATTCGAATCCAGGAAGATATTTACCAGTATAACTAGAATTAAATATTAAAATTGTTGCTACAGTCTGACACCGATAGGGAAGCACTGTTAGCCTTTTCTGTCATTCTACAGACACAACATTCAGCGGTAATAAACTATTTTACACTGATCACCATATCGCACCGACATCAGTGAACCGAAGTCACTCTCAGAACTGATGTGCAAAGACAGACTCTTTTCCCCATCGATGCATGCGCCCTACTGTTTCTAGTCCGGACCTGTCTGCTTGCTTGCCTTCCTACACCAATCCGCAGTCTTGTCGATTACAAGAACACACTTATTTTCACGATAATATTGTTTCATTATCGCCGCACTTCTCGGTATCAAGCACACACCAGTAGCCTCCCGATCGCTCATGCAACACAATTCCCAAGATATAGACTCGAAATTATTTCTCTAGAAAGCTGAAACTTTAGCTACGTGGAGCGTCATCTAGACCACTGAGTAATTACAAACAAATAGAGGTAATGATATTTCCACTCTCGAATACCGAAGTCTGTCATGTAACAGATCCCAAATCATGCATATAATTTACAAGCCAACCAATATTTCCCCATGTCTAGAGAACAGGCAAACTTATCTTCCACACACCACATCTGATCTTGTCTCAACCAAATAAACGCGCTAAATGTTCAGAAGCAGTCAACCGAACAATTTACATGGGTGGGAATAACAGTCCTAGCTCAAACGCACCTCCATACACAATGTTCTCAATTTTCCACTTGATCACAAAACCCCCCAATCTTACAATCGTGATCTCAGTTGAACGTGATTCAACAATGTGTGAAATATCGTAAATACACCCTGCCAAAGGCGGTTGCTCTGGAAATTGAAATATCTGTACCTGTCATATGACTGGACATACTATTCCCTTTGATATCACAGTTCTGCAAGTCAAATCCATATCTTCCCTACAACAGCGCATAGTCATCTCCTTTCCACAAACGCATACTTTATAAACCTAATTCTCAAATACGTACATATCACGCACCCACCGCTACTACTAAATATAAAAGTTCGTCAGTAATACATTGCCTACGATACTAAATAATACTGATCCGAAATCAACGATGGGTGTGCACGTCCCTTAAGTTCTTCTTCCGAGTCCTACCAAAGTGTCATAGAAAGAGAGACGTAATCGACCAGATGTTAAAGGTCGCAAATGCATTCTATCTAATATTATGGGCCCGTTTTAAGCGCAGAACTTTCTATCCTTAGGAGTGCGCCTGTTTACGTTCTTTCTCTTACGAATACCTTCCTGTTGCTGATCCTAGACTCTAGAACAATACTTTAGAGTTGATAGCTTGGTTGATTTACGTGAAAATGCGTCGAACTCCATCCGTTTGGAGCTCCAAGGCATATAAAAATGAATAGTTTGTTGCTCTTCTTAACTGTTTGCTATTATATGACCGCACTTTGAAATCTGTTAGTATATATCGATATGGTGTGCTAAAGTCCTCGACATGGTCACATCTCGAGGAATCTCGTGCACTTTGATGGGCTAGGACCTGGAAAACTCAATTCATTCACGAGGCGTGGAGTGTAGCGCTCTTCTTCTGGTCGGTTGCAGATTAATTCGCTAACTGTGCTGCAGGGCTGGTTGGTCAGTGACAGTGTGATGAGGGTCTTCCACTCTCTAATTGTACCCAACGACTGCGAGAATGCTCTGTGACTCCCATACGCCGAGAGATAGATCGTAAATTGAACACTATGCCATTCGTGGTAGATATATATTGAGCACTGTCTGGTATACTTTGATAATTTGTGTTCGAGAATTTTGACTGAATGGACGTACTGCCCAGTCATCTATCCATGTTTGCAATGATACTCGCAACGTGGAGAGGGCATGGTTTAGCTATGATATTGAAACTGAGCAAACATGCTGTCGCATCAGTGGCCGGTATGGGACTTAGTGTAAAATTCTTCGCGCTATAAAGTGTGATTTTTATTATTAGAGTACAAGGATGGTGTCTTTTCCATCCCATCCCCGCATTGGTTAGCAGATAATGATTGACTGATATGGCTTATCTGAGTTGGATAGAAAGTTTGACTGATATGGCTTGTCTGAGTTGGTTAAAAAGTTTTGGTGGATGGCCAGCAACTTCCGGGGGTTGCTAACAGCGAAAGAGTGATCGCGTACATGCGTGCAATATGAAGAATGAGTCGAAAGGGAACGCATAGTCCTCAGCTATTCCGCTAGTGTGAGAGACGAGACTAAACGTAGAGCTCGTGAATAACCTTTGGACTATAGTTCGGAGACCTATGCCAGCGCCATTAAAGTCTTCCAGTTTGCTTATGTTGTAAGTGTCTTTTATTTAAAATCAGCAGATGTGTGGCGTGTTACGGTTACACACAGTAAGACGCAGGAGGCAGTAGCAGCAGCAGTTTGAGGTGAAAATTCGCAGAGGGACTGTGTACAGCGCTAGGAGCGCTTGGCTGGCTGCACGCTGCGCCATTCTGGGGAGTATTGTGAAATCTCTTCCTCCGGGCAGGAGCGCAGCGCAGCTGTGTGTCATTGCACCAGCATCGGTGCCTAGTTGACTTCTAAATGCGATGAGCTTTTATAGTTCGTAATGTTTCTCTGTTGGGGTGTAGAGAATAAGGAATATAGCATGTTGGGCTGACTGATTTGAATGGGCGCGGATCTGTAGTACTTGTATGTAGTTTGGGGACGTGCCACACGGCGCGCATTTCCGCCAAATGTTCAAAACAAGGTCCTGTTGCACTAACTAAGGTATTTCTGTTTCTAGATGGATTGCAGAAGGTGGCGAATATATCTTTCTCCGACCTTCGCTCAGTTCCGACTTAAATTGGAACAATCACATGCGGAAAGCTGTAGAAATGGGAGCAGTTGCAAGATGCGTAGGGTGTGACTAAAAACATGTTTTAATTTTGGTGTAGCAGATATGTTCGAGGAAAGGTGAGTCGTTTAGAGATGTGAGAGTGCCTGAAATATGATTCACTTCTGGCTGTGATCCTGTGCCAGTATGTGCTTGAATGGGAAGATCTGTTTCCAAATGATGGACATAATTTCTAACACACAGCGTAACACTAGAGATCTGAGACGCTAGTGCACATTTTTCTTCTAACGATCTCAATCAGCACATCATCTACTACTACTGTTTGTGTTGCTTCTCAATGAGTCATGGCCTATAACTCTGCGGATATATCCTGGAACCTCTGATATGGTCCGAGACAGAATGCGCTGCAAATAATAAAGAATTATCTAGTTGGGGTCAGTGTGAGGGAGTCGCAAATATCGCTTACACACCACGTTCCTCAGCCGAATCACTTTCAAAGTTCATTGTTCTTATCCCGAGGTTGCATCATGGGCTTACATATTCCTACGATCATGGTCATGGTACTTGTCCCGAAAAAAGAAAACTACCTCATTCAGAGGTAATGGCGTACCACCATTTGTAAAGCGGGTATAGCTTTTAACAAGGATACTCGCGTGTACCTGTAGAACAAAGAGCGCTTGTGAGAGTAACATGCAGTAGTTGTTGGGATGTTTTTTTTTCTTTAACATTTGGTCGATTACGTCTCACTTTCTATGACACTGTGGTAGGACTCGCAAGAAGAACCTAAGGGACATGCACACGCATCGTTGATTTCGGATCAGTATTATTTCGTATCGCAGGCAATGATTTACTTATGAATTTTTATACTTAGTAGTGGCAGTAAGTGGGTGATATGTACGTACTTGAGAATTAGGTTTATAAAGTATGTGTTTGTGGAGAGGAGATAACTATGCCCTGTTGTAGGGAAGGTATGGATTTGACATGGAGTACTGTGATATCAAAGGGAATAGTATGTCCAGTCGTAAGGCAGGTACAGATATTTCAATTTTCAGAGCCACCGCCTTCGGTAGGGTGTATTTATAATACTTTGCTCAATGGGATGAGTTTCTTCTTTAACTTGTGGTTGGTTACGTCTCTCTTTCTATGACACTGTGGTAGGACTCGCAAGAAGAACTTAGGGACATGCACTCCCATCACTGATTTTGGGTCAGTATTATTTAGTATCATAGGCAATGATTTATTGCCAAACTTTTATGCGTAGTTGTAGCGGTGGGTGCGTGATATGCACGTATTTGAGAATTAGGTTTATAAAGTATGTGTTTGTGGAAAGGAGATGTCTATGCGCTGTTGTAGGGAAGACATGGATTTGACTTGGAGTACTGTGATATCAAAGGGAATAGTATGTGCAGTCGTAAGGCAGGTACAGATACCGGTATTTCAGTTTCCATAGCAACCGCCTTCAGTAGGGTGTATGTACAGCACTTCGCTCATTGTTGAATGATGTTCAATAGAGATCGCGTTTGTAAGATAGGAGGCTTTCGTGATCAAGTGGAAATTTGAGAACATTGTGTATGGAGGTGCGTTTGAGCTAGGACTGTTATTCCCACCCATGTAAATTGTTCGGTTGACTGCTTTTGAACATTTAGCGCGTTTATTTGGTTGAGACAAGATCAAATGTGGTGTGTGGAAGATAAGTTTGCCTGTTCTCTAGACATGGGGAAATATTGGTTGGCTTGTAAATTATAAGCATGATTTGGGATCTGTTACATGACTGACTTCGGTATTCGAGAGTGGAAATATCATTTCCGCTATTTGTTTGTAATTACTCAGTGGTCTAGATGACGCTCCACATAGCTAATGTTTCAGCTTTCTAGAGAAATAATTTCGAATCTATATCTTGGGAATTATGTTGTATGAGAGATCGGGAGGCTACTGCTGTGTCGTTGATATCGAGAAGTACGGCGATAAGGAAATAATATTATCGTGAAAATAAGTGTGTTCTTGTAATCGACGAGTCTGCAGATGGGTGTAGAAAGGCAAGCAAGCAGACAGGTCCGGACTAGAAACAGTAGGGCGTATGTATCGATGGGGAAAAGAATCTGTCTTTGCACATCAGTTCTGAGAGTGACTTCGGTTCACTGATGTCGGTGCAATATGGTGATCAGTGTAAAATAGTTTATTACCGCTGAATGTTGTATCTGTAGAATGACAGAAAAGGCTAACACTGCTTCCCTATCGGTGTCAGACTGTAGCAGCAATTGTAATATTTAATTCTAGTTATACTGGTAAATATCTTCCTGGCTTCGAATATTCTTCTGACTATAGTATGTATTTTGTGATCCATAGACAACTTTGCGGTTTTAACTGTCAATGCAATTTAGCGATGTGTGGAAAATAATTTTACCTCTGATAGGTCTCGAAAGAATAGGTGGATGGTCCTTCGATACCAGCTGCATCAGTAATTCGTCGGGTAAACTCTACAAGAGCTAATCATAATGCTCCATCGTTTGTGCTGGGATATAGGAGCCTCTACACAGCGTAGGGAACATTTGCGTATGTTGAGAGCAGGAAGGGTAACACGTTAGGATCGCTGGGAAGAGTGCATTCGATGTTATTTTCGTAAACAGGTTCTGATAGGACAAGAATTACAAGCTGAGGCATGAAGAAAGACAGGGTTATCTATTTCTGGAGCATTTTACAATTCTCGAGAGGTTGACCTGGCTATCATTTTTTTACAATGAGATTTGATGTAATAATAACATTGGGAACGTTGTTAGATGCATTTGTAATTGTGTGCGTGCACTTGGCGGTGTTGCGTCATTCACGCTCTGTAGTTAAGTATGGTTACGCGTGTGTCATGTCGCTCTAGGAGCAATGCGCCCTGTGATATTGTGTCATAGGTGGTAAAGACATCTGCTGCTGGGAGGTGTCTCGCGTATGGGGTCTGCGCCATGGAATTCTGCGACGTCCGTATAACGATGACTGTATAGACCCGACGTTCACCTGCGTTCAGCGCCCGCACCTCGGATTTGTGACGGAGCGCCATCCTGAACGGACGGCTGTGTGTGCTTTGACAGCTAACGATCGCATCGACCACAAGTGTGCGGATTAGCTTCTAGCGTTTGCGCTCTGTAGATTTGTCTTATGAAAGGGATGTAGTCGCTTGCACGACCCGGGCGGGGACCTGTGCGTGGTTTGATATCTGACTGAAGCGTCACTTGCCGCTTCCTCCTGTGTACTCTGCTGGACAGGGGATGGCGGACTGTGCTTGCGTGCATTGATTGCATTATTTCGCGAGCAGGTCTGTAGGTCGTGCTATGCGCTATTTGGACAGTTTATGAGTACTGACCGTGTCTACACATCAGTGTGAGGCATTATTTAGGAGGAGTCTGAATGTCTGTAATTAAATTATTTCCTTAAATTAGGAGTTGTTTGACTGTCTGAGCACAGGCATAAGATGGAAAGTGTTTTGCCTCAGTGTGATAAATATACTCGATCTCTAAATAAAATGTTCGAAAGTAAATAGAGTTGACTCCTTCCTTACTCTCCCCAGCAGCCTAGCGCAGCCTGAGTAAGTTTACCATAATTCCCAACCCTACAGACCACCATCTGGGCTTAGGTTATAGGAGGGATGACAGTATGATCTGATGACAGTAATGTGTACTTATGTCAGTTGGACAGTAAATCTTGTGGTGGAGACACCACGTGCAAAATAAAGACTGTGTTCAGATCTGTTTTCCCGCCATTTCGCCCCACCATCTTCGATGACGTCATGCGGTGTGCATGTTAGTACACTTTAGTATATGTTAGCCCGCCAACAGGGGTCAGTCAGGGGGCGTGGTGCTGGGTTGAGGATCGTGGTGGATAATTTAACTATTTGATTTGAAGTCGAGGTGGATGTGGCATTTGTGAAAATTGAGTCCAAGTCCTAGGTTCTATGAAGTCGAATTGCGTGACTAATGCCGTAGCCAATTGGAGTGTATCATTCTATGGGTGGGGGGTTCTAGGTCACGAATGAACACCTCGCTGACAGTGGGAAAATGTGGAACTTCTCATTTGATCATTGAATATTGAACTTGTAAATTGATTTATTGAATATGTTTAAACTTGAAATGGAATTAAGTACTTAGGTAATTGATAGGTTAGATGAGCGACGTTGGTGTCACTTGTGTTCAGTTAAATTGGTTAGCATATTTACAGAAGACTATGTCTGGCACGTGTATGGAGATGGTGGCCGAGGGTGTGTGATGTAAGTGGTCAGACATCTGCAGTAGGGTGGGGCAGCGCAAGAGAGAGCTGACCACCCTGTGTCATCACCTGACGTCATGGTAGTGTCCGCTGGTGGCCACAATATGAACTAAGCCAGTTAGGCTCTGGAGCTCGTTGTGAACACACTGGGTGCCTCATCTTGAATATCGGTACTTGCATCATGATCTGACATCAGGAGAGTGCCCCCTGGTGGCACAGACATGAACTAACTCATTTGGGCTATGGAGCTCGTGGTGAACACACTGGGGACTGCCATCTTGAATAACGCTACTTGCGTCGTGTTCTGACGTCAGGAGAGCGCCCTCTGGTGGCACTGATATTAACTAAGCCACTTGGAGGCCAGACCTAGTGGCGCACACATGTGCTTGAAATTGGTTAAATAATAAAGACAATTACTTTTTTCCTATCATTTTCTTTGCTTAGTAGAGATAATTGGGGTGTGATGCATTATCATGTTGGAATATGAACTTCGCATCATTTTTCTGAGCGATGGGGGCATGGCACTTTGCCGCCAAAATTTAAACTTCCCCCCAAAACCCGCCATATTGATTGACGCCATCACCGCCATGTTGGAGGACGTCATCGCCACCATCTTGGATAACAGTTCTTTGGGGCCGTACCAGCATAACCACAATACTTTCGTAAAATGAGTTTAACTGTGGCCGAAACAGAAACAAGATTCCCTAGAAATTTTTTGGAACAGCTCCAGTTATTGTTGGGATACTTATCAAAAATTTTCGTCGTGTAATCGGTTCACTTTTTAAACCATGGGATCAGCTCTTGTATTCCCTACTGACTGGTGTCAGTTCTTTTTTTCCTCTACTTGGCTGAAATTATGTATCGAAGTCTCCGCCGCTCACACAATCGTCTGATTTCTCCCTCTTCGCCGTTTTCAAGTGAATAATGCATCAGAAAAATGCATATAAAGTCCATGTTACATCTCCATCTGTACTAAACTGTACCAGGTGGCTGTTCATATTCTGAAGTTGATTTAGCAATACGCGCTGCATCTCACGTCACACATATGTGTTGGTGAGGAAGCATCAAATGACAACTTTTGGTATTCCTTGGATATCAGTAATGGGAATAGTACTAGTCTGCTGACAACCATTTATCCACTATCATCGATCCATAAGAAAATATGGACACGGGTGGAAGCCAGATCAGTATTATGGGTTATGTGATCAAACACCTCTCAGCAGAACTGCCTACAGATTTCACGGGCCTTTATGTGGACAAACTTTTGTCCACAAGCCTACTCAGCCCACTGGAGTTAATTATCACAAACATTTATTCTTCAAAACGTTGTTTTACATGTGAGCAGTAAATAAATGCTGCTTCTGCACTGCACTGCCAATACATTGTTTTTCAATTGTATGCTCCGTATTTGAATAGATACAAGTGTGAGTACACGCAATAAAAATAATAATAGTTACTAATAGAAACAAACCCAATATTTAGTGAGAAACCTTTCCAAACATAGATCGTTACCTTGATTTAAAAAGTAAGGTTAAAAGTGCCACTGTCAGCCGAAAAATTTCAGACAACTGTAGCTAGTACTTTGAATCTTCTATTCTTACACCTACACCATGTAAGCTCATTTTAGAAGCACGTTCATGCTCTGTTTATAACAGTGCTACATTATTATGTTTCTTTTGCCTAAAGTTGATCTTAAATGATTTCTGATTAATATTAATTCACTAAACCCTTTCTCACCTGAAGCAACAGTCACTAACTAGTAAGGTAATAATAATCCTGAGTGCAATTCAAAGTTCAGGAAACACAAAGTATAAGCTCAACTTATTAATCTAATTTAGAAGACAAATGGAAGCCTTTTGTTTTTTGTTGTCTTTGCCAAATACAGTAAAGTAGCTGCACTCACTGACTTACACATTTGTATTTTTTTGATAACATTATCGCTCAGATCATCAGGATAAGTTCTAATTTCTTCATTGTATCTTTATCATCGAAAGCTGTTCCCATTCTGACAATGGTTTCAAAAGTTGCACAAATATGTCCCATGTCTTAATACCAATAATCTGACTGAGAAACAGCCATGTCTATGATTACGTCAAAAAACCTATTTTTGAAATTGTTGCTCTTCAGTTTCACCTAGAAATTTGACATGTGCTGCAGTTAGATTCATCAAAGAATAACTTCCTTTCACTTTCTCTCGTTTTTGAAAAATCTGTCTCATTCTCAATTTCAGTAGCCATTTTTTTATCTTTGCTTAAGAATTCAAGCCAGAGAACTCTTACATCCATTCTATGGTAACCGTAAGAGCTTTAATACTTTTCATTCATTGTCAAGGGGAGATATCTTTCACTGAAGAATCAAACTTCTTACATTTATTTGATCTAAACTCTAAAATGACCATCCAAACGTTCAAGAGATTCAATGTTCAAAACATGGAAAAATAATTGGTGAGCCCGTTTACTTCTGCTATCCCATCAAAATGCAAACTGCTTTAACTGATTACTATTACTGCTACTAATTTTTCTTGTGTAGGGTTCACTATCTCAGTTCTTGTGCCCCATCTTCTTTCAAACAGACCATGAAGAGATTGACCGCCAGTGTATTTAATAATCCTTCCCATCTTGTGGGCTTGCAGTCAAGAAATCGGGCAACTGAAGAATATACCCACTGCCTCATTACTATCTGTAGTCTGTAATCGCACGAAATTCAGAGTTTGAACAGCACAAGGAGAAAATGTTGCCAGCAGATAAACATCTCTAATCTTTGCTTGCATATCTTTTATTTGCCCAGTAATAAGTGATCCATCATCATAGCAGTGAACACGACAGTGCTGTAAATCAATTTCATGCTTGTTAAATACATCTATGACACTGTTGTTAATTGCACTGCTCGTCTTTTTCTGCAAATCAAAATATTCCACCCGAAACCTCACCAAATTTCACATTTATCTTCCCCTTTGTAAAAAAAAAAAATCTGTTCGGTCTTAGACACATCTAGAGTGACATCGCAAATAAATGAGAAAAGAACTTCTTGTCTTTCTTCTAAAATTGGCTTTAATATATTATCCCCGTGCAAATATAAAATCTCTTTCTGTGTTCTCTAAGATAAATAGTGTGCTATCTTCTCATGTTTTTTTTCATACTTTTAACATAAACTGTTTATACTCTTAAAATGGGCCACATTTAGCCAGTAATTCAGTTAAGCCCAAGAAGTTAACATTATCTTGTTCCTCTTTCTGGTGGCTACTTCCTCTGAAAGGCAAATTTCGTAAAGCTAAGAAGATAGTAACTGTACCGGCGTATGGCCGGCCGAAGTGGCCGTGCGGTTAAAGGCGCTGCAGTCTGGAACCGCAAGACCGCTACGGTCGCAGGTTCGAATCCTGCCTCGGGCATGGATGTCTGTGATGTCCTTAGGTTAGTTAGGTTTAACTAGTTCTAAGTTCTAGGGGACTAATGACCTCAGCAGTTGAGTCCCATAGTGCTCAGAGCCATTTGAACCATTTTTTTTGTACCGGCGTATCGACAAGTGCCGGCACGAAGATGGAGATCTCAAGAGCAAAAAATGCGGTGAGAGGACATCAGCCAATAGCCCACTGACAAGAACCTCACCATGACAGCAGTGCCCTCTAGCTGAAGAGAATTGTGAGCGCTGCTCGTCCCAGCCTCTGGCGGACAGTGTTAGGATAGTACTAGACCCAGCCTAGCAGAGAGTGTTGCGATAGCAGTGATATGTGATCCATATCAATATCTTACATGGACCTTGTCTACAGAAAAGGACTGATTGTTTGCATGTCGCCCATCACTTGTGACACCATTGTAAATTCAAAGTTAAGTATTGTCAATCTGCTTATTTGTGATGAAAACTATTAATGTGATTTGCTTGAATGGTTGAATAGCATTCTGAGAATGCAAAATTCTTTAGGCACCCTATACAAGACGGATGGGCAGGATCCCGCATTTGGCGACGAGTATCCGCCGAATCCGGTGCCACATGGCCACGGAATTTTCTGTTTTTGTTGCTGGTGCCTTAATTCTCTCTTGTCTTTCCTTTGCAGGGGCGTTTATTTGCTTTAACAGTTTCTTGTCGTTTTTGCTAATCAGTGTTTTCAGGTAGGCATTACAGAAAATTTCTTTGCTTGCTTGCCTTATCTGTTTGTTGCAATTGTGTCTTCCAAAATGCCCACCCTGCCTCTCTCTCCCCCTGCCTAGGCACCATAGGTGCAAGCGTTAGATGCCAGACAGCTAATGCAGATGTTTCAGTTCCAGATGCAACAGATCTTCATGTTATTCAACATGGTGCAGCAGCTACTGGCCAACGCTGCGCGCCCGATGGGACAAGCACCACCTGCTACAGCTGCTATACCACCTTTTCGACAGTTTAGTGAACAAGAAGAGGAATGGCTTGAGTTATTGTCCCAATTTGAAGCCCACGTCATCGCCCACAATGTACCAGGTACTGTGAAACTTCTCAATCTATTATCAACGGTAGGAAGTGCAGTGTTCAGATTAACATGGGGAAAAGCAACAGAGGCTATGCAGAAGGCTGTCAGTGGTCAGCTGGGGGTAAACGTGTTACCACCAGAGCGGTATTTAGAGGACTAAGGAAAGTACAGTAGGAACTACTGGTAGAAATGGGTTTGGTTTTAGAACCCGAGTGTAAAAACTAACCTTTTTATTTCAAGGAAGCCATAGTATTTATGAGAACTGATGGAGCAAAACTTTACATTTCCATTTCTATAACAGTAGCAGGGAAACAAGCACATTACAAGTGCTACACAGTTCATGCACATCTTGTCAGGTGGGGGATATTGAAGAAATTTGTGAGAATAAAAACTCAGTAACTCTTATTAATTGCCAAAGACAAGGGAAGAAATGTAGAAATGGAGGAAACAAAGTTACAAAAATGCTACGAAGGGGAAATCAGTCTGCATGAATATGGTAATAAAAGTGGGGTAGGATTCCTGGGTGGTTAAATTGCTAATGGGACAAAAGGAGGTAAGAGAACGCAAAAAGAAGCGACAGAGCTGGATTTGTGCCTTCAGCAGGTCAAGGCACATTGGTTGTACTCTACCTTTGACAAGATGGTAGTAGTGGCTAGTTGGTTCTAGCAGGGAAACCTTACAACAGCAAAGAGGCTAGAATTAAATATGAGTGGTTTGTTATTAAATGGTACAGTATTCGAGATAATGGGGCCTACTTTCCTTCTGACCACTGCAATTACTGAGATATCTCACCTGAATACTTTGCAGCCTCATTTGTATTGGCCAGAGGAGCCCGTGAAAGTGCTACCTGCCCCAGACCTAACTAGCTAGTATCAAACTCTAGGATTGGAATTAATGCAGTCCATAAACATCCTTTTGAACCAGCAGGAGGGACAAGTCTCTCTGGAAACCTTAGTGCAGCATGTAAATTTATATTGGGAAAATCATTACTGGAAAGAGACAACACTGACTATTGTCATACCAATCACTGCAGTGACACTTGTTCTGCTGAGCATAGTCCTTGTTTTGGTATGTAGAAGATGAAGCACAAGACAGTTCAAACCCAGACATCATTCAGATTCTAGCAGATTGGATACCCTGAACATAAAAGCAGCAGAAGGAAGGTGAATGCAGAGGGGGTAACATTAAGAATAACTGATTTAATCTAGCTTGTAAGTCTGGAATAGAGAGTTAAAAGTTATTGTGCAGTAAGCCTAGTAATGAAATAAGTTCCATGGAATTTGAAGGGGCACTGTAAAAATGTGTCAGATTAAGTGATAGCGCTAAAAAAACCAATTGTAGACTAATTTGTAAGAGGCAAAACAAGGCCAGCAGGAACTCTAGTGTAAAGAATAATGTAGTTTGGGCAACCTAAGGTACCAGATCTTGATAAAAAAGAGAGCAAAAATATGCCAGAGTGGAAGTGAGTTGCAACAGAGCCAGCTACATGCAGGCAAGAGTGTTATGCATTGTGAAGCAAATCACAGCTGACAGGCATTGTGAAGCAGAGTCAGCTAGATTCGGTACAGCAACAGCTGATGCTGCAGTAAACTCATGGAAGGATGCATGGAAGTGTTTAAGCCCTAAATGAACATAGTCTGGAACTTATAAGCACTCAGCCATTCATGTACTACAATATTCTCATCTCAGTATCTCAGCCACACCAAGAGCCTGTGACACTAAGAGGAACATCCTGGAATGCAGTACAGGGTCTGCTGTTCAACCACAGGATAGGGCAGCGTGCCCTGAGTCATGAGAGAGCCATCGCCAGAACAGAGAGCAGTACTCTCATAGGAGGGGGGTCACGGCTGGAGGTCACAGCTGCCTCCCCAGTACTGTCAGCTGAGCAGTCATGCTGTCATCGTGATCACAGCTGGAGACATCATGGATAGCAGCATTCGAGTGACACCACACTTAGCCCCACTATTTGCTCTGTCGTCAGCAGTGCCAGATGTCTGTTACTTCACATAAGAGGCAACTGAAAACCTCCACCAAGCTGTTCTTGGTCTACTATGGCCAAGGGCTACAATAAAGAAGTGAATTGAACAGATCTTCTGTCATCTTGACATCACATTTCACATATTCCATCAGGCTCCTCATACAGCTGTATTTTCTGTCTCCTAATAGTAATTACATTTTTTATGCTTCATGTGGTAGATATTGTTATCAAACCGTCCACAAAGATCATCTTCAAATACAGCTTCATTTGAAGTCAGTTGTACATTTTGTAACTGTTGAAAATTAAGGAGTAGCCTCTTCACAAATCTTTAACAACATTAGATAAACTCTCATTGACACTAGCTCTTCAAAAACAAAGAATTGTATGATGCCATGGTATTCCAGTTTACGAAACTTACACAACAGGACTACATTAGAAAAATTTATCAACAAAACAAGTCCACAGGTCTTGTTGACTTATATTATTGCACAAAATACACAAACAAAATTTGATTGACCTCAGTGACTAAATGTGGTGCAGGTCAAGAAATGTGCTCCATGTCCTTGCAGATACTCTGAAAACGCACTAACATTCGCAAAAACATTCTTATTGTAGGTAAAGTATCAGACATAATATACAATATTGAAACTCCCACCACATGCTTATCAGTGAAAAATAGAGGCCCTGGAGGTTGCTCATATGTTAGGGCAAAAACTCTCTTCTAAAATATAACATTCTGTAATTAGTATATCCAAAGATACCCTCCAAGGAGGATCTTGTCGTAACCCTCTGTAACTGCGTAAAGATCTTCTGGGTGGAGAGGATTCTTTGCGCTACGGTAACCTGAAATATACGTGATGTTTTCAAGCGTCATGCGGATTGTTACTGCCGTGGCCTCTAAAGTCTGGAGTTGGGGTAATGTTCTTGGTAGTGACAAATGCATTTTTTGACGAGAGCTGCAGTCCCTCCACCCCGTTGGTCCCGTCTGTCAGGTCCGGTAGATGTGCATGTTCCTCAAGGGGAGGTCAGCTGGCTCATGGAGATGTGTTCAGAGACAAACGCTATGTCTATCCTGTGTCGATGTAAGAAGGCCGTGAATACTGTTTTCTTCAGTTTCAGGCCGTTGGCATTCCAGAAGCAGAAGTTGAGATTCCTCGTGTGTTACTGTCTATCCGTTTAGGTATTTGAAAAGCTGTCAGTACGCTTTCTACAAGCGAGAGAATAGACGTCAGCTTCTGCTGGGGGTCGGTGAGTAGTTGAACAATATCCGTTAACGCTCGTGTAAAGGTCGTCGACCAGGCAGGTGATGTCCCGCTGGTGTTGCCGTCAGTGTATGGACATATATTGCTTCGTAGTAAGAGCGCTGTTGTCTTTCCCAGTTGTGGTCCAGAGGCGATTGTTTCCACAGGGAGAAGTGCCGCTTGTTGTTGGATGGCCTGAATTGCCGCCATGGCCGAGTTCTTGACAATCATAGGCTGTTGTGGGGTCGACTTCTTTGGTGTCCTTCTAGTATATTTCCGTAGGAGTTCTTGAAATTTGGGGCAGCCACGGTAGGTCGCTGGGTGTTCTTGTTCACAATTGGCGCACTTAAAGGGGGCGCCGTCCTAGGATGGGCACAATTCGATGATTTGTGGAAGCCTCCGCAGCGGGCTGGCATGCTGCAGTAGTCCGCCGTATGCTCGAAACGTTGACAATGTCGACACTGAACTGGTCCTTCTCTACTATTATAGGTTTCGATTATCACTAGTGTGTAGAGCAGGTACTTGGCATCATATATCTTGTCACTGTCTTTCCCGGATGGGAGGGTGACTCGGTACACAGGTTGCGGTTTCAGTTGTTTCGTCTTATCGTCGCGTTCCTTGAATTGGTAGACTTGTAGCACTTTGAAGCCTTTTTCCTTGAGGGCATAGTAAAGTTGTTCTTCGGTAACTTCCGGCAGAAGGCCTTTGACAACTAATTTCAAGTCTCTGTCGTCAGGTGCTTGGTACGTAAAATATGAGAAGCTGTGGGTCGTGAAGAATTTTATTGCACGTCTTTGGTCTTCGAAGGACTCAAAGTTGTATTTGATGCGTGCTTTCTGGAATATAGTTTTAAGGTTGCCCTCTAGAAGGTCGTTGAGCGTTTCGTTGAGGTGAACGTAATCCTTCGTGTAATAAATAGTGACTGGGGGCACCATGAGAAGCACATTCTGGTCTCTGTCCACCGCTTCTGCGGACTAGAAGTTTGTGTCTGTGGCTTGTTGGTGGGTGATGGAGGCGTCAGTGGGGCGAATTCGTTCGTTGTTGGGATGGCTTCTGTTCGCCTCTTAGCCAGGTTGGCTAGATCCTTGGCTATTGTGTTGCTTCTGCGCCGTTTGTTGTGTACAAGCGTAAATTCCCCCTCTGCGTCTGTGGAGTCGTTGTCGTTTTCTGCTGCAAAGGCCGTTGCCATCTCCGCGTCGTCGTCTTTTTGGTGGGAGTGCTGTGATTCGACATCTGAGTCCATAGCTGGAGATGCCAGATAGATGTCGTTAACCTGCTCTTGCGTTTCCCGTGAATAGCGGATAAGGCGTTGTATGTCCTTCAGCGTTTCTTTGTCCTCCCCCCGACATATATCGTGTCTTCTGGCGTAGACCTGGCGGTCGTCTTCATTGGTGCGTCCGTCGTGGTGTGACGTATGGCCGACCTCCGAATACGGTTTCGTCGTGTGGTGTGTAGTCTTCTGCGGTCGAATAGCGCCTGTCCATCGTCGTTCTTGTCGTTCTGTCCTGTCATGAACCGGTGCCGTAGCCTGGGTCGTCAATCTGGGTTCCGTCCTGTGTGGAGCGGCCGCTGGGGCGTCCGGAGGGCCAGGCCCAACCGACCGACCAGCGGCCGACTCCGGCGCGTCCGCGGCGGCTGCCCCTGCCGCGCGTGCATCATCCTCGCTCGTTGGTATCGCACACTCAACTGTCTGGCAAAGCATTCGACTTTTTGTGTGTGTGTGTGTGTGTGTGTTGGTGCTGAAGTCTGATCAACTTTGCTGATTTTTACTTCTGTAGGGAATGGAAGCGGTAAAAATTTTCTCCTTACTTATTTATTCTGCTTTCAGCTTTAGTTTGGGCACACAGAAGGGTCCTTTAACTCGCTGCTTTTGGTGTGTGTTTCAAAACATGTGTGTAGAAGTGCTAAAGGACGATATGTCCTTAAATTATGGAGAATTACCTAGGGATATCATTTACGGAGGCTCAAATACTATCGCCTTCGGTACTTTATATTTGTGGTTGCGTAAGGGTTCTACCGTACCTACTGTGGTGAGTTGTGGTGTACTGTCACGTATCATGTCCAACTTCCGAAATAAGGTTCGTGCCTTCTCCTTGACCTTGTCTGAGAGGTAAGATTCGCTTAAGGCTCGATGAATGTCATGATTTCGGATCCACCATTGGGCTCCTGTGATCCATCGGAGGCATCTGCTTTGTACAACCTGTAACTTCTTGTAGTTAGTGGCACACGTAGTACCCCAAGAGGCCGATCCATACAAAATAGATGGTTCGACTGTGGCATGGTACAACTGGAGTTTCGTGCGTTGGCTGAGGTATGAGCTCTTCAGAAATGGGAGGAGAGCTCCCAGCAGTTTGAGGCCAGACGTCTTCTTCTCCATAATGTGATGACTATATAACAGTTTGGCGTCCAGATGCACTCCCAGGTATTTTACAGTTGTTGCCCAGGGGAGTTGCTGGTCTGATATCCGTAGGCGTTCATTGACGATGGGTCTCCGACGTGTGAAGACAATAACTTTGGTTTTCTCTGCATTGACCGTTATTTTGTTCATGTGGGTCCAGTGGTCCACTAAATCTAGTTGGCGCTGCATCCGTGTGACGAGGTGGTCCATTCTGGTGCCTGCAGTCAGGAGCGCTGTGTCGTCGGCATAGAAACTGGCAGTAACATGTGGCACCGTCGAGAGGTCGTTAATATATAAATTAAACAGCAGTGGAGATATGACCGATCCTTGTGGAAGTCCTTCAAGGACAGGCCGTGTTGTTGAATTCTTGTCATCAATGCGAACATATAATCTGCGATCCTGAAGAAAATTGTCGAGAAGTTTTAAATAGCAGTCTGGTAGGGGAGTGGTACGTCGGAGCTTGACGATCAAGTTGCGTCGCCATACTTTATCGTAAGCCTTCTCTATATCGAGAAAGACTCCAATAGTATGTCGTTTCTTGTTGAAATTGTCTTGGATGGATTCCGTGATGCGCAGTAGTTGTAACTCAGCCGATAGCTTTGCCTGGAAGCCAAACTGCTCCGGTCGGATGATGTTGTGTGCCACAAGGATGTCCAGCATGCGTTTCAGTAGGACACGTTCCAGTACCTTTCCCAGCGTCGGCAGTAAACTTATGGGTCTATAGTTGTCAGGGTGTGAGAGATCCTTGCCCGGTTTTGGTATTGGCACTATTCTGGCAATCTTCCATGCCTCTGGGAAGTATCCAGTCCTGAGGCAGCTGTTCACTATCCGGGTGAGAAGCACAACAGGCTTTCTCGGGAGGTGTTTCAATTCCGTGTTGCTGATTCTATCTGCTCCAGGTGAGGTGTGTTTGCTATACTTGATATTCCTCCGAATTTCCTCCGGCGTTGTCAGCCGGGGCATAGCGTTAGTCGCGGCGTCCCGAATAGCTTCCCATTCCGCCACTGTGTCCTCCTCTGCACGGTGGAGTGCATCATCTCCATCCTCCGTGGGGGGTGTAGTCATCTGTTGTTGGTAGGTATCCGCATACAGCTCCGCCTGCGCCAGTGAGTCGTACAAGAGGCCATGGGGTCCTCGAATTGCCCTTTTGGGGGGCTGTTGCTGTCTGAGACTTTTAACTATTCGCCATTCATCTTTGGTGCGTAATAGAAAGTTGTCCATTTTGAGTTCCCACGTATGTTGCTTCCAGTCCTGAACCTTCCGCCGGAGTTCTCGGGTTAGTCTGTGAGTCTCCCATCTATCGTCCGGATGGCGGTAACGGACCCATCGTTTCCGAAATCGATTGCGTCTTGTCGTAAGTTCCTGCAGTGGTGGTGGAAACTCGTCATAATTGACTTCTAGTTGCAGGTGCTCCGTGAGTGCTCGTCGTTTCGCATTGTTAATCTTCTTCGTGAGTACTGCGACTGCCACATCAATCGCTTCTCTGGTAGTAACAACCTGGGTTGGTCGCACATTGTTGTTGAGGTACGCTTGGAACTGCTGCCAGTCGTAAGTTCTTGTCGTCGACAGTGGGAGTTGCAAAGTAGCCCTCTCTATGAGTCCTAACACCGGAGTGTGGTCCGACGAAAGATCATCCAGCGTCCGCAGATGGAGATTCGGGTTGATGTTCTTGATTATGGCGATGTCTAGAACATCAGGGTGTTGTGTCTGGACGTAAGGTATCCTCGTCGGTTCCCGTGGTCCATGGACGGAAACATGTAAATTCTCGGCCAGTGCAAACAACATATGTCCTTTTGGGTTACTCTTACGGGAATTCCAGGCAACATGTTTACTATTAAGATCCCCTCCAAGCAGGATCTTGCCGTAACACTCTGTAACGGCGTAAAGATCTTCTGGATGGAGAGGCTTCTTTGGGCTAAGGTAAGCCGCAATACAGGTAATGTTTCCGAGCGTCGTGTGGATTGTTACTGCCGTGGCCTCTAAAGTCTGGAGTTGGGGTAAACGTACTTGGTGGTGACGAATACATTTTTTGATCAGAACTGCGGTCCCTCCACCCCGTTGGTCTCGTCTGTCCGTCCGGTAGATGTGCATGTTCCTCAAGCGGAGGTCGGTTGACTCGCGGAGATGTGTTTCGGAGACAAATTCTACGTCTATCTTGTGGCAATGTAAGAAGTCCGTGAATTCTATTTTCTTCAGTTTCAGGCCGTTGGCATTCCAAATGCAGAAGTTAAGATTCCTCGTGTGATGCCGTCTATCCGTTTAGGGTGTTTGAAAAGCTGTCAGTACGCTTTCTACAAGCGAGAGGATAGACGTCGGCTTCTGCTGGAGGGCGGTGAGTAGTTGAAGAATATCTGTTAACGCTGGTGTAAAGGTGGTCGACCAGGCAGATAATGTCTCCGCTGGTGTTGGCGTCTGTGGATGGGCATGTATTGCTTCGGAGTACGAGCGCTGTTGTCTTGTCTGTCGTAGAGTCACTCTGGGTGCCGGTTGTGGTCGAGAGGCGATTGTTTCCAAAGGGAGAGGTGCCGCTTGTTGTTGTGTGGCCGGAATCGCTGCCATGGCCGAGTTCTTAACAATTATAGGCCGTTGTGGGGTCGACTTCTTTGGTGTACTTCTAGTATATTTCCGTAGGAGTTCTTGAAATTTGGGGCAGCCACGGAAGGTAGCTGGATGTTCTTGTTCACAATTGGCGCACTTTGGGGGCGCCGTCATAGGATGGGTACAATTTGATGATTTATGGGATCCACCGCAGCGGACGCAGCGTGCTGGCATGCTGCAGTAGTTCGCTGTATGCTCGAAACGTTGGCAATGTCGGCACTGGACTGGTCCTTCTTTACTATTATAGGTTTCTATTATCACTCGTGTGTAGAGCAGGTATTTGACATCATAGATCTTGTCACTGTCTTTTCCGGATGGGAGGGTGACTCGGTACACAGGTTGCGGCATCAATTGTTTCGTCTTCTCGTCGCGTTCCTTAAATTGGTAGACTTGTAGCACTCTGAAGCCTTTTTCCTTGAGGGCATAGTAAAGTTGTTCTTCGGTAACTTCCGCCGGAAGGCGTTTGACAACTACTTTCAGTTCCCTGTCGTCTGGTGCTTGATGCGTAAAATAGGAGAAGCTGTGGTTCGTGAAGAATTTTATTGCACGCCTTTGGTCTTCGACGGACTCAAAGTGGTATTTGACGCGGTCCTTTTGGTATATAGCTTTAAGGTTGCCCTCTAGAAGTCCGTTGAGCGTTTCATTGAGGTGAACGTACTCCTTTGTGTAATAAATTGTGACTGGGGGCACTTTGCGAAGCACATTCTTGTCTCTGTCCACGGCTTCTGCGGCATTAGAAGTTTGTGCCTGCGGCTTGTTGGTGGTTGATGGAGACGCAGCTTGAGGTGTCAGTGGGGCGAATCGGTTCGTTGTGGGGATGGTCTCCGTTCGTCTCTTAGCCGGGTTGGCTAAGTCCTTGGCTAATGCGTTGCTTCTGCGCCGTTTGTTGTGTACGAGCGTAAAGTCCCCCTCTGCGTGTGGGGAGTCGTTGTCGTTTCCTGCTGGAGAGGCCGCTGCCATCTCCGCGTCGTCGACCGTTTGGTGGGAGTGCTGTGATTCGACATCTGATTCCACAGATGGAGATGCCAGACAGGTGTCGTTATCCTGCTCTTGCGTGTCCCGTGAATAGCGGATGAGGCGTTGTATGTCCTTCAGCGTTTCTTTGTCCTCCTCCCGACATATATCGAGTCTTCCGGCGTAGTCCTGGCGGTCGTCTTCATTGCTGCGTCCGTCGTGATGTTATGTATGGCCGACGTCCGAATACGGTTTCGTCGTGCGGTGTGTAATCTTCTGCGGTCGAATAGCGCCTGTCGACCGTCGTTCTATCCTGTCATGAACCGGTGCCGTAGCCTGGGTCGTCAGCCTGGGATCCGTCCTGTGTGGAGCGGCCGCTGGAGCGTCCGGCGGGTCAGGCCCAACCGACCGACCAGCGGCCGACTCCGGCGCGTCCGAGGCGGCTGCCCCGGCCGCGCGCGCATCGTCCTCGCTCGTCGGCATCGCGAATTCGACTGTCGGTTCTGTGCATGGCGGACTCCCTGTGAAGCATTCGAGAACACCAGGTGTAGCTCAAGTAGTTCATGCAAAACTCTGTAGATGGCGAGCTGAATGACGTCAGTATGAGCTCATTAAATATTTAACTTTCTTTTTCACAGTATAAGAGTCCACTGCATATTTTGCAAACATTTAGAGTTAAAATTCTAAAGGATAATTATGGATGACATGTCAATTGTTACGACTAAGAGAAACTGTGTCGACCTGATGCATTCTTGATATCAGTAGACCTTGAATTCTACTATAAATAATTACTTTTACACACACCCACTGACACGACAATTTTGCCTTTTTACTATTTTCTCGAGTTAGGGTTAATTTTAATTAATTAACCCCCACATATATAATGCAAACGTAATATACCTTTTAATCTGTGGGTTGAATTACCTATTATCCACACATTCAGGTTGTAAGTCGTATGAGAGACTAACAAAAAAATCTGGTAGGACATACTTGTAGAAGTGTAGAGCTAGCTGGCCGTGGCATATCCGTTAGAGTCTTTGAACATTTGTAGTTTCAGCTGTGTGCTAGTGAAGGCACAATCTTGTGTCCGTTATCCACAGGTCTGGAAACAGCCGATCCGGCCTCTCAGTAGGTACGCAAACGGGCGGATTCCTGCAGTGGGCCCGTTCAGCCAAGTTAGTGAATTTTTGGCGAGCTAGTGGCTGCTGCGCTGACATCGGCTATCGGCTACCCTGCGGCCTTCCTCACACGAGTTTAAAGGAACTATTCGGTAGTGTGAGTCAACGGGGGTGGTGTTCCTGGCCCTAACCGAACTCGGCAGCAACTCGCTAACATCTGTGCAGACTCACATAGTATTCCGTTATGTAATTGAACTTAGTCATCGAAACGAAAAACTCACGTTTTGCAACCTGTTTTTAGTGATTGTTGTAATACACACTTAACCTGCGATGGCTATAAATTCAATGAAACCATGTAGAAGAGTTCTAGGAATTGAAGAACATGGATGACGATGCTGTGGTAAAATAGCGGCGTTCTGTGAAGTTATTTACAGCAGGCAAAGAAAGCTTATTTTCGGGCTTGGAAGGCACTTGTGACCACACAGCACTTCAAGAACACTTATTAAACAAGCCGGCCGCGGTGGTCTCGCGGTTCTAGGCGCGTAGTCCGGAACCGCGCGACTGCTACGGTCGCAGGTTCGAATCCTGCCTCGGGCATGGATGTGTGTGATGTCCTTAGGTTAGTTAGGTTTAACTAGTTCTAAGTTCTAGGGGACTGATGACCTAAGATGTTAAGTCCCGTAGTGCTCAGAGCGATTTGAACCATTTTTTTTATCAAACAAGAAAACATTATCGAATTCTATTAAAACAAAAAGTGAAGCTTTGGATGAAAGCGATCAAGGCTAACATGCAAAGAAGTAGATGACAATTCAACAACTGTGAACACATGAACGAGGAAGGCTGTAAGATACATTCGCTCAATATTACTCACACCACTTTGAGGAGAATGACGAAACCACCAAAAATTCTGGATGGAAATTCAGTTTGCTTTATAGCAAATGGAGGAGACAACTACAAAATGCGAGGCCTTTGTCCTTAATAATGGTCTGGAAAATGGTCACCTAGTTTTTTTCAATCGACTCCAAACTAAAATAACTGTGCCAGCAGGAAAACTATATTAATCAGTGGTACTTCTCAATATGCAGCAAAACACTTTCTCCAGCTACTCACGATCCACAGTTACTCTGGAGGTTCTTTCCTTCATACCGTTAGTGTCCAGTTTTATAAAAGATAAGAAGAAGGAAATGCATTTGAAACTTGAAGAGTGAGTTCAAGACGATTGTAGGAAGAGGTAACTATCCTTTTACTCAAAAAAGGTGTTCATTAACTTCGAACAGTCCATCCATTAGAGAATCAAGGTTGTCTTCTCATCAATTAAGATTACTAGTTGTATAATTAGTACAGAATATTATTTGCCTTTAAAAAACACAGTAGTATACAGTTATTCCTAAAATTACATTATTCCTGTCGATATCTTGGTTTCGTACACGATACTCTAGGTTTGTTTATGAATGATAAGTCTTCCATGCCTTGCTTGTCATCTGCGTGCAATGGAATTGGTAAGTCCAATCGCGACGCGGACGCGCGTATACGTCCGCATCTGTCGCGATTGCGGTTGCTGCTTCTGCTGTTGTCTTAGCAAGTTATCAGTGGCTTTTCCGGTTTAATGTATACTTAAGGGAGGCGTGGCGGAGCTAATTTACAGTCACTTCACGGACTCCACGCTGCACGAGACCACGCTGTTTGCTGTTCCAGTCGACGTCATCGTCATCTACGCTACCGCACAAGGTACGAGTGACAGCAGTGACAGTGATTCGGAAAGTTTTAGTGACATTTCAACTTTGAGTGAGTCAAATGATGAAGACTATATATTAGCTAACGTAACTCGTTACCTAATTCCAGCAGACTTAACTCCAAATCCAAATTGGATACGTTGTAGAAACTAAAACAACACTTACCTGTTGAAGTGCTGTTTAGCGACTTATCAGTTCCATTGCACGCAGATGACAAGCAAGGCATCAAAGACTTATCATTCATAAATAAACCTAGAGTATTGTGTACTAAACCAAGATATCGACAGTAGGTAGAAATACTACTTAGGGCCTAATACTTGTATTCACGCAGTAGATATACGCGAAAGTGATATGATCAGAAATCATACAAATTCCTCACCTACACCACTTCACTATCCAGGTGTAGCACAAACTATGATGAATCCTCCTCACGTAACAGCTACTAAAATGAACAGAATGGAATTAGAATCTAATTTTGCATGTGATGTACCAACCTATAGAAATTTTGATGTATTCTTTAAATATATTACAGAAGTAAACAACGATTTTGAAACTATTCCATGGGGCTGGTACGACCGACAAAATATATGGAGAACAAGAATCATAATAATCAATGCAGGATATAAACTTGTACACTTTGATTCCATTATAAAATCATGTATAGGGACATAGTGGACGTTGGTTACGACCACGTCAAATAACAGCTTTGTGTCAAAATTGTTATCTAAATGAAATATGCTCAAATGATTGTGCAAGTATTGCAATAGGATCTCATGCTCATATAAATCAATTTACAGCTGCAGCAAACAAATTTTTAGCACCACCTTTGCAACAAAAATATGATAATTTCTTTCAAGAATTAACAACCTTAACAAAAATACTTTTTTCAGAACTCTCTATTATTTGAAAGACAATATGTGGTGTAATATATGCCTAAAACCAATGTTCTCATGGAGAATAGAAAATACATTAACTAAAGATATAACTCGAGCTACTCCACAAGGTTCTAAAATCTATATGTAAATATTTGCAGATGACTGAGTGTTCTCCAATCGATCCTGATTCACAAGATCTCTTCTCTGACAATGAGGAAGATATCAACGAACCAGGACCTTCTACTGCGATCACAAATGCTCCTAAAAAACGGAAGCCCGTCGCAGAAGAAATTGATTAGGAGAATATTCCATCTGCACAACAAGCTAAAAAGGTAAAATTCAATGAAAAATGGACAACCGAATTTAAAAATTTTATAATAAGCCTACTCATGGAAATATGTATAGGTCTTGATAAAAATGCATTTCAAGAAAAGTTCCAAACATTTTTTCTAACTTTACCAAAAAACTTGAAGTCAACATTCTGGTTCATTTATCGTGTTTTGATGACAGATTCAGACGAAAAATTAATGAATGCTGTAATGCGAAATCAAGCCTTGATTTTACGCACCATGTATTCGATGGAGATTCCTTCCAAAGAAATCAAACAAGCTTTATTAGCTTTGCATAATCATTTTTCAACAGCAGGTCAAGACGAGACAGATTATGGTACATCTGCTTTGAAGACGCCGCCAGGCCACATGTCCACATTGTCCACAACTGTAACAGAGCCTACGGAACATGTCGATGCCTCTATGGGCGACAATTCGTGGCTCAATTGGGAAGACCCAAATTTGTCACGGTTGCAAAAGGAAGTGACACCGAAAAAAGAACAAATCTCTTCCTCTATCTTAGTAATGAACACAAAGCAGAACACGCAATATACTTGGAGAGAGGAATTAACGACACCGTTTCACTTCACATTACAGCTTCACGATGCGACGAAAATGGCCAAACTAACCAAACAGAGACAGTCGACAGCAAAAATACGGGACATTCGGATGTATTGCGATCCGAACGACCCGACGGACACACTGGGCCAAGCAATCAAACAAATAGTCTCGCACTCCCAATCGACATTACAGCATTTATTAAATACGAACAAAGAGAACATGGAAGTCGTACAAAAGTTTTCAAGAATTGGTACAGTTAATTTGTGAAAACTTATGTTATCCATTGAATAAAATCCAATTTACCAATATATGGTTGAATGAACCTACTTTATGTACTCTTAGTGAACAATTATTATCAAATGTTATTACTCATATACAAATACTAACCATGAAAATGAATGTACAAGAAATTTATAATTTTATTTTAAAAGCTAAAACTGTATACTTTGAAGCTCATTCATGTGACTTTCTTGAATTTTACTTTACTAGAACTGAATCATATAATTTAATGTATGAACTACTTGAATATCAATTTAATGAAGATTATGATAGAATAGCTGAATTCATTGTAAACCTGTTTAATATAATAAACCGTACAAATGGTAAAAAAAATTGTTTGTCAATTGTTGGACCTCCAAACAGTTTCAAATCAACTTTTGTACCAGTGTGTTCTAGTGCAATGATAAACGCTGGTTGGTGTAACAAAAATAACAAATTTGTAAATTATGGATTACAAGAATGTGCTTATAGACGATTGATTGTAATGGATGATCCTAATTTTGATATTGTTAGCTATGAAACATTAAAATGTTTATTTAGTGGAAATAACATTAATATTCAAGTTAAGTACAAATCCGACTTTGTATTAACAAAAACACCTGTACTTTTATGTGCAAATACTGAAATGTTCAGAGGACCTGTATGGGATGAACGTATTGTAAAATATAATTGAAAAAAGGGGATAAAAGGATAAAAAAGAAATGCATCCAATGACTTTGTCTGACATGTTTATTGATTTAGATTTAATTCACAAATAAAATACATTTTTATACAATAAAAATGAGCTTTCAATATGTTAACATATCCAATAATTCACCATCTTCATCAGTATCACCCATTTCCTCAACTTCCTTCATCATACTCCTCAATGGTTTCAAATCTTTTTGGTAAGGTCTTTGACCTGGAACAGATCCTGTTGTTGAGGTCCCTGTAGTACTTGAGGTATGAGTAGCTTTGCGTTTTTTTGCAAACAGTCTCTCTTAAACGTTTACCAGCTTCAACAGCTAGATCAGGTTCAGTTACACTTTTATCAGGTTCAGGTATACTTTTCACGGCTTCACTTTCACTTTTCTTTTTTTTTAGCTTCAATACTAACAAACCTATTGTCATTAGCTGGCATATTATAATAATAGGAACCAACAACAGTACCTGCTCCTTGTATACCACCATCTTGTTGATATTCAAAACTACACTCCTGGAAATGGAAAAAAGAACACATTGACACCGGTGTGTCAGACCCACCATACTTGCTCCGGACACTGCGAGAGGGCTGTACAAGCAATGATCACACGCACGGCACAGCGGACAACCCAGGACCCGCGGTGTTGGCCGTCGAATGGCGCTAGCTGCGCAGCATTTGTGCACCGCCGCCGTCAGTGTCAGCCAGTTTGCCGTGGCATACGGAGCTCCATCGCAGTCTTTAACACTGGTAGCATGCCGCGACAGCGTGGACGTGAACCGTATGTGCAGTTGACGGACTTTGAGCGAGGGCGTATAGTGGGCTTGCGGGAGGCCGGGTGGACGTACCGCCGAATTGCTCAACACGTGGGGCGTGAGGTCTCCACAGTACATCGATGTTGTCGCCAGTGGTCGGCGGAAGGTGCACGTGCCCGTCGACGCGGGACCGGACCGCAGCGACGCACGAATGCACGCCAAGACCGTAGGATCCTACGCAGTGCCGTAGGGGACCGCACCGCCACTTCCCAGCAAATTAGGGACACTGTTGCTCCTGGGGTATCGGCGAGGACCATTCGCAACCGTCTCCATGAAGCTGGGCTACGGTCCCGCACACCGTTAGGCCGTCTTCCGCTCACGCCCCAACATCGTGCAGCCCGCCTCCAGTGGTGTCGCGACAGGCGTGAATGGAGGGACGAATGGAGACGTGTCGTCTTCAGCGATGAGAGTCGCTTCTGCCTTGGTGCCAGTGATGGTCGTATGCGTGTTTGGCGCCGTGCAGGTGAGCGCCACAATCAGGACTGCATACGACCGAGGCACACAGGGCCAACACCTGGCATCATGGTGTGGGGAGCGATCTCCTACACTGGCCGTACACCACTGGTGATTGTCGAGGGGACACTGAATAGTGCACGGTACATCCAAACCGTCATCGAACCCATCGTTCTACCATTCCTAGACCGGCAAGGGAACTTGCTGTTCCAACAGGACAATGCACGTCCGCATGTATCCCGTGCCACCCAACGTGCTCTAGAAGGTGTAAGTCAACTACCCTGGCCAGCAAGATCTCCGAATCTGTCCCCCATTGAGCATGTTTGGGACTGGATGAAGCGTCGTCTCACGCGGTCTGCACATCCAGCACGAACGCTGGTCCAACTGAGGCGCCAGGTGGAAATGGCATGGCAAGCCGTTCCACAGGACTACATCCAGCATCTCTACGATCGTCTCCATGGGAGAATAGCAGCCTGCATTGCTGCGAAAGGTGGATATACACTGTACTAGTGCCGACATTGTGCATGCTCTGTTGCCTGTGTCTATGTGCCTGTGGTTCTATCAGTGTGATCATGTGATGTATCTGACCCCACGAATGTGTCAATAAAGTTTCCCCTTCCTGGGACAATGAATTCACGGTGTTCTTATTTCAATTTCCAGGAGTGTATTAGGTGTAAGAGTACTATTCATAACGCGAATTTTGTCATGAGCTGCAGTCTGAACTGGAGTATTCCAAGTCTCATAATTAAATCCAACTTTAACCCTTGTTACAAGCAAACAAATCATTTTACCATTGACAAAAGAATTTTCACTACCAGGTGTATTATTAGGCACAGGATTAATACCAAGACAGCTTCTGTAACTTTACCTTTCCTAGACATAGAATGCAATGTAGCACTCTTTTCAACACACTGATGATAATCATTATGATTAACTTGATGAATAGGATTATAAGGTACAATAGTATTTTCAGTAGCACTAATAGGACCACCATCACTTTCCACTTCGTATGGAGTCAACAAAGTATTATTTACCCTCATCCACTGACAACGATTAGTCATAGGAGGATGTGGATACTCAACTTCAGTTTTCAAAACACCACATTGAGGCGTATAATGGTAAGTAAAAGGCCTTCTGGCATCTTCTATTGACTGTGCAACACCTTGCACATAAATCTTATGCAACAAAGGACCTCCTATATCACGAGAAACACACATGTAATTTTTAGTAGTAGTAGATGTACCACTAGTAGATATGACCCAAGAATCATAATAAGGCAAATTACCGAGCAATGTTGTTGCACTATAATACTTAGTCAATCCTACATCACCCCACATTAAATTTTCAAAAGCAGTTGATATATTATCCATTTTACTAATACTACTAATTGACATATCTGTACTTGAAGCATTTACCTTCACAGTTTCATGCGCATGTATAGCAGATCCTCCAATATTGTGAATAACAAAGGGTACATGCATCAACGAACCATTACCAGCCAAAGTAGAACCACTTGCAAATGAACCTTCCAAACCAACAGGAATGACACACACTTCAGTATCTACTATATAACAATACCTAGGTAAAGCATCAAATTGTCCTCTAGACATAAAAAAAGGTACAGAATCTGACTAGCTGACGTAATAAATCTACTACAAATTGTACTTGTAGCTTCACCAAATTTATTATCATAAAACCACTTATATTGATAACCCCATGTTACAAACAAAGGGGTATTTGTAATTTCCAAAATACCATCAGTCACCTTTTCAACACTTTTCCACATCATCAAACCAGGATCAGCCATACCTCCACCGGCACTACCGGTATTAGCACCACTCGCCTGTTGCGTTTCTCCATCTTGCGATTGAGCTGCCATGGCACGTTCTGATAGTCTACCCAAAAACTCAACTAAATCATAAATTGCAGCAGGTAAAGGACTTCTCAAATCTTGTACATTATTTGCAGCTTCACCAAAAAAGGTAGCTACAACGTCACGATCACCTCTATTTTGAACAATTTCAGCAATCACAGCACATTGCACAAAACCACGAGCAGCATCTAAAACAACAGCCCCAGCCTGAACAACTTGTTGAAATGCTTGTCCAGGATTATCCAAAAATGACAAATCAAATTCAAAATCAGGAAAATTATCGTCCTCTTCGTTCTGTTGTCGACGCTCTACTTCTTCGATTTCTCTAATAGCTGCCCGTTCTAGTTCTTGCGCCTCTCTAAATATACGACGATTAACCTATGCGTTCTGAATAGCATTTAAAGGTGCTATATGTTGACGACCAAAGTGATCACGTACATTTGGATTTTAAATTTCCACAACCATTATTGTTTGTTCATAGTTCAGGTGGCGAAAACCATAAATGCTTGGTTTAGCTGCAAGGTACAAATACTACAACAGTGATTTATTTCAGTGACTGCACTATATCCTTGGGCTTAGTTACTTACATCCTGAAGATATTCCTGGTGTTTTTGCTGAACCGGTCAGCATACAGCACCTTAAATGCTTGGTTTAGCTGCAAGGTACAAATACCACAACAGTGATTTATTTCAGTGACTGCACTACATTTTTGGGCTTAGTTACTTACGTCCTGAAGATATTCCTGGTGCTTTTGCTGACCCGGTCAACATACAGCACCTCGTGAAAGCCTTCATTCCCGTTCCAGTACATGTGTGCATCTCCTCATTCAAACACCTTCACCTATGACGCATGAACGAAGTGATATCTACACAAGAATCAATTAACGCTTCAAAAAACCCTCACACCATCAAAACAGACTCCACAACCAGGAAGAGGCAAGATTTCCTATAGCAGAATGTATAAAGTGCATTCCATACAAAGCAACAGTGAACGGAACTAAGATACACTCCTGGAAATGGAAAAAAGAACACATTGACACCGGTGTGTCAGACCCACCATACTTGCTCCGGACACTGCGAGAGGGCTGTACAAGCAATGATCACACGCACTGCACAGCGGACACACCAGGAACCGCGGTGTTGGCCGTCGAATGGCGCTAGCTGCGCAGCATTTGTGCACCGCCGCCGTCAGTGTCAGCCAGTTTGCCGTGGCATACGGAGCTCCATCGCAGTCTTTAACACTGGTAGCATGCCGCGACAGCGTGGACGTGAACCGTATGTGCAGTTGACGGACTTTGAGCGAGGGCGTATAGTGGGCTTGCGGGAGGCCGGGTGGACGTACCGCCGAATTGCTCAACACGTGGGGCGTGAGGTCTCCACAGTACATCGATGTTGTCGCCAGTGGTCGGCGGAAGGTGCACGTGCCCGTCGACCTGGGACCGGACCGCAGCGACGCACGGATGCACGCCAAGACCGTAGGATCCTACGCAGTGCCGTAGGGGACCGCACCGCCACTTCCCAGCAAATTAGGGACACTGTTGCTCCTGGGGTATCGGCGAGGACCATTCGCAACCGTCTCCATGAAGCTGGGCTACGGTCCCGCACACCGTTAGGCCGTCTTCCGCTCACGCCCCAACATCGTGCAGCCCGCCTCCAGTGGTGTCGCGACAGGCGTGAATGGAGGGACGAATGGAGACGTGTCGTCTTCAGCGATGAGAGTCGCTTCTGCCTTGGTGCCAATGATGGTCGTATGCGTGTTTGGCACCGTGCAGGTGAGCGCCACAATCAGGACTGCATACGACCGAGGCACACAGGGCCAACACCCGGCATCATGGTGTGGGGAGCGATCTGCTACACTGGCCGTACACCACTGGTGATCGTCGAGGGGACACTGAATAGTGCACGGTACATCCAAACCGTCATCGAACCCATCGTTCTACCATTCCTAGACCGGCAAGGGAACTTGCTGTTCCAACAGGACAATGCACGTCCGCATGTATCCCGTGCCACCCAACGTGCTCTAGAAGGTGTAAGTCAACTACCCTGGCCAGCAAGATCTCCGGATCTGTCCCCCATTGAGCATGTTTGGGACTGGATGAAGCGTCGTCTCACGCGGTCTGCACGTCCAGCACGAACGCTGGTCCAACTGAGGCGCCAGGTGGAAATGGCATGGCAAGCCGTTCCACAGGACTACATCCAGCATCTCTACGATCGTCTCCATGGGAGAATAGCAGCCTGCATTGCTGCGAAAGGTGGATATACACTGTACTAGTGCCGACATTATGCATGCTCTGTTGCCTGTGTCTATGTGCCTGTGGTTCTGTCAGTGTGATCATGTGATGTATCTGACCCCAGGAATGTGTCAATAAAGTTTCCCCTTCCTGGGACAATGAATTCACGGTGTTCTTATTTCAATTGCCAGGAGTGTACAAGAAATACTGTTGTTTTCAAGAAACATTTTTATATGCGAAATTTGTAACAAAATCTTGGTTTATATATATATATATATATATATATATATATATATATATATATATATATATATATAGCATCCTCAAGAGCATTGTAAATTATGGTGGAGTTCCGCTCATTTTAAGTTCGAGCAGCTGGTCTGTCTGCGGGCAGGTGGAAGATACGAGTTCGTGAGTCAACTCAAGAGGCGCTTTGGGAACAGTCACCGAATTCGGGTGTTTCGTTTTCCACCAGTACGTGGAAGTTGGCGAGTTCGAACAACCGTAATTTTTCCCTGGTTTGTTCTTCTAGACAGCCTGCTTCTCGCTACTTCAGAGCTAATTTCTAATGAATGACTGCTTCCCTTGGTTTTCACCCTCTTTTCTGGAGATCAGCTTATTCGTGTTCTCGAGTTACAGCAATAAAACTAGGTATGGATTAAACTAGTTGGTCTGTGACTTATTTTTCGATAACTTGTACATTAATACACTACTATACTTTTTCCGTACAATTTTCGAATATATATTTTATCTTCTTATAAAACGAAGCTAACGAGATGTTCACGACGTTATTTTCTTTCCACTGAACCCTGGACAATGGAAGAAACAATGTCCCAAAACTTCGCTAAAACACAGTACATTACTGCATCCTATGTGGATGAGATTTAGACAGTATGTTAAAGTCTTCAAAAATTTTAGCTGTGCGAACTGATAGGAATTTAATTTACGAGATTCGAACTACAGGGCTTCTTAAAGTCAAGTATCTTTTACACTTTGTATCACTACCAGCCTTGATATGAAGCAAATCAACGTCTTGCCATGTTTTTCACTATCTCCACCCTTTGCTCTCTTGTGGCCTTCTGTAAGACATGAATGTCAGTTACGTGCTCTAATAAGTTATAAAGCCTGTTGGCAATATAGTTACTGTCACTCACAATACAAAACATCACTCATAAAACTATGACAAATAACACTGACCAATCTAAAAGACGCACACAAAAAAAAATATGGGAAAAAAATCTTCCTCCCTCTTCCTGAAATCTATGATAAAAAGTCTGTTAATAATGTCTTTATAACTTTCTAATTGTTGTATAAAGCCATCTAAAATATTCATCATTCGGATGAATCATGTGTATATAACTTCTTTAATTTGGAAAGTTTCATGCAGTTAACAAATACTAGAATTATTTGTAAGTATTGGGGCTAGGCTGGTATGGCCCCAAGATGGCTGCGATGACGTCATCCAAGATGGCGGTGATGACGTCAATGAAGATGGCGGAATTTGGCGGGAAGTTTGAATTTTGGTGGAAAGTGCCACACCCCCCCTTGCTCAGAAAAATGGTGCGAAGTTCAAATTCCAACATGATAATGCATCACACCCCAGTTATCTCTACTAAGCAAAAAAATGGAGGGGAAAAAAGTAATTGTCCTTATTATTTAACCAATTTCAAGCACATGTGTTCGTCACTAGGTCTGGCCTGCAACTGGCTTAGTTCATATTGGTGCCACCAGAGGGCGCTCTCCTGGTGTCAGATCATGATGCAAGTACCGATATTCAAGATGACGGTACCCAGTGTCTTCACCATGAGATACATAGCCCAACTGGCTTAGTTCATATCGTGACCACCAGAGGAAGCTACCGTGACATCGGGTGATGACACAAGATCGTCCATTCTCTCTGGTGCCAGACATTGTCTTCTGTAAATATGCTAACCAATTTAAGTGACACCAACATCGCTCATCTAACCTATCAATTACCTAAGTACTTAATTCCATTTCAATTTTAATCATATTCAATAAATCAATTTACAAGTTCAATATTCAATGACCAAATGAGAAGTTCCACATTTTCCCACTGTCAGCGAGGTGTTCATTCATGACCTAGCACCCCCCACCCATAAAATGATGCACTCCTATTGGCAACTGCATTAGTAACGCGATTCTACTTCATAGAATCTAGGACTTGGACTCAATTTTCACGAATGCCACATCCACCTGGACTTCAAATCAAATAGTTAAATTCTCCACCACGATCCTCAACCCAGAACCACGCCCCCTGAGTGACCCCTGTTGGTGGGCTAACATGTACTAACATGCACACAACATGACGTCATCCAAGACGGTGGGGCGAAATGGCGGGAAAACAGATCTGAACACAGTCTTTATTTTGCAGGTGGTGTCTCCACCACAAGATTTACTGTCCAACTGACATAAGTACACATTACTGTCATCAGATCGTACTGTCATCCCTTCTATGACCTAATCCCAGATGGTGGTCTGTAGGGTCAGGAATTATGCTAAAATTACTCAGGCTGCGCTAGGCTGCTGGGGAGAGTAAGGAAGGAGTCCACTCTATTTACTTTCGAACATTTTATTTAGAGATCGAATATATTTATCACATTGAGGCAAAACACTCTCCATCTTATGCTTGTGCTCACAATACACAGTCTCCAGACACTCAAACAACTCCTAATTTACGGAAATTAATTACAGACATTCAGAGTCCTCCTAAATAATGCCTCACACTGATGTATAGACACGCTCAGTACTCGTAAACTGTCCAAATAGCGCATAGCACGGCCTACAGACCTGCTCGCGAAATAATGCAATCAACGCACGCAAGCACAGTCCGCCATCCCCTGTCCAGCAGAGTACACAGGAGGTAGCGGCAAGTGACGCATCAGTCAGATATCAAACCACGCACAGAACCCCGCCCGGGTCCTGCAAGCGACTACATCCCTTTCATAAGACAAATCTACAGAGCGCAAACGCTAGAAGCTAGTCCGTGCACTAGCGGTCGGTGCAGCCGTTAGCTGTCAAAGTCGTCCGTTCAGGATGGCGCTCCGTCACAGACCCGAGGTGCGGACGCTGCACGCAGGTGAAAGTCGAGTCTATACAGTCATCGTTATACCGACGTCGCAGAATTCCAAGGCACTGACCCCATATGCGAGACACCTCCCAGCAGCAGATGTCTTTACCACCTATGACACAATATCACACGGCGCATTGCTCCTAGAGCGACATGACACACGCGTAACCATACTTAACTACCCAGCGTGAATGACGCAACACCGCCAAGCGCACGCACACAATTACAAATGCATCCAACAACGTTCCCAATGTTATTATTACATCAAATCTCTTTGTAAGAAAATGACAGCCAAGTCAACCTCTCGATAATTGTAAAATGTTCCAGAAATAGTTAACCCTCTCTTTCTTCATGCCTCAGCTTGTATTTCTTACCCTAACAGAACCTGTTTACGAAAATTGCCTTCCTACACCAATCCGCAGTCTTGTCGATTACAAGAACACACTTATTTTCACGATAATATTATTTCATTATCGCCGTACTTCTCGATATCAAGCACACAGCAGTAGCCTCCCGATCGCTCATGCATCACAATTCCCAAGATATAGACTCGAAATTATTCCTCTACAAAGCTGAAACTTTAGCTATGTGGAGCGTCATCTAGATTACTGAGTAATTACGAAGAAATAGAGGTAATGATATTTCCACTCTCGAATACCGAAGTCTGTCATGTAACAGATCCCAAATCATGCATATAATTTACAAGCCAACTAAGTTCTTTCCCATGTCTAGAGATCAGCCAAACTTATCTTCCACACAAGATATAGACTCGAAATTATTCCTCTACAAAGCTGAAACTTTAGCTATGTGGAAATCTGTTACTATATATCGATATGGTTTGCTAAGCTCCTCGACATGGTCACATCTCGAGGAATCTCGTGCACTTGGATGGGCTAGGACCTGGAAAACTCAATTCATTCACGAGGCGTGGAGTATAGCGCTATTCTTCTGGTCGGTTGCAGATTAATTCGCTAACTGTGCTGCAGGGCTGGTTGGTCAGTGACAGTGTGATGAGGGTCTTTCACTCTCTAATTGTACCCAACGACCGCGAGAATGCTCTGAGACTCCCATACGCCGAGAGATAGATCGTAAATTGAACACTATGCCATTCGTGGTAGATATATATAGAGCACTGTCTGGTATACTTTGATAATTTATGTGTTCGAGAATTAGGACTGAATGGACGTACTGCCCAGTCATCTATCCATGTTTGCAATGATACTCGCAACGTGGAGCGGGCATGGTTTAGCTATGATATTGAAACTGGGCAAACATGCTGTCGCATCAGTGGCCGGTATTGGACTTAGAGTAAAATTCTTCGCGCTATAAAGTGTGATGTTTATTATTAGAGTACATGGATGGTGTCTTTTCCATCCCATCCCCGCATTGGTTAGCAGATAATGATTGACTGATATGGCTTGTCTGAGTTGGATAAAAAGTTTGACTGATATGGCTTGTCTGAGTTGGATAAAAAGTTTTGGTGGATGGCCAGCAACTTCCGGGGGTTGCTAACAGCGAAAGAGTGATCGCGTACATGCGTGCAATATGAAGAATGAGTCGAAAGGGAACGCATAGTCCTCAGCTATTCCGCTAGTGTGAGAGACGAGACTAAACGTAGAGCTCGTGAATAACCTTTGGACTATAGTTCGGAGACCTATGCCAGCGCCATTAAAGTCTTCCAGTTTGCTTATGTTGTAAGTGTCTTTTATTTAAAATCAGCAGATGTGTGGCGTGTTACGGTTACACACAGTAAGACGCAGGAGGCAGTAGCAGCAGCAGTTTGAGGTGAAAATTCGCAGAGGGACTGTGTACAGCGCTAGGAGCGCTTGGCTGGCTGCACGCTGCGCCATTCTGGGGAGTATTGTGAAATCTCTTCCTCCGGGCAGGAGCGCAGCGCAGCTGTGTGTCATTGCACCAGCATCGGTGCCTAGTTGACTTCTAAATGCGATGAGCTTTTATAGTTCGTAATGTTTCTCTGTTGGGGTGTAGAGAATAAGGAATATAGCATGTTGGGCTGACTGATTTGAATGGGCGCGGATCTGTAGTACTTGTATGTAGTTTGGGGACGTGCCACACGGCGCGCATTTCCGCCAAATGTTCAAAACAAGGTCCTGTTGCACTAACTAAGGTATTTCTGTTTCTAGATGGATTGCAGAAGGTGGCGAATATATCTTTCTCCGACCTTCGCTCAGTTCCGACTTAAATTGGAACAATCACATGCGGAAAGCTGTAGAAATGGGAGCAGTTGCAAGATGCGTAGGGTGTGACTAAAAACATGTTTTAATTTTGGTGTAGCAGATATGTTCGAGGAAAGGTGAGTCGTTTAGAGATGTGAGAGTGCCTGAAATATGATTCACTTCTGGCTGTGATCCTGTGCCAGTATGTGCTTGAATGGGAAGATCTGTTTCGAAATGATGGACATAATTTCTAACACACAGCGTAACACTAGAGATCTGAGATGCTAGTGTACAATTTTCTTCTAACGATCTCAATCAGCACATCATCTACTACTACTGTTTGTGTTGCTTCTCAATGAGTCATGGCCTATAACTCTGCGGATATATCCTGGAACCTCTGATATGGTCCGAGACAGAATGCGCTGCAAATAATAAAGAATTATCTAGTTGGGGTCGGTGTGAGGGAGTCGCAAATATCGCTTACACACCACGTTCCTCAGCCGAATCACTTTCAAAGTTCATTGTTTTTATCCCGAGGTTGCATCATGGGCTTACATATTCCTACGATCATGGTCATGGTACTTGTCCCGAAAAAAGAAAACTACCTCATTCAGAGGTAATGGCGTACCACCATTTGTAAAGCGGGTATAGCTTTTAACAAGGATACTCGCGTGTACCTGTAGAACAAAGAGCGCTTGTGAGAGTAACATGCAGTAGTTGTTGGGATGTTTTTTTTTCTTTAACATTTGGTCGATTACGTCTCACTTTCTATGACACTGTGGTAGGACTCGCAAGAAGAACCTAAGGGACATGCACACGCATCGTTGATTTCGGATCAGTATTATTTCGTATCGCAGGCAATGATTTACTTATGAATTTTTATACTTAGTAGTGGCAGTAAGTGGGTGATATGTACGTACTTGAGAATTAGGTTTATAAAGTATGTGTTTGTGGAGAGGAGATAACTATGCCCTGTTGTAGGGAAGGTATGGATTTGACATGGGGTACTGTGATATCAAAGGGAATAGTATGTCCAGTCGTAAGGCAGGTACAGATATTTCAATTTTCAGAGCCACCGCCTTCGGTAGGGTGTATTTATAATACTTTGCTCAATGGGATGAGTTTCTTCTTTAACTTGTGGTTGGTTACGTCTCTCTTTCTATGAAATTGTGGTAGGACTTGCAAGAAGAACTTAGGGACATGCACTCTCATCACTGATTTTGGGTCAGTATTATTTAGTATCATAGGCAATGATTTATTGCCAAACTTATATGCGTAGTTGTAGCGGTGGGTGCGTGATATGCACGTATTTGAGAATTAGGTTTATAAAGTATGTGTTTGTGGAAAGGAGATGACTATGCGCTGTTGTAGGGAAGATATGGATTTGACTTGGAGTACTGTGATATCAAAGGGAATAGTATGTCCAGTCGTAAAGCAGGTACAGATACCGGTATTTCAGTTTCCATAGCAACCGCCTTCAGTAGGGTGTATTTACAACACTTCGCTCATTGTTGAATGATGTTCAATAGAGATCGCGTTTGTAAGATAGGAGGCTTTCGTGATCAAGTGGAAATTTGAGAACATTGTGTATGGAGGTGCGTTTGAGCTAGGACTGTTATTCCCACCCATGTAAATTGTTCGGTTGACTGCTTCTGAACATTTAGCGCGTTTATTTGGTTGAGACAAGATCAAATGTGGTGTGTGGAAGATAAGTTTGCCTGTTCTCTAGACATGGGGAAATATTGGTTGGCTTGTAAATTATATGCATGATTTGGGATCTGTTACATGACAGACTTCGGTATTCGAGAGTGGAAATATCATTACCTCTATTTGTTTGTAATTACTCAGTGGTCTAGATGACGCTCCACATAGCTAAAGTTTCAGCTTTCTAGAGAAATAATTTCGAGTCTATATCTTGGGAATTGTGTTGCATGAGCGATCGGGAGGCTACTGGTGTGTGCTTGATACCGAGAAGTGCGGCGATAATGAAACAATATTATCGTGAAAATAAGTGTGTTCTTGTAGTCGACGAGTCTGCGGATTGGTGTAGGAAGGCAAGCAAGCAGACAGGTCCGGACTAGAAACAGTAGGGCGCATGTATCGATGGGGAAAAGAGTCTGTCTTTGCACATCAGTTGTGAGAGTGACTTCGGTTCACTGATGTCGGTGCAATATGGTGATCAGTGTAAAATAGTTTATTACCGCTGAATGTTGTGTCTGTAGAATGACAGAAAAGGCTAACAGTGCTTCCCTATCGGTGTCAGACTGTAGCAACAATTTTAATATTTAATTCTAGTCATTCTGGTAAATATCTTCCTGGATTCGTATATTCTTCTTAGTATGTATTTTGTGACGTCCGTATAACGATGACTGTATAGACTCGACTTTCACCTGCGTGCAGCGTCCGCACCTCGGGTCTGTGACGGAGCGCCATCCTGAACGGACGACTTTGACAGCTAACGGCTGCACCGACCTCTAGTGCGCGGACTAGCTTCTAGCGTTTGCGCTCTGTAGATTTGTCTTATGAAAGGGATGTAGTCGCTTGCAGGATCCGGGTGGGGACCTGTGCGTGGTTTGATATCTGACTGATGCGTCACTTGCCGCTACCTCCTGTGTACTCTGCTGGACAGGGGATGGCGGACTGTGAGTGCGTGCGTTGATTGCATTATTTCGCGAGCAGGTCTGTAGGTTGTGCTATGCGCTATTTGGACAGTTTATGAGTACTGAGCATGTCTACACATCAGTGTGAGGCATTATTTAGTAGGAGTCTGAATGTCTGTAATTAAATTATTTCCTTAAATTAGGAGATGTTTGAGTGTCTGGAGACTGTGTATTGTGAGCACAAGCATAAGATGGAGAGTATTTTGCCTCAATGTGATAAATATATTCGATCTCTAAATAAAATGTTCGAAAGTAAATAGAGTGGACTCCTTCCTTTCTCTCCCCAGCAGCCTAGCGCAGCCTGAGTAATTTTACCATAATTCGCGACCCTACAGACCACCATCTGGGATAAAGTTATAGGAGGGATGACAGTACGATCTGATGGCAGTAATGTGTAATTATGTCAGTTGGACAGTAAATCAAATGGCTCTGAGCACTATGGAACTTAACATCTATGGTCATCAGTCATCTAGAACTTAGAACTACTTAAACCTAACTAACCTAAGGACAGCACACAACACCCAGCCATCACGAGGCAGAGAAAATCCCTGACCCTGCCGGGAATCGAACCCGGGAACCCGGGCGTGGGAAGCGAGAACGCTACCGCACGACCACGAGATGCGGGCGACAGTAAAGCTTGTGGTGGAGACACCACCTACAAAACAAAGACTGTGTTCAGATTTGTTTTTCCGCCATTTCGCCCCATCATCTTGGATGACGTCATGCGGTGTGCATGTTAGTACACTTTAGTATATGTTAGCCCGCCAACAGGGGTCAGTCAGGGGGCGTGGTGCTGGGTTGAGGATCGTGGTGGAGAATTTAACTATTTGATTTGAAATCCCGTTGGATGTGGCATTGGTGAAAATTGAGTCCAAGTCCTAGATTCTATGAAGTCGAATTGCGTGACTAATGCCGTAGCCAATAGGAGTGCATCATTCTAGGGGTCGGGGGTGCTAGGTCATGAATGAACGCCTCGCTGACAGTGGGAAAATGTGGCACTTCTCATTTGATCATTGAATATTGAACTTGTAAATTGATTTATTGAATATGTTTAAAATTGAAATGGAATTAAGTACTTAGGTAATTGATAGGTTAGATGAGTGACGTTGTGTCACTTGTGTTCAGTTAAATTGGTTAGCATATTTACAGAAGACTATGTCTGGCACGTGTATGGAGATGGTGGCCGAGGGTGTGTGATGTAAGTGGCCAGACATCCGCAGCGCGGTGGGGCAGCACAAGAGAGAGCTGACCACCCTGTGTCATCACCTGACGTCATGGTAGTGTCCGCTGGTGGCCACAATATGAACTAAGCCAGTTAGGCTCTGGAGCTCGTTGTGAACACACTGGGTGCCTCATCTTGAATATCGGTACTTGCATCATGATCTGACATCAGGAGAGTGCCCCCTGGTGGCACAGACATGAACTAACTCATTTGGGCTCTGGAGCTCGTGGTGAACACACTGGGTACTGCCATCTTGAGTAACGCTACTTGCTTCGTGTTCTGACGTCAGGAGAGCGCCCTCTGGTGGCACCGATATTAACTAAGCCACTTGGAGGCCAGACCTAGTGGCGAACACATGTGCTTGAAATTGGTTAAATAATAAAGACAATTACTTTTTACCCATCATTTTCTTTGCTTAGTAGAGATAATCGGGGTGTGATGCATTATCATGTTGGAATATGAACTTCGTGCCATTTTTCTGAGCGATGGGGGCATGGCACTTTGCCGCCAAAATTTAAACTTCCCGCCAAAACCCGCCATATTGATTGACGCCATCACCGCCATGTTGGAGGACGTCATCGCCACCATCTTGGATAACAGTTCTTTGGGGCCGTACCAGCATAACCACAATACTTTCGTAAAATGAGTTTAACTGTGGCCGAAACAGAAACAAGATTCCCTAGAAATTTTTTGGAACAGCTCCAGTTATTGTTGGGATACTTATCAAAAATTTTCGTCGTGTAATCGGTTCACTTTTTAAACCATGGGATCAGCTCTTGTATTCCCTACTGACTGGTGTCAGTTCTTTTTTTCCTCTACTTGGCTGAAATTATGTATCGAAGTCTCCGCCGCTCACACAATCGTCTGATTTCTCCCTCTTCGCCGTTTTCAAGTGAATAATGCATCAGAAAAATGCATATAAAGTCCATGTTACATCTCCATCTGTACTAAACTGTACCAGGTGGCTGTTCATATTCTGAAGTTGATTTAGCAATACGCGCTGCATCTCACGTCACACATATGTGTTGGTGAGGAAGCATCAAATGACAACTTTTGGTATTCCTTGGATATCAGTAATGGGAATAGTACTAGTCTGCTGACAACCATTTATCCACTATCATCGATCCATAAGAAAATATGGACACGGGTGGAAGCCAGATCAGTATTATGGGTTATGTGATCAAACACCTCTCAGCAGAACTGCCTACAGATTTCACGGGCCTCTATGTGGACAAACTTTTGTCCACAAGCCTACTCAGCCCACTGGAGTTAATTATCACAAACATTGATTCTTCAAAACGTTGTTTTACATGTGAGCAGTAAATATATGCTGCTTCTGCACTGCACTGGCAATACACTGTTTATCAATTGTATGCTCCATATTTGAATAGATACAAGTGTGAGTACACACAATAAAAATAATAATAGTTACTAATAGAAACAAACCCAATATTTAGTGAGAAACCTTTCCAAACATAGATCGTTACCTTAATTTAAAAAGTAAGGTTAAAAGTGCCATTGTCAGCCGAAAAATTTCAGACAACTGTAGCTAGTACTTTGAATCTTCTATTCTTACACCTACACAATGTAAGCTCATTTTAGAAGCACGGTCATGCTCTATTTATAACACTGCTACATGATTATGTTTCTTTTGCCTAAAGTTGATCTTAAATGATTTCTGATTAATATTAATTCACTAAACCCTTTCTCACCTGAAGCAACAGTCACTAGTAACGTAATGATAATCCTGAGTGCAATTCAAAGTTCAGGAAACACAAAGTATAAGCTCAACCTATTAATTTAATTTAGAAGACAAATGGAAGCCTTTTGTTTTTTATTGTCTTTGCCAAATACAGTAAAGTAGCTGCACTCACTGACTTAAACATTTGTATTTTTTTGATAAGATTATCACTCAGTTCATCAGGATAAGTTCTAATTTTTTCATTGTATCTTTATCACCGAAAGCTGTTCTCATTCTGAGAATGGTTTCAAAAGTTGCACAAATATGTCCCATGTCTTAATACCAATAATCTGACTGAGAAACAGCCATGTCTATGATTACGTCAAAAAATCTATTTTTGAAATTGTTGCTCTTCAGTTTCACCTAGAAGTGTGACATGTGCTCCACTAATGCTGCAGTTAGATTCATCAAAGAATACCTTCCTTTCACTTTCTCTCATTTTTGAAAAATCTGTCTCATTCTCAATTTCAGTAGCCATTTTTTTATCTTTGCTTAAGAATTCAAGCCAGAGAGCTCTTACATCCGTTCTATGGTAACCGTAAGAGCTTTAATACTTTTCATTCATTGCCAAGGGGAGATATCTTTCACTGAAGAATCAAACTTCTTACATTTATTTGATCTAAACTCTAAAATGACCATCCAAACGTTCAAGAGATTCAATGTTCAAAACTTGGAAAAATAATTGGTGAGCCCGTTTACTTCTGCTATCCCATCAAAATGCAAACTTCTTTAACTGATTACTATTACTGCTACTAATTTTTCTTTTGTAGGGTTCACTATCTCAGTTCTTGTGCTCCATCTTGTTTCAAACAGACCATGAAGAGATCGACCGCCAGTGTATTTAAAAATCCTTCCCATCTTTGTGGGCTTGCAGTCAAGAAATTGGGCAGCTAAAGAATATACCCACTGCCTCATTACTATCTGTAGTATGTAATCGCACGAAATTCAGAGTTTGAACAGCACAAGGAGAAAATGTTGCCAGCAGATGAACATCTCTAATCTTTGCTTGCATATCTTTTATTTGCCCAGCCATATGTGATCCATCATCATAGCACTGAACACAACAGTGCTGTAAATCAATTTCACGCTTGTTAAATACATCTATGACACTGTTGTTAATTGCACTGCTTGTCTTTTTCTGCAAATCAAAATATTCCACCCGAAACCTCTCCAAATTTCACATTTATCTTCCCCTTTGTAAAAAGAAAATTCTGTTTGGTCTTAGACACATCTAGAGTGGCATTGCAAATAAATGAAAAAAGAACTTCTTGTCTTTCTTCTAAAATTGGCTTTAATATATTGTCCCCGTGCAAATATAAAATCTCTTTCTGTGCTCTCTAAGATAAATAGTGTGCTATCTTTTCATGTTTTTTTTTGTCATACTTTTAACATAAACTGTTTATACTCTTAAAATGGGTCATATTTAGCCAGTAATTCAGTTAAGCCCAAGAAGTTAACATTATCTTGTTCCTCTTTCTGGTGGCTACTTCCTCTGAAAGGCAAATTTCGTAAAGCTAAGAAGATAGTAACTGTTCCGGCGTATCGACAAGTGCCGGCATGAAGATGGAGATCTCAAGAGCAAAAAACGCAGTGAGAGGACGTCAGCCAATAGCCTGCTGACAAGAACTGCACCATGACAGCAGTGCCCTCTAGCTGAAGAGAATTGTGAGCGCTGCTCGTCCCAGCCTCTGGCGGACAGTGTTAGGATAGTACTAGACCCAGCCTAGCAGAGAGTGTTGCGATAGCAGTGATATGTGATCCATATCAATATCTTACATGGACCTTGTCTACAGAAAAGGACTGATTGTTTGCATGTCGCCCATCACTTGCGACACCATTGTAAATTCAAAGTTAAGTATTGTCAATCTGCTTATTTGTGATGAAAACTATTAATGTGATTTGCTTGAATGGTTGAATAGCATTCTGAGAATGCAAAATTCTTTAGGCACCCTATACAAGACGGATGGGCAGGATCCCGCATTTGGCGACGAGTATCCGCCGAATCCGGTGCCAGATGGCCATGGAATTTTCTGTTTTTGTTGCTGGCGCCTTAATTCTCTCTTGTCTTTCCTTTGCGGGGGCGTTTATTTGCTTTAACAGTTTCTTGTCGTTTTTGCTAATCAGTGTTTTCAGGTAGGCATTACAGAAAATTTCTTTGCTTGCTTGCCTTATCTGTTTGTTGCAATTGTGTCTTCCAAAATGCCCACCCTGCCTCTCTCTCCCCCTGCCTAGGCACCATAGGTGCAAGCGTTAGATGCCAGACAGCTAATGCAGATGTTTCAGTTCCAGATGCAACAGATCTTCATGTTATTCAACATGGTGCAGCAGCTACTGGCCAACGCTGCGCGCCCGATGGGACAAGCACCACCTGCTACAGCTGCTATACCACCTTTTCGACAGTTTAGTGAACAAGAAAAGGAATGGCTTGAGTTGTTGTCCCAATTTGAAGCCCACGTCATCGCCCACAATGTACCAAGAACTGTGAAACTTCTCAATCTATTATCAACGGTAGGAAGTGCAGTGTTCAGATTAACGTGGGGAAAAGCAACAGAGGCTATGCAGAAGGCTGTCAGAGGTCAGCTGGGGGTAAACTTGTTACCACCACCAGAGCGGTATTTAGAGGACTAAGGAAAGTACAGAAGGAACTAATGGCAGAAATGGGTTTGGTTTTAGAACCCGAGTGTAAAAACTAACCTTTTTATTTCAAGGAAGCCATAGTATTTATGAGAACTGATGGAGCAAAACTTTACATTTCCATTTCTATAACAGTAGCAGGGAAACAAGCACATTACAAATGCTACACAGTTCATGCACATCTTGTCAGGTGGGGGATATTGAAGAAATCTGTAAGAGTAAAAACTCAGTAACTCTTATTAATTACCAAAGACAAGGGAAGATATGTAGAAATGGAGGAAACAAAGTTACAAAAATGCTACGAAGGGGAAATCAGTCTGCATGAATATGGTAATAAAAGCGAGGTAGGATTCCTGGGTGGTTAAATTGTTAATGGGACAAAAGGAGGTAAGAGAACGCAAAAAGAAGCGACAGAGCTGGATTTGTGCCTTCAGCAGGTCAAGGCACATTGGTTGTACTCTACCTTTGACAAGATGGTAGTAGTGGCTAGTTGGTTCTAGCAGGGAAACCTTACAACAGCAAAGAGGCTAGAATTAAATATGAGTGGTTTGTTATTAAATGGAACAGTATGCGAGATAATGGGGCCTACTTTCCTTCTGACCACTGCAATTACTGAGATATCTCACCTGAATACTTTGCAGCCTCATTTGTATTGGCCAGAGGAGCCCGTGAAAGTGCTACCTGCCCCAGACCTAACTAGCTAGTATCAAACTCTAGGATTGGAATTAATGCAGTCCATAAACATCCTTTTGAACCAGCAGGAGGGACAAGTCTCTCTGGAAACCTTAGTGCAGCATGTAAATTTATATTGGGAAAATCATTACTGGAAAGAGACAACACTGACTATTGTCACACCAATCACTGCAGTGACACTTGTTCTGCTGAGCATAGTCCTTGTTTTGGTATGTAGAAGATGAAGCACGAGACAGTTCAAACCCAGACATCATTCAGATTCTAGCAGATTGGATACCCTGAGCGTAAAAGCAGCAGAAGGAAGGTGAATGCAGAGGGGGTAATATTAAGAATAATTGATTCATTCTAGCTTGTAAGTCTGGATTAGAGAGTTAGAAGTTATTGTGCAATAAGCCTAGTAGTGAAATAAGTTCCATGGAATTTGAAGGGGCACTGTAAAAATGTGTCAGATTAAGTGATAGGGCTAAGGAAACCAATTGTAGACTAATTCTTAAGAGGCAAAACGAGGCCAGAAGGGACTCTAGTGTAAAGAATAATGTAGTTTGGGCAACCTAAGGTACCAGATCTTGATAAAAAAAAGAGGGCAATGTAGCGTATCAACCATATTTGGTCAAAAAATATGCCAGAGTGGAAGTGAGTTGCAACAGAGTCAGCTACATGCAGGCAAGAGTGTTATGCATTATGAAGCAAAACACGGCTGACAGGCATTGTGAAGCAGAGTCAGCTAGATTCGGTACGGCAACAGCTGATGCTGCAGTAAACTCATGGAAGGATGCATGGAAGTGTTTAAGCCCTAAATGAACATAGTCTGGAACTTATAAGCACTCAGCCATTCATGTACTACAATATTCTCATCTCAGTATCACAGCCACACCAAGAGCCTGTGACACTCAGAGCAACATCCTGGAATGAAGTATAGGGTCTGTTGTTCAACCACAGGATAGGGCAGCATGCCCTGAGTCACAAGAGAGCCATCGCCAGAACAGAGAGCAGTACTCTCATAGGAGGGGGGTCACGGCTGGAGGTCACAGCTGCCTCCCCAGTACTGTCAGCTGAGCAGTCATGCTGTCATCGTGATCACAGCTGGAGACATCATGGACAGCAGCATTCGAGTGACACCACACTTAGCCCCACTCTTTGCTCTGTCAGCAGTGCCAGATGTCTGTTATTTCACATAAGAGGCAACTGAAAACCTCCACCAAGCTGTTCTTGGTCTACTATGGCCAAGGGCTAGAATAAAGAAGTGAATTGAACAGATTTGCTGTCATCGTGACATCTCATTTCACTCTCCGCAGGTGACAGTTAGTGGATCATCTAACAGCTTCTTCAAATTTTTCATACCAAATCCTCAAACATTTACTACTTCTCATTTTCTTCTTTTTCCAAAGGTCTTCTATTACTGATTTTTGTATGCACAGGCAATTAATTCTAGCTCTCCACCTACAAATTATTTTCAAATGAACCCAACACATATTCCATCAGGCTCTTCATACAGCTGTATTTTCTGTCTCCTAATAGTAATTACATTTTTTATGCTTCATGTGGTAGATATTGTTATCAAACCCTCCACAAAGATCATCTTCAAATACAACTTCTTTTGAAGTCAGTTGTACATTTTGTAACTGTTGAAAATTAAGGAGTAGCCTCTTCACAAATCTTTAACAACATTAGATAAACTCTCATTGACACTAGCTCTTTAAAAACAAAGAATTTTATGATGCCATGGTATTCCAGTTTACGAAACATACACAACAGGACTACATTAGTAAAATTTATCAACAAAACAATTCCACAGGTCTTGTTGACTTATATTATTGCACAAAATACACAAACAAAATTTGATTGACCTCAGTGACTAAATGTGGTGCAGGTCGAGAAATGTGCTCCATGTCCTTGCACATACTCTGAAAATGCACTAACATTCACAAAGCCCTTCTTATTGTAGGTAAAATATCAGACATAATATACACACCACATGCTTATCAGTGAAAAATAGAGGCCCTGGAGGTTGCTCATATGTTAGGGCAAAAACTCTCTTCTAAAATGTAACATTCTGTAATTCGTATATCTAAAGTTCAGGTATCTTTGTGTTATCCCACCATGCGATTGTGTGTCAATGCTGGATTTTAAAATAAATGTAGCTAAATATTTGAAGGGGTGGATTCTTGAAAATAAAACTTCTTTTGGCCTTCAAATTCTAGCTGTAGATAAGTAGCTTGATCATGGCATGAATCATAAATGGCCTCATGAACAGCTTATAAGGACATGTTGTGCAACAGTTTACAAGGACATGTTGTGTTGGTTTCCATATCATTAATGGCCTCACCAGGTATAAACAGTTTACAAGAATGTGTTCTATGGTTTCCATAAGTGGATGAATAATGTTGTAGAATGGTCATATCTATGGAACAATGAGATGTAGGACTTTCCACGCCATGAAAAGGTACTGTTGCACAGCAAGGGATGGTAGTTGTAGGCAGCCTGATTTGCTTATGGTGATAAATCTCTAATATTTTCAGTTATGCACCCTTCATCAAATGTGGATCACACACAAACTTTGTAGAAACTGAACAGATACTTCAGAAAACTTATCATTTAATGTGATCTTGCTATGAAGTCTCATAAGTGTTATAATCAAGTCAGCTTTCCATCAAATCAAAGATGTGGGAATAATGTGTAAGTTTTAAAACACATCTGCATTTCATACAGGCTAACAATATGGTGGGTATAGTTAAAATAAACAGGCAGTCTAAAACTTGCAACTGCTGCCCACTCCTGCATAGGTGTCAAGACAAAGGAAAAGAAGCAACTAATTGTAAAATTATTCATATTGAAGAAACACTATATGTAACTTCGTATCATGACATTCTATTATTAACAGCAAAAAGAAATACATTTCACAATAGAGCACTGAGGAATGGCATCATGGCTTTTAAGTCTCTGATGTGATGTTACCAACATGATCTCTAAGAAAATTGATGGAAAGGAAGGACTATTAAATTACAGAAATATGCCAAAAAGCAAAATACAAATCTACTACAGCAGCAGTTGTAGGAAACAATGAGGCAATGGAAAAATATGATGTGTCACACATGGATCAGCTGTATCGTTGTGTTACAAATTGTGAAAAATGGACACAGATAGTACATCCTACTGCAGGATGTGTGTTGTAAAGAGTGTAATGTGTGTAACTATTGTACATAAAAGAAAACTTTAACAGTTACAACCTTAGGCAGTCCATTCATAATCATAACACTTGTCAAACATTTAAGATAGACATACCAACAACTCGACTCAAGAAAACACAAGACAGTTATGAATACATGGGAATAAGACTTTTCAACGCGTTACCTGTGCAGGCACATTGTGTCTCTCTTAATATATTTAAAAGTAAGACTAAAAAATGGCTGAAAGACAAAGCTTTTTACAGTGTTAAAGAATTTGAAAACTCTTCAAAAATAGACCTGACATATGAAACAACTTGCAACTCTGTTTGTACCTCTTCCTAAGCTTTTTTTGTCTCTGTAGTTCCACATTTAACTGTTAAACATGTGGAGAAATCCTTATATATGAAATGTATTCTTTTATTATGCACATTCTTTAAAATGCACACTTTAATTATGTGGGATATCTTTATGTATCAAATTTATTCCTTTATTATGTATGTTCTTTTAAAATGTATACTTTAGCTTTGTGTGATACCTCACAATAGTTATATTTCTTAATATGTAAATTGTACATTACTCATGATGACATCGATTGCATGTAAATGCTTAAAGATGGATAAATAAATAAATAAATAAACTCACACACACATGGCTACAGTCTCTGGCAACTGAAGCCACACTGTAAGCAGCAGCACCAGTGCACGATTGGAGTTGCATCTGGGTGGGGCAAGGAGGAGGCTGGGGTGGAGAGGAGGAGGGATAGAAGGGTAGGGTAGGGGTTGGGGACAGTGCCGTGCTACTGGGGAGTGCACTGGGACAAGCTGGAGAGAGGATAGGGCAGTTATGTGCATTTGGGTGGATTGGTGGGGCAGGGGTGCGGGGGGGGGGGGGGGGGGGGGGAGCAGGTAGCAGAAAAGGAGAAAGATAAAAAAAAGACTGGGTGTTATGGTGGAACAAGGGCTGTGCAGTGCTGTAGTAGGAACAGGAAGGAGCTGGATGGGTGTGTACAATGACTAACAAAGGTTGAGGGTAGGAGGGCTACAGGTACGTAGGGTATATTACAGGGAAAGTTCCCACCTGCGCAAATCAGAAAAGCTGGTGTTGCTGGAAGGATCCATATGGCATAGTCTGTGAGGCTGTCATTAAAATGAAGGATGTCATGTTGGGCAGCGTTCTCAGCAACAGGGTGGTCCACTTGTTTCTTGGCCACAGTTTGTCAGTAGTCATTCATGTGGACAGACAGCTTGTTGGTTGTCATGCCCACATAGAATGCAGCACAATGGTTGCAGCTTAGCTTGTAGATCACATGTGTTTTTACATTCCATCCTGGATTTTCCACTGTATAATTTACTTTGTGTTCACCATGCATTCTCACTCAATAACCACTGCTAGTAAATGGAGAAGCTACATAGTATATCAGTTTACATTATTATATCTAAAAACAAAGATGATGTGACTTACCGAACAAAAGCGCTGGCAGGTCGATAGACACACAAACAAACACAAACACACACACAAAATTCAAGCTTTCGCAACAAACTGTTGCCTCATCAGGAAAGAGGGAAGGAGAGGGAAAGGCGAAAGGATGTGGGTTTTAAGGGAGAGGGTAAGGAGTCATTCCAATCCCGGGAGCGGAAAGACTTACCTTAGGGGGAAAAAAGGATGGGTATACACTCGCACACACACACATATCCATCCACACATATACAGACACATTATTATGCACTTCGATTGTGTTACCATATAATCACAATGACTACTGTAATTGTAAATTAACAATGTACATCATTGTCCTATATCAGGTGTACTAACAATGTACTAAAATGATTCTTGGACTAAAAAAGGAAAAAAAGAGCATTATACTAGAATTAAGGTATATCACTAAGTTCTAGCAATTATCAATGGCGTATGCATCCATATGACCAAAAGGGGTACCACTAAACTCATATAAGCCATCACAAATAGAATTTAGTGAACTTTTTTGTGACAAGCCTCACATGCAAATAAAATGCAGATTACTTTCAGAATTTCAGTTCCAGTAGAGAAAAAATGATGACTGCTTTTATATAACTTGGTTGTGTACAAATGGCATTGTGTACAAATGACATTACTGGCTGTTTTCATGGAAAAAAACACCTTTTGTCCTTTGTTAAACACTTCTTTTACATAAGTATGAGGCACATATGTTTTAATCAAGATTAACTAAATTTAACAGGCATTCTTTTGAATTTGCTGAAGACACAGTAGAAACATTAGAAGCTTATAATTCCATCAAACCATTGATTATCAATTGTAATTCAATGGTATCATTAATCATTAGACTATCATAAAACTTCTGAAGCCACTGCATCAAACTTTTCATTCTTTATTGCTTCACGAATTGGGTGTTATACAAGAGGTACAGTATTATATAAGACAAGTCATCATCTACATCTACACCTACATAGATACTCCACAAGCCACCATACAGTATGTCGTGGAGGGTACCCTGTACCACTACTTGTCATTTCCTTTCCTGCTCCAGTCGCAAACAGAGCGAGGTGAAAGTGACTGTCTGTATGCCTCTGTATGTGCCCTAATTTCTGTTATCTTATCTTCGAGGTCCTTACATACAATGTATGTCAGCGGCAGTAGAATCATCCAGCAATCAGCTTCAAATGCATTTTCTCTAAATTTTGTCAATAGTGTTTCTCAGAAATAATGTTGCCTTCCCTCCAGGGATTCCCATTTGAGTTCCTGAATCATCTCCATCACACTTATGAGTTGTTCGCACATACCAGTAACAAATCTAGCAGCTTTCCTCTGAATTGCTTTGATGTCTTCCTTCAGTCTGACCTGGTATGGAATCCAAACGCTCAAGCAGTACTCAAGAATAGGTCACACCAGCATCGTATACATAAAGATGAACCACACTTTCTTAAAATTCTCCCAATAAACCAAAGTTGACCATTCGCCTTCCCTATCATGGTTCTCACATGCTGGTTCTAACTCATTTCACTTTTCAATGCTATGCCCAGATATTTAAATGACTTTACTGTGTCAAGGAGGACACTAGTAATACTGTATGTGAACATTACAGGTTTAATATTCCTCCTCATCCTCACTGACTTACATTTTTCCACATTAGCTGCCATTCATCCCACCAACAGAAATTTTGTCTAAGTCATCTGGTATCTTCCTACAGTCACTCAACTTTGACACCTTACCATACTCCACAGAATCATAAGTAAACAATTGCAGATTGCTGCCCACCCTGTCTGCCAAATCATTTATGTATATAGAGAACAACAATGATCCTATCACACTTCCCAGGGCACTCCTGACTATACCCTTCTCTCTGATGAACACTCGCCATCAAGGACAACATACTGGGTTTATTATTTAAGAAGTCTTTGAGCCACTCACATATCTGTGAACTTACACTATACGCTCATACCTTCATTAACAGCCTGTAATGCAGCACCATGTCAAATGCTTTCCGGAAACCTAGAAATATGGAATCTGCCTGTTGCCCTTCATCCATAGTTCTCAGTACATCATGTGACAAAAGGGCAAGCTGAGTTTTGCACAAGCGATGCTGTCTAAAACCATGCTGATTTGTGCACTTAATTTTCTCAGTCTCAAGAAAGTTTATTATATTTGAACTGAGAATATGTACAAGAATTCTGCAGCAAACAGAAGTTAGGGATATTGGTCTTTAATTTTGCGGATCTGTTCTTTTACCTTTTTTTATATGCTGCACTTTTTAGCAGTCACTTGGTACTTTCCACTGGGTAAGAGATTCATGATAAATACAAGCTAGGTAAGGGACCAGTGCTGTAGAGTACTCTGTAAAATTGAACTGGGATTCATCCGGACCTGGTGGTGTTTTTGCATTCAAATCCCTCGGTTGTTTCTATATGCCAGGTATACTTATTACTATTTCATCCATATGAGAATCTGTCTGATGGTCAAATGACAGTATGTTTGCATGATTCTCCAGTGTGAACGATTTCTTGACTGTGAAATTTAAAACTTCTACTTTCATGTTGCTATCTTCAACTGCCATACCAGACAGGTCAACAAGGGACTGAGTGGAAGCCTTTTACCTGCTTAGTGATTTTTGGGTACTCTGCCAGCCAGTTCTTTTACTAAGATGTGATGCTTCGCACATAGATCTCTTCACAGATGCACAAATTTCTACTAAATAACATTTGCTTGTTGTCACTTATGCATTCCCTGTTGAACTGAGAGTGCAACAAGCTCTGCTTTCTCAGCATCCACCAAATTTCACTATGAACCCTTGGTGGATCTTTTCCATCCTTTATCCACTTACTAGGCACATAACCCTCCAGACCACGAATTACAATCTGCTTAAACTTTGCCCATAATTCCTCTATGTCCATCTTATTGGAACTAAATGATGCCAATTCATTGTCTGAGTGAGATGTTAACAATTTCTTATCTGCTCTATCTGGCAGAAACGCTCTCCTAGCCTTCTTGACTGATTTATTAACTTTTGTAATCATAGTTACTATAACGACAAACTGATTGCTAATCCCCATTTCTGTACTGACACTGTCAACAAGGTCCGGTCCATTTGTGGCTTCAAGTTCTAGAATATTTTCATTGTGTGTGGGCTGCCAAGCTAGATGCTCAAGACAGTTTTCAGAAAACAGCTCAAAAGTATTTCACAAGACTGTCTGTCTGTACCCCCCTGCAATGAATTCATAGACATCCCAGCCTATACTCGGCAGGTTAAAGTCGCCTCCAATCAGTATTGGGTGATCTGGGTATTTATGCACTATTGATCACAGACGTTCTTTGAATGACTCTAGAACTTTCACAGCAGAATCAGGTGGCAATTAACTTGGTTTCACATACATCTGTTATATGTGATCAGATTACACCACTGTCACACTCAGCTTCAACCTCAATGGAGACAATGTTTTTTGTCTGCTGCAATGAAAACTCCCCCTTTTATGGCCTCTAATCTGCCTTTCTGATACACATTCCATGACTCACCAAATGTCTGAGAGCTTTCCATTTCGAGTTCCAGCCAACTCTCGGTCCCAAGAATAATTTGAGTGCATGAACTTTCTTGGAGGGCAGTAAATTCAGGAACTTCATTAATATGTTAATAGTTTACTGATCAAATTGTGACAGTTGAAGTGTCTTTATCCTGAACGCCATTTGACTTATCTTGCTGCATATCGCCTGACGAGTGTTCGTCAGGGCAACTCAAGCTACCGCCTAGCCTAAAAACCTCTCATGTGCAGTCCACAACTACTCTGCTACCCAAGTAGCTGTTTCCTTTGTGTAGTGCACCCCTGACCTATCAAGGGGAGTCCTAAAAATCCCCACACAATGAAGCAGATCTAGAAATTTGCAGCCAAGACTGTTACAGAGTCAACAAAGCCTTTGGTTGACCCTTCACTAGGCTCCAAACCAAAGGGCCCTTATCAACTCTGGGAATGATGCTGCAAATTGTGAGCTCTGCTTGCACCCTGCATGCAAGGCCAGCAGTCTTTACCACCTCTGCCAGCCACCTGTACAAACTGACGATTGCCTCAGAACCCATGTGACTGCCATCGTTAGTGCCAACGTGGGCCACTACGTGCAGATGACTGCACCCTTTATGCTCGATAGCCATTACCAAGGCCACATCCACATCTAGGATGAGGGTTCCCAGCAGACGTACCAAGTGCACATTGGCTTTCTTTCCAGCCCTGGACGCTATCTGCCTAAGGGGCTCCATAAAGCGCCTAACACTGGAGCTCCCAATAACTAGTAAACCCCTCCCCTGTGTGCCTGCTCAGACCCTGTTGAAGGAGCGGCCACCTGTCCCCTCACTGGGCGAATGGGTGAGGCCAGGCAACCAGTCTCCACCTCGAGCAACACGAACATGTTACCATCTGCCGCTCATCCTGCTTTGAGGAGTGATCCTCCATGTCGGGTGCACTAGGAGGTGCCTCGGAAACAGATCCTGTGGGCAAAACAAGCGACATCTGAGGTGTCCCATGTGATGCATCATATTCTCCACCACTGCTACACTCTGAAGTAGCAGCATGAAGGAGACTGACTGTAGCCAAGAGCACATTCAGCCGTTCACAAACTGCTGCCAGCTCCTCATGCACCTGCACACATCCTTGCCATTCTACCAAGGCTAACTAATAAAGTGAACTATAAAAGCAGACAATCCTAGGTATGTAACTTGCTACCCTTCTGATGTGTCACCAATGATGCTGATGTATTGATGAGCTACGTAGCTGGCTGTTCAGTGAGCAACTATTGCGCTACAGACTGAATAAATTTGCACTTACAAAAATGCAAGATTAAGCCTCCTAAACAGTGAAACATGCACAAAATTTAATAAATACACTATGTGGAAAGCAGAAAAAGATAAATGCTTAGCTTTCTGCTCTATAGATGTGTATTAGCTGAGAGTTGGAGCCTTACTCCAGTGATATTATTAGTTATTCAAGATGACATGGGGATAAAAGCAATGTTGAATAATGTGATGCTGTTGAGTGATATGATCAAATGAAGCTGCAATAATTACAGAAAAAATTGTAACATACCATACTATGTTTTTCAATAACATACTATCAAGTACTCTTACAGTTCAACAATAAAATTCATACATTTTGTTTTAAGGCAAAAAGAGCAGTCTGAGTGAGTTTGCTGTTACAGAAACCATGCTGGTTGCTAGAAAACAATTTCATATTTTATGAAATTCACAAGTCTTTTAAAATAGATTTTACAACTACTTAACAAAAACCATGCAACAGGCATATTTGCGGTGTTGTTGATAATCAATCATCTCAGAGATGCTTTATGTTGAAGCAACTAGGTGCCAATGAGGAAGAAGGAATAACATATGCGTCCTGAAGTGAAGAGGCATCACCACTACACCAGGCTCTTCAAATTCCACTGAACAAGACAGAAGGAACGAATTCTGTTGGAGTCCAGTCCAAGACTCTGAGAGTATCATCAGTTTCACCATGAGTTCAGACATGCAACGTCGTTCCACATGAGCCTACAGAGGGCAGTGTTCTCGTATGTTGCTCAGTAAAACTTTATTCCTGTTTACATGGACAAAGTGCTGAGTGCCACCAGTGACAAATATTTCTCACAACTGCAATAAACAGTTTGTGCCCCTTAACTGCTGTAGACTTGTACTGCATGCAGCTCAGTGATTTCAACTGCTATTGTGCATATGAACTTATACAAATTCCACGTGTGCCTTCACAGCCAAAAAGTTAAGTGTGTAGTTTTTGTATTAATAAAGTGCTTTGTTGATTGGCTGGTAAGTTCTTTACCTCTATGTGTGTCCAAAGTAGGACACTACGAAATGGCAATGAGGATGGTGCTCACTGTGACATTTTTGTGAGTCTTCACAATTTTTGCATTATTTTTCTCTTTCTAAGAGTGTCTATAATATCTGCCTTTGCTTTGGTACCAGACCTGTCACTAACACAAATTATACAGTTACAGGGGCAAAGGAATGACCAGTTGTTATGAACACTCCAAGGACTGTTACCAGTATTGCTAGCACCACAACTGCCAGCCCCGCCTGTTCGGGTATGAACAATATAACAAGGGGCTCAGGCACCAAAATTTCTGGAGTTTGTGGGATGAGGTGAGGACTGGGTAGAATATGTGGCCTAGCTTACAGCCACATTTTCTTGACTACATCATCTCAGGTAACCAGAACATTTACCATTTCTTGTCCGTGGTAGGTGTGGGTGCTTACGGGTTGACTGTTAAACTATTTCTGGATCATGTGCCTGATGAAGTGCCCTATGCCGATTTACTGTCCAAGCTGTCAGAATATTTCAAATCACAAGAGCATGTGGCAGCTGCTAGATACAACTTCTTTTGTGTGAAACAGCAGGCAGTGCAGACATACCCCAAGCAATGGGTGACATAGCTGCGTGGCATAACCAGACAATGTCAGTTTAAGTGCTCATGTGAATTGAATTATAGTGATGCCATGCTTCATGATGCCATTATACAGAATGTGTATGATGGTAGTATTAGGATCCTCATTCTCAAGCATCTGAATCCAGACTTATTTACTATGTTAGTTATCATCGCGTCACAGGACAAAGTTGGTGTAACTGAAAATGACTCACGAGCTCCATCTGTCTTTGTTGTATAGAGTGAGAAGGTTCAGGAGCCAGACACTCCTCCTCCCCTCCTCAGGCCAATAGTCATCTGAAGTCTCAGATTCATGCAAATGGGTCTCACAGCTGGACTGCGGCACTGCCCTCAAAAATATTGAAGTTGTGCTCATGTTGTTACCAAACTTGCTGGAAAGCTCAGTGATTCGCTTGCAGCAAGCAAGGCCACATACAAATGATATGTCTGGAGAAAAATGGTGTCAGACACCTTTCTTCATCACTGTCAGACTCTGCTTCGTAAGATGTATATGTTGTTTCTGCTGTGTCTGTGCCCGCAGATCCTGTTGTCATTCAGCCTGAAACAGGATAATCCCTCTGCAATCATAAAGTGACAGGCAGACAAATTGTGCAATCAGTTGCACATGGTGAATAGAACTGTGAAATTTCAAGTAGATACTGGAGTAACTATCATGTCGCTCAACCGTGCTACATATGAACAGTTAGATAGCCCACCACTGCAGCAGCAATGTACCACGCTGTAAGCTTTCAATGGGCAACATAGTCCTCTTCTCAGTGTTTGTAGTTTGCATGCCACTTTCCATAGCTCTAAAAACACAGTTTTATTTCATGTACTGTGTTCTTGTGATTCTACTACATTTTTGGGATGGACATCTTCAATTTGTTTGGATTATCAGTTCGAGGAAATGCTTCGAAAATCAATTTGGCTGTGCCAGTTGCCATCATCAATGATTTGTGTGAAAAATATAATTCATTATTTGGTGGTTGTTTAGGCATGGCACAAAAGTTCAAGGCCCACATTATCTTAAAAGACAATGCTCAGCCCAAATTTTATGGGCCCATCCTGTCCCTCATGCTCTATGGGACTGGGTAGTGGCATAGTGAAAGAACTGCAGTGGTTGCTGAGTTGTGATGTGCTTCAACCAGTGTCTGCATTTCTCTCTCTCTCTCTCTCTCTCTCTCTCTCTCTCTCTCTGTCTCACACACACACACACACACACACACACACACACACACACACACACACACACACACACACACATCATTATGTTACCCAAATTTATTATAAAAATTGCTGCCAAGCACAAAATTCAGGATAATTATCATTTGTAGTCTCTCTTCATCAAGCCTTGTTCAGTTAAACATAACATGAATGTAGTCTTCAAGCCTTGTTGTATGAGAATTTGAATTTTCCTTTTATTGTACATTTTGACGGATCCTGACTTCTACCATTCACCTGTGTTGCCAGTTTCCTTCAAGGTCATAACATCCTTGCTTTTTACTTGATTGGATCCTTGGACACTGTTAGAATATACAGGATGTATCAAAAAGAATCATCCTATTTGGCTTGTTTATATTTCTGAACATAGTTAACATATACAATGAATTTTGTTTTATTGATGAACGGGAAACTCAAAAAGATTTTTATTCATACCTTTTCATACATGTTCAATATGCCCCCCATCCCCCCCTTGAGATGCATGACATGTGTCAATGTGGTATTCAAATTGTCCCCACACTGCAGTGAGCATGTCTTGAATTACAGCTTCCACAGCTGCTGTTATGCAATGTCGCAGTTCATTTGTGGTAGCTGGTAATGGAGGCACATAAACAGTGTCTTTTATAAGGCCTACAAGAAATAATTACATACAATCAGGTCCAGTGATCTTGGAGGCCAGTAATGTAAGGTGGAATCATTTTGTCCCGTGTGACCAATGCATTATTCAGTAGTCCTTTGATTTAAAAATTCCCGAACATCCAGATGCCAATGTGGCTGTTCCCCATCCTGTTGATAAATGAAATCATTTGAATCAGTCTCCAACTTAGTAAAAAGTAAGTTCTCAAGCGTATCGAGACATGTGCTTCCTGTAACAGTGTTCTTGGCAAAGAAAAATGGACCATATACCTTTTCCCATGAAACTGCACAAAAAAAAACAATCAATTTTGGAGGGTCCTTCTCATGTCGTACAACTTCATGTAGTTGTTCCATACCCTATATTCTCACATTATGACAATTCACCTTTCCATTTAAATGGAATGTTTCCCTGTCACTAAATACTAAGCATGGAAGAAAACTGTCATCCTCCATCTTGCCAACAATGAAATTACAGAAATCCACACATTGTTTTTTGTCACCTTCATGAAGAGCTTGCAGTAGCTGAATTTTGTATGGTTTCATGTGTAACAATGCAACACATGTCAGACAGACATCAGGGGCATGTTGGGCTGTTGAGCTGCATGGTGAATGTATTTCTGTGGACTCCTTGTGAAACTATGGCAGGTGCGTTCAATGTCTGTGTCACTCTGTTGGGGTTGGCCCAAAAATTTGCCTTTACACAAACAACCTGTTTCTCGGAATTGTTCATGCCATCACTGTCAAATGCTCTCTGCTGTAGGGGGAGCCACACCATACCTCTTATGAAACTCACACTGAACAGTTATTACTGACCCGCACTGCACAAAATGTAGAACACAAAATGCTTTCTGTTGTCGCAACATCATTCTTACTAGAACTTGTGCACACTGCTGCTGTCTAGTGGGAACCATGTAAAACTCAAGAGTTTGCTCCTTCCAACAGTACATTGTTCACACACATTTCTCAAATAAAATACTAGTTGTAATTTTTTAAAATCAGATTATTTGTTTTGATCCACCCTGTATATTACAGTAGTCACAATATACATGAGAAAAGTGTCACAGAGCAATTTGTGTATTTCCAACGCACATTCTGAGCCCTCTCATTCCATAATGTTTGAGTTCGCACAAGCATTTGTACACTGACAGCTAGGTTGGAAGGTGTTCACACAGCTTTTCCTCATCTGGCATGAACTCGTAGAAAATCCTTGCTTAAGATGGGAGGCTCTTAGATTTCTTCCAACTGTGATTGTTGTTCTTTGGGCAGTTGTTATTGTCCTCTGAGTAGTTGTTGTTCCTGATGTTCTTGCTCTTAGGGTGAACAAATGGTTCAAATGGCTCTGAGCACTATGGGACTCAACTGCTGAGGTTATTAGTCCCCTAGAACTTAGAACTAGTTAAACCTAACTAACCTAAGGACATCACAAACATCCATGCCCGAGGCAGGATTCGAACCTGCGACCGTAGCGGTCTTGCGGTTCCAGACTGCAGCGCCTTTAACCGCACGGCCACTTCGGCCGGCTAGGGTGAACATTTTGGTACTGTAAACACTAGTACAACCATACAGCCAAAGATGACAGACACCAGAAGTTATCAATAGTGAAAATTACTAAACATTGGATGAGATAGTATCAAATTTGTTCATCTGTTTTTTTAAAATGAAAGGAGCAAGATTCCAGGCAGAATTTAAGCGAAAACCTGCATCTCTATTCACAAGATTACATGCTAATTTAATCTCAACTGCTTCCTCAATAACACTACCCAAGTACCCGAAAGTGCATGCCAGAACCTCCATGTTGTTATATTTCTTAGGATGACCAGTGCCAAGACAATGTTTTGCAATAGCTGATTTGCACAGTTGTTGTAAGCATGTATGACACTTATGCTCAGTGCACTCCACAGTCCTGATAGTCTGACCAATATCTGACACACCATAAATCAAGGAATACGATACATACACAGCTTAAGCAAACTCAGATCATCCTTAATGGAACCTGAAAGGACACTAATTTTAGATGGACATTAGGAAACAGATTTCACCTCATATATCTGCAAAACACAACCAATCTTGCTGGAGATACTCCCTGCATAGGGCAGTAAGGCTGTAGATCTTCGTGCCAACTCAGTATTATAATCACTCATCTTGTGTAGTTGGTTGATAGTGGAATGCATGTCTGATCTATCTTTCACTGTATTCATTCTGATGGAAAGTGGCCTCAAGATGGGTTAACTCAAATGACAATCTATCAGAGTCTGAAATGATGTGAGCCATGTGAACCTGATGTACCCCTTCATGCAGAGCTGGATGCTGACAACTCTCAGCCTGCAGATATAAGTCAATGTGAGTAGGGTCCCTATAAACAACATATCCCAGTGTACCATCAGCCTTCCTCTTGACCAACACATCAAGGAAAGGAAGGCAGCAATCTTTTTCACCTCCATCATGAAACAAATATTTGGGTGGATTGAATTCAGGTGTTCTAAAAAGTCATTCAACTTCTCACTGCCACGAGACTAAACAACAAAAGTGTTGTCTACATATCCAAAAAATATGCAGATTTCAAAGCCACTGACTGCAAGGCACGTTCCACGAAGTCTTTCATAAACAAAGAATATGTGACAGTGGTGCAAGAATATGTGACAATGGTGCAAATCCATCTGTCTGCTCATAATACTGGTCATTGAACAAAAAGTAAGCGGAACTCAACTCATGTCAAAATAGGTTCAATAGTTCCACACCAAACTGAACCTCAGTTAACTGTAATAAGTCAAAGAGAGGAATATGAGTGAAGAAAGGGACAAGATCAGAACTTACTAGAATAACAGAATCATTCAAGCATCCCTCTAATTGATGTAAGAAATCTGCTAAGTTCTTAATGTGGTGCTTACACTGGCCAACTTGTGGGCTCAACAGAGTAGCAAAGTGTTTTGTTACATATCAGAGCAACAATGTTACTATCTGATGAAGAAAAACCCATTGTTTGTGGATCTTCAGAAGGCCATGTAACCTAGGTAGAACAACACAATAAATATTAAGACTTGATAGCCTCTGTGACAAGAAACTTTTCTTTCGGACACAGTTAGTCTTTCTCTCAACACTTTTTGTGGTGGATTGGCTGGATGGTGCTTCATGGTCATAGTTTGACTGAGAATTTCATTCTGGAGCTGCCCAGAAATTAGAACATTTCTGTGGCTCAGAATACTGTATCTTAATGTTTTGTTATAAATCTCATGGAGAAAGTTTTTGATGATGCAGCTTCATTCACTCCAGAGAAATGTTTACATTTTGCACTGACACCCAAGCATTTACCAGTGGTTGATTTTATTAGTTCTACTGAACAGGCTGTTTAGAAAATATGTCCTAATGCTGGAGAGGAGGCTATGAGAGAGGCACGTCGTCTGTTAACTGGCGCATATTCCCCAAAGAGTAATACAACGGCAGCAGAGAGGGTTACTTTTTCATTCACGTACAGTTAATCCACATATTGTTATTTTATCTGCAGACTAGGGCAATGATACAGTTGTCCTGGACAAGCAGGATTATGTTCAAAAGATGCAGTGTTTACTATCTGATTCAGCATGTTACAGGATTGGTGCTAAATCCACAAAAAGTGCTGAGAGAAAGACTAACAGCCTCCTGAAGAAATATTCCTTGTCGCAGGAGACTATCAAGTGTCTTAATACTTATTGTACTGTATCCTCTGGTTACGAGGTCTTCTGAAGATCCACAAAGAAGTGATTCCTCTTCGTCCTATTGTCAGTAACTTTGGTGCTCTGACGTAAGGTGTAGCAAAATACCTTGCTGCTCTGTTGACAGCACTAGTTGGCCAGTAAGAGCATCACATTAAGAACTTGGCAGATTTCTTACATCGCTTAGGGGGAATGTGATGAATGACTCTGATATTATAGTAAGTTTTGACATGATCTGTCTCTTCATTTCATGTTCCTGAGTGTTATTCATTGTGGCTAATTGAAGTTATGGTTGGTGTGAATTTAAGAAACCTATTTTGACATGTGTTGAGTTCCTCTTACTTTTTATTCAATGAGCAGTACTTTAAGTAGGCAGATGGAGTTGAAATGGAAAGTCCATTGTTGCCTATTATTGCAAATTTGTTTATGAAAGACTTCGTAGAACGTGCCTTGGAGGCAGCAGCTTTTAAACCAGATTTTTTTTCAGATATGTAGGCAACACTTTTGTTGTTTGGCCTCATGGCAGTGAGGAATTAAATGACTTTTTAGAACACCTGAATTCAATCCACCCAAGTATTCATTTTATAATGGGGGTGGAAATTGAGTCCACCCAAGATCATCCTGCAGACATTTATTTAAGGATCTAGGGATATTCACAGTAGCTTCTCAGTATATATACTCTCTTATGAAATTTGTTATTAACAACCAAACCCAATTCAAAAGTAATAGCAGTGTGCATAACTACAATACTAGGAGAAAGGATGATCTTCACTATTCAAGATTAAATCTAACTTTGGCACAGAAAGGGGTGAATTATACTGGCACTAAAGTCTTTGGTCACTTACCAAATAGTATCAAAAGTCTGACAGATAACCAACAAGTATTTAAGAAGAAATTAAAAGAATTTCTGAATGACAACTCCTTCTACTCCATAGAGGAATTTTTAGATATAAATTAAGAAAAAAAAAACAAAAAAAATATTTAAAAAAATTAAAAAAATAAAAATAAAAAATAAAGAAAAACAAAAAAACACAATAAAATAAAGTTGTTATATTAACTTAAGTATGTTGTTAAATTAACCTAATTATGTCATGTATTGGAAAATTCGACTCGTTCCACATCATTACGAAATATCGTATTCATGATCCATGGAACTAGTATTAATCTAATCTAATCTAATCTAATCTAATCTAAGTGTGGAGCTATTGTATTGGCACACACTGAAAGGAAGCTGACTGGTGTACTATTGGGATCAGAGGCTTTTCCTTTGTCAAGTGATTTAAGGATACCTACCTTTATGTTACTCATGTTGGCAGTTGTTGTAGATTCCATTTTTTAAATGTTGAGGAGAAAATAGGATCTAGATCCTCACTAGAAGAGGCAAGGCTACTAATAGAAGAGGCCATACCTGTGCAGTTTGAAACAACTGTAACTCCACCAACCTCCCCTCTGAAATCAGTAAAACAATAAACTCACTGAAAAGTAAAAGCTCTTACGGAATTGATGGCATTTCCAGCAAGGTACTTAAAGCTTGTTCCCCACAGATAAGTAGGATTCTCAGCCACGTATGTAATAGCTCTTTGGAGCAGGGTGTTTTCCCCGATAGACTGAAATGTGCCATTGTAAAACCATTGCATAAAAAGGGGGATACATCGCATGTCAACAACTACCTCCCAATCTCTCTTCTGACAGCTCTATCAAAAATTTTTGAGAAAGTAATGTATTCAAGAGTAGCCTCCCATATTTGTAAAAATAAAGTACTAACAAAATGTCAGTTTGGTTTTCAGAAAGGCTTTTCAACAGAAAATGCTATATATGCCCTCACTGATCAAATATTAAATGCTCTGAATAACCGGACATCACCCATTGGTATTTTTTGTGATCTTTCAAAGGCCTTTGATTGTGTGAATCATGGAATTCTTTTAGATAAGCTAAATCATCATGGTTTGAGTGGGGCAGTGCACAAATGGTTTAATTCATACTTAAGTGGAAGAATGCAGAAAGTTGAAACAAGTGGTTCATGTAATGTTAAAACAACAGCTGATTCCTCAAACTGGGGGGGCTATCAAGTACGGGGTCCCACAGGGTTCAGTCTTAGGTCCTTTACCATTCTTGATATACATTAATGACTTACCATTCCACACTGATGAAGATGCAAAGTTAGTTCTTTTTGTTGATGATACAAGTGTAGTAATAACATCCAAAAACCAAGAACTAAGTGATGTAATTGTAAATGATGTTTTCCACAAAATTATTAAGTGGTTCTCAGCAAACGGACTCTCTTTAAATTTTGATAAAACACGGTATATACAGTTCCGTACAGTAAATGGCACAACTTCAGTAATAAATGGAGACTTTGAACAGAAGTCTGTAGCTAAGGTAGAATTTTCAAAATTTTTAGGTGTGTCCATTGATGAGAGGTTAAACTGGAAGCAACACATTGATGGTCTGCTGAAACGTCTGAGTTCAGCTACGTATGCTATTAGGGTTATTGCAGATTTTGGTGATAAGAATCTCAGTAAATTAGCTTACTATGCCTACTTTCATTCACTGCTTTCGTATGGCATCATATTCTGTGGTAATTCATCGTTGAGTAGAAAAGTATTCATTGCTCAAAAATGTGTAATCAGAATAATTGCTGGAGCTCACCCATGGTGATCCTGCAGACATCTATTTAAGGATCTAGGGATCCTCACAGTAACCTCACAGTATATATATTCACTTATGAAATTTGTTGTTAATAATCCAACCCAGTTCAAAAGTAATAGCAGTGTGCATAGCTATAACACCAGGAGAAAGGATGATCTTCACTATGCAGGGTTAAATCTGACTTTGGCACAGAAAGGGGTAAATTATGCTGCCACAAAAGTCTTCAGATAGCCAACTAACATTTAAAAATAAATTAAAAGAATTTCTAGATGACAACTCCTTCTAATCATTGGCTGAATTTTTAGATATAAATTAAGGAGAAAAAAAAACTTAAACATTAGTGTCATGCAATATTTTGTGTAATGTAATATCTTGTACAGACATCTTTTATTAACCTGACACATTCCACATCATTACGAAGTGTCGTATTCATGATCTATGGAACAAGTATTAATCTAATCTAATCTTCAAATTCTAGAATATTTACTTCATCCTCTGTGGTGAAGGAGTTTCATAAAACTGTGTTCAGTAACTCTGCTGTAGTGACATTTTCATCAGTGATATAACCATTGTTATCATTCAGTGAAGGTATTGATTGCATAATGCCGCTGGTATACTTTACCTATGACCACAATCTCTTTGGGTTCTCTGCTATATTTGAATACGGAGTTCCAGTGTGAAAACTATTAAAAGCATCACGCACTGAAGCCTGTGCAAAATTTCGAGTTTCTGCAAAATTTTGGCAATCTTGGGGATTTTGCATTCTTTTAAATTTGGCAGCCTTTTTTCATTGCTTCTGAAGAGTGTTCTGACCTGTTTAGTGTACCAGAGGGGATCAGTACCATCACTTATTAATCTATGCAGAATATATCTCTAAATTGGCATTGATACAGTTTCTTTTAATTCAAACCACATCTGGTCTATGCTTACATAGTCAGATCAGAAATAGTGGAGACTGCCTATTAGAAAGGTGTCTAGTAAATTTTTTAATATAGGTACTTTTAATTTTATTTTTTTGTGGATTTGGATGTTATGGTATTCACTGTCGCTATAACTGCCTTGTAGTTACTAGTCCCTGTATCCATCATGATGTTGTCTATTATTCAGGATTATTTGTTGCTAATAGGTCAAGTATGTTTTTGCAACCATTTACACTTTGAGTGGGCTCCTGAACTAATTTTCTGAGGAAGCATTCGGTAAAATTTCGGATGATGTTTTACGCCTACCACTGACTTTAAAAATGTATTTTTTCCAACATATCGAGGGCAGATTGAAGTCACCACCAACTAAAATTGTATGAGTGGGGTACCTATTTGATGTGAGACTCAAGTTTTCTCTTTAAACAGTTCAGTAACTGTATCATCTGAGTCAGGCGGTCAGTAAAACAAACCAATTATTACTTTATTCTGGTTGTCAGGTGTAACCTCTACCCACATTAACTCACAAGAACTATGTAATTCAATTTCACTACAAGGTATACTATTTCTAACAGCAATAAACACTCCACCACTGACTGTATTTAATCTGTCCTTTCTGAACACGATTAGGTCCTTTGAAAAAATGTATTTCCAGCTTCAGTCAACTTTCTGTACCTATAACAATTTGAGCTTTAGTGCTTTCTATTAGTGCTTGCAGCTCCAGTTCTTTCCCAACACAGCTATGACAATTTACAACAATATCAATTTTTGCTATCTCTGCCTTCCTGTGTTTGCCCTATTCCCCTTTAAACTGACACCCTTTCTGTAGTTTCCTGAGACCCTGTAACCTAAAAAACTACCCAATTCCTTCCATACAGCCCCCGATACCATGTAGCTATACTGGCATGTAGTGGACTCCTGATCCATTAAGCAGAACCCAGAAACTCACCACCCAATGGCACAAGTTGAGGAATCTGTAGCCTCCATGGTTGCAGAACTGCCTGAGCCTCTGATTCAGACCCTCCACTCAGCTCTGTACCAAGGACCACAGTTGGTCCTGTCGACAGTGCTGCAGATGGTGAGCTCTGCCTTCACCTCGCCAGCCAGATGGCAGTCCTTACCACTTCAGCTAGCGAGCTGAAACCAGAGAGAATCTCTTCTGATCCGAAGTGACATACATTGTTGATATCTACACAAGCCACCACCCTCAGCTGGCTGCACCCTGTGGTCTTCATGGCATCCAGAAAAACCTTTTCCACATCTGGAATGCACCCAGTATGCACACTGGCCTCTTTCCTCTCCTTTGCAGCCATATCCCTCAGGGTCCCCATAACGCACCTAACATTGGAGTTCCCAACTACTTACTCAACCACTGTTTAGCAATTTTCAGTACTGATAACTTCTGGCATCTGTCATCTTGGGTTGGATTGTGGCACTGGTGTTTAAATTGTGAGTGTGTGTTATCTTTGCAGTATTGCTCTGCAAACCGCAATTTCAAAGTCACTTGCACAGCACTTACTTGCTGCAGTTTTGCCTTGAAAATGACAATGTTGTCACCTATCAAAATACTCCCTATTGTCAATGACATCACCCAGATGCATTCCCATAAGTTATTTGTACATTATATATGCCTGAAGAAACTCAGGTCTCACATTGTAGATTCTGTTTCTGTTATTATTATTTTGGTGTTGGTATTGTTTTAATTGAAGGTGATTGAACATTCTCTCTCTCTCTCTCTCTCTCTCTCTCTCTCTCTCTCTCTCTCCAACACACACACACACACACACACACACACAGAAACTGTCCTTGCATCACACAAGGTATGTGATCACAGTTTAGAACATTAAATGGACAAACTTTGAAAGGGTAAATAGATAATTAATAGATGAAACATGTAAAACAAGGTATAATAAAAAAATTATTTTATTAAATATGTCATTGTAATGGAAATGTATCACACATCGTGATATTGGATCAACATTGAATTATTTTCTAATATCACACATGAGCATTCTGTACTTTTTATAAGCCTGAGTAAAAAATATATAAATAGAGGCAAACATACACAGAACAATTTACAAGTCTTCTTTATATAAGGCAATTATATACAATGAATATACAAAAGCAGTATAAAGTTAATTTTATTATAAATACTATCATTGGTAGTGGAGCAACTTAGAAAGGAGAGCAACATTCATTTCTTGTACAAAGAGTTTCTACATTACAACCAATTAAAGACATTCACAGCAGACCCTTTCAAAACCCAAGTGGTTGTAATGTATTTGAATGTCACCACATTAGACCATACGTCTTTTGTCACTTGCATAAACAGTTTTACTTGCAAATAACTATCCTTGCATCACATATTCTGAGATATGTCCAACAGCTCAGATTTCTGAAAACACTAAACACTAGTTTGTACAAAAATATTGCTGCACACACAAAAATATATTCACACAAATTTGTTTGGCAGTGTAAAAATACTGTTGAATTTGTACTTATTATTTTGATGCTATAACAATAACAGAGCCAGTTTTCTTCACAACATCTTCCAGATCTTCTTCATTCTCCCTGTGAATGAAATAAATACCTCATTTATAACAACTGTAAACACATATGATCAACAGATTGCAAATGAAACTGACTGAAAACACTTCTCCAGTTTTTCATTATTCCTATTTTGAAATTTTGATTAAATTTGAATAAAATTAAAATATTTAAGATGTGGTAGTTACATTTTCAGCATGAACAGATAAAATCCAAAGATAGTTAAAACACAGTACTGAAGTTTATTCATAGATGCAATGTCCAATCCTTCATAAAACACTGGAGACCTGTGCCCTATGACAATGTAGTAACTGTGAAGGCAATTCAAGCATGCTGAAAAGTGTAGGGAATTGAGGTCTGGTGAAGTTGTGATAGGTCTGACAAGCCAACAGTGGATAAGTAAGGAGCTATCAAAAATGTATCTGAATATAAATAACATAGAAATGGACATGTATAAGTAGACTAACTATTTGACATGATTAAAAGGCAAGAACTGAATGGCAGAAATAAGGTGAAAAAAATGAAGAAAGGCATGAACTGAGAAATGGTTTTAGATAGCACTGGACGGGCATTGGGGAGGATACAAGAATGGAGTAACTGTAGCAGGGACTGAAGGAGGAAGTAACAGGAATAAATGAGGGAATGATAAAGACCAAAGTATCACTGAAGAGGAAAACAGGGATACATATTAGTATGGAACAGGAGGCTTTTGAAGAAGGATTACAGAATCAGACGATTTGGCAGAACATAATTATCGTAATGTGAAACTGGAAAGCACATGTTGGTGTAAGGAGACATGTCTACGAGTATGTACTTGGAGCAAATTACTGAGGAAGAGTAAACAAGTGAGGTGAAATATTACTGGACATATGCTAAAGGAAATTGAAGGTTGGAAACTCATGACTTGATAATAGGCAATAAGGTAATGTGGCACAGCAGTGACCATATCTAATGAGTGAGTGGTCATTTATATGTTAGAATAAGATGGAATGATGAAGCACATAGCAGATATCAAGGTAATACTATAAAGGCCTTAGAGAACAACCATTGACTGGTAGCAATGAACATAAAAAATAAAAAAAATAAATGAAGCACATAATCAAGAAAGGCAAATAAGATTATGGAACGAAAAATAAGCACATTTGAAGGTTAAAATCCCACTGGTTGAGCTTCAAACTGCAGAAGAGGAACAGAGGTGGTGTGTGGAAGAACTACTATTAGAAGGAAATGTGCAGAGATATCTTGATGGTATTATGAAGGAGTTTTGAAGAAGACTAAAGCAGTTAGAGTATGGTTTCAACAAAGCACAGCATAAATGATCGAAGAGCATAAGGTGAAGAAGAGTGGGACACAAAAATTAGTTCCAGGGGGAAAGAGGAAGCTGACGGAAAAATGGGCTATAATGGTGGAGCAAGACAGTAGAAGAAATCAGAAAATAGTGTATGGAATGACCAAAAATAGGAGAAAAAGAGTGGGCTAGAATGTAAAAATGGTTGATAAAGATGGGAATGAGATGGTAAAGAAGGAGGAATTAAAAGACTTCTGGAGAACATATTTTGATAATTTGCTGAATCCAGATAGAGCACTGGAGGAAGACTAAGTTATAGTGGAAATAGACTGTTAATTGGAAATGAAAATGGATCTAATGTAGATAGAAATAGTGTGAAGAACATGAAAGGAGGAATGGCTCTGGGGTTGTATGAACGAAGTGTGTAAGAGATCAGAGCAGCAAGAAAGGTGGGAACACAGTGATGTTTGGGAAGAGTTGTGCAAGATTGATCTGATGGGCAAATTAAGAAAAGGGATAGACCAACAGTAAACATGACACTGAATGAGGAACAGCTGAATATGGTGAAAAGTTGGGAAGTATAATATATAAAATATGGAAGAAATGACAAACATGTAAGTGAATTAGAAAGGTCAGCTGTTAGCTTTACGAGGAATGCGAGAGAAATTGTATGAAACAAAGATCAGAGAAGTGAAATGACACATGCCATGAATATGGCGTGCCAATAATAATGCATATAATGTAAGGCACATTCGTTTCTTGAGTAATTTTTATAAATATTTTTGATACACCAATTTTTACAAATGTTTTTAGCACAGTATTAGACAATAAACAAAATGTTGCAAATATAAAATAAGAAAATCATAGCATTGACTATGATACTAACATTACTGAAGGTAGAAATTATTGATTGAGATACATGGACCAATTCATTTACATTACTCTCTAAAGAATAGAGCTATAATGAGGCCTTTTCTTATGAAGACATCAAATCAGAGACAGTATACATGTTCCTGCATCATTAGCTGGCCTGCTGCTTTTATTTTAGTCTGTAGTTTATTAGTGATCACTTCTGAGAAAAATGCTTATGAGCTTGTTGCAAAGTGCTGTTATACTGTTACAACAAAACGTATGCTAAATAACAGATTCTGTGGGGCATCAAGTTATTGATAAAAGCCACAACTACCATCAACTGTAGATATCCAGGACAACTTTCCTATGACACAAAGTCCAAATGGATGTGAAAAACATTGAAAACAAAGTCAGCTGAAAGAAAAAGATCGTACAAAAATCACTGGACACAGAAAATCAAATTTATGTTTCCATAATACAAGAGAAGGAAAGTTGCTACTCACCATATAGTGGAGATGCTGAGCCACGATAGGCACAATAAAAAGATTCACACAATCATAGCTTTCGGCCATTAACGCCTTTGTCAGCAGTAGACACACATACACACACGCGCACACACACTCACACAAGTGCAACTTGCTCACACATCTGCAGTCTCAGAGAGCTGAAAGTACACCATTGGTAGCCCTGCCTTCGATAGGATAGGTGACGTTAGTGACCGGACTGGAGTAGGTGGTGGTATGAGGATGTATGGGACAGGTCTTGCATCTAGCTCTATTACAGGTGTACAAGCCATGAGGTAAGGGATTGGGTGCAGGGGTTGTGTAAGGATGGACGAGTATATTGTGTAGGTTCAGTGGACAGCAGTATACCACTTTACGAGGGGTGGGAATGATAATGGGCAGGACATTTCTCATTTCAGGGTATGACAAGAGGTAATCGAAACCCTGACAGAGAATGTAATTCAGTTGCTCCAGTCCCAGGTGGTACTGAGTTATGAGGGGAACCTAGTTCAGATTCACTGATGACATGTTTGCTATCTGGATTGCAGGTGAAGACACCCTATCCACATTCCTCCAGAACCTCAAAAACTTCTCCCCCATTTGCTTCACGTGGTCCTACTCAACCCAACAAGCCACCTAGATGCTGACCTCCACCTCAGTGGTGGCTACATCAGTACCTCCGTCCATATCAAACCTACTAACCACCAGCAATACCTCCACTTCGACAGCTGCCACCCATTCCATACCAAGAAGTCCCTTCCGTACAGCCTAGCCACCCGCGGTCATCACATCTGCAGTGATGAGCAGTCCCTCTCAAAATATACCGAGGGTATCACTGAAGCTTTCACTGACCATAATTATCCTCCCAACCTTATACAAAAACAAATCTCCTGTGCCTTATTTTTCCAGTCTCCCGCCACCTCACAAAGTCTCACAGTCCGGCCACAAAGGAACATAATTCAGTACCATCTAGGACTGGAGCAACTGAATTACATTCTCCATCAGGGTTTTGATTACCTCTCGTCATACCCTGAAATGAGAAATGTCCTGCCCACTATCCTTCCTATCTCTCCTACAGTGGTATTCCACCATCCACCAAACCTACACAATATGCTCGTCCATCCTTACACAACCCCTGCTCCCAGTCCCTTACCTCATGCATCATACCCCTGTAATATGACCTAAATGCAAAATCTGTTCCATACATCCTCCTACCACCACCTACTCCAGTCCAGTCAGTAGCATCACCTATCCCATCAAAGGCAGGGCTGCCTGTGAAAGCAGTCATGTGATTTACAAGCTAAGCTGCAACCACAGAGCTGCATTGTATGTAGGCATGACAACCAACAAGCTGTATGTCCACATGAATGGCCACTGACAAACTGTGGCCCAAAAACAAGTGGACCACCCTGTTGCTGAATGCACTACCAAACATGATAACCCTCATCTCAATGAGTGCTTCACAGCCTCTGCCATATGGATCCTCCCCACCAACACCAGCTTTTCTGAATTGCGCAGGTGGGAACTTTCCCTGCAATATATCCTACGTTCCCGTAACTCTCCTGGCCTCAACCTTCGTTAGTCTCTGTCCTCACCCATCCAGCCACCGTCATTTCACCGCCACACCCAGTCTTTTAATTCCTTTTAATTTCTCTCCTTTCTGCTACTCCCCCTGCCCCCTCCCCCTTGTCCCCCTCCTCGCCTTCTCTCCTGCCCCCCCGTCTAAACTGCAGCACTTCACTATTCATCACCCCCACCATACTATCCATTACCCCTCCCCACCCCAGCCTCCTCCTTACCCCCACCCAGTCGCCACTCCCATCATGCACTGGTGCTACTGCTCGCAGTGTGGTTTCAGTTGTCTGAGAGTGCAGACATGTGTGCAAGTTGTGTTTGCATTAGTGTGTGTGTGTATATATATATATATATATATATATATATATATATATATATATATATATATATATATATATATATATATTGCTGACAGAGTACTTAATGGCCAAAAGCTATAATTGTGTTAATTGTTTGTTGTGTCCATCGTGACTCAGCATATCCATTATATGCCGAGTAGCAACTTTCCTTTTCTAATATTGTTTCATTCCATCTGGGATTTTACAATGAACAGCAACAGCATTTTCAGTAACTTAGTTGTGCATATGTAGATATTAAAGAGCATTGGCTGTGTCCGACTATATCTGAAAGTAACTGTATGCCTGTACATATGAATTATTTAATTTTTTTTCTTTCTGTGATAGGGTGAGGTGTCTAATATCAATGTCGGGATGATTTGTGGACAACAATAAACAAATTAGCAGATCAAGGTAGAAGTTTTTATGTTAGAAGCAACTGTTGCACATTATACATGAAACAGATGTGTCAATTAGCTCTCACTAATTATATTGTACTTCTTATATAAATCAGATGGAAGACATCCATACAAAACAGATACAGAAAGTTAATTAAAACATATCAAAGCAGCAGTTCTCTTATTTTTGAGGTGACATATATAGCACTATTACTTACTTTCCAAAGTCTTCTCCCTCTTCCAAGGTGTCAGGAAGTTTTCTATTTAATGTTTCTGGGAGTAGGAGGGCCAGAAAACCTCCAACAGAAATCATAGCACCAAACACCAAGAGGGGCAAAGGTTGCCAGAATTCAGCCTGAAATAAATAATAGGATCATTTCTAGGTATTTCAGAATATTATAAATGTGATTAGCAGTATCTACTTTTAAACACCACTGTGTCCAAGATCAGCATCAGTTTCATGCCTCATTATTCTCTATCATTGTAAGAGGAAGATCATGAGTTACTGATAATCTTATAGATCTTTTTCTTTTTGTAATGTCTTCCTTCATTTGTCAGAATAGGATATATAATGTGGTCTCCCAGGTTTCCTCACTCTGACTGATTAACAGTGTAATTGCAGGTGTTCTGCCGAGTTTAATTCCCATTTTATTGACAATATTTCAAAGATTGACTTAGCTGTCTTTTTCAGGTGCTGTGAGTTTTATTGTCTGCTTAGATTCCAGGCAGTGACTTTTTTTATGGTTTTAGGGCGCAAAACTGTTACAGTCATAAGCGCCCATTCTGTGGCTTAGTGAAGGGTAAAAAACCGAATTTTAAATCGGCAGCAATAGGAGCGAAACTCACTAAGGAGGGAAACTAAAAACGAATGGAAATCCAAGAAAACTGCTATTGAAGAGAAGGTTGTTTTCCCCAAAAAAGAGCTTCAAATGACTGATGTAGGACATGATCGGCTGAGAGTGTGTCATCTGCTTAAAGGGAAGATACATCGGGTGACAGCTGTAAATGGGTGCATAGCTGATTAAAATAGGGGCACTGCAGTAAAAGGCGTGTCACTGTCAACAATGGAGAGCAGTGGGGACAAAGTGGGTGAGGACCGCCACTTAAAAGATGTCGATGGCTAAAAAGACAGTACCCTATCCGGAGTCCAGTTAAATTACCTCCTCCCGATGACGAGGCCAGGAGGAAGAGCTACAAGCACAGGGAAGAGCTACAAGCACAGGGAGGAGGTTTTATGTCCCATAATTTATTATCAGGAAGTGCAGACCAATGTGTTGCCATAAAAGACCAACGTGACGAGACACAATGCTCTGTAGATCAGCAAAGGGAACCATGTGAACAGCGAGCTGAGGAAGACAGACTGCAGCCTTTGCCACTATATTGGCTGCCTCGTTTCCAGTTGCCAACATGCCCTGGGATCCAGAGGAATCCCACAGAGATGCTCCCCAAGTGGAGCATGTTGGGGCAGTCCTGAATCTGGTGGACCAGAGGGTGGACAGGATAAAGAGCTTGGAAGTTGAGATGAGAGCCGAGTGAATCTGAGCACATAATATACTGTATGCACTTATGGCGAGAGATGTATTGGATGGCCTGGAGAACAGCGTAAAGCTCCACAGTAAAAACCAAAGACTGGTCAGGAAGCCAAAATCTAATAGAGGTGTCACCAACAATATAGGCACTCCCAACACCAAAAGCGGTCTTTGAGCCATTGGTGTAAATAAATGTGGCAGCCTCCATTTGTGCGCATAGAGAAGCAAATTCCTGATAGTAAATTATAGGGTGGGGAGGGTTTTGAGGGATCGCAGACAGCGAGCCAAAAGATATGAAATGTGGGAAGACCAGCACAGTTTTCTGTCAAACATAAGTCCCAAGAATTTGGTGACATCTGCAAATGGGAAGTCAGCAGGGCCTAGATGTAGGGAAGGCGGATAAAACTCCATATGTCGCCAAAAATTTACACAGACGGTCTTACTGGGAGAAAATCGGAAGCCCATTTCGATGCTCCACAAGTGGAGGTGATCAAGACATCCTTGAAGGCATCATTCAAGAAGGCTGGTCTGTTGAGAGCTGTAGTAGAGAGGGAGCCCAAGACATCAGGAAGGAGACAATCTGTAATTGGATTTATGGTGATTGCAAACAGTGCAACACTTAACACAGAGCCCTGGAGCATCCCCTTTTCTTGGGAGGAAGTACGGGAGAGAGGAGTGTTCACCCGCACTGTAAATGTGCGCTCTGTCATAAATTCATGAATGAAATGGGGTAGCTGACCTCAAAAGCCCAAAGAGAACAGTGTGCGGAGGATGCCGGTCCTCCAACAGTTATCATATGCCTTCTCCAGATCAAAAAATATAGCTACCATTTGGCGTTTCCTGAGAAAATTGTTCATGATGCAATTGGAGAGAGCAACAAGATGGTCAACTGTGGAACGATGCTGTTGGAAACTACATTGGGCAGGTGTTAAAAGTTTTTGGGACTTCAGACACCAGCCCAAACAGCAATTTACCATATGCTCCTAAACCTTAAATACACTACTTGTGTGAGAGATGGGATGATAGCTAGAGGGGAGATGTTTGTCCTTTCCAGGTTTCAGAACCAGAATGATGATAGCTTCCCGCCATCTTCTGGGAAATATACTGTCAGTCCAAATTCAATTATAAAGATGAAGGAGGTAACACAGACTATGGTATAATAAATACAGCAACATTTGGACATGGATCCCATGGAGCAAGAGGAAGAGAGTGCATGTTGGTGTTCCCGCACAGAAAAAATTATATACCTTTCATGATTTTGAGAGGAGAAAGCAAGAGGTTACACTTCCACTGTTCATTTCTTTGGGAGAAAGGCTGGCGGGTAATTTGAAGAACTTGAAATCTCAGCAAAGTGTTGACCCAATTAGTTAGAAATTGTGACTAGGCCCATTAAGGTATCTTGCGTGACAGGTAGCCCAGAGATCGGGGAGAAACTAAATGCGCCAGATAACTGTCGAATTCGACACTAAACTACAAATGAGAGTGTGAAGGTGTTAAAGGAGCTGGTAAAGCAGCCCCAGCTGGCCTTCTTGCTATCGCGGATATGCAACTGCATCGCGCACCTAACTGCTTATAGCGGATATTGTTGGCCATTGTAGGATAGTGACACAAAATGTGAAGAGCATGCCTCCATTCGCATACTGCATCACAGCATGCCTCATTCCACCAAGGAAATGGGGGGCACCGGGGCAAAGGGGAGGTAAGAGGTATTGAACATTCCGCAACTGTAAGAATAGCTTCCGTAACATTAGTGAGCTGATTGTCAATGCTAGGAAAAAGGTCATCAGATGTTGCTAGAGAGGAGAAAAGTGTCCAATTGGCTTGGGAAAACTACCATCATCTTGGGCGCATAGATGGCAGTTGCTGTAATCAAAAGAAACATGGAAAATGGTCACTCGAGTGTGTATCAGCAAGAGCGAACCATTCAAAGTGCCAAGCTAGCTGAACAGTACCAACCGAAAGGTCCAAATGAGAGTAGGTTGACATGGAGGCAGACAAAAATGTAGGTTCCCCTGTGTTGAGGCAAATGAGACTTGCTTGGTGGAAGAGCTCAATCAATAGGGAGCCTCTCTGACAAGGACGCCGAGATGCCCAAAGTGAGTGGTGGTCATTGAAGTCCCCAACCAGCGAATAGGGGGGTGGGAGCTAACCATGGAGATGAAGGAGATCGGCTCTTGCCATTGGTGTAGATGATGAAATGTATACAGCACAAAGTGAGAAGGTGTATCCAGAAAGGGAAAGAGTTACAGTGACAGCTTGCAAGGAACTGTTTAAGGCGACTGGGTGATAATGGATAGTATCACGGAGAAGAGTCATAAGTACCCTGTGTGCCAGAGCGCCATCAACAGAGCAGAGATCAAACCAAATGTTTGGAAATGAGGTAAGATAAAGCAATCATGGGGGCATAGCTTTGTTTCCTGAAGGCAGAAGATGACCAGAGAGGGATAATAAGAGGACCGACAATTCATCCCAATTGGAGCAAATTCCGTGGGTATTCCAATGGATAATTGACATAGGGTGGACAGAAAACGGAAAAATCTCACCACGGTTGCCATCAATTCAATGACCACTGAGAGCCGGCAGCTGGCAGCTGGCAGCTGACAGCATGGAACGGCATTCAGCCAAAGACAGAAGATCCTGCCTGATCCATAGGTTGTTCGGGAGCAGCTCCTGCCGCCAGTGATCGGCTGGTTTATCGGCTACCAGCAGTGCGTCTTGGCGACACGGAAGACGGCTGAGGTCGGCTACCACTGGGTGACGCTGTAGAAGAGACATGCCATGGAAAAAGGAGAGGAACTGTGTTTCTTATGAGCCTTCTTGGAAGCAGGATGTTGAGATGAGAGAGTAGTCAATGGCTGCGAGGTCTGGGTACGTAAAGAAAAAATCTTCACAAGTAGGTTCTTTTTTGGAAGTCTGGGCATCGATGATTTAGCAGGAGCCAATGAAGGTTGAGCCTGAGAGTGAGCAGGAGATAGTGGGGTGGTTGAATGGGTGATCTTTAGGCTGGACAATCTGATGACTGTGGAGCTAAAGGTTAGATCGCACGTCTGCATGGGTGCCTGCTTAGTAGGTCAAGGAGAGGCGAGGACAGTGCTGTATTTACCCACTGGGAGCACAGTGGGCTTTCTGCTGGTGAAAACTTATGAGCAGCAAGGGTAGACACCTTTTCCTTCACTCAGATTTCCTGAATAATTCGTTCATCTTTAAAAATAGGGCAATCTCTAGAGGAAGCAGAGTGGTCGCCCATACAGTTGATGCAATGAGGTGATGGAGGTGGACAATCACCCTCCTGGGCATCTCTGTCACATGTAACACATTTGGCCATATTGGGACACGACTGGCTGGTATGATAAAACTGCTGACACCGATAGTGACTTATAGGGTTGGGGATGTAAGGGCGAACTGAAATGATCTCATACTCCGCTTTAATGTTCGATGGAAGCTGAACACTGTCAAATGTCAAGAAGAGAGTGTGGGTTGGTATCAGTTCCTTGTCAACCCTATTCATGACTCGATTTACAGCCATTACACTCTGGTCAGACAGGTAATTTTGGATGTCCTCATTGGATAATCTGTTGAGTGATCTTATATAAACCATCCTGTGTGATGAATTTAAAGTACAATGCACGTCCACTCAGACAGTGAAGGAGTGTAGCAGTGTAGTTCAAAGCAATCTATGTGCCTGGTGGGCACTGTCTGTGTCTAACAACAAGGTGCCGTTTTGTAATCAGGAACAAGACTTTATCGGACCTACAACTGTATCGACACTTTTCTGAATAATGAAAGGGTTGACAGTGGAGAAGCCTCAACCTTTGTCAGACCGAGAAGCAACTAGGAACTTTGGTATGGATGGAAGAATTGTCCATGGCCGAGACAGATCTAACTTTCTCTTGTGGGCAGAAGTTGTAGTAGTAGAGGAAACCATTGCGAAAGTATCCCCCATGATTACCAGTATCCTAGTGGGGGGCTTTCTGAGGGCACTCCCATCTTAGGTGATTGTCCACACTTCAGGTCACACCTCCCGAGAAACGGCTGTAGGGACCAATCGGCACATTTGAAAGGTACCAGCTTAGGTAATCACCCCTCCCTGGGCCTGGCCTTACTCAGGGGGTACATACATGTCCTACTTGTCTACCTGGGGTGGGGAATTACGCGTTACCCCATCACTGGCTACGCGTGGATCGGCCTTCAGACATGCACAGGGGGGAAGAAAGAAAGGGAGGAAGAAAGAAAAGGAAAGAAGAGAAGAGGTCTCAAACGCCTCAGTGGAGAAGAAGGTGAAGAGAAGAATCAAGGAAAAGAGAAGGACAAAGTGAGGACAGAAACTTTCCAGTAGAGAGAGAAGAGAAGAGAAACCATATCTTACAGTCACAAGTGTCCGTTCCAGATGTAGGCACAAAACATACTCCCAAAGATAGAGAGAAGGGGAAGGGAAGTGGCAAGGGGGAGGGGGGGGTGGGAAGATGGGGGGACGATCAAGGGGGGATCGGGGGGATGGGGGGAGGATCAAGGGGGGATCGGGGGGATGGGGGGAGGATCAAAGGGGGGATCGGGGGTATGGGGGGAGGCACACGGAAGGGATTGGGGGAGGGGATGATCGGGTGGGGGGGGGGAGGTGGAAAGAGAAAATATGCAGACCTGAAAGGAAAGAGCTGCACTAGCTTGAGGTACTGTGCTCACCACGCATGTATCCACAGAAGAGTTGTGGACCCCCTGGAGGGTCCAAGCAGTGAGTACACATAAGAGCAAAACTCAGAGTGTTGAAATTTTGTTCATAAAATGGAAATAACTTGCCAGAACACGAGGAACAATGTCACTGTTATGGTTTATAGTATCATACTTTCTTAGACAAACAAGGAATGGAGAAAGGAGTGAAGTAGTTAGTTGTGATCTCCAAGAAAACATCTTAATAGGTCAGACATGATTAGATACACTATCACACTTAGTCAAGATAGAAAGCCCTGAATTGAAACAATAAATACCTTATTATGTGATTAAGACTTTTTTTGATTCTTCACTTTACTATTTATAGGAAGGTATAGGGAGTACTTATAGAACAGTAAGTCATATGACCAAACAGTCAATGGTCTTGTGTAAATTGAATGTGGAGTGCGGGAGAAAGGAAAGGGAAGGGAAGGGAAGGGAAGGGAAGGGATGGAAGGAATTCATAATGTCAGTTGCAGCAGGACTTTATGTGGAGTTAGCAGTGACAAATGAGAATGTATGCTGGACCAGGATTCAAGTGAGGAATCTGTTGCTTACTGGCCAGCTGCATTAACCACTGAACCAGCCAGGAAGCAGTGTTTATAAAAATTTCACATACTATCTTGATATGCCCCTCACCCGAACCACATAGCATAGTGCCACCTATCTGCAGTCCCTGTCCATTCCCTCCTTGCTCGTTCCTTTGTTTCCCAAGATTCCCCCATGACATTAAACTTTATTGTGCACTCACACTGAAGGTGGTGGATTCATAGCCCATCAAGGAAAATCAGTTATATGAATTGGTGGTGTCTGTTCTTTTGGACATGTCAGAAAGAGCAGACATTATGTGAACTCTAACATTGTGATACACGTTAGGTAAATTAAAGGCAGAGGAGGGGATGAGTGAAAGGAAAGGGGAGGAATTCATGGTGTCAGCTGCATAAAGACTGTGTGGAGTCAATTAACATAACATGTATCACTGCTGTGGATTCTGCATAATGTCTGTTCTTTTGGCCATTCTGGAAGGAACAGACAACATACATTCATGTAATTGATTCACCTTGACAGGCTTTGAAACCACCACCTTCGGTGTGAATGGACAGTCATGTTCGACCTCCACCACGAATGTCAAAGTAGCAAGCAAGGAGGACATCGATGAGAACTGTGGACACTGTGCATTCATATAATAGTCAATGGTCTCTTAGTTCCTCTTTGTATATCAGTTTGGACTAAGTGTCCTCTGAATGTTGACTTACCTTCATCTCCATGCATCACATCTCCATTTTTCACATTAACTAGACCACTCTAAGTATGGTCCTTTGACTCCCTATATAAAATGTTAAAATTATTTTGTATGTGGCCTATACAACACCATTGACCAGGCAGATGATGTAGCTTTATTTCCTTCCTGTGTGTGTTTCCAAAAAGGAATAGGAAAATAACACCCAGTCTGGCCAACATAATTTTAACATTAAATTCTACACTTTTGAGATAAGCCTTCCTGCACGGGCAGTATTATACATCACATTCATAACTCACATCTTAAGTGAACCAGGGGTCATATTATGGTGCTAATACTACCGGGTGCTTTGAATGTCAGATAAATGCTGTTTAAATGTTAAGTGTATTTCCTTTCATAAAATATTTTGTTAATGTTAGCAATCACAGTCATATTGAATCTTATTAGATTGTCAGTTGTCTAGTAGTTGCTTCAAATTATTGTCCGTTCGTAATTGAATATTCTATCTTGCTTTATAATGACAAATTTTACTCTGCAAACCAATGTTAAGTGCATGGCAGGGGTTACATCCAATTGTACTAAATATCAGAGTTTCTTCCCATTCCATTTGTGTATGGAACACAAGAAGAATGAGTAATTGGCTGCCCCTGTACATGTTGTAACTAACCCAGTTATCTCTTTGTTGTGCCTGCAGGAAGAATACATAGGGTGGGCTGTAGTATATTCTTATATCCTCAGTTATTGACATTCTTTCAACTTTGCAAACAGGATTTCATATGACAATTGATGTATATCTTCTAGTGTCTGCCAGTTCAGTTTTCCAATATTCCCATAATGCTCTCCCATGGGTCAAGCAAACTTGTGGCTATTGACACTGACTGCATATGTTTGATATCCCCCGTTAGTCCCGTTTGTATGATCCCCTTCCCACTTGACCACATGGTTTGTAAACAATTACACTTGCAGGCTGACTGCTTTCCCCTAGTATCTTACTTATGAATCTAAGTCATGCCACTTCATTTAACTACAACTCAGCCCATTTGACCATTCCACTTCACATCTCCACAAGCTGTTATACCCAAGTATTTGTATAAGTTGACTGATTGTAGTTGTGACCCACTTATTTTGTAGTCATGAATTAATACATTTCTGCACTTAATAAAGTGCACTATTTTACATTTGTGAACCTTTAAAGTAAGTTGTCAATCTTTGCTCCACTTTGTAATCTTATCAAGGTGGAACTGAATATTTGGTCACGATTTTCCAGATAGTACTTCATTATAGATAACTGCAACATCTGAAAAAGTTCAAGGTTACTGTTAATATTGTCTGCCCTGTCAGTTTATCCCACTAAAAAAGTGCAAGAATCATGGAGTACAATATAGCTAATCTTCCAAGTGAGGGTGGTTAACAATGGTCTTAGCAGTAGATTTACATGTAACTCATAATTTATTATAATTTTGAATATACGTTTTAATTAATGCTCATTGTATGTTAACTCGGAGAGCAGAAGGATAGAGATATAATTGGTTTAATGTTTTTAGAATTTAAGTTTGTTACATTTTTATTATTGTCCTCTGTTTAAGTTCTGGGTTTTATATTTGCAAATTTTGTTACAAATATGCAAAGCATGCTTACTGAGTAGACATTTTCATTAGAGTAACATTGTTTGGAGGCAGTTTAATTTGTGTGTTTACTGTCAGTTGTTTAACGTTTCAGTTGTTGTGCACGTTTGTCATGGAGATGGTATGATTTTAACTTGAGACTATGTGCTGAACACTGTCTTCAATTTATATACGCCACTTCATTTACATGGAACATTAAAGCATGTTTTTCTTGCTTCTCATTTGGGTGTTTTTCATTTTACTTACACTATCTGTTGATGGCAGTAGGCCAAGACATGTAATGCAGTAGGAATTAAATAAGTTAAGGTGTGGTCTAGAGAGAAGTCAAATAATAAATTGCTAAGATACTTTAATTTTAAATTATTCAAATGAAATTTAGAAGATGGGGTTTGGAATAATTCTGCAAGATCTATCTTATTTATATGGTCCAGCCATGTTCAAAAGAGCATCTTGAGACTTTCTGTATTGTACTTGAACCATCAAACATTTGATACAGAAGCAATCATTATCAATATCCAAAAAGTGTGTCTTTATCAGGAACTAAACATATTTGAATAATGACTCACCAGTAAGTTGATAAATGGTGCAGTCATTCCACCAGCTCGTGCTGAAGTAGAACTTGCACCAAGTGCAACATTTCGTACAACTGTGGGAAACTGTTCAGCTGTAAATATATATATTGTACCATATGAAGCCGTTACTGCCATTTTGCCTATCATTGCAAATGTCACCAGTAACCATGTCATCTCTACAGCAAAAGAGAACAGCAGTTTAGTATATGGTGAGTAATAATATTTATCTGCACTCTATATTGATACAAATACATGATGTCTCACCTCCAGGCACAGCGAGAGCAGCTAGCAGAGATACTCCTCCCAGAAGCATACAGGAACACAGAATTGATTTTCGGCCCCATTTATTGAGGGTGAACAGTAAAAAAGTATATGCAGGAACTTCTACAGCACCAGAAATAAAGAAATTTAAGTACTGGTTTCCTGCCAGGTTAGATGTGTTCCATGAGAGACCATAGTAGGCACTGTTGTTGACAAACCTGTTGCAATGGAAACAGAATAAATTTATCAAGCAAGGAGAATTCAGTTTTCTGTTATCCTTTTACGTTAGTTTACACCAGAGAATGACTGTGCTAATGAAACGGGACAGCTATGAGCAAGATGACATTTAGACATTATGTTATTGTAAAAAAGGAAAGCATCATGAAAGGACAGTAACTCATGCATGAATAGTTTAGGAATACCATGCAAGCAACCAAGAAAATAGTGGAATTATATACTATGACACTCAGAATATAGAGTAAATCTAAGTCATTTAGTTCATAATCAATATGTAACTGGTTTGTTATTTGTTAATAGAAAGTATATGCAGAGATTAGGTTAATGTTCAAATAAATTAATGTTCATGTAAAAATAAATTTAACAGCTGTAGAAGCTTAGGAAGTTACTTTACTGATTTTTTAAATTGACAACCATTACCCTAATGTAATGTGCTGATGTATGGAATATTGTGGCAATTTTTTGGGATTTTGTGGCAAAAAAAATAAAATAAAATGAAAGAATAAAGAAGCAAATTTAGGTAATTAAACATATACTGTAATACCAGAAATCTTTTCAGTTTTAACTTCATAAATATTATGGTAACGGGAATTCCAGATTTAAAAAATTAAAATAAGTAAGGAATGGCAACCATTCACATGCACATTAATAGTGGATGATGCCTTCGCACATGAAAGAACCCAAAAAATAGCCTCTCTCTCTCTCTCTCTCTCTCTCTCTCTCCCTCCCTCCCCTCCCTCCCCTCCCCCTTCTCCTTTTGTGAGTGGGCATGCTAAAGAATAGATTATTTAATTTTATCTCTAATCTCCACTTAGCATTCAAAAACATGAGTGAATGCCTGTGTCATGCCTGGTGACAAGCTCAGATTGCCAAATGGTTTAGGCGACTGCTCACGAAAAGCAGGAAATCTGGATTCAAGTCTTGCTCAGGCACAAATTTTTCACTGTCTCAATATATTCATTACACTTTAAATATTCTGTATTATTCATTAGCTACAGGCTTCTCTACTATGATTTTCCTACAGAATAACAAAATAATGATTAATATCAACATATATATTACTTACCAGTTGAAGAATATGTTGAGACATCGTTTACGAAGATTTGGATATCGCATAATGTCCAAAATTGATGGTTTTGTTACTTTAGTCTCAGGTATTGGTTTCTTCTCTGACGATGGTTTCTCATTTTCTTCAGACAACAGGCCATCAAGAACATCAGTAGGAATTTTAACTTTGTTTACTTTAGCAGCTTTTACAATTAGCTGCTGTGCTTGTTCTTTCCTTCCATTGGACAAAAGCCAGCGCGTAGACTCAGGAACAAACCTGAACAGAAAGCATTTCATGATGAGTGGACATCAACACATGCATCATTAAACAATTTAATTAAAATAAAAGAAATTTGATCAGTTGTTACAGAATCATTTAGTTGATAAAGCAGCAGTCTTCACTAAATATATAGCAGAAAGGTGGAGCATACATTCTGGAAGAGTTTCAGAAAGTTTTATTTATACGTGAAGATGTCAACTTTGAACAACAGCTTGCATACAGATGCAGTCTTTGGCAGTCATTCTTTTAGTTGAGATATCTCTGGAGCATTGCTCTACAGCTCAGTTTGTTCTTTGTTTTTGGAATGTGTACATGTGCTTGGCAATATGGTGTATAAAATACCGTCAATCTTATTCTGCAGTCTGCTCAGGTGTCATTATTGCCAGCAGTCTACCTGGAACTCTATGACAAGAATGCAAATGATTTTCAGAAAAATATGAGGTATACAACCAGGTGCTTCACAATGAAAAAACCCTTTCCAATGATCAACATTTTCTTGGAGAATTCTCACTGTATGATGACTTTAATTGTGGCTTTTCAAGAGTTTTCACAACTCTGCACAAGCAGCTAATATTGTGAAAACAAGGTGATGAACTAATGCAACTTTCTCCAAGTGTCAACAACATAAAACATTTGCACGGAAAATGTCTGGCACAGTTTGATCTTCTCAGTGACTTTAAAAACGATTCAAATCATATTCTACAACTACAGGGCGGTGTTCACACACAAAATTCTGTGATTTCTGGAAATTCACACCCATAAAACATCATTCCATGTACTTTTGTTAGTGCATCCATGCTGGAGGTAATGTAGCCAAACCTGATACTACAAAAATGCGGAGTCCAGCTGGCTGGGCCACACAAGAAGATTCCCAGGATTCCATATGCATTGGATATGGTTGATGGGATTTTGTTCACCAAAGCTCTCAGATCGACAGAACAAGATACTGGCAGAAGTGAAGCTGTGAGGACTGGGCGTGAGTCTTGCTTCGGTAGTTCAGATGGTAGAGCACTTGCCCGCGAAAGGCAAAGGTCCTGAGTTTGAGTCTCGGTCGGGCACACAGTTTTAATCTGCCAGGAAGTTTCATATCAGCGCACACTCCGCTGCAGAGTGAAAATCTCATTCTGGGACAGAACAAGTAGGAAGCAAAAATGATTTTCACAGAGTATGTGTGAGACAGTGCTTTCTACCTAAACTACCTTCTTTCCATCCAGATCACCTGACAACATGGTCTGCCATTACAGAAATCATCCTCCTTTAGAACCACAGAATAGTGGAAGGTTCTTTGAAGTTTTGTGCATTATTCATCAATGTTTGTGAAATGCTTATATTATTAGTGATGTGATACAACTGATGCCTGCCACTGGCAAATCTGATATGGTAAAAGCAACCTTGCTCCAGTGATTAACTCAGTCATGACAGCAGCAGAGAAATTGGGCATCAGAATGCCTTAATCAGTTTTGGAGACACTTAAGGGAGCTGATAGACCTAGAAAACATGCCAGACATCATGCTTTTGACACTTTGCTTAAAGAAGTTACTACCACATAAAGTGGGGTCAAAAAAATGTAGACAGTTTTTGATAGTCAATATTAATGGAACAAAATGGCATATCATTACAATTCTTACTTGGGAGGGAGGTTATTTTATATGTTCAAAGTGGCCCTCATTAGTAGACAGACAATGCCAGTGTCACTGATTGCATGACAACCAGCTGGCTGTCTGTTCAAATGAATGGCCACTGGCAAACTGTGGCCAAGAAACAAGTGGACCACTCTGTTGCTGAACACACTGCCAAACATGATATCCTTCATTTCAATGACTGCTTCACAGCCTGTGCCATATGGATCCTTCCCACCAACACTAGCTTTTCTGAACTGTGCAGGTGGGAACTTCCCTGCAATACATCCTACTTTGCCATAACCCTCCTGGCCTCAGCCTTTGTTAGTCACTGTCCTCACCCATGCAGAGCCTTCCCTGTTCCCATTCCAGCACTACACAGCCGTCATTCCATCACCACACCCAGTCTTTTCATTTCTCTACTTTTCTGCTAATTCCTCCCACCCCCCCTCCCGCCCCCTGTCTAACCTGCAGCACTGTCCACCAACCTCACCATACTAACTGTAGTAACACTGTTCACGTTTACGTCGCACTTCACTTAGCGTAGACCGGGACTGTGTCCTAGGCATGCCCGATGTTGACTGACTGGGCACGGCCCGTGCTGCTGGAGTTGTTGTTGTTGTTCTTGTTGTTACGCCGGCAGAGGTCGCGTCCGAATTCTCGCGTGCCCTCTGGTGGACGGGACTCTACTTGCGGCAACTACCGCCCGTGACGCGCCGTGCCAATGTGCGCCTCCCGCGATCTTTCTGGTGGCTACTACACTAACCCTCCCCCTCCCTATCCCAACCTCCTCCTTATCCCCATCCAGTCACCACTCCCATCATGCACTGGTGCTGCTGCTCGCAGTGAGGTTTCAGTTGCCTGAGACTGCAGTTGAGCGTGTGAGTTGTGTTTGCGTCTCTGCGACTCAGCATCTCCACTATATGGTGAGTAGCAACTTTCCTTCTCATAATATTGTTACATTCCATCCTAGGATCTTCCATTGTTTGATTAAATTTGATGGAATAGCTACATGCACAATGGACATTTAGACTACACAAAACAATCACCTTGCATTTGACAATCAACATGAATGAGGTGATATAAGGTGCAGATTTCTTAAGACAGTTCAACCTCTCTCCTGACCTAGCAAATGGCAAAGTTCAGCACACTGGCACTGTAGAGCCAATGACAGGCATAATTGGCAGACCATCTACACATACTTGCATGAGGTCTGCAGATTCCAGAGCATTTACTAATCACCAGCTAAAGACTATTTGCCATTTTTTGAAACTGAATTTGGATGCCATGAGTAAGAAGTACAAAGACAAAAAAGAAGAGAAACAAAAATTATATGACAAAAACCAAGATTCACAATCCAAATTATCTTCCAAAACAAGTCTTGAATGCTGCTAAAATGTGAACAGGAAAACTGAAGAAAAGTGCTCATCCCAGAAAAATCTTCTGTGGGTCACTTGCAGAAGGAAGTTGCAACAAATGTAGTTGACATATGTGAACAATCAGTGCAGAATACATCAGATGAAATTCATGTGAGAAGAAGGAACCTAGTTTGGTCCAGCACAAGGCACAAACAACTAACAATGAATCACACTACATAATGCAGATCACCATCGCAAATGAAAATAATGGTGTACATGCTATCATTTCCAATACTATTAGTAACTCTAATGTTACAAGGACAAAGAGATGCAAGACAATACCACAATCCAACATCAGTCACTATCATTGGAGCCGGCCGAAGTGGCCATGCGGTTCTAGGCGCTGCAGTCTGGAACCGCGAGACCGCTACGGTCGCAGGTTCGAATCCTGCCTAGGGCATGGATGTGTGTGATGTCCTTAGGTTAGTTAGGTTTAACTAGTTCTAAGTTCTAGGGGACCAATGACCTCAGAAGTTGAGTCCCATAGTGCTCAGAGCCATTTTGAACTATCATTGGAGGATGCCTAAAAAGTTCTACAGTGTCTGAGACAGTAAGATGCCAACCACAACCATCCTTCATTCTAAGGGTGGGTTCACAGGAACACCCCCCCCCCCCCTCCCCCCTCCCTCCTCCCAACCAAACTGTCTTTGTGCCTCTGTCGATGTCACATGGAATTGGAGGACACCAAACTTCCATCTTACCTGTGAGAAATGGTGCAGGTTTCCTTTACAAGCCTCTAGTCACAAAAATTAGTCAGAAGTGGATGTTAAAGAAATGGTCCAGTTGTGCTCTGCTTTGTAGTCTGCCACAGCAAGGTTGGTCACACTCAGGCACAGTGGTTCTAATGCCATCACCAGCCTTTCCCAGGAGCACTCTGCACTGGAGGAGGAGGAGGAGGAGAGGAGGAGGAGGAGGAGGAGAGAAGGAGGAGGAGATTGTGGACTTAACCTCCAAACAACAACTTCTTGTGTACAGTCATAGACAGTGTACAGTTATCTTTGGCAGACATTCTTTGAGTTGAGATATATCTCTGGAGTTTTTCTCTACAGTTTAGTTTGTTCTTTGGTTTTGGTGTGTGATAATGTATTCTGCATGTGTTCAGCAATATTACAAATAAAATACCATCAATCTTATTTCGCAGTTTGCTCAAGTGTCATTACTACAACCAACCTACCTGGGATCCCACCTGTATATTGAATACATGTTCTAAGGATCCAATGAAATCTGCTACCCAGGCAAATATAAAATCCATCTCATAGCATTAATCTACCTCTTCCTACCGTCTAAACTCTACAAAAGATACTACTGATGTTAGTGGTGTAAGTGAAATACTAAGGACAAGATAAAAGTACCACTCTGGCGTAAAGCTTTATTCTCTCAGGACATAGAATAGAATAGTAGTTTATTATCTTATAACTGGCTCTGCAGATGACGAAGAAATTGAAGAAATGTATGATGAAATAAAATAAATTATTCAGATCGTGAAGCGAGACAAAAATTTAATAGTCATGGATGACTGGAATTCATCAGTAGGAAAAGAGAGAGAAGGAAACATAGTAGGTGAATATGGATTGGGGGTAAGAAACGAAAGAGGAAGCCGGCTGGTAGAATTTTGCACAGAGCACAACTTAATCATAGCTAACACTTGGTTCAAGAATCATGAAAGAAGGTTGTATACATGGAAGAGGCCTGGAGATACTGACAGGTTTCAGATAGATTATATAATGGTAAGACAGAGATTTAGGAACTAGGTTTTAAATTGTAAGACATTTCCAGGGGCAGATGTGGACTCTGACCACCATCTATTGGTTATGAACTATAGATTAAAACTCAAAAAACTGCAAAAAGATGGGAATTTAAGGAGATGGGACCTAGATAAACTGAAAGAACCAGAGGTTGCACAGAGTTTCAGGGAGAGAATAAGGGAATAATTGACAAGAATGGGGGAAAGAAATACAGTAGAAGAAGAATGGGTAGCTTTGAAGGATGAAGTAGTGAAGGCAGCAGAGGATCAAGTAGGTAAAAAGATGAGGGCTAGTAGAACTCCTTGGGTAACAGAAGAAATATTGAATTTAATTGATGAAAGGAGAAAATATAAAAACACAGTAAATGAAGCAGGCAAAAAGGAATACAAACGTCTCAAAAATGGGATCTATGGAGAAGAAATAAAAACTTTGAGGTTTGCCGATGACATTGTAATTCTGTCAGAGACAGCAAAGGACTTGGAAGAGCAGTTGAACGGAATGGACAGGGTCTTGAAAGGAGGATATAAGATGAACATCAACAAAAGCAAAACGAGGATAATGGAATGTAGTCGAATTAAGTCGGGTGATGCTGGGGGAATTAGATTAGGAAATGAGACACTTAAAGTAGTAAAGGAGTTTTGCTATTTGGGGAGCAAAATAACTGATGATGGTCGAAGTAGAGAGGGTATAAAATGTAGACTGGCAATGGCAAGGAAAGAATTTCTGAGGAAGGGAAATTTGTTAACATCGAGTATAGATTTAAGTGTAAGGAAGTCATTTCTGAAAGTATTTGTATGGAGTGTAGCCATGTATGGAAGTGAAACAGGGACGATAAATAGTTTGGACAAGAAGAGAATACAAGCTTTTGAAATGTGGTGCTACAGAACAATGCTGAAGATTAGATGAGTAGATCACATAACTAATGAGGAGGTATTGAATAGAATCAGGGAGAAGAGGAGCTTGTGGCACAACTTGACTAGAATAAGGGATCGGTTGGTAGGACATATTCTGAGGCATCAAGGGATAACCAGTTTAGTATTGGAGGGCAGTGTGGAGGGTAAAAATCATAGAGGGAGACCAAGAGATGAATACACTAAACAGATTCAGAAGGATGTAGGTTGCAGTAGGTACTGGGAGATGATGAAGCTTGCACAGGATAGAGTAGCATGGAGAGCTGCATCAAATCAGTCTCAGGGCTGAAGACCACAACAACAACAACAACAACAACATAACATACCATTTTAAACCATTGACTTAATGTAGAGGAGACTCATCGAAACACAAAAACTGGTTTACAATTTTCCTAATAATACCAGTAATGTAACATATAGTACTGAATAATTACTTAATTAAGCACTTAATAATTTTTCTTCAAAAGTAACAAACTTTTAAAGATTAGCAGTCCTAAGCACTTTCTCCCTCCTGCTCAAATTTTCAGGTTGTCGTTTATGAATTCTTCGACTGAATAGTAACATTTCTGCACTAGTTTCTCATGTAAGGACTTTTCAGTGTTTCTAAATTTATGCTGACCAATTCTCTTCCTTTCACTGTGTAATAAATTTTCATACCCATATAATGTGGAGTTTGAGCATAAAGTTTTAAATGGTGGGTGGGGAGCATAAAATTATTTTGATTGATTTCTGGTGATGTAATCATATTGAAAATGATTTGCTATGAATAAAACAGGGTTACTGTGTAAAATGATAATCAGCTCATATCTGTATAGTGAGGGAACATTTAATATACTTAGATTTTTTTAGGAGTGGGTGACATGATTTTCTTTGCCCTACATTGTGCATATTTCTAATGATGGTTTTCTGAAGTTTTAGTATTTGATACATATGGTTTGAGTTACCCCAAAATATAATTCCATACCTTATTACTGGCTCAAAGTAGCTGTGATATACTACCTTTCTTATGCCCATACTGGTAGCATGAACAATATCCTCATTGCAAATGCTAGGCTATTTAATTTATTTGCAAGGTACTGTATCTGTGATCCCCATGATAGATTTTTATCTAGTTGCATTCCTAGGAATTTCACACAGCTACCTTCCTGCAAATCCTGGTTTCTGTGACTGACCAGAATATAATTTAATTTTGTTTGCTTTCTTTTAAACTGCATTAACTGAGTCTTTTCCACGTTTAATTTTAACTTGTTTAAATCAAACCAGGTCTCTAATTTTTCTAAAGTATGTGATACAGTTTGTGGAATTTGATCAGTACTGTTACGTTCAATAATTAAAGATGTGTCATCTGCAAATAAAACTGATAGACACTCAATATTAAGTGGCAGATCATTTGTGTAAAACAAAAACAGAATGGGACCTAAGACAGAACCTTGGGGTACTCCATGTGAAACCGTTTTCCGTTTTGAAGTATTTGTTCCTTTCTCTGATGTTATAACCAATCTTTGTCTTTGTTTAGTTAGATAGGACTGAAACCATCTAATACTGTGTCCCTAATCCATACTTTTGCAGTTTACAGAGTAACAAGGAATGATTCACACTATCAAAGGCCTTTGATAAGTCACAAAAAATTCCTGTGGCATGCAGTGAGATGTCTAGCGATGAGCTAATTTTATCAACAAAATTATTTGTAGTAGATACTTAATGGTTTACCTTTCATGTTGGTGCAAAAAATTTAGTCTGAGAACAGCCACTAAGATGTGGCTAAGTTGTTCTCTGACATGTTCTTTACTGGGGAATTATAATGCAATCTATTTATGCAATTATCTATGCAATAGTGTTTTTATGAAGTTTTAAAACCAGAAGAGTGGTACTGGCAGATTTGAATTATGGCCTGTATGCTGCTGCATACCTAGACAGCTGAGGCAGTACAAATGGTGCTAAAAATAAGGCAGTATCTAAGTTTGAATCTTGATTTGGCATATGGTTTTAATCCATCACGAAGATTCTTGCTTACTTACATTGGTAACCAAATAAACATTACATGATACACATTATAAAAGGAGAGACAAAAGAAGATAACAAATTTCAAAAATTAGAATTCTTTAAGCAGAGAAAAAATTAGGCATACAATTCTTTTCTCTTCATTAACGCATAAAACTAGTAGCAACAGCTAATTTTCATCTTCTTACATAGTGCATTCAGAAAGTTGCTGTGTACTGGACTATGAATGTGGATTATGTTGGATTTTTTTTAAATTTGTTCTGCTGTTGTGTAACATTTAAGTGTATGGTTCATTTGATGAAAGCTATTAAATGTGATGTGTACTGCTTTGATGTTCAATTTGTTTTTAAATTATGGTGCTTTCAACTGAGGAACATATTTTTCTTGTTGAGCACAGATTTTGAAAAGGTGATAAATAAAGGAGGCATTTGCTAAAAAATTACGAGAAACAGCTGTCCCTCATTGTAATGTGGTTCATTGACTTACTGAGAAATTTGGAGAGAGAATCTCAGTATTAGATATCAAATGAACTGGAAGATCACCTAAACTAAACGCCCATATAAAATGACAGCTGTGCAATAAATGAAAGGTGCAGATCATGAAGAGTGAATCTGTTACTGCAAATGGTTTACAAATGTCTTTAATTGAAAGGATTACCACCTTCTGTAAAGATGAGGCGTGGTTCCACCTCTCTGGTCATGTTAACACACGATTTTAGCCAATGGAGAATCCTCATACGGTGCTTCAAATGCCATTGCGATTACCAGAAAACTGTAATATACAGATAGCACGCTATTGGACCTTTATTTTTTGAAGGAACCATGAACACTATTGTTTAAAGCTCCACAAGTTCATTGGCCAGTTAAAGAAAGATGAAATCAGCTACTTGTGGTTTCAATAAGATGGCACTACTGTACACACAGCTAACAACACTATGCATCTCTTCTATAGCCCCCACAATTGCCCCATTGTACTCCACAGTTTCTTCTTTGGAGAGCAGCAGAAATTGTAGTGTGTTGCAGTCACATATGCATGCTTTGTGGCTAAAAACTGAAATAATTGCATATATGAGAAGCATGTCACAATCAGATCTGCAGAAACTGTTTTTGAATAACATTAAGTGTGTTCAAGATTGCTGAGCCACCTGTTGACATCATTTCCAGTATATGACGTAACTACACAGCAGCTTTCTGAACACCCTGTATTTTTATTATCCAGAGACCCTTAGGGTACGGAGTCACTGCAGCTTCCATTTATTTAATTTAGTATGCTAGTGCAAGAGAAAACCAATTATGTAAAGTGTCAAAATCCACTTACCACCAGTAGGACAGAAAGAATACAGATGGCAGTGTGAATGCTAATTGCAACATTCTCCAATCTGGTATGAGGTAAGCTAACAAAGCTGTCAGTACATATCCAAACGTGAAGAAAAACTGACATGCCACACCAGCAAAAAGCCGCCTAGATGGTCCAACCATTTCCATTGCTGCAATGTGAAAAATACTACAGTTTCTTGATATTAATAACATTTTTATTAGTACTAAAACTGACAGCACAGAAGGAATTATGAATAAAGATACAATACCAGACATACACAAAATTTAACAAATCCTGTATTTCCTTCTATAAATAAAACCTCTTACTTAATGAAATTAAATTAATTTCAACTCGACAGACAAATTGTGGATCTTATTTTAGTTTGGGTCCATTCTTATGTGTGTAAAAAAAGCTGTATTATTACATTCACTTAATGTTTCTGAGTCTCTGTCCTTTTTCTTTTTGTGTATACAGGCATAAAAAGTTATATCAAAAGGAATATTGCTATCATAGCTACATTTTTCTCTTCCTTTTTCCTGCAAAGGTAGCAATATATGATTCTGACAAAGAATTAACCCTTTACTTACGCAAATAAATATATTATGACAAATCTCAGTATATCATTTAAAATACTTTCATTGTAATACCATTCCATTATCTTTGATTTTATATTTCGAGCCTCTAGTTAGTAATTTTATTCTGGAAGACTTCATTTATTGTTGAAGATTAGAATTAGTGGACCCTTTATGCCAGATTTGGAATTTTTGTCAGAATTCTAAAGTTACGCGCTGGCAGGCGACATCACCTAGTGCAGAGGAATAGTGTGCTAAAAACATTGCTGCATTGGGTTCATGCACTCTCCAACAATGAGAGTCTCAACCAATGTCTGAGATCTGTTTTCTGGAAGAATGGATACACGCAGTGGCAGATTTGGAGTGCAATGTGTCCTACTCTGACTAGAACTAGCAGAAACAAAAGATAAACCTCAAGAGAATGCAGTCATTGCCATTCATTCCATTTTTTGGCACACTATTCAGAAAGATAGGATGAATTCATTCAAAATGGGAAATGAAGACTGTGCTCCATCCACCAGTTAAAAACATGGGCACTGGATGACCTCACATTACAGAAGTCCGGTGTCTATCAGATCCTCTGCCAATAACGTATGACATAAGCAGATCAGACAGTGCACACTGGTAACGGTTGTTGCTGACAACAACTACAGCACACAAAACTGCAGCCTCCTAACAAGTTGATAGTTGTGGAACATTGCCTTACAGAATTTCAGAATTACATGGAATGGATTACAACAATACAACAGTTCTGACACACATATAATGTCTGGGACAGTTCATTAAAGAAATTTATTGAGATTCAAGTATGGGAACTGCTAATCAATCTTGACAGCACTAACATCCTTAGCAAGGCCTGGAAACTGCACTTAACCTGGTTAAAAAGACGAAGAAGATAATGAACTGACATTGTGGGCAGGTGGAGCAACAGCAAATTCAAAAGCGCAGATGTTTACAGCACGCTCCCTGGTCATGTGAGTGACAAGTTGGGAGGGGTGGGAGGAGGCATGGGAAGGGGGGAAGAGAGAAAAGCACACTGCACCAGGTCATAAGTGGTCAGTTCATCAGCGTACCTAATGATGGCAAAGCGGTTGCTTGCCATTAAATTTTACCTGTTGGACGCAGGCATCTGAATGTTCAACTGTAAACTATTTTGTCAGTGTTTCAAATATGTAAAAATCTTGCACACTTATGTTTAAATGACCCAGTAATCTTCATAGATGTAAGGGTTTATCAAAATCCATTGAGAGTTTGCTATTCACTGACCATCCTCTCAACTTTTTTGAATTTTATTTCTTACTTAATATTATAAAATTTGCATGCTGTCGACCTCTCTTTGATACTGCTCATAAATAATGAGTTCTCTTGCTGAAATATAAACAATGGAAGGAGGAAACCATTTAATTTATTATAAAAATCTTGAGGGATCAACATTTGCATAAGCAAGATTTTATGTGCTTATTGAACTATGTGATGAGTTGTTACTCTTATTTCTTCTATTATTTGTTTTCCACTCAGGAATGTCCATCATCATATTGAATTCTATTTGTAGTTATTCATGAATCTTCATGGAACATTTTTCCCAAAAACTAGGGCACACTTAGTTTTCAGAGACAGAAAAAAATTGTAGTCTCTTCTTATGAATGGTACATACCAATAACATAGCCAATTAAGAAAACTCCTGAAGCAGTCATGCCAACAACCAGTCTGAATATCATGAAGAAAATATACTGTGGTGAAACAGATACCAGTATTCCACCAAGAATCTGTAGCACCAAAGCAATAACAAATATCGGTTTTCGTCCATATCTGAAACAAAAAATGCAATTAAGTGGCATTAACATCACTATCCTTCATGAAGTTACATCTACATTCATTAGCGAGATGTTTCTTACCTATCAGAAAGAAAACCAAATCCAAACGAGCCTATCATGTCACCAAGCATAAACATTGAGTCTGCTGTGGCACGTAGCCAGGCACTGTCACATACTAAGTCCCACTGAAAAGCAAGAAAACATTTATGTCAGATACCATCCTTCATAATTACACCACAGGACCTTAACAAAATTCAGTTGTATATTGAGCAAAAAATATCAAAGGCAATTCCAGACATTATGTCTGAAGTTTTTTTGAACTAATCTGAACTTAGTTATAAAGTTCTTTGACAGAAATCTTTGTCCATTTAGAAACACTTCTTATTTAAGAGTAATGTGATCAACTCTTGTTTGTATAAGGACTTTTCATGTTATTTGAACAAGAACTGATTGGAATATGAGAAAAAACATCAAACAACACCTCACATTATATGAAAATGACAACTATTCATTCAATGACTGTTCTGCAGATGTCAAATACAGTGAAGATAATTGAAAATTATGAGTGATGGAAAATCTGAGATGATTTGATCCAGACAGCTGCTGCAAATTCTGAACTGTACTTGACCCAACTACACACACACACACACACACACACAGAGACACACACAAATGATTGATTTGTGTGTAATAATGGAATTAATTCAATGAGAAATGTGTTGCAGGTGAAATGATAATGGCCTCACATAACATTGGCAAGAAATCAAATCCAAGCCCTAATTTCTTGTATTTAACATACTCTTCAAAGGAAAGATGGAACATTGATGTTTAATGTCTCATCAATGAGGAGATCATTAGAGACAGAGTACTTATTGAAGTTGGGTAAGGATGGGGCATGAAATCAGCTGCATCTTTTTCAAAGGAATCATCCCAGAATTTTTCTTAATTGATTATAAGAAACCATCTGTATGGCCATTAGCTCTGCTCCTCTGAAACGTGAGTCCAGTGCCTTGAGCACTGTGCCATCCCACTAGCCTCTATCTTCCAAGTCAGGTCTGCAAATTATCTAGAACTATTTATCAGAGACAGCATGAGAGTCAACAGCTTCAGTTTAAAACGTCGAATTTTCTGAAGTCATGTCTGTGGTTCCTGGAATCCTTTTTTTACAAATTAGTAGAAATAGTAAATTTAATTCAATTTCCTCTCTTGCATCTTGCAAGTACTTGTCTTTGTTGGATGGAAAAATAAAAAATTCACAACATTTCAAATAAAATATGGGTGCTACATGGAAATGATCATACCTTCTCATGCTTACTGACGAAATACTTCAGTATGTGCTGAAATGCTTTCTTTGACTTTGGAACATATACTATCTGTTATTCAAAGTTTGCCTGATATTTCCTGTGTGGTGCATCAATTGAATGATCATCATTCTTCTATTCTGGTAATCAACAATTTCAGTTGATTTGATCTGTAAGCCATCTTTTTTCCATCAATGGCCAATATTCTGTTGCAATAATTTGGTTATTTCTGCTTGAGAGTTGTCCTTTCCCTTTCTTCACAGTTTTGTTTACCTTCCCTTCTTCAGTGAACTGTGTGTTATTGTAGTTATATTTTCATTTAAACTTGGAATGATAGACTTGGAGGATTAAAAGTTGTGCTTTGCTTCAAAGTGCTGATATTCCTCAACTTTTTACAGTATTTCACTTGTTGTTTTGAAGAATGAACCAAATATTATTCTTACCAGATCGACGACTACCACCACCATGATAATAGAATTTTCTTTGTTTGGAGCTCGCAATATGGTTTGCGATACTTTACTGAATCATAGTTTCACCTGTCTTTTGTCTGCCTGCTTAGCTGGGTGGTAACATGCTCGCTTCCCATGCAAGTGGGCCCAGGTTTGATTCCCAGCCAGGTTGGAGATTTTCTCCGCTTGGGGACTGGGTGTTGTGTTGTCCTCATCATCATTTCATCCTCATCACCAGTGTGCAAGTTGTCCAATGTGGCATCAAATGAAATAAGACTTGCACTTGGCAGCCAAACTTCCCCGAATTGGGGGCCTCCTAGCCATTGATTCCATGTGCTCATTTCCAATTTACCTGTCTTTTTGCGATTTCTGTTTCATCCACATGCATTAGCTAGTTCTGACTGTTTCCTGCAGTAAGATGGATTGCATATTTATTAATTTAAAATATTAATCACTGCCCACTCATTTCATAACGGTACATTCTATAACTCTCTAACTTTCATTTCCGTTTCATACTACAACATTCCAGCCTTAAATGACTTAAATCTCGCCTTAAAAACCCTCATATTTTTTCAGCTGCTTCATTTATTGTCTCTGTTCCACATTATCTTACTAGTGAAATAACCAATGAATGAATATTAAAATTATATTGTGTCATGAAAATAATTACACCAGTATAGTCAAGGTGGACAGCAATAATGTTTGACAGATAGTTAAACTTCTTTAAGAACAATGGTGTTTTTAATTTTCACAACACAAATTAAAATAACATGAAGCTTCAATTTTCATGCAGGATCATTTCCAATTTATAGCACCTTGTACTTTCTCAATCAGGGACTGACAAATACAGAATATCTGCAACACCAAGAAAATGTACAGACATTAACAGAGAGTCAAATTACTGGCTGCAGGACTGCTGTGTAGTATCAATTACTTTCAATGTGTCTGTGACGAAAAATGACAGTACTTGAGAATGGCACAAAATAGTACTCCATACTATAGCACCAGGCTGTCAAGTTATGTATGATATGTGACAAAAAACTGTTAATCTTCTTGCTACCTCCATACATTGACCTGCTGATCACCATCCAAAAGTCGAAGGGGTACTCCTCACTAATCGTGATGCTCTACCACTCTGCATGGCTTTGTGGGCATAAAGCATGGAGCTAGTCATGATAAATCTGCTTACAGTACTACAACTTGCAGCATAGTGCATGGAGGGTATTAATGTTCATTGAATGGCAGTGCTTGGGTCAAACAGTGTTGAGGTCCTCCCTTTGAACATTTCATAATGGTTTTCAAGTCCCTACATTTTTTACTGTATGTGTGTATGCCTTCCTCTATTCATCACTACATACTGTGGTAATGTATAGGGTGCCTCACAAAAGACACCCAAGAGGGTACAGCGGGTCACGTGGGGCATTTGCCAGTTGTAGCCACTGTGTATGCAGTTTGTCACTATGCCTAGTTCTCTTTTGAGTTTTTTTTGTCAAGGTTAATTGCTTAAAATATTGTTGCTTGATGTCATTATTGCAACTGCACTGAGTCTGGGGCTTCCCTGCACATACGTCACTCAGCCCAGTCAGACATCAACAACCCACAGACGTTTTCAATATTGTGAAACTGAGTGTTTTGACGGTTTGTTTTCAGTTTCCTCTGGAGTTTACATTTGGTATGGTATACACAAAGCATCAATGAGTGTTTTTTGTGTTGAACTATGCAAAAACAGAATTATATGTGGAATGTCAGCTTGAATTCATACGAAAATTTCCTAGTGTGCATGTTCCCAATGATTTGATGATATGCATATTAGTGAAGAAATTTCAAGAGACTGGATCTGTATTACATAAATGAAGGCCTAGAGACCCTAGTATTTTATCCAAAAATAAATTAGACAACATTGTGTGGGGGGCCTTAGAAAGAAGTCCAAGAAAATCTGTGCACTGTTTGACACTTCAGTCTGGTGTGTCAGGAGCATCTGCTCACAGAGCTGTGCACAAACAAACTGAAACCATACAAAATAATGGTAGTACATCAACCAAAGAACTCAGATACTGCTGCTCAACATTGTTATTGCAACTGGCTGTTACAGTCTGTGCACGATGGGGAAGTTGATCCTGAGACGCTCTTTTTCTGATTAAGAATGGCTGCATTTGTCATGGTATGTAAATTCTCAGAACAATAATTGTTGGAGCTCCAAAAATCCTCACAAATTACATAAAAAACTTTTGAATGATGTGAAAACAGGAGTGTGGTGTGCAATTAATGCAAGACAAATTATTGGACACATTATATTCTGACAGGTATGTGAACAATATACTGCATCTTTTCTTTTTTTTTTTTTTTTTGAGAACTAACATCAAACAAAAAGATGTATGGTTATTTCGTGAAGGACAAGGCAAGACCACACATTGCCAATGCTTCTGTGACAGGAATATGAACTGTTTTTGATGATAAGGTAGTTGACTGGCTGCCTCACATTCTACAGATCTAAATCCTCTCTCTCTCTAAATCCGTGTGGTTTTTATCTTTTGGGAATGTTAAAAGACAAGGTGGATGAAAGCAATCCCCACCCACTTGAAGAGTTGGAAGACAGGGTTTGGCTAGTCATTTCCCAGATTTTGGCAACCGAAACTCGTCAAGTGTTTGCTAATGTGTTCAGGAGATGTCAGACTGCTCTTGCCACAGAGGGACATCATTCTGAGCACCTGCTGTAAACAAACTTAAGTTAATCAGATGGAAACGTTGTTTACACTTCACTCAGTAGAAGTGCATGCGCAGCCATCTATCGTCAGATTTGGGTCCGAGAGTCAGGCGGTCAGCAGGTGCGGTAGCAGCAGCCAGTGGCTGTGCCATGTGACTTGCAGACCCCTCCCAGGCATCTTTCATGAGACACCCTGTATGTGTAACTGGTGTGACAATCTAGTCCGAGTCCAACGTCTTGGAACCATATGAGGTGATTATTTTAAAACATGTCTAATTGATTGAATTCCTTATTAACCTTCTGAAGCATAATGCACTTCGTATTTTCATTAGCAATACAGTAATGGGTATTGCAACAGCAATCTTAAATTTATAACAACCAGCAAGTCCAGCAATAAGCTATTTTGCTTTGAAAACCACATGTTCACCTGGTTGGTTACACAGAATCATGTCAAGTCTGCTAATGTGGAATTTACTCCCATGTATGAAACATTCCAATTGACCCATCTGATACACTACTACTTTATTTTACTAAGCCAACTGTACATAACTGTGTTCAGAATTCAGTGGGACTATTTATCATTCTGGTTTTCAATTTTAAAAAAAATTAATTCCATAGGGTGTGTCTAATATCAATTTATCTATCATTTTCTTCAAATTTTCGTATTTTTATCAGTTATACAGCAAATAATGACTACAAGCATTTGATAGAATCCTTACTGTTGACAATTCCTTCTCAATTCAATGATTGGAGGACTTTTTGGGTCTGCTGAATAATGTTCCACAATTATTCAACTATGGCTGAGATTAAAACAAGATAAATTTATCAAAATACACTCCTGAATTTCAATGCCAAAGTTATCAAAGGCTTGCCAACAATTTGTGACTTATCTAAACCATTACCTATTGCCGAAAATTGGCAACAACCTACAATGGCTTTGTGAACAGAGGAAACTGTTGACTGACACTGATAGCGGCTTATGAATTCAGAAACGTACTTCTGAAGTGTGAAGTCTGAGTAGGAAGAACGTATTTATAGGACTGTGCTTCCATAAATAACCAAACAAAATTGTAAAAAAAAAAAAAAAAAAAAAAAATATGAAGAGAAATAAAGAGAAGTTGGAAAATCAAAGAAAACATGTCAATACAACAGTGACAAACAGGAGTTTTATGCAACTGTTTGATGACACAACGAAAATGAAAATGAGACCAAGAACAAATGTGCCAGTCTATCTGACATGTGATATAGTTTTACACTGAATGAAAAACAGTTTTTAAGTGTTTTGTTTATACCTGTCCAATACAAAGTTTAGCTTATATGAACACTAGTCTTCCAAGAAAATGAAGCTTTCAATTCTATACTGAAATTATACATAAAGCTTTACTGCTCAGTGCTCAATATTTGTTTTCACAGCACTTCAAAACAAATTATTACCATTAGACAAGTTATGAAATTATAAAATTTCTTCATTTGTGGAATATTAAATACTCAATTGTCTTTTTTTTAAAAAAAAATAAAAGAATTCAATATTTGAACTGAATAGTGATTCTTGAAAGTGAAAGTTTTCAGCTCATATAATTGTTTTTTGAATGTTATATAAAGATTTTGAAAGTAAATTTTTTCAGTTGATAAAATTGCTTTTGAATGTTATATTCTTTTAGACATTGTATGCACAAATTATCCTGTGATTGCAAACAGCATTAAACCCCATAAAATATTTAGGCAAACATAGTGACTTCATGTGATGAAGAAGAAAAGGACATTGTGCATACATGTCTAAAAGTGAGAGACTTTGCTCCTCGATCACCTCCACAATCGTGCTGCTCTTGTAAATGCTGTGGTCGTAGACCCAGGAATCGCATCTCACACTGCGGTTGGCAGGAATATTTGAGCTGAAATATTCCGTACTGAAGTTGGCATCAAGCCTCCTGCATGAGGACCACGCTTGTTGCTCACTGTCCCAAGGGTAGCTCATGTTTATTACGCCTTGAGGTAACTGATATGTAGCTGTTTCATTTTCAAAAGGCAACTGACATCTGAATAGAAACAACAACCCTTTATGTACAAATGCTTATCAAAGCTATGGAAAATATTTGATGTTTATAATTAGCACATATGGCTAATTGGTGATGGAGTTATAAGATGTAATCTGTAGGTCTGAAGAAGCCAATCTGTTGATGACAAACAGGTTTAAAATTTAAATTGCTAACATACTTAATTGTTCCATTATCAGTTGCCTCTCACAGTATGCTAGAAAATATTCCTGTTAACTGAAGACATAAATATTCCAGTAACATAACACAAGAAGTGTGGAGGCCTCTGAAAACATCTGTATTTGTGTACTTATTTTGTATGTCTTATTATTTTTATGTGTAAAGCATCACATCTGAAGACCAAAATCAATCCTTATTTAACTATGGTTAGATCATTCCTGTGATACTCAGAAGCTATATGTTATATTGGTATGAATTAGCCTTGAAAAAAAAAATTACACATACTTAAAACAAAGAGATGTTAAAATATTGTATTTAGACAAGCATGGGATGAAGAAAAACAAAACATAACATTCAGGCATAGTGTTGTCCTCAGCACTTACAACACAAATTTTTATTATACATGTCCACCTGTATGCAATATAAGTTAAATTTGACTGAAAAATGAAATATAACTTAGAAACAGACTTTGAATGTTGTCCTTTGCCTGACATTCTGAAAGCATTGTACAGAGTTCTAAGAAAGCAGTGGGAATAATGTGAAGTATTTTGCTTAAAAGAACAGGAAGCTGGACACCAGAAACTTTTGCCTCAGATCTGAAATAGTTTCCATGTACTACATATTAAATTAAAAAGTGAACAAATATGAACAACACTGAAACCACAGCAATTTATAGAAAACATACTGAATCTCAGAATTAATGACTTAACTTCAATTTAGATTAATAAGGGACAATTTTTATGTATATAAGCAACACTGCTGCAGAGAAACAGTCACATGCAGAGAAGAAAATCAAATTAAGTCACTCATATAAATTTCTATTGCAATGGTGTATTCTTGTAACAGTTTTGAAGCAAGTTCTCTGAAAGCACACACAAAGCATTTATTATGGTATGTTTAGAAATGTTATGAAGACACCTGCTATCAAATGCCATTGCATGCACAATAAAGAGACGAATGTTACCCCCACACAAAGCAGCTTGGCAATAATTGGTTTGGACATTTGTGAAGCAGAATAACTCAGAAGACCGCAGTAATCAACAGTGACAATGCAACACACAACACACATCACAGATGAGCAACATAATTAAACAAAATGCATCTTTCTTTACCAATTTTCACTGTGAGTTAGCTGAATGTAACCAGTAGTACATAAAAATATCAAAATTCCTCTCTTCTATAAACAGAAACAAGCCTGATGTTTTCCTGGATTAAGGGCATAACATAATTCATTCCTTTGTAAATGTTAGTGGGTGCTGTTGTACAATTAAGAAATCACACACTATTAAAAATAACAGAACAAACATGTTAAATAAAAACCTTTAAAGAAAAATCACATATAACAGCCTGCAAACACAAAACCCTAAATTATTCATAGTAGGGTAGAAATCCAGTGGAATGCTGCAAGGCTGAATAAAAATCAAATACCACATATGTCCAACATGAAGTATGCACTTCCAGTTAAATAATTACTGCCATACAGTAAATATCAACTGTTTCAGGCACTGGAAAGGTAATGCAGGTAACTTCTTGTGATATGTTTTCCCAGATAGTAGTTCTGAAAATGTGGAAGTATATACATGCAGATATAGTGCTTTGCTCCATATTGATAATCAGAAATTCTCACAGAAAAAAATTCTGTTCTATAAATGATTTTTCTGGAAATAAAACAAAAAAGTAATGCAGAACATTGAACTGCTTTGTATTAAATAAATCACCTTTAATATTATTCTGATAGCATTTATTCATTGCTCTTTTTCAAAAGTTAAGAAACTATTAACAAAAGAACAAATAAATGTAATACTATCTGATGAGCTGCAGCAAAGTCATGCATTGTTTCTAATTGTAATAATGATTAAATAAGCAGCTGAAATACAACTTTTTCTTACAACAGGGAGTATTCAATTCAATTTTAGAATTTTTATGTTTATTCAGTTCAAGGAGCAGCAAACATCCTAAAACAGTTCACACACATATTCATACATGATTGTGTCAAAAATTGATAGTGAAGCTTTTTTCACAAATTGACAGACCATTGTAGTGTATGATGACATGTCTTCCATACAGAAAACCTTAATTTGATTAAGTCGCATTTGGTTAGTTGCCCATGTTATTTAAAACAGAAATATGAAGTTGTACATTACCAGCCCAAGAGTATGGAATATTTTGTTCAAAAATGTGAGCCATATCATGGCCAATAGTTTGTTGATGTGATTAGCAATTTTGCTAAGTACATCTACTTAATCTCTTGATAGTACACGTTTCTATTTGAGACTGTTGTATTGCACACATGTACACACAGTCCCAGCAAACAGAAATCTTTTAAAGCTCGAGCTCGAAATGATGTGACAATCTCTAACAGTTTCCTTTTCTGTGTTTTTTTAATTTATTTTATTTTTAATGTTCCATTACAGTCAATATACTTTTATTTGTCTACATATGTTTATCGGATTTTCTGGTTCTTTGATTTGTAAATTTGCAGTCACTAATTGTATTAACAAAATCATACAGTGTTCATAGCAGTACTATAATAAGGAAAATAAAATGTGTGAATTAAACTTATAATGAAAAATTACTGTGATATTCAACATCATCCCTATTAACAATTACTAAGATGGAGGACTTAAAGGCAGTCTGGACATCAGTCATAGTGAACAAAAGAATAAATATATTTATTCATTCAGGTTCTGTCAGTGCAGTTTCCAACAAAAGTGGATATGGGAAATGAAATTTCTCAATGTAAAGCTTAAAAGCAAAATGGACCAACCAATGAAACGTAGCTTTCACAAGAGTACAACAAGTGTTGAGTAAAAACAATGAAAAAGAAGTCATGGTTAGTTAAGACATGCGAGATAGGTCAATGTTAAATGAAATAAAATTTGGGAGCAAGAGAGAGAGCAGTGAATCCTGATTTTCTGGGACTCTAGAAGAGCAACAACTGAAGAGCTGAATCAACATGGGAAGAATAGCTATATCTCCAGATATTATGACTAGTTCTGATGTTGTATTGATGCTATATTTACTTGCACCAGTAACACCTGCTAACTTGCAATTAATGTTACTTATGGCTTCTGCTGTAATATTTATAAAAATATGGAGAGTATGTCTCAGAAATTTTTCAGTTTAAACTTGAAAATTGAAGAGTAGTAACTGGAGGCAACAGTTTTCTACAAAAATGCATTAAAATGTAAATTTCAGGGTATTACACGTTTTTCTTCACAGTGACTAAATGGACAGATTACCACTGCCAATTATTTTACCCAGACTTAGTTACCTAAATCATGAATTCTTATTCAGATACTTTTAATTGAATGAAAAATCCCATGAGACTATTTTCATACAAAATGGCTGAAATTAGCAGTCACAGCAAAAAGAACATAATAAAGTTTGAATTTAACACTAAACATTTCTTTTACAGTTCACTTTTATGTTACAATGATGCTCTCTTACTATACTGGATAATCCAGATGACTGAAGAATAAGAAAATAAAGTATGCAAAACATGTAAGCCTTGATGGATCTCTCAGCATGAGGAAAGAAGTTTTTGTGGCCCAAGCAGAATTTAGTATGTTAAACTTTGAAAAAAAGCTGGGATGGTAATAGGGACACACTTGATGAGGTGAATCTGACTTTCGTGACTAAGACTAAAATAAACAGACTCAGGATCACAATGAGATGTGACACTATATGTGTACCATGACACACACACACACACACACACACACACACACACAAACACACACACACACACACACACACACAATAACCATATATTTCCACAGGTGTTTTGGATTCGTAATTTTTATTGGATTTTTAATCTAATATTACCCGTACATTGTCCACATATGCTTTACATTTGCGTTATGGAAATACAATTATAATATATAATGTTTTCATATTTATTTCATAGGAAGCTTAACATCACTATTTCTTTTTTGTCTGATTTTAGTTATGACCAGAGTGGTTACTTGTATTGATGTTGCTACTGCTCATCATCATCAGCTACATTGCCTAATTCACCAGACACTGCAAACTGTATTTAAACTATCATCATGACTTTCTGAGAGATTTTTCTGGGGTTAAAACTGGACTTCTTTTGGGATCGGTACTCCATATTTTATGAATAAATTATATGTATTATTTTTCTGTGTACATTTGAGAATTACGCTCTGTCCTTTGGGGAAATGAAATATGACTGACAATCATGAGATTATAAGTTGGAGATCAGCATTTTTAACAAGAATAGAAATACTACTTTCTGTTGTGAAAACACAGGACTTTCACTGTTTATAACAGTGCACAATGTTATCATTGTAAAATCAACAGTGACACAGACAGGTTTCCCCAAAGCTTATTACTATGTCAGTGGCCAGAAATATCTTTAATAAACTGCTGTAAATATACTTGCAAAAATGAGAAACATCACTGAATCTCCTACACCAAAGATGTTCTCTGTGAAAATTTGGAATACATTTTAGCAGGAACACCATTATATAACCTGAGTGTCAAGAAATAAAATTATAAAGCTCATCAGAACCAAAAACCTGAAACATAAAAGCAGAAAAAGGTAAAGAAATGAAGAACTGAATTGTTTTAAAAAAATTTGAAAGTTAAAAAAATATTAAAAACAGGCTCCAACAAAATTTTGCAGTGGGTGTTCGCTTCAGTCAGCTTAATTCATAGAAAAAAATTATTAATCACGTCAGCTCATATTACATTTAAAATTAATGAAATATTAATTACAGCACCTCAATGATTGTATACACTGATATTTTTCTCAATAAATGTCATTTCAACTACTCCTGTGAACAGTTTTTGTATATATTACTACACTGGACAGCTTTTCTGTGTTATTCCATAAAAACTCAACATGCTTTGTCTCTGCAACTTTTATAGGGCCTTAGCTACATACAAAAATGTCTTAGGTACTCAATTTTATTCAATACTACTGGGATAACCATCCATTACAATAAAAATGCACGTTACTGCCAAAACAACTGTGATGAATAATATTGTGAATGAACATTTGGCACCTATAAGGTTTGGATGGATGCTGATGGCATTCATTTTTAATTTAAGGACTCTCAAAGATGTCTTAAAAAATTGCCCCTTGACAACACTAAGTGAACTGAGCTATGTGTGTCAATCCAGAAACATGTGATGTTCACGGTATTTCAGTATGAAACTACTTCCTGTGTCAATAACAGTCAGTATGGGTATTTGTCCTTGAGTACAGTGATTGCAGCTCAGTGTTACACGCATACAGCACACAGTATGCAAATTGTATAGGAGCAAGACAGCACAGCAAAAGCCTATGAAAGACACTAGACATCCCAGATCATTTGGGGGGTGAAGGATGATGGCTCCAATACTGTCACTGAAGACCATTGTTTATCTCCAGAGAGTATGCGCCAATCAAGTGGTGGTGTTGTACAATGCCACTCTTTACAGCTTCATACACAGCCGCTGATATACTGCACTGCAGTGAGAGATCATCACAACATGTAGTGAAGTTCTGTGAGCCACATGTGGACAGACACCACACAAAGCAAGTAACTTACTACCCATGAGCTGAGCTATTCCAATGTGAGCTGAATATATGACAAAATGTAATATGTCAAGGTTGAATGTAGCAGGAAGACATGTAAGAAGAGTAGAATGGAGATGGACTTCACAAAAACATTCTACAATTGGTTATTTCATCATCAGATGCTAAAAAAATTAAAAACATGTAGAAATCAGACAGAGCAAGCAGATTAATTGATTAACCAAGGACTTTGGGAAACAGCATTATAAAATGCTAGAATGAGAACTTGGCAGTTAAAACTTGTAATAAATATCACAGACACTTTTCACGTGAACATTTCATTTCAAGAGATTACATAATGTCAACTAGAAAGAAGACAATGATAGCAGGACAATAATTACTGTTATAGAACAAAGAGGGGCAGAAAACACAAAGAAAACACTAAAATGCCATTCTTCCATGCCAAAGAAATATTTCACATGATGAATGCAATATCTGGTACTTGACAGGTCAGAATTAAGTGGTGCGAGAATAGATGTAATTTTATGAGTGAATAAATAATATACAAAGTCAAGAGGTTAATGTAACCAGACAATAAAGCAGGTTAGAGGGGGATCACTTACTCAACATGTCCACTGCTAGGAAACAGATAGCATGCATAAATGTCTAAAAGGTAATGACAGTGGACACACTGGAAGAATAAGCTGGAGCATTATATGATTATTTTATGGTTTCTGTATAAAATGAAAATATTGAGTGATCCAGTTATTCAAGGGATTGTCAAAACTATCAAATGTGAATTCTGAGGAAAATATCTTTGGGATATATACTCTAGAAGTTGAGAATGTATTTTTCCAACAACAATATCTAACAATATTCGAGCTTGTTTCTGGTTGATCAACTTATCCACTGCTGCTAAAAAAGAGATCTTTACACATCAAAAGACACTGATGGTCTACTGCCTGAGAATAATGTTTGAGGAAAAATGCTTTCAAAAAGTAATTTGGGCAATGTACAAAGCCTTGGTGAAGGAAGACAGAAAAATGTTGCCTACAATGACAGATAGGAACTTATTTGTTATTTTAAATGTGTATTTTTACTAGAACCTGCTTGGCTCATCAGAAACATGATGAGAGATTTTTTTAACAGCTTCTGTTGTCAGTGTAACTGATAAACAGTTCTTTAGTTTCCAGAATAGAGGAAATGCATCAACTGTCCAGTTACCTATCGTTCCCTTAGAACATGCCCATAAAATGTTCATACATATTATATAGAATATATAACACACTTAAGTAACAGAGTGTGATTTTTAAGGAATGTGTGTATCATAATTGTTGTTTTTATGCATTTGCTGGTCAGCTGTAGTAATGATTATGGAAGTCAGAATACTTTGCATACGTGACAGTTTACACACTGTATCTGTAAAAATGTGCAAATTGGTGACAAACTAGTATTCACTGCTTGGGTTAGACCTAGGGAGGCCAAACAAAATAGTGTATTTTTTCTTTCCTTTTATTTCAATTAAAAATGAGTCTAAAGTGTCTCAATAATTATTCCAAAAGAGCTCACACATCAAGATAAGAAAATGTGCTTCTGTTCATGAACTGATCACAAACTTGTGGAAGTTCTCTCGTCATGTTTACTCAAACAATACTATCAACAAAGTGAATGAGTTTGAACATTAATATTCTTTGTATTTAAAATTCAAAGAGTTGTGAAAAACTGTTGAATTGTCTCAATTACTTAGCTGCTGTTATCTTTACTGTAGTTTATCTGAATTACTATACAGACAGCTCTATTAGGTTATAATAATCCTACCTGTGGTCCATTTTCGCCTGAAGGAAGACACCTCCCAACTTATGGAGGGCACTCACAATTGCTGTCAGGCACAGCAAAAAGTAAATACGCCGCTGGTAGCGGCCAAATTCTCCCAAGTATGGGAAGATGTCATCAAAAGCCATTTTTCACTGCCTTCTTGCTTTCCAATCTGAATCTAAATATAAAAAAGTTTTGTCAGTATATTCTTAAACAAACAAAAATTTGCAATTTTGTATAAGGATACAGAAGTATCTACCATAATAAAAAGCATTATATGAACTAAAAACAATCTTGTACTTTCACACCTAAGGGGTTTCTTTGTAGGATACAAGGAATATAATATTCCTGTTTGTGTCCACGGTGACAGTAAAGGTACTTGAATCACTGTGTAATATATTAATGAAATAACATCTCACGGTTGGAAGTTAGGAAACTTAAAGAATAAGCAAAACAAGTTTTACTTCACAGTATTAGATATCCTGTGACAAAATATGATATCACAGAAATCATCATATCTTAAACTTTCATTATTCAAGCAAAAGAAGCACTATAAACATTTTTTTAATTAGATTAACTGTTTTAAATCTAGAGGCAGAGAATGATGATGTAGCGTACATTTGTATCTTTTGTGCAAAAAAAAAAAAGTGCTGTAAACTACACTCGCGTGACATGGGAAGAATGGTAAACACCCTATTGCTTTTTTTGTGTTCTTAAGAAGAATACCTACGCGTGTACTTTCTTTAATCACAGTTTTAACTGAAAAAACCTATGTATAACTGTGTATGTGATAATTTGCCTAAAAATCTATGTGTAACTGTATGTAATAATTGGCTTACAGTCTTTTTTTATGTTGGCTCCTGTGTATTTGTGACAGATACACAGTTTATAATCATCACATTAATTTATGTTCTCTCATCTCATCTTCTCATAATACTGACTTGTCCCAAATCAAATTGTATCTACGCACAGAAATGATGAAGAGGATCAATAAAATACAAATAAAATAACTGCAAGGGAGGCTAGAGAGCCTATGGCACTATAAGTTTTCTAAGGGCTTAATTTGGTACTGGAGGGACGTGTAGACTGTAAAAGTTTTCAAGTTACCGTCTTCACTACAGCCAGCAGGTTCATATGGAAGGAAGGTCGCCCATAATCCCATAATCCTCAGGGAGAAAAAACGGTATGTACAATTTGGTATTTTTCCGTCAAGAAAATTATGTAAAATTCGGTATTATGTAGTTTTTGACATGGTTGGAAATGAAATGGAACTTTTTATGGCTACTTGGAAGTAAGATTTCGTCTTCCAAAATATTAAAAATGCCCCATACCCTCAGGTCTAGGCCCTTCCCTACAAACTATCATATGGCCACTCTTGCACAGATACACGTTGCTGTAGTTAATCAGAGATGAAGAAGTCCACACTCTATTGGGTACAGTGGTGAGCTGCATCAAGGCAATCTTCAGACTGAAGACTGCAACAGCAACAACGATGGTGGGAAGTCACATGTACCATCTGTCTGTGGAACGTCTTAACTTAGTTGTGTGTGGTATCGTATTTCAACAGTCTGTGTGATGTATTTTTTGAGGTGGATGCTGGGTTGTTGCTGTTCTGGTCTTCAGTCCAGAGACTTGTTTGATGCAGTTCTCCATGCTACTCTATCCTGTGCAAGCTTCTTCATCTCCCGGTACTTACTGCAACCTACATCCTTCTGGATCTGCTTAGTGCATTCATCTCTTAGTCTCCCTCTATGATTTTTACCCTCCACACTGCCCTCCAATGCTAAATTTATGATCCCTTGATGCCTCAGAACATGTCCTACCAACTGGTCCCTTCTTCTTGTCAAGTTGTGCCACAAACTCCTCTTCTCCCCAATTCTATTCAATACCTCCTCATTAGTTATGTGATCCACCCACCTAATCTTCAGAATTCTTCTGTAGCACCACATTTCGAAAGCTTCTATTCTCTTCTTGTCCAAACTATTTATCGCCCCTGTTTCACTTCCATACATGGCTACACTCCATACAAATACTTTCAGAAACGACTTCCTGCCACTTAAATCTATACTCGATGTTAACAAATTTCTCTTCCTCAGAAACGCTTTCCTTGTCATTGTAAGTCTACATTTTATATCCTCTCTACTTTGACCATCTTCAGTTATTTTGCTCCCCAAATAGCAGAACTCCTTTACTACTTTGAGTGCCTCATTTCCTAATCTAATTCCCTCAGCGTCACCAGATTTAATTCGACTACATTCCATTATCCTCGTTTTGCTTTTGTTGATGTTCATCTTATATCCTCCTTTCAAGACACTGTCCATTCAAAGTCCTTTGCTGTCTCTGACAGAATTACAATGCCATCAGTGAAACCTCAAAGTTTTTATTTCTTCTCCATGGATTTTAATACCTACTCCAAATTTTTCTTTTGCTTCTTTTACTGCTTGCTCAGTATACAGATTAAATAACGCCAGGGAGAGGCTACAACCCTGTCTCACTCCCTTCCCAACCACTGCTTCCCTTTCATGCCCCACGACTCTGATAACTGCCTTCTGGTTTCTGTACAAATTGTAAATAGCCTTTCGCTCCCCGTATTTTACCCCTGCCACCTTTAGAATTTGAAAGAGAGTATTCCAGTCAACATTGTCAAAAGCTTTCTCTAAGTCTACAAATGCTAGAAATGTAGGTTTGCCTTTCCTTAATCTATTTTCTAAGATAAGTTGTAGGGTCAGTATTGCCTCACGTGTCCAGCATTTCTATGGAATCCAAACTGATCTTCCCAGAGATCGGTTTTTACCAATTTTTCCATTCGTCTGTAAAGAATTCATGTTAGTATTTTGCAGCCGTGGCTTATTAAACTGATAGTTCGGTAATTTTCACATCAGTCAACACCTGCTTTCTTTGGGATTGGAATTATTATATCCTTCTTGAAGTCTGAGGGTATTTCACCTGTCTCATACATCTTGCTCACCAGATGGTAGAGTTTTGTCAGGAATGGCTCTCCGAAGGCCGTCAGTAGTTCTAATGGAATGTTGTCTACTCCCGGGGCCTTGTTTCATCTCAGGTCTTTCAGTGCTCTGTCAAACTCTTCACGCAGTATCGTATCTCCCATTTCATCTTCTTCCACATCCTCTTCCATTTCAATAACATTGTCCCCAAGTACATCGCCCTTGCATAGACCTTCTATATACTCTTTCCACCTTTCTGCTTTCCCTTCTTTGCTTAGAACTGGGTTTCCATCTGAGCTCTTGATATTCATACAAGTGGTTCTCTTTTCTCCAAAGGTCTCTTTAATTTTCCTGTAGGCAGTATCTATCTTACCCCTAGTGAGATAACCATCTACATCCTTACATTTATCCTCTAGCCATCCCGGCTTAGCCATTTTGCACTTTCTGTCGATCTCATTTTTGAGACGTTTATATTCCTTTTTGCCTGCTTCATTTACTGCATTTTTATATTTTCTCCTTTCATCAATTAAATTTAATATTTCTTCTGTTACCCAAGGATTTCTAATAGCCCTCATCTTTTTACCTACTTGATCCTCTGCTGCCTTCACTACTTCATCCCTCAGAGCTACACATTCTTCTTCTACTGTATTTATTTCCCCTATTCCTGTCAATTGTTCCCTTATGCTCACCCTGAAACTCTGTACAACCTCTGGTTTAGTCAGTTTATCCAGGTATCATCTCTTTTTGCAGTTTCTTCAGTTTTAATCTGCAGTTCATGACCATTAGATTGTGGTCAGAGTCCACATCTGCCCCTGGAAATGTCTTACAATTTAAAACCTGGTTCCTAAATCTCTGTCTTACCATTATATAATCTATCTGATATCTTCTAGTATCTCCAGGATTCTTCCATGTATACAACCTTCTTTTATGATTCTTGAACCAAGTGTTAGCTATAATTAAGTTATGCTCTGTGCAAAATTCTACCAGACGGCTTCCTCTTTCATTTCTTATCCCCAATCCATATTCACCTACTACGTTTCCTTCTCTCCCTTTTCCTACTCTCAAATTCGTCACCCATGGCTATTAAATTTTCGTCTCCCTTCACTACCTGAATAATTTCTTTTATCGCATCATACATTTCATCAATTTCTTCATCATCTGCAGAGTTAGTTGGCATATAAACTTGTACTATTGTAGTAGGCATGGGCTTCGTGTCTATCTTGGCCACAATAACGCGTTCACTATGCTGTTTGTAGTAGCTTACCCATACTCCTATTTTTTTTATTCATTATTAAACCTACTCCTGCATTACCCCTATTGGACTTTGTATTTATAACCCTGTATTCGACTGACCAAAAGTCTTGTTCCTCCTGCCACTGAACTTCACTAATTCCCACTATATCTAACTTCAACCTATCCATTTCCCTTTTTAAATTTTCTAACCTACCTGCCCGATTAAGGGATCTGACATTCCAGTCTCCGATCCACAGAGCGCCAGTTTTCTTTCTCCTGATAGCAACGTCCTCTTGAGTAGTCCCTGCCCGGAGATCCGAATGGGGGACTATTTTACCTCCGAAATATTTTACCCAAGAGGACGCCATCATTATTTAACCATACAGTAAAGCTGCATGCCCTCAGGAAAATTTATGGCTGTAGTTTCCCCTTGTTTCAGCCGTTCGCAGTACCAGCACAGCAAGGTCGTTTTGGTTAGTGTTACAAGGCCAGATCAGTCAATCATCCAGACTGTTGCCCCTGCAACTATTGAAAAGGCTGCTGCCGCTGTTCAGGAACCACATGTTTGTCTGGCCTCTCAACAGATACCCCTCCATTGTGGTTGCACCTACGGTATGGCCATCTGTATCGCTGAGGCACGCAAGCCTCCCCACCAATGGCAAGGTCCATGGTTCATGGGGTGGGGGGTGGGGGGGGGGGGTTAACACTGCAGCCCCGGGAATTTTGAGACAGCCATTCGCCACCTTGTGTCACAGTGGGACAAGTGTCTCGACAGCTAGGGTCAATACTTCTAACAACAGGTACTGGTTTCTGTAATTATGCCTCCGGCTCGTTTCTTTTTGAATGCCCCTTATATCTTATAGGTACCGCACCTCATTTGGTCCTTATGCCTATCCACCACAAAGCGATTATAGTTGCTTTTATATTCCGTGATCGGTAATCTCAATATCTACCATTTCGACGTTTGTACGATGATTGGAAGGAGGGATCATGTTACGATCTTCCACGGTGAAACAATTTTGGATGACTGAATTAAGTATTCCGGCCTTCTCTCTTATCTTCCGTTTCGGTACTGAAATGGTCACTGAGTGAATGAATAGATGATTTTGATCCACTTACTCATTTTACATATGTGGAAAACCTTTTAGGCCTTTTTACGCAGATCGGTTGACAAAAGTTTAACTTTCAAAGTCGTTGAACATTTCTCTCATTGCTCTCCTTACGCTCATTTTCGTTTCGTTCAGTTTGTGTGTGTGTGTGTGTGTGTGTGTGTGTGTGTGTGTGTCAACTAGATTTTTACTTGTCTTGAATCTGAGATGAAGTTTTCTTCGTTTACATAACAGTTTTCTAACACGGCTATTAGTCCATGGTGGATCTTTCCCATGCCATAAAACCTTACTCGGAACACATTTGTCTAGGTCATGTTGCACAATGCCATTGATTTTTTTTTCCCCCCTCATTCAATCTCTACATCTTCGTCCTCATCACCGCTGACGCTGACTGCTCAGATACTCTGAAATGTGTATCCTGTCACTCTCGCTAAACAAAAATATCTTCCTGCCTCTCTTAACGTTCTTGTTGTCATAAGTGCTTGTACAAACAATCGTCAAATGTTCCTCTACTGTGAGCACTGTATAATGTCCTTCTGCTTCTACCGTTGTCTTAAGTGCAAAAAGGGGATTACACACTAACCAAGAGAAACACTCCCATGCTGTAAAACCAGTGCCTCCGTACCTCACTGCTGCCACGACACATGCTAGCAGGTAACGTTCTCCATGCATTCGCCAAATCCAAAGTCTTCCATCAGGGTATAGTGTGAGTCATCACTCCAAATCACCTCTTCCAGCCGTTTACTGTCCAGAGGCGTCGCTGTTTACTCCACTTCAAGTACTGCTTAGCATTGACTGCAGAAATGTGTGGTTTCTGAACAGCTGTCGACCACTGTACCCAACTCTTAACTCCACATGCAAGTAAAAACGCTAGCTAGGCTGCTGGTAGCACTTTAGAACTCCTGAGAGATTCCTTCCGTTGATTTCTTGCGGTTTTTTACAACCACTCTCCATAATGTTCGACACTCCCCGTCCGTCAGCTTTAGATGTGTTGAATTGTCTGATGGATTTATTACGCAGGTGACAGCCAAAGACTATTGCACGTCCGAAGTCACTGAGCTCTCCTAACCGATCCCTTTTGCTGTTAAGTGTTTCTCCACTCACAACATAATACTCCCCAACTCCTTTTATACTACTGGTGGGTCCGTCTTTCGTGACATCTAGTGCCTAATTCAGCCTAGCCCGTATTATATATATAGTGCCACATGCCAAAACGTCAACACAACCACTCACCTTCCTAACAACGTCAAGTTGATCAAGAAAGAAAGCCTTTAAAACAGCTGAAATCATTTCTGATGCATCAGAGTTACTATTCGGTAAATAAATTCCTCGTCGAATAAAGACGAATTTTATAATGTAGAATTACTGGACACATCATAGCAGTCAGGTGCGCGATAAATCGTATGAATTATATGTACTGCATGATACAGTGTATGAAAATAGTCATTTGCATTTACAATCAAACTTAACCACAACCACACACACACACACACACACACATATATATATATATATATATATATATATATATATATATATATATATATATATATATGTGTGTGTGTGTGTGCGTGCGTGTGTGTGTGGGGGGGGGGGTTGTGTGTGTGTGGTTGTGTGTGTGTGTGTGTGTGTGTGTGTGTGTGTGTGTGTGTGTGTGTGTGTGTGTGTGTGTGTGGACAAAAGTATCCGGATACCTAACTGAAAATGACAAGTTCGTGGCGCCCTCCATCGGTAGTGCTCGAATTCATAGTGCTGTTGGTCCACCCTTAGCCTTGATGACAGCTTCCACTCTCGCAGGCATACGTTCAATCAGGTGCTGGAAGGTTTCTTGGGGAATGGCAGCCCATTCTTCACGGAGTGCTCCAGTGAGGAGAGGTGTCCATGTCGGTAGGTGAGGCCTGGCACGAAGTCGAAGTGCAAGCCCCTTCCACGAAAAACCCGACCACACTATAACACAATCGCCTCCAAATTTTACTGTTGGCACCACACATGCTGGCAGATGACGTTCACTGGGCATTCGCCATACCCACATCCTGCCATCGGATCGCCACATTGGGTACCGTGATTCGTCACTCCACACAACGTTTTTACATTGTTCAATCGTCCTATGTTTACGCTCCTTACGCCAAGCGGGGCGTCCTTTGGCATTTACCGGTGTGATGTTTAGCTTATGAGTAGCCGTTCGACCATGAAATCCAAGTTTTCTCACCTCCCGCCTAACTGTCATAGTTCTTGCAGTGGCTCCTGATGCAGTTTGGAATTCCTGTCTCATGATCTGGCTAAATGTCTGCCAATTACACATTACGATCCTCTTCAACTGTCGGCGGTCTATGTCAGTCAATAGATAAGGTCGACCTGTACGCTTTTGTGCTGTACGTGTCCCTTCACGTTTCCACTTCATTATCACATCAGAAACAGTGGACCTAGGGATGTTTACGAGTGTGGAAATCTCGCGTACAAACGTATGACAAGTGACACCCAATCACCTGACCACGTTCGAAATCCGTGGGTTCAAAGAAGCGCCCCATTCTACTCTCTCACGATGTCTAATGACTACTGAGGTCGCTGATATGGAGTACCAGGCAGCACGATGCACCTAATATGAAAAACGTATGTTTTGGGGGAAGGGGGGGGGGGGTGTTCGGATTCTTTTGATCCGTCTCCTCTGTGTTTTCTGTTGACTTGTCATACATCTGTATAAGTTCTCACAGCGAAACGCGTCAGTCACGTTAGGAGTGGTATATTTCATATATCATAGCTACTACACCAATTTACAGAAATCCGTATAATTGTACCGATTGGTAGGCATCTGTGCTGATATTGTGGAATATGTCAACGATTGCAAAGAACAGGTCGCTAACACGCATATAAATTCTTTTTTCATTCTGTATATTTAGTTACATCTCGTCTATTTAATGAGTTGCACGACTCCGCGGCGTCAGGCAGGAGGGAAAGCGACTACCTGAGTCCCGAGTCTCTGGGGAGGAAACGCATTTATCGCTTAAACAACTGGTTTTCGATTATACCGGTTTTTTCATCTCTAATTTAACCGGACAGTTAAAACTGCTCAGAATAATCGATATCTGAAGTAACCGATTTTCGTTTTTTTTATTTCTATTATTCTGAGCAATAAACATACATCGAAAAAAGATTTAAAAATGCTAAAATTCCCTCAGTCTTTTGTACTATGTGTTCCAAGATATGTAGAACCAGTGCATCAAAATAAAATAGGTAACTAAAAGAAAGCTTAAGCCTTTCCACTGTTCGTTACTTTTATCGAAAAGTAATGAGGGGTTGAATACTACAAAAAATTCAGCAGTATTCTCCTAATGCGTCTAATTTTTTAAATCTGTGCTAAGAAATCGTGTTATAACAGAAGATTGTACGGTCACTGTTTTGGAATTACGAACATTCAGTGCTAATGGATGAAAACTAAGGCTGGAGACTATATTTCGTTTTAAATTTTCCATTTCCAATGGCTACAAGCTATGTAGACACAGCCGGAAGATCACTTATTTTCTGTTTTTATTAAAAATTACGAATTATTTGTTAAGTTTTTTAATTATTACTGTTGCTGTAAATTCTTTTCTCTTATTATTTCAGAGAAGTGAATAAGTAATAATCATCTGTCTAAAATTTGTAGCGGAATGAAAAATCCGTTTTAGTAAAATATATATCTTTAATTTTTAATAGGAATCCAAATGCAACTGATTTTCTATTCACAAAACCAAAAATGTTCTTTCAGAATATTCAAATGAACAACTTAGTAGACAAAATGTTGATTTTACAGGACAAATGACTAGTTAACATTTCAATAATTAATTAATCAATCCACTGGTCAATTTTTATTTTGTCCAATCTGTTCATAAATACTCATTCTATGAAGTGTTGATATGTAAGTTGACTTCATCAATATCATTCAAAGATGATACTAACTTATTACCAAACTCACTTTTTTAAAAAAAAGTTATATTTGAAAACGAAACATTTTAGCACCATTGCTATGGCAAATTGATGTGTCAGTTTTACACTTGGTTATCAGTATTAAATAAAAATATCTGTTATGACGCGCGGGATTAGCCGAGCGGCCTAAGGCGCCGCAGTCATGGACTGTGCGGCTGGTCCCGGCGGAGGTTCGAGTCCTCCCTCCGGCGTGTGTGTGTGTTTGTCCTTAGGTTAATTTAGGTTAAGTAGTGTGTAAGTTTAGGGACTGATGACCTTAGCAGTTAAGTCCCATAAGATTTCACACACATTTGAACATTTTGAAAAATATCTGTTATTCCTGAGACCCAATAAATACCGAAAAATACCGATTGTCCAGAATTAAAATATGGGTATCGGTTTTAACCGGTCGGTTTTTCCCATCCATAGGGTAATGGCGAATTCTTAAGGAAAAGCCGATACAAGTAAGGGGGCATTGGCTCGACCGTGTCCCTCAGTCGATCCAACCGGGATAGATTATCAAAACGACCGAAAGGTTGGTAAGGTTGAGTCAGCGTCTTGCAACAGGACCAAAACGAGATGAAAAATAAATAAATATCTTATTACAGGGCTGCCACGGCAGTAAAGCCGTACGGCCGCTGCACGCAGCGACCAGCAGGCGGGAATCCTCTAGGAGCCGGAAAGCTCAAGGACTCTGGGACAGCCACGGCTGACGACATGTTAGCGTTCGTCGAGCGTAGCTGGTACTGTGAAAGGTCCATTATCACAAAGCATAATAGGTAGTTTAGGCCAATAATTCCGGGGGGTGGGGAGGGGGAGGAGGAGAAGAGTTGAGTTGCCAGTCACATAGCCAGGCGATTTTTTGTCTTCTGACTGGTTTGATGCGGCCAGGTGGTAGTCGTGAGAAAAAGAGTGCGGAGTTGATTGTGAAGACCGGAGTACAAGTGCAGCGCAGCGTACGTCGCCATTCCATGTCGATCTACAGCTACATCTGCACTCCGCAAACCACTGTGAAGCGCTCGACAGGCGGTTCTTCCCTTTGTACCAGATATTACGAACTCTTCCCGTTCCATTCACGTGTGGAGTGTGAGAAGATTCGGTTGAACCCCTCTGCGGGCGCTGTAACTACTCTAATATTGTCAAGTGTCTGCTAGTTCAGTTTCTTCACCATATCTGTAACACTTGTCCAATTGTCAAACAAACCATTGATCGATCATTCGTGCTGCCCTTCTCTGGAAACGTTGAGTATTCCCAGTGCTGGTTTAGCCACGTAGCAAGATTTAGAAAATTCTTGGGTCCTGCGCATTACAAGCCCCGCACCTGGGCGTAAAAAAAAGGAAGGTATGAATGATACTCTAGATACTGTCCAACAGAAGAATGGCGGTGTCCAAATCTACAAAGAGTTATAACAGTTTCAACTCGCTTCTAAAAGTGTTCGTCGGCCACACCTTACGTTGGCGAACGTACCCGCGAAACTTACAAGGGAATTCCCCAATGTTGTACGAGCTAGTCATAACAACCCATTCAATTAGTTAAGGGTTCTGATTACCAGTAAGAAAGTAATAAATGGGTACCGTATTTACTTTTGTAAAGTTACTGTTACAGTCGTTCATTCCTTCTCCTGTCTATTTACTATCCCTGCAATACTTCTGATACGAACCGTACAGAGTGACTATTCCTTTCTTGGTGAGTGCTGTACAAAGTGTTAGTGGTTTCGCGGTTCCTTCGTTTGTCAGGTGTCGTCGTCTCTTGGCTGGTCGCTATTGACTAAAAGGATACAATCATACGATTTAACAACATTAGAAGATATTAAGAGGGAGAAATAAAATTTTATCTAGTGATTGCGAAATTTGCCTACAGGGAAACGAGAAGCACTGAAGGATAAGCTAAGCTTATGTTTTTCTTTATATACGCTTCCCAGTTACGAAAGAAACAAGTAGGTTCTCTGCGCAAAATACGTAACAGTATAGGTATCAATTATCGATATTTGATCGGATGGTAAAAAGTTATTGCTATAATTCATTTACTTCCGCATACAAAAAGATTTATTTGCCACGGAGACACCAGGGGTGGGACTGACATTTTGAAACAACTCACACACTGGTGTAGGGTTTGGTGCCAGGTTTCACACCATGCAGTCACCCAACCTGATGGGCCCTCGTTTTGAGAATGTGACGAAAGTTATCTCTCGTTAGACTCTAATGATTAAACTATTCAAAATAAGACGAGTTTGTCCAACAGCTCTAGGTTCCTAAGCTACGGATCGTGTGTTCGATACTTACTGAATGGCAATTAAAAAAAAATCTTTATCGAAAGGATTGTGTCCTTATTTTTGTACGTTTAATTTGGCTTTAAATAAAATGCTTGTCTTAAATTTATTATCATTGAATATATTATTTCAATCATTGTATTAACTTCACAATTTTGCACAAATTCAGTGACATGAATTTGTATTTAAAATGTGATTGCGGTAAGGTAGAGTTTGTATTTTCTCACAGTTTGAAAATAATTTACCTTTTAAATGTTTGTATGATGATAACCATTTCAAGTGATGTACACACAATTTAGGGATCAAGTAATGTGCTGCTTTATCTTATATCCTAAACTTTGAGGCCTAAAGGAAACAAAGTGCGTCTTCTTAACATTTGCTAGGGACTCCGCTGGCTTAATACGACACTGAGAATCCCTGTTAGTGCTATTTGGTACATGTCCCACACAGCTGAACAATATTCTAGAGCGGGTTGCGCAGCGCGAGTGATTTGTAAGCAATCCCTTTTGTAGACGGATAAACCCTAGTATTCTACCAATAAAATGAGGTCTGTCATGTGCTTCTCCTACGACTGAGTCCCTGCAAAATTTCCACTTTATAACCTCACCAGTTGTTATACCTAGTTATTTGTACGAAGTGACCTATTCCAGTTGTGACTCGCTGATACTGTAATTAATGTATACCACGATTTTTCGTTCTATGATGTGCACAGCTTTGCATTTCTGAACATTTAAAGGAAGTTGCCAATCTTTGCACCACTTTGAAATCCTATCGAGAACCGACTGAATATTTGTGCAGCTTTTTCCAGACAGTACTTCATACAGAACACTGCAGTTTCAGCGAGAAGTCAGAGGTTACTATCAACATGGTCTGCAGGGTTACTGATATACAACGTGAACAGGAAAGGTCCCAACACACTTCCCTGGGACACACTAGAAGTTAATTCAACATTTGTCGAGGACTATCAATCTAACAGAACTGCTGCGGCCTCCGTACCAAGAAACCCATAATCCACTTAAAAATTACGCCATAGTTTCGATAACAAGTGTGGTACTGAGTGAAATGCTTTCCGGAAATCAAGAATTACTGCATCTATCTAACTACCTTGATCTATGGCTTTCGGGATGTCATGCGAGAAAAGTGCAAGTTGGATTTTATACGATCGATGATTTCGGAATCCATGCTGATTGGCATGGAGGTGGTCATTCTGTTCGAGATACCTCATTACATTTGAGTTCAGAATATGTTATAATATTTTGAAGCAAATGGATGTCATGGACATTGGATAGTAGTTCTGTGGCTCACTTCTGCTGCCTGACTTGTGTTGCCTGTGCTTTCTTTCAGCTACGGAGCACAGTTTCCTGTTCGAACGCTCTGCAGTAGATTATAGTTAAAGAGAGGCTAATTCAGCCGCAAATAGAATCTGATACGGATTTTATTGGACCCTGGGGCTTTGTTAGAGTTTAGCGATTTCAGTAGTTTCGTCAATGCAGCTGACACTAATATCTACAGCATTCATCTTCGAAGTGATGCGAGAATTAAACTGGGGCGATACTTCCGAGTTTTCCTTTGTGAAGGAACATTTGAAAACTGAGTTCAGCATTTCTGCTTTTGCTTTGCTATCCTCGATATTTCAGTCTCTGTCTCGTCAGTGAGTGTCTGGATACAAACTACGTTAAACAGTTTTTACATATGAGCAGAATTTCTTTGGGTCTTGTAACAGATCTTTCCATACTATTCTGCTACGGTTGAAGGTTTCATCGATTGCCTTGTTGATAGCCAACTGCTTTCATTCAGCATCGCGCCATGTGTAACCCAATGTTTTGATTTACAACTGTTACGAAATAGTCTTAGTTTGTTTACAGTGCTTGTACTGGCCATGGATGGTCCCTCCTATCGTGACCTGTTGTACTAGGGACATACGTGTGAAGTGCATTGTCAACTATGAACAACATTAAAGTGAATATGTAAAAAATTTTAAACTTGCATTTTGTATTTAAGGGTAAAAGTGTTCTGTCAAATTTAGACACTGCAATGCTTTCGTATGTGTGGTCCTCTGATCTTTGAACCAACTTAGAAGGGAGAACCGATAGAGGTACTCAAGGTACCCTCCACCACACACCGTCAGGTGGCTTGCGGAGTATGGATGTAGATGAAGAACTGCAATTTGAAGTGGATTCCGAACCACAATGCAATTTAGCGTTTTTCACATTAGTAAATGGTTCAAATGGCTCTGAGCACTATGGGACTTAACAGCTGTGGTCATCAGTCCCCTAGAACTTAGAACTACTTAAACCTAACTAACCTAAGGACATCACACACATCCATGCCCGAGGCAGGATTCGAACCTGCGACCGTAGCGGTCACGCGGTTCCAGACTGAAGCGCCTAGAACCGCACGGCAACACCGGCCGGCTTTTCACATTAGTAGATGACTGCAATAGATGTAGGTAGCGATAAACGAGAGAAAAATCGACTGGTGACTCAACCGTGGGTCCTTGAATTTACAGTCCGGTATTTAATTACTTTTTTTTACTACATTTCATTCAATAAAATAATACAATTTACACAATTGCTTCACAGCAACAGGAATGAACTAATTTAATAATCTTTGCACGCTGTAAAGCATTTACACTCCAATCTTCAATACAAACGTTTTGAAACAAATGTAGGACAATTCTTGAAAGTTAGCATGCAACGCCTTTAAATCCATATGGAAGTTTCAGCGTCCCATATAAAAGACAGACTGCTCTGTTATTCTAGTGCAGGACTTGAGATAATTCTTTTTTGAATTGCTGTTGAGCCATCGAGCTATAATGCGTTTATAAACTTAAATAATTGGCAACCAAAATTGATTTCACAGGTCAGATACATCAGGAGCGTTCATCCAGCACAACGTTATGTGCTCTTCTCTGGGTGGCGTTAACTGTCTCGGTTGTGCCTTTGGCACACTAGGCCATCGCTGTAATCCAAATTAATGTGAGACTCGTCAACAACGACGGTTTATGGTCAATATGGATGCCACCGACGGTTTTCTGTTGTGCCTAACCTAGGTTGGTAGGGCGCTTTCGAGTCTGGGCTGACCTGCGAAAAGGAGCACGTTTATGCTGTATATTGTGCAGCAGACATCACAATACTGAGGGGGGGAGGGAGGAGGGGGGGGGACAATGGCACTCGAAGTTAACTTTTTACTGCCGCTCATATCAGCACTAAAGCGCAAATTCGCGATATGGCTACCATATTTCCGAAAGCCTACAATTCCCATCGTCCAGTCTTCGTAACTTGGTCAAGTGGCATTCTCTTTGGTTTCGTCTCGGCACAATCACACAATCATCTTTCAAATTTATCAGCTTTTTTTCATCTCAGTTGCATGTTTATTTTTGCTGTAGGACTAGTTTCGAACAGAGTTGATCATCTTCAGATACATGTAACTGCATACGAAACTCTTAGTGTTCATTTGAAACTAGATTTCACAATATTCTAATGGTTAATTACATGTGGCCACGACGGGTTGCTTACGCAACTACACAACGTCTGAAGACGATCAGCACCGTTCGAAACTAGTAACACTAAAAAAAATAAACGTGCAACTTAGGCGGGAAAATAATCGATAAAATTTAAATATCAGAACATTTGCTGTATGTCTCGCGACGAATACGTCGGCAGAGCATGGTGCTACAACTTTCGTGAGTAGTAGTTCAACCTCGCTCTTCTCCCCGCAAAGTAAATCCCTCTAGCTGCAGGGAGGTAAGGTAAACATTTCTTCCATCATCCTCAAAATTGACCTGAAAGTTAATACCACAAGCAAAAGACTGTGCTTGTACAGTATGTCCCAGGAGGGTTGGTCATTATTCAGCAATACGACAGGAATGATCATTCGAAGCAAAAAAGTCTGGTTTGAGAACTATGTGCGCAACTTCATCTTCGATACTGAGAAACTAATCTCTTCTACTGCAAACTCTTTGCTTTCCATATTTTTGGAGGAGGTAATGTGGACCAAAACAAGAAAAAACTATCTAGTAAAAAATTGGCTTCAAAATGCATAGCTTAAGAGCTATGGAGCATTTGTTCGTTGGACAATAGAGAAAATGAACAAGTGCCCATAGCTCTTAAAGTATGCATTTTAGAGCCCATGTTTACTGCTCTTTTTCGCTTCGAACGATCGTTCGTGTCATATCCCCGTATACTGACCCTTTCTCTTAGAACAACAGGTGTATATTCATATGTTCCATTACCTTATGGCTTCGCGACCGTGCAAGGTTGCCAAAAATAAGAAATAAAAATGATTAAAAAGTTGCAACTCTTACAGAATATTTTCGATGTTATGAAATGTAGCGACCATACGCAAAACGTTTCGTTTAGACAGAGCTTATGACCTTACTCGAATGTGAAAGCTGAAACTGTATCTCAACGCTGCCCTCTTTGCCCTTGATCCAAAAAGAACTTGCAAATATTTACGTGGCTATGGAGATAAACACAAGCAAATGGAAGCTTATGTGCCTAGTGCGTACAACGCCGAAATAAGCGAAGGTCATAGAAAGAGACAATCTTTCTGAACAACAGAACGTGCTGACCAGCGAAATGAGAAGCAGCTGTGACAATGAAATGTTTGGGCGAAGCACAAAGTCTGCGTTTTATGTCACTCGCATTACAAGCTTATGCTACAGGTGCAAGATCAAAGTAACACGGGAGACTCATGCCACTGTTCCTGCGTTTATCGTTCCATATTTCTCGTTCTGTTACTATGAATAAAGTTAAACGAATTGTGCACCACGAAGTTGTTTATTTTACGATCCATGTCATTTGATAACAACGTTTCGTTACTTTTCTGCGTAGTGAATAGAGTGCATATCGAAGGTGACTGGTGTGGTCGTCCAGCTTCTTCGCTGAAGTTTTCTAAGACTCCTGGTAGCTCCTGCTTTCCACTAATTAATAACCGATACAACAAGAAGTAGCCGCTTGGATGTAACAAATGGTTCTTGTAGCATATGTAGAACATACAGATTAACTTTCATACATTAGCATGTAGCTCCTCTCATTTCTCAATCAAATAAAAGGCCAACTCCGGGGATGATTATTAATTACCATCAGAAAAATATATACCGGTATTATGCCAAATTCATAAGAATAGGACAGGTACCCCGTCGGTCTAAAAATCTCCGAGACTGATTTTATTCCTGGCATATGAGCGACGTCAATGCACGAACTGCGGTGGCAGGTTGGACTAACAACTGTAAACTTCATGTGCTTTGTGAGGATGCAGTGTTAAGTAGCGGACGTGCGGCCGTAACGTGTAAACGTCCTTGTGTCACAGATCACAATGGAGCAACACCTCTAAATCAACTGTTCAAGGCAGTCTCCAGAATGTTTTGAATAAGGGAAAAGTTTGTGCAAAGATTGTCCCGCACACTTTGACTCCCGAGCAACCACAACGAAGCGTGGAGGCCTGCCACGACTTAACTGGAAAGCAAGGCGCGAAAAGTCTTTCCTGGAAAAAAAATCATCACAGATGACATTTGGTGCTATCAATATACACCTATCACAAAACGACGAAGTGCAGAAATTCACAAGAAGGGGGAACGCTTAGAAGACATTTTTGACATTCAAAACAACATCCCAAAAAAGGAATTCTGTGACAGTCTCGCAAGGTTGTATGAACGTCCTGTGCCTTGCATGTGAAGAGCACCAGAAGCATTAAAACACCATCTACACTTCTCTCTTTTTCATTAGGCCTAATCCAATATCGAAACTTTTTGGATTGTCGGGGCAAAAAAATGTTGCGAATGTGTTTGTGCAAACTAATCGCTACGCTTCCGTTACACGCATCTAGTAATCGGAATCGAAAAGCCACCTGTGACTGTAGGCTGGAAAGTTACCCTTTAATTTCCTTTCGTTCGACGGGGAAAAAAATCATAAGTAACTACGTTTCGCCTCTAAGGAAGCAATATTACTAGTTTACTAGAAGGGTCAAAGTACAGAACGTAATTCAGCCAACATTTCTGTAACAGCAATTTTGGCCATCTTTAATACGAGAAGAGTAGCTGAAACTAAGCGTCTTTGAAGATCGTTGCCGGCCGAAGTGGCCAATCGGTTCTAGGTGCTTCAGTCTGGAACCGCGCGACCGCTACGGTCGCAGGTTCGAATCCAGAAAAAAAATTCTTCACTTGCGCTACAAAGTTTAGCTTGTGTGTATAAACAGTCCATATGTTATACACTATTCACGTTACGAATGTCTAAAATGGTAAGGAAAATTTGGAGAAAATGTGTAATACGAGAGCAATGTTAAGTTAAAATTGCCCCCTGAACATAGAATTTATACAACCTTTTTTTTTATCGAAAAAGCTAAAATTGCTCCCTGAACATAAAATTTATACTTTTTTAACCGAAATAGCTATGATGTCTTCAAAGCAAAAACATCTTGAGTTAAGCCGAACGAATTCCCATTCATTGTACACAATTTGCGGGTGGTGTTGCCTTAATAGCTAAAAATGAAAAACATTATATGCAAAATATACTATGGAAACTAGCAAAAATTATGAAAAGGTCGGACCTTATATGAATAACAAACATAACGTTAGTAAGCAAATCTTAGATGAACGAACTTCTGACACCACGACTGAAAGAAATAAAGCAGTAAAGACTGATCGGTTTTTTATTCAGGCACCTTAAATACAGAAGAGAACAGATGATGCAGGAAGTAGAAGAGAAAAAGTATTGTAGCAGCAAAACGCGCTTTCATTAAAGGAAGGGAACTATTAGTGAACAAATCGTTTACTAGAGGAAGTAAAAAAAGAACAGTTCTTAAGACGTTCATCTGGAATGCGCTGCTGTAAGGCTGTGAAGGCTACACACTGCTAAGGCTGCGCGAAGAGCGCTTGCAAGATATGGAAATGTGAGTTTGGACGGGGGGCTAACGAGGACCATCAGGACAAAGAGAAACCAATGCAGATGTTTCGAAAGAAATCAGTTACAAAAGAAATCTTATACTGATTACTGAAAAAGCAGTAAATTAAACGTTTTGGTCATTTCTTTACACGTCAGTTTTCAGTAGATGGACTGGATGGAAAAAAGTTGGGAAAAGGAAACAAGAGAAGTACCATGCAAGAAAGTAGCGGATCTTTTGGAGGTAACACGATTTAAAATATTATCAAGAAATGAAGAAGAATGAATAAAGTAGAAAGGAGCGGTTGCACAGACATGTCACATCCTTTAGCAGTTGGATGATGACCATCACATAAGGCAAACTCCGAGTATTTCGACGCATATGTTGTATATTAGGAGATGAGACGCTGTAAGTAGTTTTGTTATTTAGGCAGCGAAATAACCGACGGCGCCAGAGCTAAAAGGAATATAAAATTCAGACTGGCAAAAGTAATGGTTCAAATGGCTCTGAGCACTATGGGACTCAACTGCTGTGGTTATCAGTCCCCTAGAACTTAGAACTACGTAAACCTAACTAACCTAATGACATCACACACATCCATGCCCTAGGCAGGATTCGAACCTGCGACCGTAGCAGTCCCATGGTTCCGGACTGCGCGCCTAGAACCGCGAGACCACCGCGGCCGGCGGCAAAAGTAAGAAAAACTTCTCAGAAAAAGAGAAATTTACGAACACTGGTCATAAACTTAACTATAAGGAAGTCTTTGCTGAAAGCATTTCTTTGGAGTGTAGCCTCAAGTGGAAGTGAAGTGGGCGATAAACAGTGCAGACAAGATGAGAATAGGCGCTCTGGAAATGTGGTGCTACAGAAGAATGGGAATGTGCAAGATTAGATTGACAGATCTGAATAAGTAATGGAGAGGTACTGAATTTTACCGAAAAAAGAGGACGAATCGAGAGGCCTCACGCAATGGTTGTTGGTAATAAAGGGAAATGGGTGGGATAAAAATTGTGGAGTGATACCAAGACTTGACCGAACGTTTAGGCTTTACGTTGTTTACGTAAGTGATCTCAGCTATTGTCTCGACTGTTATAAAGATCCCTCAAGTTTGTTACAACTAACAGCTTTGTCAAGACATGGAATCGATTACTCATGCTTGACAATGGCATAATACCGAAATTTCAGTAGCAGAATAGAAGTCTTGTACAATACTGCGTGGAAAACGAGCACTAAAAAATTACTCCGTATTTCGGTTATACGATAACACACAGCAATTTTAAAAGCTATCGATTCAAATATTACCTAGGGATTACAACTGCGAACAACTTACACTGCCCGGTGTGGGTTTCTTACTAGATAGGGTTGACGGACGAGAACGAAAAAGTTCGCTTTTTAGTGACGCGAAATAGGGAAGAATGTGACAAGGATAAGTGAGATGGGATAGTCATCATTGAAACAAATACATTTTTCGTCGCAGCGCTTCTTTTCACGAAATTTCAATCAGCAACGTTCTCCTCTTCTTGACTCCCATCCACGCAGGGCGAAATGGTCATCACAATAAAACAAGAGAAATCAAGAGCTCGGACGGAAAGCTTAAGAGTTCCTTTATCGCGAGTGCAATTCGAGAAGGGAACGATCGTGGTGTGAGGGTGGTTACACGAGCTCCCTGCTAAGCACTTACGTATGAATCACAGAGCAGTCACGACGATGATTTCATACAGGCTGCGTGGGCCTACAAGAAGTTACGGATTCGAATGGATTTAGTTTTGTATTTGTGGAGCTATGGGGGGAAAAGAGCTCCTACAAGATAGGCTAGCTTTGAAAGCTGCATCCGACCAGTTTCTGCACTGGTGACTACAACATACACTAGACCTAACATCTTTTTGAATGCAGAAAATGAGGACTTTTCTAAATTTTGAGAATGAAAGATGGAGATACGTCCCAAATTTTGGAATTAAAAACCGAACACTTTATTCAACAGCCACACAACGACTCTTAATTACACAATATACATTAACAATTGAAAAGCGATAAAATGAGCGCAATTTACCACGACAAATACTTTTCACTCAATAATTCGTAGGAACCCTTTCTGTATTAGTTCATGAATGTAGTGACCCAGGAAAGAAAGTAAAAAATTCATAGCCCTCATAAAAACACGGTCTGCTATAGGTTTTTCCAAACACATCCAGAATACGACAGTAGCAATATTCACACAGAGAACCACTGACTGTTCACTATTCTTGACCCGTGAACTTTGACTGGGTCAGGGAGCGGAGGTAGAAGTACGCCGGGTGAGTAATGGTAAGAGAGAACGCTTCTGCTATCGTGCTTAGTGCTATCATCTACTGTGGCAGAAATGACACGTGTAAATAACAAGGATCCTGAACGCTTATTAAAGAGACGTTCATATTCAGAAGCGGTGCGTATTTGTAGCAATGAATACTATATTAAATTATGCTTGTTGTAACAATTAGACCAGTCAGGTTGATAGTATGTAGACACGTAACGAACATAACAATGGAGGCTGGGGCCATAAAGTTGCGTGCGGACTTTAACGGTCGCTTATTACATCATTCAGATTTGCCAGCGTTGGACGCCACGCTGAAAATTTGTCGCATGATTTATTTCTGAACTCAAGACGAATCAAAATTCAGGACTTTTTAACAACTTTTTTAAAAAATTCTTCCGGACGCAGATGTCGGGGCCCAAACAAAGGACATGCCCAGAAAAGGACGTATGCTAGCCCTAACACACACACACACACACACACACACAAGGTGATGTTTAGAGGTGGACATGTAAGTTTCCGTGTCCATATGTGTATAACAATGCAGAAGAAAATGGTTTACCGTAGCTGCAAGAGGAGAGAATGCGAATCCAGAGTCAGTTCCTGACGCAACAATGGAGCGCAGCGCTGTAGCACGGAAGCTGGTAGGGCAGGCGTTGTGTGACGTAGCCGAACCGTGAGCAGTGGGCAGCGTGCAGGTCGCAGCCGGAGCGCACGGCACGCCAGCTGGAGCCGGACTGACGCAGTGACGCGGCTGCAGCTGGCAGACGGCGGCCCAGCAGGCCTGCCACCATTCTCCGCCCCCGTGACCTCCGCGCTGCCTGCTGGCAGCTGGCGTTTCGTTATCGCGTTCCCCGTACTTGATTACCGGCCGTGGCTGCTGACGTAACCCGGCCGCCACGTTTCCACAAACGCGCGCCGATCGCTGCCCGCCGGCTGTCGGCAACCGGCCGCTTTTTCCTCCACTGCGAACTCGCCGCGAATTTGCTCCAGGGCGGCCGTGCGCGCTGGTCGCATGGCCAGAAAGAGGGCTATCGCCGAACGGGTTTCTGGAGCAAGGTCTCGCTTTAACACGCCACGCCAGGCGATAGTAGCATTTTAGCGTAATGACAACTCGCGGCCCACGACAGTAATTGCCGGAACAACCTGCTATCCAGTGCTCCGCGAGTGAAATTTTCAAAATTAACAATTCGCAAACTGGCGAGGTAAACCGTAAATGTAACACCATAAGGGCGCATAATATGAAAAGGAGTAGTTGTTGAGTAGCAAGTAGGAGAGAAGTAATTTTTCTTTTACTAAAACTCTTACGTACATCTGTACTTTGCAAACCACCTTGCGGTATAAGTCTGAGGATACTACTGGTACCGTAATCAATTCCCCATTTTCCTGTTCCCTTCGCGATTTGTATGTCGTAAGATCGACTGTCCGTAAACCTCTGGCTGAGCTCTAATTATTCTGATTTTCTCAGCACGCTCATTTCGCAAAAGACGTGTTTGGGAGGAAGTGATTATGTTGCCCGATTCTTCTCGGAACGCACGCTCTCGGAATTTCAACAGGAAACCTCTCCGTGATACCGAAGTTTTTCTTATCCGCCACTGGAGTTCGTGGGGAGTCCCGGCAACGCTCAAGCTAGCGATGGCGGTTATCGCTGAAATAACAAGTTTTCGGTTATACCAGTTTTTCTCCATTTCCAGTTTAACCTGACTGTTCAAACCAATCAAAATAACCGGTTTCTCAGTTAACTGATTTTCGGTTTCTGTTAGTATTATTTGAAACAAACATTGAAAAATTGAAAGACTCCACAGACTTTTGCATTATATGTTTGAAGATATGTACAATCAAAAATTCAGGTAGAACAGGTAAACAAATGGAAACTTCGTCCGTCCACTGTTCGATGTTTTGCTCGAAAAGTAATGAGGGGCTGAATTCTATGAGGGACATTCAATAAGTAGTGCAACACTTACTCTACTGGCCATTGAAATTGCTACCCCACGAAGATGACGTGCTACAGACGCGAAATTTAACCGATAGGAAGAAGATGCTGTGATATGCAAATGATTAGCTTTTCAGACCATTCACACAAGGTTGGCGCCGGTGACGACACCTACAACGTGCTGACAAGAGGAAAGTTTCCAACCGATTTCTCATACACAAACAGCAGTTGACCGGCGTTGCCTGGTGAAACGTTCTTGTGATGCCTCGTGTAAGGAGGAGAAATGCGTACCATTACGTTTCCGACTTTGATAAAGGTCGGATTGTAGACTATCGCGATTGCGGTTTATCGTACTGCGTCACTGCTGCTCGTGTTGGTCGAGATTCAATGACTGTTAGCAGAATTTGGAATCGGTGGGTTCAGGAGGGTAATACGGAACGCCGTGCTGCATCCCAACGGCCTCGTATCACTAGCAGTCGAGATGACAGGTATCTTATCCGCATGGCTGTAACGGATCGTGCAGCCACGTCTCGATCCCTGAGTCGACAGATGGGGACGTTTGCAAGACAACAACCATCTGCACGAACAGTTCGACGACGTCTGCAGCAGCGTGGACTATCAGCTCGGAGACCATGGCTGCGGTTATCCTTGACGCTGCATCACGGACAGGAGCGTCTGCGATGGTGTACTCAACGACGAACCTGGGTGCACGAATGGCAAAACGTCGTTTTTTCGGATGAATCCAGGTTCTTTTTACAGCATCATGATGGTCGCATCCGTGTTTGGCGACATCGCGGTGAACGCACATTGGAAGCGTGTATTCGTCATCGCCATACTGGTGTATCACCCGGCGTGATGGTATGGGGTGCCATTGGTTACACGTCTCGGTCACCTCTTGTTCGCATTGACGGCACTTTGAACAGTGGACGTTACATTTCAGATGTGTTACGACCCGTGGCTATACCCTTCATTCCATCCCTGCGAAACCCTACATTTCAGAAGGATAATGCACGACCGCATGTTGCAGGTCCTGTACGGGCCTTTCTGGGTACAGAAAACGTTCGACTGCTGCTCTGGCCAGCACATTCTCCAGATCTCTCACAAATTGCAAACGTCTGGTCAATGGTGGACGAGCAACTGGCTTGTCACAATACGCCAGTCACTACTCTTGATGGCCGGCCGAAGTGGCCGTGAGGTTAAAGGCGCTGCAGTCTGGAACCGCAAGACCGCTACGGTCGCAGGTTCGAATCCTGCCTCGGGCATGGATGTTTGTGATGTCCTTATGTTTAACTAGTTCTAAGTTCTAGGGGACTAATGACCTCAGCAGTTGAGTCCCATAGTGCTCAGAGCCATTTGAACCACTACTCTTGATGAACTGTGGTATCGTGTTAAAGCTGCATGGGCAGCTGTACCTGAACACGCCATCAAAGCTGTGTTTAACTCAATGCCCAGGCGTATCAAGGCCGTTATTACGGCCAGAGGTGGTTGTTCTGTGTACTGATTTCTCAGGATTTATGCACGCAAACTGCGTGAAAATGTAATCACACGTCAGTTCTAGTATAATATATTTGTCCAATGAATACCCGTTTATCATCTGCATTTCTTCTTGGTGTAGCAATTTTAATGGCCAGTAGTGTATTTCTCCGTAATCAGTTCGGTTTTATTCAGAATTCCCCACTTCTTTGGCTACAAAACCTTATTTTTCAAAATAGTCTCCGTCCAATGCGACGGCCTTACGCCACCTTATTGGAAGGGCGTGGAAGGAGTGGTAATACAAGCGTGTTACCACTCTGCTGGTCGTCGTCGGAGTCAACGTTTTTCTGTATCAATAACCTCCCCATCATTCACGTGCTGCTTTCCGCGGAATGATCGTTCATTGGGCCAGAAAGATGGTTCTTCGTTGCTCTTTCTGTTTAGCGACGAGACACCCAGCAGGCACTCATCTTTGAGTAGCCCAACTGGTGGACGAGAGTCCACCAACAGTTGTGCCGCTCGGCGTTTGTGATCCGCCATAAAAAAAAAAAAAAAAAAAAAATGTTCAAATGTGTGTGAAATGTTATGGAACTTAACTGCTAACGTCATCAGTCCCTAAGCTTACACACTACTTAACCTAAATTATCCTAAGGACAAACACACACACACACACACACATGCCCGAGGGAGAACCATCATCATCACCTAGATTGAGAGTGCCCCCGCACGTTCCAAACACCGCACGAGTCACAGGTGTGTTCGGCCGGCCGGCAGGTGGGCGATCAGAAAGTGTGCGTGACCTTATAGCGCGGATGACAGACGCCTCGCCCAACCACTCAACGTGCTTTTGTTCACTGCCAGGTTTCCGTAGACATCCTCCAAGCGTCTTTTTTGAATATCTGCGATGCACTGATTTTCCGCCAAAAGAAACAATGACAGCATTCTGCTTGGAAAGCACCTCCATTACAGATGCATTTCGTAAGTCTACGTAAAGCGCCGCCACTAATCGGAACTTCATGAAATTATAGCGATTGAAGCGGGAATGTTACACGATGTCCCACAACAAATTCCGCATTATATATGCGAAGCTGGCCGAGAAAGAAATGTGTGGCCTTACTTATTGAACGCGTCTTGTGTGTGGCCATTCCACTTTACATCGCTCCAGTACTCCACAATATAACCCTGTTTCTTTAACAACATGATTTCTTAAGCATTTTTCTTTAATAAGAACGATTTTGCATTCACATGTGGTGCATTTTCCTGTGGTTTCTGTAAGAAAAATTTGCTCCTTATTAAGGCTGTCTATACATACGAAAATTAAACCTCCCAGCCGCGTTCGGCTTCCCCCGTCGGAGGTTCGGTCCTTCCTCGGGCATGTGTGTGTGTGTGTGTGTGTGTGTGTGTGTGTGTGTGTGTGTGTGTGTGTGTGTGTGTGTGTGTGTTGTCCTTAGCGTTAATTTAATTAGTGTGTAAGCCTAGGGACCGTTGACCTCAGTAGTTTGGTACCACAAATTTCCAAATTTCCAGCCGCGTTTTTCTGTCTGTTTCGGCCAATTTTGGGTACTAATGTAGCGATTTTTGTATGGTTTTAGCTAATAGATAAAATGAGTCACGAGGAAGGTTTGTGTGTATTTTTTATTGTTTATAGTAATGATGAATGTGTAAATTAGGCGTTGTTGTCTGTTCCATATTTAATTGGCGTTTGGAGTGACACCTCGTGACAACGATGATAGCTACGAACTGGTCAGTTAGGGAGTAAGCGATATCTGGCGGGAAAAGCAGTATAGTAACAGTCGCCAGAGAGCAACGAACCTTGACCGACATCAATACTTATCATAAATTTAAGTCCCACAGTCCGGTTTCCTGACCGTATGCGTAGGCTTATTCAGAAACTACTGTGGGGATTTTGATAGAGTTTCACTAATAAACAGTCAAAATCACTAGGAAGAATTGGGTAGATGACGAGTTACTATAAACTAGTCGTCTAACAACAGATACTTTGTGCTACATTGCAAAGCTGGGTGGGTCTCTGGTTTAAGTTTAGTAATATTTGTGTTCAATTGTTAATTATTAAATGTTCTTTAACAGTTCCAGTCACTTTTTATGCCAAAAATTGCAGTCCCAGCTGTAGTAGATTTTTAATGGCATGTATGTTTTGCTCAGTGTTCGCACCCAGCACTTTTCTTTCTTGTCACTAATTTCCATTTACTCGCTATCTTCGTATACTTCCGATTTGTTTAGCTGGGTAAACATTTAACTTAATTTCTCTTGTCATACATTTTATGTTATACATTGGGCTGGCTTCTTCTTTTTTATTGTCATCTGATTAAATATACAAATAACTCTTTGATACTGCGCTTGCAACTCGTTTCATGTCACAAACTGCACTGTTCTCGCTTTCAGTCTTACGTATGATAAAAACTGTACCGACTACTAACAATTTCGGTAACCTATTTTACTAAATAGTTAAAATTACCCTCTCCCTAGTGACAGGTTGCGTATCTAACGACTTTCAGGCGCAACAAATTTCATATAATTGCTTATCAATTTAAACGCTGTCTAATGTTCTCTTTATCTTACGTTATAGGTGTAACACAATAAGTAATACAATTAGAAACCGTGTATTCGTCTTCAGGCCGTGTTACTCATGACGCGCAAATTATATTCCAGACTATATTTAGCAGGCATTTGAGAATGAGAAACTTAAGGCTTTCCGCTAAACGTAACATATTGCTTCAAACCTCTTAGAAACTTTTACGCGCTGACACTCCCGCACAACATAATGAAAGGAAAAACGTTTCTCTTCACCACATTTTCGTTGTTCATGAAATAAAACTTCAGCGTACGCCATGACGTTTTAATTTCTTTCTTCTTTACTGCTAACCCTATTCGCAATGCATGTTTCAGACAGTATCCACATATACCACTGAATTTATGTGCAAAATGATATAACTGTACGACACACATATAAGGAGATATGACACCATATACACTGAGATGCGTGAAAAACCAGCTTTTGTTAAAACGGAGTGCAAATTACTCAGACGATGTTCATCCAATGTTTGGCAATGAGAGCACGTACCGGTAGCGATTTCCAGTAAACTTTAAAGCTGTGTCATGCATGGGAGCTCGGTTCTCTAAGGAATCGGAGGGTGGGTATCTGTGACTATTATGCACTGTTCGACTGTGAAATCATTCCGTGATTTCTTATCTGCTCTTTTAAGTGCTTGACGGCACTCGATGATTGCCTCGTATGAGGTCGAAACGATTCGTGTTTTTTAATGAAGCTGTCCGCTCCGCCCCCGGTAGCTGAGTGATGCCGGCACGGTAGCTCAGCGTGTTCGGTCAGAGGGTTAGCTGCCCTCTGTAATAAAAATAAACTGAGTTAATGGATAAACGACGAACTGAAACGGATGTCTTACGACGTCCGCTCCGAGCAGATGCAACGAACAAAATCGAAAGTGGTCAGCGTGACAGAATGTCAATCCTAAGGGCCCAGGTTCGATTCCCGGCTGGGTCAGAGATTTTCTGCGCTCAGGGACTGGGTATTGTGTTGTCCTAATCATCATCATTTCATCCCCATCGATGCGCAAGTCGCCGAAGTGGCGTCAAATCGAAAGACTTCCCCCGGCGAACGGTCTACCCGACGGGAGGCCCTAGCCATACGACATTTTATTTATAAAGCTGTCATAACTGGAACTGCTCTTTTTGACACCATTCATGTATAGTTGTGGAATTCTGCTTGCCAAGGAGAAACAAACCACCGGTAGTCTATTTGTCAACTTCCGTTTGCTATTTCACAGGTAATGTTGTGGTTGGTGTTAAGTTCCTATGGGGCCAAACTGCGGGTCATCGGTCCCTAGGCTTGCACAGTACTTAATCTAACTACACACACACACACACACACACACACACACACACACACACACAAGCCAGAGGGAGAACTTGAACCTCCAACGGTGGGAACCCCGCGAACCGTGGTAAGGCGCCAAAGACCGCGCTGCACCAGAAGTAGCTGTTGATGATAAATTTGACGATATCTATAGGAGTCATGCCAGATGGCATTAACATCCATATTCCCACTCTGTAAGGCACATTACGATGTGTTGCTGAAAGCACCTCAGAAATCACTGTAGTTTCTCCTTTTCCTTGTTCCGTACTCTGAATGGTGTGCACGAAAAACGAGTGTCGGTAAGTCAAGCTATGAAATCAAATTCCTTCGATTTTTTCGTTGTGGTCATTTTGCGAGATAATGTACGAGGAGATATTATAACTGTCAGATTATTTTGGAATGGATGCTGTAAGAAACCGTATCACTAACCCAAGTGACTATTCCGGGACACAAGACATCAGTTGCAGGCTGTCGACCTAACTGCTTCCATGGGCAACTGAAACGTGATTTTCAATATTTTGAGTAATTAGAGATCGAATTTAAAATGTTGTCATAATCTGCTCATTAAGAGGTATATTCGTATGTTAAAACTTTAACACAATTATACAGTTAGAAACTGTGTACTTGACACAGCGCGCAAATATCCGGACGTCATTCATCCATTGTTTGAGAATGTGAGCAATTAGCGACATCCAGTAAACTGTACACACACTTTCAAACCTTTACGAAACTTTTCCCCACCGACACCTCCTTAAAATGATGAAAGGTAAAAAAGTGTATCGCCTGCCACATTTTAGCTCTTCCTGCAGTGAAACCTCACCATTAGGCATGGTGTTTTAATTTATTACTTCTTTACTACCAACGCTATTCAGATACTACTTCATAAACATTGAGATGGTTGAAAAACTTGGTTTTGTTTAAAATGGAGCGCAAATTACCCAGACTATACGCATCCAGTGTTTCATAATGAGAACACTTAGCGACTTCCAAGAAACTTTAAGCACAATTTCAAACCATTTCTAAACTTTTTCTCGCTTATATGATTGAAGTCAAATATTTAACACATTAACTAACTTGCAATGAGACATTTGAAGCTGTTTTACACTCGGGAATTCGATTCTTTAAGGAATCGATGGTTTCCTGGTCTTAACACTTAAGTTGTCCTTGACGCGCAGAGCCTCTTCTGTAGCGTCTGGGCCGGCCGCGGTGGTCTCGCGGTTCTAGGCGCGCAGTCCGGAACCGTGCGACTGCTACGGTCGCAGGTTCGAATCCTGCCTCGGGCATGGATGTGTGTGATGTCCTTAGGTTAGTTAGGTTTAAGTAGTTCTAAGTTCTAGGGGACTGATAACCACAGCAGTTGAGTCCCATAGTGCTCAGAGCCATTTTTTTTGTAGCGTCTGGTTGGTTGGTTTCGGGGAAGGAGACCAGACAGCGAGGTCATCGGTCTCATCGGATTAGGGAAGGATGGGGAAGGAATTCGGCCGTGCCCTTTCAGAGGAACCATCCCGGCATTTGCCCGGAGTGATTTAGGGAAATCACTGTAGCGTCTGGCCCGCGAGTTTGTCGAGTAACGCTTGCACGCGTACTAAATGAATCAGTGACAATACGCGCCGCTCATTTTTCTCTCTTTGCTGATTCCTCAACTAATACGGCCTGGCAAGGGTCCCAAACTCAGAAGCAACTCTCAAAGATCGGTGCGACGAGGGTGTCATTTTTTCTTCAGGATTAGTCCAGCGTTCTTCGCTGGCTGAGTTGGTGTCAAGTACAAGTCCAAAGATTGGGGTTGGGGGGTCCAACCCCCAGTCTGTCCAAGGCTTTTTATATCTTATCGCTTCCAGCATGTCTCGCAAGGATTTGCATACCGAAAATTGACAAGTTTTACAGTGACTTGGAGTCCACGTTAAAGAGCAGGCCTCCCTATAAAAGGTTGCGTAGATCAGTTGACCGCTCAGAGGTAGGTGACAGCTTACCACCTCTAAAAAAACTAAGTCTCGTAAAACACTGGGGTGTAGATAGGAACCTTCCAGCTGGGGACAGAACTGTTTTACCTTGGAATTCCTCAGTGAATCTGTCTAACGTCTACATGTCCTACAAGCAATTTTATGTGGAGGTGTTACATAGCTCGCTCCGGAATTACATACATGTAGATTACGACCAAAGTAGGAATTAGTGGACACGACTCGTTACATTTCCTACAACATATTTTCCGTCTAGAAAAAAATCTCATTAGTTGATATATGAGATAAGAAGGAACAGACGCCACCGTGGGTACACTGTCGACTTGTGTTGCTGCTTGAATATTCCATAATTTTTTTTTATTTTTTCTTGAGAGGGGCATCTGGAAAGTACTTACAGCGTGTAGGTGAGTGCGCGCGCACGCACACACACACACACACACACGCATACACACACGCATAAACAGAGAGAGAGAGAGAGAGAGAGAGAGAGAGGAATCGATGAGATGGTTTTCAGCACGTGAGCGATCCTGGGCAGAGCGACAAACGTGGAAACAGCCGGCGTGAACCGCTACTTGTTTATGCGCGCGCCTTATCTAATCGACACTACGTCTGTGTCACCCGTTGTTTGCTCCAGCTGTCGATCCGGGAAGTGTGGACCGCCTGCCCGAGCAGTCCCAGCCTCACCGCAAACTAAAGACGTGGCAGTCACACAAACATCGGCACCCCGTTAAGGCCACGAGACTTAGTAGTATGTCCGGCGACAACGGCATAGTGTTTCAAGATGACAATGCACCACTACAGGCAATGATGAATTTTAGTACCTCCTCAGTGCAGTTACCGTCAGTGTTGTTGAGCCACTGTGTGCCTTTCCAGACACGCTTCTCCCCGACCGCTGTGGGAAATTCGAATTTACTCATATTATTACGAGGGTTGATCAACAAAGAATAAATTTGGGTAACATTGTCCAGAGGAGAAACAGCGATCTGGTGATGCAGCTGGTTTAAAACAACGGTATAGATCGCAACAATATTTTACTAATGACCGGTTTCGACTTCATGTAGGAGTTTACATTGTTGCGTGAGGATCCGAGGAGGTGCCAGCAACAGCCATTTTCTGAAGATGACTTCTGCGCGAAGTCGAAACTAGTCCATAATAAAATAGTATTGCGATCTAGACTATTTTTTTAATCCAGTTGATCAACAAAGACTGATACAGATTTCTTCCTGTAGTTTCCGTGATAGTTTCGAACCTGTGAGATGAATATTTGAAAGAGCGCGTGTTTATGTATAACGTCCATAGGCGGCAGAACTCTCGTATCGATATGTTTGTACTAATGCTCTATTTTGTAGACGCTCTTTGCAAATGGTGCAAATGGCTCTGAGCACTATGGGACTTAACTGCTGTGGTCATCAGTCCCCTAGAACTTAAAACTACTTAAACCTAATTAACCTAAGGACATCACACACATCCATGCCTAAGGCAGGATTCGAACCTGCGACCGTAGCAGTCGCGCGGTTCCACACTGAAGCGCCTAGAACCGCTCTGCCACAAAGGCCGGCTACGCTCTTTGCATTTCGCTTACCAAACAATGGAGGTGACGCGAGATGAACAATACGGCGCCATAAAATTCTGTGTTCGTTTAAACCACACAGCCACTGAAACTTAGAGAAGGCTACAGCAAGCGTACGGCGAAGATGCACTACTTCGTACAACAGTGTCACGGTGATTCAAAGACTTCAGAGAAGGTCGATTCTGAAGGACCTGACAAAGAATGGCCTGCACTATGTGTTCAAAGACTTGCAGAGACGCTGTAAAAAAAAAAAAGTTCAATCAAGTAGGAGGCGAATACTTTGAAAAAGATCATGTAAATGTTGGAATGGAGTAATAAACATCAATGAAGAAAGAAAAAAAGAGGTGTCAGCCCTTGTTGATCAACCATGCCATTTACCGTGTGACGCAGTTGGGAAATTTAAAAGAAAAATATACTTAGTGTTTAAAACATTCCCAATATTTTTACAGATAATAGTACTGCTCAGAAGCTAGGAAATAAGAGCTATGAAGATACACTGCGTGACCAAAGAGAGTAAAAAGGAAGAAAATAGAAGCTGCAAGAGAGGAGAAGGAAACGAAATGCAACTTCAGGGGGAACTTGGTAGTGTGAACCCACTTAGACTACGGCGATGTCCACCGCTGACCTGCGTGGATGCACTGATTCGGTGTCTCATAAAGCGATTGAGTTCTCTCCTGGGCCAAACCGGCCCAGAACTGTTGCATATGGTCCTCGACATCCTGGATACTGTCACTGAGATGGAATTGACGTCCGAGCTCATCCCACACATGTTCTATCGGGGACAGACAGGGGTAGGCAGCAGCGTACCAGATATAATGCGCGCATTTCATCGATCCCGAGTATCCATAATGTGATCCATACACCGGAACAGTATTCAGCTACTGAATAAACCAAGAGCAATACTGACGTTCTCAAAGTCTCTCCGTATGCACTCTATGAAGTTTGCAACTACTTTCCGAAGGTAGATTCTTTGGGTAAGCGAGTTATCCAACATGATTCCCAGACGCTTTGGACTGCTAGTCCTATGTAACTTATTATTTATGAATATTATCCACGGACTGTGGTTCGCGTATTGATTGCTAAAATGGTATGCTGGAACGTCTATCTTCAGCTGGTCTGGTCTGAGGTCACACGTCTTCAGGCCGGACATGGGTGCATGTCTGAATGAACTGACACTGCTGACGATCTACAACCGTCTTAAGAGAGAGAGTCACCGAAATTATACAGTATTTGGGATGGACATCATTAAAACCAAGGCGTTTTTCGTAGTGGAGGAACCTTCTCACGAAATTCCGATCACCAATTTTCTCCTCCGAATGCGAAAATATTTTATTGACACCGGACCTATATACGAAGGGAAAATAAGGGAAATCAGAGCTCGTACAGAAAGATATAGGTGTTCGTTCTTTCTGCGCGCTACACTAGATTGGAACAATATGTTTTGCAGAGTATCCATGCAGATGTAGACGTAGAAACAGACGAATCAGCTGTACAATTTTTATTAAGGACATGAATATTTGTACCGGACTGAGATTCGAACCCAGAACTCCTGCTTAACGGGAGCAGTCGCCTTAACTACCTCGGCTATCTGTGCAAGTATCAATCTCCGTATATCACAGAGTTCACGCCCCTTAGTGCTGGCACACTTTCTGTGATTACTGCACTGGGAGAGAGAATGTTACTATCGTCATTTTGCCTTTGTGTATTGTGTATTGAACCGGGACCTAGAAACGACGGAGAGGCTTCTTCCCGCCGCAGCCCTCAATGGCTCACAACCCCATAACAGGCCACAGCAGCCCCCGCAGCCGCCCCACACGGAACCCGGGGTTATTGTGCGGTTCGGCCCCCAGTAGACCCGCCAGGAACGCCTCATACCAGACGAGTGTCACCCCAAATGTCTGCGTGGTAGAGTAATTATGGTGAACGGGTACGTGGAGACGGTGCTTGTGCAGCAATCGCCGGCATAGTGTAACTGAGGTGGAATAAGGGGAACCAACCCGCATTCGCCGAGGCAGATGGAAAACTGCCTTAAAAACCATCTACAGGCTGATGTCTAATCGTATTCGGAGCTGCGAATACATTTTGTCTGTCTGACGCTATCGTACGTTGAGCCACTATGAGATGTCATTCGCGTGTATAAATTTGCCTGGCAAGCTTCTGGGTGAACAGTGTAGGTGAAAAAACTGAAAACTGGCAGTTATTCTGAATAATGTCCAAAAAGAAGATGATATTTGTGTAGGGAACCGCCTTTCATTAAAAACCTCCTTCTCCGGACTGTGTCGTACGCTGTGGACAGGTCTAGAAGATTACAACACGTTTTTCCTTATCCTCTCAAATCCAATGTGAAACGTCCCCTTTGAACAATTATACATGACTGTCACACTGACACACAATATTTTTATCGCAACGCAATCTGACTTTCAATAATCCCTAACATTAACCTATACCTTTCACAAATCACTTACCTCACAAAAATCTTCGTTACTCGAACTACTGCAATACAGCGAGCGCCACTACTGCCAGCTAAATAAAAGATTCAAACTACGGAAGGCACTAACTACTGATAGGCATAGTTAGCAAATGAAAGATTTTGATGAAGAACAAACAATGTATTTATCTTAATAGTGTTGAAAAATCATAAATATATATAGCAGTTCATGACATCCAGTCTTACAAATTTCAAAACTCCGCCATCTCTCTCCCCACATCCACCACTGCTGGCGGCTCACCTCCAACTGCGCAACGCTACGCGCTGTTCACTGCCAACAGCCGCTGCCCAACACTACAATGGCAGACAACAATGCAAACTAGCCACAGGCTGCACACAGCACAGCCAGTGATTTTCATACAGAGCGCTACGTGGCGTCACCAATAAGAAAACGTAAACAGCCTACTTACATAGCCCCCATGCTCACCACAAAAAATTTTACAAATTGTTATGGGCAGTGGCCAAAAATGATTTGAAGAAATTTTTCATAATTACAATAACAAAGATATCAAATCCACACACTTATTGATACAATGTTGGTCAAAGCTAAAATTTTCTCTCAGTCCATAAAGACAGTCCTGATCATTCATCACAGTAAAATTGCAGTGTTTTTTTTTCTTTCTCAAAGTCTGAGCAATAAAAGAGAATGCACATGGAAGTAGTGGATTTCCATGCAATCTTGAAGAAGTAGTGTTGTCCTTCCAACGGAAAGACAGTGCTGACTCTTGACATGCAGACAGGTAATGCGCCACAACAGAGCAAACCCACAGCAGAGTCATTCGACGTTTTGAAGAATATTGGTAGGTAGGTCATCAAAGAGTAGACCCACTGTAGTCCTGGTAGAGATTACGTTATTGGTGGGCCATCAAAGATGCAGACCCACTGCAGTCCTTGTAGAAATAATTGTATTGGTGAGGCATCGAAGGTGCAGACCCACTTCAGTCCTTGTAGAGACGGCCAGCAGCAATCTGTTGCGACCGTGCAGGTGCACAATCACCATCGAAGAGTCTTGCGGACAATATAGCAAGTCCATAAACCACCACTTGTGCACTCACAAAGTTTTTGGAATTGTCCTTCGAACCAGCAATGCCGTTATCCAGTCCCTTGCTGAATTATTAACACACGTGCAAACACTAACAGTCCCTACTTCTCACATGTTGTCCATATACTATGACCAACAGAAACGTGTGCAGTGAAATGTAACTTACAAGTTACTTAATTTGATGAACTGGTGTCAATTACAATTTTATAACATAAGAATACAATTACAAAGGTACAAAATACATCATTAAAGAACATAACAATACAGATAAATTTGTAGTAGTACAGGCTTTACAAAAGAATAGAAATAAGCAGATACATCAGTGTTACAGCAATTATGACATAAGTGAATATATAACATAAAGAGAATAGTTTTCGAAACATTAATTTCACACATGAGCATTAAAACAAAACAGAATAAATAATGTCTAAACATCTTTACAAAGAAAATAACATATTATTAGAAAAACCCCACAACATAACTCATATCAGCTAAACACATAAAGACAGGAAAAACACAAATATACAAGAGTACACAAACACATAGCAGAATAACACAAGAGGAAAGGGCAGGGTTTGTTTTCAGTGTAGCATTTGGTACTGCAGTCCAACCTAAAACTTCATTCCATAGATCTTTCGTCTTATTTCAACATTTGTTTCCACCAAAAAAATCCTATCCAAGCATGCTTTCTGTATTTATATGTTCACATATTTCTTACCTCATTATTTATTTTCCATTATCTTACCTAATCATTTATTTCCAAGAAAATCCTACCTAAACCTGTTGTCCCTAAACCCTACTTTTTTGCTCATATCCTCTTTCAAAATACTTTTTTGGTCAAACCATTTTCTTATAGCTTCTCAATGTATTTCTTCCAATTCATCACAACTCTTTCTCTCATATAGCCTACCACATCTTAAGCTAACTTAAATCTACTGAGCTCAGATGCTAAACTAAGGGACGAGGCAATGCAGCAGCACAAAACAATTAACACAAACAGCAATGATAAAAAATACAAATGGCAAAGCAAGCAGCATAAATTAGCAATGCAAATGCAATATTACAACTAATATAAGGCAATGCGCAGCAAACAAGAAAAATAAATTCGTAGTAAAACTGGCTTAACAGAGTAATGTAAAGTGAAATTTAGTAGCACTATGCCTGGCAAACAGCAGCAGCAGCAAATGCAATAACTTATATCTAAACATGACATAGCTCAAGCAGAAAAAAATATTACACTAAAAATGGCCATGTCTAATACCTATGTCACATCTTAACACTAGAGTGATGCATCACAAAAACTTACTCTGCAAGAAAGTTACCAAGTCATTAAAAAAATTATTTATGCAATTCCTGTGAAGGGAAATGTCTATTTGTGCTCTCTTTTCTAAGAAAGTATATGAGAAACGTATTCTTTACTGGGTCTCTAGACAGAAAATAGTGATATTAGTACATCTATTAAATTTTGTAATAACCAATGTTGCTGTGCAGCTAGAAACTAGATATGAAACAAAATGAGCAATCTCTCAACTGCAAAGACAATAGATGTAAAATGTTTCTCATCATTTCATTAGGCATTTTAGTAAATATCATAAATTAAGAGCTCCACAGTGTAATCATATGTTTTCAAGTTTGAGCGTGTTGTATTTGCGATGCTTTCGACAAAGAAATGTCAATAGCGAGGATAATGGCCTCTTTTTTTCCCACCTAATGGCTTTCTTTTGCCAGACGACTATCTCTCAGCTGGGCGCCCAAAACGCATTACGTTAAAGTCACTTACCTTTCTTACTGAAATATTTACGACAGCAGCTTCCGCTACAGTGACAGTCTCATATAAAAATATTTTCACAGGTTGAGAATTTGCGTTACAAATGTGTAGAAAATAAAATCCTATAAATATAAGTGTCCAAAAAAATTTCGACAGCATTGTAATACATTCACGCATGTACACACATTTCATAATTCTTAAAGTACGATTCTTGGTTTCCAACATCCTTTTTCACAAGTCAGAGTCCCTAACCACTACTCATTATTCCTTACCTTATTATACATATACATATTCGTCAACACTTCTTCAATATTTCATTATAAGAAATACGTAGCATAATCAAATTCCTCATATACGGTAGCATCATCTTATTGATCATAAACATATCTCAACAGCATAATACACATCGTCATCGTAATAATGTCATAACACCCAAGTCAAATCTCAAAATCGCCGTAGCTTTCTGCAATAATTTCAAAAACCTAAAAAAAATTCTCTGCTCATTTCAATAGTGTCATCTACCTCAAACGTACTTTAAAATCATGCTCCCTTACCAAATACATCATTCAAAGCTCTCATAGTATCACAATGGTTCCGAAAAAATATGAACAGTTCACAAAGTACAGACAAAATACAATTTCATAAGTGTGAAGTTACCCAACTGTGTAACTGCATAAACATGTGTCACTGATGTAGTAAAAAAATGTTTATCTCTCAGTTAAATGATCAGATAGCTGTGTAATTTGTGTGTTAGAGAAATATGGTACCGATGTGTAAAGTTGTATAAGCAAATACCATATTAGCTAGGGCTCCTTGTGCTTGCCAAACACATGGTACACAAAGTAAGCGTATACCCCTCTGAGGATTAAAGTAATTATACCCTCAGGTGTTACAGATTACAGCAATGGAATGAAATGTATCACGGAAAACCTTTGTATCATTGTACTTCAAACATCTTCAAAAATAAATGTTTTAAGTACAAAATTAATCACTCAAATACTTGTACTGTAGCGCTAAACTGTGCGTCTTGTTGTAAGATAATCTCTGTGGAAGTGTCGTAGTTATCGTCCTCCGAAAGCTAAGTTCTGCAGAAGTCAATGTACTTACCTCATGATAAACAACAGTGAAATGCTTTGCGTATAGATATCCTAGTTATTACGCTTATTGCCGTGATGAAGAAAGTACTGTGCTGTAACGTATTGTTGTGCTATGGAAAAGGCTGTCTCCTTGTAGCTATACCACAAAAGTTACTACTCAAACATGTTTTACTTTCCAGAAGAATTCAGAAAAACTGTGCAGTTATAAAACAGATACACCGCAAAAGCAACATTGTAAATGGTCACTCATTAGTAGCGTCGTGATAAAATCGTGTAGCTGTCAAAGAAACCAAATGCTAAGTCATATTTAATCCCACAGAAAGTACTTCAAATAAAGAATGTCATTTCAAATAAACCAAAATGTTGCATGAAAATCTCATTAGCAGTGCCGATATATGTTCTAAGTATGTGAGCCTTATAGTCGTTACGTGATCGTGCAACTAACAAGCAAGAATGTACACACACAGTAACACTGTGTCGTCTGTTCACTATAACAATGCACTCGTAACTACTGTCTAAATATGTATCCTAGGTTCTAGATTGGATAATTAACTTCAAACACTGTTGCATGTTAACAGTTTCTAAGTCTAACAAACCATACTAGTAATGTAAAGTGAAAAATTTTATGGCAAAGACAAAGTTAAAAAGCAGATTATCTCTCAATAAGCGGTTTTATATGTGAAGTGTGGTGAAATCCTTTATTCTTCATAGTACTCAGAGTTTGAACTTGAATGCGGTATACGTCGGTAAAGAATACTGGAATTTTTCTCAAGGTTAGCGTCTATGTTATTTTTCTCTGAGCAAGCCGGCGCACGTGGCTGCCTGGGGTGCGGGTCATTGTCTGTTTCTTTCTTGGCGCGCGTCGTTATTGGGATTAGGAGACCTAACTTCTACAAATTCACCTTGACGAGAAGGCCCTGCCCTGTTTGAAGCTCGCCAGTTCTGTTGGAATTCAGGTCTGTAGTTTTGTCGGTAGTTTACATAGTTCCTTGTTTGTCGGTCATGTGGTGGAGAATTTCTCCCGAAATCGTAACTGCGTGGTGGACCGTTGCATCTGAAGTTATTCTGCCTCCCTTGATAATAATTATTTTGGTTCCCATATTGTCTGATTCTATGGTTGTCTCTGTCACATTCATTACTATGGAAAAGCGATCTTTCTCTGTACCTATTATTCTGCCAACGGTTGTCATACGGATGGTGTCTGTTTTGGTCACGATTTGTGTTGTAAGAATAGCCTTGTCGTGTCCAGTTATTATTTCTTTCATCACGGAATTGCGACGGATGTGACCTGTAATTGTTGTGTTCCTGTTTTCGCGTTCTGCGATTGTCAGTCTCAATTTCTAATTCTTGTAAGAGTCCCTGAAAAGCTTCAATGTCGTCTTTGCAACGTCCTGCCAAAATAATATGTCGTCAATGTTCAGGTAATTTGATTAAGCAAATGTGGATGAGTTCTGAGGGGCTGTGTGGGTTTGACAGGTACTGATTCTTGTGCAACATGTCTTCAAAATATTTCACAAGACTGGAGAATTCAGATTGTTCGAAATTTTTCATCATTATGATGCTATGTTTTACTCGGTATTGTGTAGCTTGAGACCAATATGCTGAGAGGAAGGCATGGTAAAATTCTCCTTCACTGTGGCAATCGTGAATGACCGATCGCATTCTTTCAGCTGGTTCATTCTCTAAGTAGCCACACATAAATTCTAATCTGTGCTCTAATGATCAGTTGGGAGGAAAACAATGAGAGAATTGATGATGAATGTCGTTGCCAGAATTCTTAAATGTTTTGAATTTACGTGTAGTAATGAACAGCTTATAGTCAAAATCATCGTGTCGGCTTGTCGCACATCGCTCACTGTTACTTCGTTTCGGCGGTTCCATCTCAAAATTCGGTGTACCTTTCCAATTTCTCTCATAATTTCCGAAGTGTCCTGTGTTATTATTTTGTGGGTGTTCCGTATTTCTAAGTCCCTCTTCCCGTGTTGGAGCGCGAGTGTCCTCTGAAATATGAAAGTTTTGTATTACCTGTGTCAGCTGATCTTGTACTTCCTGGATTTCTCTTTGGTGTTGCGTATTAATTTGATTCTGATTTTATTTGAATTTCCTAATTTGTTTGCACTCTTCTGTGTCATTAAAGACTACCGGTCTTGTGTCATTCAGATTATCATCTACCTTCGTAGATAAATTATTTAGCTGATCCGAAAGTTCAACTACTTTCTCTGATAATGAACTAATTTCCTCCATGTGTCTTTCTGAACCAATTTTCAGAGTATCTACTGTGTCCTTTAAGTTTTCCTGAGTTTTTGCAAGTTGCGTAACCAAATCGGTAGATGCAACTCAGTCAATTTTAGCTTGCAAGGTGTCGTGATTTTCATAAACAATGGTTTGCAGTTCTTTTATCGCTGCTTCGTGATTCTGTAATGCATTTTCATGCCGCCAAAAAATAGGTTGAAAATGCTCACAAATTTGTGTTTTTACTTCATTACAGACTTTTTGACATTTCGATTCAATGTTATGTAACTCAGTAGTTAAATCTTCATGTCTTTGTTCAAGTGTGGTGTCTAACTTTTGAAGCTTTTGCTGTGTTTGTCTCTGATTTTGTTCCATTGTGTCTAACTGTTGCTGTGTTTGTCTCTGGTGTTGTTCCATTGTGTTTAACTTTTGAAGATTTTGTTCCATTGTTTCTAACTTTTGAAGCTTTTGCTGTGTTTGTCTGATTTTGTTCCATTTGTTGTATTAACTGTAATAACAATGCATTAGTGTCTGGAATCTGTTCCTCTACACTTTTCGGCAGTGCATTTGCACCGGCAACATTCACATTTTGACAAGTGGAAAATGTATCTTGACTCATTTGAGAAAACGGTGAGAACCCAAAACCTGAGTCTACAGTATTTGCAAAATTGTGTTCTGTCATTCCCGATTCCTGAGGCGAGCTGTTGCCGACCGATCGATCGATAATGCTTCCCTGTTCACTACCTGTTTCACTGTCTACACCATTATTTGACGCCCGCTCCATTTCCCTATGCACAGTTACCAAATTACTACTTTGAAAGTCTGTTAATTCATTACACAGTGGTGCTGATAAACTACGCTCGTCGTCACTATTATTTCTCTGTTTACTTTGGAGCCTAGTATTACGTTTTTCACACGCCATTATTGTCACAATATTTCACACGACAACACAGAAAAGCACAATTTGAAGAGCAAAAATAAGAGAACACATTAACATAGCACTGAAAATAATATCTAGTTAATTGCAAGCGCAGCTGCGAAATACTTGGTGCAAATCTACATGCATGCCACAACTGTTTTACTATAAAAGAATGAAAAACTACAACTACAAAGGAAATTCTCTCTACAATTACGCACTAGCAATAAACAATAGCTACACTAATTACACAAACTACAAGAAAAAATCAGAAGATTCCAGTGAGGTATCCTGGCAGGGTCGCCATATGAAACGTCCCCTTTGAACAATTATACATGACTGTCCTTAAACTGACACACAATATTTTTAGCGCAACACAATCTGACTTGCAATAATCCCTAACATTAACCTATACCTTTCACAAATCACTTACCTCACAAAAATCTTCGTTACTCGAACTACTGCAATACAGTGAGCGCCACTACTGCCAGCTAAATAGAAGATACAAACTACGGAAGGCACTAACTACTGATAGGCATAGTTAGCAAATGAAAGATTTTGATAAAGAACAAACAATGTATTTACCTTAATAGTGTTGAAAAATCATAAATATATATAGTAGTTCATGACATCCAGTCTTACAAATTTCAAAACTCCGCCATCACAGCGCAGCCAGTGATTTTCATACAGAGTGCTATGTGGCGTCACCAACAAGAAAACCTAAACAGCCTACTTACAAATGTTAAAAAATATATCGGTTCAACCATTTGTGTATAGTGTAAAATAGTAAGATTGACGCGTTTCGGAAGCCAAGCTTCCATCATCAGAATAATAAACAGTAAAAGAACCTGTTAAAACTCGCTAAAATGGAACATGCACCAGGCACAATAAAATTTGTCAAAAAATTAAACCATCGTGGCTACTTCCCTTGTTGCAGCCGTGTCTTCCAAGGTACATCTCCACATAGTCTTCAAAATATAAAAAACTCTAAAATGGTGTCGCCTATGGTGTTCAATATCTAACCACATGGCTCTCTCCTCTATCGTCGTAAACCGCCCGAGCGTCTTTGTTGATACCACACACCACGTTGCCAAACACGACACTGAAACGCGAGTGAGCTCACGCGCAAGTAAACAAGGAAGTCACAGAGAAGTCTATACAAACAGATAACGTATACATGTTCCAAGGACCTCATGAAATGATGGTATTCTGCCAATTGCTAAAAATGTAGTTACTAAAAGAAACCAGTGAAATGTTTGAAAAAGTTATTTGTATCACCAGTTAGCTATTCATTCAGTGTGTTCTGATTATCCACGCTATGTATCGTAATTTCCAGCTGTTCTAGTAGATCCAGCTTTTTGCCTTTGTCCTGTCTATTTAAAATAACGAGATCCTGATCTATTCCCAACATGGGGTGTCCGGTTTCCCAAGTACGCGTGGCTACAGCTGACTTTTCGAAATTATTAAGCCGGAAAGCATCGCTATGTTCTTTGTAACTTCGTTTACTTGCGCGTGAGCTCACTCACGTTTCAGTGTCGTGTTTGGCTACGTGGTGTGTGGTATCAACGAAGACGCACGGGCTGTTTACGACGATAGAGGTGAGAGCCATGCGGTTAGATGTTGAACACCATAGGCGACACCATTTTAGAGTTTTTTATATTTTGACGACTATGTGGAGATGCACCTTGGAAGACACGGCTGCAACAAGGGAAGTAGCCCCACGATGTTTTAATTTTTTGACAAATTTTATTGTGCCTGGTGCATGTTCCATTTTAGCGAGTTTTAACAGGTTCTTTTACTTTTTATTATTCTGATGATGGAAGCTTGACTTCCGAAACGCGTCAATCTTGGTGTTTTACACTATAAAGAAGTAGTTGAGCCGATATATTTTTTAACATTGACATTCACAACCACGACCTCTCATCCAGTATGGATAAAATCAAAGCTCTCAAAGCCAGTTTCCCAATAGGTAGTTCAGAAGAGGACTAAAATTCGTGAAAGTACAGTTTTTACACCCATCAACGAGAAGATGTCCTGCGTGGCATGAGTGTTATCAAGTGGTTGTTGCCCAAGCATGAAATTACGATTGATTCGCAGTGTAACGCTCGGCTTGTCCGTTGTTACAGTCAGGGCTACCCGACGGCGTCCTCGTCATCCCGGCTGAAGCGGAACTGACGTGTTCGGTGCGGACCCTTGACAGGCCAACACGACTTGGAAGATGGAGTGCCCCCTGCGTGTGGCGGTGGTGACGTGTCCCCCTAACTGCCCCCCTCACGACCAGTACAAGGTCTGGCCGTATCGCACTCACGTGTCAGGCCTGCTGTCTACTAAGTGCGTAAGGGCGATAGGCGCTATCTCTACAATGCGGCACACGTCTGCAATCAAATACTCGTGCGCGTATTTTGGAGAACACTATATCACTCCACTTGACAGTCATCGCATACTTTTAATCTTCTCCTGGTTGGATCCTGCCTGCAGAAAACTATACAGGATCTTAAAAGACAATTATATTCTCCACCTCGGCTATATTACTGTTATCGCCATTTATGTCACGCTATCACCTGATTTCGGCCATGTGCTATTTTCAGATGCTTATCCATTATACGTATGTCCTTCATTTAAATATACAGGCTGAATCACCTAAAACTTGCACCACAAATATTGCAGAAATGGGCCGAGCGGTTCTAGGCGCTGCAGTCTGGAACAGCCCGACCGCTACGGTCGCAGGTTCGAATCCTGCCTCGGGCATGGATGTGTGTGATGTCCTTAGGTTAGTTAGGTTTAAGTAGTTCTAAGTTCTAGGGGACTGATGACCTCAGATGCTAAGTCCCATAGTGCTCAGAGCCATTTGAACCATTTGCAGAAATGGAAAGTGTTATTGATGTGCGGTTTCTGCATAATGGATTAGTAGTCATGGGCTCATATTGTTAGCCAATAAGGAGACTGTAATAATATCTTTTATGCAGACGTACTTTTTACAATGGATAATGCTTATTGACATTAACAAAATAAAAGTACGATAAATTAGAATGTCAGCGGTGTTTGTTGCAGGATTGGTTCAAATGGCTCTGAGCACTATGGGACTTAACTTCTGAGGTCATCAGTCCCCTAGAACTTAGAACTACTTAAACCTAACTAACCTAAGGACAACACACACATCCATGCCCGAGGCAGGATTCGAACCTGCGACCGTAGCGGTTGCGCGGTTCCAGACTGTAGCGCCTAGAACCGCTCAGCCACTCCGGCCGGCGAGGGTAGAATGCTCCAAATTTTTAGGTCTACATACTGACGACAACTGGAAGTGGAAGAAGCATGTTACTGAGCTTCGCAAACAGTTAAGTTTGCATAGCCGGCCGCTGTGGCCGAGCGGTTTTAGGCGCCTCAGTCCGGAACCGCGCTGCTGCTACGGTCGCAGGTTCTAGTCCTGCCTCCGGCATGGATGTGTGTGATGTTCTTAGGTTAGTTAGGTCTAATTAGTTCTAACTCTAGGGGACTGATGACCTCAAATGTTAAGTCCCATAGTGCTTAGAGCCATTTGAACCATTTTGTTTTGCATATTTCCACTCAATAATGTCTTACTGATTAATTTTATGGGGTAATTCACCAATAAGAAAAGAAGTATTGATTACACAAAAGCGAGCAGTAAAAATAATATGTGGTGACCAACAATGGGCGTCATACAGGTACATCCTTCAAGGAGCTAGGCATTTTAACTACGCCGTCACAAACATAATGAAATTCTTCATAAATAATCCATCACAATATGAGAAGAAGAGTGAAGTCCATTGCTACAACGATAGAGTGAAAAATGCCCTTACCACTCTTTATTACATCTGTCAGTGAGTCTGAAAGAAGTTCAACATGCAGCAACAAAAATGTTTGATCATTTGTTTAATAGCATAGAATGTATGACAGTGGCAAAATAAACTTTAAATCTAACCTAATATCATTTCTCCTGGACAACTCCTTGTGTTCCATGGACCAATTTCTATTTAAAAACTGGCAGCCAGTAAAAAAAACTGTCTTTTTTAAGTAAAATAGACTAAAAAAAATAATGTGTCCATTAACGTTAACACTAACCGTGCATACATATACTGTAAACTGACTCGTTCCACATTATTTCGTTAAGGGGAGCCGGAGGCGGTCAAATCCAACAAATTACGATTTTTTTTGCTACCGAAAATTAATTGGAACATTCCTCTTTAATGTAAAGTTTGAATTATTGTTCTACTCGCCCTAGAAGTGGAGTTATTACCATTTTCCCCCACGCCTGCAGAGGAAATGGGCGGCCGCTGAATGCACCCTCTCGTGACTTCCTGGCGAACTGCTTGGGATTTTCTCGGCCTGTTACGCATACAGCGAGTGTGCAAGGGTTGGCTACATTGTTTTCTGTGACAAATATTACCCGTATTCCCTTACAGCTTACACCTATTTTCCTCAGAATTTCGAACATCTTGCTCCATTTAATATTGTCGTACACTTTTGTTCTGGTTACGATGCCACGTTCTACATCTACATCTACATCTACATTCATACTCCGCAAGCCACCCAACGGTGTGTGGCGGAGGGCACTTTACGTGCCACTGTCATTACCTCCCTTTCCTGTTCCAGTCGCGTATGGTTCGCGGGAAGAACGACTGTCTGAAAGCCTCCGTGCGTGCTCTAATCTCTCTAATTTTACATTCGTGATCTCCTCGGGAGGTATAAGTAGGGGGAAGCAATATACTCGATACCTCATCCAGAAACGCACCCTCTCGAAACCTGGCGAGCAAGCTACACCGCGATGCAGAGCGCCTCTCTTCCAGAGTCTGCCACTTGAGTTTGCTAAACATCTCCGTAACGCTATCACGGTTACCAAATAACCCTGTGACGAAACGCGCAGCTCTTCTTTGGATCTTCTCTATCTCCTCCGTCAACCCGATCTGGTACGGATCCCACACTGATGAGCAATACTCAAGTATAGGTCGAACGAGTGTTTTGTAAGCCACCTCCTTTGTTGATGGACTACATTTTCTAAGCACTCTCCCAATGAATCTCAACCTGGCACCCGCCTTACCAACAATTAATTTTATATGATCATTCCACTTCAAATCGTTCCGCACGCATACTCCCAGATATTTTACAGAAGTAACTGCTACCAGTGTTTGTTCCGCTATCATATAATCATACAATAAAGGATCCTTCTTTCTATGTATTCGCAATACATTACATTTGTCTATGTTAAGGGACAGTTGCCACTCCCTGCACCAAGTGCCTATCCGCTGCAGATCTTCCTGCATTTCGCTACAATTTTCTAATGCTGCAACTTCTCTGTATACTACAGCATCATCCGCGAAAAGCCGCATGGAACTTCCGACACTATCTACTAGGTCATTTATATATATTGTGAAAAGCAGTGGTCCCATAACACTCCCCTGTGGCACGCCAGAGGTTACTTTAACGTCTGTAGATGTCTCTCCATTGATAACAACATGCTGTGTTCTGTTTGCTAAAAACTCTTCAATCCAGCCACACAGCTGGTCTGATATTCCGTAGGCTCTTACTTTGTTTATCAGGCGACAGTGCGGAACTGTATCGAACGCCTTCCGGAAGTCAAGAAAAATAGCATCTACCTGGGAGCCTGTATCTAATATTTTCTGGGTCTCATGAACAAATAACGCGAGTTGGGTCTCACACGATCGCTGTTTCCGGAATCCATGTTGATTCCTACATAGTAGATTCTGGGTTTCCAAAAACGACATGATACTCGAGCAAAAAACATGTTCTAAAATTCTACAACAGATCGACGTCAGAGATATAGGTCTATAGTTTTGCGCATCTGCTCGACGACCCTTCTTGAAGACTGGGACTACCTGTGCTCTTTTCCAATCATTTGGAACCCTCCGTTCCTCTAGAGACTTGCGGTACACGGCTGTTAGAAGCGGGGCAAGTTCTTTCGCGTACTCCGTGTAGAATCGAATTGGTATCCCGTCAGGTCCAGTGGACTTTCCTCTGTTGAGTGATTTCAGTTGCTTTTCTATTCCTTGGACACTTATTTCGATGTCAGCCATTTTTTCGTTTGTGCGAGGATTTAGAGAAGGAACTGCAGTGCGGTCTTCCTCTGTGAAACAGCTTTGGAAAAAGGTGTTTAGTATTTCAGCTTTACGCGTGTCGTCCTCTGTTTCAATGCCATCATCATCCCGGAGTGTCTGGATATGCTGTTTCGAGCCACTTACTGATTTAACGTAAGACCAGAACTTCCTAGGATTTTCTGTCAAGTCTGTACATAGAATTTTACTTTCGAATTCACTGAACGCTTCTCGCATAGCCCTCCTTACGCTAACTTTGACATCGCTTAGCTTCTGTTTGTCTGAGAGGTTTTGGCTGCGTTTAAACTTGGAGTGAAGCTCTCTTTGCTTTCGCAGTAGTTTCCTAACTTTGTTGTTGTACCACGGTGGGTTATTCCCGTCCCTCACAGTTTTACTCGGCACGTACCTGTCTAAAACGCATTTTACGATTGCCTTGAACTTTTTCCATAAACACTCAACATTTTCAGTGTCGGAACAGAAATTTTCGTTTTGATCTGTTAGGTAGTCTGAAATCAGCCTTCTATTACTCTTGCTAAACAGATAAACCTTCCTCCCTTTTTTTATATTCCTATTAACTTCCATATTCAGGGATGCTACAACGGCCTTATGATCACTGATTCCCTGTTCTGCACTTACGGAGTCGAAAAGTTCGGGTCTATTTGTTATCAGTAGGTCCAAGATGTTATCTCCACGAGTCGGTTCTCTGTTTAATTGCTCGAGGTAATTTTCGGATAGTGCACTCAGTATAATGTCACTCGATGCTCTGTCCCTACCACCTGTCCTAAACATCTGAGTGTCCCAGTCTATATCTGGTAAATTGAAATCTCCACCTAAGACTATAACATGCTGAGGAAATTTATGTGAAATGTATTCCAAGTTTTCTCTCAGTTGTTCTGCCACTAACGCTGCTGAGTCGGGAGGTCGGTAAAAGGAGCCAATTATTAACCCAGCTCGGTTGATGAGTGTAACCTCCACCCATAATAATTCACAGGAACTATCCACTTCTACTTCACTACAGGTTAAACTACTACTAACAGCGACGAACACTCCACCACCGGTTGCATGCAATCTATCCTTCCTAAACACCGTCTGTACCTTTGTAAAAATTTCGGCAGAATTTATCTCTGGCTTAAGCCAGCTCTCTGTACCTATAACGATTTCAGCTTCGGTGCTTTCTATCAGCGCTTGAAGTTCCGGTACTTTACCAACGCAGCTTCGACAGTTTTAGTAACCGTGTATATAAGAAGAGGAAGAACGTAAGGAAAAGAAAATTAACACTAATACCAAGTTGTGATACTACAATGAATAAGAGCGCCGAACATCATCTCTTTGCTGTTTACCGTTTCGAATTAGTTCAGTGTTGCGCCTGTTGTTGGTAGTTTTATACTTCTTGTGTAAAGCGGGTAATATGCAGTATGTACAAGAATCAGGAGGGAACAATAAAACCAATTTTTCATGACTTAGCACAGCCAGAATTGTTACACAAATGTCTACACGGAAAGACGCAGAATCCTAATGAGAGCGTAAACAATTTGATTTGGAAAGTGATTCCTAAAAGGGTGTTTTTAAGCATAAAAACACTGCACTTTGGCATTTATGATGCAATAGCAACCTACAACCAAGGGAACAGTGTGAAGTGTGAAGTTCTGAAGGCATTAGGATTTACAGCTGGGGAGAACACTGTACGAGCACTAAGAAATATTGACAGAGAGAGGATAAGAGGAGCAGAAAGAAGAGAAAGGCATATGAAGTATGATGGAACAACAGGCCAGAAAAGAAGACAGAAGAGGAAGCTATTGGAGGATGAAGAAGAAGACCCTGATAATCCATCCTATAGTGCAGGAATGTATTGAGAAACTTTGATAGCCATTTCCCGTAAATTAGAATTTTTCGAATATAAGGAACATTTTCTCAAAATCCACTCAAGCTAGAGAGATGAAATTTTTATACAGCACTCCTAGTGGTCAAACTTACATTGTAACACAGCCATTTGGCAATATGTTCAGTAGTTTCATTTCAGTTTAATTATAAAGCAATTATTTGTAAAAAAAATTGGGTCATTAATAAAAAAAAATAATTGGAAGGAAACTAGAAAAGATACTCCAAAATCCCTCTGTCATAACTGCAATACTAAACCACTCTATATGTAAAAAAAATTCAAATTTTTCTATTTGGTAGTTTATTCATAAATGTTCCTCAAACTTAGTGATTTTAACATGGGCAGCATAGGCATCTCCGGCTCCCCTTAAAAGAATAGTTTAAGTCATCTATGGAACATGTAACTAGCACGCTCACTCTCTCTCTCTCTCTCTCTCTCTCTCTCCTCTCTCTCTCTCACACACACACACACACACACACACACACACACGCACGCACGCACGCACACACACACGCACGCACTTGTTGACGCTTACTTCATTTCACATAGCAAGTTATTATGTAGCAGCGTGTAGTGACCGCGCGCTTTGAGGCGTCATGTCACGGAGTGCGCGGCCCCTCCCGCCGGAGGTTCGAGTCCTTCCTCGGACATATCTGTGTGTGTGTGTGTGTGTGTGTGTGTGTGTGTGTGTGTGTGTGTGTGTGTGTGTGTGTGTGTGTGTGGTTCTTAGCGTAAGTGGTAGTGTGTAAGTCTAGGGACCGATGACCTCAGCAGTCAGCAGTTTGGTTCAAAAAATGGCTCTGAGCACTATGGGACTTAACATCTGAGGTCATCGGTCCCCTAGACTTAGAGCTACTGAAACAAAACTAACCCAAGGACATTACACACATCCATGCCCGAGGCAGGATCCGAACCTGCGACCGTTGCAACAGCGCGGTCCCAGACTGAAGCGCCTAGAACCGCTCGGTCACAGCGGCCGGCGCAGTTTGGTCCTTTAGGAATTCACACACACATTTTTTATTATGTAATGAAAGTTAATACTTTAAAAACCATTTCGAAACACCGAAATTTATTAATCTTTCGCAACCTTATGGAGTTTATAAGCCATCGTACACACAAGGGCGACAAGCTAGAAAGTCTTTAATTCAAACGCAGTGTCGGTCCGATGTTCTTGTAAGCACTTGTTTCGTTGACTAAGCGACAGTGCGGAATTTGTCGCATGCTTCCAGAAGTCAAGGAACACATCAACCTGGACGTAGCTAGCTACTGTCTTCTGGGCCTCGAGGACGAACAGGCAGACCGCTGCTTTCCGAATCTGATTCCCATATAGATTTTCAATCCGCAAAAAAGACCATAATACGCGAGCAAAAACGTGTTCCATTATTCTACAACAGACTGACGGACGGAATATAGGTCTATAGTTGTGTGCACCTGTCCGAAGATCATTCTTGAAAACGGGAATGACCGCCTTTTTCCAGCTGCTTGGTATACTTCGTCGCACCATCGACTTACGTTAAACTACTGGCAGAAGTGCAGCATAATCTACATAGGACGATGCAAATATCCGGCCGGGCCCGATCGCTTTACCTCTGTTGAGAGATTTCAGTAGATTTTCTAATCCGTTATCACTTATCTTAATATTGGCCATTTCCGCATGCGCGCGATGTTGAAAAGAAACATAATATGTTCTCCTCAGAGGAACAGCACTTGTTGTGTCTGTCAGTACTGCAGTGTATTCCAGGAACTGGTGTTGACAGCTAACGTTGCGCAAAATGTTGTTCTCGAAAGGAGATTAAGCAGTACACACGTCAGCGAAATAACGGTATCTACGGGAATGAAGTAGGCCGCCAAAAAATTTCCAGGTTATAAAAGTAACGACGCCGTCGATCTCAAGTGGCAGTCACTTGCGGCTGGGAAAATTCCGCTATCGCTGTCACACTCGTTTTAGGTCTTTCTACGACATCTGATTGCACTCAGCAGTAGTTCAGGTTACGGCGCTGGTTTCTAAAGGGGACCTTCCGCACAGCTGCAGTCTTAGCTACCGACTACCTTCGGCTGAACAGGGAGCGGGGGAATTTCAGCCCGCGTCCATAGTATGGGGACGTCGCTTCGTCGAATCCCACATATACATTATCTAATCAAAAGTATACGGAGACCCCTATGAAATGCAGAATTAACCACTAGATGTCACGAGAGGGGGACGATTCGTTATAACAGTAGAATGTAAATGTCGTGGGACTAGGACCTCCCGTCGTGTAGACCGTTCGCCGGGTGCAAGTCTTTCGATTTGACGCCACTTCGGCGACTTGCGCCTCGATGGGAATGAAGTGATGATTAGGACAACACAACACCCAGTCCCTGAGCGGAGAAAATCTCCGATCCAGCCACAAACCGAACCCGGGCCCTTGGGATTGACAGTCTGTCGCGCTGACCACTCAGCTACGGGGGACGGACATTATAAGAGTAAGAGGAGAGTTCAAAATGGCTCTGAGCACTATGGGACTTAACATCTGAGGACATCAGACCCCTAGAACTTAGAACTACTTAAGCCTAACTAACATAAGGACATCACACACATCTATGCCCGAGGCAGGATTCGAACCTGCGACCGTAGCGGTCACGCGGTTCCAGACTGAAGCGCCTAGAACCGCACGGCCACACCGGCCGGCTAAGAGGAGAGTACTGTGGTGTCAGTAAAGCAGTAACAGCAGAGTGGATCGGTCAGTAGAGGTCAGGGACTTCAAACGTGGACTAGTCATTCGATGTCACCTGAGCAACAAATCCATGAGAGACATTTCAACCTTTCTGAAAGTGCTCGAGTCGACTTTTGACCATGTTATCGTGAAGTGGAGACCAGATGACAGAACCACAGCTAAACCAAGAGCATATAATGACGCACAGGGACCGTCGAACGTTGTGAAGGGTGCCTGTAACAATATTCAGCGGAAGGAATTCTCGTGGATTCCAACGTGCTACAAACGGTCCAACTAGGACAACGATCGTACTTAGGGAGTCAACGAGATGTAGCGTCCGTAGATGATTGAAAGAAATGTATAAGGTGTCCCAAAAACACCGACGACGTTTAGGCACAGGTCCTTACATTGAAACAAGAAAAAAAATCTAGTAAACGTTGGCTCCAAAATGCCTACCTTAAGAGCTATGAGCACTTGTTTATCTTCGCTGCTGTCAAACTCATCTCTTCTACTGAACAAGTGCCGGCCTATGTGGCCGAGCGGTTCTAGGTGCTTCAGTCTGGAACCGCGCGACCGCTGCGGTCGCAGATTCGAATCCTGCCTCGGAGATGGATGTGTGTTATGTCCTTAGGTTAGTTAGGCTTAAGTAGTTCTAAGTTCTAGGGGACTGATGGCCTCAGATGTTAAGTCCCATAGTGCTCAGAGCCATTTGATTTGAACTGAACAAGTGCTCATAGCTGTTAAGCAATGCATTTTAGAGCTCATGATTGTTTTGGTATAAGTAACCTGTCCCTAAGGCTTGTCGGTGTCTTTTTTTTTTTTGGAGGGGGGGGGGGGGGGTCACCGCGTATATGTAATGAAATTCACAAGGTGTTGTAAATATTTTAGACAAGAGAAATGTAATAACAATTATGAACATTTGTTACTTAGTTATTTATGACGATCAGCGAGGAAAGAAACCGTTTACCTTGTACTTCTCTCGTTTCGTCGCTAGATAAATCGGACGTCAGCACAATAAAATACACTCACGATCAGAAAAAAACAGAACACCATGAACGATAATAGGAAGGACTTTCATACTCACAGGACATGTACATTAGTACGATCTGCAGAAAGTATTAGCATTTGAACCACATTGGCCCGCGGGTTCAAGGTCAACATGGATATCGCGCTGAAAGAACACGTACCGATAAAATGAGCCTGCGGTTCTCGTTGTCGCTATAAACTGAAAGTAATGGATCAGTGTGACTTGAGCAGAAGTGAAGGATGCCTTTCAAGCGTAAACGCAAACCGTAAGGTCTAGTCCGTGAGTTTGGAAGAGGGTGCATTATTTGCATGTGAGAATATGATGCATATATCCTGGAAATTGCTGCTCGTGTGGGACGAAGTATTTCGGCAGTGCAACGAATGTGTGCAGAAAAGTTCACGGAAGGCCATGGAACCGACAAGATGGGTCAGGTTGCACCACCCAGACCACCCACAGAGCAGATCGACACCTCATCCGAATGGCACTGCAGGACAAAGATGCGTTTTCCTCGGCTCTGGCGCAGCAGTGGAAGAGAGCAATCCATCGTACAGTATCAGGGGTGACAGTCCGTCGCCGTTTGTTACGACATGGGTTACGTGCGCATTGTCCACTTCTCTGTCTACCTTTGACGAATGTGTAGAAACACGTTAGACGCCAGTGGTGTATGGAAGACGTCACTGAGTACAGGAATGGCATCAGATAGCGTTAACGGACGAATCCAGATTCTGTTTGTTCGAAAATGATGGCCGCCTTTTGGTTCGCCGCAGACAGGGGACCGGTACACCAGTGACTGCATTCGCGCATGACATACAGCACCAACTCAAGGCCTTATGGCGCGGGGTGCTATAGTATACAGCTACAAATCGCGGTTCGTGCGTGTGTGGGGCTATGTGACCAGTGTCACGTAGTCGTGAATGACATCCTGCGGCCCGTAGCCATACCTTTTCGGCACAATACTGCAGACGCCATTTTTCAGCAAGACAACGCGCGATCACATGTTGCTGCACGAACACGTGCCTTCTTGGTGTCACAGGACGTCAACCTTTTCCCCTGGCGCGCTAGACCACCGGACTTGTAACCAATCAAAAATGTATGGCATGTGATGAAACGACGGGAGCAGTGCTGTCACCCACTGCCAACCCCACACATGAACTTTGGAACCAGGTGAATGTAGCATTGATGGCTATACCACACGAAGCCATTCGCGCCTTAGACGCATCGATGCCATCACGCAAGGAACACGTTATCATGCCCCATGTGTCTTTGTGTTTAGTAGACAATAGGACACATTACACAGAGGTGACTGAAATGCTAATCATTTCTGCAGAACATACTAATATACATGTACTCTGAATATGAACATCCTGTCCATAGTCGTTCAAGGTGTTCTGTTGTTTTTGAACATGAGTGTACTTGCACTCCGTGTTAACAAAGAGCAGCAAATATGGAGTACTATTGGCTGAAGGTACAATAACGGAAATAATGAGTGCTCGAAGGTTAGTTGCCCTAAATATTTATATTCAATAGATTTTTCTCCATGAGATGAAAGTTTATCAGTCGCGACACCTGAGCGCATATGTACATGTCCAAATACAACTATCTGCTACTGAAATTACGATATGTGTGGAATAACTATCAGAACAGTAGCACTTGCATCCTAAACCATGCTTGAGGTGCTGTAGAGAGAGACGTCTCTGGATACTGGATGACTGAAAACAAGTGATTTGGAGTGATGAAACGCGCTGTAGCCTGTGGCAATCCGATGGAAGGGTTTGGGTTTAGCGAATGCCTGAGGAACGTTACCTAGCAGCGTGTGTATTGCCAGCAGCGAAGTGCAGAGGAGGGGTATTATGGTATGAGGATGTTTTTCGCACTTAGGAGTAGTACCCATATTACCTGCCAGGTTAGCTGAGAGCGCTAACGCGCTGCTTCCTGGACTCGGGTAGGCGCGCCGGCCACGGATCGAATCCGCCCGGCGGATTAACAATGAAGGCCGCTGTGCCAGCCAGCCAGAATGTGATTTTTAGGCGGTTTTCCACATCCCACTAGGTGAATACCGGGCTGGTCCCCACGTCCCGCCTCAGTTACACGCCTCACAGACATTTGAAACACGTTCGCACTATTTCACACTTTACACTAGACGCAGACAGCTGGGGGTACACTGATTCCATCCCAGGGGGTATGGGGTGGCGGCAGGAAGGGCATCCAGCCACCCCTCCCAATTAACCTTGCCAAATCCAATTGCACGCCGACCCCGAGAACTGCGGGACAAAGGCGTAAGCAAAAGAAGAAGAAGATGTGGTCCTCTTATTGCGCATAAGAAAACGCTAAATGCAGGATGACACTTACAGCATTTTACAGCAGGTCCAGCATTAGATGACCAGATACTTTTGATCAAATAGTGTAGGGTGAGTATATATGTCACTTTTGATACTTTTTGATGCTTTAGAGATATTGATATTACATTTTCACTATGGCATCACAAAATAGCGAACCAGAGAGATTCATATTTCTATATGTTGCTTTAGACGTTTTCGATACTCTTCCATGTGGCTTCTCTCAGAAATTTTCATTTATATGCTTTCCTCTTCATAGTCTATAACTTTCTTATATTTGTCGCCTCATCATTATCATAAAATTTGTGTGAATGTGTAATGTCTGTTCCTTCAGACATGTCTGAAAAAACAAACACCACGCTTTCATATAGTTGATTCGTCTCGATGGACTCTAAAAATTAGTGACCATGGAGGAGATGGACGGGGCTGCGGACAGGTGGCGCCAGGTGGAAGTGTGGGTAAAAATGGTTCAAATGGCTCTGAGCACTATGGGACTCAACTGCTGAGGTCATTAGTCCCCTAGAACTTAGAACTAGTTAAACCTAACTAACCTAAGGACATCACAAACATCCATGCCCGAGGCAGGATTCGAACCTGCGACCGTAGCGGTCTTGCGGTTCCAGACTGCAGCGCCTTTAACCGCACGGCCACTTCGGCCGGCGAAGTGTGGGTAAGCCATGGATCACACCGAGATAGTCCGCGCATTGTGCATGGTTGGCGCAGTGGTTAACACAACTGCATAGTAAGCAGGAGGTTCCAGTTCGAGTCCCGCTCTGGCACTCATTTTCACTCGTCGCAATTGATACCGCAAAAAATCCAGTTGCAGCTGATGTTATTAGTTTCTTACCTTTCCTTTGTCCTCCCTCTACCTTCAATTACATAATGAGCTTTGTGCCGTCATTTTACTTGATTGTGGTGTTCGACGTTCCTCCACCTGTGGCGGAGCAGCGCCCAAACTAGAAGCTTAATTAGCTACACTCCGGTCAAATGCTTGCTCCCGCCTTTTACTCCCGCCGGGCATCGAGTTATTCGTCGCCTGCTACGGTAGCACCGGAGCTAATCGTTGCTTCGAGCTACCCACATATTAACCGATTCTGTGTGACTAGCTCCACTGTGTGCTATTTGGGACGGGCCATTCCTTCGTAATTGCGACAGTAAAACACAAGTTCTCGCACCAGAAGGACCGGATGAGGCCTACCTCTGTAACGGGTTCCGTGAAACCGTTCCCGAAGCCCAGAAATGCACCCACGGCAGCTACACAAGCGGCGGACCGACACCCGGATTTCAAGCTCCGCGTCAGCAGCGAGGCGTTCTTCAATAGCGCATTGTCAGCGCGAGCTAAGAGATCCGGGTTCGAGAACGGCCCGGCACACGGATGTAATCTGCCAGTGTGATTCATTAAGGTCAACCGGCGCCGCTGGGTCAAATGTACCGGCCAAGTAACGAACTGTGTTTTACTTTTACTTTTTTATGCAACTACCAGCCCGTCCATTTCTGATAGGCTCTAACAGCTGCCCCCATTTTTTATTTTTTATTTTTTGCCTTTTAGCTATTCAAGAAGTGGCGCAAATGAACTAAAATACGTTCATACGCACAGTCCAGTCACATTGACATGGCTGCCGCCTACGTTCGACGTTAGCGTGCGATAACCACTACCAGACGACAGGTGATTGCACTAGCAGTGGAGGATATATAGACTATATAGCGTCGCAGGGAGATAGGGTAAGCAATTTGTAAGTAGGCTCTTTAGGTTTATACGTTGGTAACGCCACGTAGCGCTCTGTATGAAAATCACTGACCGTGCTGTGTGCAGTCCGTGGCTGGTTGGCATTGTTGGAATATTCGCTATTGTAGTGTTGGGCAGCTGGATTTGAACAGCGCGTAGCGTTGGGCAGTTGGAGGTGAGCCGCCAGCAGTGGTGGATGTGGGGAGAGAGATGGCAGAGTTTTGAGAGCGGACGATCTGGACGTGTGTCTGTCAGAAAAACGAAATTTGTAAGACCGGATGTCATGAACTGATATATATATTATGACTTTTGAACACTATAAAGGGCCGGCCGGAGTGACCGAGCGGTTCTAGGCGCTCAAGTCTGGAACCGCGCGACGGCTAAGGTCGCAGGTTCGAATCCTACCTCGGGCATGGATGTGTGTGACGTCCTTAGGTTATTTAGCTTTAAGTAGTTCTAAGTTCTAGGCGACTGATGACCTCAGAAGTTAAGTCCCATTGTGCTCAGAGTCATTTTGAACCACTAAGGTAAATACATTGTTTGTTCTCCATCAAAATCTTTCATTTGCTAACTATGCTTATCTGTGTCTTCAGTAGTTAGAATCTTTTATTTAGCTAGCAGTATTGGCTGAACTGCACATTGCAGTAGTTTGAGTAACGAAGATTTTGGTGAGGTAAGGGATTCATGAAAGTGATATGTTATTGCTAGTCAGGGCCATTCTTTTGTAGGGATTATTGAAAGTCAGATTGCGTTGCGCTGAAAAAAAAAAATAAGAAAAATTGTGTGTGAGTTTACTGTTCATCAGAATAAGTAAAGAGAGAAATGTCTGAGTACGTACAGTTTTGCTCATCTGTTTGAAAATCGAATAACGTAAGAGATTTACCAGCACTGTCATTCGTAATTTTTCTAAGGGGATGTTTCAAATTCAGTCGTTGTAATTAGGAAGCTGAGGGATTTATCTGACTTTCAAAAAGGGCATGATCATTGGCCATTTCCAAAATGGCTAAGTTTGTAAATTGTTCGCATGCCACCGTGGTTAAAGTGTACCTCTCATGACAACTGCGCTATCCAGAACTGGCGCCGAGGCAACTGTGGTGCATGACGCGCCACAGTCGATAGGGGTGAACGATGGCTGCGGAGATGTGTACGGGTGAACGGACGTGCAAGTGTTGAGCAGTCCACCACCCAGATGAACCAAGTGGCTACCAACAGTGTCTCCTCAACGACCGTTCATGTTGCTTGTGTATGGGCCTGGTTCGTGCACTCATGCTGACTGCTGGTCATTGGCGACGAAGGCTGGAATTTGCACGCCAGTACAGCTTCTGGGCACCCATGATTGGCGACAGGCGGCCTCTACAGGTGAATCATGTTTTGTGCTCCATTGGACAGTCGACCGTTGGCAATTACTGTCCGGCAGCAATCGTCCAGGCCGGAGGAGGTGGCATTATGGGGGAATGTTTCGTGACATTTCATGGGTGATCTCGCGATTCTGGAAGCCACAATGGATCAACACAAGTATACATCTATCCCTGGGGACCAGGTCCACGCCCACATTCAGTTCGTATTTCCTCTGCACGATGGCTTCTATGCGGAGGATAGTACAGCGTGTCACGTAGCTCGCAGTACGTGCGTGGTTCGGAGAGCACCAGGATAAGGTCACACTAGTCCCCTGGACACCAAACTTCCCCTGTTTGAACCCAGTCGAGAATCCGTGAGACGACAAAATTTCAAATTAGTGTGAATTCTTAAGGGACCAAACTACTGAGGGCATCGGTCCCTAGACTTACACACTACTTAAACTCCGGCGGGGGGGGGGGGGGGGGGGGGGCGCAGTCCGTGACATGGCGCCTCTAACCGCGCGGCCACTCCGCGCGGCGGTACAACATCAATTGGGCTATGTAAAACATTCTCAGTATTCTTGCCGCGTCAGTTCTGGATAAAATATCGAGCTTTCGACGATTACCTCCATCGTCATCGTCAGGAGAAACTGACTGTCTTCAATGCTGCTTGATGCAGAGAAGCGGCAGAGACGTCCCTTCCAAGGTTTACGTTCCAACGGAAGCGGTGGCGCCACCGGCGCACACAGTGACACCGTCTGCGACAGCAGTACGTAATCGCCGACCAATCAGAAGCCGTCCACGGGCTACAAAAAGGCTGCTACAGCAGTAGTGAAGACAGTCAATTGCTCCTGACGATGATGATGGAGGTAATCGTTGAAAGCTGGAGATTTTATCCATAACTGGTTCACTAAGAATACCGAGAATGTTTTACATGTAAGTGCCGTCGCGAAAAGCTTCGTTCCCATCAGTTGGGATGTTCACGCTATGGACCCTTGATCGAGAAGTCTAGCGCAGCACTAGAGTCGGCACGGCTCCACATCCCTGCCGGTACCTTCCAGAACCTCATTGCCTCTCTTCCTGCAAGCCTCGCAGCAGTCCAAATCGCAAAAGATGCTTATTCAGGTTTTTGAAAGGTGGTCATATTAATGTGACTGATCATTGTATTTTCACATGCATGTAGATAAAAACTTGGAGTAAATTTAAACTTGTGCAGACGACTATTAATTTCTTTTCTTTTCTTTTTTTTTATTAATTTTCAGCCGAATCATCCCATTCTACAAGGGTGTAAATCCATTCATGCGGGTACATACAACCTCCGGACACTTTTAAAATCACGTTTTGGGTATAAGTTTTCATTTACCTTTCGCAAATTTTCAATGTTCCCTCGACCGATGCGCGACAAACATCCAGACGATAGTCAAAATTGTTCCACATTTTTGCGAGGGTGCCTGGAGTCACTGCACTCACCGCTGTTGCTATGTGGCGTCGCGGTTCGCCGAAAGTTGTTCGAAGTGGAGGCACATTGACTAGATCTTCACAAATGCCTGCCAAAAAATCACAGACTGTGACATAAGGCCAATAGTGCAATGGCAGATCCATACCCCCCGACGACCGATGCCTCGTTGACGCCGTACTCTCTACGAAAACGACGCCACACATTTTCAACTGAATCGTCCCTGCTGAAACAGCGAACGTAAAACGCTGCTTGCTACTGTGTCGTCGCCACTTCGACTCGCCGCAAACTGGGCAATGAATGAGCGACTGAAAGAGACAGTCGCATCAGAGTGACCCCTAACGGCAGCCAAATCAGCTGGAAACTTACAACCGACACCAAGGAAAAGTTTTAGTTTCGATGCGGATGTTAAAATGTGTGGTATCGATAGCTACGATGCCACGGCGTAGGTGCAAGTTCATAGGTTGGCACTACGACACCGACGACAGCGCCCTCTAGCAGGCGCTGTTCAGCTGTACGAGCGCCGCTGCAGTTTCTACGCATTTGATTCCGAGGAGACGACCTAGAAACATTGTTTCTACTTCATAGGGGGCCATTACTGACTTTGTTACTTCAATGATAGTTTGTCCAACTACTTGTAGCTGTTAGATCTGATGAACGACTTCGCACCTACGTGCTCATCTGCACAAAAAGTTAAGTAAAAGAGGTATAACCTACTTGCAGTACCAAGCATTTCACCTTTTCCTGCTCCTACCCCCTTCAGTTTACAGGAGCAGACTCACGCGCCGCCTACCAGGCGGGATACAAGAAAATGTACCTCAAATTGCTATCTTCATTCATACACACATATCAACAAAAATTTTGCATCACCTCCATATGTCGTGCAGGTGTTGCTATTGTGACAGTTCCTATACGGATCGAAATCTCACCACTGACCTTGTTTGGCACTTCCTACACGCAGAACGCTGCACTCGAGTGGATTGTAGCATTTCAGTTTGAAAGGCGGAAAGCCATCCCGCTTGTGTTTTCTTGATTCAGTATGTTAACTTCCGGGCGAGGATAACGAGGAGACATGATGTAACAATAATAGCTTTGGAGAGTAAGTGTGACTGCAGTGCCTCTATGTACTGACTTCTCAGTAACTTGGTGTCTTAATTAGCGTTTTCACATTTAACGTGGTGTACATCCGTTCTTTGTTTTTCTGAGGGAGTTTGGGAATCGTAGACACGATGGGGTACCGAGCGGGGTGGCGCAGTGGTTAGACACTGGACTCGCATTCGGGAGGACGACGGTTCAATCCCGCGTCCGGCCATCCTGATTTAGGTTTTCCGTGATTTCCCTAAATCACTCCAGGCAAATGCCGGGATGGTTCCTCTGAAAGGGCACGGCCGACTTCCTTCCCAATCCTTCCCTAATCCGATGAGACCGATGACCACGCTGTCTGGTCTCCTTCCCCAAACCAACCAACCAACCAACAACCAACACGATGGGCAGACTACACGCGTTGTGGGGCCAGCAGAAACAGCAGGGCCCGGTACGTAGCAGGGACTTGGGCGTTCGCAGAGACGGCGCTGGGCCAGGCTGCAGATAGGAGACGTATGCTGTCGATGTGAAAGTTGCGTCGCCGGGCGGCCCCCAGCATACGGAAGCTTTTGTTTGGCTGTGTGGCACGTCTCCACTCCAGCCGGGGAAGCAGAGCTGTGGGATGAGAGAAAGGACGTGTATCAACAGGAGGCCGGCGTTCTTCCGCGTTCTGGGTAGTGTCTTCAGGAGATAACAATCTCCAACTTTCGAAAAGAGACGTACAGGGCGCTGAATTAGTAGGTAGCCCGGGCACAGTTTTTTATCTTTCTCAGGACATGACAAGAAAGACTTAGCTGCTGAGCGCAAAGAAAGGCGATTTGTAAAAATACATGTGACGTCGCGAGACAGATAATATAGAGCGAAGTTCTTAAGGGAAGAATGGAGGTTAGACAACTCACTGGAGTTTTTGGGTGATGCGTTTTCTTGTCAGGATTTCTGCTGAAGAAGGAATTATGCCATTTGCGGACAGAGGGAGCTCATAAAACGATTGGTGTTCATGTTGGTTCAAATGGCTCTGAGCACTATGGGACTTAACAGCGGAGGTCATCAGTCCCCTAGAACTTAGAACTACTTAAGCCTAACTAACCTAAGGACATAACACACATCCATCTCCGAGGCAGGATTCGAATCTGCGACCGCAGCGGTCGCGCGGTTCCAGACTGAAGCGCCTAGTGCCGCTCGGCCACTCCGGCCGGCGGACTGCGGGTGTGTTCGAAGGTCACTTTTGAACGGTTTTCTTGATTAACTCGAAAACTGCGGCCTGTAGATAAAACTTATCCCAATACAAAGTTTAACTAAATTAAATTTCCTACATAGAGGCTCTGTTCATTTTTGTCTGTAAACTAATAGTTTGCGAGTGGCGAGCGAGCGAATACAAAAATCATGAGCTCGGTTTTTGAAGGCTAGATATAACATTGCTGGTTGCATAACAGGATATCGGTAGGGGTAGCTGAATCATTCTGTATACCCATGCCTCAGAGCCAATTTTTTTTTCTTTTCCATGAATTTCGAAATAAAGGGATGATGCAAAACTTTTGCTAATGTGCGTGGGAGATACAGTCATGTAAATCTGTTTGAAACAGTTCATAGATATTGTTCTTGCTTCCCGTTTCCACTGTTTCACACCATGACGCGACCCATGAAGTAAGTGCTGAACACTGGAACGGAATCCCCGCAGTTCGTGAGGATAAATTTGTCTGAAGCATAAGTAAGATTTCTTGTTTAGAAAGTGGTCTGACAACATGCCCTCCATTGCTATCGCAAGTACGATGCCTTAACGCTCATTTACACGTTCATTAAGAAGCGCAGTAAATCTCACGCTAAAGCGATTGGGACAATCCTACTTGCTTAGAAGCGCCACAAGGAGCCCATCAATACTGCATACAGACAGCGAGCTACTTCTGCGTCGAACGCTAAAAAGGAAATCGGCAGATTTTGCTTTCTCTGCAACCACAGTGACATGTGCCGTGAGAGCGGACTAAACAAAAAGAATAAGACATTCAGTAAGGAAGAAAAACGGATGAACAGCCGGGAGGAGAAGGGTAACTCGACATTTCTTCGAACGTAACTAGGGCACAAATATTCGTTCAGAAATTATTTGAGGATAATTAAAAGTTCGCTGGAATCTGTGCGACAGGAATTAACGAGCCAGGATTCTGCACGAGTAAAGCCATTACACATTGAAGGAAAACATGTTGCCGAGGCTGTTTCGAGTCCGCTGCAGAAGTTTCGCTGGAAGCCATTACGCAGCCTCCACACACACCCAGTTTCCCCTCAGGCGGCTTCCATATTTTTAGAGCCCTGAAGAAAGACGCTCGCAGTTAAGCCTGACAATTTCATGGAGGAAACGGCAGTCTTGATGTTATTTATTAAATAAAATTTTTTATGTAAGAAACATTTTATGCACAGATAGCAATTTTCAGCACACAATTAAAACACAATAACTAGTTTCGGTTAATTTCTACAACCATCTTCTGATCGTTCAAATCGTAAAAAAGCGGTGAACGTGCATTGAAAAATTACATTAGCTGCAGTGGCATGCATTCGTATTATGTATACAAGTTGAAGATTATTGTGGTGTTGCATTATGTATAAATTAAATATTACCTTCATTTTTATTGGTCATTAGTGTGTTTTTTTCATAAACATTATGCCTACGATCTTTATAAATGCAAGCACCTCCGCCCCAAATATCGGCCTTTTTGGCTACTTCTGTCACAAATAGGAGCCCTTGCATAATTTAGTTACTTCTGACGTGTCTTGCCAGGCAGGTTGGGCTCGTATTTTATTTTAAAACTTTAACTTGTGCAAATTTCATAAAGATGGCTATTTTATACATCATCCTGGACCACCCCTTTGTAAGCCAGGATATGGAACAGCTGACAATTCTGGTTACCGTTGCATTTGCTGTTCTCATTACAATACCTGCTGTTCAGTTACAGATCATGGGCATATGCTGCAATTTTTATTAATGCACCTTGCCATTTATCTTCTTTATAACCGTCATCTTGCGAGATGATGATTTACAACTACATAGTATCATAGACTTATTGGCATATAATACGAATGCATGTCACTGCATGACTACAGCAACTGATAACATTTTTCAATGCACGTTTACCGCTTTTTTACGAATTGAACGAACTGAACATGGTTGTAGAAAACGACCGAAACTAGTCATCGTGCTTTAACTGTATACTGAAAACTGCGGTCTTTGGATTACACGTTTTTACATTAATACATTTTTATTTAATAAAAGACATTCGTGGCCGTCGATTTTCTTCGGACGTCTGGGAATAATCATGGTTCCGTAGGCAATCGTAATAATTTTTTCTTGAATGCATTTATCATCTTGTATCACAATGACATTAAGTGTATTAACAGTTATGGCGATTATTTTTTAAATAATAAACAGTTTATTTAGTTTTTTTCCATGTCTCGTTTTCATTTGGCCATCCCTTATACGCTACACTGATTGATTCACGCAACGACTTACTGTGATCATGTGAGCATTGTAAAAGATGTTGTCTTGAAAAAATAAATAAATAAATAAATAAATAAATAAGAGCGTATGCAGCTCATGAAGATAGTGGTAAACTTCTTTTGAAAAGTTTATAGGAATTGAGTAACAAACAGTGAAGAAGACTGTATACTCCTAGTAGAGTAACCTCCGTTCCAGCGTCCTGAATCTGACAGTGTGGCCTCACGCAGCTCGAAGCTGGCTGTGGGATGAGTGATTACGTCACGGCGGGGCTTCCCTCCAGCAAGGTGCGCACTTGCAGACACCCACCAGACCCTCCCGCTGTGCCCAAAACATGACAAACAGCTTCCGGCAACCTCACCGTTGAACGCCTTTGTTCCCGTCGCCCGGAGCCCTACGCTACTGTTCCACTTAAGTGGCTTCAAATGTCACAGTAACGCTCTCCGCCGCGCAGTTTTGCCGCTTACGATCGTCTGAAAGAGTAGTAAGACTGCTGCGCAGGCCGCGAGAAGTTCGTTAGCGAAGTGTCCAAAGTGGCGGTGAACGCACTGTGCCTTTGTGTAGACTGGTTTCGCAAAGCAGAAAGAGCCTTTATGAGATCATTGTGACTCGATGGCCAGTTCCTTCCCTCAGCATGCATTCAATGATACCAAGGTAGGACTGTTCTCGCATGCTACACTCAGTCTATGTGAAGCCATCTGCATGCTATGCATCCACTATGTGTTTCCCTTTACACACATCCTTCGCACAATTATTAGTGACTGCCTCTAATAATCCACTTGCAAGTAGTACTACGATACAAAGGCGCCCATAAGATAGTTTTTATGGCAGAGGCATGGAAGGGGGCAATATTCTGGAAGACGAATGGCAGTTTGGAAAGAGCCACAAAAACGTTCCAGGTCCAGTAAAACATATGTAATACCCACTTTTAAATCATTTTCTTGAAAGAAAAACACCTGACTACACTATATTTTTTCCTGCTCCCTAAGAGCTGTGGGGGGAGGAGGAGGCCGCCACCCCCCCCCCCCCCCCCCCCCCTTGCTACGATACGAAAATTGATCTGCTGCACTAGAAGGTTGTACAGGAGATCCTAAACGTTGAGGGGCAAAATTTGTAGTTGGCAGAGGATCCTGCTGTTGGGCTTGGCTAGCACTTGGATGCGTCAATGTTCAGAATGTTCTAATGTGTGTGAATTCCTAAGGGACCAAACTGCTGAGGTCATCGGTTCCCAGACTTACACACAACTTAAACTAACTTATGCTAAGAACAACACACACACCCATGCCCGAGAGAGGACTCGAACCTCCGGCGGGAGGGGCCGTGCAATCCGTGACATGGCCCTCAAACCGTGGGGCCACTCCGCGCGACATGGGTGGGTCACCATCCGTGTCTGCCGAGTGCTGCTGGTAAGCGGGGTGCACTCAGCACTTTTGAGGCCAATAGAGGAGCGACTCGATTGAGAAGTAGAAGCACCGGTCACGAAAACTGAAAAGACCGGGAGATTGGTGTAGTGACCACATTTTTTTAGAAGATTCTAAATTATTCTGAGATAGGAGTAAATGGTTGGAAATCCGATTTTTCCGGCGGCACGAACTCTTGAACGACCATTAAGTGAGAGACCCTATCGCTAGACTGGTTATGTTTCATAGGACAGCTGATTGCTGTACCGACATCAATGGTATTGTCTTCAAAAATAAGAACGAATCACAGAACTTACCATTGGGAACAGTTCACGACTGGTTATCGAAGATGGGAATCTGCAGACACGCAGCAAGTTGTGGTGCCAGAAAGGCACGCGGATGTATGGAAAAGCTTAGCAGAAGCTACAAAGATTTAAGTTGTTTATGTCAACAAAATATTTATTTGTGACCATTAGTTCCTTATCTCAAGGTACTCAAAATTTACGATCCTCTACCATACTTAGACATCAGTACCAGGAACCCTAGGTAAAGCGGAACTGATCACTAGATGACGCGAGAGGCGGACCTGCCAGCATAAAAAGTGGCGGGGAGTATTGCGTTGTCAGTGGAGAAGTGGTAACAGAGGAATGGGCCGGACAAGAGAGCTCAGTAACTTCGAAGATGAACTGCTCATTAGACGTCACCTGATTAAGACATGCATCAGGGACACTTCAGCCCTTCTACAGCTGCCCAAGTCGACTGTCAATGATGTGATCATCAAGTGGAAATTGCAGAGGGTGACTGATCTGCAAGAAGTGACCAAACAGTGAGGTTATAGGCCCCATCGGATTAGGGAAGGAGGGGGAAGAAAGTCGGCCGTGCCCTTTCTAATGAACCATACCAACATTTGCTTGAAGCAATTTAGGGAAATCACGGAAAACGCAAATCAGCATGGCCAGAGGCGGGTTTGAACCGTCGTCGTCCCGAATGCGAGTCCAGTGCGTTAATCACTGGGCACGTCGCTCGGTCCGAGCGTTATAGAGAACGGTTGTAAAAACTGCATGAAATCAGCTGAAGGAATCACCTGTCAATTCCAAAGGACTACAGCAGTCCAGCTGGCACAATGAGGACATAAAAAGAGTGGTGTACGATGGTCGAGCAGCTCTTCACGAAACATACATTCCTGCAGTCAGTGCTAAACGACACTTCAAGTAAAGTAAGCAGCAACGCAACTAGACAGTAGATGATTGGAAACAAGTGATTTCGAGTGATGAATCACGCTATGTCCCGTGGCAATCCGATAGAAGGGTTTGGATTTGACGAATGCCTAGAGAACATTACCTGCCATCATGTGTAGTACCAACAGTGAAGCACAGAGGAATTGGTATTAAGATATAGGGGTGTTTTTCGCAGTCAGAGTGAGATCCCCTAATAGCGCTTAAGAAAATGCTAAATTCAGAAGGATATGAACACATAACAGCGTTGTGCGCTGTGTACAGTAGAGGAACTGTTCGGAAGGCTGGCTGGCTGTATGAGCCTGACAGTGCATCCTGTCATAAGGCGGGACCTTTGAGACAATGATATGTGGAGCCGGCCGCGGTGGCCGTGCGGTTCTAGGCGCTCAGTCCGGAACCGTGTGACTGCTACGGTCGCAGGTTCGAATCCTGCCTCGGGCATGGATGTGTGTGATGTCCTTAGGTTAGTTAGGTTTAAGTAGTTCTAAGTTCTAGGGGACTGATGACCACAGATGTTAAGTCCCATAGTGCTCAGAGCCATTTGAACCAATGATATGTGGACAATAACATTCCCGAAACGGGGATGCCTGCCACGAGCCCCGACCTGAAGTCAGTGAAACACCTGTGAGATGAGTTAGAACGCCGACTTCGCTCCAGACCCCTGCATAAAAAAACACTGCTTTGTTTGGCTTCGGCTCTTGATGAAACGGCTGCCATTCCTCCGCAGACATTCAGGCACCTCCTCAAAGTGTCCACAGCAACTTCAAGCCATTATATTGTGGAAGAGAAGACATGCTATCCATCTTCTGCGAAGTACACATTTGAGGGAAAATATTTCCCTCATTCTATAAAGCGACTACACTCAGCTGGCGGCTACACGGGTAGCGGAGGCTGTGTGGTGTGGACTGTGCGGTTTTTTAGGTTAGAAGGCCTCGGGAAAGTACGGGGTGGGCTGCAATCTCAAAGGGTGCATGGCAAATACAGGACGTGCTTGGATGAAGGAAAAGTCGGAATTGTAGTTGTAAATTGTTGTAGTTGTGCTGGGAAAGTCCCTGAGCTTCAAGCGCTAATAGAAAGCACAGAAGCTGAAATCGTTATAGGTACAGAAAGCTGGCTAAAACCTGAAATAAGTTCTGCAGAAATTTTTACGAAGTCTCAGACGGTGTTCAGGAAAGATAGATTAGGCAGAATTGGTGGTGGAGTGTTTGTGTCTGTCAGAAGTGGTTTATCTTGTAGTGAAGTCGAAGTAGATACTCCTTGCGAATTGGTATGGGTGGAGGTTATACTTAACAGCCGAACTAAGTTAATAATTGGCTCCTTCTACCGACTCCCAGACTCCGATGATATAGTTGCGGAACAGTTCAGAGAAAATTTGAGTCTCGTAACAAATAAATACCCCACTCATACGGTTATAGTTGGTGGGGACTTCAACCTTCCCTCGATATGTTGGCAAAAATACTTGTTCAAAACCGGTGGTAGGCAGAAAACATCTTCCGAGATTGTCCTAAATGCTTTCTCCGAAAATTATTTCGAGCAGTTAGTCCACGAACCCACGCGAATTGTAAATGGTTGCGAAAACACACTTGACCTCTTAGCCACAAACAATCCAGAGCTGATAGAGAGCATCATGACTGATACAGGGATTAGTGATCACAAGGTCGTTGCAGCTAGGCTCAATACCGTTTCTTCCAAATCCACTAGAAACAAACGCAAAATAATTTTATTTAAAAAAGCGAATAAAGTGTCACTAGAAGCCTTCCTAAGAGATAATCCCCATTCCTTCCGAACTGACTACGCAAATGTAGACGAGATGTGGCTCAAATTCAAAGATGTAGTAGCAACAGTAATTGAGAGATTCATACCTCATAAATTGGTAAGAGATGGAACTGATCCCCTGTGGTACACAAAACAGGTCCGAACGCTGTTACAGAGGCAACGGAAAAAGCATGCGAAGTTCAGAAGAACGCGAAATCCCGAAGATTGGCTAAAATTTACAGACGCGCGAAATTTGGCACGGACTTCAATGCGAGATGCCTTTAATAGGTTCCACAACAAAACATTGTCTCGAAATTTGGTAGAAAATCCGAAGAAATTCTGGTCGTATGTAAAGTACACAAGCGGCAAGACGCAGTCAATACCTTCACTGCGCAGTGCCGATGGTACTGTTACCGACGACTGTGTCGCTAAAGCGGAGTTATTGAACGCAGTTTTCCGAAATTCCTTCACCAGGGAAGACGAATGGAATATTCCAGAATTTGAAACACGAACAGCTGCTAGCATGAGTTTCTTAGAAGTAGATACCTTAGGGGTTGTGAAGCAACTCAAATCGCTTGATACGGGCAAGTCTTCGGGTCGAGATTGTATACCGATTAGGTTCCTTTCAGAGTACACTGATACAATAGCTCTCTACTTAGCACTCATATACAACCGCTCGCTCACCGATAGATCTGTACCTACAGATTGGAAAATTGCGCAGGTCGCACCAGTGTTTAAGAAGGGTAGTAGGAGTAATCCATCGAACTACAGACCTATATCATTGACGTCGGTTTGCAGTAGGGTTTTGGAGCATATACGAGGTGTATTCAAGTTCTAAGGCCTCCGATTTTTTTTCTAATTAACTACTCACCCGAAATCGATGAAACTGGCGTTACTTCTCGACGTAATCGCCCTGCAGACGTACACATTTTTCACAACACTGACGCCATGATTCCATGACAGCGGCGAAGGCTTCTTTAAGAGTCTGTTTTGACCACTGGAAAATCGCTGAGGCAATAGCAGCACGGCTGGTGAATGTGCGGCCACGGAGAGTGTCTTTCATTGTTGGAAAAAGCCAAAAGTCACTAGGAGCCAGATCAGGTGAGTAGGGAGCATGAGGAACCACTTCAAAGTTGTTATCACGAAGAAACAGTTGCGTAACGTTAGCTCGATGTGCGGGTGCGTTGTCTTGGTGAAACAGCACACGCGCAGCCCTTCCCGGACGTTTTTCTTGCAGTGCAGGAAGGAATTTGTTCTTCAAAACATTTTCGTAGAATGCACCAGTTACCGTAGTGCCCTTTGGAACTCAGTGGGTAAGGATTACGCCCTCACTGTCCCAGAACATGGATACCATCATTTTTTCAGCAGTGGCGGTTACCCAAAATTTTTTTGGTGGCGATGAATCTGTGTGCTTCCATTGAGCTGACTGGCGCTTTGTTTCTGGATTGAAAAATGGCATCCACGTCTCATCCATTGTCACAACCGACGAAAAGAAAGTCCCATTCATGCTGTCGTTGCGCGTCAACATTGCTTGGCAACATGCCACACGGGCAGCCATGTGGTCGTCCGTCAGCATTCGTGGCAGCCACCTGGATGACACTTTTCGCATTTTCAGGTCGTCATGCAGGATTGTGTGCACAGAACCCTCAGAAATGCCAACTCTGGAGGCGATCTGTTCAACAGTCATTCGGCGATCCCCCAAAACAATTCTCTCCACTTTCTCGATCATGTCGTCAGACCGGCTTGTGCGAGCCCGAGGTTGTTTCGGTTTGTTGTCACACGATGTTCTGCCTTCATTAAACTCTCACACCCACGAACGCACTTTCGACACATCCATAACTCCATCACCACATGTCTCCTTCAACTGTCGATGAATTTCAATTGGTTTCACACCACGCAAATTCAGAAAACGAATGATTGCACGCTGTTCAAGTAAGGAAAACGTCGCCATTTTAAGTATTTAAAACAGTTCTCATTCTCGCCGCTGGCGGTAAAATTCCATCTGCCGCACGGCGCTGCCATCTCTGAGACGTATTGACAATGAACGCGGCCTCATTTTAAAACAATGCACATGTTTCTATCTCTTTCCAGTCCGGAGAAAAAAAATCGGAGGCCTTAGAACTTGAATGCACCTCGTACTGTATTCAAACATTATGAATCACCTTGAAGGGAACGATGTATTGATACGTAATCAGCATGGTTTCAGAAAACCTCGTTCTTGTGCAACGCAGCTAGCTCTTTATTCGCATGAAGTAATGGCTGCTATCGACAGGGGATCTCAAGTTGATTCCGTATTTCTAGATTTCCGGAAAGCTTTTGACACCGTTCCTCACAAGCGACTTCTAATCAAGCTGCGGGCCTATGGGGTATCGTCTCAGTTGTGCGACTGGATTCGTGATTTCCTGTCAGGAAGGTCGCAGTTCGTAGTAATAGACGGCAAATCATCTAGTAAAACTGAAGTGATATCAGGTGTTCCCCGGGGAAGCGTTCTGGGACCTCTGCTGTTCCTGATCTATATAAATGACCTGGGTGACAATCTGAGCAGTTCTCTTAGGTTGTTCGCAGATGATGCTGTAATTTACCGTCTAGTAAGGTCATCCGAAGACCAGTATCAGTTGCAAAGCGATTTAGAAAAGATTGCTGTATGGTGTGGCAGGTGGCAGTTGACGCTAAATAACGAAAAGTGTGAGGTGATCCACATGAGTTCCAAAATAAATCCGTTGGAATTCGATTACTCGATAAATAGTACAATTCTCAAGGCTGTCAATTCAACTAAGTACCTGGGTGTTAAAATTACGAACAACTTCAAAAAAATGGTTCAAATGGTTCTGAGCACTATGGGAGTCAACTGCTGAGGTCATAAGTCCCCTAGAACTTAGAACTACTTAAACCTAACCAACCTAAGGACAACACAAACATCCATGCCCGAGGCAGGATTCGAACCTGCGACCGTAGCGGTCGCGCGGTTCCAGACTGTAGCGCCAGAACCGCCCGGCCACCAGCGGCCGGCACGAACAACTTCAGTTGGAAAGACCACATAGATAATATTGTGGGGTTGGCGAGCCAAAGGTTGCGTTTCATTGGCAGGACACTTAGAAGATGCAACAAGTCCATTAAAGAGACAGCTTACACTACACTCGTTCGTCCTCTGTTAGAATATTGCTGCGCGGTGTGGGATCCTTACCAGGTGGGATTGACGGAGGACATCGACAGGGTGCAAAAAAGGGCAGCTCGCTTTGTATTATCACGTAATAGGGGAGAGAGTGTGGCGGATATGATACGCGAGTTGGGATGGAAGTCATTAAAGCAAAGGCGTTTTTCGTCGCAGCGAGATCTATTTACGAAATTTCAGTCACCAACTTTCTCTTCCGAATGCGAAAATATTTTGTTGAGTCCAACCTACATAGATAGGAATGATCATCAAAATAAAATAAGAGAAATCAGAGCTCGAACAGAAAGGTTTAGGTGTTCGTTTTTCGCGCGCGCTGTTCGGGAGTGGAATGGTAGAGAGATAGTATGATTGTGGTTCGATGAACCCTCTGCCAAGCACTTAAATGTGAATTGCAGAGTAGTCATGTAGATGTAGATGTCATGTAGATGTAGAAGGTTAACGAAACTTGTCTTCAGTATTTTCAAATAAGCTCTGTAAGCACTTCCACTGGGCAATTATTTTGAATCAACTGGGTGGTGACTTCTCTATGAGCCTATGAATCTCCATTTTGCCCATCTAGCCAACGTCAACGCATCCCTGAAGAGTTCGCGTCTGACAATACTTTTTTATTGTACTCTGAGGTGACAAAGTCAAGGGATAGCGACATGCACATATACCGTTGGCGGCAGTATCGCCTGCACAAGGTATAAAAGGGCAGTGCATTGGCAAAGCTGTCGTTTGCACTCAGGTGATTCACGTGACAAGGTGTCCGAGGTGGTGATGGCCACACGACGGGAATTAACAGACTTTGAATGCAGCCTGATAATTGGAGCTTGACGTATGGGACATTTAATTTCGGAAATCGTTAGAGCACTCAATATTCCGAGATCCACAGTGTCAAGAGTGTGCCGAGAATACAAATTTTCAGGCATTACCTCTCACCACGGATAACGCAGCAGCCGACGGCCTCCACTTAACGACCGAGAGCAGCGGCGTTGGCGAAGAGTTGTCAGTGCAAACATACAAGCAACTCTGCGTGAAATAACCGCAGAAATCAATGTGGGAAGTATCACGAACGTTAGAACAGTGCCGCAAATTTGGCGGTAATGGGCGATGGCAGCAGACGACGGGCGAGAGTGCGTTTGCTAACAGCACATCGCTTGCAGTGCTCGTGACGATATCGGTTCGATCCTAGATGACTGGAAAATCATGTCCTGCTCAGATGAGTTCCGATTTCAGTTGGTAAGAAGTGATAGTAGGGTTCGAATATGATGCAGACCCCAAGAAGCCACAGATCCAAGTTGTCAACAACCCACAGTGCAATTGTCAACAAAACAAGGCATGTGCAAGCTGGTGCCTTCGTAACCGTGCGGGGTGTGTTTACATCAAATGGACTAGGTCCTCTGGTGCAACTGAACCGATCATTGACTGGAAATGGTTATCCTCGGCAACAAGTCATTCATCGATGGAATTTTTACGGATGACAGTGCGCCGTTCCATCGGGCCACAATTCTTCGCGATTGGTTTGAAGAACATTCTGGACAATACGAGCAAATGATTTGGCCACCCAGATCGCCCGACGTGAATCCCATCGAACATTTATTTGACATAATCGACAGGTCATTTCTTGCACAAAATCCTGCACCGGCAACACTTCACAGTTATGGACGGCTATAGAGGCAGCATGGCTCAATATTTCTGCAGAGGACTTCCAACGGCTTGTTGAGTCCATGCCACGTCGAGTAAAAGGAGGTCCGACACGATATTAGGAGGCGTCCCACGACTTTTGTCATCTCAGCATAGAGTATGGTTCAAATGGCTCTGAGCACTATGGGACTTAACTTCTGTGGTCATCAGTCCCCTAGAACTTAGAACTACTTAAACCTAACTAACCTAAGGACATCACACACATCCATGCCCGAGGCAGGATTCGAACCTGGGACCGTAGCGGTCACGCGGTTCCAGACTGAAGCGCCTTTAACCGCACGGCCATACCGGCCGGCAGCATAGAGTATACTTAGGTTCTAAATGGCTACGACTTCGAAACTGTTTACACAGATCGATGCGAAAGTGAACAGAACAATTGTGTTTAGCATTCAATTAACATATTCTATTCTACGTGTTTTAACTATAATCGATTCATTACATGTAGTAAGGGGCGTAAATGACTACGTTCTTGGGCGATCTGATCTTCGACCATCTACCCGTTAGAACGATAACAAATCTTCACTCGTCTGTATGTTGTGTGTGTGTGTGTGTGTGTGTGTGTGTGTGTGTGTGTTAGAGAGAGAGAGAGAGAGAGAGAGAGAGAGAGACAGAGAGACGTCCCGTCGACGACGTGATCACTGTAGACTGCGCGCAAAATCGGATAGAATAAAGTTGAGTTAGGAAATCTGCCGCGTGCTTTTGATAGGATCGATTCCGGCACGTTTCTAAAACAGTCTAGGGAAATGGCGAAAGATGCCATCTGGGTACTTGAGTGTATCTCCCAATTGCGAGTCCAGTGTCTTTAACCACTGTGGCCCGCTCACTCGGTAAGTGAATTGATAAGTAGCCATACAAAATATGGGTACCTAATATTTTCAGCTTGGCGATGATGTCAAATATACCACACTTATGTCGCAGTATGGTCTAGTGAACGTTAACACACCGACTGATCGTAACGTCGTAATACCGACACAATCCACAAGTACTAGCTCTGATTCGAATGTTCTTAATGGTGCATTAAGAAAGACCAAAAGCCATGCGGAGACACGTGCCTCGAA